>NW_026262723.1:71421823-72746823 GCF_021869535.1 Mytilus californianus | reverse complement strand
TTTCAATTGCCACACACTTCAAATGACAATGAACAGGGACCTAGATAACGAATTTTGTAAATTTGCTTTTTTAAATGAGGAATGAGTTCTAAAACTTGTTTGGTTGTCAATCAGTATTAAAGCCTGCTGGATTAGCTTTTTTAAACAAAATTCGGTACCGGTATAAATTTTGAAAGTTAAAAATCCTTGATAATGGAGGAATTAGGATAAGAATCATTGTATGGCCCGAGAAATTCCAAAAATAATAAAATGCTTCAATGATCCATTCAAAATCAAGTTCTATGATCAATAAATATGATAATTGACCAAAGATGTTGATTCTAATCATATGTTGTGGACAAATAAGATAGAATCCTAGGACTTACCAACACATATTTTACCCAGATTCGAATCTTGGTATAAGACACCTTGTAGATAAATATAATGTATGGTAAGACTTTGGCTCCTATCTAAATACCAATGACAAGCTATCAAAATGAGGCTTTATGGTAGTTTTTACAGTATGAAAGTGCAGTTTAAAGTCCTGATTCAAATATTTAAGAAACAATTGAACACAAATAATAATATTTAAAAGGATGTTGTTTGATGGATTTATATTACTTATTGATTTTATAATTCAAGATGGCAAAAAATTGACATATCATTATTTATATACCAATAGCAGATGAATTATTTAAAGTCTAGGGATACATGTTTGATGGTTCTTTCGTATTTCTATTATAAATATATGAGGGAAACTACACATAGACAACCATCGCAGTTAAAATAATTAAATGAACTCCAAAACAAAATTAAATGAGGTTAACTGAGGGAGAAACATTCCATTTATGACTAACAATTCATACGAATATCATTCACAGTAGCAAGTATGAAAGCCAGATACCTAAACATTCAATACTGATGTCAGATTGACGATAAATGGCATTCGGAACCTTAGTCAGAGATATAATGACTCCAGTTAGTGCAGAAACCGAGATACTGTGACAATCAATCTTTTTTTTTCAATTTGTAATGGCTATCGTATAAAAACGAGTGAATACTTTGAAAAACAACCCAAATAGAACTTTGGAAATGATCTGTACCACCACTATCGAAGTAAGACAACAGAGAAACGACAAGTAAAACAAAGTTTCATGACTCCATAATCACTTCCATGTTTTGAAACTAATAAAGATTCGCAAGATGAAATCTTCGACACGAATTGATATAAATGTCATTTAATATGATTCCTTCAACACTGTCTGTGTAGCAAGTGACAGCGGGAATGTTGGATTTAATTGTGATATAACCGACTGCGACTGGTCAACCTCTGGTTTTCTCTGTAATGTTTCGTTATTGTTAGTTTTTATTGTTATTTTTACATCGGATGACCGTGAGGGCATTCCGTGTATTGTTGCCACATACATTTTTACCCACGTGATTTTCGTTTTTTAATTGATAACCGAACGCAAAATAACATTCCTTATCGCTTGTTATATATCAATTTCATCAATAAATATTCTTGAAAATAATTTTTAAGAACATAGATAAATGATATGAAAATGTTTTGTGGTGAGAAATATATATATCAATAACAAATCAAGAATACCGAAAATTTGTCTTAACGCATGCGGAAGAATATCTCAAGAACGTTTTGCGGGAAAATATGAATGCCTATTCAAATCCAATCTATTAGAAAAATCGAATTATTACAGAAGAGTGTCCACCATGCACTTGCACTGCACTATTATTAGAATAGTAGAATAGAATGATATACAAATGGATGAAAATTATATATACATGTAGCTGTTATATACAAATATTAATATAATATATAACAACAAACCAGAGTATACTGATTTGTATCACTACAATATAATAGTTATTACGGTGAGGTTGAATTCCCTGTCGTTTATTCATCATCCACGCACGAACTTGTCTCAGAAAAAAATATATCTATGTACCTTAATCTCACTTTAAGGTATAGAGATGTGATTTTTTTCTGAGACAAGTGCTTGTGACCAGCCACAAGAACTTGCGGTCATCCGATGTTCAGTACCTCAGTACTTTGATTATTTTGGTCATGATGTTGGTATCTATTGAACTTTCGATTGCCCTCTAGGTTTCTTCTGTCTAGTTTTATTTGCTTTATTACTAATTGTTCTATTGATAAAGCAGGTTATTAATTTTATTGATATTTCGAGGTTCCTTATTGTATACTTTGTGAATAGCTAGCATTAATACACTTTTTTTCTTTCTGATGTTTATGGAGGTTAATTTAATACTATTTATTAAGACCATTGCTTTAATGTTCGAAGAAAACGCTTTAAAGCTCAAACCTGTATTGACATAATATGATTTTATTTAATCGTATTTTATTCATTGATGTTTTTCCTTCTTGGGTACCGGTAATTTTTGGAGAAAAATATAAAACTTTCTCTGCTTTAGTTTATACGGTGCATTTTGTATTTGCTGACAGCTCTCTATTGAGAAGAAAACAAGGGATGAATGGATACGTCTAACGTTGTTAGACGAAGCCACAAGTTTATGTCAAGAGTTTTATCATTTTTTTTCTGATATTTTATTGTTTTTGACAATAAACAGATTTTAGTGTTGATTTGCATGGCCATTATCTGTAAAATCCTATCATGAATGTCCTTTTGGTATCTTTCGCCTTTCTATAAAATTGTTATAATTCAATTGATAAATGATTAGTATTATAAAGTTTGACACTTCAGTGCAGAAATTCATTTGTCAAATTTTTCCAGTTAGTTTTTTTGTGTGCCTTTACACCACTGTCCAAAGTTTGGAGAGAGTTTAGCGTTTAAATCATGTTCAACCCATTCCTTATTTGCATGTTCCAAGCCAATATCCAGTTACCCATTGGTTTTCGTTTGTTATCGTCTGCCCTAATTGTGTTTTATTTTAAATCATTGTTGATTATTGTTGAAGTATACATCAGGCCGTTTGTTTTTTTTCTCTTTGGGATTGATTTATATTTACTCATCCCGGTGCCTTATTATATACTACTATAAAATGTGCTATTTTTTTCTAATCCCTACTGTCATGAAATTTGGCAAAAGGAAAAAAATATCTAGACGTTGTTTTTAGGACAATTATTTAAGTTGTAGCAAGTAGAATCAAAGAAGAATAAGGTTTTTCTTTCAATGAAATTTCCAAATATATCTCTGATTGTTTCTGTTTAATAGACGCGGGAAGATTCAGAGCTTGGCATAATATATAGACGTCTGTTTAATAGAGGCGGGAAGATTGAGAGCTTGACATATTATATAGACGTCTGTTAAATAGAGGCGGGAAGATTGAGAGCTTGATATATTATACAGACGTCTGTTTAATAGAGGCGGGAAGATTGAGAGCTTGACATATTATACAGACGTCTGTTTAATAGAGGCGGGAAGATTGAGAGCTTGGCATATTATATAGACGTCTGTTTAATAAAGGCGGAAAGATTGAGAGCTTGACATATTATATAGACGTCTGTTTAATAGAGGCGGGATGATTCAGAGCTTGGCATATTATATAGACGTCTGTTTAATAGAGGCGGGAAGATTGAGTGCTTGGCATATTATATAGACTTCTGTTTAATAGAGGCGGGAAGATTGAGAGCTTGGCATATTATATAGACGTCTGTTTAATAGAGGCGGGAAGATTGAGAGCTTGGCATATTATATAGACGTCTGTTTAATGGAGGCGGGATGATTCAGAGCTTGGCATATTATATAGACGTCTGTTTAATAGAGGCGGGAAGATTGAGAGCTTGAAATATTAGAATCATGTGCAAAACAGTGTAGCCGAGACCATTGATTGGCGCGCTAAAATATCCCATTGACTGGGTCAGATTAGGTGAACGTTCGTCTGTAACGCCCACAACTCACGACGTATTTATTATAAACATTTAAACTGTGGGGTTGCCAAAGGGTCTCAGTATATATACGAACTACAGTGCACAGTATATTATATACATATTTTATTTGCGATCATAAAATGTACGAAGTCGTCCATTACTATGTAAATTGGGTCGATTAAAAAAAAGCTGAATATGTTTCTGTTGCCAAGGGTTTTTCACAAGTAAAGTAGTTAGCAGAAAAGATCACCAAACTATACATTTTACCTATTCAAAAACGTAAATGCAAATTTCACAAGGCTTGATCCAAATAGCCTTTTTACTGTCTAATAACTTGCAAGTACGAAAAAGACAGGAAAGAAGTATATTTTGTCTATATGTTTTGTGTTTGCACACTTTTTAAAGTTGATCATGCATTCGTTCTAAAATAAAGTTTTGACCAGATAAAAGTTAAAAGATGACATAATTGGACAACCGCATTTGTTAAATCACTTTGACGTCCGAAAAAAAGATAATAATCAACACATCCATTGTAACTATTAAAGCCAGTTAAATCCTTTTTTTGCTGAAAGAACGTCCGATATCATAAAAATTCATTATCAAAACATAACAAAAACACAAGTAAAGAACGTTTAAGTATTCAATATAAATCAAAACACAAAGGTTATTCCTGATTAGTTTTTCGAATTATTTTATTTAGGCTTTGAGACCCTTTTTTGTAGTAGTGGAGAAAACCAGAGTTCTGGGCCACTTTGTCTAATGTTAAACCTATGGGAGAGGATACCCATCAGAATACCCAGCGAGGATACCCTCTGACGTCATAATCACCTATTATGACACTAATTAAATTAATTAATTAATTTCTTTGGATAAGGTCATTTTAAAGTGTTACTAATTACGTTTGTGTTAATTATGCATAAGTATATGATTTTTATTTTTATTTCAATTTGATATATGAAAATCCCCAGTCTATTAATAGATATACAAATAAACCCATCTAAGTGTGTATCAAATATATATTTGTTTATTTATATATCTATTCACCTACGGCTGTGAAGAATAAGACGTACACGTTATTATATAAATAATATAATCGTTAAATCAATATTGAAAGCGTGTTTTAACTTGTCGTTATTGTACGTATAGTGACCTTTAACATGTTTAGACGTGTCTTTTTAATATAAGTAAATCGTTACATTAATGGAACAAAATAGTATTTTACATCTAACTATTTCTGGGGTGAAATTTTGAAAGGTATTTAATCTCGAATTTTATAATATAATTGTTCAATCAATATCGATAGCGTGTTTTAACTTTCAATAGGTTTTATTGATAAACGATGCACCGGTGTTTATCATTGTTAGTGTTTGTGTATGTTTGTGTGTGTGTGTGTTTGTGTGTATCGATTCAAGGTTTAATCCATACAAATATGAGCAAGGAATTATCCAATATGATTCTCCATTTGTGTGATTGTATTCCTATTTTATTTATTTTTTTAAGTTTCTGCTTCTCGGTACCACACTAGTAATGATAACAACAATAATTTGTACAATATTTAATATCCGCGTCAATTCAGACAGACATGGGTCGCGGAGCCATCCACATGTTGTCTTTACAATATATATAAAGAATAAAATTATCTATAATTATTTTATACATCGAGATAAAAAGAAATAGAGAGTTGCATATCACTCAACAGTATCTCTAACCTCACGAAAGGGCCAACAGTATGCTATATTTCGTGCAGGGGTGTAAACTGTCGAGACTTGAAGTTAGTCTTTCCGGGATAGTTAACTCTCTCAAATATCAGATAAATCGCGAGCTTTAATCCAAGAGTTGAATTTCTTTGGCCAGTGTAACCATTTAACATAATATTGCTTGTTGGGTCCTTTGCCTTTTGTTTTGAGGATGTTTTCAACTTTCCATATATCATCTTCCCGAACATCCACTTTCTGCACTTCTGATTGGTAGAAGGTTCCTGAAATGTCTTCGTCTCGCAAATCAATAAGTCGATAAACTGGAAGCCCACCACGTAATATTCTTTGAGATATTCTAAATATCTCTCCGCTCCATTTCTCATCGTATTCCCTGGTAAAAGGATTTCTTATGTATGTAATCCGAACTTTATCACCGATTTTGAAACGGAAAGGTTTTCGTACATTCTTTGTCTTAGGTTGTAATCTTTTTGGCCAATACATTTTCCACCACAGGTTTGTCTCTTTAGATAGGGTGACTTTATCTGGTGCCATGCCAATCGTTCTATGGAAGGTCTTGTTGTAGCTGTTAGCAAAATTCTGCAAGTTATCCACATAATCATAAGATTGCTTACTGGTGATAAATCTCATGATTTTTGATTTAATAGTCTTGATCACTCTTTCAACGTAATTAGCTTTGATTTCCGTATTTTGTGCAAATAGATGTTGAATATTTCTCTGTTTAAGGAGAGATTCTACTAATCGTGATCTGAATTATTGTCCTTTATCTGTTCTTATTCTGTTTGGTGATCTTCCTTGTGATAAAACATGTTTCAAAGCATTCGCAACGGATTCACCTTTCTTATCCTTTAGAGGCCTTAGCCATACATATTTGGAGAATATATCAATCACCACCAATATGAAATTGAATCCACTGTTAAATTTCGAAAATTTAGTCATGTCCATTAAATCGATATCCCATTGATCGTCTATTCCAATAACGATAACTCTGTTCCGCTTAAACGACCGTTTTAATGGTCTTTGCAAGCTGTATGGCTCCTGTCGTTGTAGCCATTTTCGTATTCTATATTTACTGAGAACGAACGAATTTTCCATCTGTTCGAACAAATCTGTAAAGTTTATCAGGCCCTGCAAAACTCGCTGGGTTAGCTGGATTGTAATAAATATTTCTCAAGTACTTTTCCCAAGAGGCCATCTTTACACACCACCACCACCACCACAGCATGTGGTACTACATCATCCGTTCACTATGATATTGGCTGGACCTACTGGTTCAGGTAAGATATTTTGGGTGAAAACATTATTGGAGCGAGCACGGACTATGATAAAACCATCACCTGATAGGATTATATGGTGTTATAAACGGTGGCAGCCATTATTTAGTGACCTGAAGCAGACCATTAAAAACATTTTGTTTGTTCAAGGTTTACCTGAAAATTTGAATGATGAGTCATTCATAGACTCTAGATATCCAAGTTTAATCATCCTACACGATTTAATGAGAGACGCCACCAATAGTAAGGATGTTTGTGAACTCTTCGTGGAGGGCAGCCATCACAGGAACCTAAGTGTAGCTTGTATAATGCAGAATGCGTTCTCGAAGGGAAAGGAGAGTCGAACCATGAGCATCAATAGCCAGTATATAGTCCTTTTCAAAAACCCGCGTGATCAAGTTGGGCCAGCCATATTTGCTAGACAGATGTATCCTAATAATCCAAAGAAATTCATGAATAAGTACAAAGAGGGGACACAACGACCGTATGGGAGCCTATTCATTGATCTGAAACAGAATACACCAGAAGACGACAGACTAAAAATTAATATATTCGAAAATAAGAACATGATTGGTGGAGGTGTTTCAGAAGAGTATATTAGCAGAAAAGAACTAGAACCACCTCAGTTTGAAGAACATTTCAAAGTGAGCAGACGTATTTACCAGACGAGAGAAAAATCATGCCTTCATGTGATGATTGTGGTGTAGTCTTTGAAAGCGTCCCTGATTTAGCTAGACACATGAATAGGTGGTGCCCGGAAAATAATGATTTAAAAAGAAAAAGGGAAAAAGAGGATGAAGACATTCCCTTCAAGAAGTCTCATTTAGACGAAATTGATATAGAAGATGGAGAAGATGTGGCTTTTATAAAATTAGCTGAACTTGCCAGAGAGGCAAATGAAGATATATGGAAAGAACAAGTTGATAAATACATGGATGGTAACATGAATGAAGACCATGCAAGACGTAAGGCCAATCGCAAACTAAAAGACGAGGATATGGATCAGTTTTTGTCCAGATATAGTAGTTTGGTTCAGTATCTACTACAACTACAAAATGGTAAATTGCACGGCAAAGTCATGAAAAAGATCACAGAACTGTTTAACGATGACATGGACTACGAGAAAGCCATTAAAGTAGCCATCAGGAAATATAAACTTTTGTTGGAAAGCTATCTAGATGAAGCTATTGATAACGAAACAAATGATGATGGTTCTGAAAGCACAGATAGTAGTGATGATGATGAAGAGGAGGAGGAGGAGGAGGATGTAGACGATGAAAGCTCAACTGTATAAATATGAGAACGTTTTACTCTGTATGTCATTCTATATTCATCATTCCATGTGTAAAGATGGCCTCTTGGGAAAAGTACTTGAGAAATATTTATTACAATCCAGCTAACCCAGCGAGTTTTGCAGGGCCTGATAAACTTTACAGATTTGTTCGAACAGATGGAAAATTCGTTCTCAGTAAATATAGAATACGAAAATGGCTACAACGACAGGAGCCATACAGCTTGCAAAGACCATTAAAACGGTCGTTTAAGCGGAACAGATTTATCGTTATTGGAATAGACGATCAATGGGATATCGATTTAATGGACATGTCTTAATTTTCGAAATTTAACAGTGGATTCAATTTCATATTGGTGGTGATTGATATATTCTCCAAATATGTATGGCTAAGGCCTCTAAAGGATAAGAAAGGTGAATCCGTTGTGAATGCTTTGAAACATGTTTTATCACAAGGAAGATCACCAAACAGAATAAGAACAGATAAAGGACAAGAATTCAGATCACGATTAGTAGAATCTCTCCTTAAACAGAGAAATATTCAACATCTATTTGCACAAAATACGGAAATCAAAGCTAATTACGTTGAAAGAGTGATCAAAACTATTAAATCAAAAATCATGAGATTTATCACCAGTAAGAAATCTTATGATTATGTGGGTAACTTGCAGAATTTTGCTAACAGCTACAACAAGACCTTCCATAGAACGATTGGCATGGCACCAGATAAAGTCACCCTATCTAAAGAGACAAACCTGTGGTGGAAAATGTATTGGCCAAAAAGATTACAACCTAAGACAAAGAATGTACGAAAACCTTTCCGTTTCAAAATCGGTGATAAAGTTCGGATTACATACATAAGAAATACTTTTTACCAGGGAATACGATGAGAAATGGAGCGGAGAGATATTTAGAATATCTCAAAGAATATTACGTGGTGGGCTTCCAGTTTATCGACTTATTGATTTTCAAGACGAAGAAATTTCAGGAACTTTCTACCAATCAGAAGTGCAGAAAGTGGATGTTCGGGAAGATGATATATGGAAAGTTGAAAACATCCTCAAAACAAAAGGCAAAGGACCCAACAAGCAATATTATGTTAAATGGTTACACTGGCCAAAGAAATTCAACTCTTGGATTAAAGCTCGCGATTTATCTGATATTTGAGAGAGTTAACTCTCCCGGAAAGACTAACTTCAAGTCTCGACAGTTTACACCCCTGCACGAAATATAGCATACTGTTGGCCCTTTCGTGAGGTTAGAGATACTGTTGAGTGATATGCAACTCTCTATTTCTTTTTATCTCGATGTATAAAATAATTACAGATAATTTTATTCTTTATATATATTGTAAAGACAACATGTGGATGGCTCCGCGACCCATGTCTGTCTGAATTGACGCGGATATTAAATATTGTACAAATTATTGTTGTTATCATTACTAGTGTGGTACCGAGAAGCAGAAACTTAAAAAAATAAATAAAATAGGAATACAATCACACAAAAGGAGAATCATATTGGATAATTCCTTGCTCATATTTGTATGGATTAAACCTTGAATCGATACACACAAACACACACACACAAACATACACAAACACTAACAATGATAAACACCGGTGCATCGTTTATCAATAAAACCTATTGAAAGTTAAAACACGCTATCGATATTGATTGAACAATTATATTATAAAATTCGAGATTAAATACCTTTCAAAATTTCACCCCAGAAATAGTTAGATGTAAAATACTATTTTGTTCCATTAATGTAACGATTTACTTATATTAAAAAGACACGTCTAAACATGTTAAAGGTCACTATACGTACAATAACGACAAGTTAAAACACGCTTTCAATATTGATTTAACGATTATATTATTTATATAATAACGTGTACGTCTTATTCTTCACAGTCGTAGGTGAATAGATATATAAATAAACAAATATATATTTGATACACACTTAGATGGGTTTACCTGTATATCTATTAATAGACTGGAGATTTTCATATATCAAATTAAAATAAAAATAAAAATCATATACTTATGCATAATTAACACAAACGTAATTAGTAACACTTTAAAATGACCTTATCCAAAGAAATTAATTAATTAATTTAATAAGTGTCATAATAGGTGATTATGACGTCAGAGGGTATCCTCACTGGGTATCCTCATGGGTATCCTCTCCCATAGGTTTAACATTAGACGAAGTGGCCCAGAACTCTGGTTTTCTCCACTACTCCCTTTGGTGACCCCACAGTTTAAATGTCTATAATAAATACGTCGTGAGTTGTGGGCGTTACAGACGAACGTTCACCTAATCTGACCCAGTCAATCGGATATTTTAGCGCGCCAATCAATGGTCTCGGCTACACTGTTTTACACATGATTCTATATAGACGTCTGTTAAGTAGAGGCGGGAAGATTGAGAGGTTGGCATATTATACAGACGTCTGTTTAATAGAGACGGGAAGATTGAGAGCTTGGCATATTATATAGACGTCTGTTTAATAGAGGCGGGAAGATTGAGAGCTTGGCATATTATATAGACGTCTGTTTGATAGAGGCGGGATGATTGAGAGCTTGGCATATTATATAGACGTCTGTTTAATAGAAGCGGGAAGATTCAGAGCTTGGCATATTATATAGACGTCTTTTTAATAGAGGCGGGATGATTCAGACATATTATGATTCAGAGCTTGACATATTATATAGACGTCTGTTTAATAGAGGTGGGATGATTTGGAGCTTGTCATATTATATAGACGTCTGTTTAATAGACGCGGGATGATTTAGAGCTTTCCATATTATATAGACGTCTGTTTAATAGAGGCGGGAAGATTGAGAGCTTGGCATATTATATAGACGTCTGTTTAATAGAGGCGGGATGATTTAGAGCTTGTCATATTATATAGACGTATGTTTAAAAGAGGCGGGATGATTCAGAGCTTGGCATATTATATAGACGTCTGTTTAAAAAAGGCGGGATGATTTAGAGCTTGGCATATTATATAGACGTCTGTTTATTATTATTAAATGATGTATGATGTCCTTAAAATGTTCTTTTGTTGTTTTGTCGTTAGGTTTCTGTCTCATTGACGTTTACAGCAAAACTATTTTTATTTATATCTATGATAGTTCATGATTTCCTCCAGTTAACGATGTAGAAGTATATTCCCTGCCATTGGTATCGACTGCGAGGCGATTAGGGAGAAAATTGGATAGACAAAATTAAATTTTAAAATTTACTCCATTAAACATACAATACCCTCCACATATTAAATGATGTCATTTGTTTCGTATAAATCTGAATACTCATGAAGTGATTCTGTACGTTGCGTTTTATAAGGGTTTTCATAGTCTTTCTTGTCAGATTTGTCCTGAATATCTTCGTTATCGTAGGAAGATGACGACCCTTTAAATGTATTACTGTTTTAAGAATTAACATTCTGCATGTTTATGTTTTTTGTTGAGTACTAGTATTCAGTATAGAATATGGACGAATGACCGTTTGTGGTTGCAAGTCTGTGTAGCTTGCCAGTTCTCCATTAGAAGGCCTTATTGGTGATGATTTTGTGTTGCGCACTGTACATGACGAATTTGTTTGATTTTCTCCATTTTCCATAATACCTTCACAATGTAATCTGAAAAAAAAACACATCATGTACATGTAGTAGATGAAATAATATTTATATTAAATTAAGAGATATTATGGGAATTTGCCTTTTAAATTTACTTGAAGTCAATGCTTTGTAGAAGTAGAAACCCTAAGAGTTGACTGAGGTATAGACATATGGTAATCCCTGATCTTCTCCCGTTCCGCCAGTAAAACCCTTTTTAAAGTGGGGTGACCGTTTTGCTCAGCTGGATGTATAAATTCACAACCACGTCCGGTCGGAATTGGGACGTTGAATTTGGTTGATCCTATAGTTACATGCTCTCTGCATAAAAAGAACTCCAGCCCTTCATCCTGGTCATTTCATCATGCAGAACCTACCTATTGAATTAATTGTTATTTGTTCTCGTCCTGAATATGCATGAAATAATTGCCACTGGACGTTAAGCAAGCAAAACTAAATCAATCAATAGAAGTTGATAATCATAACAATAAATGTACTAAAAGTGGCGTTAGAAATAGATCGGTGGTGGTCTTCCATCATCTTAGATTGTAAAATAGCAGAAAACAATCGATCTTTTAATGAACTGTGCAAGTTTTAAGAGAGGTTTGTAATTCTTTTAAAATCTGTTCACGTAAATGAAGAAAATGATGCGTTTTACATGTATCTTATTTTTATGACTGTTAATTTTCGAAAATACAGATAATTTTTTGTTTGATTCAATTGTTTATTCAACTTCGCCATATAAGGAGATGTAACTCAGATAAAGTTACTTTTATAAAGGAATGTGTAGCGAATTTACCTATATTGTTTTGTAGCATGGAAAAGAACTCCATAACCCCCATTTTTCTTTTTATTTTGTAAATGAACATTAAAAGAGCCATCTTTGCATATTTTATCTAAAAATTATATTGTTTAGTTTTCTTTTTATCACACAAAATTGGGTTTTCCATGTAAAATTTATACAAAATCTGACAATTGTGCATAACTTGTAGCTTGAAAATAAGCAAATATTATTAACGATATTTTGGCAACAAAAACAACTCTATTGATTTTGATTAAGAATGCATATATCATTCAAAAGCAAATGTCCTTATACCATGATCAGCATGTTAAAATTCTTCGAATAAAAGGTAAAAAACTTAATACGAACTAAGCCTTGACACTGTGATTTAGAATGATACGAGTTGTTTTTAGCTAGAAACAAAAATCAGACCGTAATCTGTTTGTACACAAAACTAAAATACATATCAAAGCCACTCCTCCGATAACACCAATGGCAATTGCTGCAATATAACATATCAAAATGTTGTTATAGACTTTTTAATTTGTAAAATTACCCTATAAAAATATTGTTTTTGGAGAACCCATTATAAGAGCATATAAACCAACCTTAAACAGATATTATATTGCAGGGAATTATTGATAAAAGTTATAATCATATTGTTGTTATTGTATCAATACGTCTGTAACTTTAGAGGAAACAACATATATTCCCTCATTTGTTATTTGATATTTTAGGAAAGACTAAAATGTTTCCTTTTAATATTTTTGGCATTGAAATGTGAAGTTCGTTCTGGGCATTGCATGTGAATTGCTCAATGTGTGTGTGGATTTTACAAAAAATTAATTATGTCAGCCCGAACGAATTTCGGGTGAAATATTGCTTTTCCTATTTCTTTTTCCTTATTATAATGTCACCCCGAATGAATGTCTGGTGACACATTGCTTTTTCTCTATTTATTTTTCACTATTATTAATTTTCTTCCACCTACCGGATTACCGAACCAATGTATATGAAACATCAGCATAATGAGAAGCATCATTCTATCATACAAGTGAGAGGTTAAGCTAGCTGTAAAACCAGGTTTAATCCACCATTTTCTATGTAAGTAAATGCCTGTACCAAGCCAGGAATATAACAGTTGTTTTCCTTTCGTTTGATGTGTTTGAGCTTTTGATTTTGTCATTTGATTAGGGACTTTCCGTTTTGAATTTTCCTTGGAGTTTGGTATTTTCGTTATTTTACTTTTTAGATGTGCAGTTAGACTTTGGAATTTTTAAAATGGCCGCCGTTACCATGGAAACAGCAAAAATGTAAAAAAAAATGTTTTTAATGAGTATGCCTGCACTAAAAATCATACAAGGTAGGTGTTCCCCTATATACATGATTTGCATGATTTGGGGGTACCGGTGGAACTACATGGCAGCGGCTTTTCCCGGGATATGTTTAACATAGAACTCTATGGAAAAACAAATAAGAAGCATTTTCTTATTGACAATTAGATCAAACTTACAGGATATTATGGATATATGGATATATTGTCTTTAATGTATTAGTGTGGAATTAGTTTTCAAAATTTTAGGAAATAGCGATCGTTACCATGGAAACAGAAACAATATCCATAAATATTAAAGTATTCCAAAAGTAATGAAACTTTACAGAAATGTTAACTGGCATGTGTAGATGTGGCATTTGACTTTGGAATTTCCAAAATGGCCACCGTTGCCATGAAAACTGCAAAAATGTGAAAAAAAATTGTAATACTTCAAACTAAATGAAATATTACCGAGATGTTAACTGACATGTGAAAATGTGGCAATTGTAGTTCTAGTTATGTCACCCTGAACGAATGTCGGGTGACATATTTGTTTTCCTCCATTTCTTTAAAATTATTATTTTACCTTTTTTTTGTCCGGATCATTTCTTGGATTTTAGTGGAACAATCTTAATGAATAGTTATCATAATGAGGATCACCATATGTAGATTTGTTTTTTTGTTTTGTTGTTGATGGCTAACTTGAGTATACCAGAACTAAAAATCGTGAAATTTTCATACAACGTAGGTGTCCACTAAATACAGGTTTTGAAAGATTTTTAGAATCATCGAAAGTATTTAATTGCCATGGAAACTGGGGAAATGTTTCACATTATAACCCTATGGAATAAACATTAAAGTGTAATTTTCTCACAGAACAAATCTAGTGAAACTTTAATGGTATGTTCCCTGTCATGTGCCAATGTGGCATCTGACTTTGGAATTTGGAAATGGTCACCATGGAAACAGCAAAAATGTCAAATATTTCAAAATGCTCTAAACTTAATGAAACTTTACAGAAAAGTTAACGGGCATATGTTAACGGGGTATGTTTGACTTTTGAATTTCCAAAATGGCAGCCGTTGCCATAGAAAATGTGAAAAGCTTCAAAATGCTTCAAACTCAATGAAACTTTACAAAGATGTTGACTGGTATATGTAAAGTTGCTATTTGACTTTATTATTTTTAAAGTGTCTGCCGTATCATTGGAAACAGTAAAATCTTTCAGAAAATTAACAGAAATATATGTTATCGTACTGTAACGAAAACCGAGCGACTGGGCCTAAGCATTAAATTATAAATGTTTATCCCTTAGTGCGTTGCTATAAAAATGTGTTTTGTTAGAATGTACGAGTATATAAGAAATAAAAGTTATAACTGGTGACCCTTCTTTGATAGCGTGGTACTCTGGTATCGTCGTACTATGTGGTACTCTGGTATTCTGAATACACACTGGTAAGGTTAGTTCCTCTGGTAAGGTAACTGATGACTCGGATATAAAAGGGTAGATTGGAGTATAGGTTTTTGTATGGTAACTCTCGATGTTTGTAAGAATAACAGACTCGTTGAATAAAAATCAACTTGTATTAACTTTAAGATGCATTAAATATCAACAATACATATAAATATTAAATAACTTAACAGTATTCTAGTCTATCAGATAAATACTTTATTAACCTTCTATCGTAAATTAAAGAAAATGGATAGCGGAAAAATATGATACCCTGAAAGTTTACTAATTGTAGTTTGGTAATCGGCAAATGGTAAATCAAATTCAATGCCAAAAGATAAAGTTTCTCTCGAGAAGTAATTCTCTAAATGCAACTTGGAAAGGAATTTTAAAACAAACCCACATTATACGGACGTAGTCTCCTCGGACATTGTAATGGTGTTGGCTGTCTGTTTACTACTTGGTCTGGTACATGGTATCTGTACGTATATCAAAATCGCTTGGACTTTACGTGTGTTAGTTGCCCAGGGTAAAATTGTGCTGAAGACTTATCTGTATTCTCCGCCGTATTTATACTTAGGTAAACCAATTTACCGATTTGGTTTACCGTTTACCATTTTGGTTTACCATTTACCATTTCAGAAAATACCTGAATTACCAAAACCGGAACTGACGTCATTGTACGTCAATTGAAATAAACAATTCAGAAGTTTTCCGAATGTAAAAACATAGGCAAGAATAATAAAAAGTTTTAGAGTTAACAATGTTTAAACATAGTTATACAAGAAATATATAATAAGAAAAGTCAATTATCAGTAAGATTTAAACAACGTCATCACACAATTTTAGGGGAAACAAGTTCCATTTCAGGGGACCCGCATTTCGTTACACTCTCCCCACCTTTGAAAAATAATGTTTGTCCCCAAACATGAATAGGCATTTCCTAAAATTTAAAACAAGTTCTTCAATATCATTCATCAAAATATTCTATAACATACATATTCAACATTATAAAACAATATTTAATCAAATATAATTAATCTTTGGAATGTTCATTGTTCATATACGTCTTCACGCAAAGCTTGTTTTCCGCACTGTTCTTTATGATGCTTTAGTCTTGTAAATGTTCATATAGCACCAACATCGCTTCTTCTCATAACGATTGTTCATAAAACACAAGTTATGTTTATTTTGACGAATGTTTATAGAGCACCATCAAATCTTCTCGGCAGGACGAATGTTCATAAAACACACTTAATTTCTGTGTGCATATAATGACGAATGTTTATAAAGCACCAACACATCTTCTTCGCATGATGAATTTTCTTTATTCGGAACTAATTCTGTGTATTTTGACAAATGTTTATAGAGCACCATCAAATATTCTCAGCGGGACGAATGTTCATAAAACACTATTGTACAATTGAATTTCCTGAAAATAAGTTACATATTTAAACAATCAATAAATGTAAGCAATATTAATAAAAATCTGAAATAAATCAAACGTCAATTTAAAAAAAATACTCTTTCCCTTATACAATATACATGGACTTTTATCTTTAAAAATCAAACTCAATAATCTTTGGTACAAGTATATCTATATCTGCAACAATTATACGATGATACACAATTCTATTATCCGACTGCGTTGGTAATTCAGCAGTCCCCATTGGCATAACTACACTTCCATTAGCCATGCGTAAACCAATACGTGCATTGGACAACACTGGCTTTACACTCTTGGACATGATATTATACATGGATGAGTTAAGGACACTAACAGTGGACCCGGTATCAATCAAACAATTCAATTTCATGTCATAACACTGACAATTACAAAATGTACATAATATATACTTTCAGAATATATTTATCTGATTCAATTTCTCAAAATTATTGGATTCTTCAAAATCATATTTAGTTTCGGCTGAAACTTGGTCCTCAGTTTAAGCCACTAATAGTTTCCCCGACCAGTCATTTGGTCTGCCACTTTTCTTGGAATTAAGTTGTTAGTTCTGCTACCTTCGAACCTTTGGGATCGGTTATACAATAGGGGACATTCCCTTTTCAAATGACCGGAATCCCCACAATGGTAACAAGAAAAAGTTTTCTGATTTATTTTATTATTTTCTATTTTTGCAAGACGACCTGAAATGTCATCAACTTGTTCAGACAAATAAATTTCCCTATTCAGATCAAAATTATTATTTTCATTTACAGCACAAACAAGCTTAGTGCCGTGTTTACGTCTGCTATTTTGGAAGGCATCATATTCAAGAGCTGCTTGAATAGCGTTATTAATACTTTTTGCTTTGGCCTGGAATATAGCCCATTCCATGTCAAGATCATTTAGGGAATCAATAAAACAATCGCATGCTAATTGTTCTTTAATCTCTATCGGAGCTGATGGATACGCTAATCTTACTAGACGTCTTATGTCTTGGCCTAACACGGATATTTGTTCCGTGCGTCCGCGTATTTTACTTTTCATTTGCGCACTGTACATTTCTGCTTGATTTTCTGGTTGAAAACGAGACGCTAAGGCGGCTGTCAGTTGTATAAAATTGGTCCGCATCTCTGGTCTAAAATCGGTTAAAATACTTTTGACGGTACCTCTTAAGCTAGTAGCTAGTTCTAAAGCTTTCTCTATGTCAGACCATTTGTTAATTGCTGCAATTAATTCAAACTGAACTAAACAGTCTTCCCAATTACTTTCACCATCATAAAGTGCTGGTTTTTTTTTTGTAATATTTTGTATTTTGTAAGTTTATATCATAATCACGCTCAAAATTTGGTTCATTGCTAATGCCAGCATATTTTATATTACTGGTCATTTCATCAGTACGGTGTTCATGGTCGGTCCCGTTAACCCCACTCTGAATCGTCAGCGGGACGTCAAAGGTAATGCTTGGTACGTTGCCCCCTGATTATGGAGTACGCCCCGGTCCAAAGTTCTAGGTAAATCTCCCGAATCCCATCTACCCCGTCGGGCATCGGATTCACAAGACGTCAAGACTCGTCTTGTATTCCCGGAGTTTCCCTCAGCAGTATCCATTGCTTTCTGACTCCAAAACCCATACCTAGACCCTCTGGCAGCATGGTCCAAAAGAGTCCATGGCTCTTCACCAAAATTCTGTTTTACTGTACGCGCTGCATTTTTTTCCAAATGCACAACCGTTGCCCTATTTGAAACTTCCGGGTTTTTCGCTTGGTCAATGGCCACTTTCCTTGATGGTGATAGATCCCCTGACAATGGCCTATTGTCAGCATGATGTATACCATCCTTTTCGTATCTATTCGTATTCTCTTGTGAGGGCCATTGATCTTTGTTCACTCTTATGCCAATCTCTCCGGTCGGCGTCAGATCATGGAAAATTTCACAGAGATCGGGGGAGCACTGGTCTACCCTGGGCAGTAAATCTAGGTGTTTCAAATTTATTTTCAGCGCTATCCATTTTACTTATATTTATTTATGCCTTATCTTGAATATAATTACACTTATTGTAAGAATATAAAAATGTAGGTACGTGCCTCCGCTGCCACCACTGTAACGAAAACCGAGCGACCGGGCCTAAGTATTAAACTATAAATGTTTATCCCTTAGTGCGTTGCTATAAAAATGTGTTCAAATTGTTAGAATGTACGAGTATATAAGAAATAAAAGTTATAACTGGTGACCCTTCTTTGGTAGCGTGCATGGTACTCTGGTATCGTGGTACTATGTGGTACTCTGGTATTCTGAATACACACTGGTAAGGTTAGTTTCTCTGGTAAGGTAACTGATGACTCGGATATAAAAGGGTAGATTGGAGTATAGGTTTTTGTATGGTAACTCTCGATGTTTGTAAGAATAACAGACTCGTTGAATAAAAATCAACTTGTATTAACTTTAAGATGCATTAAATATCAACAATACATATAAATATTAAATAACTTAACAGTATTCTAGTCTATCAGATAAATACTTTATTAACCTTCTATCGTGAATTAAAGAAAATGGATAGCGGAAAAATATGATACCCTGAAAGTTTACTAATTGTAGTTTGGTAATCGGCAAATGGTAAATCACATTCAATGCCAAAAGATAGTTTTTCTCGAGAAGTTATTCTCCTAATGCAACTTGGAAAGGAATTTTTAAACAAACCCACATTATACGGACGTAGTCTCCTCGGACATTGTAATAGTGTTGGCTGTCTGGTTACTACTTGGTCTGGTACATGGTATCTGTACGTATATCAAAATCGCTTGGACTTTACGTGTGTTAAGTTGCCCAGGGTAAAATTGTGCTGAAGACTTATCTGTATTCTCCGCCGTATTTATACTTAGGTAAACCAATTTACCGATTTGGTTTACCGTTTACCATTTTGGTTTACCATTTACCATTTCGGAAAATACCTAAATTACTAAAACCGGAACTGACGTCATTGTACGTCAATTGAAATAAACAATTCAGAAGTTTTCCGAATGTAAAAACATAGGCAAGAATAATAAAAAGTTTTAGAGTTAACAATGTTTAAACATAGTTATACAAGAAATATATAATAAGAAAAGTCGATTATCGGTAAGATTTAAACAACGTCATCACACAATTTTAGGGGAAACAAGTTCCATTTCAGGGGACCCACATTTCGTTACAGTACATATATGTTCTTTTACTGTTTAAAGCGTCAAACTCACTGTAGTTTAGTGGCAGTAGTAGAACCGGGATGACATCCGTTAATGTTTGCAATTGCAATTCAAGTTCAATTGCTACTCATATTTTTATTTTATTCTATCCCCCCTTTTTTAGGAGAAACGTCGCTTTTGTAATTCATCATATGCTGATATCAGTCTTTTGCAAATTATCTCTAGCTTTGCTGTAATTTGGATTTTTGAATCCTTTTACGTTTCCTTGTGACTCGGTCGCTTCATGCTAACCTTGTAGTATCTATCTATACAATTTACAAAAGTAAACAAAAACAATCATAATTTTATATCAATTTTGTGACCACCAAAAATAATGGCTAAATTTACAAGGAATCTTAACTTTAAACCGCCTACTAAGAGAGTTAAGTTAAGCCTGAATTAGCTACTTATGATATGACAACTCTACACACACACCGAGATGATTTCTAATGTAAACTTTAAAAAAAAAGATAAACTCTGTGTAATTATGTTTGTCAGTCTGGTTTAAAAAAAATACTACCACCGTATTTACCTTAACACTTGTTTTCACCAGTGCTCTGATGAACTTTTTACATAATTCTATATTTGTATTGATTCTTCAAAGTTTGTATCATGGGTTTGTATTCATGTGTTGAAAATAATATTTGAACTTTGTTTTTCTTCTTCGTAAACTGGCAAACAATTAGGATGCAGCTGAAATAAATTTGTGTACAAGTAGATAATAAAATATTGTCATATATCGAATATTTACTGCGTGAGCCTTCTATTCCATTGTAAATCAACAATCGCCATTAATATCCAGCTGTTAGCTCTTGGGTGTCAATTCTTACATACCGGTAACCGCCTCGATAAATGATAAAGATCCAGCTTTCAAAAAATAACATAACACATTTTAGAAAACACTTCGCTTATCACTTGCCTGTTCGATTTTGCTCGTAGTTGTTTCTTGTGTCAACTCTGATGTATCTCTCTACAATGTATATATAATCTTTTGTAAGTAGACATATACAAAGAATAACTAAGCCGCCGATTTTAATGTTATGGGCATTAGTGAACATTAAACACAGGTAATCTTACAAGTGCGTAAACGATTAATACATGTAACTCGTGATGCGAGAAAACACAATCTTAATGAATACACGAGAAAAGTCTTAATAGTTTTACATTTGTCATTTCGGGGCTGACTATGCGATGTGTGCTTTGCTCATTGTTAAAGGTCGTACGGTGACCTATAGTTGTTAATTTCTGTGTCATTTGGTCACTTGTGGAGAGTTGTCTCATTGGCAATCATACCACATCTTCTTATTTTTATATTTACTTTATGACAACCAACTATTTGACGACGTGAAACATCAATTTTGATAAAACAAAGTCTTTTAATGTATTGTTGAAAATACCATTGACTCAAATGGTGTAAGCGTGTAGAATAACGGTGCAGAACATTTGAGGGCATTAATTTCACATTTGCGCGTAAAAATCCAGCAGGAAAACACAGGTGAAATATACATATTAATTTATCTATTAAACTATTCTATAAAGTACCCCTTCTATTAGTCTCCATCTCACCTTCGAGGAGGTTGCAGTGGAGTTTCGAAAATTGTAAATTTGTTCAATATTAAAACTTTCGACAAACAATTATATTATACTTCCGATTAAATGGCTGCGCCCATGTAAAAAAATTAAGAGAGGTGAATACATGCACACTCATCCAATGTTATTTACCCCATCGGTGTGGAAAATATGATGCATTACATATAACAAGACTTTTTCATAATTGAAATCTAATATTAACAATGTCTGCACAAGATAGCAAAAGCGGTAAAGTTGTCATTCCACCCCAGTCTCCGGCCGATCATCACAAATATGAGCTTTCATTGGAAAGTTGTTCAAAAGAATATCCCAAAGGTTGTATCCCAGACAATCTTACCACACCCACAGGTCTAAAAGCAAGAGACCTAAAATTTGAAAAAATAAATATAGATTTATACAAATCTGATGCAAATATGGTGGCATTCAGGGTAAATGCCAATATAATACTTCCATGGATTAAAGCTCTATCTTTACATTATCATGAGGAGTACGGGAAGAACGAAGGAGTATATAATTGCCTGGAGTGATGAGAATAAAGATTGGACAAAAAATAAAAGTGGAAAAAAAACCAACATTTGTATTGATTAAGCAACCAAGGTTATTTCCCTTATATGCAAATTGACATTTCACATCAATACTGGTGTTGTTCAAGTCCAGGGAATTAGATATGACTTTTTTTACAACAGAGACTTCCCAGCACTTAAATTGTTAGTATCACAGATCGTTGATTATAACAACTTTACCACACTTGCAACTCAAGAAATCCAGCCACAAAACAATGAAAACAAACAAGAAACAGCTGAGAAAGCTAGAAATTATGTGAATAAAGAAACACAGACATTTAAAGATCAAGATGAAACATGTGTAAAATGAACAACAATAAACATGACTTTTGCTGTCAAGTAAGGGAGCTACCATTTGATTTTTATGGGGTGCTAGGATGAAAAATTTTGTCCTGCATTTTTTTCTAGTTGTAATCTCTGTCCTGCCTTTTTATTTTTCACTCTATTCGGTACTGCCTTTTTTTTTATTAGTTTATCCTGAATTTTTTTTACATAAATTACATCCTGCCTTTTTTTTTTTTTGGCCAAGTTGCTCATCCTGCCTTTTTTTTACTCAAAACTCCTGTCCTGCCTTTTATCTCAAATTTCATCCTAGCCCCCCCCCCCCCCCCCCCCCCCCATAAAAAAATATCAAATGGTAGCTCCCTAACTGCAACCAATATGTTAGTTCCTTTTCTTTAACAAGACTCAGGTGTTGAGAAATTTATGAACCAGCTAGAGACACAGTTTACCCATGCTCTTGATAAGGTTTTCTCACACCAAAATGACAATATTAGTTAGATGAATGACTTAGTTACAAACACACTGAAACATCAAATGGCAGATTTTCACAACTTTTAGATAAGTTTGATAATGCAACTTCAAATTTAATACAAAGGGAAAACAAATCTCAGAACTGAGTGCACAACTGAAAGATGTCAATTACAAGAACACATTAGAAAATGAAATTCAAAAAACATAAAATAAAAACATAAAATAAATATGAATTACTAAAACAAAAACATGAAATGCAAACTGAAAAAGTGTTGAACTTAAATGAAGACACAAAACATGCGTTGAACGACACATCGGACAAATTATTATTCATTGAATCATTAGAGACACAGTGTGCCAGGCAAATAGAAGAAAAAGATGTAGAGATACTAAGCTTGAAATTACATGAGAGCCGGGATGACAGTTCTGGACATCCATTTGAAGAGGTACATGGTAAAAAAATAGAAATGTCACAGAGCAGAAACATCATATAAGTATATTTGCACATCATATAAGGATGTTTGCACATCATATAAGGATATTTGCACATCATATAAGGATATTTGCACATCATATAAGGATGTTTGCACATCATATAAGGATGTTTGCACATCATATAAGGATATGTGCACATCATATAAAGGTATTTGCACATCATATAATGACAAGTGCACATCATATAAAGGTAAATACACATCATATAATGAAAATGGGCATAACAAGACAGTTTTGGCGTTCCATAGTAATGGGCTATGCATTAGTGGTTATATTCCATAAGCATATACTTGGAATAGCACAACCTTGTGCAATGAAAAAATAAAAGTATCAACAGGATCATATACATAATTGTAGTTGAAACAATCCAATTCATAGTATTGTTTTCGAAAGCTTAATCAATGCAAATTGTAAGGTTTAGTTTCCACTGCAAAATGAAGGCAATCTTTAACCTTCAGTGCTCACAGTCACTTTGATTAGAGTAGATAATAAAGCACAAAATCCATAATCAAATAACTACCGGTGACTGTGTTTGTAAGATCTGAACAATGGTCTTCTAGATTTAACATATTTTTGCTTGCCGTCTAATTGATCTTTACTCGTTTGGTGACAAGTATATATTTTTTTGCATTGCCTGTCTAAGGCACTTAAAAATTAGGAGACTTCTCAACATGTACCAATTCCGTTAAATACAATACCCATTGTTGTTACAGTGTGTAACCACAGTATGCAACTTTTACAAATATATATCGAAGAGCAACACGTTTAGAAAACAAGATGCATAAACATACATATGCAAATGACATATCGTCCTGAACATGCTTGCCATATTTGCCACTGGACGTAAAGCTAACAACAATCATTCAATCATATCGGGATTTTACAAAATTCAAAACTAGAAATCTGTAGTGATGTTGTTTTTTCAAATTCCTTCCTCTTATTAAGCTGGAGGTTAGTAAATTAAATATATAAAATAAAGATCACCGAACTTTATAATTTATTAAGTAAAACATAAAAATAAAACAAAAACGCTAAGTTATTTACAAAAATGTATATTGTACATGTTGCTATATGTCTCATTATCACAGTCTTTATCTATGGAATTCACGTTTAACAAATTCAACATCTGGTAACTTTGTATGGAATCCATTCTTCTCACTGAACTCCTGAAAAAAAGAGATTTTAAAAATGAAGATATTTTTTATTTTTCTTAATTTATTTATTCATCTATTTCTTGAAATTCTGTGCAGCTAGTTCGATTCCCATTTGAATTAAGATATATCATATTTTGCAATTAATGGCCTTAAATAATGTTTATATATTAAAAATCTCACACTCATATATTTAGTGTGAAAGTGTTAATATCTGAAATATTTAACCTTCATTATAAAAAAGAATTCTGTATTTTAATGTTTAACTACTAGTATTAACTTCTCAGATATAATGAAATGAGTTTTCGCTGATATTGTATTAAAAAAAATCCGAACTTCATTACGGTATTTTCTCAGAATTTAAGTCTTTAAATTATGTATAAAATTTATTATATAATGGCGCAACATCAGAAAAATGTACAAAGTACCACAATCACAGTCAAACACTAAATCATTTAAACACTACTAAAGATTGCTAGTTTTTCTTTAAACTGAGTATTTTAACTCTAAACGAAAGCTGAAAACTACGGAAGCGTATTAGGGCCATCCTTTTTTAATTTTTTTCAAATTGTCGACTTTAATCTTGGAATTTCCAACTTTAATATTGGAAGTATCAACTTTAATCTTGGAATTTCTAACTTTAATCTTGGAATTATCAACATTAAACTTGGAAATTCCAACTTTAATCTTGGAAATTGCTGATATTTTACTTCTAGCCCATAGTTTATTTTGTTTCTCCGTATACTTAATCTACTTATAATTATTTTCGCGGCTGATTTTTTTGTAAAATGTTGAAGAAAAATAGACGTGTATCTAAAGTCTTGTATAGCTTCACGTAGCCTAATATCCATGAAAGGGGTTGTAACTTTCTATTAATTGGTATACGTGGATATTCCGAAAATATGGGTCAAAAATTTGCGAGAATTTATATATATGACACTACTTTTTAATGACATTCTATAATGATATGCATTATTCTTTCATAACTTTATATTGATTTAGGGTATGTTCTACATATCTTATATAAATATGTTATTTGAAATCTTATATTAATGACCAATTGTGGTATTTGAATCAATCAGGGACTTTATATTGACATAATAGTAAAGTCCTTGAATCTATGCATTTTAAACTTAAAATATTGTATATAAGTAAAGGTCATAGTAAAGGTGTATATATTTATATATAAATAAAGATAACAAATATTAGTGAATGTTATATATAAAGAGTTCATTGTTCTAGGCAAAAATGGCACGCCCTACCAAACAATTTCGAAGTTACCCCCCCCCCCCTTCTTTTACCCCCGGTGCTAATGTCAAAATTTAAATATCCATTTGTAATTATGTATGCAGTACATGCATTTATGATAGTATAGTTTATTGCTGAATAGGTGGATGTGCATCGATGTTTACTGTAGCAATCACCAACAAAAAGTAAAGTAAAGCACATCAAACTGAAGTGCACTGTTTGGCCGAGGCGCGAGTCCAGTGATACAAAAGTTATGATTCTCTCAATTCAGAGATTCACTCCATTAATGAAAGTCGGAAAAATCAGTGTCGGACTAATGAGGGTCAGAAGATTAAAGTTGGAATTTCCAAGTTTAATGATGGTAATTCTAAGATTAATGTTGATATTTCCAAGATTAAAGTTTGAAATTCCAAGATTAAAGTTGATAATTCCAAGATTAAAGTTGGAAATTCAAAATTAAAGTTGACAATTCCAAGATTAATGTTGATAATTCCAAGATTAAAATTGATAAATCCAAGATTAATGTTTGATAATTCCAAGAATAAAGTTGGAAATTCCAAGATTAAAGTTGATAATTCCAAGATTAAAGTTGGAAATTCCAAGATTAAAGATGATAATTCCAAGATTAAATTCGATAATTTGAAAAAAAAAAAAAAAAGGATGGCCCTAATACGCTTCCGTAGAAAACATATTGATATACTCAAGAATATAATATGTGCATGTGATGACTAATTTACTTTCAGATTGCCAATTTAAGGTGGATGTGGATGGGGTTTACATAATATAGAACAGTGTACCAAAGAATAAAGAATAGAGAAAATGGATAAAAAAAATAAAGAATAGAGAATAATTTGCCGGTAGAATATAAAAATAGAGAAAAATGGGCCAACAATATGAAAATGAATGAAAAGAACATAAGCCTAAAAATTTAAATAAAACAAAAATGAAGTCCCCATCCCATCCTGATGCTCTTTTATTTATATTACAGAGGCTTTTTTTTTAGAGATTTAATCGTTTAAAAAATTTGAACAGCTCAAGTTGATTCTAGTAACATGTTTTACAAGTTTTGTGACAATTCATTTTTTTTTTGTATTGATCGTTGACATTATTAGTTAACACATAAATGAATTATGCTGTAATTCTCAGTCACATGACATAGATGCTCATGCAGATAATAAATGAACCAACCTGAGGAAGAGTAAACTGGTATCTGCTGCTCATTTTTTGCACAAGATTTTCTACTGATATGGTTGTGTGTATCCTTCTATTACTGAAATAAAATGAGAACAAAATTGTAATTCATAATTTATTGTAAAAGTGTGTTCAATTACTTTATTATCCTTCCATATTTTTTTGTATAAAGTTGTCTTTATCCCTCATCTGTTTTCTTCCGTATTCTGTATTGGTTGTTTGCTGAACCTCACATTTTTATATTATATTTCATTTTTTATTTGCATTTTTTTGTGTTTCTATATCATTGTTGCTTTTACAAATGTCATTGTTACGATGTTACTTGTTTTTATGTTGAGTGGTAATTATTTTATGCCTGTTCAGAACGAGAAAAAATTATCAAGTAATACAGTAGGTAGATTCTTCAATTTAGGCCGATTAGAGTGAAGGGGTTGAAATTTGAAATGCCATTGAGAAATGAGGATATGTTGGATAGGAGGCTGTTAAGTATACAAAAAGATATGTGGGGTACAATCCAACAAGAAAAACAATAAAAAGGTCAATGATACTGTTTTCAATGATCAGTAGGAGTTCTATATTTTGACTGGCATCGGTATATTTACATTTTACTTACACTGTTGATGTCGGTGTCCTGTCGTTTACTTGGAGCTCAATCAGTTTGAATATGTCCAGTTCGACCTAAAAAACAAATAACAAAACATACATTTAAAACAAATTGTGATTGGAAATTTAACAATTTTTCTATACAAATTCCTTTATCCATCCTACACCCTACAACAGGAGAATGTTAACATAGACACATATGAAACCATGATATTATAAACAAAAATTACGCCTCTTCTTTGTTCCCATCACCAAAAATTTGTCATCCATGTTTCAGTAGTAGCAGTTATTAAGTATAAATAATATTTGATGTTGTATAAACTTTTGTGTGTCATGTTTCAGATTTCCGTGTGTTGGAAACGGTCGCTTGTGTTTTATGCAATATTTTTTCTATAGTGAGTGGCTTATTTTATAATAGTTCTTTAGTTAGATAGCTGTTCAGTATATTACATTGATTTTAATGTCTTTTTTATAGTTACCTTTTTGATGGATGATCTTGTCTTCAAATCTATAAGAAGTTTACACAGAATAGAAAGAAAACTCAAAGTGTAAGGTGTTTGAACTACTTCGACCACTTGGCATGACCACCTAGGCCCCTTTCAGAAGATTAAATTTATGTTCATATCTGTTTGGTTTATGAAGTTTTATAGTTACCTTTTTGATGGATGATCTTGTCTTTGATTCCTGTTCAAGAAGAGTTTTGTACTTCTTTTCTGCCCTTTTCGCTTGCTTTAATTTTTCCTGAAGATGGTTCTGAATCTTATTCATATTTCTTTGTTTTACACTTTCCCCACGTTTACTCAAATTTCTCGCCATGTAATCATAGATCTTCTTTGAAGTATCTAAGCATTTTTTGGTACTTTTCAACTTTGCTGTTGGCAAGCCAACACACCTGAAACATGAGTTTATTCATTTACAATGTAGTTAGAAACATGAATTTATTCACTTACAATGTAGTTATATAACTTCTGTAATAGTAAACCACTGAATCCATTCATTCAGAAAGCAAGTTATAGCATGATTTGTATTGCGGTTGCAAGGTTTTTTTTTGTCAAAGGACGAGTTTTAATGACCAATTTCGTAGGTTTTCTATTAAGGAAAATACACATTTTTCTTATATTTTAACAATATCCTGAGACGAATCGTATAATATCCTTTAATCATTAAAAACATGAATTTATTCATTATTATACATGTATTACAACTACTGATGGTTTGTAACAAAAAACACACTGACTCAATTCTTCAAGTATCGATATAGTTTTAATGGACAACTTGGTTGGAATATTGCCAATTTTTTTCTTATATTCGAACATGCAATGCCGGGTATAGTCTTGCAATATGAATTTTTTCGTTTTTCTTGTTTTTGATGGTAACTATTTTTCGAACTTTTTTATTTGATGTGCCTTTCCTCTTTTTTCAGTCCCTTTTTTGGGACATTTTTCTGGTATAAGTGATGCTCCTCCCCCTTTCCGACGCATCAAATTTACAGTTAAGTCACCTACCTTTTGTATCTTTTGCAATTGCATGTAAATTTGTCTGTGCAAATTTAATTCTTTTTCCATTTCTCTGATCTTTTTCTCACATTGTTTGATAATCTTCTTGTCAAATCTACAATATATTTATTTTTGCATTGTATTTAAAAACATCACTGTTTCTTCTTTTTTTTTCCTTAAAAGGTTTACCATACATAGATTGTGTAAAATTATTAGTCTAGAGTAGTCAGAGGAAGCAACATTACATGACTTTGTTTACTCATCTGGAAAAAATATAATGCATTTGTAATTGGTGGTTTACCATTTATTATTTGTTTTTAATTTTAAGTTTGCTTCTTTGAAACAAATTTACCTAGTAACTTTATGTTTCTTTAGCAATTTAGGGGTCATTTATAAACTTTTTGATTTGATAAAGTCCTTAGTAAAAAGATAAGAAAAAAAAACGTAATGTAAATATCAAAACCAGTATAAAGGAAAATAAACCATTCTGACGATAACAGTCCTTATTATAATTTAATTAACAAAACTTTTTCAAAAAGCAGCACATTTTATGGTCAAAACATTTATGTTATACAAAATATCCGCCCCTCCCCACAACATCCTAAATGTATATCACAAATATTCGTTTCTAAATTATTCAAAATACTTACATTCCATTAAAAACATAATCTATTCCATACATCCTTGGAACATATATGGTCATGATGACATCTGTCTGTTCCATAATCTTACTAATTTCTTCTGAAAGTCGCTGAATATCTGAGTTTATTTCTTTTCCCGTTGTAGTGAAGGAAAGAAAAGACTGATGGGAAGGGCCGACGTCACAATGAAGACGTCTTCCAACAATGTGTAACAACGTCATAAACGGTTTTCGCCGAAAGGAGTTTTCACGGTGGGCGTGTGGTTTTATTGAACCCATGACTGACCTTAGACTTATCACGAGGTGTGTACTAACATGAGCAACACGACGGTGCCACTAGTTGAGCAGGATAAACTTACCCTTCCGGAGCACCTTAGATCACCCCCGGTTTTTGGTGAGGTTTGTGTTACTCAGTCTTTAGTTTTCTATGTTGTGTTTTGTGTACTGTTGTTTGTCTATTTGTCGTTTTTCGTTTTTTGCCATGGCATTGTCAGTTTGTTTCCGACTTATGAGTTTGAATATCCCTTTTGGTATCTTTAGGGGCGCAGGACGTTTGCGCTTTTTTACCTGTTACACAACAGGATACTAACAATTAAACAATATGGACATTTGCGCTTTAAACGTTGATACACCTGAACCAAATTGACCGGACATTTGAGCTTTTACCTATATATATAATTACCTGTAATCTTAACAAGATTTACCAAAGTTAAGGGATGGCAAGAATGGAAACTATATTCCTCGTATGTTCATTCTATAGAATGGAAAGTCCGAGGAACTGAGCAACACGAAAACTGTGGGTGATCTCAGGTGCTCCGGAAGGGTAAGCAGATCCTGCTCCACATGTGGCATCCGTCGTGTTGCTCATGTAAGTAAAAACCCGGTGATATGTCAAATTCGGTAGGTCACATACGAGGGAAGGGGACGAGATTGTAGTTACAACAATTCGAACATATACGTCGTCATCTGTGAAACAGATATTCCATAACGGTCAACCAACTCGTGATGGCGTCCGTAAAATTTACGAAGGGATGAATTCAACTTCAACACTTGGAACTTTTGGTTTAATAGCTTCCTTGTGAGCAGCAACCCTCTATCAAGGAAATCATGATAGGAAACACAAGCCCTGAAATATCGTATCAACTGGGAGATATGTACTCCGTTATATAGATACAATAGATAAGCGTTGATTCTTGAAAAAGAAACCATGAGATCGGAGGGCGAATGGTTTGTTTTTTCATGAATCAACGCTTATCCATTGTATCTATAACTTAAACTATTGTGTTAATGTCTTTTCAAAATTAAAGCCTATTCTTAATTATAAGGTATTGTAAGTTAGTTTAAATAACCATGTTATCGTGTCCAACGATGCATTAATAAATCTGAGATCACAATAAATTGGTTAGAAATATACAAATATAACACAACACGTCTGCCTTTAAAGATCTTCATAGTATCAGGCATCTGAATATTATCTGTTTTTACAAAATAAGACATATTCGAACTTATTTCGTATAAAATTGAGAATGGAAATGTGGAATGTGTCATAGAGACAACAAACCGACCAAAGAGCACATATAAAGTATATATATATAATAAATATTTCTAGCAAGAAGCCTAATTCTAGGCACATCACGATTTTCTCGCATAGGAATTTGCGAATAAATATTTGTAAAATTATGTAGTAATACAGATGAAATCATACTATATAAAATTATATAAAACAAAAATGGACAAATAGAATGTAATCATTTTCGTTTCAAATATGTGAAATAGCCAATAATAATCCAAAAATAAACGGTAAAACTCGCTATTATTGTAAGAGATAAATTTGTCCTGGTAAAATATGTCCGGGCGGACACATTTTACTAGTATAAAAAGTCCATGGTTACAGAATTTACTAGTATTTTTAGTCCGATGTTAGTAATTTATGTCCCCAGACTAATTTTCCTAGGAATTCAAGTCCATGTCATCAATATTCCTAGGTAAAAACGTCCATGTCCTTTTTTTATAGGAAAAATATTAATGAATCAAATCATTTACATTTAAACAATTTAAATATTAAGTTTTAATATTATTTTAAAAGGTAAATATAAATGTTATGTTTTAATATTGTTTAATAGTTGTGTATCAATTTTCTTAATTTAATGTTGTCCCGAGACTAATTTTCCTAGGAAATCATGTCCATGTCATTAATATTCCTAGGTAAAAACGTCCATGCCATTTATTTTAAAAGGAAAATTTTAATGAAACAAATTATTTACATGTTAACAATAGAAATTCAATTTTTATGTTTTAATATTGTTTAAGAGTTGTGCATTAATATTTTAATAAAATTCATGTCCCCAGACTAATTTTCCTAGGAAATCATGTCCATGTCATTAATATTCCTAGGTAAAAACGTCCATTCCCTTTATTTTGAAAGTTAAATTTAAATGTTATGTTTTAATATTGTTTAAGAGTTGTGTATTAATATTTTGATAAAATTTATGTTCCCAGACTAATTTTCTTAGGACATCATGTCCATGTCATTAACATGCCTAGGTTATAACGTCCGGCAATGTCCTTTTATTTTAATAGGAAAAATCAATGAAACTTTCCAATCTTAACTAAGAAAATGTTTTTTTTATTTTCAATAATTTTTAAAATATAATAATAATCTTGGGACAATTTTTCCTAGGAAAATAAGTGCCAGACATATTTTACTAGCTATGGACTTATTTTCCTAGGAAAATTTGTCCTGGGACTTAAATTCCTAGTAAAATAATGGTCATGGACTTGATTAACTAGGAAAAAAAGTCTGGCGGACAAATTTTACTACCGGACCAAATTTACTGTTACAATATTACAATAATATCCACAATAACATACAAAACCAAAAAAAAAAAAAACAACATGAAAACTAGAGAAAAGAGACAAGAAAGAGAATACAGGGATTCGAACCTAAACCGACAAGTCCCTACCTTTAATTCATTGATCTTAAGCATGCTAACCTCGTGGCTGCCAACTTATACTATACGATTGCCTATTATGTATATATAAAGGTACAAGCCCTGTGTGTCCGTTGTACCGATGTATATCATATGTTCATTTATGTGTATAAAATAGACATTTAAATTGTAACCAATTGGTAGCCGAGAGGTTTCGTCGATATGTTGATGTCAGTAACACATAACAGATTTCAAGGACGGGTTCGATTCCCAGTGGAGGCATATAGAAATTACAAAAATTAAAGGTAAGTTTTTAATTTAATTCCATTAGTGAACAGAAATCAGTATATTAGCCAATTCAAACTTAATGTAATTAGGCACACAAAGGAAACAATTGAATATAATTTGGTGAGTCCATTTCAGCGACGGATTTAGGAAGTGTTGATTCTAGAAAAAGAATCCACGGTAAATGAATAGGCTGACGTCACGACAATGGTTTAAGTATGCAGGCGCTGCTAGAATGTTGCTACATAGAAATGAAAAGTTCATAATTTAGGCTGTATACAAATAAATGAATGTACTTGTTTTTTTTTATATTCAATGAATTTTAAACTTTTAGCCATGATAACTAAAATATTATGATTATAAAGCTCAAATGTCCTGTAAAAAGGCGCAAATGTACTGTTTTAAAAAGCGCTAATGTCCATTAAAAAAAACGGAAACGTCCATTTAAAAACGCGCAAATGTTCTATCAAAAAGCGCAAACGTCCCGCGCCGATTTTTTGCCTCGCTTTATATTTCAAGTTGCAACCTTAGTTAAACATTTTTTTTTGGTGATGATAATTCTCCCATCCGGTTTTGGCTTTTTTTGTCCTTTTTGGTTTTGGTTGTTGGTATTAGGTTTGGGATTTTCAAATATTTTGGCTTTGAGCATCACTGAAGAGACATTTTTAAATTGTCGAAATGGACATTTGGTGCAGTATAATTTGTACCGTTAATGTTATTAATCGAGGTTACTCAAATTTCAACCAATTGACATCACTTTTAGGCGATTGTGGGGGTGAACATCATTCTGTTCGCTAATTTATAGTTATTTTGATGTAAGATTTCACTGTTCGGTTTTTTTTTCTGTATTGATTTTTCAATTTGTTCTGGAAATTGCGCAAGAACATCTTCATGCATTGTTTATGACATTGCTGTATGACATCTTCTCTGAAGTACAGCTTACAAAGTAGAGTGTAGGACGGCATGACTTCATAGCAGGATTAGTCATCATGGCTTGTAGCTTGATTTCAGTAGGCGCGATTCTTTGGAACGATAAAGTTTATTATAGTTTTGTTTTTAATTTTTTTCTTATTTATCATAACGTTTTTATAAAGTAAAATACTTTCCTGTACTGATTTTTACGATGATGACCGTGATGGAATCAGAATTCATATGATATCTCCATAATTTATACTTTTTCGAACTTTTTTTAAGTTTTACCCACGTCTTTAGAAATTGGGAATGCCGGAGGTGTTCCGAAATGATTTCTTTTGATCTTATGATACTCACAACAGGATAACAACCAAGAAAGCGTGCTTGCGCTTTCGCAAACATATCGCCGGTATTACTCAAAATGGTTCATTATAGGCATATCAAATTTTTTGCTACAGACTAAATCATATATAATGAATTGTTGCGGAAAAAAAACAACAGAAATGGTAGCAAAAAAACAAAATTAACATTAAATAAGCTACTGGAGTAGATGGCATACCAACAAAGATAGCGAAATAATGTAAACCTGTAATCGTGCCAATGTTAACAACATGAATAAATTTATCTGTAGAAACTGGTGTATTTCCTGATAGACTTAAGCAGGCTCATGTAACACCACTGCACAGAAAAACCTTGACAAAGACAACTACAAGCCTGTCAGTGTTCTACCTATTTGTTCAAAAATTTATGAAAAAGTATTTGAAATACAACTTGGGGATTTTTTTTGAAAATATATTTCATCCTTATCTTTGTGCTTTTAGACGCAAGACCACACTGTTAAGACAGCTAGAAGATTTACGTGCAGCATTACCAGTATATAGCTACAGTTCAAATGGACCTTTCAAATGCTTTAGATTGCCTACCGCATGAAATCCCCCCTGGTAAATTATCAGCATATGGCGTCTCTTCTCATTCGATTCCGTTATATTTCGATTTCTCGGTTGTCTACCCCACTAAAACTTGTTATGCCGTAAATCTATATTGGTTTATCTACATAATGGTGTATAACACGCCTACCTTTGTTGTCGGAATCATTCGTAGCAGGCCTCCCCAAGTAATTCAACCGTAATTATTTCGCCTTCCCACAGCCGATTGGAAATATAAGACTCTCAGTAAATGGTTAATTATAATTGTCCCTTTGGTATCTCTCCCCTCTCTTACATATATCTCGGGTCCCGATTGGTCAAATTTTATTGCTAAAAATAAATGTTTCTTGGAGTTGTCTCATTTATTATGTAAAGTCCAGAGAGAGTCTAAATGACATTGATGGAATGGGAAAATTTGAGTCTAAAAATAGAAACTCGTAACTCATTCGACATACCTCAAATAACACTTTTTAGATGTTTGTTCACGGAATCTTTTACAAATTTACTATCTGGATGATAAGATCTATTCAGACAAAATCTAACAGGTTTTTGGGAAATTATTTTTATAATTAATCATTTACTGCGAGTCTTATATTTCCAATCGGCTCTATTGCTATTGAAATTGTTACAAATCTCTTTACTGTCTTGAAAATATTTTGGTCGGCCATACTTATCGATACGATCATCATTTAATTTCTCAAGCTATTAACTTCTTGATAATTTATTTTGTTTCTCAGCTGAAATGAACAAAATTCGGCACATGTGGCATAATTTACATACATTGAATTGAATCCCTGCCGCTATGAGGGCGAATAATTCACGATAACGTTTACTCCAGTCTACTTTAACTTGATGTTCTCTATGTAGTGTCGATCCTTTGGCGGGAAACATTTTATGATAATTGTAATATTTAGAGCCGTAAAAATTGCTTATGTCCATAATATCTTCTTCGTAGGCATCTAGTTCGGCGCGTCTTTCTGGATAGGCTTTTGACATCATTCTTTTGTATTTGCCGAACGCTTTGATAAATTCCTGAATGGTCAGTGTACGGTTTAATCTAATGTCGGGTTTCCCTGGGAGATTAACTTCAATGCTGTCAGCGATTACGGTATGCGATTGTGGGCATTCATAATTTGGAATAAGTAAGGCAGCAATATTAACATCCTTACCGTCAATAATCTGTCTCTGCAGAGATGAAGACGCAATACCAATGCTGTTGACAAAAGACACGCACCATTGTATCTGTAACATTTTGTATAAAATTTCCAACCGTCTTCTTGTTTCATTGGGATCTGTGATACAACACCAGGACTTAATGCTACTAGTTCACAGCTGAAACCAATAAATTGAATCATAAATAATCTTGAGCTAGTATTTTTTTTTTATAGAATTTAGCTAAAGTCTTAATTTTTCTTTAGAATATCTTCTTGGATAATCGTTACTTCCACAACTGAAGTAACGTATGTACAGGATTTTCCACAATATGACAACGATGTGTCTTCCTCTTCTATTTGAAATTCAGACTTTTTTTAATAGATACATTTTTAAAGGGTGTTTACATCAAAATATTATAATTCTACTGGTGTCTTTTATATTAGAATATAAAAGACTTAAATCGTCTGGTGTTTAAATATGCACATGAGGGTCCGGGTGGGTGAAGGGGTCCTTCTTTTCTGTATTATTTAATTTTTATGCCATTTTTCTCTATTTTTTATTAATATCATTATTTTTGTCCAATTTTTCTCTATTTTTTATTACTACTATCATGTTTGCTCATTTTTCTTTATTCTATATATTTAGCATTTCATTAATCTCAATTTTTTATTTTTTTATCTATTTTTTTCTTCATCTTTTTTTCCTATTCTGTTAACCCCATTTAGGCCCTCCTGATGACAGTGGCAATATGTAAAAAAGTCACTTTTTCATATTGAATATGTGGATTTATTTGTTTTCGCTGGTACCAATTTACGTGGATTTAGGAAAAATTGGGTTTTCGTGGCTATTTCATTTTGTAGTTTTCACAAATTCTACATACAAACGTTTAGATATATTGTCGGACATTAAAAATGCAACACTAAATTATTCTTTTTAGTTCTCATTTTCCAATATGCAGTTCTTGTAAATCAAATGCTTAAACATAAATTTAATGCATTACTTCATTGTTTAATGTTCAAATCGTGTGGTATACACTGAAACCCTGGTTTTTCCCTAACTTAAGGATATGTCACCGATTTTCATTACTCAGTCTCGTTAATATGGAAATGCAGCATTTGTGTACTGATTTAAGTGTGGGTATGGATTGAGAGAATTGTTTCACGAAGAAACAAAAACTTTAAAAAATCATTTATGCGTTTCAAATGTTAATTTAAGAAGTTCGTGCGACTTCAATAATCCGTTATGTCCAATAACCTTAAGTAAGTTGGGTATTGAATTTTTCTAAACAGAAAGAAGTATGGTAAGAATGAATAGTAGTATATCAGGATCAATCATGAATTGGTAAAAAAAAGTCACCAAAATGTGTGTTGCGTTTTTAAAGTCCGTCAGCATATGTGTATTTTGATGTAACATTTAAATGAGTCATTCAGCTATATCCACCAACAAAAAATGTACCTGGCGATTAATAAAGAATCCATAATAGTTGGGCTAAGGAAATGTAGCAAAAGTATACAAGTGGCGGCAGTAGAGCATATTGTCATCTGTATACTACTTCCTATTCACAATATTATCAGGAAACTCAAAGCGTGTATCATGTATCTACACAAACCCCATACAGCGTTTTCTTTCAGGTCATACCCTCCGCTCTCTTCAAAGTAAAGAAGTGTGGCTTATATCACCACTGTTTCGGATTTTGGTATTGCACGCGAAATATCTGAAGTACCTAACACCAGTATACTTAATTGTTCAGATAATTTGGAGGAATGACAATGAAGAAGAACAAAACATATCTTTGATTATGATAGTTGAGTCCAATGCACGAGAGTAGCTTATCACACAAGGCAGCACATTGCAACAATGACGTTTTCTTTGAAAATACAATGTTCAGGACTGCTTTATAGTTTGTTATACATCGGGAGAAACTACCATCGTAAAGGTTGTTCACAACTGCAAAACATATTCAAATACATGTTCGGATATTTTAATGCGTAATGATTGAATAGATGATCACTGTCGAATGCTCTCTTGTTCAAATGGCACTAAAGCGTTCACTCCTAAATAAATAAATACATACAACCACTTATCCGAAGCTTTTTTGTCTGGTTATTTTTTTTGCTTGAATTTTGTATTGTATATTTCTTATATAATTTAACATTTGATCACACAATTTGCTAATCTATGTCTTTCTGCAAAATATGTCTATTTATAATAACTATAACATAGATAACATCCTTGGGTGAAAAAAAATGATGTCACAGCCTTGTAGGGTAAAGTGAACATTAGCAATGTTAATTATTCTTCACGATCCTTTTCTTGATATACCGAATGACAGCCGTGTACCTGTTTAACATCTCATCAGTTTAACCTTATTTAATTTATTTCCGTATTTTGTGATATTGCGGGTTAAAAAAAATGCTAACTAGAACCTTTTACTTTTGCTAATATTATCAAACTGGAACTTAATAGAACGATTTTTATTTAGAAAATTTTCAATCTCAAACAAACGTTTGACAATCAACACAGACGAATTGGTCAACAAATTGTTAGTCCAATAATGTTTAGTATTCATTTTGCATTTCAGCGGCCTACGTAGTCAACTTTCCTAGGCATGACATCCAGCATTTCAGCAGCTCCTACTGGATTATTAAAAGTTAAATATAGACTTGTGTCGTCAGCAAAAAGCTTAATTTGGGCTTTGATATCAGTGACTATGTCATTAATAAATACCAAAAACAAAAGAGGACCTAATATAGAACCTTGTGGAACGCCAGCATTAGTGGCCAACCGATCAGAATTCGAACCATTTATAACTGCTCTTTGAGACCTTCCATTCAAATAATTTTCGATTCATTTAAGCAAGTTTCCAGATAAACCATATCTCTGTAATTTAATGAGAAGTCCTCTATGCCAAGCTCTATCAAATGCCTTACTTATGCCACAAAACACAACACGTATTTCTTTCTCATAAGCAGCCTCTTTCAACTGTAAAACATCAATGCCTAAGTTTGGGAACAATATAAAAAACATTTTTTTTTCAACACTCTAAAGTCTTTAATCACGGTCAGTGATAAAGGTTTTATTAATATAAAAGGTAAACAAAACTTTCTCTAACAAATGTTTGATAGTGTATACAAGTAATTTCTCAACGGACTTACAGGTTGATATCCAGTTGAATTTAAACAAAAGAAATGGAACTCTTTATTAGAGAAGGTAAAAAAAGCCAATTTGGTATATTTGAATTGTTTACATCTGTTTCTATCATGTCTATGGGCTTTCATTTTTAATGTATGTGCATAATTTTTAAAAGATTTTATGCATCTTATATACGTGTTTTTCCTTAAATTATAGTATGAAGCTTCGAGATATTTGAAAATTTTTAAATTAATAAAGAAAAATTTTCGCAAACATCCGATTGTTGTAGAAAATCAAGTATGCAGGCGTATTTGAGTTGAAAACGCATAAATCATTTTGTGCGTGTGTTTTCTTGGGTAATTAGTCTTTGACATCTGAAAATTTTTGGTCTGCCCTTCCACTAAATATTTAATTTAATTTGGAGTGTTTTTAAGTGTTTTGAACTTTCGACATTTCTCCCTGACAACCGATTAGAAAAAAGTTTTAATTTGACTAAAGGACAAAAGTACATTCAATGATGCTTAATAGCTATATATAGTAGATATATTTGTCTTTTAGAATATAACTGTCCTATAAGGATCGTAATGATGCTATGTGGATAACTTTAACGGTTTTTTCTAAGAATGCTTTTAGACTGTTGTTTGTTTTTTTCTTCATTTTTTTCCATGTTGTTGGTCGTTTTCTCGTCGACTCACTTATTTTAAGTGTCCTTATGGTATATTTCGCCTTTTTAGCTCACCTTTCCAAAGGGAAGGTGAGCTTTTGCCATCACTTGTCCGTCGTCGTCGTCCGTCCGGTGTAAACTATTTCAAACATCTTCTCCTCTGAAACTACTGAACCAATTCCAAAGCTTATTAAAGCTGAATGATTCTTAGGGTATCTAGAATAAAGTTTGTGTTTTATTTTCTGTTTCGTCAAAAAACTTGGCCGCCATGGCTAAAAATAGAACATAGGGGTCAAATGCAGTTTTTGGCTTATATCTCAAAAACTAAAGCATTTAGAGCAAATCTGATACGAGGTAAAAATGTTCATTAGGTCAAGTTCTATCAGCCCTGAAATTTTCAGATGAATCTAACAACCCATTGTTGGGTTACTGCCACTAAATTGGTAATTTTAAGGAAATTTTGCAGTTTTTGCTTATCTTGAATATTATTATAGATAAAGATAAACTGTAAACAGCAAAAATGTTCAGCAAAGTAAGATCTACAAATAAGTTTATGACCAAAATTGTCAATTGACCCCTTAAGGAGTTATGGCCCTTTAAGGGCAATTTTACACAATTTGTTTATCATGTTTTCTAACTTTAAAAAATCTCCTCTGAAACTACTGAACCAAATTAAACCAAACTTAAGCTGAATGATTCTTAGGTTATCTAGAATAAAGATTGTGTTTTATTTTCTGTTTCCTCAGAAAACATGGCCGCCATGGCTAAAAATAGAACATAGGGTAAAATGCAGTTTTTGACTTATATCTCAAAAACTAAAGCATTTGGAGCAAATCTGACATGGGTAAAAATGTTCATCAGGCCAAGTTCTATCAGCCCTGAAATTTTCAGATAAATCTAACAACCCATTGTTGGGTTGCTGCCACTAAATTGGTAATTTTAAGGAAATTTTGCAGTTTTTGGTTATTATCTTGAATATTATGATAGATAAAGATAAACTGTAAACAGCAAAAATGTTCAGCAAAGTATAAAACAAATAAGTTTATATAACCAAAATTGTCAATTGACCCCTTAAGGAGTTATGGCCTCATGTTCTTTTTACCAAACGCAAGATATTCAATGTCTTTTTTTTAGTTCTCTAGGCATGAGACGACGGAAGCTATAGACTTCCCCAGTTTCAAGGTTGGATGCGATGAGAACCTTTTATTTCTCTAGTTAGTTGCTTTTTCTACTTTCAAATACATATAGAGTTAACATAAATATTACATTTTAATTGATGCATTTTTGAAGGTGATATCAATATTTAAATTATTACAAATGTCCTTGCAAGATTTTTGGAATCTCAAATTTTTAATGCTCTTAAATATAGTTGTTGATTTTCTTCCGTCGGACTGTTTTGATGAGAGTGCCAATATTGAATCTCATGAGTATATATATGTTGTGTACAAATTGTAATGTTGTACACATTATAATTTGTACAGTATTTTTGTACAAGTTATCAGTATTTTGTGAATCTCTTTACATAGTTAGATAAAATAAGCACAGAGTCTTATGTTAAGCATATCGCTGTTTTATTTCCACAACTGCATGCAACAGTCTTGCACATAGTACTGACACAAAGTTTATACAAAAACACTAAAATGTATTTTGTGGACACAGAATTTGGTATTAGTAAAAAAATAAAAATATAATCTAAACCAATCGGGTGTCCTTATTTGTAGGTTTATGGCATAGAGGACAGTGCCTAATGTTAGGTTAAAGTATATAATTTGTGAGTAAAACATCGAACTGGATAATTATTGAAGATAAACTTGTATCACCTGGTGAAAGAAGGTGTGTGTCAAAATACTGATAACTTGTACAAAAACCCTGTACAAATTATAATTTGTACGAAATTACAACTTGTACACAACATATATACTGATCTGGAGTACTAGATTATGAATCTCGTATCTTTGGTGATTGTTTAAATCAAAGGTTTCCAGAGGTATCACAATCCAAGAAGTATACACTATTTCTTAACATTACACTTTCTATAAATTTACAGTAAATAGAAGCACTAAGGCTTTTCTATCCCGAATCATGCATGACATAGGTCATGTTAGGCACAGTTTTATGGAATGTTTGGGTTTCAATGCTCTTTGTCCCCTAAGGTTTCACTAGCTGAGCATTTTTGTTTTCACTGCTTGTCAACTCCGTTATTGATTTGACTTTCCAACTCTTTGATTTGAGCACCACTGGTGAGTATTATATACTAACTAGTAACATCAAAGACGCGACTGGCATACTAAGTCATCAACCTAATAACATTTTTTGCATTTTCTATCTACAAAAATATTAAGATAAGTAAACGTGCAATACATGTCAACCTTTTCCCTACTGTAAACTTGTTTGTTATATTCATTTGACACGAGTGTGACACGTCTTGTTTTTAAATATCCATCATCCGGTTTGTTTAAACCTAAAGTTTAGGTAGCAAAAAACTAATGCCTTGTTGAACATCCGAAACAATCTAGGGACATTTACTAAAGTTGAATCCTTATTTTTAGAACGATATATAATTCATCAACTGAAAATTTACAGTCAATGTATCATATCAATTATGCAAACACAGAAGGCCTGGTTGTTGGGCATGTAGTGCTCTCGGCCATTGTCAATCAATCCAGCAGTAATACCGAGAAAAAAAAACAAACAAAAATACCGAAATCGAAGGTATATTCAAAAAAGGAAATCCATAAAAGCTGACAAAATCATACGTTATCAATCAACGGAACGACCCATTACGATACTTTGCTTCAAGCCGATGATGTGAATCATTTCAGACAGGTAATGGATTAGCAATTGTAATAACTTTAACGGTACCAATTTTATTGCACCAGATGCGACAATTAATGTAAGAATACCAATAATTGCTTAAAGCTAGTTCAAAGTTAACTTGAATTTAGTTTTCAAGACTTGACCTTCAGTTAGAATAAAATGAATTTAGAGAAATTCCCCATCAGACTAAGCAAAATTTGATCATGAGCTAAGTCATAATTTCAAGATTGTCAAGATCACTGTTCTAGCTTTAATCCACATAGTACGGCGGCTTTGTAAAAAATTGTGCACATCCTGCTACAAGCATGAAATTTGGCATATATACCTTCCTCAACTTTTACTCTTTTATATCAGATAGGGAGGCATTTGAAAAAAATGTCTCACTTCCGGTAAAATCCAAAATGGCGGACATCATACTTAAATCAGCCCAATATCGATGGCTAGTATGTGAAAAGGTGTTATCAAGCTACTATCATAATATTTGGTACAAACCTTTGTTATGTACTACTTTTGGATATATCATATAGATTAGATGTCTTCAAAAACCCTATCTCCGGTAAAATCGAACATGGCGGACATTGTACTAAAATAAGCTTATTTTTAGGGAGGGTAATTGAAATGTGTTTTAAAGTATTGCTACTATCATTATATTGTGCAGGAACCTTTCTTTGGTGCTTCTCATGGATACATTTTATAGGACATATGTCTTTAAAACCCCTACTTCCGGTGATATCCAATATGGCGGACATAGAAATATCAAAGATTTATTTTAATATTAAATTTTTTTCAAAATGTAAAGAAAATGTTTTTTTTTGTGCTGGTCATTTAATTTTTTGCTTTACGTTATCCTCAAAACCACTAATTCTATTCAACTGTAAATGTTTAAATACAAAGTTAACACTTCAGGTAAAAAAAAACAATATGGCGTAAATTTCAAAGATGAGTTTTGGATAGATTGATTAAATCAAAATAAAATCACTTAAGTACTAAAACATCTTTTGAATTACTAATTTATGGCCGCAAATACATGTTTATTCACAATCAGAGAGCTAATTTTCCACATTTACAAAGACCGTGATATTGTTTTTTGCATCCAACGAACAAGCCCCTGATAAGATGAAGAAGCCTCACAAAGAGTTGTCCAAAAGGGTTTCCATGGATTATATTTTTCCCTTCGCAATTCATAAGCGTCTGGACTAGTTAGCATTAGAACCAATTCAAAGCTTGTTACTCATTCACACCCGCCATGGTATATTGCACGTTTTACATGCTGAAAAAGACTAGATCGAGTCGTGAGAATAGCCTCAATAAGTCTTTCCTCTTCTTAAAACACATGTTTTCTTGCTTCGTTAACCCCATCTGATAAATTTGTTCGATCTAACAACAAAACCACGTATCGTTTTATCAATGACATTATCAAATCCATATCTGGTGATGTTGGCTGATCAATCATCATTCTAAATGATAAAGTCACATCTTCAAACGCCATCCATGTCACCAACGCAGTTCCTTTTCCAGCAAACGTGTAATCTCTCAATGCCTAGTGCATTTGAAAGGTCATGGATAGATATATATCTAAAGCTTTTCCCACTTCCAAATGCAAGCCAAAGTTCGTCTGCTCCTATGTCACGGAATAGCGAAACAGCAATGACAACAACATCAGTATCGACTGTTCGAGTCATGACTCAGTTAAGTCTGTGTTTCACTGCATCAGACACATGCATCTTGATTCTAGTGTCAGCCTCTTCATTTGAACATGGTGCTAAACTTGAAACATCATCATGTGGTGGATAACACAGAACATCCTCAGCATTTGTTGCTGCAACTACCTTTTCCTCAAAATCTATTGAGCAATCTGCTGTGAATGAAAACTAAAAAGTTCTTTCTTATTGTCGTCATCTCTCAGAAAACTTTGCCAATTTTGAGGAATTTGTTTTGACCCTGGATTCGCCTGTGTATTCCCTTTCCCCTAAATGTAGCTCTTGCTTCTTGTAGCAGCCTGTAAACTACCGGTATTGTCTATGTACGCATCCGAGACTACATCCACTGTTACAGTTTCAAGGTGTTTCATAACGAGTATGCTGATAGGGTATTATGTCATTACCTTAAAAAATACCTTAAAACTGTTACAGGAGTGGATGAAGTCTTGGATGCGTATGGTAGCTGTAGCAACAAATGCTCAGGATATTCTATTTTATCCACCACGTGAAGTATTTCAAGTTTAGCACCATGTTCGCATTAAGAAGCTGACACTAGAATCATGGTGCATGTGTCTGATGCAGTGAAACACGAACTCAAACGAGTCATGATTCGAACAGTTGTTACTGATGATGCTGTCATTACTATTTCGCCTTTCCGTGACATAGGGGTAGACGAACTATGGATTGTGTTTGGGAGGGCAAAAAGCTTTTGATAACTATCTATCAATGACCTTTCAAATGCACTAGGCAATGAGTGATCACACAGACTTATTGTGATCCATGCCTTAACCGGTTGTGATACGGTTCTATGTTCGTTTGAAAAGGAAAAAAGACTGCGTTGGAGACATTGATGGCATTTGATGATGTGACTTCAACATAAGGAATGAGGATTGATCAGCCTAAATCACCGGGGTTTAACTGTTAGATCGCACAAACTTATCAGATGGGGTTAACTTGGTTAACGAAGCAAGAAAATAACTATTTGCGCAAAAGGGAAGGCTAATTGAGGCTATTCCCTCAACTTGGTCTAGTCTTTTCCAGCATGTTAAACGTGCAATATACTAAGGCAGGTGTTAAGGGGGACGAGCTTGGAATTGGCTCTTATGCTACCCAGTCCAGGCGCTAATGGATGGCGAAGGGACAAAGAGGATCACTTTAAAAAACTCTTTCTGAGGCCTCATCATTTTGTCAGAAGCTTGTACATTGTGGATGTAAGAAAGGATGCCGTGGTCGTTGTTAATGAGGAAAATCGGGTCTCCCGTGCACTGCTTTGTAAGCATGTGGTGGTGACTGTGAATAAACATGTATTTTTGGCCAAATAGTAGTAATTTTAGAAATGTTTTAGTACTTTTATTAGTGATTTTATTTTGTTTTAATCAATCTATCCAAAACTCTACATCGAAGATATGGATTGAGGACTCATCTTTGATATTTTTTTACCGGAAGTGTTAACTTTGTATTTAAACATTTACAGTTGAATAGAATTAGTGGTTTTGAGGATAACTTAAAGCCAAAAGTTTAAGGACCAGCACAAAAAAAAAACCCATTTTCTTTACATTTTGAAAAAAGTTGAATATTTAAGTAAAAATTTGATATTTCTATGTCCGCCATTTTGGATATTACCGGAAGTAAGGGTTTTAAAGACATATGTCTCATACATTGTATCCATCCATGAGAAGCAACAAAGAAAGGTTCCTGCACAATGTAATGATAGTAGCAATACGTTAAAACACATTTCAATTACCCTCCCTAAAAAATAAGCTTATTTTAGTACAATGTCCGCCATGCTGGATTTTACCGGAAGTAGGGTTTTTTGAAGACATCTAATCTATATAATATATCCAAAAGTAGTACATTACACAGGTTTGTACCAAATATTATGATAGTAGCATGATAATAACACCTTTTCACATACTAGCCATCGATATTGGGATGATTTAGGTATGATGTCCGCCATTTTGGATTTTACCGGAAGTGAGACATTTTTTTCAAATGCCTCCCTATCTGAAATAAAAGAGTAACAGTTGAGGAAGGTCTATGCCAAATTTCATGCTTGTAGCAGGATGTGCACAATTCGTCTGAAATATGCTTGTAGCCGCTGCACTAACACGAACTATATAACCTTTATAAACAAATATTATTCAAAGGTGGAATTAGTTTGGAAAAAAACAACTTTTTGTTAAGTTTTGATCTTATGCTATTTCAAACTCGACCAAATGTTGTTTTTTAAGCTATAGAATTCATATTGAATGTGATATCCTTAACCATTTAATGGTCTGTGAGTCCAATCAATAATTAATAGATGATTATGTAACCATGTATCTGATTTTATTTGCATTGCTTCAAATTTCAATAATTTAGATTATACCATTATAGAGAATATTGTTACAAGTATATAGACATTAAGCTTAATATATTTCATGATGAAATAAGGTAAATAAACGACAAGAGATGTAATAAATGTTAATATTTACACAATTATAAGGTTTCAAAACATAAAAGTTAAAGAAGAATCGTTAATCTAAAACTACAAAAATGTAGTATAATTATTAAGTTGTTCTACGAATAGTAAAATACACAATTCCATTTAGTATACCACCAGTAACGGATGCTACAACTGAGGCGTAACGCAGACTCAGCGGTGGCTCAGAAATAGATATCCACAACCCTTCAACGGCATTTCCTCCAAATTGTACAACATATACAAGAACGAACAATGACAACTTGAACGCAAGACGATTGGCTTTAACAGCTGTCTGTTTTTGGAGTGTTGTTTTTATCCTGTTGCTTTCAATTCGTACATAACACCATATAATCAAATACAAGATAGTTATTGTTAAAATTGACAGGACAACTATGAGGAAAAAGCCAAGAAAGTGCCAACTTAGGAATCCTCTCACTTCTCTGAATCCACAACTGAAAGAAAATAAGATATAGTTATAAAGCTAAAACAAAAATCACATAAATATTTTTAAGTAGCCATGTATACTGAATTAAATATCTTAATAATAAATGTATGGCAAGATTCGTTATGAAAAATTGAAAATAAAAAGGGTCTTTTTAATTTATTCGTCTGTGGCGTTCAAAAGTTTTGCTTTGAACGTTCCTGGTGAACGTTAATCTACAATTTCGCAGAAACGCGGAAAAAAAAATCCCAATCTGATAATATGATATATAAGATACAAAAACACATATAAAATAACAAGCCATAGTACATATCATTATCATCTGTACATTTAAGTTGACTTTCTAGTTTAAATATCACAGTAGTCTTCAGGTCGTGCGTGGTCTTCACAGCCAGTGATAATAGAGAATTTATGGAAAAGTGGAGCTCGATGAAGACGCCTCTAGCATAATTGGCTTGGTTGACAACATTTTTCTCGGGTAAAAAATCTGCTCTATCACTCTGTCAGCTATTTGGTATTTAATATATTAAACTGAATTCTATTCTTAAGTGTTAAAATTCTCTGGTAAATTATTATTTTGATTGCCAGATTTATTGGAAAGTTGTAAATAAATTCGAAGTGTGTTCTTTTTATTAATCTATCGGAGATCTGAAAAAGTAGAATTAGAAACTACCTATGAATAAATTACCATTTCACACTGATTTGATAAAAAAGATAGTGACTGAAAATACTTTTTTCTCACACCTTGTTAATTCATAAAATTTGTTGTCTATAATATAAACACTGAATTAAAAACTTACTATGTTCGATTTGAACGAAGTTGTCCAAATCCGGCTGCAGTTATCAAAATAGCCAATGGTATCCCAATAACAGGAAGTTGCATTCGCCAGTCATACTTTCCAAACGATATCTGACGACCTTTTAAAATCAACATAAAAACGAAAATTGCAGTTATGACAGAGAGAAATGTTTGTGAATAAGCAAACTCTAGTAGTAAAATCGCCTGGATGGAGCATTGTATTCCTTCCGGAATCCCATTTGCAAGCGCTCGATGAACACCGTGAGCTACTTGCGCAGCGTAAAATAATAAATCATAAGTAACTGTGTAAAATGCCACTCTGTCCACTATTTTAAGCTGAAAGAAATTTCCAGCGCTCTTTTTCAAAATTAAAACAATTATTATAATACAAATAACCACGCTACATAAGGCAACTACGACCATCGGAATGCCAAAGGCTAGAGATGCGCTAGCAGTTGTCGATGAATTTGTACTGTTTGACATGATAGTTTACTGGTTTTTGACCTGATCGATTAGAAAAGTCATTACAACATAGTTTGTTGTAAGATTTATATGTTCCGATTCCTTGCTCATTGCCTTATCAGATATGGTAATTTATTTCAACACCAATGAAACTATGGAAAATTTAATTGATCAGGGAAACATGACTATGTGTTGCAAGTTTGATTGTCAATCATTCATCAGATAGGCAGTGACTGGGTTGTAGTTTCAATCGTGTACACGCAAGTATGTTATTATATACTAGTACTCCCGAATGGAGCATATTAAATAGTTTAAGTGTCGATTTGGGTAATGACCATTATAGTAATGAAAGAATTTCAACAACATAGTTGGTCATTAAAGTTTTTACGTATTTAGTTTCTTTTCGTAAAAAAGAATACCTTTCTCCAAAATTTGTTTATCTGATCTCCGAAAAATATAAGTTGCACCAGTACCCATGTACACCTAACAATCATTTCATTAACCAAATATAGTTGACCTTTTAATTTGTTCACACATGTAGTATCAAAGAAACAAACCAAACCATGAAAACTTAACATTGACCGATGAACCATGAAAATGAGGTCGGGTCAGATGATACATGCCAGACAGACATATAGACTCCCAACCATTCCTTCCACGAAATATAGTTATACTATTGCTTATAGTATCCAACAGACAGATTTAACCAGGAAAACTATATATTTGCCAATGAACCATGAAAATGAGACCAAAGTCAGATGAACCCTGCAAGAAAGACATAAAATTGAGAATGGAAATGGGGAATATGTCAAAGAGACAACATCCCGACTAAAGAGCAGATAACAGCCGAAGGCCACCAATGGGTCTTCAACGCAGCGAGAAAATCCCGCACCCGGAGGTGGTCCTCAGCTGGCCCCTAAATAAAATTGTGTACTAGTTCAGTGAAAATAGACGTCACACTAAATTCGAAAACATATAAATGAACTAAAATTTAAAAAAAACATACAAGACTAACAAAGGCCAGAGGCTCCTGACTTAGGACAAGCACAAAAATGCGGCGGGGTTAAACATGTTTTTTGAGATCTCAACCCTCCCCCTATACCTCTAGCCAATGTAGAATAAAGAAACACATAGCAATACGCACAGTAAAACTCAGTTCAAAAGAAGTCCCGGTCCAATGTCAGAATAGGTAACAAAAGAAACTAAGCAAAATGACAATGATACATAAATGAACAAAGGACTACTAGCAGTTACTGACATGCCAGCTCCGGACCTCAATTAAACTGATTGAAAGATTATGTCTTCATCATATGAAAATCAAGTTCAATCCCCCCTCCCCCCCCCGTAAGGGGTTTAGTATCTTACCATCATAAAATATATGAGAAGAACATAACCCGTATCATACCAAAAACTGGTTTTAGAATAAATGTGTTTATTTCCGATGCAAAGACCCTATGAGTGAATCAGTATTAATACAAAAATATGCAATCCTTAATGACTTGACAACGGTATCGTAACTATATACATTTTTTTTTTTAGATATCTTTTATAGAATTTTAATAAATAATTAGTGATACATTGTTTATGTTCCTGAAAAAGTATTTATTATGTTTACAAAACAATTAATCGTGATTAACACTAATGAGCTTGGGTGTGTATACAGTGAGGATTAAGACTTCCGTTGATGATCACCTAGAAACTACTCAATCGGCGTCTTTAATCTTGTTGTATTTTCTTTTGAAAAGAAAGAGTGAGATGAAACAAAATGATGAGAAATCTAAATTTTCTAAAATCTCTTGTATCCGAGAATAAACAATTTTGTCAACTTTAAACGACCTTAATAACGCTAAGATAGATTGGAAATTACTCTCTCGAATAAAAGCCATAAGAAAAATTGTAACTGAAACAATTGAATAAGTAAAATTATGTTATTATAATAATGAAAGACCATGACATACAAATACATCGATCTGATACCAGAATATCGATCCCCTTCCCATATTCATCCGGATTTATTTTAGCTTTACCAAGCTAAGCAAGAGTTGTGTCCCTTAGTCTGTCAAACTTCCGGTTTTCGTTTGAGTCGAACTACGTGTATCTCGAAATAATTCTCTGGTCCGGCTGACTTCGAGATAACGAGAGTCGACTGTACTTTCCGAATAAGTCTGTTTAAAGGTTTGGTTAGCTTTTGAGGTGAATGCCGACATTTTTGTGCTTTGTAAAGAATATTACCATAAAATATTGGATGTGAAATACCCGAACGTATAAGATGTCTGCATGTTGATTTATATTTACGAATGATGTCCTTGTACCGATGATAAAATTTAGTAAATGTTTTGATACCTTTCAATCATCCTAAACACCAAATACAGTCTACTTATACTGACGGACTTTAAAAACGCAACAAACATATTGGTGATTTTTTTTTACCAAATCATGATAAATCTTCATATTACTGCTATTCATGCTTACCGTACTTCTTACTGTTAAGAAAATTCAATACCTGACTTACCTGAGGTATTGAACATACCGGATTAATGACGTCGCACGAATTTCTTCAAGCGATATTTGAAACCCATGCATGATTTTTTAAGGGTTTTTTTTCTTCGGGTAACATTTTTTTCAATCCTTAACAACAATTAATTTAGTAAAAACTGTTACATTTCCATATCGCTGAGACCGCGCAATGAAAATCTGAATCGGGCTATAAGAATATTGCAGTGAGGTCTACTCGAACGTGGTGTTGCTTGACAATTTCACATCAGAAACTCTTCTTACTGTCCTTACAACAACCGTACAAGCAGACTGGATTTGTTGATGACAACCCATGACCAGATCAATATGTAGTGACAACGCCCCGTCAATAATTTGATTACACAATGTCATTTGCGAGACATGTTAACAGCCGCAACGTCAACTGCTAATCAAGTCGTGGAATGCCATAGCAGACATTTACGTCATAAATGTTTCCCATCATTCTGAAATGCCAAAGAATCGACTTCAGAAATTTTTTTTTATCCCTAAAATTTAAACCGCATATTTGCCAAAAATCAGAAGGTACAAATCAAAACTCAAAACATGACCTATAGTAGGTATGTGCGCATTTTATGACAAAAGACATATGTCAGGTCGTCATTAGGTAAGGGACCTGACTCTGGAAATCCAATAGTCTTATCTTTCAAACATTCCTTTAATTCTGACGCGTTTTAAATCTGGGCGTCCGACATGGAACCATATCCTCCTACATCTATCCATAACAAATTGTAGTCTACCAAGGCAAGGAGCACTAATGAAAAAAATCTTTATAACTTTTAGGCGGGCTTCTAATAGCAACATGATCTCCATCGAGTCGCCACAAGCGTGTGTCACGTTCCATCTTCTCTGAATTTCTTCGGCAATAGCTCGCCATTCATTTGGTTCTGTTGGACAGGATATAATCTTAATCTTTATATTCCTGTACAATTGCCTGGTAAACTTCAGGAATAAAAGTACTTATAGTATTGCGCGTGACTCTGAAATCGTTCTGAAGGGTTGGATACCTATCGCCAGAAGCTTAGTGTCTTAAGGTAATAGCAACTTTCCGTCCGGAATCTAATGCCTTTCTGAATCGGGTGTCTCTCTTCTGAATTCGAGGACTTACTCTGTTCAAATGTTCATCTAATATTTCTGGAAGTATCCTTAAAAAAGAATGGGTGTTGATCCTCTATCCTTAATTCTTTCATAAGTCGGTCGTAATGCCCAAACTGGAGTCTTCTTTCAACAGAAAGCCAAGGGAGCACCTTACAAGACCTACGCTGTCTTGTATGTCTTCCCCTTCTTCTTATAACTAAAAGTGTAGCCTGATCAGCCAAATCGATACAGTGCAGCTGAATTAAAGATTGCAGAAGTAGGTTTTGTTCGTGTGTGTCCTTGGTTGCACTACAGGTAGTAGCTATTGCATCCGTTTTCTATATCAACAGAATGAGGTCGTGCAATTAACGTGTTTAGTACGTAGAAGTATCGTAGTAAGGTCGTACTAAGGACGGCAAGCGCGTAGTAGCAGCGTACTCTTGTCTTTCTCATCGTAGTATAATAGTATCAATATCGTAGTAGAAGCGTAATAAAGACATAGTGAAATCGGGATAGTCGCAGTGAAATCATAGTAAGGTCGCAGCGAAATCTTTTTCATTGGCTTCCCGATTGCACCACGATTTCCTATACGATGCTTCCAAACCCATCCCGATCTTACTACGTCCTTACTACGACCTTCTTACGCTCCTACTACGATTAGTTTTGGCTTCGATTGCATTACGAATGTTTTGAGCATGTTCAAAGTTTATCCTGGACCTCCACGATCATGAGGTCCTTGGCTCGTCCTTACTACGACCACCACGATCTTACTACGACTTCCAAATTCTTTCATAATTTCTGGGGTCGTAGAGGGATCGTGGTCCTAGTGTGATGGGGTATTAGAACTGTTAACTCAGTTAGACAATGAAGATTTAGTAATGAATGAAATTTATGTATGTACATTTATTTAACAAGAATTGCATATTTGAAAATGAAAATTAAACAGAATAATCTAGTGTTGCGTTTTTAAAGTCTGTCAGTATATTACTTACAGTATCTGAGAACAGGACCAAAAAACAGAAACTTAATTTTGACCAATGAACCATGAAAAGGAGGTCAAGGACAAATGATACCTGCCAGACAGACACGTATCCTTACAATCATTCCAATCACCACATATAGCTGACCTACTGCTTTTAGTATCTGAGAAACGGACCTAATCACATAACTTTAATCTTGATAAATGATCCGTGAAATGAGATCGAGGTCAGGTTAACCCTATCTGACAGACATGTATACGTTGCAAGGAACCCATATATCAAATATAAATACCCTGTTACTCATAATAAAAATTGAAAAACAACACGTTATAAATTTCATGTGTCCGAAGCGCTTTTCTGGAATTACCTTCATCAGGAACACTAAAAACCGAATATTTGAAAGCCAAGGATGTATAAAACCGAAACAGTTGAAGAGCTATATGACAAAAAAGGACTTAAAGAAGTAGCCAAATCCATCTAAGCCAAATAAGTGAGTAAGTCGCAAGAGAAACAAACTATAATTTATTTTCAAGCAGTCGCTGAACCATGAAAATGAGATCAAGGACAATGGACATATTACAGACAGAAACTTCGTAACATAAGGTATCTGCATACAAGATATGAATCATCCATGTCTTACCTTCTGAAATATAAAGCTTTATACAAATAGTTTACGCCGCCGCCGCCAGATGGTAATCCTTATGTCTCGTATGCGACGAAAATTAATGAACAAACTCGTGATATAATTTGGTCATGATTCTTACTGCCATTTTAATTATTGAAATATTTGTAATCCAGACATTTTTAAATCATAAAACCCCCCTTTTTGGTGGGGTTGGTGTTGCTCAGTCTTTACTGTTTAATGGTGTGTTTTGTATACTGTTGTTTGTCTTTTGGTCGTTTTCGTGTTTTGCCATGGAATTTTCAGTTTGTTTCGACTTATGAGTTTGAATATGCCTCTCTTTTAAGAAGGATTTTTGCAGTACCTTTATAATGTGAAAAGTTCTTATATGATTGGAAGCATATGATGATTAATGTTTTGCTTCATGTTACACTGCATTCACACAATACGTCCGACAATCTCACTGTAGTCATTGTACGGCAATTAAAGAACCAACGGATGGACAATTTATCTGTGTCATCTGAGTGGTTTTTTAATACTTGGATAGAAACATTTGGGGATAAACATGTTGCATCTGGCGTAATCATTGAGCAATTGAACAGTTGTTTTCGTACAACATCTTAGTTTGTAAACTTTTCATAGATACCAGGATTAAAATTTGTGTACGCCAGACGCGCGTTTCGTCTACAAAAGAATCATCAGTGACGCTCGAATAAAAAAAGTTAAAAAGGGCAATTTGTTTATTATTTTGGTTTTTGGGGAACTTTGTGGCTAACATTTTGTTTACATTTTAACTGTTATGAATTATTATGATTATTACATTATTTTCATTTTCTAAATAAAAATAGTATAAATTAATTAAATCATGATCGATTAAGGAACGATCATTTCTCAGATTGTGATCACAGTAAAGCCAATTATAGCTTCATGAATAATATAATATGTTTGTTTCTTAAGAGGAACATTAATTTCACGACTATTAGACTTCTCATTTGGCACTGGAAATATAAAAATAATAATATTCAGACACTTACAAGTATATTCGTCGAATACTGGGTTTCACTATTTTCTTTTTTTTTTGTTATGCAATATTTGGTATCTAAGCCAATTATAGAACAATTACATTTGGTTTTTTTCTACGAATCCACACACTCGTTTGAAAAGCCGACTAATCGAAATCTTCAAGATTAGCATGAGGAAGTACTACAGATTTTGTCTTCCTCGTAAAAACGGGTCTTAATATACTGAATTCTTACTGCTCCCCCTCCCCAAAAAAACAGCTGTTAAGTGTCCACAGAAACTACTTTTGCGTTTCTTTGAACGACATATAACAACAAGCTGCTGTTAAACTCAAAGCCAATTACCCCTTTACAGATACAGAGTGTTGTAGATAGAAAGAAAGAAAAAATAATTGCCTAAAAAACCCAACTTTAATACAAACTATATATTTGTCACACAATCTGAGCCATCATTTGCCATGGTTGCAGCTTCACAATGCAGCTCCATAAATGATATACCATGAGATGTGAAAAAGGGAAGATGTCATGATGATTAATTCAAGTATTCTACTACGTATTTTTATTATTCAATAGTATTGTTGACTTGACAATACCATCTGGAAACACCTTTGCACTTTTTACTTGTGACCTAGTTTTTTCTCCATTACATTCTTTTCCCAACTCTACCCGAAGGAGGTAGCATAACCCTAATGCGATTTAGATTTCAAGATGATGTATAGATGTTATAGTAAAATAGTTGTTAACAAACGACTGTTACAATAGAATAAAATTATCAAGCTTGGTTATTGCATAGAAGTTTTGACACTTGGCTACTGCATACTTATGACTGATGTAGATTTAAGATATAAGTCATGCAATAAGCTGATCATAGATACCGGAATTCATTTTTTTGTACGCCAGACGCGCGTTTCGTCTACAAAAGACTCATCATGCAATCCATATTTTGTTGGAAATTTTTCCATGGCCTGGGTCGTTTATTCAAATTTTACCACGAGAGTTGGCTAACTGTTGTCATGTTGTCTACCACAAACTCTCCTACTTTTTCAAAGTCGAAGATTTAAGTGTCTGATTTCTTAAGCTTTCACTAGCGTTACTTTCTTTAGTGTGTCCTTTGCACAATTACTAAACAAATCAAATATTCGCCTGTATTCTCTTTACTGGATCGTACAAATCAACCAAAGGAATACCCGCCTGAGTTTCTGTCTTATATCTTTTTTCTTCCATTTAAATCTTTCAGCGTAAAATGATTATATTCCTAAAGGTTTATGCTTCTGCCGTTTACATCGAATACACAGCTACGAACCAAATTGATTATTGTTCAGTTCACCTACGAATATCCAATTTTCTTTACATTCAAAAGGTTGGATAAGTGATCAGTTTTCGTTCTGTACACGTACGTAATCTCTCCGTTTTTCCCGTTTCCATATTAATGCACACTACATATAAATAATGTTGTTACACCTGTCTGGTGCTTATGTTCCGTACACCGTTTCTGTTACTCACTTCTTCTCAAAACCAATCAAGCGATCCAAGTTGCTTTCCTTTAAACACAGTTGTGTGTTGTGCAATCAGAAATTTGAAACTTGTAAAGTTAAACTCGAACTTCATCGAAAAATCAGATCCAGTCAGCCCATTATTAACTGACATTACAGATATACTTACACCTATCATGGTTGACGTCACTATCATTCGAAATGTGATGATTTTATTAGTACACTGTGCATCCTTGGCTGGAAGGTTTTTTTAAAAATAGTTTCAGCAAATTCAGCTGTGCACATACTGATTTTTTTTGTCATGGATGGATAACTCATATCCTTTCTATTCTATTACAAGATGTAACTGCTCAATGTACTGGCGTAGGGCTAAAATGTATTTTGTAGACCAAAGAACATATAAAAAGACAGCTCACTTTATAGATTTATGAGATTTGAACATCAGTAAACTACCATTGTCTCAATTCACTATATCAGAAAAAGATATCAATTTTATCGGAGTATGATTACAATATCAAACTATTAAAATGGCAAATACATGAGTATTTAAAGTATACATACAGAATTAGAAAAGAAGTGGGTAAAATGATGTAAGACTTTTTTCATGTATTTTTGAGCTGTTGATTTTGCAATTTGATAAGGGACTTTCAGTTTTGAATTTTCCTTGGAGTTCGGTATTTTTGTTATTTTACTCTTTTCAAGTTTACGCATTTCTTTTAATGAAACTGGCGAAAAGCGTAAAATATATAGTTTGTTTTATATTTTTTTCTTGTTTTATTTTAGAAGGTAACCGATATTGACTTTTTTGGGGGATAAAACAAGTTGTGTTGGATCAGGATAAGGCCATTTATGACTAGGATAAGAACAAACTCTGTTTCTTAAATGATTTATACATTTCATTAACAGTACATTTTTAGAAAATAATCACCTCAGTGATATATCATGTCAGTACTGATGGTTTGAATACCTGGCTGGTGATACCCTGTGGAACGAGACATACACTAGTAGTGGTATCGACTTTGTGGTTGTAAAAATTATAATTCAATTTTTATAGTATGGTACGCCAGACAAGCGTTTCGTCTACATTAGACATATAATGGGCGAAATCATAACAGTTGTAAGAGCGTGCAAACCAAAGTTTTAAACAGTTGTGTCAAATTTATACTTGAATTTGTTACTTCATGGAGATGGAAAAAGGAATATTACAATTACTTGACACTTAAACAATTATGATACCCACAATATCAAAGCCAAAAAATAATGTCAAAGACATATTTGTAGTCACACACGGAAAATACAGGTTGCACTTTGTAAATACAGCTGTTTCTCAAACCACGCCTCTTTTGGGGAGATATATAATATTCATAGATATGTTAATTTGTTAACGTACTGGTTCCAATTTATGATCTCTGTGTTTCATTTCATAGAGACATCACTTGGGAATGTAACCAGTATAGAAAAACATGGTAGCGCCTAAATTTTAATTCTTAGGAGGTCCAAAAATGGAGGTAAGGGTAGTATAGAATTTTAGTATAAGTTTAAACTCTTAGAAGTTCAGGGCATATAAATGTTGAAAATATGCCGCACAGCCCTATATTTTGACCTTTGAATAAAATAGTAGTGCATATAAACTTTCCGTTCTAGGATATTATTTTTCACGAAACTTCATAGTAAAAGTGTCACAGTTTTAGCCGCAAAGGGAGTTCCTATGGGAAATTGCATTGTCTATATTTACAGAATTGCAACCTATATAGGGTTAAAAATTAGAACATACAGAATTTCACAAAATCTGGTTTATCTCAGAGATTTTGAAGAATTTAACTCAAATATGAAGTTTTATAAATATTTCATGAAGATTGAGGAAATCCTGGGCCTAAACTATGATGAGTCAGCATAAATTCACAGTTTACAGTATGCATTGTTTACTTAAAGCCCTGAATTAAAAATAAATTCATGATATATGCCTATTTGTAATTTAAATTGTTTAGAAGTGCTTATATTTACTCTTCGCAGTCATTGCAACTCATTGATCCTTCTTAAATATTTTAGGTGGGGTGTTTTTGTCCTGTCGATAACCCAAAAGTAAGCCGTAACACCTAAATGTGCTTTTTTGTGACTGCGGCATAAAAAATACAAGCTAGAATTACAAAAAGACCTCAATAAAACTTACAAAAGTGTGTTCTATCCTAAATATGTACCAAATATTCCACATTACTAGAAACAGGGGAAAAATTTAGGAAATGTGAGGCCCCAGGGGCAAAAAAACAGAGAAAAATGCCTCCCCCTGGGTCATAAAACAGATAATTTAACTTCTAAATGCTATGATTTTATTATTTTAAAGGCCTTCTGTAAAGAAAACAATAACTGTGCTAGGAAGTTATGCAAAAATCAGATGTAAGCAGTCATTTCTATCAAACTTTTAGTGAATTTATGCACCAGACTGATATCTTCATAAATACAACTTTTGCAAATATGGCTTTGTTTAAACACTTCTAGTTCATATATTAACTAACTTATGTTAGATGTATGGTTAGGGATGATACTGTTGTAACATGAATTCTTAACTGACCATTTGAGGCAGAAATTGTGAACTTTCATTGACAAATAGGCATACAGTAAGATGTGGACTGGAGACACAGGCAGGATTGGATACTTTGTATAATCTTGAATGTTGGAATGATTAACTACTAAACATTACATTTAAAGTATTTTAAAATGCTTTCAATTTGTTATCAGAATAGTTTCAAACAGGTTTTAGACAGTTCATGTCAGAAAACATGCACATAGGGTAAGCTGGCAATAATTAAAGTCTTGTTTTCAAATTCTTTAAAAAATTGAAACATGGGTAGGGGTATAAAATGTACTGTAAAAGGAAACTTAGAGTATATGCAGTGATTTCTTTAAGGCTATAATTCTGATAAATAAGTATTGTTGTGAGAAAAAGTGTTTTTAGAGAGTTTTCTATTTGAATAAATGTTTGTATAGGTTGCACTTTGTAAATACAGCTGTTTCTCAAACCACGCCTCTTTTGGGGAGATATATAATATTCATAGATATGTTAATTTGTTAACGTACTGGTTCCAATTTATGATCTCTGTGTTTCATTTCATAGAGACATCACTTGGGAATGTAACCAGTATAGAAAAACATGGTAGCGCCTAAATTTTAATTCTTAGGAGGTCCAAAAATGGAGGTAAGGGTAGTATAGAATTTTAGTATAAGTTTAAACTCTTAGAAGTTCAGGGCATATAAATGTTGAAAATATGCCGCACAGCCCTATATTTTGACCTTTGAATAAAATAGTAGTGCATATAAACTTTCCGTTCTAGGATATTATTTTTCACGAAACTTCATAGTAAAAGTGTCACAGTTTTAGCCGCAAAGGGAGTTCCTATGGGAAATTGCATTGTCTATATTTACAGAATTGCAACCTATACAGTAGCATAAAATACTGCGAAAATATAAATTATTTAAACTTTCGCCAGACTAATAAATTGCATTAATAAATACTCAATCAATGTAATTCAATAAATTAATCAAAGAACGCACACGATATTTGAACACTGGAAATTTTAGTGTAGATATTGAATAAAATGGCAGAGGAATAATATAGATTCAGAGAAAATTGGCCCGACCTCATCATGGAAATTGAAAATAAAAGGAAAAACTCTTAACACAGACACCGAAAACGAAAAGTAAGTTTAAGAAATCTAAAGACACACGTTAAAATGTAAAGTAAAAATACCACAGATATTTGTTGTTTGGATTTCCTTTTTATGATAAATATATCCCGTCACCTTATTCAAACGTTTCCAGGTAATGACTAATGTCAATTAACTTTAAATTTTAAAACTTAAGATTCTCAAGGAAAAAATACATCCATAGGAGAAATGAAATTTATCCTAAAATTTGAAAAGGACAATGCAATGAACAAGTATTTAAAGAATGATTGGTATTTGTATTTTGCGTTAAGTATAAGAAAAGTTCGATGCCATCGTTGCTCGTTTGGACGGATTAAAAGTCAATCTATTATTACTTTTATCTAAATTTAAATACGGCGACACTATTTTAAAATCTTTAAAAGATAAAAGTTATTTATAATTGTATAATCTCACTATACGAAATCATTAAATGACTGGAGATTTGTTGTATATTACCCTTATCATATTGAAGCATTGACCTTCCCAGACGTACGACTACGCACGTTGTCAATAAACGATGACAATTACGGAAGGGAAAGCTTAAGTTGATAACGTTTTTCTATGTCAACATCTAAGCTGTTGCAATTCATCCTATTCCCACTGGACACTTTGTTTGCTCGATTCTTCCTTTTCATCAATTTATTTTGTCCGCTAAATTCGGATTTTCATTAACTTTATATAATGAAAACAATTTTTAAGAAGCATTTAATCAGAGTAAGAAAACAAAACGTGACATTTGAAATCATACCCTCTCCTTTCATTACTTTTTTTATTAATCTTTTAATTTTCTTATGGTCCCTTTAAGAGCAGTGGATTTGAAAACAATATACAAATTTTACGAAGTATCTCAATTAATTTGTGCTTTGATAACTTTTTTTATCATGAATCTGTTTTTTTTATAACATAATCATCGATTCAACTTATATCAAAAGTGTGTATCTGTTATGGAATTACAACGATAATATTACGTTGCATATAAAAATAAGAGAATGTGGCATGATTACATTTATAGTGCTTCTATGTTTACTAAAAAAAATTAATTTTAGACCCCAAAGCAAAACATTTTTGGATTATAAAACATAAATACAAAAAGTGAAACACATTTAAAACCACATTTCTTCAAGTTTAAATTACAGAAAGAAGTTTAAAGAATCTTTGCTTTTACCAGCTGACAATGCATTTAATTGATTATATGTTCTAGCTCTCCTTCATGAAATCACAAAATGCCATCGTACTGTTACTTATTTTCTTCATTTCTATCAAAGAATGAATATATCTGCATTAAACAGAATATTTTATAATATCAAAGGGATTTCTGGTAGGATTTCCAATGAGACAAATATCCGTCAAAGATCAAAAGGACAATGAACAAAACCAATACTGTATACCGTATAATAAGCAATAAAAGGCCCCAGCATTATAAAATCAATTCAGAAAATAAAATTAACTGCCTGTTTTATGCTTAAAACAACAAACTAAAACAAATATACCAGCAGACAACGACTGTCTATAATGTCATTATGTTGTGCTCGATAATATTTTCATTAATTTTGAAAAAGTAAAAATTTAAAAACAAATATCTATTCAGCTATCTAAAAGAGAAAGTTAATGTAAAAACTTGAAGTGACATTCAAGGATAAATTATATATGTAAAATCGCTTTGTTTTAAAAACGAAAGCCTTCACAATAAAGGTAGTAAATAATCATACAACTAACATTAATTTGAGAATGACAAATCAAATCAAAATGAACAAGAAAAGACCATTTTATTCTTAAAACCACTGTTTTAACATTGATACATATAATGAAAAGTATAAGATATTGTACATGTATTCATATTAGATTTGTCTCATAACAAGAATAGAAAGCTACATTTGATTTGTATTCGAGAAAATAAAAGAAAAACAGTTAGTCATAAGTTTATGCTAATTTTGAAGTCCTGCTAGTGACTTTATTACCTATTTATACTTAGATTTCGTTTCATCTCCGCATCTAGTAAGTGTTCTACTACTAATTTGTCAGTGCTTCTAACTACCTCTCGTACTTGTATATAAGAACTTATTATTAACTTTTGTAATAAAGTTTATGAAAATAATGGTTTTAATTATTTTTGGAGCGTTAAAAATTCTTTAGGGGTTTAAGATAAAATACGTGCTTTTGATGGTCCTTTTAATTCTGTTGACAGTTATGATTTTTCTACTCTTTTTTTTTTTTTTTTTTTACAGTACACTTCCACACGATCTTATCAAGAAAAGTTTTCATATTTAGTTAAATGGTCTTTTGAAAAATCTCATTGCAAATTTATTTGTTGTAACTTGTTAAAGCCTTTTTCTGTAACGAAAAAGGAATGTATGCTAAATACACTTACTGGAAATGTGAAGATATGATTAATGCTTTAATTTTTCTCCTTGGCAACATATATGTACGTTTCGGCGATAAAGTGTATCAACAGGTAGTAGGTATTGCTATGGGCACTAATTGCGCCCCTTTAATAGCAGATATATTCCTGTATTGCTATGAATAGCACAGTATGGCCAAACTCAGAAAAGACACGTCATTGTTACATTTGGTTGACACATTCAACAATACCTACCGTTATCTTGATGATATTTTTTCGTTAAATAATCCAGAGTTCTCTAAATATACTACCGAAATTTACACAAAGAGTCTTACTTAAATAAATCTAAGATAAACAGCAGTAGTTGTCCTTTTCTAAATTTAGACATTTCAATTTCTAAAGGGAAACTAAAATTTCCGACAAAAGAGACGATTTTTCATTCACTGTTAATTTTCCTTTTTTATACGGCGATCTTCCTTTGTCTCCCTCATACGGTGTTTATATATCCCAACTCGTTTGTTATGCTCGTGTATGTAGTGATGTCATAGATTTTAATGAACGTAATCAATGCATCACTGATAAATTTCTAGGTCAGGGATTTCGTTACCATAAATTACTTAAAACGTTTACTAAATTCTTTCATAGATGCAAAGATTTGATTAGTAGATTTGGCTATAGAAAACTTATTAAAAACGGTATTTCACATCCTAAATTTTACGGTAATATTGTACTGAAAGGGCGAAAATCACTATGTCATCCGTGTAAACTTATAAACCCTATAAGCAAACTTATTAGTACAGGTTATCTTATTAATGTTGTAATAGGATCTTTGAATATTGTTTACATTGGCACTAACATCGATTGTGTCATCAACAAATTAAAACATAACTAAATTTGTTTTCTTTTCGAATGGTTTTTGGGATGTATAAATACACATCCACGTTAATTTTCTATTTAGAGACTGTTTTAGCTATATATAACATGATACATATTTATTATAAGGTTAAACCCTAAAGATTCTACTGCCTGTTGATACTTTTATTTTGGTATTGCACAAGTCATGTCTTTTTTTGACTGTCTATGGCGTTAAAACACTAAATCCGCGGGATGTGTTTTAATTGATTTTAGTCTCTGATGCATGATTTTTTTTATTTTTAACTGTTTTTGGCTTTTAACTAGCTTTCAGTAACTGCGAGTACTCTCAAGTCGTACTGTCGTGTTAATTTGACCTGTTGACACAACTTGTAATGCATTTCTGTAATTCAATGTTTGCTTATTTTGTGTCATATCTCATCTCACTATTTCTAATATGTACCACCTTTGATAAGTATTTAGTATGACGATAAATTTTCACTTCTGTACTCGTACTCTGAACAACAAACTTATTAATTTTGTAAAAAATGTTAACTTCCGTACTTCTAACATGGACATTAAGCAAACAAAAATCATTTTTTTCTGATTTTGGCCAATTTTTGTTTTGACAACTAAGAGTGGCTCATACCACTTCCGGTTTTGGGACGTTTGTATTGCAAAAAGCTTTAATTAATTTTAGTGTTTGGATACCACTTTTCCTTTCTTTCTTGATCTTTGTGTGGTTTTTCCGGCGGCATTCTGCACATTTAATTGACTTTCCGGACATGACTTATATCAATTGATTTTGAAATTTGTATTGATAGTAACGAAAAATGAAGACAAACTTAGGCTTCCATATTTTTTTATTCATCTGCATAAATTTTATATTCTGAAATCAGTGTTCACATACAATTTAGTATATGTATTTCCACTGTGTGTATGTCACATAGTTTGAATCATATAAATGAAAATGCTATTCAACCATTTGGCAATTATTTTTTATTTCATCTCTTGACAAATAAAATACATTAACATCCCAAATTAATGAGAAAGAATACCTATATGCTACGGTTCGAGGCAGAATAACAGTGAATTGAATTATACCCGACTAAAACTTGACTCATATAGTTAGAAATAATTGTAAACAAGATATAAGGACTGATAGTTATTTGAAGATTTTATTCCCCCAAAAATTGATCATTTAGGTTACACCTTTACATTTAGTAGGTCCTTCTTATATTTCAGATTGGAATAGACTTATACAAAACAATCAATGACGTGCTATATGTGGTTCTTTAAAAGATGTACAGTGTCATTATACTGACATCATTCTTCTGAAGCTAAGCCCATTGCCTTGGATAATCCTCGACTGAATCGATCGGAATTTTGAAGTTGTGTTTCCAATTGATGGATTTAGGCTCCACATTTTTCGGGCCTTTGGACAACACATTTCGCAGAGAAGTGTTATTGACAATGTTAAGGTCACCATCAAAAACATGGCAGAAGCAGGTCAATTTCTTTCAAATGTGTCCTCGTAATCACATATCGCCCTAAAATGTCCGATTATTTTCTGTATTCAAACGTGTCGGATTATTACATCGTCAATGCGTATCCGATTCTTTCTAATCGCCTAAACCTGTCCACTTAAAATTTTTAGAGCTCACGTATTTCATGCATATAATATAGAAATGAAAAAAATGGAAAAAAAATCATCAGGCATTATTATATTTCGTGATTGAATTTGTCAAAATTCACATCTGGTGCAGTAAAAGTAATTGGGGTGCTAAACGTTCTACGAAGCAATTTAATGTTGTAAGTCGGTCGGTACAAAATGTCTTATCTACTAGATAGTATCTAAAGGGTTACATCCTATATATACAGGAAAGGTTTGGCACGAAGTATAGAAAAAATCGTACCTTTAATATTTATTAATGAGTGGTAAATATAATATAAAATTTGTGTATGAATTAAAAAAATAAGGTTTACTGGAGAACATATTTGTTATCATTTTTGTTTAGAATTTAATATCCAATCACTTAAAAATTTGCAGTTAATCAAAATATTGATTTATATGAATGGAGTCTTTTGTAAAAGTATTCATCTAGTAATCCAAGATCTTCCTTGTACACTAGAAGGTATTGGAATTCTGATTTATACTGCATTGCAATTACTACAAATTTCGAATTCTAACTCCTACCACTAAGGGGATTTTAATTTAAGATTTAGGTCACGTGATTTAAGTTCTCAATGAAACAGAGGCTGATGTATAAAAGACATCCTTGTGTTAAGAAATGTTGTCTGAATAAAATTCACACTTTTAAGCTCAAAGTTAAGCAACTGTTCTATGATTGAAATAAAATCATAGTTAAAACCGTTATCGTTTTATTACGTATATTTAATTCATCAGGTGAACGGTTACTTTTAAAATACATTACCTTAATACTAATATTTGGTAAAAGAACATTTCCAAAGGAAAAAATGCAGCAGGTTGTATAGTTCGGGGAATTATAGAATGGAGTAGAATTTTTTGTTATACCTCAGTATGTATTTTCTTTATAAAATTATAGACGAATAAATTTACTATTTTTTCGACATCGTCTTAAAAAGACTTTTAACCAGTAATAGTTTCAAAAACTATTAACCGGTTAACAGTCTTTTACGGGAAATTTTCTCGTACTTTTTGTATTGTTTGTATTCACTCGTTTCCAGAACTTTCCTAATGATTGTTTACACTGCAACAGCGATATTTGCGAAGTCAAATTATTATGACGTCAATATTGAATATAGCTTCGCGGAATTTGTACGTCGACAACTTCAATTTAAAACATGATGAGTTATCCAAAATATTTCATTTGGAGCAGTTGTAAGAGTAACAGTACAAAAAGATAACTATACATTGTCTCGAAAATATATTCTAGTTCCTTTCCGTATAATAAAACACTAATTTACTTGCTATTCGGACAATAGCAAGTACCTTGTCCATCTCGACAGCAACTATTTCCCTTCGCATGAGTCGAGAAATAGTTGGTGCCTCGGGGGACAATATAATTTCTATTGTCCTCATAAGAAGTAAATAAGTCTATCATTAATCTCCCATCAGGTCTGTAAAACGTAGTGAATGTCTGTACACTGAATTTGATATGTTTCACTATTCGTAACATATACTACATATTATATGCAGATTAAGTTAGACAATGATATGTGAGTTTTGTTATATGATGGAATTCAAAATAAGAGTTTTGTTCTGTGCCCAAATATTTGGACTGACACACACGCAACTATTGTTTGCAGACAGTTTAATTTGTCACAAATTGAATTGGCGATTAACTTGACCAAAGAAGAGAAATATAAACAACTACACCTTTATGTAAATTGTTCCGGTAGAGAATCAATACTGCTGATATGTCGATTTGACAGATCATCTCAGAGGTTTTGTGAAAACAGTGATTCGGCTGTTCGTTGTACAAGTAAGGAGAGACTTATTAATGCTTAAATCGAAATTATGTATAAATGCAATAGTAATCGTTCAGTTATATTAAATTGAATTTGATAAATGTTGCCTATGAGGCATGAACGTTTCTTGAATTGTTTTGAACCAAGTCCTGAAAAGTACATATGCAAATTAATGTGACTTTGTGATATGTGGGTTTAGATTAACATGTTAAGTAACGAGTTTTTACCAGAATACGTAGTAAGTTCCTAGCTCTTCTTTTGGTTTTATCACTGTGGTTTTGTTCTTTTGTCTTTTTCTTTTTTTGTAATATTTTCTGTCTTTTTATTTAAACATATATTTTGTTAGTTAAAGCCACCTGAAACATTTAGCAACGCCTTGTTTCAAGATAAGAACTCAAATGATATCATAGTACAGTCACTGTGATAAACACTTAACTAAACTATAGCAATTCTTGATTATAGAAATACACCTCACCAAATGGTAGTTAGAGAGATGAAATTGAATACAAGTAAAACAACATAAGTTTATTTACAAATTCGTTTTGTATTCTTTTGGTTAAAAAAGAAGAAAAAATTCGCATTAACTTGTGTAATGCAGATTATATAAATGTTTAAACTAAATGCTCATTTTCTTTTGTTAAAAAACAACTGTACAGACAGGAATGGTCGCTATCCTCTTCCATAAGGACGCAGTGCTACTTTAAAGACTAAAAAATACATTAACAAAAAGACAACAACACACATGTGACTTGGTAAAATATGTCTCAGTAAATATTTCAAAACTTATTATAAATCTGTATTGCAGCACTAAACACAGATCCTGTTTCATCAACTGTAGTAATTTTATCACCAGATATTCTTTCCAACACAACAGGTAACTTGTTTTTGGTTCTACCTTGCCAGAGTGTTTGATATTCAACCTAAATTTGGTTGATTTAATACCTTAGCAACTTTTGTAATGTATTGCGAGAAAAGGCATACTTCATTTGCATGTTGATGTTGATAATTGTTTAACAATTTTATGTTCAATGTTTTTATTTATATATTTATTTGATCGTTTCCCTTTTTTGCAATGGCATTGATAGTTTGATTTTGACTAATGAGTATAAAAATCACATTGGTATTTTTCGCTTTTCTTTTTGTTCATTTTAAGTTTATGGTTGGTGTTATACACCACTTTCAACTATCGTAGCCATATCATAGCGGCCAGTTTTTAATAGTGGAAAGCCGATGTACCCACTTGAATTTATTTTGTTGTCTTATTTATTGCCTTTTTTCCTTTAGAAGATATTTTATTGTGACGGGCAAATTGTGCATCAAATCCTGGCATTATATAAAATAAATAATCATTTCTTTTTATTTGAGACATATGGTCGTATTTTTTATGACATATAGATCAGACCAATCTTTTAACTAAAAGAAATAAAATTTTAATATCTAAATGTTTTGTCATTTAGAGACTCAGGTGTTGATGGGAGATTTTTTTATGGTGACTGTTAAATATTTCCATGACATTTTTGATTCGGGGCATGACAGGGCTTGACGAATTATACACACCTCTGTCTTTTGTTAAGATGAGATAACTTTTGAGCGAGACAAACCGATAACATTATTGTTAAATGTAAAATAAAATAAAACAATGAGAAAAAAATCGTCTTATCACATATTTGTAAAATATAGCAATCTCTTTTAAATTGAATTTAAATGGTATTTTTCTTAATCTTTTCAGGAACACCAATAAGGGTTATTTCGGCAATAGTATTCATTGCTACTATAGCGTTAGTTATCATCGTCATTTGCAGGTATTTACTTTTTCTGTTTATTGTTACAAGTTATCGAAACCAAAACATAGTTATTTCCTCTGATTTTCGTGAAGATAACAGCATCTCATCAAATTACAATTTGAAATGAATAATAAATTATTTCTATAAAGTACTGATTTTTTTTTTTATTAAATTGCAATCCATCTGGTGCCTCACAAAAAGTGATGTTAGGGAAATTACAAATCAAGCAATACTATACAAATACTGTGAAATGGTGTAGTAATACTGACTTTTGAAAAGAAGAGAGGAAAAAACTGATATTCACTGAGTTCGTAAATATCAGCTTTTCAAAAGTTACTAAAACCACATAATTATCACATCAAAAGACAGTTATCGATTCTTTCCATTATGTGTTTAACGCCAGCTCAATATCAAAATCAATTGGTCATTAAACATTTGAACATACATATACATGTAAAAAAATCATTATCTCTATATAGTAAGGACAAGTATTATATATCATTTACATTTATAGATTTTATAGGTATCTGAGTATTTTTAAAAATAAGAAGATGTTGTATGATTGCCATCGAGACAACTCTCCACGAGAGACCAACTGTCATAGAAGTTTACAACTGTATTTGTTTTACTTTTAGTCTTGCAAATGCTGCCTACAGATGCATCACTCATTAACAAGTCACAGTAAGGCCACCGAAAATGACTATAGCATTTTTTGCAGTGTGACCTGCAAATGTATGAATGCTAGGTGTGTGGCCTCCAAAATGTTAGTGAGTCAAAGCAGCCTTTCCACAAACGCCTCGCAGGCCACAGAAGTGATATCTCTAAGAAGCCACCCCTCTTAGTTAGCCAGCATATAAGATAATCGGATCATAAACTTGATGACGTTAACCGCATGGAAGTCCTAGTTATTAAACAGAAATTTTACTGTGGTGTACCCAGCTACAGGTTCGGGAAAGCTTCTTGATAAAGGAGCTAAATTTACTTTATCCAAACGGCATCAACAAGAAATATTAGAATTTGATAGAGGGGCTCATCTTTTACTTTATATATATTTATACAAACATTTTGACAATTTGTGATTTATAGATACGCAGCCACGTTTAAGGAGTATTGAGTTTTGTTAAGTTTGATGAGGTTCAAGATTTTGGATTAGATCAATAGTCCAAAATGTACCTGTATTACTGAGCTATTTTACATAAACAACTAGTATTTTTGCATTATTGACACTGAATAAGGCTATTTGTTCAGCTGAAATATTTTTTCAACACGATTTTATAACATCATCTTCGTATATTATCATCTTACATTAGTACGGTTGCGCAAATCTTTAGAGTTTTCTAATTTTTTCCTTATCTGCGCAGTATCGCATATTCTAGACGATCCGGTACATATTAAATTTAATGGTTGGTCAATTTTTATAGACTTCTATATATATTAGATCGAATTGTGAAATAACTAGAGTTTAGAAAAATATTTTAATCAATAAAACAGTCTAATTTTGCAGAATCGTGCATATATTATTAAGCATTCTCAAGTACTTTCATGTTTTTACAACAATCATCAGCTGAAACTATGCAACTTTGAGACGGTAGTTAAGTTAGTAACGTCATTATACATTTATAAAGGGGAGAAAACGAGTAAAAAACGTTCTACAGTAAAATATGGAAAGCCAATTGTAACACTATTGAAAACCAAATGCACATTTTAAACTTGGCTTGAACTAGGTTATCACATATTTTTACCTTTTTGGACCTCTTGATGTCACAGTCTATATTTACTTTATAGAACAAAAAATTGGAGAGTTTCAAACTTTCCATAACTTCCCATTTGTCATAACAATCCAACGCCCATAAGAAAGATCGTTGGCTAATATCTAGACGTTATATATATATATATATGTAGCACTCTGAAGTGCGATGGTAGTCTAAAGTGCGATGGTCACGCTAAAGTCCGATGGTCTACGCTAAAGTGCGATGGTGTCAGACGCTAAAGTGCGATGGTTGTTTTTTTTAAGTGCGATCAGATGATACGCTAAAGTGTGATGGTATGACTAAACGCTAAAGTGCAATGGTATATGACACGCTAAAGTGCGATGGTGTAACGGGAATGGGGTTCAGTCAATGTTTTTTGTTTTGTTTTTTGCTGTGTTCCTATAAGTTTTTCGTCTTATGTTTTGTTTATAAATCATGCCGTTGTCTTTCTCTTTTGAATTGTTTTACACTAGTCATTGTGTGGTCCTATATAGCTTGCTATGCGACATGAGCCAAGGCTCCACATTGAAGGTTATAATATTATTAGGTGCATACATCAACGACATTTGATCTTTGGTGGATAGTTGTTTCATTGACAATTACACCACATCTTCTTATTTGTTTTTTGTTTATTGTTTTGCATATAAATCAGTCCGTTATTTTTCTTGTTTGAATTGTTTTACACTGGTCGTTTTGATTCCATTTGGTCTTTATAGAATACTATCTGCGGGGTTAGCCAACGCTCGCGTAAAAAGCAATACGGTAACCTATAGTTAATTACATTAATGACATTAAGTCTTGGATATCATTGGCAATCATATTATGATGGCTTGTCGAGTATTCATCTCTTTAACAGACACGATGAACCATATTGTAAAAAATTGTTTTATAAAATAATTCATAATTCAATTAGAAAGTAAAAAAGTAGACTTTATTTCACGCAAGTAAATGACATGGGATTACAAACATAAAAGGAGTTTCTAAATCAAATTTGGACGAACTAAATACTTTGACACTTGATGTATTTTGCCGTTTTCACTCTCTTTTACGGTATACACCTTCCCCTTACTAACGTCAGTGTCTATGTTTATGAGAAGTATTATTTTTACAGTACCCTGACAAAGTCCCTTTTTTCAAGTATCCTGACAGAAACACGTTTGTCCCCGCTGACAAAGCTGAATTTGGTTTAAAGTCTATAAGCAATTAACAGCGGGATCAAAGGTTTGCATTTCTGTTACTGTGGATGATTTTTTTGGAAATAACTCCTCCGGATACAAACTCTTCTAGCAACGTCCAAAAATGTTCTGGAATGGGGATCATTTGTTTCTCTTTTCTTTATTTTCTTGTCTAGTAAAAAACCTTCATCTGCACAAACAATCTCGTTTACCGGCATGTCCATTTTTGTTTGTACAAACGGCCTGTAACGTCATAATGCTATCTAACGTTGCAACTTTCTCGGAAAAACGCACTTTAGCGTATCGCGGCATCGGCAGCGTGTTCCATTAAATAGCACAGACCATCGCACTTTAGCGCATCAAACTATCGTACTTTAGCGTATGCCATCTCGATTTAGCGTCATCATCGCGTTTTTGCGTCCCAATCGCACTTTAGAGTCCTACATATATATTTATGTACGGTATTCTTCTGTCTATTTAAAAGTAATCGTGTCATATACAGCACGAAAATTGTTTGTTTGTTCGAAGTAAAATCTTAGTTCTATGATATGCATTACCGTTTACAAACATTCACCACACATCTGATATTATTTTGAAAAGTATCTTTATGAACATTTCAAATCAGTTATTCCACGGAATTTTCAATTAAATCTTGAATACGACATTTCTAAGTTAAAGGGGCATAAGCTACGAGATATGAAAAAAATAGAATATCATTTTTTTTGTTTCAATCATTAATTAAAGTGAAATAATGAAATAATAATTCGCTTTTAGCAGCCTATTTGGTTCAATTTTGTTACAATTAGCAAAATAAACATCGGTGATGAATTATTCACTTGCAAAGGAATAATTCGAACTCAGTAAATCCGTATTCATGTGAACTTCAATTTAACCCATTTGCTAGAGATTGGTTGTGCATGTATTAGTCGTGTTCAGCCATTAAAAGGAAAAGAATGTTAACGTTGAAAGTGAAAAAAAGGTGAAACATTTCGTTGACTGATTCGATTCACAAAAAAATCATTCTTATACAGGTAAAAACGATAATTAACTAATTTCTTAACCTATAACATGAAATCAAACAGACCTAGAAAAATCCAATTGCACGAGATTGCTATTTATTTATATTCATGTTTATGTTTATATCGGGTTATGTGACCGTCGTCAGTCCTCGGAAGTCATCTCGATAGTTAATTAGATGGCGTATTGACTAAAATACACACGAAATTCTGATATATTTAATCGAGTACATGCATTGTTAACTGTTTATTTCAGACTTATTGTAATTTTGATATACGTTTTAGTATGTTATAAATCAAATATGAGAATTTGAGTCAAATCGGTGAACATGAATTTGACAGCTAATGCCCCTTTAACATTTTTTTCAATCTGGCATCGACAGTTTTGTTTTGATAGTATACGTATTATTTTGAGTCACTCATTAAGATGGATTAATGTCGGAACCAAATTTAGGAAATAGTTTTAAGTATCGATTCAAACTGTTAATTAGTTTAACTTAAAGTACTAACATCTCTCAATTACAAACAAGATGTGACTCAGAAAATTTACCAAAAACCGTAAAAGTTTGACATCTGTCATAAAGTTACTAGTAATCTAGTCATTAAAATAAGCATATTTGGTATACTCGTCAAAGTTTGTTGGTACAAAGAAGGATAAATACGAAGTGAGACAAAATACAAAATGACGAAGCTAGTTTGATGCACCATAATTACAAAAAATATTTTTATCGTCATTTGTGCTTGTAGGCAAATATTGGGAAATCCAAAAATATTAAAGAGTAACACGCTCCAAAATAACACAAAACAAGCGATCAGGAACATCTATGCATCGATATATCGGAGGATACATCATACCCACAGAAAGTTTTTCCATTTTTTTTTGTCAAATGAATATTTAATTAAGAAGAAAAAAATGATGACTGCCGTGCTTTTTGTATTTCAAAGAATTTGCAGTTAGTAATCAGTGGCATATTCTCTCTGCTATCAATGTCAACTTTAAATGTACAGCATCAGGCATCACACCTCGACAAACTTCACATTGGAATACAGCCAAATATGAATTATAGTTTAAATTAACTATCAATCTCGAAATCAGCTCCAAAATTGGAGCTGGTCGTATATCTGTACTTCCAATACATATTGACGAATCTACGGAAAACTACATTTACACAGTTACTAAAACTAGGTAGATAAGGAGTCAGTACTATACACTGCGAATAACCCGGATCTTTTCCATAATCTTGTCTGTTACAAATGTTTCCTTATCCAAAACCCGTCCCGACATTTTTTTAAGGAACGGACTATCCTTAACATAACCACTGCCCGGTACAGGAAAGAAAGAATCTTTCAGGAAAGAATATGGATAAGATAAGGAAATTTAAAAGATAGTATTAGAACCAGATCGGAACAATGAATAGAGGTGTGTAATACTGCAAGCGTTTTATTGGAGCGGTTAAAATACGTTGGCTGTATATTTTAATGTGATATACAGTCACTGACCATTTATAACATTAAGCCACACCTTCTGCTTTTAAATTCGTAATGAAATAAACACACTTCCGCAAGGCGGTCACCGACATATAATCATTTCTATATATTTCTCCTTCAAAAAATAAACAGAAACTATTGTGCTGATTTATAAAATGTTATAAATTATTACCTTTAGCCATAACGAGTTGGTTGACCGTTATGGAATATCTGTTTCGCTGATGACGACGGATGTGTTCCAACTATTGTAACCACAATCCCATTCCGTACCAAATCCTCATATCTTTATTATGTCAAAATCCCGTCCTCTGTTCCTCGAATGTGAACTACCAAATTAGAACTACAACCGGGTTTGTACTTTCATCAGCAATGAGACGGGTGCCACTAGTGGGGTAAGAACTGCTTTTCCTTCCTGACCACCTGAGATCACCCCCAGTTTTTGGTAGGGCTCAGTCTGTATATAGTTGTTTGTCTTTTGGTTTTATTTCGTTTTTCACCATGGCGTTGTCAGTTTTTTTTTTACTTATGAGTTTAAATGTCTCTTTGGTATCTTTCGACTCTCTTCTAATGGTTGATATTCTATTTTGCAATCAGTCGCACTCGTTCACCAGACTGATTTAACTAACACCATTTTGGAATTTGTTCATCTATGGTGAGAGGCCAATTCTATGTTGAACCTTTAAAAGCAGTTTGATAAATATTTAAAAAAATAATAACATAGTTTAAGATTGCAGTTTTAAGACAACAATAGTGTATTGGTTTGACATAATAACGATATGAGGATTTGGTACGGAATGGAGAAATATTCGACAGAGCCTCGCATTCCCCACGTTTCTAAGCCTTATCCTTAAATCGTTATCCTGTGAAGTCAATACACTATTTGTGTCTACATATGTTGTAACTAACATTACATATTAGTTATAACAAATCTTCTTACTTACATACCTTTTGACTGTGCAAAGGTCAGTTTTGCTTTGATGACATAGATACACTACCACATTGACTCCCAAAATTCATAGTTAACTGGAACTCGAGTTACCTTTAAGATTTGGTGTTCTATAGCACCCAGTTTGGTCTACAAATTAATTCGTTAGTGTCCATGACAAATCACAAATATTTCCCAAGGATGGTTAAGACAAATTTCCCAGAAGGTTGCTAGTGCGAACATTAATTTTTTAGGGAATATATCTATAATTTCGGTATTTTTTATCACTTTTTTTGTTGATTCATTCCAACAGGGTATAAGATTAAGGTTGTTTCCCTTTTTTTTTAATAATATTTGTTTGTGAATTTCAACATTTCAGAAGGCAAAAGTATGAAGCTGTGATTGGGGCTAAATTCTTATGATTTGTTCATGTTTAATTTCTATGATGTTTGATACTATATGCTTTGGTTGCAACTTTACATTTTTAGCTCACCTGGCCTAAAAGGCTAAGTGAGCTTTTCTCATCACTTGGCGTCCGTCGTTCGTCGTCCGTCGTCGTCGTCCGTCGTCGTTAATTTTAGTATCTAGTTTGAAAAATGTGTCTGATGACCCCGCCTACCAACCAACATGGCCGACATGGCTAAAAATAGAAAAAACGGGTAAAATGCAAGTTTTGTCTATTATGTTTTGAACCGTTATAAATAGAGAAAATCTGAAAGGAGCAAAATGTTCAGAATAATGAGCTTTACCAATTGTCCATATGCGTCAAAACTGTTAGACAAATTCTTATAGGAGTTATTGCCATAAATGACAAATTTTACCATTTTTTTTCATTTTTGCCAATATCATGAAAACTATGATATTTTGATAGAGAGAAACATTTTTTTTCTGTTATGCCTTATATAATTTAAATTATAATAGATAAATAAACACTTTAAATCACAAAAATGATCAGCAAGGCAAGATCTATTAAAAAGTCAATTTTTTTCGAAATAGTTAGTAGACTGTCACTCTTCATAGGAGTGATTGCCCTTAAATGAGGATTGTTTTACCCTCTTTTGTGTTTTGAGCAAAAACTAAAGAAGAGAGAGAGAAACTAAACAGACTAAAAGTGTTGAAGACCGTACTTTGACCTATAATGGTTTACTTTTATAAATTTTGACTTGGATGGAGAGTTGTCTCATTGGCACTCATACCTCATCTTCTTATATCTATAAAAGGTCAGTAATAACAGATCAACAAAATAGGATTTTTGTATTGAAGTCTATTCTCGTCTACAATGTTGGAGAGTGTCCTTTGTTTGATATGCACATAGACCAAGGTGAGCGAAACAGGCTCTTTAGAGCCTCTAGTTAAATTACTTTTTTTCACTTTATATATGGTTTTCGTTAGCGTAAATGCATGAAATATTGACTTCTGGACATTTAGCATGAAGAAACCTGTCAAACCAAATAGGTATAGTTTTATATTTTCATGCAATGCATGTATATACTTCACAACTTTTCTTTGGAATTTTCGTTTTTTAATGCTAATCAACTTCGTATTTGAGTTGGTCTTCCAACTGTTATGACTCGAGAGCCACTCATGAATGAGTCTTATGTAGACTAAACGTGTGTCTGGCGTAACAAATTATAAGCCTGATATATTTGATGAGTTTCAAGTCTCTTCACATGCTATTTTTTGTCCGTTACATTAACCATGCTTAAATTAAATTGAATTATGTGTTCTACAAGGATCACCAGTCCTTCACCTTTCATCTGATACCTTAATTACTAAAATATATGCTACTAGTTTTAGATTTACACCTGTGCGTAGGAACTATTTTGTTTTAAATATGTACTATTTTCCAGTATGTTTCTTTTTTGACCGGGCCCGATAAGGTGGTGTTACATCTTACAAAGTCTATCCAAATTTATTTTTGCAAAGAATTTCGCTCAAGCCGGTGCTAGGGGCCGTCTTAAACTTGCAGTGAGTTGGTTTTTTTTGCTCAGTGTTGAAGGCCTCACTGTGACTTTGAGATGAAGAACAACAATAAAAGCGCTGTTCCTTTTCTTATTGTGTGTTTTTTTGCTGTGCATGTACTGATATGGTTTGACATAATAACGATATGATTATGATATAGATTGCAACAAAATTCACTCAACCAAAATGATCATTTTGTTCTTGACCTGAATTGAACAGAGAGCTAAAAAAATGACAAAAGTTTCGATGTCAGATAATTATGATCATTTTGATATTTCCATTGAAGGTGTGTATGATGAAACAAATAATCGACGTCACGTTAACCAAGATGCCATCAATATTTACGTTCGGTGTCTTGGTGAAGATGACAATGCACGAATGATAAAAATGAAAATCAACGAGACAAGTGCACGAACCAACGAAACAAGATGTGTCTTTCAGCATATTTACTTAACAGATAACTTAAATTAATTTGTTTCTCAATACTGATAGATCAACTCAAGCTTCTTACACTGTGCGGGACAAATTTGCAATTCCAGAATTGGCAAATCTGACTTTGTCGGTTTACAAGATATCAAAAATATTTTTTGCCCAAGTGATAGATAATCAAAAAAATTAAATTTCCCCATATGTCCCAACATGTCACCGTTGTCACTGTTGTCACCACAGCTGATTAAAAGTACATTTCCCATGGGAAATTTAAAAATTCCCATGGGAATATTCGAAGTTCCCATGGGAAAAGTTAAAGTTCCCATCGGAAAAAGTACTTTTCCCATGGGAATTTTAAAGTTCCCATCGGTACTACAATTTCCCATCGGAACATTAGTAGATAGTTTCTTCCCATGGGAAATTCTAAATTTCCCAAGGGAATTTTTGTTCCCAAGGGAACTAATTTTTCTTCCCATGGAAACACCTTTTTCCCTTGGGAACATTTATTCTTCCCATGGGAACTTAAATTCTTCCCATGGGAACATTATTTTTTATTTTTTTATTTTTTTTCAGAATTTGTAAAAGAGCTATGAAATATCGCAATGGACTGACAGTTACAACCATGACTGGAACAGTTTAACAAGCATTCCATTTGATAAAAAAATGTAATTTCAATAAATTAAAAGTATTTCTATTATACTTTTACACTCAAAAATCTTTTATTACCGTTGAATGATTGATAGAAATTCTACCGTCCAGCGGCTGATTTTACAATTTGAATATCTCACCTTTGTTTTCGATCAATAGCATCGTGCATTTCATGTAATAGTGTTCGCTGAACAGTCAAGTATCAGAGCCATGCCTTTGTATTTCAGAATTTAATTTAAGAATAAAAATTATAAATCTGTTTTAATCTATATACATAGGAAATCACGAATCGTGTTTAAGATTGTTTTCTAATTATAATCCTATAATTTCATGACATTGACTTCATAATTATTATTAATGTACTTATTCTTTTTCGTCGACGTAACTCGATATGCGTGGTTTTCGTCACTAGAAAGATGTGCACTTACTTTTTTTAAGTTTATTTCATTCATTTGGTCAAATTTCCTAATTATGCTAATGCAATATTGTTACTCGTCTACACAAAAATCTTTTATTTCAATTCATTTTTGGCAAACACCTTTGAAAGGCTTGTTAGATTTGTCTTTTATGATCTCTCAGGTAAATATCAAAGAGAATCCAGAGTTTTGCATTTACAAGGACGGATGAGGATTTACATGTAATATATACTTTATGATATATTCACTTGTACTTTACCGGTAGGCTGTCTTCGTGTAATTTATGGTTTACAGGAATACGAATACTTTATTTCTCATAAAACTTCAATTACTAGTTATCGAGAACATACATAAACATAACTATAAGGTAAAATTATTACATGCATGTGTAAACGATACAATTAAATTAACTTGGAGGACTAACTTTCACATTTATAACTTTTTAGTTTTGGTAGGCGTGGTTTTCGGTAACTTTCCTCCAATCAACTGGCCTATTCGACAAACCTGTGTGCAATGATACGTGTAAACTGGCTATTGTAACGGCACGTGTCTTACATCGGAATCTGTCGTGCGTGACCAATGTTTATTGTAGAATTTCTTGTCATGTGGTCAAATTATCTGACATACAAGTTTTAAAGGTTGAAACTTAAATTTGCTTTTTGAAAGATTATTTTCGGCAGTGCCCCCGATATACGGTCCTAAAGTGTTTAAGAAAAACAAGACTTTAAAAGAAGGATGCATATTAACAGATAATATAATCTGGGACTATTATACTTAGTATTATAGTCCCAGATATAATACATGTATTATATGGCTCTGATATTAACTATAACGTGTTCTGGAAAAAAATTAAGTGTCCGAGAATTTGAATTACCTAATAAGGGCATCTCTATCACTTTCGACAAAATATTATTGCATGAATGGTAAATCGCTGATTTTTAATTCTAGAAGTGGTTTGTGACTGTTATAATAGAGACATTTATACGCACTCTGGTTTAAGTTTACAATGAACACACTCAGAGGAGGGGCGACAGCCTTAGGTGCTGTGTGCAAATTTTTGTAGGTCAATGGTACGATTTTAGCGTCCCTCGACAATTTTGAATCTGGAAAAGATCGATTTGTTCATGTTTTTAATATCAAATATACTCTCTTGCACTCGCAGAAAATAAAGAAAGTTTTGAAATAAAAAGATTTATCAATGATAGAAGATCACTTTATATGAAATATTTTCTTTATGTTTTTTTTTATCTTTAAAGTAAATTCTATCAATAAAGAAATACACTGTAATGGCGGAAAATTTTATTCGATCTCTGCGAAATCACGAGGCACAGATTTTTGTAAATTTTACAAATGTCAGCACGTGAAAATCATTCAAATTTATGTCAATCAAAGAACACTATTCGAACATTCTAAATCTCCTGAAGTCTCCTTAAGTTTCCAGCCATTGCTTCGTAATAAGTCGCTAAAAAATGATTTCCGGTAAGTAAAATATCCAAAATATTTGTCAAATCCGCGAGTAACTATGTTATTTTAGGCATATAAACTCTTATGTATTTTAATTATTTTGAAAACAAAATGAAAATTTAGTCTTATGAATAACAATCATGAAAAAATATAGTTTTTTCATAATTGAATCGTGCATTATTTGTGTATTGGATTGCTTAATTGCCTTCTCTGTAGTGTTATCTCTGTTTTGTTTACTGACAAATGACGAAATAATGCAATATTTAAAATTTAGTATTTTACCAAACTTTGTCCCGATTTAAAACTTAAAACCGACTGAATAAATTGAGAATTCAGTGATTATCGATGTCGAAATTAGCCCATGGTAATAAACAGTCAGTTTGAGTATAAAATAATAAAATATGTTTATTGCCAAGAAATAACTAACAAATTTGTTTATTATGTATGTACAAAGTATATGTATATTGCATCATCAGCTCTTCTGTATATTACTTTTTTTTAATTGATTCAACAAATTTTGGTTGTCCAGGTGTCATTAACGGTTATGTCCACACCACGAGTAGTTTGATATAAATGACACAAATAATACCACCGCGACCGATCGATAATATAAGACAAATCTGCGTGCCGTGTGCAGAGTGTCGTCCCTCCTCTAGAACACACTGTACATTTTTCTTTGAAATATCAATCATTTTTGGGCCGACTTGCCTTATCATACGTTTCATTATATTTGAATGCTTCAAAAATGCTTCAAAATACTATAAGCCTGTATTGTTGTTATGTTTTAGGGTCAAAGACTCCCCCCCCCCACCCCCCCCCCCCCCCTCCCTAAAAAAAAAAGTAAAATAATTGTATATTTAATTTGAATAATTGCTTTAAAACGTAATATCAATTAAGGTCAGCCAAACCCAAATTCAACAACAAGGAGTGTCATTCACCGGGTTTATTTTCTTTTAGAGGTTTTGATCTTTTTATTTTATTCAATAAATAATAGTAAATTTTACTTTCCATATACATGTTTGACTTCCTAAATAGCACTTGAAACTAAATTTTGAACAACGAATTTGTCACAATTTCGCTTTTGTCGTCTGCCCACCTTAGTTTGGTCTTGCAATAAGCATGAGATACTTGTCACTGAACGTTGAACAAACAGTGACTATCCACCAATCCATCTGCAATTGCGATACCTCTGTTACATACCCGTCATTATGTCACATGCTTGGTACTATTATTTGAACAAATTTCGTGTTGTAAGCCGATTTTGTCCTACATTTAAATTGTTCTTGTCAAGTAATACATCCCTTGAACAGGTTAAAATGTTAAACTAAATCCTATAAAATCAATTTGGTGCATTGGTTCTTTGAAACACAATTTTGTTAATTGGAGCGTGTCAACCCCTCGTCTAGTAGTGATTTCGGTTTGTATAATCATACAACAAAAGTCTATATTGGTATACTAGTAGTAAGTTATTGTTTCATTTATATGTTTACTATTGGTGACATCAAATAAAATGTTTTGCAGGTTGTACTAATCCATACGAAATTTAAATATCATATTTATATGCAAATTGAAGGATCTAAAATTTAAATGATTTATGTAAAAACTATAATGAATACGGAGCGGGGGTATTGCACGAAGTCATCCAGACTAGCCGAATTATAAATCCTAGCCTCCGTACTTGTATGATCACTTGATCCAAAATTAAGCTTGTCAGATGGAAAAAAAAAACCAACGCTTTTGGTTAAGGACTACAGTTGAAAAGTAACATTTGCTACCAATCCATGCAAAATAGTAAGATGTATGTTCCTGGGCGTATAATGCACAAAGAAAGGGTTGTTATGTACTTTTGAACTTAGTAAGGTAGTATGGTTACCATACGCCTTCCTGTTACAGATACGATCGACGTGCACTACAGCAGAATTACGGTTTCAGTTGTTAAAGTACACACACAAATTAATTGGGCTAATTTGAAATCTCCTGCATAGTTTATTTCATTGGCAATCATATTCAAGAAAAGTTGTAAATCTTGAATATTCTGTAATATCTTTATGAAGCTTGATTGAGACGTAGATTCACTCAGATACCGATCATTGTTATCTTTTCTTCATTTACACAAATGAATGTCCGGGATTCGGAATATGGCAGTTATACATATATTCTCAGTTTATATTTAGTTTGAAGCATTATCGAACTAATACGACTTTCATCTTTAAAATTTACTTTACATTAAATATCTAAATGAGATTACATAGGTATAACCTGTGGATTCATGTATATGTAATAAAAAAAAAGAAAAGAAACCAACAGCAATATTTGACGAAGACGAAATTAATGATGGAATTTTAACGTCCAGTGACATATATTACAATGCATGTCGAAACAGAACTTGAAATTGACAATAGGTATTAATAGAACCGTCGCTTTTCCAAAGACTTCACGCTTAGTTGGGATTTCACGTGCTATTTCACAAGGTTCGCATTATAGTTATACATGTACAAAATAACTAACAATTGTAATGATTTCTTTAACTGTTCTAGAACGTTCTAGTTGAAATAAAAATCTGTGATTTTTCTATATTCGTACTTTCGACGAAGCAAAGTAAGTTCTATATAGATCTAGACATATATGCATAAAACAATATCCAATCGTAGTATAAATTTATTGTAGAACATGTAGAAAAATCCGTCCGTTCGGGTCAAATCTTAACTTAAGTACCATATGCATATACGGACCCTGGATTTAAATCAGATCTGTTCCGGCTGTTATTGTCTTTTTTTCAAAATACATATTTTTAATTGTGACTATCTTTAGTTCCGAATCTTTATATCTTTCTAAACCAACGATCGGCAAGTGCGTTCATTTTTGTGAATTAATATTTAAATGTTTTGAAATATCCATTATTATTGACAAGAAGTACAAACTTACATTTTTCAAATTTTACCGATGGAAAATATCTCAATAAATTGTTAATTCCTCAAATCTTTGGTTGGAATTAAATATCATTCATTGCACGAGAACTGTATTTCATAAACAACTGGTAGTAAAATTGACTACACGTATGAGTTTAGTAATATATAGTATATCAATGTACACATGATGTATATTATAACAGATGATTTTTTAAATAAAGTTCCAAATTGCCGTCCGCGCGTACACTGCTCAGCAGGCGGTGCGGTGCGTAAACCTGCATTACGTGTAATAAGAGTTTTTAAGCCCGACAGGAAATCGCTTGAATACCTGGAAGTGTCACCTCACAGTACCTCTGGCAATAATTTCTTTAGCCATGCTGATGGTCAAGTTAAGGTATTAAATAATGGTATTATATAAATACTGTGACATAAAAAGATTTTATGAATGTATATTAGTCCCAGATAAAAAAAATATTGGAAACAATTTTACAACGGAACACTGCTTGTTAATTAGGGTTTCTAACTATATATGAGAGAATCCATAAAAGAAATTGCTCTCAATTAATTCCCCTATATTTACTTGAAAACTTGAAATATGCATTATAAAGAAATAAACTTGATCGCATAAACTTAACCTTTATAATACTAATTATGGAATATGCATAGTTTTACATATGTCAGTCGTTAAGCTACATATTTCGTTTAGGTGTCAGACCACCAATTACTCCCTCCAATTTAGAACGTATGTAAAAGTAGCCCTACTCTGACACAAAATAGTGCTTTTGATGTCATTGTTTACTTAAACTAACCAACAAATTTGCAGAAATGAAACTTTTGGTGAAAGGGAAATATATTTAGACTGGGACTATTATACTAACGGGATTGGAAACCGTTACACCAATCAGTGTAATAATACTCACATCACTGTCGTTAGAACGAGACTTTACGTTAGTATAAAAGTCCAAGATTTAGACCATTTTGAGCCAAAATTCACTTGTCTATGAGTTTGCATTAAAAATTCAGGATTAGTGCGCTACATAGTATACTAATTTAAGATTTCCAGAAAACCGGGAGTTATTTTGGTAGTACCTGTGTTTTCAAGATCAGAATTTTCTTATAAGACTTTAAACATGGGTTGAAAATTGGCATGTAGAAAGGTGATACATGTACAATTCAGGATATACCTGGTTTCTTTGAAGTTATACTTGAGGTAAAATATTAAGAAAGCTGTGAAAATTGAAAAATTTGGTTGAACAGATGGGATTTTTAATTGGTGGTCTGACACCTCGAAATAGGCCGGAAATTGCTAGTAGACAGAAGAAAGTCAAGAAAGCTCATTGTGTTATATTCTTTACATAAAGAGACTGCCCTTGATTATCTCTGCGATTTAATGCTCCAAATTATGATTTACAAATTAGTAACAACTATGTAGTACCCCGCGTCATAGACTAGATATAACCAAAACATCTTTTTTCCCCATCTACTTCTATTGAATGGAATTTAAACCCCGACATATGGACTTTCTGAAATCTAAAAACATCCACCCTTCTTCTTTAGTTGTGGTGTTAGAAAACTTAATATCATTAATGGTTCAGAAGTATGCGAAGCTCCTTAAGTGCAGATCTGTGTTAATATTAAACTAAATCCCGCATGCAGCTGTAGCCATGCTGTTGAGGATTGTATTTACAATTTTTTCGAGTGCCCATTTCACAATGAAGCAAGAGAAATATTGTTTTTGATTTTAAAACGATATGTTATACCAATTGAGCTGTTCACGGTGACCTTTATACATTTCAGCAAAGTAAAGCAACTTTTGAATCTGTGCAATCTTATCAGAATTACACAAAGATTCAGAACTTCGCATACAATTAAAATTCTGACTTCATACTTTTCACGCCAGTTCATATTACAAAAATATTATATTGCGTTTTCGTTTTTGTTTATAGTTTGTATTACATCTATTTCTATTTTGTTTTTCGTTATTGTCTTATGTATTTTGTGTTCAATCCCATATGCTACTTTTGAAAATAAAATGTGTTTAAACAAAAACAAAACAAAAACGAAGATAAGTCACACAAAAAAAACCTCGAGCTCAAAGTAACAAACTTGTACATTTGGTACATGTACATGTATATGTCACAGAAATCATTAATCCATGCATGTCAATGTTAAGTTTTTAAAACAATACAACGGAGACTAATAATATGACTTCAATTTACTTTTTTTCTGTTCTTGTAATTCATCTACATAAACTGCCTATACAAAATATAATAGGAAAGGAATCAAAATATTGAAATAAAGACGTCCGTAGAAATACCACAAATGACCACCTCAATAATACGCACTAGGGACTTGATGTGATGATACAGTTGCCACAAAGGACATGAAATATAAAAGTAGGCTATGTTATTTTAAATTAAAAAAATAAAAAAATAATTCCAAATTATATAATCATATCTTTAGTAATTACCATGTAAATGTTTTAACGACACGTGCCACACTCTATTGATCGTCATCTGTGTGTAATCGATCGAAATTCATGTTCATTCAACCAGAACCCGTTAATTACGCACGTGTATACAGATTGTAAATGAATATATTATCTCAGCATGTTATCATGGTTATAGTGTTTTTGTTTTATGGGTCTTGTATTTTGCAAACAAAAATATTTTAAAATGGGGTTTTTCTAAGCACCGGAAAAAAGTTGTTAAACATTTATTATCTATTTTCCAATAAGTTCAATAATAGAAATATGTATTCACAACACACACGCACAACTTATTTAAAAACTTACTTGCCATTGCTTCATATTTAACTGGATAATCAGAGTTTTTATGGAAGTTGCATGTTGAGAGCAGCTTTAGATATGAAACCATATTGACATTTTGTAGAAAACCTGCATACTGCAATAATTTAACATAAATCCTGCATTTTCAACAAATTTTTATTTTTCTAGGAGAAAAACAATCAAACGGAAAACACGTTCCATACATAAAATATCTGTTTCAATGAGAAGAAAAATTGTTCCCATAGGTAGACAAATTTTCCCATGGGAAGAAAAATTGTTCCCATCGGAAAAGTTAAATTCCCATGGGAACTCTCTGTATTCGTCTTTTCCCATGGGAACTGTAAAGTTCCGATGGGAACTTTAAAATTACCATGGGAAAAGTACTTTTTCCGATGGGAACTTTAACTTTTCCTATGGGAACTTCGAATATTCCCATGGGAATTTTTAAATTTCCCATGGGAAATGTACTTTTAATCAGCTGTGGTGACAACAGTGACAACGGTGACATGTTGGGACATATGGGGAAATTTAATTTTTTTGATTATCTATCACTTGGGCAAAAAATATTTTTGATATCTTGTAAACCGACAAAGTCAGATTTGCCAATTCTGGAATTGCAAATTTGTCCCGCACAGTGTTTTCTACAACTAAGGTTTAAAACAAGTGTAGGTCTTTTTAGTCATGGTGCATAACGTGAGGGTACCCAAATTGCACCTATTTTGACAGTTTTTTCACCTACGTTTTTTCATGGTCCAGACAAAAGTTTCCATCCTGTGTTTATTTTGTAGATGTATCCTTATTTCCTATATAGTTACACCAATTCAATTGTTAATCTATATTGAATAATAGAAAATGGACTTTTTGGGGCCCTTTATAGCTTGCTGTTCGGTGTGAGCCAATGCTCCGTGTTGAAGGAGGCCGTACCTTGACCTATAATGGTTTACTTTTATAAATTGTTACTTGGATGGAGAGTTGTCTCATTGGCACTCATACCAAATCTTCCTATATATATTGAACCGACCTCTCAACGATCCACGAGTCTGTAATGAGGAGTACCCAAATTGCATCCATGCTTAAATTCACATCCTTAAAAATCGAATAACAGATGTTTTGTTTTATTTCTTCAAGTATCTAGAACAATTTGACATTAGTCCATGTTTTACTATTCATTTTTCACGAAATGGATGCTTGTAACATATTTTATTTGCTCATTTTTAAAAAATGACTTTTTGTGAACGTCGCATGGCGACGTTTCTGTAGAATTTACTTTTTCAGTCAACGCTCCATCTGCTGATACATACTGTGAACGTTTTGTATCTTTGGAGGGAGGTCTTCATTTTATATTGATTATTTTATATGCCATTTTTCTTCATCTTAATTCATTTTGACAATTATTTTCTATTTTTTAAAATTGATAATGGAAATGGGGTATGTGTCAAAGAGACAACAACCCGACCAGAGAGCAGAAAACAGTCCAAGTCCACCAACATGACCAATGGGTCTTCAACACAGCGAGAAAATTCCTCACCTGGAGGCGGGCTTCAGCTGGCCCCTAAACCTGTTATATACATTTACATATATTAGCACCCAATAACTCCCTAATATTTATTTTTCTAGTCTATTTTTTGTATTCTTTGGTTTTTAACCCATTATCTTTATTCTTTAAACAACATCCAGACCCTCAGCTGACATGACTAAGTATAGGAAACTTAACTCTTACTATTTAGATCTCACAAGTATATTCAGACTAGTCTCAGATCAAAGATGCTAGCAGCTCTATTTTCAGGCAAATAGTAGCTATTTTATGTCTACAATATTAGCTATTTTAGATGTAAAAAGCTACTTTTTAAATGTGATATGCATCTTTATTAACCTAACACTTTGTTTTGTTTTAATCTTTATTGTTTAATTTATTTGTTTACTACTGAAATGCTGGAACAGAAAATGAAGGATCACATTAAACATGTTTTTTTCATGTATTAAAGCCCATGTAACAACTGCCCTATACTTATGCTGTTATATAAAAAAGGTCAGTTTCGTATAACACAAAAGTGACTAAAGCCCTCAAAATGCTAGCTTAAACCCTGTATTAAGTGCAATCCTATTTAGCCTAGTCAATTTAGCTCTAAAATCACTCAACCTCCAACTAATTGCAACACAAGGTTTTTTTAGTGCAAATTATAATATAGACTTGTACTAACAACATTCTAAAACTATACATTGATATAATTTGCGGAAAAGGTTATTTTTGGGTGAAATATGTGGTTTTTAGAGAAAAAATGCTGAAAACTGGAAAAGAAGAAAAATTGTTATCTATGGTTACACTTTTAGACCTAAAGCTTGTTGAAGACAGGAAACCTTATCTTAATAGACTATTATGTAGTCCTCTAGTTATTATTATTCATAATGAAGTAATTTTGAGGTGAAATTAGTGACTTTTAGTGAAAAAACGTTGAAAACTGGAAACGTAGAAAATCTCCGTTGTTAATGGTTATTTTTTTAAAATTTGATCTATATAGAAAAAAGAACATACTATTTTATGTTTATTTTATGAAGTCCTTTAGTTATCAATATTAATATTTGGGTAATTTTGGTTGAATATATGTTTTAATACAGAAAACCCGAAAACTGGAAATGAAAAAATCTCAGTTATTGATAATTTAAAACTTCCGAATAGGGATCTAAATAGAAAATGCTACCTGATGTTTATCTTAAGAAGTCCTATAGTTATTAGTATTTAAAATAATTGTAATTCTTGTGTAAATTGTGACAAATAGAAATAAAAAGCTCGGTTATTCATGGTTAAAACTTTTAACATAGGATCTTTATAGAGGTTATTCATGGTTAAAACTTTTAACATAGGATCTTTATAGAGGTTATTCATGGTTAAAACTTTTAACATAGGATCTTTATAGACAGACTATATTATCTTATGTTTATATGCATATGTATTCCTCTTATTATCAATATCAATAATAATCAATTTGTTGTGTGAAATATTTTGTTTTACGAACTAATTACAAAACAAGAATGTGTCCATAGTACATGGATACCCCATCCGCACTATCATTTTCTATGTTCAGTGGACCGTTTGGGTCAAAACTCTAATTTGGCATTCAAATTAAAAGACATATCATTGGGAACATGTGTTCTAAGTTTCAAGTTGATTGGACTTCAACTTCATCAAAAACTACCTTGACCAAAAACTTTAACAAAAAACTTTAATCTGAAGCGGGACAGACGGACGAACGAACGGACGCACAGACCGAAATACATAATGCCCCTAAGTGAGGGGAAAAAAAAATAAAAAAAATAAAATCTTGGTTATTTTCAGTTTGAATTTTGAAAACATAAACAGGAAATGTGTCAAAGAGAAAACAAGGCCACTATAATGGGTCTTTAACATAGCAAGTTAATCCGGCACACGGAGGTAGGCTTCAGCTGACCCCATAATTATTTTGTACACTAGTTCAGCGAAATGGACACCACCTTAAAGGCCTTGAGTCGGTTTCACAAAAAAACTTACGACTAAGATTGGTCGTAAGTCATGGACAGTTCAGTATACTTACGATTAATCTTAATCGTAAGTTTTTTTTTGTGAAATCGACTCCTGAACTCCAATACATACAAATGAACCAAAATTATCAACAACAAAAAAACACACACAAGACAAACAAAGGTTAGATCTTGAGATAAGTGCAATAATGTGGCTGGGGTAAAACATATTGTGTGAGAACTCAACCCTCCCCTAGTTTCTCTAGACAATGTAGAATGAATAAACACACAGTAAAACTCAGTTTTAAAGAAGTGCATTTTGTGGAAGTTTGAAATTTTTATCTTATGTTTCTGTTATGTATTCATAGTAATTATACGTGTAGGTATAATAAACAAAAAAAATGATTGTGTTCAAAAATAACTGTAAATCAGTTTGGTTACTGACTTTGATTTTGTCATGTAAATTGGTGGAAGAGTTATTTTTCTAGTGTCCTTGCATCGTCATTGATTGTAGTCCTTTTTTTGTTTATTTTTTCATAGCTACTTTTTCAACATTTGAATTGTATAAAGTCACAGTTAAACACAGACTAATTTTATTTAGCAAGCTCTATAAATATCCAAGTTTAATTTCAGATATATAAGCTTTTAAAGTTTGATAACATTTACTAGTTCACTGAATTAGAATGAACTATAGATCTGATATTGTTTAAGGCAATTTCAAGGGAAGCTTTGTCAATATGATTATAAGAACTTGAATTTAAATAGTAATTGTACCAAAGTGGTCCAATTTTGGATGTTGAAAATGAGATAAGCACTGTTGAATGAATTGATGGGATCACTTCCTGGACGTGGTGGTCTGAAACATCAACCAAATGATAATGAAAAAGAACTAACATGGGTTGTCTGCTGTATGAAAATATTATGGTCAAAGATATATATATATATATATATAAAGAAAAGCATTACAAAGTTACTTCTTTAAGATATCTCATTGAATTAATTTAATAAAAGGTAATCAGCTTTAGCCTAAGAACTGTAAAAAAGTGGACGACTTATGGCCAGAGTTAGCGTTTAGATAGTCATGTCTAATCTGAAATTATGTATGTTGGTTTTTGTTAGTCGTTTGGGTTGCTTTCTCATTGACTTTAAAAAACTCAAATCTCTCTTTATTCATGATTATACTCTATTATAGAAATATCAATGTTAAAGACGCCGTTTTCTGCTTCCGGAATGTGCTGACCTGTATTCAACTCATTTGAACGAAACTAAAAAAATATTAAAAAAAAATACACCTCATGCCTAAAGAATATAAATGTTTAGCTTTTAAGGTCCACTAAACTCTATCAGTGATTTCTTAAGTATGTTTGATCGCTTGCCAGTGAAACCATAATTTATTGTAAAATCTCCCCAATTAAAAACATAAGAAGATGTTGTATGATTGCAAATTAGAAAACTTTCCACAAGAGTTAACTAAGTTAGTTAATCTAATTCAGTACAGTTTTCCATTTATAGGTTACATACCAACACTGTTGTGGAGAATTAGATTCATGGATTGTAAAATAGCAGAACACAATCGCGGTCTATATCTTTATTCAAATATACAAATTTTGAGACAAGAAAGTGATGCATTTGTAGTATTATTCTTTTAAATTGAGATAATTATGTATTGTATTTTATTATTGCAACTGTTTTAGCAAATACCGAACATTTTTTGTATAAATTAATTTTTTCCAACTTTGGCAAATAAGGGGAAGCAACTCATATAACCTTACTTTTACTACAAAAATTTTTGATTAATTACACTACTTTCCGCAAAATATATTTTTGTATAATTTTAGTATATTGTTCATAGATAGTAACAGACTTGTTTTTCAGAGAAAAACTTTGTGTTGCAATTAGTTGCAGGTTGTTCACTAAATTGACTAGACTAATTTGTCACTGGAAGAATGATTTATGAATTAAAAGTTCAGCAACTCATTTTCTGTTAAAAGATATGTTATTAAGGATTTTAATTCACACTCTTGAAATGAGGCTATATCATTTGCCACTCGAAGACTTCTTATCTGTACTTTATGTTATATTCTGTCGTCACAAAATTATAATGTGCAATTTCCATTACATAAAGGCCAAAGTTGGATGATGAATATATTCGATAATTTTGCAAAAAGAACCAAGCATGACAAATTAACAGAAACCATATGAACCATATAAAACAGTATTGTACTTGAAGACAATAAATAATAATAAAAAAAAAAATCCCATTGACGCCCATTTAGCATTTTAGAAATATGTGTCTATCATTGAAAATCATTTGTCTCTTGAGTTAAATGTTATAATAACTCTAAGAATGAGAGGGGAACGAACAGAATTGAACTGAGCAGCATAATATGGTGAGCAATATTTACTTTTATAAGATCGCAATTAATGGAATTGAAATTATATTATTTGCAATTAAGGTATTAGTTAGATTCTGAAATTTAGTAGCAACTGTTCCTACCATTATTATTCAGTATTTTTAATCTTTGTTTTTGGTGTTTTTTTTTGGGGGGGGGGGGATAGATTAGATGAGGTTAGTTATTACTTTGTGTCCGTTGTTGTCGTTTTTGTCTGTAGTTGTTGTCTATGTTTGTAGTCGTCGTCTATGTCTGTTGTTCGTTCGTTAACTTTTTACATTTGTATGTTCTAAGATACATGGTCAATTTTGTATTTAAAAATTTTCGTTGTCAGAATAAAAAATCGGATGTATCATTATCACTGTCAGCACTATTCTAACTGAAGCTGTGTACATTATATATCAAAGTTTTACAATCCCGAACGACGAAAGGAACAAGCTCTCGATATTCTGTACTTTTTACTTCTCTGTGTCTCCCTGGGAAGTCGGATTTTCCTGTGTATTAAACATGATAAAATTTGCTGTATGGTTGAGAACAAATCTGACAAACAACGCGATTCCTTGTATGATCAGCTTTTGCTTTGAGTTTTAGACATTGAGCTGCACCATGTCCTGACTGATTACATAACTGACAAGAAATGTTAGCAGATAACATTCCATTTCCATTCCAATTACTGACTGTCGTTAGGTCAAATTTGTCTAATACTATTTTCAGTAATAAAAAATTGATGTAAACCTTACTTCTTTTTCAAAGAATTCAATAACAATGATGTCATAAGAAATAAGGGTACCTTCACCATCTAGGGAAGCTTGCTGACATTTTGGTAGGTTTAAAGGCTCATACAACAAATACCAACGTTCTATTCTAACTCTTAATTATAAAACAATATTTCAGGAAAAGATTTGCGTATTTACAATATAATATGCAAGAAACTATGCACAGAAAAGCAAATCTTTGAAAACCCATTTACCATGCCAGTATACATTCTAACAGTTATATTCACAAAGTTTCCGTAAAGTTTGTGATAACAGGTGCGCTGTTAACCGGTTTGTTAGTATCTAAATTAGGCGTAATTGATGTGTCAGATATTTTAACTGGTTTAGAGATCGACTGCTCAGTACAGTTCAAAGACTAGTTATTCACATTTTTATCACATCATATTCTCAACTTAAAATTTAATTGATCTACCTAGTAGTAGCGTGCATACCCCAAATTCGAGAGGTCGTTGTTTGATTTTTTCCAAGTCAATCTTAATACTTTAGATATTGTATTTGCGACTTTTACCTCAGCAAGGAATATTGTTGAGAGTAAGAGTAAAATATTGTCTGCTCCTAGTAAGAAAAAATGTATCCTTTTAGAGATACCATGTCTTCTTGACATTATATATCAAGGATAATATCAACAAGATTCTTGACACGTTACACAATGTAAACACTGTACTTGTATATTGTGTCGTAGGTTGATGATTTTTTATTCTAAGGTAAGATTCATTGGCAAAGACGACGAGCGACGAACATCAAAGCATTTTTGATTATATCTTCCTCTTGATTAAGCGCAAAGACAATTAAATCTCAGTTATTTAATAATGTAATCATTTTCCTATAATAAAACAAACAATGAGTATAATAGGCTATAGGATAGATATAAGAAGATGTGGTATGAGTGCCAATGAGACAACTCTCCATCCAAGTCAAAATTTATAAAAGTAAACCATTATAGGTCAAAGTACGGCCTTCAACACGGAGCCAGTTTTTCTTTATAAAACATACTCATATAGGTACACACCAATGATCCCTACATGTATGAAACTAAACCAGAGAAGTTAAAGAAAATATATCACCATAATGATCAAGCAGCAAATATTAACACTTTTTAATTTAAGTTTTTCAAACAAGTTAAAACGGACCTTATTCGGACGTTAACATTTCGTTCGAAAAAATCAAGAAGATCGCACCAATCGTGACAACCTAGTTTGTAATATCTTATAATGTTTTTCAAAATAGCAAAGCTTGATTACGAATAAACGTTATTGTCTTTTGGAAGTAGTGGAGGCGACACTTGGGCGTGATGTTTCCGGCATCGGTGGCGTCAACAATTCGTTAAAGGTTGTGATTCTTGCAGTTTAATAGAAACCACTAATGGTGAATCAATTATATTTGGTATGCATTTATTCTATCATTGGCATATTTTATTTCCATATAAGTTATTTGGCCTTGTCCCCTGTTATTCTCTTTTTACTTTGAAAATTTTGCTTAGTTTACATGTTAAAGTTTGAGATCAGGTCAATTTAATGTAAACCAAATATGATAAGACAACGATTTATGGTATGTCGCCGCGATATAGCCTTTTTGTGCTGGTGCGGCGTAAAGCAATCACCAATCAATAGATGATGTCTATGGAGATTATTTGGCCATGCACCTTCAGTCACAGTTCAATGACTTTGTATGTTTTGTATAGATTACATGTTCAAGTAATGCATTTGCATAATACCACCAACATTACAAAAAAGCGGGACATATCTCTGTGTCAACAGTCTATAAGCTTATCAATATTTTGCTTTCATATCTATCCCTGAAAAACACATTTTTCTTTAAATTGGTGGCTGGTTGCTGGTGGCTTGTAATCGAGTTTATATCTATCCGAAAGACATGAACATCAATAAAATTGAAGCATAAACTACATCAATGTTTTTTTGTCCCCGATATCATCATATTTGATATACTAAAAGTCTACCAAGTTAATATAAATGACAATAGATGAGTTTGGGTGAAAACAATTGTTTTTTTTTCAGTTAAAAAATAAATAAATGAAAACTTGGAAAATGTAATATGTAAATGTATGTTATATATGGAGTAGCATCTTTTATTACTATATAACTCTTTTTGAAACATCGCAAACATGATTGTAAAAGGAAACTGACAAATACTTCATGACCAGAAATTAGTATTTATAGATAAAAACAAAGAAATTATATAAACAACCTCCACACATAAGGGAACCGGAAAATTTGTCAAACGTAACTCAATCTTTTTAAAAGATAACAATGAGAATTGTATACGGAAACAGACAAGATATCTTAACCAAAAATAACAATCATGTATCAAAAACTTATGATTTTTTAAAATAAAATCACCGGAAAAAGGAAACCAGGAATTTCTTAAATGTAACGCAAATTAAGATTTTTTGCCAAAAATTTCCAAAATAAAATTGTTGATATAAATAAAGCGTGTTATTGGAACTGTTTACGTTTGGCTATTACGCAGATTATAGTTGGTTGATTCAGATACAAGGCATTACTTAATCCGGCCACTGTCTGATTATTTATCTGTATGATTATTAATGAGACAACTATTCACCCACCAGAGTCCGAAATGACGTTGATGTAAGAAACAATGGACCATCGTACGCGGGTCTTTTTCAATGAGCAAAACCCATACCGTATATTTATAGTCATCTATAACATGACCCGACATGACAAAAGTTCGAAACAATTCTAAAGAGAAAACCAACGACCTGATTTATTATAAAACAATAAACAAAACAAAAAACAGACAGCCTTCAACGACAACAACTGATTTGGGACAGACACATACGGAATGTCGAGGGGTTAAACATGTTTATGAGCGTTCAACTCTTCTCTATTCGGGATGAGTGGTGTTATAGCACAACATAAGAAAAAATGTAAGATAAAAACTATTGGAAATTATTTGATTCTTCAAATCGGCACGAAGCACAAAACAAAACAAACTAATATAAAGACAAATACATAAAGTACCGATCTAAGAGTAAAAGCAGTTGCTGAAAGCTAGTTTAAAGTCTATTACAACTAATATGAATTTATAATGTTCTCTCAGACTAAAGTATCAATCAGGACACATCAAACGGATTTAGTGTAAAGACGTCATAAACAGTCTGAGCAATACAAGGCATTGTGCAATGACAAAATATAAGTACATATTATCAACAGGGTGTAGGACCATAAGTTTTCATAGCTGTATATCAAAAATCTAAATCAATGTTAGTACTGGTAAAAACAGTATTCAAAGATTTTCCTACGATGTTGAATTGATAACATTTAAGAAAAAATGTACATGGATCGTAGCTATTTTATATAAAAAAATTGCGTTATAATGCATTATCGTAAATGCCAGAGTTTCCTACCTTAAAAGACAATCTACGTGACTTAAAATCTGTCCTGCCTCGAGTTTTTTTTTTCTGAACGAGACGTATTTGTAGAGAACAGTTTTTTCATACTTCAAAAGATATTCTTAAATTGGAATGTCATGTATATCCTGTCCAGATACACACGGTTCAGTTTTAAAATAAAAAAGATAGTTTCCACAAGCAATTTAGTTTTTATGTTTTTCTATCAAAAAAGTTAATATTGACAGTTCACTTACAGTCAGAAGTTACTTTAGTCAATGCCAGAAAATAAAGAAGATACATTAGTGTACCAGGTAATCGAAGATATACATGAGGTTGATGTGCATGAGATGACTCTTCAATTTCTTCAAAAGAATATACAACAATTAAGACATTAATTCAAAACTTTTTAATGATTTATTTTAGAAGTTTCTTTTATAATTGTTTAGTTATGTTATTCATCGAATGAGTGAGTTAAAATGTTAGTAAGCATTCATGTAAATCTTCGAGATTAAATTCTACTTCCTATCAATAGTGACAAATTTTAAATGTTAATATATGCATTTTGATATATTGTGGTCAAACACGCAATATAAGTTGAATGTGGCAAAACGTACTTTACAAAAAAGGAATTATTAAGGTTGCTTAGCAGAATATTATGTACGTTTTAATCCCTAAAAAAAATTCTGTAGCAAGTAGTTGCTTAGGAAAATAAATGTAGTAAATAAAAGTTCTTTTTTAACGTTTGCCTTGTAACTTAAAGCAGGTATTACTGAAACACAGTATGTTATAAGTCTATTATTTATGCATTTTACTAATCACTGTATTCAAACCCATCATTTTTATTGATTTTGTAAGATTTAAGATTTTAGTTATTAGTATTGTTTAATTTAAAATAGTTTACTAAATTACATGTAAGACGTCACTTAAAAGTTGAGGAGAAGGAAATGGGAGATTTTTACACGTAAGAACATAAAAGCAGTAAATACTTGTATTTCCTTATTGAATTATTAGTTATGATGAGAACTGAATATATAGAATGCATATTCATTTTTGTATTCCATGCGTTGGCACCACAGTTTCAGACAGGAAGGGAATTTTAAAAGTGATACGAAGAAGTAAAATATTTGAAAAGCTGTTGATAGTGGAAATTAGATGTAAAACAAACATACTTTAATAAGGTAGCCAAACTGACTGCGAAAAGCGATTTTTTTTACTATTTCAATAGTCTATTTTTATTAATGTTTGAAACAAACAAAACTGATATTTTATTTTTTTTTTACTAAATCTTAGCTAATGCCAGTTTAAAATGTACCTTTGAATCATACGATTTAAAGGGCATTATCTACGACTTAGACAAACATTTTAAATACGAATCTTTTTGTTTTATTAATAAAAGCGGATTTTTGAAATAAAATTTCGTTAGAAGCTGTTAGTTTTGCTCCAAAACATCTATTGTTGAATTGCAAGTGAATAATTCGACCTCATGTGAATCCGTATTCTTGTGAACTTCAATTTAACCCTTTAGCTGGAGATGGGTTACTCATGTACTAGGCGTGTTCAGCTTTAAAAAGGAAAAGAATTTCAACATTGAGAGTGAAACAAGGGTGAACCATTTCGTTAACTGATTCTATCCACAAAAAATCTTTCTACCGGTGAAAACGATGATTAATTTATTTTTGTAACCTTTAATATGAATTCAAACAGACCTAGAAAATTGCACGTGGTCGCTATCTATTTATATTTATATTTATTTTTATATCGGGTTATATGACCATTGGTAGTCTTCGGAGGTCATGTCGATGATTAATTAGATGGCTTCTAGACTAAAATACACACGAAATGCTGATATTATATTATATCAAGTCCATGCATCGTTATTTGTTTATTTCAGACTTATTGTAAGTTGGATATACGTTTTAGTATGTTATGAATCAATTGTGAGAATTTGAGTCAAGTCAGTGAACATGAATTTGACAGCTAATGCCCCTTTAATTAGTTAATGCAGCAAATAAAGATAAACTGTTCTCCAGTTCTCATTTTATATTTGTTTATTTCATCTTTTAATATATATGTATGGGTTGTATATACTGGAAACAGTCTTGTCTATCATTTGTTTCTTAAATCGTTTCAAATTTAACGCTATTAAAGGTTATGAGTTAGATAATTTATTGGGCGACAGCCGTGAGATAAGATGTTGCCGAGAAACATGCTCGAGTTTGAAAGACCATTGATAATCTGTTTACCGCTATTTTGGCTATGACGTCGTTGATGTTTACATTGATAACGGCAAGTGCGTCCTTAGTTTCTGACGATAACTTTCCATCTCAACCGAGTAGCGTGATATGAAAAATTATCACAAAAGAAGATCAAAGGAAAAATACACAAAATAGCGATAAATTCACATATCAATTTTTGTATGATACGAACTCACCTGATATGACGCACCAACGTATTTTAACACAATAGGTGTCACAAGTGGATACTTAAGTTAACTCCCGGTTTCTGTGATGTTTGTGTTGCTCAGTCTTAGTTTTTTGTGTGTAGAGTTGTTACAATGTAACTGTTGATTGACTGTTCGTCCCTTTTTTCTTTTGACATATGTTGTCTTTCTTCGACATATTCTTTCAATAACCTCTTAGTATTTACTCCCTTTTTATCCACATTTGTTCATACAAGTTATTTAACAAGATTGGTATGCTGTAGTGAACTATTCCTTTTCATATAAATCTCTGAATAAAACTCTTAATAATGAGATAAAAGATAAATCGTTTTTGTGGATCAGGAACGCCCAAAGCCGAATTGATAAGTTTGAATGCTATTATATATAAGATGGTAAATGTGGACCAAAAGGGAAAAAGCTATTTTAAAACATGAATAATTAGTATCTTATTACATTGAGACATTGACACTGAAGAAGGCTATTTATTCAGCCGAAATATTTGTCAAAACGATTTTATAACATCCTTTTCGTATATTAGTATCTTTGTTACGGTTTGTTATCCTTATCTGCGCAGTATTGCCTATTCTAGACGATCCGTAACATTTTAGATTTGCCGGTTGGTCTTATTTTATATACTTCTATATATGTATATATCAATATATATAAAAGAAAATTAAAAACAAAGAAGTAGCATTCAAAACGATAGATACTTTATATAATTATAAGCTTTTAAAGTAAAATGGTATATAACCCATCAAGAACATGATATTCAGTATAGGAGCAATCGGAATATTCTGTTTCTATTTTAGAACATTCTGTTGTATGTGGAAATGAGTCGTCAAAACTTCAATGTCATGAAAACAAAACAATCGACATAACTTATGTAGATTGGTATTCATGGAAGTCTAAATGTATTTCTGCTCAGGAGAGCAATTGCCATGTTGAAACAACATTGATAAAAGAAAATGCAATACCGAAAATACTTGTATTTTGGAAGAAGATTACTTCAATGCATGCAGTAAGCAACCTAGACTTGTGGTTGTAGAATTTTATTGCACTCCGAGAGGTAAGAATTAAAATCGTTTTCAAAACAGTACATATGACGTGTAGATGAATTCGAAATAAAAAAGACAAATATTCATCTAGAAAACACTTGGAAGCAAATAAGTGAAAACTTAAAAGTTACAAATTAATTCTTTTACTGTATTGTTTATATTCATTAGAAGGTTAAGTAAGTCAAACATGTTAACATGTGTCAAGGGTTTATTTCTCAATTTTTAAAATGGCAAACGCAAATGTTTAAAAGGTAAGATGATTCGAGAAATGTAAAAATGTCACATAACTTTATCCTTCAAATCTTTGATATCGGATGCAAGAAGTCAAGTGAACCGATAAATTGTGAGCAAATTCAACCATGATTTACTGGCATCTGCCAACCAATTTCCAGTATTTTACAGCATGTATTAGCTGGTAAACATCTGTTTACAGAATAAAAAAGCAGATCATGCATTGTGAAGATCATAACTGAGCTTTCGTATATACCCTGGCAATTAGGAAGTAAAATTGACTAAGAAAGCTTAAAATGGAGATCCCCATCTGAGGATTGTCGTAAAACAATACCATTGACAAAACTAATGATATGTTATATAAAAGGCAACCATGCGTTTTTATGTTGGGCTGTTACACCAGTATTGTGCCAGATTAGGGGAGGGTTGACCGCTCACAAACATGTTTTACCCCGACACACACTGTATGTGCCTATCCCGATTAAGACCCCTGTAGTACAGTTGGTGTCGTTGTCTCATGTCTGTCATATTTTTTTTTTCGTAAATTGTTTTGTTATAAATTATATATGCCGTTAGTTTTACCCTTTGCATTGTTTAACATTTTTCATGTCTATGCCTTGTATAGCCGACGAAACGGTATGGTTTTTAATCAAAGTTGAAAGCCGGATGGTGGCCTGTAATTGCTTACTACCACTTCATTTTAACTGTTGTGGATATTAACTGTTGTCTCATTGGCCATCATACCACATCTCCTCATTTTTATAATAATAGAAATAAAAATTGAAATTTGTCTTATTTCAGTGAAAGACAACCATTGAACTACAGTCAAGTTTTTTTTAGCTGAAACATATAGATGTTTTAAAAAAAGAAATCTTATTCAATTTGTATCTTCTATATAACGAAATGCATTTGTTTATGTAATATTAATTACATTCATTATTCACCACAGACAAGCTCACATATATGAAATTAGTCCAATGGAATACACATCAACGATAGAGAATTATGTCTGTGTTTTCATATGGTCTTCGACGACGAATTGGGGACGACCCCACATAGCTAGCTATAAAACAACTTTGAAATAACTAAGTGGAAATAACCAAAAAATGATATTATTAATTTCTAATTTTTGTAATATATCAATAAATACCGAAATGCAACACCGAGATGTTGTTCCATAACAGCAAATGTTAAGCCGATTGACAATCTGAAAGGACCATTAAAACCCATAGCTACTTATTATTACAATAGAACAACAAAACTGAAAAAAATAAATTCCCTTACACACACACAGTTATGTTTCTTTTGTAAGTCTGTTTGGATATTGTGTTATGTCTTATCGGTTGTGGTTTGAATTCTGTTTTTTCGGTACATTTCACATATGCCTTATTTGTCAGTATAGTCGAGTTACTCGTGGTTCGTCTACAGTGTTTTTTGTTTTATGTTGTTTGTTTTCAAGTGTGTTTACTGTTTTGTCTTACATGATCTTGCCTTATATTACAGTTATTTTATTTTTATTTTCTATACGTATTTAAAGTTAAGATAATTAATCAGCTATATCATTTAGTTGATTTTTAGTTTAAAGCAACTATATGTTTTATAGTTTTTATGACTTTATGACTATTGAACAGCTGTATACTACTGTTGCCTTTATTCAAAGGGATATTATTATAACAATTCCTTATGATGCATATCGACCATGCAAAAAGGAGAAGAAATAAATAAACAATATATTAAAATAGTATGATTGAGTGTATATGATTCAGCTTTATTAAAACAGCAATTGGAGTAATATCACCAAAGAATTTCTCCTGTTATTCTTTGTGAAATAAAAACATTTGTATCACAAGTTTAGACCCTCATTTTAGATAGATTAATACCCTGCATTCATCTTTTTCCAACACCTCTGATATCCATGTTAACATTTTTATGAACTTTTCTACACTCATGAGACAAAAGTATTCAGGCCACTTAGGTGTCATCAATTGTTTATAGAACCAGTACATAAGTTGACAAAGAAGAGAATTTGCCTTGCCGCGCCTGAAATATAGTTTTTGATATAATTGACATATATTATTATCACTAGATGCCTCGTTGTAGTATCCCTTTTACAACTTAATATGGAGTATGTAAGGTAATACAATATAGCAGGGCTATCGTTTCTTATCACGATTTCCTTGATAGAGAGTTTTTGCTTAAAAGGATGTCATTGAATTTGTACTCACGAGCAACACGGGTGACACATGTGGTTCAGGGTCTGCTTACCCTTCCGGAGCACCCGAGAGATCAAACCTGGATTTGGTGGGGTTTATGTAATAGTCCAGTCTTTAGTTTCTATGTGGTATTTGTAAAATAGTGTTTGTCTTTTCGTTGTTTATTCGTTTTCCCATGGTGAATCGGTTCTCTTCGACGACTTATAAGTTGTAATTGTCTCTATGGTATATTCGGCCCCTTCTTATTTACCGAGGGCTATAAAGGGTTATGTTGAAATCATTCAAAAATCTTTACGGAAGGCATCATGATTTATATCACCGTTATGAAATATCTGTGTCATTTCATAGATTGTATGATTATCGAATGCGACTTATCACATAATTTTTACTTGCCATGAACAACACAATGATTACTACCAGCAGAACATCTAAAAAAATCACCCTTACGGATCATTAAAGTTCTCCTATGGTCTGTGATTGGTTTTGTGTTCCTCAATCTTTTAGTTTTCTGTGTAATGTTGTATGGAATGTTGTTTGTCTTTTCGTCGGTTTCTTTAAGCAAAAGTGCCTTATGATAGATTGTTTGATCCCTTGATATTATCTCTCTTCTACTTTTATCATGTAGAAATAATTTAAATCACACTGCTGTTGAAAAAATGTATATTACTGTAATTGTACTTATTTTCACGAATTTCGCGGTTGGTATATTATTACTCGTATTTTCCATTGCAAACACCTGTAAGAAATCTCTTTCTTAAGATAATATCGTCCGCTTTAGAAAAAATAGTAGTTTCTTATAGACATCATTTTTACATTAAAGGATGGTGGCTTTACAGTCGTCAAAATTATATCAAACATGTTGCAGTATGCGGTTCGCTCGCTGATATACATTGCAGATGGCTGTATACAATAAGTGAAATTGTTTTCCTAAGATATGAGGCTGTAGGTGCATGTGATGTTGAAAGAGATATAGAAATCTGCATTAAGAATGTTTTTAAAAGATGCATTGGAACTCACAGCTGTGGTAACATCGGGTTAAATTACGAGAAGTGTTTCCATTTTCCTCTTATGTCAAAAATAACTTACAGTTGCAACAAAGGTAAGAATGAATATTGTACTAATTTGATTGAAATTTTTGCAGACGGAAGTCAGGTTTCCTTGGTCCTGAAAAACTTTCATATCGGTAAAGGTTAGGGTTACAGAATTTACATGACCGAGGGTTTTATGAATTATCCTAATATCCTAATCGCATATATATATATATATATATAATTAACATCTAAAAATATACGAGATTGAATGCACCATCACTCGTTATAATTGTGTGACAAAGCCTTCCATTTTTATTTTACTTTGTATTAAACATAAACTGTTGGCTTCGTTTTTCTGATTTTTTTTTAAAACACCAAAAATACGAAATGTTTAATTTCTTGTAAAACATATATGGTTTTATGTATAATTTGAATAAGCTATGTCTACGTTTTTGCTGAGGTCGAAAACTAAACAATAAAAATATTTTAAAAGTAAAATACATGTGAAGCATAGAAATGAATAAACAATCAGTGGAAAAAAACTAAACATAATGGATAATTTCAAATTCAGCATTATTGATTCCATATTAAATATTGAAATATACACATGATTCCTTTAACAAGATTTTAGAATAGTAATTAATGAAGAGCTTATCCATATTTTCCTCAATCCAACAAGCAGAAATTTATATTAACGAACAAGATAACATTTTTATGATTCCGAAACGTAAGGTGAAACCGAAGAAGGCTCGACGAGTGATAAAAGCGAAAAACAAAATTTGAACTTTGGATTTTGTTATTGAAATCTGCAAATGCTTTAAACAGAAAAAAGTCTTGTCAAAATAAGTTTTCCCATTATTTTTCAAGATTTTGCTTCTTGTCATCGAAATGCATAAGTACACCATGAAGTAAGTTTTAAAATCAAATTCGAAGCACCTGAGTTTACTCCCCATTTTTGTGAACATGGATTATGTTGCTCGATATTTCGATTTCTATGTATAGTTATGACTTGAACTCTTTTGTCTTATCGACATTTGAATGGGGCATGATGTTTTGTTTGTGATGAATATTGTAAAAGGAAAACAAAATAAGTCTAACCATTTGCATTTTTTATGATGTAAATTTTTCTGATAACATTGATCTTTTATTAAAATGAAATACTTTAGGCAATGAAGTAGATGCAAATTTTTGAAAATGCTGCTGATTTTATTTCATTTCATTTGATCCTTAAAAGTCATATAAAAGAAAAGTTTTCATGTCTTTCACAATTTTTTTTAACGGACATAATATATTTGCTTTACGTTGATAATTCTTTGTTGCATACTACAGAAGGAATAAATTCCTCTACAACAACAGTGAAAAATAAAAGAAAATATGATATTATCCAGACAGCAGAAGTACCCCTAAGAACAATTGTTTATGATACAAAAACACCACCAAAATCAGGTAAGACTAAATTGTAAAAAGAGAAACATTTACTTTCAAATTATTCCAAAACTATAATGGAAAATAATCTGATATGCGGATTAGAATTTTGGAGTTTTGCACTTATCTCGACACGCATTTTTATTGAAGATAATGACAGTTTTCGCAAGGTTTTTCGTATGTTATCTTATCCTCGCGGCCGCACAGAGAGATGTTTCTCTTATTACATTGAACAGAATGCGCTATGAATACGTGATACTACAAATGCATTATTTTGTTTTACCTATCCTGCAATGATTTATGAAATTTCGACATTTTCATTGGCTTTTCATTCCATGAAGGTCAATAATGACTAGCTGAGGTCAATTAAATAAATTCTGATATAATAATAAACGAGTTTTATGTTACATAAAAATTAAGTTGGTTTGTTATCAAGCGTTCTCAAATTCTCACGCATATTGAAATTATAACTAGAGTTTATATAAAGCGATATCCTATTCTCACTCGTTATAAATCCTATAAAAACGTATGACATGATTATCCTGTAAATATCACACATATTCAAAAAGAGGAACAGACAAACGCATATACAGAATCAAGAACAGTCATTAATCTATCAAAAATGTAACACAAATGTTCGTGATATTTTAAATTTCATTCCTTGTAGCAATTTTTGTTCACTTATCACACTCAAAACGTCAGTTTTACTTCTATCTGAAATTAACATCAAATATCAAAACGATTGACATTCGAATAACCAAAGCAAATTTTGTAATTCTTTTGAAATATATCGTTATCTCGAACAGATTATGAACGGATGCGAAATATCTTTTCCTTGGTTACTTATTGTATTGTACTTACAGTATTGTAATTTTGACTAACTTACTATTTACAAATTATTCCACTAATCATTGAACTACTAGTAGTCTTTTGTACTTATAGTTCACTTTGAAAATTACTTATCTTCGGAACAAGGAACGACCACAAAAATAGTACTTCACTGTTCATGGGTTTTGTCTTTTTATTTCAGGTGAAAATGAATGGATATTAGATTTAGATAAAGATTCCAGACTGTTGGTATTGAACAAGAAACGAAACCAAACTTACTCTCTGTGTGCAAACAGTTGGGAAAATGAGCATGCTAGTATAGTTTGTCGCCTGTTAAATTTATCTGATATCGGGATTGCCGGAGATATTCCAAGGATTGCCAACCTAGAGCGAATAGCCTACGGAGTAGACTGTTCATTTAACATTACAAACCCGTTTGGATGCAGTCTAGACTATAGAAATGTTTCAAGAGAGATCTGTAAATCTATGGGAGATACTTCTGTTAGATGTTACAGTACGTTTGAAGTAGCATAATGTAGTTACACAAGATACATTCAGATTTATTACTGATTTTGAGCGTTTTAACAGGATGAAAAGCATAAACAACCGATATCTTTTTCATCAACCCGTTAATACATATGTAATTGTTCAAAAAAAAACTTTATTATTGCATATAATGCTTAATATGTTTGTAAAATACAATAGAATGCTATAAGAATATAGAACTAATAAAACAACAAATACCGGTATTACATAATGGAAGGAAAAAGTAACTGTTGGGAAACTAATAATACAACACATACCGTTATTACATAATGGAAGGAAAAAGTAACTTCTGGGAAACAAATAATACAACACATATCGGTATAACATATTGGAAAGGAAAATTTCATGCCAAGAAATAAACTTGAAAATAAAACAAATACTAAGCTTACTACCTTTAGTAAAATTGTAAAAACGAAAGCAAAACACGCATTCAAATAAAAGTATCACAAACATTATTATTATAATTGTTTAATTCAAGTTGTTTTTATTTCAGATCACACAGAACATTATTTTTCGGATAAAACAGGTAAAAGAATGGAAACTTTACAATGCAAAAAGGAAACGAATGACTCGCGCAAAATAAAACAAACAAACAAAAAACAAAACAAACTTAATAATAATAAATGATGCTTAGTAGATATATCTTTTATTAGTTGTACTTTGTGGGGGAAGTTCAAGGTTTTTTCTCTGCCTAAATTAACACAAGTTGTTGGACTTATCATTATTATTGAATCTGAAGCAGTTCAATTCAAGTTAATATTGTTTAATATGTAATCTACTGAAAATTTCTCTGCAAGTATTGCGTAAAAACCGCAGTCGTTTTCGAAAGCAATCCCTTTATTGATTAAGTAAAACTACCAATTTGAACAAAGAATCAAAGGTGTCTTGAGTTTTTACTTTTGGTCAAAGGAGAGGAAAATGAACGACAAAAGACCGTTAATGGATGATGTTCAATATGATATTCAATATTTGATAAAAAGCTATTATAGTATTATTGGAATACATTTTGTCTTATATGTTATTTCTGCAAATGTAAAAATTAAACTTAGTGATTGTTTTTTTTTTAAATTAGTTTTATGTCGTCGAGAGGCCTTTTTGTCTTTTTTGCATTTTCAATCTTATTATCAATTTATATCACCCCTAGTTTTGGATGGCTATCTTGTTGTACATGTATAAACCAGTTTACTGACGCCATGAGTGTTTATGAAATATATTTTTGGAATTATGAGTAATGTAGGTATTCCCCGACTTTTTTTTAAGTTTGTGAGTGATTCGACCGAGATGAATAAAAATTCATTGTTCATTTTGTTTTTTGATATTAATATGTTTAGTATTATAGCTTTATGAACTGTTGTTAATATCAGCGAATGTCACACTTTACATAATTATGATTGTATTATGTCAGGTAAACTCGGATATATAAAAACACCCCCGAGGTGTCACTGGTCACTGTGTAATCTAAATATTTTACCTGAAATAAACAACTCCAAAGCATTCATCCACCTGTATATTTGTTTTTCGATAGGGACTATGTTACCAGTGTTTTCTATAACAATAACGGAAATCTTAAAAGTATATAACAGAACTAAAACATCCATCCTGGACAATTCAATATTTTTATCTAAATTATGACTTATAGGGAAAATTCATCAAATGCCCCTGTTTTAAAAGAAACATTCTAACCTAGAACAGAATCTGACAGTTCTACCCTAGAACAGATTTGGGTAGAACTGAGAGTGACAGTGATACTTTCAAACTGATACTGACAGTTGTACCCTACAACTGATACTGAAAGTTGTACATAACTAATTTGATAGTTCTACACTAGAACTGATTCTGAAAATTCTAAACTGGAACTGATTTTAACAGTTGTACCCTAGACTGTTCTAGTTCTGTTACCGATTATTTTGACAGTTCTAAAGATAGGTTAGAACTGATCCATTCGGTTACGAGATTGTGACTCTGACAAGACGATCAAATCTGTGACGCATATATGCAATAAAGGTCAACCCATTTATGATGGCGTACACAAATATCTTAAGATATGTTATCATTAAGAACCCTTTGTTAAATAGTTTCCTAACAAGCAGTTACCATGACTAAAAACACAAGCCCTGGAATATCGTATCAACTGGGAAAAAAAGGGGGGAGGGGTATTGTGCAGGTGCTTCTGGAATGTTGCTTCATAGAAAGGAAAAGTTCACGATGGGAAAATCGAAAGTATCTCTTTTGTCGTAAATTAAGTTCGGGATAAGGTTACACTGAAAATCTTTTACTAAGTATAAAGGCTAATATAGAATGATTTTGAGAAAATTTCCTTCAACAGTAGAGGTAAAAGACACATCGTACTACGCTTTCATTAACACAATTGTATTTTATGGGCGCTGAAATAAACTACTTGTTTAAACACGGCATATAATGAATGGTTGGAGAATTCTTAATTCTTTCCAGTACTACAGTATCCACTTAATTTAACTTATATACTCTGTAAAAGGTTGTCTTTTATAGTGCTTTTATTCTTATTTATTCTTATTGTTATCATTTTAGGGAACATGCTATTGCAGGTAGATCTTTGAAAGTTTCATTTATATTGTGTTTTCACTACTTTTCTATACTTGGTGATTAAGGTCTTGACATATTTTATAAGACACTTGTCTATTGTTGAACACTGTTTGTTGCCCTCTATATGTCTTGTTTGTTCTTTGTGTTGATGGGTTGCTGTCGCGCTTATCCATCTTGTTAGTGAGCTCACTATTAATTGATATAGTTCACCTTTGACGGGGGTTAGAGGAGCTATATAACCGAAACACGTTTAATGTATGCAATGCCTATCAGTGAGTAACTTCTAAAAAATGATTGGTTACGCTTATTAATAAGTTTGTATAATGAATAATTATGTGATTAGAAATTAGCATAACTAGATATATATAGTTACTTTTTCATGAATAGTAACCACCTCAGTTAATCAATTGAAGTTACTCCCGATCAACTCAAACTAATCAAAAATATTTAACAGCATTTTTATGACAAACAAACAAAATACTCAAAAGAAATCTAGTATGTTCATACATTAGAATACATAGAAATCAATGCTTTTTGTTTTATCATGCGTCTAGTATTTGTAAAATATTATTATGTAAGAAACATGCTTTCGTTAGTCGAGTAATGCTTTTTCTGTTATTTTATAACCTAGTTGGTCGAGTGGTCTAAGGCGCTGGACAAAATGCAGGCGGAGTTGCCACGATGTCACAGAAACAAGGGTTCGAATCCCGCTGAGGGAGGAACAAAATTTGCGAACGCAAATTTACAGATCTAACATTGTTGGGCTAAATTTGAGACGAATTATATATATATTGGCAATGTTAGATCTTGAAATTTGCGTTAGCAAATTCTTGTTTTTCCCTCAGCGGGATTCAAACCCTTGCTTTTGTGACATCGTGGTATATATATATATATTCAGATTGATTGATTAATTATTATTTGCTTACAGCAAAGATGCAAAAGGTTCATGCATATTCAGGTATAGAACGAACGAATATCAAATCACCTCCATATCTGAAAGTTTGGGCAACCAGGGTGAATGTCTGAAAATTAGGGCTACCACTATCAAATGTAATTTTTAAATATGCACTTCACCAAATATCATTCAAAGTCATCAAAGAGCTTTTGCAAGAGTTCTTCGACACACACACACAGAGGTTGTTCTCTTCCTTAAAGACGCATTATGTTGTTTATTGCAGATTTGTGTATCAAAACTATTAGTGGAGGCGCTTCATTCCTTGTAACCACTATTATTTTTCTCTTAGTCATGTAAGTTCCAAAGTAATTTTTAAAGCATTTATGAACTACATTAAGGGACTATAGTTTTTTACCTGGGAGGCAGGGAGTTGGTCAAAATGATAAGGAATATTTACTTAAATAAATTAAAATACCATGACAAAATATCTATAGAAAAAAGGGGGTCTATTCCCCAAGTGCATGTGATTGATACTTGCAGAGGGAAGATCGAAACACTTCATAGTTGGATGCTGAAATGCTGCATACAATAGGAAATGATAATATGCTAATGCACAATTTTATGTTGATTTAATGTTGATCCCCTATTCAAAATAAAGAATAGATCATTTCTATATGCTAAATAAAATTTGGGGTCAATTTAGCTTACAAATATTTTTATTGCTTAAACTGTGAAACGCAAAAACGTGAATACCCCAATGTTATACTCAATTTTAGAGATAAATTCATCTGCAAAGTGCTTCAAAGTATACGATGTCAAGTAATGTGACTATCAGGTCGTCGATTGCTTCCATCTGTACCAATTCACAGATATGTATATGTTTCAGTATCTACATCCAAAGAAAAAAAATGATGAAAGCTTCCTACACAACTTTGACAGTACGACGGGATGAAAACAACTACAGCGGAATACCACAGCAAATATCAGCCTCTAATACAGATCAATGGTATGAGGTATTGCCATTATGTGATGTGATGGGTTATTTTTTGTTTAGTTAGAAACAACTCGAAAATCCTTGCAACATGTCCAACGAAAACTAAATGTAGATTAAATATAATCATTTGATTTGGGATATTAAATTAAACCATTGTGGTGACGTCAGCCTATTCATTTACCGTGGATTCTTTTTCTAGAATTAACGCTTTCTAAATCTGCCGCTGAAATGGACTCACCAAATTATGTTCAATTGTTTCCTTTGTGTGTCTAATTTCATTAAGTTTGAATTGGCTAATTTACTGATTTCTGTTCACTGATGGAATTAATTTAAAAACTTACCTTTAATTTTTGTAATTTGTATATGCCTTCACTGGGAATCGAACCCTTCCTTGAAATCTGTTATGAATGACTGACATCAACATATCGACGAAACCTCTCGGCTACCAATGGGTTACAACTTAGATGTCTATTTTATACATATAAATGAACATCGGACACACAGGGATTGTACCTTTATATATACACAAAGGGTAGGCGTATAGTATAAGTTGGTAGCCGCGAGGTTAGCATGCTTAAAATCAACGAGTTAAAAGATAGGGATTTGTCGGTTTAGGTTCGAATCCCTGTATTATCTCTGTTGTCCCAATTCTGTTTTTTTCTAATCTTGCACGTTATAGTGGATATTTTTGTAATACTAGCGAGTTTTACCGTTTATTTTTTGGATTATTATTGGCTATTTCACATGTTTGAAACAAAAATGTTTACATGCTATTTGTCAATTTTTGTTGTATAAATATAGTATGATTTCATCTGTTTTACTACATAATTTTTACTAATGTTTGTTCGCAAATTCCTATGCGAGAAAATCGTGATGTGCCTAGAGTGCTAGAAATTTCGATAACATACTTATTATATACACTTTATATATGCTCTTACGTCGGGTTGTTGTCTCTTTGGCACATTCCCCATTTCCATTCTCAATTTTATTAGAAATAAGTTCGAATATGTCTTATTTTGTAAAAACAGATAATATTCAGATGCCTGATAATATAAAGATCTTTAAAGGTAGAAGTGTTATATTTGTATTTTGTTAACCAATTAGTTGTGATCTGAAATTTATCAATGCATCATTGAACACGATAACATGGTTATTTAAACTCACTAACAATACCTTCTAATTAAGAAAAGGCTTTAATTTTGAAAAGAAATTAACACAATAGTTTAAGTTATAGATACAATGGATAAGCGTAGATTCATGAAAAACAAACCACCGTCCGGGCTCATGGTTTCTTTTTCAAGAATCCACGCTTGTCCATTGTATCTATTTAACATAGCACAGGGAGATATTCTTGGTAATCCCCATTATAACTTTACCTAGGATTCACTGCTATAAAGAAAGGACCATTCTTTAGTCTGGGAATTTTTTAACGACAGTTGGAACAACAATAATCATAAATGGTTGGAACTATGCCAATTGACGATATTCCTTTTAACTTGCAAATCTTTATGGCACTGGAAGCTGGTTTTTTTCTGAATATAACCACGCGATACGATTTTGGCCTTATTTTGAACTGGTATAAAGTATAAATCCTGATCAAAGATAATCTTATTGTACCATACTTAGGCAAAAAGGGTGTGCGGTCAAAAATGACTTCTGAGCGAGTACTACTCACCTACAAAAATTTGATGCTTACGGGCATACGATACAGTTACAGGGGAGGTAATGACGTTGCAAATGTAATTTTTCGCGACGTCAAACTGCGACATATCGGGAAAAGATGCATTTTTCGAGTGATTTTAATCAATAGCTTGAAAACGAGTACATGGACCCCTCTTTTTTAAAATGACATTTGACTTGATACTGTATGAAGATGATTTATTCCATTTTTTATGAAGAAATCACGATGCTTTTTTTTCTTAAATTAGATAATTATACAGCAAAAAATGTTTTTTTCTAAAATCTTGAAAATTTGATAAAAATGAATTATTTCCTAAGAATTGTTACACAAATTAAGAGGATACTTTTGTAAAAAAAGATATTCCAAATCGTTTTACAAAAATCCGCATGTGTTTATCTTTTGAAACAAAAAAGGTTTAATATGTCTATCCAAAGGATAGAAATGTCCAAGAAACCGATATATGGAAATAGTTCCATATGGCACCCCAACGGAATAAACTGTAATACATTATTGTGTTCTTTTGTATGGTGGGGGTGCCATATGGAACTCTTACCGAAACTGTATCGTATGCCCTTAACGTCATTATCGAGGTGTCCTGCAAACGTTTAAATTTTGGCAAGTTGACAAACCAAAATATTGCGTAATAAATGTTGTAAACCACTAAGCCACTACTTTACTAGAACATGTAAAATAAACAACAGAATTCATTATATGATTATCTTGTTCTGTCTGTACAAGTTTATGAAACAGTTTTTCGCTATTCTTTTTATTTTATCCTCTTATTTGCAAGTTTTGCTCATTACTTTCTACTCTATAAGCCCATCCAGATCCTCCTCTATTCTTCTATCATTTTAAAGGACCAAGATGGCCAATCGTATGACTATGATATCAACAAATAATGACATGTACGTTAATAATAGAATAACAAATCGAAGAATTCAAATACAAATACTATATGTGTACATTATCGGAAAAAAATAATTGTATTTGAACGAGATTCGAAACAGGACGAAAAAACTTTAAGGCTCGCGAGTTGTTCGGTCACGATATTTATCGAAATTTGAATTAGTTTTTTTTAAATTTCATTTACAATGGGCTTTTTAATGAAAAAAATATAGAATACAAGAAACTATATCTTTTTCTACACTTTCACAATTAGTTTTGATGCAACGTCAATGATAATGATTGTCTTGACAACACTCGTTGTTGTATGACGCCAGTGGAGTTACACCCCAGTTTTATTGTTATACTTTATAGTTTCTATTTCTGAAACAAGTGTAAATTGAATAGATCCATTGTTACGAATAACAATGGGTTTTTACCACCTGTTGTGACGAGCGTGGTTTTGGAAACCCCTGCTTCTACATCCCGAAAGCACAATCCATTGTTATTTATAACAATAGAAATTGTTTTTTTTTCAATAGCATGAACAGAAGTGATTAGTAATAGTGTTCACTACAAATTGTATCAAAAAAACCCAACATATTTCAGTAAACCCTAATAGTGAAAACTTTCTATTCTGAATAAAAAAAAAAGTTCATTTACATTCTCCTTTGCTTGAAGCTAAATTTTAATCTCATATGGCTCAAAGAACATATATATACATGTAAAGAACTTTTATTTGCACGATACATTAGACAATATATAATATTCATCTGGGCTTAATCATCACTTGCTAAAATAAATATTAATGTTTGAATTGTTGAAGACAAACGATGGAACGGAGTCGGAGTTTTTGCGGTAATTGTGGTAGATGTTTTGAACACGATTGGATCGCTTCTGGTGATGGCTTGTTTCGCCACAGTTAGGCCGCTGCTGGTGGTGACTTGTTTTGACACGGTAGGGCCAATGCTGGTGCAACTATCCTCATTTAGTTGCAGGATATCGGACATTTTTCGTTTCTGTGGTTCAAATGGTAGGTTGTATGATCACAAAGCATTTCTCCGACGTCCTTTTTGCTCCCGTATTAGCTGCTCCGGATTGTCGGCATTGAATAGACGAGTTGCCGTGGTTGCCCTTAGAGAATGATTGGTGTAAAATCCATTTATGCTGGCTTTTCCCATCACAATTTTTACTTCTTGGTGTAGGTCTAAAATATGTGGACGGGACATCTATCTTGTTGTTGCCTATTATCGAATGCTCTGGCCGTGTGTGGTTCAATATTCATGTAGTCAAGTCCTCCCCTGTAAGTTAAGGACTGTTTTCTTATAAACCGAAATTTGCTCGCCATTATCTGCTTTTTCTAATTTAAAGTTTTCCATGCAGAGGTCGCGGTGTTCTTGGCCACCTGTCCTCGTAGACCAAACTTTATACCTATTGTCCAAAACATGGTATGAAATTTCTAGGTCTAGGTAATTTTATATCCGAGAGTAGCGAAATATTTTTTCCATTAATTTCAATTTTTTTTTTAATTGAAGTGATAATCGAGAAAATTGTGTCATTTTTATATTCCTCACAATCTTTTCTACTGACAGACATTATGAACTTTGGAAACAGAGATATTATTATCTTTTTGTAGAATGCGTCGTTCTTCTTCTTATGCATCCAACATTGCACAAAGACGACATGAATTGTACATGTTTTTTGACCAATTTGTTTTTTCATTGTATTGACCGGTATGTACGGTTGAGCATCAACTTCGTCGTTTTCTACGGGCTGGAATCTAGTATTCACCTCGTCTTTTTCTGAAACACAAGGTTAATATTGGAAATTATTTTATTCAATAACATGCAGTTTATCTGATATTTGGGCACGGATCAAGGACAAGTGTTACGAGGCGAACAGTTTTTGTTTTAACATTCTAGCCCACTGCATGAAATAGAACGGATATGGGGCAATGGCATTAAGACATCATCAAATCACCAAATGCAACACACAAAAAGAAATTGAGAGCTCACAACATGAACTATGTATGTTTTCGGGAAACACGTTTTTTTAAATTATTTTACCTCATTTGAAGTTAGTTAATGTATGTGTTTCATCTGTTTCAGGATATAGAATGGCTAGTGAGTGCCCCCTACCTTTCAAAGTCCTACTCCGCCATTGAAATGTAATAGATTATTTGTTCTTCAATTGAGTTATCAATGTTAATACTTTTTATTTTAATGCAAAGGCGGATTTAGGGGGAGAAGGGGCCCGCCCCTTATGGAGCTTGTCATTCTTGGTTAATGCAAGACTTTTTCAAGTTAGTAAATGTATGTGTTTCATCTGTTTTAGGATATAGTATGGCTAGTGAGTGCTCCCCCCCCCCTTTTTTTTCAAAGTCCTGAATCCGCTATTGAAATGTAATAGATAATTCGTTCTTCAAGTGAGTTATCAATATCAATACTTTGTAATGTTCGTGTAACATGCCTTCCCAACTAATTCCCACATATTGCGCCAAGGAAAGGCCATATAACACTGAGCGCGTTTGTGTAACATAGGGTTAACGTTGGATTCCTAAAATATTTTGATCAGGGAGAAGGAAAAATACATTTTCTGCAAAAAGTAGTAATTTAATCAATTGTTTGCGTATTTGATTTGATTTTGGATTCAAAACATTATCTATGCATCCCGGCTTAGACAATTTAATTTGAATTAGATTTCTCACTTGTCCTCCCTCCTTTTGCAACGTGACCAAAGGGAGAGCAAGTGAGATATCTCATTTTGATTAGATTGCGGCCTAAATGATTTATATTTTGAACAGTTCAGTGCATACAATGTTAATCCCTATTTTATTTTGCAATCGGATTTTATCCTTTATGTCTGATATTATTCCTGCTTGCAACCGAGTTGATTTCAGGGATAGAAGACTTAAAGGTAACTGGGGTGTCTCAACGTTGACCATAGATTTTTCTTAAACTTCTGTAAAAGACTTCTGGGTCAATGGACTTTAAACATTTCAAAATAAAAAAAAAAAAATGGGTCACAGACCTCGTATTTTCGTTTTAACAAAATCGCAATAATTTTATATTCATTTGGTTATATATGGGAAAACTTAGTTTTTCTTTATTAATATTTTCAAAATATCAAATAACAAGATGTCTCTGAACGACACGAATGTCCCTACTCGCAAAACAAAGAGTTTAGAAACAAGTGCGGAAAGCTGTTATTTTCACAAAATTTTTAAAGTCCAAAGCCTGTAATTTCGACAAAGATTAGCGAAGCGAAACAAAATGTAAACCTGATCTGTAACTCATCATAGTAGACATCATACCAACAATCAGCTCAATATTTGGAGGCGTTTAGAAAAAAAAGTCCGGAAAACATAGAGGGTCACGGGCCTTATTTTCTTGAAAAGTCAATAAAATACAAATTTCCCTATCAATTCAAATATAAATATCTAACCTTGATTTTTAAAGGAGTTTGTCTGACTATTTTGAATATATAATATTTTTGAATCAGCCTCAAAAGGGATGCTCAGACAACGAGCCCGGTCTGCCGTAAAGCACTTAAAGTGCATTTTCTATCTCTGATTTCCATATATGTAAATGAGAATGGTTTCCATTTCTGTAAAAAAAAAATGATAAACTGTTGAAACAGAGATATGTCTCGCCTTTTTGTAACTTTTGTAATATAATGCAAATATTGAAGGCAAATGGCAATATTTAAACATGTAAACTATACAAAACTAATCAAAATCAATGAACCATGACTTAATGTGCAGGACCAATTAACCTTGACTTATCATAAGTGGTACCCTTTATACTAACCAAAACACAAACTTTAACTTGTAAACAATGTAAAAGTTTCAAAGTCAATGAACCAAGATGAGGGGATGGGCCCACATATAAATCTTCATAGAATAGAGACTTGTAAATACAAACACAACTGCATACCGAATATCATTGACGTAACATTAGTTGTTCCTCATAAACTAATCTAATCACAAAATTTAGCATGCACAACATTCAAAGTCAATAGACCATGACTGAGGGGGCGGAACCAAAAAATCTCCATGGAATGAGATGTGCTAATGCATCTATACCATTGACCTACCACTAGTTGTCCCCTTAAACTGACCTAATTACAAACTAATACATGTAAACTAAACAACAGTTTCAAAGTCAATAGACCATAACTGAAGGGACGGGGAAATAATATCCATGGAAATGAGATGTTCATATGCTAATACAACTGCATACCAAATATCATTGACCTACCACAAGTGGTTCCACATACACTGACTTATTCACAGACTAATACATTGTTGACACCGCTGCAGAGTACGCCTCCGTCTGAAAGAGCATACGTTAGGGAGCTACCATTTGATTTTTATGGGGGGGGGGGGGGGGGGCTAGGATAAAAAATTGTGTCCTGCCTACTTATTTTTCCCTCTATTCGGTCTTGCCTTTTTATTTTTTACTCTATTCGGTCCTGCCTTTTTTTTTTTAGTTTATCCTGACTTTTTTTTTACATAAATTGTCATCCTGCCTTTTTTTTGCAAATAATCTCATCCTGCCTTTTTTTTTTAGTTTATCCTGACTTTTTTTTTACATAAATTGTCATCCTGCCTTTTTTTTGCAAATAATCTCATCCTGCCTTTTTTTTTTAGTTTATCCTGACTTTTTTTTTACATAAATTGTCATCCTGCCTTTTTTTTGCAAATAATCTCATCCTGCCTTTTTTTTACTCAAAACTCCTGTCCTGCCTATTTTTTCAAATTTCGCCCCCCCCCCCCCCCCCCTCCCCCCCATAATAATCAAATGGTAGCTCCCTTAGTCTCGGTTTTTGACGCCGTCAAAGCAAGACAAAAATCTACGTCCACTACTATAAGGTTTATTTTAAACTTGTGACAAGTGCATTTGTATTGCTCACCTGTCTATACAATTATCGACCATGACTTGTGGGTCCAAGTGTGAGTGAGAACATTTTATTTCTGTACAAAGCTTTGGATGTTTTAGAGGGGTAAATTGAACTCTTTTAAATCATTAATTGATCAAGGAATCATAAAGGCGAACAATAAAAATGTTGTTTGTCACTAGTTTGAAATGAATTTATATAGACATTTTTTTTTAACTTTTTACAGAAATGGATACCATACCAAATAATTAATCACCTTGTAAATCTGGTATAACAAGGGGAGATTATAAAATGAGTAGTTCATTTTATAAATGAATATCTTTACCTAACGAATAACCAATCCAAAGCTTTGTATCAAACGTAATCTGTATCGCACAAAAATAAATGGAAAATATCAACAAAAGCGGCATGACAATTTTATATCAAAAGATCAAGACAATTTCTAGTGAAAACAGGTAAAATTAAGCACCCAAATTTATGAAATGTTTATATATTTTCTCCAAATCAAAAATCAGTTGCGTGTTGTAACCGCATCTGCCACACTATATAGAAATCGACGATATAAAATGTTTTTGCACTAAAGATTCGATACAAAGTCTGCTATCCCTGAAATCAAGGATCGGGGTATACCTGAAATCAGTTATAATACATTAATTCAAGGATTATACCTGTATAAAAGATCAGCCTTTTACAAACTTTCCAAATATTGTTTCCATTGTTTTGTCGAATTAATGCAGCGGATTAACATATTATTTACTGTTCAACATACCTTTAGAAACACATTCTTCTAAGCGCAAATCTTCACATTCATCCGGAAGTAAAAGTTGAAATATACCGATGTCAAATGCAGACTCTTCCTCGGTTACGTTTTCTGCAGGTAAAAAAAATCATGATTCTAATGAGTTAAAAGATGTTAGGGGTTTCTGATAAAAATAGTTGATTGACTTATCAAAGATCCAATGATATGCAGAAAAATGTAATAAATCATATATACACAAGTATTAGCTTTTCCAAAAAAGAGCGTCGATTTTCTTTGTAATTCGAATACTTATTACTTTTTTGGAATTAAAAAAGATACAATGGTATTAATAGCGCCCATGTTACTGGTAAACCACCGTCGCTGGTGAATCCAGGGAGAGGCGATGCCAAGCTCCTCCCCCTTTATCTAGAAAAATGCGAAGATGTTGATGTCTTATATCAATATAAGTTAGATACAGAAGTTACATTTAAATGCCAATTTATAAATCATGGTTTGATAACGTTAATAAAAATACTATCCGTTCTTTTTCATTTATTATGCAATGTAAACAAATATATAGTTTAACATCGGTTGTAAGTTAGTTATACACTTCGGTATACGGCGTGTCTGGATAAGAAACCTAACCTTTTACTAACTGCTAATAAATTTAATTTATCATATGTGTTCTAGCTTTCTTTCATAAATTCACAAAACGCCCTCAGCATGTATTTTTTGTATTTGATCAAATAATTGAATTGACCAGGTTGTTTATAATATAAAACGGAAGTTCTGGTATGATTGTCAATGAAACAAATATCCACCAGAGATCAAAGGACAATGAGCAAAACCAATACCGTATACCTTATAATAAGCTATCAAAGGCCCCAGCATGACAAAAAGTGAGAAAAAATTAACGGCCTGCTCTATGCTTAAAATAATTATATATAACAAAAAAGAAAATAAATCCACCAGCAACCAACGGCTTTCTATAATCTCATTAAGTTTTGCTTGATGATATTTTCATGAGTTTCAATTGAAAACTTGAAGTGAAAGTCAAGGATAAAATGTATGTGTAAAATTTTGTTTTAAAAACGACAGTATTTAAAATAAAGGTAGTAAATAATCATACAACTAACATAAATCAAAATCTAAAAGAAAAAGATAAGACAATTACAAAGAATGAAAAGTATAAAACATTGTATTTATAATAAACTGAGCACATGACAAGAATAGAAAGCTACATTTGATTTGTATTCAAGATCATTACAGAAAAACATTTACGCAAATGCTAACCTTGAAGACCTGCTAGTGAATTTATTATCTATATATACTTACAAATATTTTTAACTTATTTCTAACACGCAGCACGACAGGTGCCACATATGGAGCAGGATCTGCTTACCCTTCCGGAGCACCTGAAATCATCGCCGGTTTTTGGTGGGGTTCGTGTTCCTTAGTTTGCTATGTAGTGTTTTGTGTTCTGTTGTTTGTCTTTTCGTCGTTTTTCGTTTTTTTGCCATGGCATTGTCAGTTTTTTTCGACTTATGAGTTTGAATATCTCTTTGGTATCTTTGTTCTCTGTTTTAACGTCTCTTCAATGATGCTAAGGGTCTAAATATTTTTTCAAAGTCCGAAACCTAACACAATCGTTAAAGAGCTACAGAAATGCGTAATTTGTGGTTACTAGTTCTAAATCTACAAAATAACTCTATCTCTATCTGGAAATATATCTTAATATCTTTCAAACTCAATTTTTTCTTAAATAATCGGTATAATAAGCCTTATGACGAATTACCAATATATGAACGCCAGTTTTGTTTAATATTTTAAGTTATCCCCTCCACAGATTAACCATATGCAATGAAGGTTGGAGAAGAATTCTTCACATTTTGCAATGTTTTGCAAAATTTCAAGTAAACTCTTTTAGTAGTATCTGTATTACTGAATACCAAAGTTTCAAATAGATTAAATATGCTTCACTATTTTTGGAAATAAATCATACTGGAACTCACAGATAGGATGTGGACGCTCCTCCGTTTTAGTTCTTTGCAAATTGCACAATAATTAACGCCGTCAGTGGAAACGGACAAAATAAACTACGAATTTACAGACAGTTTAAGTACTCATTTGAGACTGAATCATATGTGACCAGGGAAAATGCAGCTTCAGTTTAATGTTTTGGACTTTAATATAAAATTCTCAATTTTGATGATTTAGACTTTATTTCTATGTGTTTTAAAATTCATTTAATTTTATATTTTCGTTTCTATTTACATTTAATATCCAGGACTTAAAATCAACATGCTTTGATATGCAATTTAATTCTCAGTTTGGACATTGAGTGACATGTTTTATTCTATTAGCTAATTAGTGACATTATACCTTTTTCATTATTATATATTTTTAAATATCATAATCAGATTAGTAAATTAACTTTATTCTTCAAGTTCTAAAAATAGTTTAATCAGTGAACAATATTACTCAAATTAATTGTTATTTGTTATGTCTATACTTGTCAATTCAATTGTGTATAAATACTTGTTTATAATTTTTATAAGCAAGATTTGGACTCAGGACTTTACACTGAACACAGTCCATCTGTAATAAAAGTATTAGTATTCCATGCTGAATTATTGGTTTATTCATCGCTAGTTCCAGAGTCTCAACAGTTAGTTTTCACCAGAGTTTCAGTCTCAGAAGTGTCATTGCTATTCAGAGCAATCGTTCATTGTGTGATCAGGTGCATCACACATTTTCAGTAACAAGAGGCCATTCAGTCAGGCTCTTGTTACACAACCCTACAAGTCACCCATTTTTCCCCGGTGACAGATTGGTGGACGACGACGGCGTGCTGACTTCTTAGCTCAGCACACGATTCAGAGACCTCAAACAGCCAAGCGAGTTCCCCAGACAAGTAGCGTAAACAATATTCAGCGGTGGAGTACAGCTTTCGACCACAATGGAAACCATGGAACGTCCAGTCAGGTTATAGTCCAGCATGTGGAAGATGCGGTAAATTTCACAAACACTATATATGTAATTCAATCAATCAGAGATGTTTTTCTTGTAAAAAATTCGGACATTATTCAAGTAAGTGTTTTTCAAAAGTAGCAAGGGACAGACAAAGTAAACCAATTATAGTGAAATCTAGAAAACAAAAGGATCGTGATACAGCTAGAATGAACAGCTATATTGATCGTAAAGATATCATCCGAGCCTTACTGTTCTCTGGTATGAGAAATTCAGCGTTCGTTCAATATTTGGATATTGCAAATGTGCTCAAAACAGAACTGATAAGTGTAAAGCAGAAAATTTCACAGGAAAGGAATAAAAATCTAGAACAACAAAAGTGCATCGAGGACCTTAAAATTGAATTAAAAAATCAACAGAGTATCGAGTCCGAGAGAGACCAGTATAAACAAGAACTTGAAAACATTCGGCAACAAAAAGAACAAAGTGCTTCGCCTATAGACGTTCAAGAATATGTACATCAAATTGCAAGACCAGGTATTTGAAAAAGACAAGACTGTGAAAATGGTGCATGATCTATACTATTTACGTTCAACCGAATTTTCTGACGAAATACAAACATTGAAAAAAGAAAAATCATACCTTCATTCAAAATTGCAATTTCATGAACATTCTATCAAACAGCTGACAGAAGAACTTCAAAGCCTTCGTCATGAAAACTACATGTTGTCTTCCAGCCAAAACCAACAGCGACCCAACTATAACAACAGACACTATAACAACCGCAGAGGAGGCCGATTTAGATAGTGCTAATTCCGAGGACGGACTTAATTGGGAGGAGAGGCATATGTGACCAGGGAAAATGCAGCTTCAGTTTAATATTTTGGACTTTAATATAAAATTCTCAATTTTGATAATTTAGACTTTATTTCTATGTGTTTTAAAATTCATTTAATTTGATATTTTCGTTTCTATTTACATTTAATATCCAGGACTTAAAATCAACATGCTTTGATATGCAATTTAATTCTCAGTTTGGACATTGAGTGACATGTTTTATTCTATTAGCTAATTAGTGACATTATACCTTTTTCATTATTATATATTTTTAAATATCATTATCAGATTAGTAAATTAACTTTATTCTTCAAGTTCTAAAAATAGTTTAATCCTTGTCAGTGAACAATATTACTCAAATTGATTGTTATTTGTTATGTCTATACTTGTCAATTCAATTGTGTATAAATACTTGTTTATAATATTTATAAGCAAGATTTGGACTCAGGACTTTACACTGAACACAGTCCATCTGTAATAAAAGTATTAGTATTCCATGCTGAATTATTGGTTTATTCATCGCTAGTTCCAGAGTCTCAACAGTTAGTTTTCACCAGAGTTTCAGTCTCAGAAGTGTCATTGCTATTCAGAGCAATCGTTCATTGTGTGATCAGGTGCATCACACAGTTTCAGTAACAAGAGGCCATTCAGTCAGGCTCTTGTTTCACAACCTTATAGGTCATCCAGTTTCCCCGGTAACAGATACCTGAAAGTTAACATGCCAACAGCATACAGAAGTGCGTACGCCAAATTTAGATGTACTTTAGCCCCTACCAGGGAAGAGACAGGAAGGTATGAAAATTTACGAGTACAAGAGAGAACTTGTGTTTGCTGTCCGAATTCCACTCTAAGAGCGTGTACTTTTATTTTGTCCATTATATGACAATTATAAGAGACGGTTGTTTTAATAACTTTAATGTTGGTTTTCATAATTTTTCTAGACAAAATAACCTATCTGTGATTCTAGGTGGAGCAAGCAATATCCGTTTGAGTGCCAAAATCTGCAGAGATATTTTAGATAGACGTCGTAGATTTTTTTATATACATATAAATACATATTTTTTTCTCTTTTTTTATTTTACTGTTTTAAGTGTTTTATCAGTTTGTTTCTAATGTGTAAGTAATCACCTCTTGTAATTATATACGAATGGTTTTTAAATACTTGTTAGTTGTTCTAATCAATGTGTTTTGTAAAAGGGGATATGTTAATGAAATATTGTGTTGTAATGTGAGGAGCATTGTCCTCTGGTGTTTATTGTGTGCCAAAATGTTAATATGTTTATGTTGTTTTAGCATGTTCTTTGCGGTAAAGAATTCCTTCAAGAGATATAATTTGTGGAATATTTAGTAAATAAAAGATGTGAATTTTCAGTATATTTCTAGTTATTTTCATAGAAAATTCTCCTTGATTTACTAATTATATCTAAAAAATATATTTTGGGTATACACAATAAGACCACAACCTAGAGATACCAAAAGTTAAAAACATTTATTTGTCTCACTTCTTTTACTGTCTTATCGATCATTTTATGCCATCAATCGTTGTTCAAAAAGACAAATGTGAATTTCAGGTAAAGGTTTTAGTTATTTGTACATCATCAGTCCTCATCTGTTCATAGATTTCTGGGTCTGGTATGTCTCCTCTTTGTTATGTATTTGACAGTGTGTAACTGTTTAGCTATTTCGTTTTTTTTATATGTGATGAATCATTACTTAAAAATATATTATAATAAAATTATTATTAGTATTTGAAACTTAGTCAAACTGTACAAACCATCAACTCGTACAAAAAAACAACAACATAGATAAAATAATAAAGAACATCATATATGCAGACAGCCAGATTTGGATCCCATCAAATATCAAATTGTGTATCAAGACCTATCCTTTTCTTTTTTTATACCATTTGTCGGAAAACTATAAACTTGATTACACATATGGGTTTTGTTCAGGAAATTTCAAAAACTTTAACGTATATATACTTTATTTCTTCATTTTTTGTAATAAGTTTTCGATTTTCAAATTTGTTGGCCCCGCGCATCAATGAAGAGACATTTATTGTCGAAATGCGCATCTGGTGCAGAAATATTTGTCCCGTTAGTGCTATTAGACTTTTATGCAGATAAAGAATGGTTTCTTTTTTTTATATTATTATATAAAATACATATAGAAATAAAATGGTCACTTTGATATTCAAATATGGTATGGTGACGGAGAAAAAGATGAGGAAATTTAAAACTTAATTGTCATCGTGGCGACGGTGATAAATCTATTTTAACGTACATGTGACCTTTGATGTCAACATCCGTTTTAAGGATAGTAAAGTTAAGTATAGTAAGTACTATATGTAATATTTGCCAATTAGTTAATTAAGGAGTTATCACATGCTGTATATAAGTGTTATTAGTTCCTGTAAAAAGTTAAAGGAAACGTTCAAAGCTAGTTAATAATCATACGAGATACAATGTTTGATAGAAGTGATAATGATTTTCTATAAACGTCCAAGACGTCCATATTATTTAAAACAAATACCTTATTTGAAGAACTGAAATGATCGTTTTGAAGTTTATATGTCTGGTTTATTTATCATTTTTAACGTTCGGGAATATATTTGCATTAACTCAAAGTCGTAAGTACATATAACATATTACTGTTTACTATTAGGCAGGGTTATTATTTTCATGACTTTTATACGATTGAAACTATGAATGATTCAATACGTAATACATATACAAACGACTATCAATGGAGAAAGTACCGTTTTGAAACTTATGCAACCCATAAATTATTTTATCATGTACATTATTCTTTTGTAATATCAATCATTTGATGCTGCAAGGTAAAATAACTGTATTTATGTGTAAATATCAGATTCGGTTTAGTGTCACAATTTGACTTTTACGTCTTAAAAGGGGCACTATCAAGAATATTTGTGGGAAAAAATGAGAAAGAAATGAGCTATTTTCAGGAATACTAGCTAGTTTAACATAAAGCACGTCAAGCGTATATTATGTGGCAGATTATAAAATACACCTCATGTAAAATGATATATTGTTAGAAGTGGTAGTTCTCCATGCTATTTATTTGCATGTGTGCGTCAAATGGTTCAGAGTAAATTGCCTTTCTATCGAATCCACAGTCATAATCAAACATTTTGACAAAAAATAACAAATGTTTTTGATTAATCATTGAAGTACATCGTTTCAAATTTGTAATCCTGAAAAATGGTGAAAAACACAATCTGATTTTACGGTCTATTTGGACCCAAATTGTACCATCTCCTTTATAGCCGTGTATCGTCTTCTTTCACTGTCTTTATATTCAGCAAGACCTGTCTAAGATAATACCTGCACAAATCGAAATAAAGTCATTATTGATCACACAACGAATTGAATCAAAACATATATTACAGTATAAAGAGTTAATTGATTTATCTATAAATTGTTTTATTTAATATATGAAGCAACTATCATGCTTTGTACCATACTTAATGATAAACAAATTATGGAATTATGGGAAAATTGTTTATAATTGCAACAATAATTTATATGTTGTGTAATAGTAGAGAAGCCTTATCTAAATTAAATTCACATTTAGGTACAATTATTTTATGTGAAGACGAGAAAATAAACATTTCTTGCGTCGATGGAAACATATCTATTGAAACGGTGATCTTTCCACAACAACGCTCACAATGCAGTACTTTTCGTTACTGTGACGACAAGGCGACAAAAATACAGTCGAAATGTAATGGAAAGAAATGGTGTGCAGTGGAAACAAACGCCTTCATACATGGCCAATGTACCAAAGTTCCAAGGCATATTGATTTGAATTTTACTTGTTCTCACTTTGATGGTAAATAGTATACAGCTACAAATATATTTCGTGATGTAAATATATTAATAAGCAGTCCATTTTATGATATTTATACATCGCTACCTTATCAAGTCTTCAGTGGTCATTAATAAAAAAAATTGTTTTGTTTTCTCAAATAAAAAAAAAAAAAAATAACAAGCGAACGAACTAGATTTTTTTACTTTAAAGAGGTAAAAAGCAATATCATAAAAATACCGAACTCCGAGGAAAACTCAAAAACGAAAGTCCCTAATCAAATGGCAAAATCAAAAGCTCAAACACATCAAACGAATGGATAACAACTGTCATATTCCTGACTTGGTACAGGCATTTTCTTATGTAGAAAATGGTGGATTGAACCTGGTTTAATAACTAGCTAAACCTCTTACTTGTATGACAGTCGCATCAAATTCCATTATATTGACAACGATGCGTGAACAAAACAAACAGACACAATAGGTAAAAATATCAAAAATAGGGGTACAGCAGTCAACATTGTGAAAACAGTAAAACGCACGATCGCCAAAATATATATGACAGAAAGATTTTAATTCGTTAAATTTAAAGCATAACGTGTTCAGAGAATATTAATATAATTACTTATGCATCTTTAAATCAAAATTTTAATAAGTTCTTAGGTAATGACGATCACTTAGTTGGCAAAAATTTGCAAAAATAGAATAACAAAGAATTACCACATAATGTACAATCTAGTTGTATATTCAACGTTTTCATAATTCTTGATATTTTTAATTTTTTCAAGAATAAAAATCATAAGATTTGTAACATATTCTTTTACTGCAAACTAATGCTCACATAATTTGAAATTGCAAAAGACGTGCTGAAAATGGATTTAACTGGAACTTCATTTGCCATTTACCATTTCCAACATATGAAAAGATGATGTATCTATGTACATTTACTTTTTATTACTCACGAGGTTTTGTTTATACAATGTCATTCTTATATTTCAGTCTTCAGGAATAGTTTAATACGTACCTATCGAAAACAAGATATATGTGGTTCGGTAGAAAATGTACAGTGCTATTATATAAATAGTGTCGTTACTCACTTTTACGCCGGCTTTTATTACAACAATCTTGTCTCGTGTGAAAAACCAGTGGACAAAATAGAAAAATGCGTAGTAAGTGACCTCAGATCTGCGTGTAGTGATGAAATGAAGTGCGATAACAGGAAAGTAACAAATCATTTCTGTTTCTTTATGCCGTTCAGTATAGAGATAACGTACAGCTGTGTTCAAGGTAATATTGTTATCTCGATATCAGAAAAGAACCTTTACATGCAGCAATTGGTACGAGGTCGCGGAAATTTTATATAAAAGTCAAGAGAGTAGGAATGTTCTTTATAGTGAAGCGTCAAACGCCCTCATTTCGCTACCAATAACTATTAGTAAATCAATGATAGGTAGTATGAAGTTGTATAAGCATTGACACATCTCATTTCGATGGAGACTATTTGGCCCTGTACACTGAGTCATGGTCTATCGACTTTTAAACTTTTGCACAGGTTACATGTTAAAGTTTGTAATAGGTCAGATTAAGGATAACCACTTATATATAAGTTAATGATATTTGGTGTGCAGTTTTATAAGGTTTGGCACATATCATTACAATTGGGAATGTTTGGTCCGGCCCCCTCAGTCATGGTCTAGTAACTTTGAAACGTTTGCAGTTCACACGTGTAAGTTTGTGATTAGTAACGTTTATTCTACGAACACAACAATCTTTTAGTCGTATGATTTAATTATCAAGTCGTCCATATTGTTCACTGTCTAAAAAACATGAAATTGTTTTTGGTGATATTGTTGTTTTAATTTACGCTTTCAATCTGAAAAAAGGGATTCGTACTATGATAAAATGTATGATGTGTAGAATTTTTATTAATTCGTTTACTCATATCTAAAAAAAAAAGGTATTTGATTCGAAAAGTAAACCATGTGTATCAATTCGATGACGTTGAAAGGAATAATTAACTCATCAAGCCGCCCTTAAAAGGTATTTATGATTTTTATGAGTATAGCCCAAAAGACCTTTATTTAATAAAGTTTTATTTTCTATTGTTGAATACTTGCAGATGCAACAAATCCTCCGATTTATTTGCAACCAATTCCAGAAGATCCAATCTTCAAACCACTCACAAATTGGACTCCTACCATGCACAGATCATATGATGAAGATACGAAGCATCACTCAAATGGTACATGCTGACATCTTACAATGTCTAGATATTCTGGTCTAGAGTTACAAATGATTAAATTGGTTTATTTAAGGTTTGATTTCAATATCAACACGAAGTCTTCAACGTGCACTATAGTAGCCAAGTTGTGTAACTTCGTATTGTAGCTTTATATCCAAATAATAAAAAAGCAATAAATTAATCCTTAGTGTTGATTTTAGCATATTATATGGGTTGATATATCTACACCAATACCAAAAATAACATGAAATAATATAATATATTTATAACAAGTAAAATTGCATAGGTCAATACAACTGCAATCACCAAGCTTTCAATTATCAGTAAAAACACCATGTACATAGCGGAACAAAAGTCATAAGAATAAAGAAACAAACGGCGAACCAGATGGCTAGAAGACCACAACCAATAAAACGTGTCAGTACATGTTAGCCTATGTTTATTGATTTAAGGAAATAATTATATGATAAATAAGGTTATTAATAGTTGATTTTGTTTATAAACTTTATGCGTTTAACGTTAGTTAATGCATACTTTTTTTTTATAAAAAGGAACGTTATTCGAAGATATTAAGGGAAAACATATAACAAAAGATGCAGAATTAAGGAGGAAAGAGGGATAACTCGTAAAGAGTCTATAACTATCATTTATAATATGACCCTGATACCTTTCCTTTCTTCGTTCCAGATACCAAATATCGTTTTCAGGTTAAATTAGACAATGATTGGAGAGTTTTGATACACGATCGGCAGCTAAATAAAAGTTTTGTCCTATGCTCAAATATGTGGACTGACAAGCACGCTACTATTGTTTGCAGAGAGCTTAATTTGTCAGACCTTGGATTTGCTATTACAGTAACAAGAAAGAGGGAATATAAACAACAACGTTTCTATGTAAACTGTTCCGGTAATGAATCGACATTGCTGCTTTGTTCATTCAACAAAACATCTCAGAGGTTTTGTGAAAACAGGGACTCGGCTGTTCGTTGTACATGTAAGGAAACGACGATAGTAATGCTGAAATCTAAATGATGTGTAATTGCAACAGCTAACGTTCAGATATACAACTTTTGATTGATAATTATTCGTGGGATGCCAATTTTCGTAAATTTCTTAGGTATAGGTAAACAATGAATTGTAATATTGATAGCACAAATTTTCTTTAGGCTTGTATGACCAAAACACAACATCAACAACCATACAAGTTTTTCTCCATCCATGAAAATTGGTATCCAACAAAATAAATGAAACCACAGTATATTTTATAAATATAGCCTGCACTGCATGAAACGTTTATTGAATTGTCTTAAACTAAGCCCTGAAAAGAACATATACAATTAGTGTTACTTTGTGGTATGTGGGTTTTGATTGACACGTAAAATAACGCGTATTTTACTAGAACGCGTAATTAGTTCGTGCTCTTTTGGTTTTATCACAGTATCTTTGGTTTTATGTTTTTTTATAATGTATCCTGTTTTTCTTTTAACATACCATATGTAAAAGAATCCGGAAACTTCTAACAACGCATCGACTCTAGGTTAAGATTAACATTAAACAACGAAAGGACATATAGCAATTGTTGATTATTGAAATACACCTTACTAACTATCAGTATTCAAAATGACTGACATATCTTTTTGTATCCTTTTGGTTAAAAAAGTAGAAAAAAATCGTATGCACTTGTGCAATGCTGATTATATAAATGTCTGTTTGTTTTGTTCACAGATTGTTGTCAATATAGTGGAATTGTATGCGACTGTCGTACAAGTGAGAGGTTTGGCTGGCTATAAAACCAGGTTTGATCCACCATTTTCTACACAAGGAAATGTCTGTGCCAAGTCAGGAATATGGCAGTTGGTGTGTTAGAGCTTTTGATTTTGCCGGTTGTTGGGGGACTTTCAGTTTTAGATTTTCCTTGGAATTCGGTGTTTTTGTTGTTTTACTTTCATTTGTAATACACAAACAACTATACAGACAGAAATGGTCGCTATCCTCTACCATAATGACGCAGTACTACTTTGAAGACTAACAAATATTTGAACATAAGAACAACAACAAACATGTGATTTGGTAAGATATGTCTATATAAAATTGCATAAAATTATTATAAATCTGTATTGCAGCATTCAACACAAATCCTGTTACATCAACTGAGGTAATTTTGCCAACAGATATTCATTCCAACACAACAGGTAATTAATTTTGGTTCTACCTTGCCAGATATTTTAATATTTACGCTAATTTTGATTGATTTACTTCTTTAGCAACTTTTGTAATGTACTGAAAATAAAAACATACATATTTGCAAGTGGATGTTATTTATTGTTTAACCACTTTTTCTTCAATGTTTTTATTTATTTATTCAAACTCCTTTCGTTCATTATTTTTGTTGTTTGTTGGTGTTAAACGCATCTTTCAATTAGCGTGGCCATTTCATAGCGCCCAGATTTTAATGGTGGTGAGCCGAAGTACTTGCTTGAATCTATTTTGTTGCCGTTGTTATTGCTTCATTCGTTTAGAAGACATTTCATTGTGAGGGGCAAATTGTGCAAAAATCTTGGTCTTTTATCAAATAAACAATACTACTGCTTATGTGAGACACGGGGTCGTAATTTTTATATGACATATTATACATCAGAGAAACTGAAACAAATACTTTATTAATGTCTCAATGTTTTTTGTCATTTAGACAATCAGGTGTTGATAGAAGATTTTTTTATGGTGACTGATAAATATTTCCATAACATTTCAGGTTTGGGACGAATAAGAGCTTGAAAATTGTATAGACTTGTGCCTTTTAAGACTGTATATTGACCTGTTGATGACTTTTGTTTGTTGTCGTTCGACTGGTTGCCTTATATCTCAAGATAACTTATGACAGAGACAGACCGAAAACATTATTGTTAATTGTAAAATTGACGACCAAATGAGAAAAAAATCGTCAGCTAACATATTCGTGGAAAATGGCAACCTCTACAGAATTAAATATAAATGGCTTAACACTTTTAATCTTTTCAGGAACAGCAATTGGTTTAATTTCGTCAATAGTATTCATTGCTACTGTAGTGTTTGTTATCATCGCCATTTACAGGTATTTGATTTTTTCAGTTTGGAATTACAAGTTATTGAAACGAAAGCATAGATATTTGCTCTGGTTTTCTTGGAGATAACAGCATTTCAGCAAATTACTATTTTATATAAATTACAAATGATTTCTATAAAATACTGATTTTAACGATTAAAGTGATGTGATGGAAATAACAAACCAAGTAATATTATACAATTACTGTCTTTCGGTGTGGTAATTATGTGGTTTTATAGACTTGAGAAAAAAGAGAAAAACTGTTTCATTGAGGTCGTAAATATCAGGGTTTTTTTAAAATTTAATTAAACCACATACTTATCGCATCAAAGGACACTTATCGTTTTATTTCATTATGTATTTAATGCCAACACAATACCCAAACCAATTGTACATTAAAAAGAGTTGTTACAAAGGCTCTTGTACATCCAGGGAGTCTTTAGTATACCTAACCGTGTACAAAGTGTAAATCAATTGTCAATTGACAAGCATTCATATAGATTAGACCGTTGGTTTTTCCGTTTGAATGGTTTTACACTAGTATTTTTTTGGGGCCCTTTATAGCTTGCTGTTCGGTGTGAGACAATGCTCCGTGTTGAAGGCCGTACCTTGACCTATAATGGTTTACTTTTATAAATTGTAACTTGGATGGAGAGTTGTCTCATTGGCACTCATACCACATCTTCCTATATCTATTCAGAATCTCCTTTGATTTATATATATTTCTGACTATACTGTATGAGTTTTTCTCATTGTTGAAGGCCGTACGGTGGGCTATAATTGCTTTTATCAACGTCGTTAGAACTCTGGTGGATAGATCATACCACATTTCCTTATTTTTATATGCATAATTTGGAAAGTATTTTCAAAATGTGCTCGCTACTACAGGAAGCTAATTAAGGTAGCCTTAGCTTTTAGTTGGATAATGTTGCCCAACAAAAAAAAATCAGACACACATTTCTAACATGATTCATTAAGTCACATCATAAAATTAACATAAATCAACAGTTTTGTTTTATGATAGTATAAGTATTATTCTGAGTCATTTCAGTCGGAAACAAATTAAGGAAATAGTTTTAAGTAACGATTAAAAGTGTTGATTAGTTAAAGTACTTACATCTCTCAATTACAAAAAAGATGTGACTCAGAAAATCTACCAAAAAGTTATTAGTATAACATACATCTGTCATTAAGTTACTTATAATCTAGTTATAAAAATAGGGAAAGTTGGTATAATCGTCAAAGTTTGTTTGTATGAATAAGGATATTTACGAAGTGAGACATTATATAAACTGACGAAGCTAGCTTGTTTGATGCACCATCAGCGAATTTTGAAAACATTTTTTTAGTCATTTGTGCTTGAAAGCAAATATTTTAAAAACCGAAAATTCAAAGCGAGTAGTAAGATCTATGCAACATAGGATATATCTTACTTGAAGAAATGTCCCATTTTTTTGTCATATGAAAACTTGATTAAAGATAAATCATGCTAGTAAAAATGCTGACTACATGGCTTCTTGTACCTTCAAGTATTTGCAGTTAGTCATCAGTTGCATTTAATCTTTGGTAGCAATGTCAACTTTAAATATACAGCAGCATGCATTACAACTCGACAAACCTCCCACTTTGTCAATAGCCAATACTATTTTGAATTACCTATTAATCTCGGAATCAGCTCCAAAATTGGACCTGATCGCATATTTGTACTTCCCACACATTTAAACGGATCTGCGAGAGAACAAACCACATTGATACAGTTACTAAAACTAGGTAGATAAGTAGTCAGTATCATACACTAGGTAGATAAGAAGTCAGTATCATAGACTGCGAAAATCCTTGCATGTTTTCCATAATTTCGTCTGTTGCAAATATTTGTATTTCCTAAGTATCCAAATCCCGTTCCGCTACTTTTAAGGCAGTCTTCAAGCAACGGACTTCATCTATTATTGACAACACCACTACTTGTTACAGGAAAGAAAGAATCTTTCAGGAACGACTATCATGGATAAGATAAGGAAGTAAAATAAAAAAAACATTGGTACCAGATTGATACTAGATCGAATCAATGAAAAGTGGTGTATACTGCAATCGTTTTATTTGAGTATTCTAAATGTGTTGGATGTATATTTTAATGTGATATACAGTCACTGACCCTTTATTACATTAAGCCACACTTAAAAAATTCTGTAAATTATTACCTTTTTTCTAATGGTTAAGAATCTATTTTGTAATCAGTCAAACTCGTTTACCGGACCGCTTTCATTAACACCATTTTGAAATGTGTTCAGCTAAGGTGACAAGTCTATTCTATTTTAGACCTTTAAAAGCAGTTTTAAAATATTAAAAAAAAAATTGTAGCACAAAATTGTGTTAGATTGCAGTATTAAGACAATGATAGTGAATTGGCTTGACATAATAACGATATGAGGATTTGGCACGAAACGAAGAAATGTTTGGTAAAGGGTTCGTGTTTTTCAGCCTTTAGTTTTCTATGTTGTATTTTGTATAGTGTTGTCATTTTTGGTCTTTTTCGGGTTTTTGTTTGCCATGGCGTTGTCAGTTTATTTTCGACTTTTGAGTTTGAATTTACCTTTGGTATCTTTCGCACTTTTAGTAGTAATAACAAATCTTCCTGTTTCCATGTCTTGTGACTTGGCAAACGTCAGTTATGCTGTGATGACATTGTTACACTGTCACGTTGATTCCTAACATCCAAAGTTAACTAGAACTCGAGTTACTTAGGAGATTTAGGGTGATGTAGGACCCAGTTTGGTCCACAAATTAATTCGTTAGTGTCATTGCCGAATTAGAATTACTGCGACAGCAACTCACGAATATTTCCCTCATGAGGGCTAAGACTAATTTACAAGAGGGTTGCAAGTGTATATGTGTGCTCATCATTTTTTGGAGGAATGTACCTATAATTTCGGTATTTTCATTATTATTTTTGTTGATACATTCTAATAATTGTATTATGTAGATTTCTTCCTCAGGATATATGATGAAGGTTTTCCTTCTATGTTTTTAATAATATTTTTTTATGACTGTCATCATTTCAGAAGGCAATATGATGATACTTTCACTTTGGCCAAACCCGGGTCGATGTCACTGCTGGTGGGCGTTTTATCCCCGAGGGTATCACTAGCTCAGTAGTCGGCACTGTTGTGTTCACATAACATATCATTAATATGTACATTTTCTGTAAATTTACTGTTTATAAAACGTTGTATTATTCGAAACACGGTTTTTTCTACCCCAAGGAATAGACTGCCTAAGCCGTATTTGACACATCTTTTTGAAATTTTCGATTTTTAACGTCGTATTTGATTTGGCCGTAGTTGTTATATAATCTATAACAATAGTAATTATGACTAGAGTTTCACAAGGGATTTTTTTAAAGACGAAACATGTGTCTTGCGAAACAAATTATAAACCTGATATAGTTGATGATTTTTTTTTTGTCCAATTCACATAATATTTTTTGCCCGTTACATTAACCCTTCATAAATGCTTTTCTTACACATACATTAATGACATATTGACTTCTGAATATGAAGCAAACAATCTTCTGTACACTCAAATCGATATATTCCATATGGCATTCATACAATTGCAATCTTATATATAATGATTGATTAGTCTTCTCCTGTACCAAGTCAGGAATATGAAAATTTGTTTTCCATTTATTCCGTTGTTTGATATGGTCTACCGTTTGATTTTATCAGGTTTTATGGACTTCCTCCTTTTTAATTTACCTTGGAGTTTGCATTTTTGTTAATAGTTTTTTTTATCATTAGCTAATCCAAATGTTACTTGTAGCCAGGTAATTTAATAACTTCATATTTTTATTCATAATTTAATCTAAATTTCAATTTTTATAGGAAAAGGAAAAATTCAAAACATAATTCTGGATCAAACATATCAGCACCAATAAATTACCAAAATTTACACAGAAGTGATGGTTTGAGTGAAGGTGTTCCGCCTTATCATTGGTATATAGATGGAAATGCTACAAACGGTTCAGATTCTCCTCTTGCCGCAAATGCTGAAACAGGAAATACATCATATCCCGTAAATGTTCCTCAAAGGGAAAATATATCTGTAGATTATTCACATGGAATGGAAAGAAATGTGGGAAACAATTACTTTCTTATTGAACCTAATGAAATGGAAGCAACCATGGACAATAATTATTCAGACATAGATAATCCTGCTGCATCGTCTTCCAGTGGATTGCAACATAATTCACTCAACCAAAATGATTATTTTGTTCTTGACCCGATTGAAACAGGACGCTCAAATGATGTAAATAATTATTCAGAAATAGAAGAGTCTTCACCAATCACCTTAAAAGAAAAGAATGCAGTTTCGATATCAAATAATTATGGCCATTATGCTATTTTAAAAGAAGGTGTGTATGATGAAACAAATAATCGACGTCACGTTAACCAAGATGTCTATAATATTTACGATCGGTCGATTGATGAAGCCTATGACAGTACGACATTTGTGAGGAATAAAACACTAGACATAACATACGACCATTTAAAACAACCCAACAATAATAATGATAAAATAATTAATTAATGTAATAACAGTTTGTAAGGTGCCTGAAGGGAGGAAATTTGTATTTTTTCTTTCGAAAAGATGATTAGCCCAAATTGTGTTCATGAGGTACCAGAAGACAAGTTATAAATATAAAAATAAGGAGATATGGTATGATAGCCAATGAGACAATTAGCCATCAAAGACGAAATGATAAATATCTGAACAATCACAGGTGACCGTTAACAATGAGCAAATCCCATCCTGTATAGTACATGTAACACAATAACGACCCCAGGATGACAAAATGGGGATATAAATCAAAAGAGAAACCCGAACTTATACTACAACAATAAACGAGAAATAATTATGGCAGACATCAACCAACGACATAATAGATTACAGGCTACTGTCTGGGGAGGAGAGGGGATAAACATTTTCACAACGTGTTAACTTTGCATATACTGGTATCATATATAACACTGTTTTTCTTTTAATTGATAATTCGTCAAAGCACAATATATATGTCAGAACCAATCATACTAAGTTTATGTTCCAACGTGTTCGATAATATCTAATGTTACATGTCTCAGTGAACATGGAATTAAGTAAAATACAGAGGTAATAATGTGTGTTTCATATCTACATCTTATTCTTGAAATTGGCGATGATAGAAACTCAAAACTAGGATCTATGACAAAATAATAATTTCAGTTTTTCAGATGTCAACTTTCGTATTCCTGTGTAGTATGCGTTATTTTACTAATTGAATGTATCTCTCGCATGCACAGCTTTGATTCCTTGTTCGGTTTTGGCTGTACCTTTGATCCTTTCGTGTTTTATCCGCTCTTCAACTTTTGTATTAAGTTTTGGACTTTCAAAATATTTTGACCTCGAGCATCACTGAAGAGACATTAAAACAGAGGCGAAAGATACCAAAGGGATCTTCAAACTCATAAGTCGAAAACAATATGATAATGCCATGCCAAAAAAAATCGACCAAAAGACAAACAATAATCTTCAAAACACAACGAAGAAAACTAAAGACTGAGCAGCATGAACCCCACCAAGAACCATATGTGATCTCAGGTGCTTCAGAAGTTTACACAGATCATGCTCCACATGCTGAACCCTTCGTGTTGCCTTTGTAAGTACAAACCCGGTAATAAGTCTAATTCGGTACGTCACATTCGGACAAAAAGGGACGGGGTTGCAGTTCTTCAAAGGAACTTCAAACTCATAAGTCGAAAACAATATGATAATGCCATGCCAAAAAAAAATCGACCAAAAGACAAACAACAATATACAAAACACAACGAAGAAAACTAAAGACTGAGCAGCATGAACCCCACCAAAAACCATATATGATCTCAGGTGCTTCAGAAGTTTACACAGATCATGCTCCGCATGCTGAACCCTTCGTGTTGCCTTTGTAAGTACAAACCCGGTAATAAGTCTAATTCGGTACGTCACATTCGGACAAAAAGGTACGGGGTTGCGGTTACGACAAGTGGAACATATCTGTAGTCATATGTGAAACATATATTCCATAACGGTCAACTAACTCGTGATGGCGTCCGTACACATTTCGAAGGGTTGATTTAAAATTTATCACTTGGAACTCTTTGTCTTTTGTTAGCAACAACCCTCTATCAAGGAAATCATGATAGAATGCAAGCTCTGTAATATTGTATCACTGGAAAATATATACTTCATATGAAGGCGCTGCTGGAATGTTGCTACAAAGAAATGGAAAGTTCACAATTGGAAAGCTGATATCATCCATTTCGTTGTAATTGTTTGTTCTCGACTGACCCTCAGTGTCATCTTCTAGATGTTAGTCAAGATAAGAGGCAGATTAACCGTTGTATCCATTATTTCAAATTACTTTGGATTTATGCGTTCACCAAAGTCACCAAACATTGATATTTTTAGTGAGATGACATCATCTTTATAGCAGATCGTGAAGTTCTTTTCATTCTTTATAAGAAGCTCATGTATGAAGTCTGCCTAATATGAACAAAGGAACAAGTCGGCAAGAAAAGGAGCCCAGTTGGATCTCGTCGAAGTGCCGATTGTGTGATAAATAAAAACGTCCTTCAAAAAGAACAAATATGTTTCAATCAAGTATTCAACCATTTCCAGTTTCAGAGCATATTCTGTTTGAATCTGGGTGTGTTTTTTTGTACGATTAATCCCTCCCTTAGACAAGATACTTGTATCTACGTCAGCCGTTCTTTCAATTTGTCTTTTCGTTTCGAATGGGGAATACTTGTTTAAAGGGAAGAAAAGTTAAATGTTTAAATGATATCGTAAGAGGAAAGAGACTAGATTGCATGTACTTAAACAGATCTTTGGAATTTTTTAGTATCCATATCTGATTCACGCCGACCCTAGAGTAGGTAGTTTCACAATAACTTTGAATGTGATTTACACACAAAAAAGATGTTGTTTTTGGCTTTATCTGCGGGGACAGAAAAATAATTTTCATGGAGGAAGAACAGGTGCTAAGCAACATTACGGTCTTTAAAGATCGATGTATCATGTGTATGTATAGACCCATTCCGATTTTTAATTTCAATTTGTATCAACGACCTAACAGCCATAACCTATTCGGAAAGAGTATCGACGTGTTATTTTTTGCATTTAGTCTGTTGCCTGGTATAATCCTCGACTGATTCTATCAGTATTTTGAAGTTGTGTTTCCAACTGAAGGATTTAGGCTCACGATATTACGAGCCTTTGGATAAAGCATTTCGCAGAGGAAATTAATTCATTTAATTTAAAAGTTAAAACTGAACCGTGCGTCTTTCGACAGAATATACATATCATTTGTATTCTTCCAATTTTAGAATATTCTTTTCTCTTTCTCTTCATACACTGCAGCAAGTGAGGACACTCTTGAGAAGACGATACTATACTGTAACGCAAATTTATGTTATAAAAAGCTACGATTCATATACACTTTTTCTTCAGGGTTATCAATTTAACACCGTACGAAAGTTTTCAATATTATTTTTATCGGTACTAATATAGATTTTGAATTTTGATAAAGAGGTTCTGGTCCTACATCCTGTCGATAATATGTACTTATATTTTGTCATTGCACAAGGTCACACTTTTCTCAAACTATATTTGACGTCTGTACACTAAATACTTTGGAACTTTACTGTAATTGACTTTGAAGAAGCTTTTAGCCACTACAAGTACTTTTAGATTGGTTGTTTGTGTCATTTGTCTTTATTTTAGGTTTTTTTTTGTGTTTAGTTCTTCGTGCCAATCTGATGAATCAAGTCATTTCCAATTGTTTTGTTTTACAGTTTGTTCTTACATTGTGATGTTACCCACTGTCCCCAGTTAGATAAAAAAAAAGGTTTAACAAAAATACCGAACTCCAAGGCAAATTAAAAAAGGGGAAGTCTATAAAAACTGACAAAATCAAACGCTATCAATCAACAGAACAAGTGAAAAACAACTGCCATATTCCTGACTTGGTACAGTCATTTTCCGAAGAGTTGGTAGATAGATGAACGCTCATAAACATGTTTAATCCTGCCACATTATTATGTGTCGGTCACCAGTCAGGAGTCTGTAATTCAGTTGTTATCGTTGAAAACTGTCTGTCATACTTCTGTTTTGTTTATTGTTTTGTCATAAATCAGGCTGTTGTTTTTTTCTCGTTTGAATTGTTTAACATTTTGTCAAGTCGGGTTCTTTTATAGCTGACTTTACGGTATCGGTGTTGCTCATTGTTAAAAGTGGTGATCTATTGTTGCCTACATCCACATCATGTTAGACGATCTCATTGGCAATCAAACCACGTCTCCTTATTTCTTTAAAAATACAGATTAATATTCGAACTGTAGCCGGATTATGCCATTTATTGTATCTGAATCTACCAACTATAATCTGTGTAATAGCCAAACTTATACAGATCCAATAACTCGACTTATCTTTCTTCCTGCTACTCTCAGGCTCTTAGCCAATTTATTGAGTTCTATCCATACAGTTTAAACGTCTAAACAGACAAAGTCATACATTGTACTATAAATATTATTATTTATTTTTCAGGTCTTGGATGATCTCTTTTTTAAAGAAAGCTTCTTGTTGAGATATATATGATAAATAGAAATATTTTATATATTTTGACTTATTTGGGAAAATATTGATTTAATTAACTTAAATTGCGTTACATTTGTCAAATTTTCAGATTTCCTGTTCGCGGAAATTTCATCATAAAAATCTTAGTTTTTGACTCAAAATGGTAGTTATTGGTCATGAAATTTTGTCAGTTTCCGTACGCAATCATCATTATTAACTTTAAAATAGAGTTACATGTACATTTGACAAATTTTCCGGTTTCCTTTTTTCGGAGATTTCATGATAAAATCTTAGTTTTTTTTTAAATACTAATATCTGGTCGTGAAATTTTGTCAGTTTCCTTATACAAACATGTTAGTGATGTTTCAAATGAAGATTAATTGTATTAAAAGATGGTAATCTATATATACCATAAATATTCTAATTTCCCAATTTTCATTGATTAAAAAAAAAAACGATGATTTTAACCAAAACTCATCTATTTCCACCAATATTAACTGGACTATAACCACAAACTACCGATTTAAAAGAAAAGTTTTTTCTGGGATAAATATGAAACGAAAATATTTTAACAATAAACTGTTGACACGCAGATATGTGTCGCCTTTTTGTAATTTTGATAGTATCATACATATTATTGAATTAAAATGGAATAACTCTAACATGTAAACTATGCAAACCGTACAAAGTCAATGAACCGTGACTGAAGGTGCACGGCCAAATAACTTCCATGGAAATGAGATATCCAAATGCCAGTTCAAATGCATACCGAATAATATTGACTTATCATAAGTTGTTCCCTTTAAATTGTTCTGATCTCAAACTTTAAAATGTAAACTAAGCAATGTAAGCAACCTGTAGATAGATATAAGAAGATGTGGTATGAGTGCCAATGAGACAACTCTCCATCCAAGTCAAAATTTATAAAAGTAAACCATTATAGGTCAAAGTACGGTCTTCCACACGGAGCATTGGCTTACACCGAACAGCAAGATATAAATGTCCCCAAAAATTACTAGTGTAAAACCATTCAAACGGGAAAACCAACGGTATAATCTATATAAAAAAACGAGAAACGAGAAACACTTATGAACCACATCAACAAACGACAACTACTGAACATCAGATTCCTGACTTAGGACAGGTGCAAACAATTGCAGCGGGTTTAAACGTTTTAATGGTACCAAACCTTCACCCTTTTTCCTGAAACAATAGTGAAACATCACAACATAGAAAGACACACTATAAAATATCAACTGAAATGGCTTAACTCAATCAAAGGACATATTAACACCAGTGAACATACACTGAACAAATAAATTTGACCTATGATACAATGTAAATACAAAATAAATAAACTAAGGGAAGAATAATAAAAGTAACATGTTATACCGCTATTCACATCCGGCGATGTTGTTTATAAAGCAAGGAATTTTAGATACGATCCATGTAAACTAATGGATCCTTTGAATAAACTAATTCTAAAGGTTACCAATTTAACACTGTGGTAAAATCTTTAAATATTGTTTTTATTGGTATTAACATTGATTTTGTTTTTGAAAAGTTAAAACATAAATAAATATATATCGCTATATGTGTACAGTTATGAGAACTAATGATCCTACATCCTGTCGAAACTGATTACTTATATTTTGGCATTACACAAGGTCATGCGTTTCTCAGACTTTTTATGACGTCTTTACACTAAATCCGTACTTTTATTTCGATGCCTTCGTCTATTGTTTTACAGTTAGTTATTTTTGTGTCTCGTACCTATCTATTGAGCTAAGCCCATTGCAACTCATTTTTACAGTTTGTTCATATGTTGTGCTCTAACACCACTGTCCCAGGTTAGAGGATGGTTGCGCGCTCATTAACATATTAAACCCCGTCACAGTAGTCCATAGTTTAGTGGTTGTCGTTGGTTCCTATCTGTCATATTTGTTTTTCATAAATTTGTTTTGTTATAAATTAGTCCGTTAGTTTCCTCAATTGAATAAATTTACATGTTTCATGTCGGGGCCTTTTATAGCCGACTGTACGGTACGAGTTTTTCTCATTTTTGAAATCCGTACGATTGCCTATAATTACTTACATACTTCATTTGAACTTTGTTGGATAATTGTCTCGTTTGCAATCATACCACATCTTATTATTTTTATTAACATTTTAAAGTCAAATGAGCATGACTGAGAGGCAGAGCCAAATCATCTCCATGGAAATGAAATATGTTATTGATAAAAAATTGCATATAAAACAGCATTTACTGTTTAGTGGTTCCCCTTAAACTGACCCAATCACAAACTTTTTGAAACTGTTGACACCGGAAACCGCACCCCCAAGTCTCGCCTCCACCTCTTCGTAGAGGAGAGGAAAAAAAACGAGTACTCGTTATTAAATTTTGCTATTAAACAAAAGTATTATAATCTGATAAATGGTCTCGATTGTTGCACTGTTACACTTTTATTCGAATGGAATGTGTATGTCCGAAAAAGGTCCGTTTAAATTGCTGGTAAAACTTAGATTAAGACGTGTAAATCTTAGATTAAGACGTGTAAATCTTTGCTGCTTTTTCATTCTGCTTATGGTGATATAGGTTCTTTATCTTCTCTAGTTTAATTAAATACATATACGGAGATTTGGTGTGTTCCTGTTTTATGTTTTTTTTAATTTCACATAACAATCATACAGCTTGTTATAGCCATGGTTTGTTTTATTATAGAAAAATGATTACATTATAATATATAACTCAGTTCTCATTATCACCTCGATAAATGAAAAGGTGGATATAATCAAAAAATGCTTAAGTTTGGTTTTTCGCTTGTTGTCTTCGTCAGTGAATCTGCCCTTTGGGCAAATATCAAAATTTGTCTAACTAGGAGCAGACAATACTTTGCTCTTACTCTTAAAATGTACGGTGCTCAGTGACACGCTGCAAATACAACATTTAGAGTCTTTGGATTGACTTGGACAAAAATCGAAAAACGACCTCCCGCACTTGAGGTGTACGACCTACCAGTAGCTCAATCAATTAAATGATCACATCTTTTTAGATACATTCAAAACTTCAAATTAGTTTGAAATACAAAAGTAATATCATAATATTTCTTTTGATCGGAAATCACATACGGTTGAATGGGTTTTAATCAGGGTTAATGTTGTAATTTGTCAGTCTGTGTTTTTCTTTAGATACGGAATAACATCTGAGAAATATTATGTAGTATTGTAATACGTAATATTTCATGTAGATTTCTTCGTAAAATGAAAAGGCAACGATTGCCGATATTCTTTCTGGTCTTCATAACAGAGAGGTGAAAGATACCAAAAGGGACATTCAAACTCATAAGTCGAAAATAAACTGACAACGCCATGGCTAAAAAAGACCAACAGACAAACAATATAAGGAGCACACCCTGGTATATTACTGCTTAATGAATATACTTTAAAAGAACAGCATAAACAATTAGTTATAAGAATATTGCATCTTGACCGATATTGCATTCTATCCTTTCCCCTTAAAAGTTTGATATTCAATAGAGAAGTTCCGAGAAAAACGACATATGCACGCAAGTGAATGAGAGGTTAACAAGATGGAGGAAATGGATACATGCGTTCTTATTGCATGCTTTAAAACTGCAGAAATTGGACAAAGTATCATCAATGTTGTTGAAATATTTAGTACTATTTTATAAAAGGATTATTGCCAATATGTTATCCATAAACATGATAAACTCAGGCGCGTAGCTACGTTTACGTCAAAACGCCCCCGGGGGCGTACACATGAATTTAGAAGATAAAAAAATTTAATCTAAATAAATTTAAAGAACTGGTGAAAAGCACGTGCATCTTGTACTTCTTTCTTTAATGGCTTGTAATTAGGGATAAAAGTGACAAAATTTACCTTTAATCAAATGGTATGCTATGTAATTGTTCATTGTCAGTTATAGTCTGAATCTACTGTGAATTCTACTTCGTATCCTATTGTTAAAAGCAATTTATTATATGTTGAGGTACAATATGCGGTTTCCATTTTTGTCGAGCATGCGTCATTCAGGTTGCGAAACGAGTCTTAGCGATTCTAGATTCCGTCCGCTTCATCAACATTTAGGTTCAGTCTGTGGTTAAAGTTTGTTTTAAAACATTAAAAACATTGTCAAAACTTCAGGGAATTTTACGAAATTTGGACAGTAGCTTTTTATGATAATTTAAAGACAGTAGCCAAATATTTAAAATATTTTTATTTAACTGATAAAAAGACGGATTTTTTTTACAGTTGATATTAGTCTTAAAGTAGGTTAATGTTTTTCAGACATCAATAACTTTTCAAACCTTCGTGGAATTTTACGGAAATAGGACACAAGCTTTTTTTTACAAAATGTCAGTATCCAGAGCATAATGAAATATATTTCTACTTTTTTCCGTATTTTGTTGCTTTATAGTTAATAAGTATAGTAACAGTCTAATGTTAAAGTTTGTTACCCATCAACTACTTTGTCAAAATCTTCATCGAATTGAATGAAACTTTTTCAGAAGCATTTTTATGATAAGGAGATAATGTCAGAAGCAAAATTTGGAAAGTACATGTATTTGTTGTTGTTTTTTTTTTTATTTTGAAAGTATTTTATTGACTTTTTGCAATTAACAAACGGTCTGGGATTATATTTTTTTTTACATAATAAAATGTGTACACCTTCATTGATTGTTAGTATGAAACTTGTAAATTATCTAATTGGCATGATCAAGATCAAGAAAAAGCATCTAAATGAAAAATGTGTGATTTTTTTCCATAAAAATCCTGTATTTGACTGCATGATAAAAGTATTCTTTTTACAGTCAACATTACACTTTTAAATGGACAGCAGCAGTCCCAAGCCAGATACAGGGTTCCACGAATCCCTTTTGAATTTTCATAATACACCTGACAATCTATGATAATTAACTATTTCTTATGTATTCATTAACGGAATTTGCGCATACAAATAGGAAAAAAATAGATGAAGTCAAAATAATTAATTTAACGACAACATTGATATATTTTACAGGAACTGGTTTTGGACATTTTCCCGAAGATCAATTATCATTATATTCCACATAAACACAATTAATGAACTGAACATAAAACTAAAATATAGACTCTAAAGCATGATTGTATCTTTTTCTCGATAACGTCCCTCGAACCCACTGCCAAGACATCATCTGCTCTAGAACCGTTGGTTCGCGGAGGTTCGGGCGTACACTTAACAATGGTCAAGCTACCCACTGAAACTGCGCGAAACAATATTCCTCAATATTAGTACAATAACCTTATACTAGTATTATGTTATGCATTGGTTGTAGTTAACAACGGGTACAGGATAACTGAAAAAAATATGTTTAAAAAGGAATGTCAAAATCAAACTCCATTTGACAATGCAGCGATTTGAGACAAACTTAAAAGAGATTAACGAGGCAGTTATACGGAACAATAAAATTGACGTGTACACACACCGACCACAAAATATGAAGCTTTTGATTTGGAAGTGCGAAGATATATTTTATAGTTAATTAAAAATCAATAACACTTTAAATGTTTACATGTGATTAGTCACAATTAATTATAGGGAAGGAAATAGGCGACCTTAAGTACAACACAAACCAGCGTAAAGAGTTAACTTCATCAAAAAATTAGTAATGATGAAAACTCAATATGCAGAATATATTTTATTTTTTACGTTCTTGGCACCACATGTTTGGACAGGTAAGGAATTTTTAAAGTGATAAAAAATGAAAATGCAGTGCTCAATTGAAATAAAATGCTATTCAATCATATATATATTTATGTTCACTTCTTTCATATTCAGTTACCAAAACCAAAGATTCGTTGGGTTTTGTACAATTTACGCTTCACTGACCTTAACAAAAGATTGATTTTTGAGGAAATTTAAAAAAAAAACATATTTTACTTTTGAGGTTAAGTTCTTTCGATATTTGACCTTTCTATGTTTTACTTTTCCGGACAATATTGTTTCCTTGTTCACATTTTATTAAAACAAAAACAAAAACAATCCCAAGATTGTTGAAAAAACTGCAGAACTCACATTGAGGGATATTGTATACAACGATGCGCATCTTATAACCAAATAAACACGTTCAAAACCTAAAATGCAGAAGATTTTACAAAACTTTATTATTATTTCGGAATGTTTATTGAAAAGGATGGATGAATGGATTGGTATTTTGACGTCCAGTGCACATATTACATGCATATAAGGACGAGCGCATGCTAATGAAATATTCTACTCTGTTAGTACTAGACCGACATGCTATTCCAAATTTTTATCTTGCTAGTTAAAAAAGACACTTTCTGCAAGGAAACATGTCATCCTATCCTGAAACATTATTCTGACTATAAGCCGATCAGTTTTTGCACTTCTCAATACTGCGTGCTTAGCGAAGAAGCAGCAAATACCTATTTCTTTGGTTAAACCTGGCAGAAAATTGAACCCACGAACTTCGACACTCGGGGGTTCTACCACTATATCACGGGCACAGTTTAAGTAAAGATGATCTCAACACAATAAGCTATCAAGAATTATAGTTATTATAAAACCTCAATGCCGTTCAAAAAAGCGAACATATTGACAAACAATCACCTAAATTCTCGGGAATTTTATTTAGCTTTGTTATGAATGCTTAATTTCAATTTTAGAATATTCTTATTTATGTGGGAAGGAATCATCAGACCTGCAATGTCACCAAAACGAGACAATCGATATAAATGATGTGCATTTTCGTTTGTGGCGGTATGGATGTACTACTGCTAAAGATATCAATTGCAGTCATGAGATACAATTGATGAAAGAGAAATGTAGTACCAAGAAAAACTGTACTGTAAGCGAAAATGACTTCAAGTCGTGTAGTAAGCAACCTAGACGTGTGTTTGTAAAAGTTACCTGCACTAAGAGAAGTAAGAATTTCATTTTCTACCAAAACATAACATAATCATTATAATAATGTAGATACAGTTGAAATAAATAGCAAACTAGTAAAACTCAAAGTAACTAGTAGACGTATTAGAAAAGTCGATACTACTTACAGCTGGCGCTCGTGTTGGATGGCAGACGAATACAATATGATGTGGGGACCATCTCAAAAATACAAATACTCCATCATTTTTGTTACCTGTATGGGCGTCTTTGATACCGCTGCGATTAATCTTTAACAATTATATTTTTATTAAAATACCCAGGAGAATTCAAGGTCAAATATATTTTATAAGAACCCAAAATGTTTAGTAAATACAATTTTAGATCAATTAATATCAATCTTGTGATTTGTATTCTTGATAATCCATTATCTCGGATTGATAATTCGTTATCTCGGATTGATAATCTGTGATCTCGGATTGACAATATGTGATCTCGGATTGCTAATCTGTGATCTGGGATTGTTAATACAAAACTGAATAACTTAGTTATAACTTAGTTCACTTTTTTACGTTTCGTCTCATACTATATGTACTCACATAAAAGTCATTAAACCAATTTTATGTGAAACATATTCACCAAATATAGTCTGGACTAGTCGTCAACAATGCCTTCAGTTACATGGGAACTGGTCGAAAATTCCAACTGCTTAGGCAGTCATTGATGTTACAATCCATGTTATATACAGGCCTCAAGTTGGACTACAAGAAGAATATTACTCTGGACATCGCCATGTACATTGTATTTATACACAAATTGTAGTTGACAATGAAAATCATATACGCCTTGTTAAAAGTGGTTTTCTTGGACATCAAAACGATGCTCAACAATTCAATCTTTTGCCTAGTATTGGGACTAATTTGGAGTTAGATTTCCCTCAAAATTATGTAATCTTAGCTGATAAAATTTATGCAAACCGTGCACCAATTGTTACACCATATAAAAGATATCAATTAAGACGGAAAACGCCGAGGGAAAAAAGGAAATGTAAAAATAAAAGAATGTCCGAGTGTCGTGTGTATGTTGAACACGCAATAAGACGTTTAAAGACATTCAGGGTCGTTGGAACTTTACGGAGACATCAAAGAAACGAATTGAATAAAATAGTGAATTGTGTGCTGGATTTGTCGAGAGAGTTATTTTCGTATTAAAGTCATATGAAACTTCAAATTTAAAAAAAAAAGTCGAATATGTTTTATATACTTTAATGGCTAAGTTTTACTCTAAAAAAAGTGAACGTGAACCTTTTTTTAAAGAAAATCCAATTTTTTAATATGTTTTATATACTTTAATGGCTAAGTTTTACTCTAAAAAAAAGTGAACGTGAACTTTTTTTTTTAAAGAAAATCCATTTTTTTAATAAAAAAAAAGTCAGAAATGTAGCGATATTGAACTATTGACTTCCCAGACACCGATTTGCCGATATTTTCCCGTATGCAGTGACATTAACTACAAGACCTCTCGTTATAAATTCGGTCAACGCACAGCGCAAGTGCAAGGGGGAAACCGTGATGAAAGAATATAAACAAACGTGCTCTGGAAGGTAAATAGTGATAACTGATTCTTGAAGAACAAATTTAATACAACAATTCATTGTTGGGACCATAACAACTGCAAAGGAAAAGTTTATTCAACAAATGAGAACGCATGGAAAATATAAAAACAAATGTCATGGCTCTTTCAATTCACTTTTTGTCACGTTTTCCACGTGCTCTGTTTTTATTGTTTATCAATGTCACGATCCGGTAAACTTCGGCAACAAACTCGAAAGTTAATTAGCTTGCGATGAACAATCACTGAATGAAATATTATTTGTCGATAATTATGGCATGGTATTGGTTGCAAAAATTTGATATTTTTCATTTAAATGCAATATTTTTCATTTAATTGGTATATTTTTTCATTTATATGCAATATTTTTTCATTTATATGCAATATTTTTTCATTTGTATGGTATATTTTTTCATTTAAATGGTATATTTTTTCATTTATATGCAATATTTTTTATTTTAATGGTATAATTTTTCATTTATATGGTATATTTTTTCATTTAAATGCAATATTTTTTATTCAAATGGTATAATTTTTCATTCAAATGGTATAATTTTTCATTCAAATGGTATAATTTTCATTCAAATGCAATAGTTTTTATTCAGTTGGTATAAAATGTCATTTGAATGCAATATTTTTTATTCAATTGGTATAGTAGTTTTTTATTTAAATGCAATAATTGCATTATGGGAAATTCTTTGACGTCATAAGGTCAAATTTGCAACAACGTTTGTGATTGGTCGGAAATTGTTTGGATGTCTCCCCTTTCTTTCTAAACATGGGTGACCAAGAATTAAAAAACGCGTCAGAATATCGCCCCTCTAACTAAATCTAACGTTCGTGCGAGTCCTGCACTGGCTGTTAATGCCAATAATGGCCAGGACGAGCAAAAAATGCGAGTGACAAGTAATAATAATTAATTTGACACACAACTTGTTCATGGATAGCGCTGAAACAGATGCCTGCGTGCATGGCAAAAACACCTCCAATGAAAACCTTTTCTGAAGAAACTCTCCTACAGTCTACACATTGAAATAAAAAAAAATACATAGCTAGCCCCCCTCCCCCTTCTAAGTCCAGATACATGTAATCATGACGTTCTTTAGTGCTATATCATTTTTTATCTCATATCTCAGAGACGTTGCAGGAAGGCACATGAAAAAAGAATAAAAAGCATCCAGGACGTTACAATTATTTGGACTAAGCCCCCTCTTTTTTACTACATGTAGAAAAAAAATCACCTAATTACGACAGCAGAACTAGAAACCCACAAGTAGAGACATAAGCTGTTATACTCCGGAACTAATTCTTTAATAAAGACAATTCAGGATAAATTGGAACCAGTTACTAACCCATGTTACAACAATTGTCCTATGACATAGGACTTCACTATATGAGGCGTGAACTTCATATTTAATACTATCTATGATATGTGCTCTCATGTCTTATGCTGCAAATCATTTTACATTTAGGATTCGTTGCTGAGCTTTTTTTTACTGTTCTCGCCTCCGAATCCCTTAAATAGATTTTTTTTCAAGCCCCACAGTAGTTCAACAATTACTATATGTCTTTGCATAAATAAGTATGCAGGGCATATTTCAAAACATATTTTATTCTCAGGACTTTTAAATGATTTACTTTTCAATACTGCATTGGGAAGGGGGGTATACAAGTTTATTTTGTGACACATTATATAATATAATTAGGTATCCAACAAATTATATGATTGTACGTTTAGCTATTATCTAGACCCGTACACAATGTATATAATTAGACACATTTAACGGGGCGGATCAAAAACCTCGATGTCTAGAAAGGGGGGGGGGGAGTAGGTTCAAATTTAGATATTTGTATAGAGATGTATATATGCGAGTATTGGCAGTAATGGTTATGGTGTGTGTGTGAGGGTAGGGGGTTTCAGATCAAAGATCGTTTCTATAATTCTATATCTTTTAGTTTTTACCATTTCACTCTATTCTTTATCCTTTGATCTCTATTATATTTGTTCTAAACATGCGTGACATACTTGCCACTGGACATAAGGCAACCAAAAGTCAATCAACGTATTCTGTATATTTCATCCATTCATGGGAAAAATTGATTGACCAATAAGAATATATATAAAATCGATGTTAATTAAACAAAACTTGCAGCAATTTTGACCCCCCCCCCCCCCCCAACTATTTGAATTAAGTTTTTTATCCTTCATTGATTTTCTGATGTCGTCCCTTATCCTCTCTATGTAAACCCAATTCATGTCCTGATAAATGGTGACTCATGCATAGCATCATATGTGGTTATTAAAACAAGAAACATATTCATATTATAATAATTAATGTATGCTAGGACTTATAGATAGATGTCATTAGTCCCAGGTCATGTATTAAGTAGGTCTTATAAAAATACAATAGCATTTTAATTTGATTAATTATATATATGTTTATATATTTAATAATGCCATTTTTTTGGAAAAAAAGTAGGGGCAAGGCGTTTTTAAAACATATCAATGGGACGCGTTTTTTTTTTTTTGTTCTTCGGAAGTGAGCCAGAAGAAGTCCATTTCTGTTTTTTTTGCATTGGGAAGATCTTCTGGCTCTCTTCCACCTCTTCTTTTTTGATAGGTTGACGGCAGAGGCACATAACAAACATGGCGTCGTTTACTAGTAGTCTAAATGAAATTAATAAATTTATGAATGCAGATATATTAGAATGTGAGCTGTTTTTTTAACGTTTTATGGTATGACAGCCTTAGTTGGACATCCCTGTAGGACGATAAGCTGGATAAATATAAGAACTACACGGACAATAACAGTTAAGGGACGATTATTTGATATTCTAGGGAAGGGATTTTGATTGATTGGTGTTTTACGCTACTTTCAACACTATTGGGCTATTCCGTGGTGGTCAGTTTAAATTTATAGATGAAGGATGGGGAAGGGGAGAGGGGGCATTATTATTCATTTCAATCTGTCGCTAATCATGCCTATTTTTCAGCTCTTACCAGGCAAACATATTCATATATGAAATCCTTCTGTCCCCCGACCCAACAAATAAATAAATATCAAATGGGTTTCCTCTAATTTAACACAAGTTTAAATTGATTGATTGTTTGTTGCTAATTTTAACGCCCAGTGAAAATTATTTCATGCTTGTTCAGGAAAACACGAGTTTAGAAGTCACGTATATAATATAAAAATGAAGAGATGGAATATGATTGCTAATAAGGCAACTATCCACCGGAGTTCAAATATGAAGTGGATGTAAGCAATTATAGATAAGATAAGATAAGAAAAATTTATTTTAATTCGGGTTACATGAAATACTACAAACATGAGCTCTGTAGAGCTTTTTGCCGTCATGTAGACAAATGATTTTTGTAGACAATCGTAAGGCCTTCAACAATGACAAAAACCTGATACTGTAAAGTCGTCTATAAAAGGCCCTACATTAAAAGTGTGACTGACAATTCAAACGAAAAAACTAACAGCCTAATTATACATAACAAAACAATTTACAAAATATCAAATATGAGTCGAGACAGGAACCAACGACAACCATTAAACTACAGGCTCCATCCCTGGGACAGGCAAATAAAGAATATGGCAGGGTGGATATAAAAACGAAGATGTGGTATGATTGCAGATGAGACAACTCTCCACAAGAGATCAAATGACACAGAAATCAACAGCTATAAGTCACCGTACGGCCTTCGACAATAAGCAAAGCCTACACCGCATAGTCAGCTATAATAGGCCCCGAAATCAAAAATGTAAAACAATGCAATCGAGAAAACTAACGGCCGAATTAATGTACAAAATAATGAACGAAACACAAATATGTATAACAAAGCAACAAACGGCAACCACTGAGTTGCAGGCTCCTGACTTGGGACAAGCACATACATACAGAATGTGGCGGGGTTAAACATGTTAGCGGGATCCCAATCCTCCCCCTAATCTGGGACAGCGGTGTAACAGTACAACAACATGTTTGTGAGCAACCCATCCCGAAGCTGGGACAGTGGTGTAACGGTACAATAAAATAACAACCTGCACAAATCAGCAAATTACTCAAAAGATCGGTAGGAGACACACACAAAAACTAACATTAAGACAATAGACACAAAGCACCGACATAAGAGTATTTGCAATTACTGGAAGTTTGCTCAAACCTAATTACAACTGGTACTGAAATAAATCTTGTTCTCCCAGACCGAGTTATCAATCAGTACACAACGCGCGGCAAAGGATTTATTAAAAAAAGAAAACAGTCTGAGAAACGTCTGGTTTACGTTGAATATACATATAAGAAGATGTGGTATGAGTGCCGATGAGACAACTCTCCATCAAAGTCATAATTTGTAAATGTAAACCATTAAAGGTCAACGTACGGTCTTCAACACGGAGCCTTGGCTCAAACCGAACAGCAAGCTATAAAGGGCCCCCACAAATTAGTAGTGTAAAACCATTCAAACGGGAAAACCAACGGTGTCTAATCTATTTAAAAACCCGATATACTTGCATAAAAATCCATATACAATGAAATGGTTTTTGAAAAGTGGACCGAACGTTTTGACCATCGAAATTTTGCAATAGAAATACTAGTTATGACCACAAGATTTTAACAGCCAGTGCAGGACTCGCACGAACGTTAGATTTAGTTAGAGGGGCGATATTCTGACGCGTTTTTAATTCTTGGTCACCCATGTTTAGAAAGAAAGGGGAGAAATCCAAACAATTTTCGACCAATCACAAACGTTGTTGCAAATTTGACCTTATGACGTCAAAGAATTTCCCATAATGCAATTATTGCATATAAATAAAAAACTAATATACCAATTGAATAAAAAATATTGCATTCAAATGACATTTTATACCAATTGAATAAAAACTATTGCATTTGAATGAAAATTATACCATTTGAATGAAAAATTATACCATTTGAATAAAAAATATTGCATTTAAATGAAAAAATATACCATATAAATGAAAAATTATACCATTTAAATAAAAAATATTGCATATAAATGAAAAAATATACCATTTAAATGAAAAAATATACCATACAAATGAAAAAATATTGCATATAAATGAAAAAATATTGCATATAAATGAAAAAATATACCAATTAAATGAAAAATATTGCATTTAAATGAAAATTTTTTGCAACCAATACCATGCCATAGATAATACGTTATAGATTCGTAATAATATGGAGAAAAAAAATGTATACAAGACTTAGTTTAATATAAATGCATGAATTGGTTCAATAATTGCGCTAACTTTAAAATTTCAAGAAACTCGTTTATGAGGGTTGGTTGAAAACAAAACTTTACGACAAAAGAGATGATTTCAGCTTCCCAATAGTGAAGCATTGGGAAGCTGAAATCATCACTTCGTAAATTTTACGGACGCCATCACGAGTTGGTTGACCGTTATGGAATATCTGTTATATAGATGATATTAGATATGTTCCTTATGTCGTAACTGCAATCCCGTTCCCTTTTCACGAATGTGACCTACCGAATTAGACTTCTTACCTTTATTTGTGACATTTTTACCTATTGTGTCTGTTTGTTTTGTTCACGCATCATTATCAATATTATTAAATTTGATGCGACTGTCGTACAAGTGAGAGGTTTAGCGCTATAAAACCAGGTTCAATCCACCATTTTCTACATTTGAAAATGCCTGTACCAAGTCAGGAATATGACAGTTGTTGTCCATTCGTTTGATGTGTTTTGTCATTTGATTTTGCCATGTTATTAGGGACTTTCCGATTGAATTTTCCTCGGAGTTCAGTACTTTTGTGATTTTACTTTTTATATGACTTTTGACAAATGCTACCCCAATAATACAATTAATGCTGATGTTATTTGGCAAATGACCATAAAATCCCAAATTTTCATTTTAATTTAAAGCATTGAGCATTAATTTTATCTTGTGTGTTTTCCAAAATGAATTGTTTTTTTCTGATTTTTTTTAAAATCTTTCCGGAATGAGAGTAAAACAATAGTTTGTTTCCACTGGGATTTAAGGCGGGACAAAAATCTTGTCCCTTTAGTTTTTTTGCCAGAATTTGTTGATTCTGAAAATAAAACAAAAGCAGGTAATAAAAACGATAGAGTATTTATACTTTTGGAGATGACCCCCACATCATATTGTATTAATCTTCCATTAAACACGAGTGACCACATTAGAACTGAAATTTTAAATCAGGCATATTTGTAGGGGTTTCATCTCATATTTGATTCAAGATTCTTTATTCAATCATTATATAGCTGTCATGTAATAATGCTACCTCAAAAATCTTGATATATAGAAACCCCTTTTTGGTCATTGTTTTTAAGTCAGTTTTTCAATGACCATGGCTAACCCTTCAGATCAGCAATCACACATGCCCAGTGAAAATAGACATATTCAAAAGATTTCATCTAGAAGCAATAACTTTGAAAGTTTCATACTGTTTACAGATATCCCTAGCAAATGTGATCATGACTTCCAAAAGGCTTTCTACCTTTTCCTACTATCAACCTTGCTAGTTGGACTTAAATACAACAGGTGTATCTCGAAACATCACCAGAAACAACAAACTATTTTTTGCGTGAACCCCCTGAGGGGTTCACGCTTATATATTGGCGAGTTTTGGAAGTGTCTATGGGCCACTCGATATTCCTCGGCATCACGATTCTCGGAACGTCTCGAAAATTTTCCATCATTTCAAGTGTAGTTATTTATGTCTTTGATACGGCCCAGGCTACCACGTGACATTGTATATTTCAACAATCCGGGTATATGAAAGTAAAACAATAAAGACTAGGTTGCATTCTAAAATCATTTATATGTAAGAACCTATATGCCTTTTGACAAAAAATGATATATGTTTTAATAATGTGAATGTTTATCAAATATCAAGTATAATGATAACGCAATTATATAATTTATGCTTTGAGACGGTCCCTCTTCGCATTGTGTGTGTAGTATTTAATAAACCTGGGAATAGTTTATTGATTTACAATGACCCAGAATAAACTGATTATTTCTGGACGTTTATCTTTTGATATTTAGTATTTCAATTACAACATGAGAAAATGTCGGAAAGCATGAAGAAAATTAACAAAACAATATTGTTAAAACTTTTTATCGTAGGTCGGAAGCACAGTGGTCGAAAAGCAGAAAAATAATCGAACAAAATGGTTTTCTGTAAAAAAAATGTAATTTCATTAATAGATATACAACCACTGGTCCAGACCAGAGACATAATTATGTCTCTGTCCAGACTAAGGTAATTATAGAATATAATTAAAATTGTAATGTATACGTGCATTATGTCTCACAGGTTTGATCACTCATTACATCTATGTAAATTATATGTAACGTATGAGCCGGGATGCGTACCCAAAGTTAGCTAAATATCTATGTTTTAAACGGTCGTGAATGAAAAATACTTGCGTGGTTTCAATTCACAAGGATTTTAAATCAATGCATCTCACAAAAAGTAATTAATATTTTACAATTTAAATCATAACAAGATTAAATTTAAATTACTATCATAATACCAATTATTTTATACTGTTTTAGTAGGGATTTATAAGTATCTGCTTTTATTTTGTATATCAATAAATTAATATTGATGAATGTTAGACTTTAAAAAGAGATTAATATGATAAATAAAATGTCCGTCCGTCAAAACTTGACATTTGCGTTTATTGATACTATATTCAAGCTATTTTCGGAAAAAAGTTCTCAACAGGAATGTATGTTTATTATAAAATTTATATTTCTTTTTTTTCTTTTATTAGTTCAACCTTATAGCATCTTAATATTTGTACTATGGTACGGTTTTGAAAATTGTATTCATTGTGTTGACTAGCTATCCTACACGTCTTCAAGTTGGTTCATTCACATTATACCTCATACTGTTCACACGCACACTATATGTTTGCGTTCACAAAAATGCCGGTTAAAAGTCAATGAATCCGGAGTCAAAACACTTGAGGTAGGTATAGTTTGACATCCGAATTCAACTATTAGATTACTATATGTGATTTTCGAAATGCCAAGAATTTTCTACCTAAGGAATAGATTATTTAACTTCGACCTTTATTTGGCCTTTTTAACTATTTTATTCGAGCGTCACTGATGATTCTTTGTCGACTTTACTCGCGTCTTGCGTACAGCATGTTAATCCTGGTATCTTTTTATATCTACATGTCTTTTTATATAAATTGGTTCTTTTGAGAGTATGTTCAGGTATTCATAGAACTTCTGAAAATAAGATGTTCTTCAACACCAAGTTTCCCTGTAGAATATGTGGATTGATTTAAGTAAAATCAGGAAATCTTTAAAATTGTATATGTTTTATTAGACCAGAATAAGTCTCTATTTAAGAGGTCCTAATTAAGCTGTTGTGTTACTCTCAAGAAAATTATATACGAAACCTTCTTACAAGTTTTATGCCACAGGGTTTCACTTCACATGGAAAATGGACTTTTAAATTTATCTATGCAACATCTACCATGAGTACAGACAACTTTAATGACGAGTTAAGAATATGAAGGCATCCATGCAGGAAACAAAATATAAATGATAAATGCATCCAGATGATAAAGCAAACTGAGTGCGCAATTTGCATTATACATCCGGTTTGTAGAAACTGGGATTCGCAATAGGATTATGAAAAAATGATGTACAATCCCAAGTAATAAATGAAATAGTCGAGCTTTAAAATGTATATCTAAATAGTAGCTGTATAAAAATATACACTTTTCTATTCACAACTATCCAACACTTGTGCAAGAATGTATACACGATTACATATTTTTAATATAAAGGTATTTATCTTCTTCAATTCATTCTATTCACAGTCCAATTATTTCAATTCAAAAGCAAACAAAAATTCAGCAACAATCTTTTGGTGACCAGTCAGCGGTTTTAGGTTCACGTGTTGCTTTTCTTTTTTTTTTTAAAAAAAAACAACTTGTCGTTAAGTCTATATTCAGCAGCTGTGACCTTGAACTTTTTACCTGAAAATCAAGAAGATTCTCCCGCCTTCTCTATATCTTCCATCTACACATGTTTTATTGTAAACCAAAACAAGTTGTTTACTTTAAAAAATAATAAAGCAATACGTGAACCCGAGACCTCTGACTGGTCACCAAAAAATTGTTGTTGATTTTTTTGCTATCGATTTGAAATAATGGATTTTGAATAGAAGACGGAAAGGATAATGATGAAACATCTTTATTGTGGAAAATATGTAATTGTGTGTAGATTCTTGCTAGCACAAGTCAATTAAAAGCACCTTTGAATTTTAAATAGAAAAGTATATACAGCTACCATTTGAATATACCTTTTAAGGTTGGGAGTTGACATCAATTTTTCATCGTGCTTAATATACTTAGTCCTAATCCTATTGCAATTCCCAATTTCTGCAAACCAGGTGACTAAAGCAAATTGCACAGACCAATTGGATTATTAATTTCAACACTCAGTTTGCTTTATAATCTAGATGCATTTATTTTGTCTTTCATATCTTTATGTTTTGGTTGCTGGATGCTTCCAATTATTCTTATACTCATTACTGAAGCTGTATGTTCTCATGGTAGAGGTGGTATAGAGAAAATTAAAAGTCCAATTTTCATGTGAAGTGTAACTCTATGGCATGCAACTTATAGGAAGGTTCCGTATTTTGTTCTTGAGAGTAACACACCAGCTTTATTTGGACCTCTTATATACTGACAATTACTTTGGTCTCATAAAACATCTTAAAATTTAAGGATTTCCTAAAGTTACTTAAATAGATCTAAATATTCAACAGGTAAAACTTAGTTATGAAGAATATCTTGTTTTTAGAAGTTTTATAAATACCTGAACATGATCTCAAAATAACCAATCTATATAAAAAATATTGTTCATCAATATATATAGATGTAATAGAGAATGAAAACGGTGAATTTGTCAAAAAAACAACAACCCGACCTTAGAATGTATAGAACACTGCCCAAAGCCACCAATATGTCTTCAACACAGAGAGAAAATCCTGCACCCTTATGCGTGCTTTAGCAGACCCTTAAACAATAATGTATACTATTTAAGCGAATGGACGCCGCACTAAACTCCTAAACATACAAATTAACTAAAAGTAAAAAAAACGCACAAGACTAGCAAAAGCTAGTATATAGTATAAAGGTTCCTGTCTTGGGACGGACCCAAAAATGATGTGGGGTTAAACATGGTTAAACAGATACCAGGATTGAAATTTGGCACGCCAGATCCGCGTTTCGTCTACAAAAAACTCATCAGTGACGCTCGAATCAAAAAAGTTAAAAATACCAAATAAAGTACAAAGTCGAAGAGCATTGAAGACCCAAAATTCCGAAAGTTTTTGCCAAATACAGCTAAGTATTCACACCTTGGGTAGAGAAAGTCCTTAGTTTTTAGAAAATTTGAAAGTTTATAATAGGACAGTTACTCAAAAAATAAGAAAAAGAGAAACAGCTGGAGGTCTGAATACCTTAATGATGATCATGATTCATAATTATATGCCAAGCTCTTACTGCCGTGTCCTGAGTTTAGATATGAAATGAGAAAATCAGCGAAATTTTAATGTTAGTTGAATTCGGATGTCAAACTACCTTCCTCAATGGGTTTAAAAATTTGTCATTGTCATTTAATCCGGAACTTGTGTGAACGAAACAAATATTGTTTTCAAATCGGATATACAAAATCGCACCATACATTGCAAATATTTAGATGCTATAAAGTTGAACTATTAAAACAAAAACAAAATGAATTGAAAAAAAATGTAAACAACACGTTTTAAATTACATGTGTCCGAAGCGCTTTTCAGGATTTACCTTCATCAGGAATGCTCAAAGCCGAATATTTGAAAGCCAATGATGTAAAAACCAAAACAGTTGAAATCCATCCAAGGTCAATTCTGTCCGAGGGAGTTGAAACCTTAGTTTCTTTATAATTTCAAAATTTATAAACCGGACAATTTTAGAAAGGTTTGTTATAAATCATATCAGTACTGAGGTACTGACTACTGAGCTAATGATACCCTCGGGGACTGATAGTCCACAAGCAGCGGTATCGTTTACACACATTTCTGTAAATAAATCTTTTCTGAAAATTTTAAATATAGTTACTATCAATAAACACAATCTTCAAGTATTTACTGATGGACATTTTGTTATCAAATCAATCTCTTCTTCAAGCCTAACTTTCCATTTTAAATGTTTTAATGAATATATTGCTATACAAAATACAAGCAGCAGAGATTTACAAAACCATACTAAAACGGTATGAAATAATTAACGTAGTAATTAATAAAAATGATTATTTTAAAATATTAATCAAGTTTTTTTGTGAGATGCAAGGATTAAAAATCCTTGTGAACAGAAATATCGTTTTGTTAATTCTCATTTCTTTCCGACATTTGATCACATGTTGCGTATAATTGCGTCTACAATTAACACGGGATAAACGTTCAGAAATAATCAGTTTATTCTGGGACATAATAATTATATTGTTAATTTACTATTCCCAGGTTTTTTCTCAGAATGCACAATAGCACGTTGTATTAAATACTTCATACAAAACGTGTACAGGGACCGTCTCAAAAAATAAATTATTAACTACTTTATCATTATACTTGATATTTATAAACTTTCACATCAAAACGCATATGTTCTGTCAAAAGGCAAATACGTTGGAATATATAAATGATTTTTTTACTGCAATTTAGTCTTTACTTTTTTACTTTCCGATCTACAACAAACTTTGATTGTTGAAATATACAATGTCATGTGGTAGCCTATACATAGAGGGACTGTATCAAGATAAAAGACATCTATCCGTATAATTGATCGAAAATTTTCGAGACGTTCCGAGAATCTTGTTTCCTAGGATATCTGAACGGCCCGTAAAAGCTACCAAAACTCTAACCCGAATAATCCAGTCGTTATATTACGCTCACTATCGATCACTACACCTCGAAAGGCGGAGAGAATCGGAGACGGTAAGGGCTTGAATTATTCGAGTTACCAAAACTCACCAATATATAGGCGTGAATCCCACAGGAGGTTCACGCAAAAAACAAACTAAACATAGTAACAATTCCGAAACCCACTTTGTACTTTGTGAAGAAAATCTGATTCAAACTAAGCAAAACAAGATGCTTGATTTTTATTGACACCATATGTGCTACGTATCGAGGACGCGTTGTTTTGAACTCAGTTGTCATTTCTACGAGAACCAACCGCTCTTCTTATCGATTTGTTCAATTATGCATATGATGCAGACTGTATTATATAAACAAGAAATTCTCTAGAAGAATGAAGAATGAACATTCAGTTTCACTTTCTGCTATGTAGATGAAGTCTTCTGAAAAATAATTCAAAGTTTTGTAACAATGTTGAACACATCTATCCCACTGATTTGAAATAAAAAATGTCACCAACACAATTAAAAATGCCTCATATCTTTACTTGATATGGCAAGGAGGTTCGATTGGGAGCAATTATTTTGCGATGAAATAGATGATTTTAGCTTTCCAATTGTGAACTTTTTCATTTCTATATAGCAATATTCCAGCAGCGCCTGGATTTAGAATATATGTTTCCCAGATACTATATTCCATAGATGGCAATTTTTAAGATTTCCTTAATAGAGTTTTGCTGCTTATAAGAAAACTACTCAAGCAAGAGTTACTAGTGTAAAGAGAAGTTGATGTCATCCCTTCGAAAGATTTACGGATGCTACCATGATTTCGTTGATCGTTATGGAATATCTGTTTCACATGTATATGAAAACTGGTATGTTCTCTTGTTTATTTAACATAACAAAATGCAGCATTAGAAACGCAAGGGATTCTACTAGTCCAGTATGAATCAATTATCCTTCTGGACCCCCAAGTTCACAAAAAAATCATGTTAGGGTATGTGTTGCATAATCATTATTTTTTTTTTTTTTTTGGTGGACTGTTGTTTTGTCTTTTCATCGTTATTTTATTTGGTAACGGTGATGTATGTTTTTCATCGATTTATAGTTGATTGTCCCTAGGTTTCTTCTCTCTTTGTTTTTTACAATGCTTAAAATTCTTTTCGGTTTGATCAGTTCTTCAACATCTGTACTGAAGAGACTTAATTGTCGAAAGGAGCATCTGGTCAGTAAAATTAGAACAGTTTATGTTATTAAAAAATATTAAAATTTTTATTGTTTATCAAACCTCCCGCTTTTGACAAAACGGTAAGTGTTAATTTATAACATTTTTACACTGAAGGATGGTGGTCTACTAATCTTCAGTATACAAAAAGAGTTGAAGTGTGCGGTTCGTTGTCTGCAATATATTGCGGTGATGAGTATGCGATAAGTGGATTTGAGTTCTGGTGGTATAAGATTGAAGCTATATGCGAATTTGAAAGAGATATTAGCAACTGCATGCAGAAAAGTTTAAATTTGTGTATTGGACATACCAGTTGTGGCTACATCAATGTTGATACCGAATGTTTTTATTTGACTTGGAGGGCTACAATATCTTACAGCTGCAACAGAGGTAAAACTAAATATTGTCTTAAATTGCATTTTATTCGACTGATATTATGTTCATTCATTATCATATTTTACCATGACAACAGTAAATTTTTGATAGTTGTATATCATATTTGTTTTTCGTTCATTATTTTGTACATAAATCAGGCCGTTAGTTTTCCCGTTTGAATAGTTTTGTCATTTCGGGGCCTTTTACAGCTGACTATGCGGAATGGGCTTTGCTCATTGTTGAAGGCCGTACGGGGACCTTTAGTAGTTAATTTCTGTGTCATTTGGTCTCTTGTGGAGAGTTGTCTCATTGGCAATCATACCACATCTTCTTATTTTTATATTTAGATATCTTATAAGGAAAAAAATCGTCTTGTGTTTCTAATCTTAAATTAATGATGAAAATTCTGATTTCGCTCTTTTCAAAATAAACTTTATTTTGCAATATAGTAAATGCAAATTTTTAAAAATGCTTCTAACATTTCAATTTAATATGATCCTTTTCAAACAATATTTCAATATATTACTAACATGCTTTCGTCTTTCTCACGTCATATTTAATGGAAATATTACAGTTGCTCTACGTTGATAATTCTTCAATTTACAGAAGGAACTAATTCATCTACAACAACAGGGAAAACTACTGGAAAGCATAGTTATATTCCTACAGAAGACGTGTCACCAAGAACATTTGTTTTTGATATAACAAAACCGCCAAATACAGGTTTGGCTGAATTATAAAAAAGGAACATTTACTGCTCTTCTCTTAAATTATGGTTGAAAATTAATACATGTATATCAATTCGCGGATTTTTTGTACTTAAATTGACACGTTTCTTGAGTAAAGGCAACAACGATTTTTGCAAGGTTTTGGCATGTTATCTATTTCCCGCGTGTAAGAGATATAATTTCTCGTATTACACCAAGCAGATTGCAATATGAATAAGCGATACCGCAAATGCGCAAATGTTGCCAGTTTGCCTATCTTGCAATGCTACATGTATATGAAATTTTAATATTGGTTTTTTTCTAGGTCAATAATAACTACCCGAGGAAATAATAATAAACGATCCCCATATTGAAATTTAATATATTGAGTTGATATCATCTTCACTCCTTATAAAACCTATGAAAATGTACGATATGATAACCGTTTAAAAACATGTTAAAAATATTTTTTGTAAAAGAAGAACACAGAAAAGTATATACAGAATCATCAGTAAGCATTTGTTTAACGGAAGACTTTAAATAAACACCAGTTCTCATGTTATTTTTCTCCGGTAGGAATTTGTGTTCACGCATCACATTCCAAACGACAGTTGAACTTTTAGCTGAAATTAATATAAAATATCAAAACGACATTCGAATAACTAAAGGAAATATGTTAGTTTGATATTCATCGTTTGAACAAATTAAGAATGGATGCGATATCTTCTTTCTTTGGGAAATTATTCGTTCATTGTTGACTAACACATTAATAACAAATGAGATCACCAATCATTGAACTTTTTTTTCGCTAGCTTATATCGAAATTTGCTGCTGTTCGAAACAAGAAACAATAAAAGAAATTACGTCAATTGTTTATCTTTTTACTTCAGGTGAAATTGAATGGGTTTTAGATGTAGATAGAGATTTCAGATTGTTGATTATAAACAAGAAAGGAAACAAAGCTTACTCTCTTTGTGCAAACAAATGGAAAAATGAGTATGCTAGGTTTGTTTGTCGCCATTTAAATATATCATATAACGGGATTGCCGGTGAAATTCCCAGGAGAAAAAATCTAACGCGAATAGGCTACGGAGTTGACTGTCCTGTTAGTATAACGAATCCATTTGAATGTAGTCCAGACTACAGTAATGATTCAAAAGCGATATGTAACTCTATCGGAGATGCAACTGTAACATGTGACAGTAAGTTTTCAGTAGCATAGCTAAGTTAGACGAGATACTTTAAGATATTGTTCTGATCTTAAGTGTTTATCAATATATATAGCAGAACCAACCGGTATCTTTTTCTTCAGACAGAAAATACATACATGTAATTGATAAAATAAATACTTTAAAACTTTAAATCGCATAATTGCTTTTGAATTCCAAAAACAATGGGATGCAATACGAATAAAAATATAATAAAACAAATACCGGTATTACATAGAGGAAGGAAAAATATATGCAAGGAACTTGATAGTTAAAAATGACTAACCTTACTATTATTTTGTATTTTTTAAATGCAAGCGAAACGTGAATTCCAGTTAAAAGAATCACAAAAAATATTTAGAAATATTAAATCGGCAATATTTCAAATACTTCAATATCTTTATTTCAGATCACACAGAAAATTATAATTCGGATAAAACAGGTAAGGGAAAAAACGTTTACTCTAAATAAAAAAAATTATTGACTCACATAAAAGAAACAGCAAACACAATTGATAATAACTGATGCTTAGTAGATATATATTTATTAAGTTTCGTATTTTTGTGGGAAAATTCGAGGTTTTCTCTAGTATAACTAATACATGTTATAATGTTGGACCATTCGTTATGTTGAATCTCAGGCAGTTCATGTTAAGTTAATATTATCAGATTATTACATGGCATTTTTCATATCGCATGTATTATCAGCCCTAGGTTTTAATATCAGCCCAAGAGCCGCATGACTCGAGGGCTGATATTGACCGAGGGCTGATAATACATGCGATATGAAAAATGACATGTTATGATCTTTTTATCATATGCTTCAACAATGGAGAAAATAAAAGATTAATTTATTGATCCTTTTACGTGGTTCTCAAATAGAAGTTCAGAGAGTGAAAAGTTCACGGACGTCGGACCCCAAATGTAGTAAATTCGAAATGAAATCTTTCTAGCATATGCCTAAAAAGAACAGGAAAACAGCAGTATTATATATTTTAATATGGACGATAAAAGAATAATTCAACAATATACATAACGAACACTGTTTGGAAAAGTCAACAATTTTAAAGTAACTTTCTAGATTATATTTAAAACTTTTAAAAATGCAATTATTTTATCATTTGTTTTTTTGGTTTTTTTTTCATTTTACACAATACACTTTCCAGTATCCAAATAATTGTTTTGTACCTTACTTTGTATTGTTTTTCACTGAAAACGTACAATTGAGGTGTATTTTCCGGAATTTGCCGAGTATCGCCGGAATGCCATGTGATAACGTTACGGAAAGGCATGTGATAATAATCGAAGCATGTGATAAATTTTTCATATCATCCCGCTAAACACCATTTCGGAAAAATATGGAATTCACGTTGATTTAATGCTGTTATCATACTGTAAGAAATATATGTTATTTTCTCTAAGTATATGATAAGTATAGATTATTACATGGCATTTTTTCATATCAGACCCTTTATCGGCCCTATGTCATGATATCAGCCCAAGAGCAATTATCTATGCAAGTATGACGTCAAAACTATATTCGTTTGTCGAAAGCAAAGTAGTCATCCAGTACCAGTTCGAACAAAGATCAAAGATAATTACCTTAAATTTTCACACTTGGTCATAGACGAAGAAAAGTCTTTGGTTTTCCTTGTCGTGTTTTGTGGATCCTTTTTTTTTTATTGTGCCTTTTTAGCTCACCTGGCCCAAAAGGGTCAAGTAAGCTTTTCTCATCATTTGGCGTCTGTCGTCCGTCCGTCGTCGTCGTCCGTTAACTTTTACAAAAAATCTTCTCTGAAACTACTGGGCCAAATAAAACCAAACTTTGCCTAAATCATCCTAAGGGTATCTAGTTTAAAAAATATATCCGATGACCCCGCCCATTAACCAAGATGGCCGCCATGGCTAAAAAAAGAACATTGGGGTAAAATGCAGTTTTTGGCTTATATCACTAAAACTAAAACATTTAGAGCAAATCTGACACGAGAAAAAATGTTCATCAGGTGAAGATCTATCTGCCCTGAAATTTTTCAGACGCATCAGACAACCCGTTGTGGGTTGCTGCCCCTGAATAGGTAATTCTAAGGAAATTTTGCAGTTTTTGGTTATTATCTTGAATATTATAATAGATAGAGATAAAATGTAATCAGCAAAAATGTTCAGCAAAGTAAGCTCTACAAATAAGTCAACATGACTATTTTTGTCAATTGACCCCTTTAGGAGTTATTGCCCTTTAAAGTCAATTTGTCACAATTTTTCGTAATTTTTTGTAATCTTTTACAAAAATCTTCTCCACTTAATCTACTGGGCCAAATAGAATTAAACTTAGCCACAATTTTTAATAGGGTATCTTCATTTAGAAATGTATCCGATGACCCTGCCATCCAACCAAAATGGCCGCCATGGCTAAAAAAAGAGCATAGGGGTTTACTATAGAAGTCTATAGGAAAATTGTAGAAAATCAATTTCAAATGGTCACAACTTGAAAACTAATTTAAATAATGATAAGGGGTCTTCAGTAACTATTGTAAGACTACAATAGGATGACCTGCTTTTAATTTAATTACTGAGCCAAATTATACCAAACTTGGTCTCAATCATTATTGGGGTATCTAATACTATTTATTATGATTTTAACCTTATTTTACATGATTTCCAAAACCACAGTAGATACAGGTGAGCGACAAGGCTCTAGAGAGCCTCTTGTTTTGGCATCATCCGCCATTTTTTTTATAATTTCACTATAACCTAAACGAAAGAAGCAACAAAAAGTATATACGTGTACAAAACTAATTTATGACGTCATGATTATTAATTCCTATACCGTAAAACTAGTTTTGTAAGTGTCCATGAAACATTTTAATCGGAATTATAAGTTATATGGGTATTTTTACAAAGTGAATTGTTGTGTAATTTCTGTCGTTATCTCGAAAATCAAAGTTTTAGTCTTTCCGGCTTTTTTCAGTTTGTGAGTGAGTCGACCGAGTTTAAAGATTAATAAACTCCTTTTAGATAACCTTTTAGGTCGGCACCGCTGATATTGGACGTTTAGTTCCCGAGGGAACTACCCTTCTAGTAGCAAGAGTCTAGGATGTATTTTTTTTTTTCATCTTAAGTTTGTTTCCAAAAATCCTTTCAATCTTAACTTTAATGAGGGTTTCTTATCGTCGAGTTGCAAGTTGCGAGTTATGAAAGTCGAGTTGCGAGTTACGAAGGTCGAGTTGCGAGTTACGAAGGTCGAGTTACGAGTTACGACGGTGGAGTTGCGAGTTACGACGGTCGAGTTGCGAGTTACGACGGTCGAGTTGCGAGTTACGAAAGTCGAGTTGCGAGTTACGAAGGTCGAGTTGCGAGTTACGAAGGTCGAGTTGCGCGTTACAAAAATATTATGTTTCTCTAATTTCTTAAGAATTATATATATAAACGGTCTTATATATAACATTCGTGTCGTTTGATTTTTGAAACAGAATTTTCAGGTTTGCTTCGCATTTAATAACCAAAGCATACATGTACCCGAACTTAGTTATACACTGCATGAGGAAGGGTCCCGGAATTTTGATTGAAGGATTTGAAAGAGTTATGTTATACTTATTTATAAGAGTCTATATGTTGCAAAGTCACGCACGCTTAAATTTCTTTCATGAGAGCGACATTGTTCATTTTATAAAATAAAACAGGATATAATGTAGATATAAGACAAAATGTATACCGTACTGAACAAATCAAGCATAAGAAAATAAATCATGTAGGCGAATGATATATACTTGCAAATTATCGACATCTCACAGAATATGGCACTGTATTAGGCCTAAAGTAAATACTTATCAAAGGTACCAGGCTTATAATATTTTTAATCAGACTCATCAGTGACGTTTGAATAAAGGATATTCATTAGCATACCAAGTGCTAACTCTTCGTCTTTCGCAAAGGCTTAGGGTGCATGATATACGCACAATTGCACAATTAACTTAGGAAAATATATCATGAATTAGTTAGAAATGTGATATGTTATGTGCTTTATGTGATAAATTAAATAATTTTAAACTTTGTTAACTTTGTGATTCAACCCCAAGCGGAGAGTGCATATATATACCAAATAGTAAAATAATCGAGTTGTTCAATGTGTGTATATCTGAATACTACAACGCAAAAATAAGCATCCTATAGATGTCTTTCTATGGCATTATGGTAACTGCCTGGCATAGATCATAATATGATTTTTTTTTAATTTGGAAAGACGTTATTCTACAATAAGCTATACCGCTGTTATAAAAAACTAAAGGAAAGTTTTAAGGAATGTTATGGCGTGTGCTTTACGGTATGAGCACGGAAGCCTTGTCTGTCACAGGTTTACTTTTTACCTGCATGCAGCCTTGATACAAATGTTGTAGTTTCAAATATCAGCTGGGTATTGTACATATTTCTAAAAAAATGTGCTTACTTTTCATTTTAATATCATGCATAGCCTGTCACAAGAGCACCTAAAAAAGGTTTTACCCGGGTAAGTATGGCATCAAGTTGTACTTTCATTACTTAATTGTTAGGGAGTGCTGCTGGGGTTCTGTTACCCAACCCTTTGATTATATTTTAGATTTTAAAAATGTATACCTTTTCATATATAAACATAGGTAAAAATGTTACCTTTTACCATATTGTTTGGGTTTCATGTGGTGTGTAATGTAAAAATGGAATACCAAAGTGCCAAAAGAGAGAAAATTAGTTGAAAAAAACACAGCCGGGAACACCAAGAAAGATGACAGACGAAGTTATGGGTACCTTATTGACCTTATCATATATTTCTGATAGTTTTCCCGACCTATTCACATATTTTCAAGCTTGAAGTTGCTAATTCACTTTCAGACAGGCATATTACACTCTTGGGAAATTTGGAATTACCATGTAAGATAATGAATGCTCTCTGTGGTAAATAATTAAATAAAATAATTTTCCCTGAAAAATCATGTGCTGATTTAACCAAACTGAAACCTATATTAGTGTGTATGATGGAATGGTAACATAGATTATTATTATTTTCAATTCTCCTCAAAATAGAGACCACAGACAAAAAGAACCAATCAAATTGTCCTCCGGTTAAATACTGAGTTCTGGTTCACAGCGAATCACAACCAATAACACAGTGTTATTACCATAGTATCATCTTTTTGTCTCAAATATAGAACAACAAAAGAGACATTGTCAATTTGTAAATCATGAGCAACACGATTCGTTCCACATGGTGAACCAAATATACTTATCCTTCCAAAGCAGTTAAAATCAGATGATGATGGGTTTGTGATGTTGCCTTTTGTGAACAGCGGTTTGTCACTTTGTCTTTGGCCAAAGAGTTTTAAATCCTCCTTTCGGTATTTTCCGCCTTTCTTCTATGGTAGAATGCATAACTCAGGATTTAGGGTTGCTGTCTACATAAAAGCTACTAAACTAAGGGTTTCCAGTGGCATAATTTAAGATAACACGTAGGAAAAACTGTCTCCAAATACCAAATTGCCTTACATCACAGCGTCGTCGTCTCCGCCGAATGTGATACCATCGGATAACTCATCACGGAATACATTCTTTCATAAGCCATACTTCTGTCGCAGAAAGCGAGACTTAGGGTTAGTGATCCGGCGGCGGCGACGTTAGCTCTTGACTTCAAAGCTTAGTATTTCAGAAGGTAGAAGACCTGGATGCTTCATACTTTGTATATAGATGCCTTATCTTACGAACTTTCCGTCTGTCATATGACCAATGGCCTTGACCTCATTTTCATGGTTCAGTGACTACTTGAAAAAAAGTTAACAATTTTTTGTTATATTAATTTTTCTTCTATATTTGGTATCTGCGTACCTTGCAAGGTCCTCATGCCTGTCAGACAGTTTTCACTTGCCCTTGACCTCATTTCATGTATCAGTGAACAAAGTTAAGTTTTCGTGGTGAGTCCATATCACAGATACTATAAGCAATAGGTCTTTTATATATTTGGTATATGGAATGACTGGCAGGTGTCATCTCACCATGACCTCATTTCATGGTTCAGTGGTCAAAGTTAACTTTTTGTGTTTTGGTCTATTTCGCAGATACTATAAGTATTCAGTCAATTATATTTTGGTGTATGGAATGGTTGTAAGGTGTACATGTCTGTCTGACAGTAATCATCTAAACTTGACCTCATTTTCATAGTTCATTGGTCAATGTTGTTTTCTCTGAATTGTTCTGTTTTTTTAAATACTTTTCAAATAACTAACAACTGCACATATTGATGTAAAAATGTTTTTACGTTTTATACAGTCAATTCAAACTTTATGTAATCAATTTCCCATCTACTGCACAATGAGTTACGTGTAAAAAAAAAGTAAAAAGAGTTATATTTGTCAGCATGTTATTCCTTAATTAACTTGATTGATTTGGGTATGATTAACCTATTTTTTAGAAAGAAGTTACATATTCCAAAAAATATTGCGTCTTTTGCCTCTTTTACAAAAGTATCTTTGACAACAGTTACATGTATACAATAAAGAATGGAAACGGGGAACGTGTCAAAGAGACAACAACCCAACCAAATTATACAAGTCAACCCAAGGCCACCAATGGGTCTTCTACACAGCGAGAAATCCCACACCCAGAGGCAGCCCCAAGCAGGCCCCGAAACACAATGTACGCTAGATGAAGAAAATGGACGCCATTCTATGCTACGAAACATATAGATGAACCAAAATTAAAAAAATATACAAGACCAACAAAGGCTAGTGGTTCTTGACTAAGGACAGACGCAAAAATGCGACCGGGTTAAACAGGTTTTATGAGCGCTCAGCCTTCCCCCTTCACCTCTAGCCAATGTAGACATATATACTAGTTTAAACGTCCACAATTTTGAGTAACACTGCCAAAGAATAAATTTTGGGGTCCATAACAAATATTGCCTCTGCAGCTGCCCCAAAGAGCCCACTCTTAACGAAATCTGCAGAAGGGGTCTTTTACATGTAATATAGTTTAGTTGCTATCTCCCTTTACGATTAATATGACGGTGCTAGCTATGAAATTTAATAATAATTAAACTACAAGTTATCCACTGTATTTCAAAAGGCTATCTGTTTCTTCAGAAAATACTTTGCGTAGTGATTATGTAAGCAATCCATCCATTTTTTTACACGAGACTCAGATGGGGTCCAAACAACAAAAAGAATCAACAATACTGTATACAATTCTATAATCAATCATCACTCAAAAATGTTTAAGAGGTACACCAAAAAATTAAAATAGTTTTCCCCATTTTCACGCAACTCGACTTTCGTAACTCGCAACTCGACCTTCGTAACTCGCAACTCGACGTTTGTAACTCGTAACTCGACCTTCGAAACTCGCAACTCGACCTTCGTTACTCGCAACTCGACCTTCGTAACTCGCAACTCGACCTTTGTAACTCGCAACTCGACTTTCGTAACTCGCAACTCGATACTCGACAACAAGTGAATCCAAACTTTAATATACAGTAACATGTAACAACTTCAGTTGGGTAAACTGTATTTCTGAACACGTAACCACAATAAATGCATAGCAATCTCCTAGATCATCATTTTTTTGACAAACTTATTAATCATAAATAAGAAGATGTGGTATGTGTGCCAATAAGACAACTCTCCATCCAAGTCACAATTTATAAAAGTAAACAATTATAGACTAAAGTACGGCCTTCAACACGGAGCCTTGGCTCACACCGAACAGCAAGCTATAAAGGGCCACAAAATGACTAGTGTAAAACAATTCAAACAGAAAAACCAACGGTATAATCTATATAAAAAACGATAAATGAGAAACACTTACGAACCACATCAACAAACGACAACCACTGAACAACAGGCTCTTGACTTGGGACAGGTGCGTACAAATGCAGCGGGTTTAAACGTTTTAACAGGCGCAAACCTTCACCCTAACCTGAAACAGTAGTGTTACATTACAACATAAAAAGACACACTATAAAATATCAATTGAAATGGCTTAACTCGAGCAAAAAGACATATAAACAAAAAACAAGTAAACGTACACTGAACGAATAAATTTGATCTATGACACAATATAAAAACAATATTAATAAAAAAGATATAAAACATGTATTATGTCATTAATTTATTAATGACTGTATTACAAAGATGGCTGATTATATTCTTATCCACAAAAAATAATTTAAATCGGAAGTAATGTGAAGTAAGGCTATCTTAAAAATATTATTAGCAAATGTTAACTATCAAGTCGGAAAAGAAAACGGGAAGATCTGTTTTGTTTACGGTAAAAAATAATCCAAAAATCTTTGTGATGAAGTGCACATTACACATGATGCAATATACGAACCAGTGGGGTACCAGAACTTTATAGACGATGAAAAGAAGCATGCAGCTGCATAAGTCATCATTTGACAATTCAATTAAGAAACATAGTTAAATATTTCTATTTATTTAAATCACTTAGTCAGGTCACAGGCAAAAAAGCTTGAAATCAATATGACGTCATAAGCATGTTAAAATTAACGTATTTGATCACAGCAAAGTCGTACACACATGTATACAGTTTTTGGTAAACTTAATATGAACATTAACCTTACCTAAAACGCATATTTGACTTTCAAAATAACTGTGCAAAACATCTGCGCAAAACATATATTTGGTAAGGTTGTGCATGTCAAAATGTGATCAGAATATAAAAATAAATAAAGCCGGTTTGATACTTTTATCCTTATAATTAAACAAGCAAGTATCAAATTCACCTAATATTCTAATTAAACAAGCAAGTATATTAGACAAAATTAATATTTCTACACTTATGTCATATACGCACACATATATGAATCAGCTTTCTAACGTCGATTTTTTTAGGGTTAACAGGAATAATAATCGGAGGGATTCTAGGATTTGTATTTGTTCTGGTAATCATTGTAGTATTTATCTGCTGTCGCAGGTGAGTATCTTTAACTTGCTATATTCATGTTTTGCATGAAGTATTTTCAAAGATTTATAAAAGAAGTTGGTAAAATTCTCATTTGAACAACTATATCAGAAGGTTCGTATTAGAAAATCCTCTACTCAATGAAATGCACAAGATGGTAACGTGTCGACATTGAGAAGTATCATTCTTTGGATTAAAGCTCCCATCGTTTTAACTATTTCTCCCAAAAAACATAGAACTAGAAATCAACTGCATGTGGTATATATATAGCAGTACAACTAAGTCACATTATAAGTCTGATATCATATTACAGAATTCTTGATATCTCACATTCGTAATTAGTTATCAAAGGTACCAGGATTATAATTTAATACACCAGACGCGCGTTTCCTCTACATAAGACTCATCAGTGACGCTCAGATCAAAATAGTTATAAAGCAAAACAAGCACAAAGTTGAAGAGCATTGAGGACCCAAAATTCCAAACAGTTGTGCCAAATACGGCTAAGGTAATCTATTCCTGGGATAAGAAAATCCTTAGTTTTTCGAATTATTCAAAGTTTTGTAACAGGAAATTTATAAAATGGCCATATAATGTTATTCGTTATCTTTATATTGTAGTTATAATTGATGCAATACAACCCTTTTTCCATAGAGAAGAAAAAATTCAGATTTTTCATACGTATAAGTCAAATCCTTAGAATACGTACATTCGATGACTAGAACTCGTAATTCCATTTTTAATATACAAACCAATGAAAACATGATATCCAAACGAAATAAAATCGATGGAGAGGGTAGGCGAGTCTAACTATGCAATGTTCACCTTGCATGTGAATTCAGACTAAAATCTAATATCACGAGATAGATATAGGTGACAATCAGAAGATGAAAGTAGTGGAGATGAAGAAGAACACTGTTACGGGAGTTATAGGTTGCACTTTGTAAATACAGTGTTTCACAAACCACGCCTCTTTTGGGGAGATATATAATATTCATAAGATATTTTGTTTTGTTTACGTACTGGTTCCCAGATATGATCCTTATGCTTCATCTCAAAGAGACATAACTTGGGAATGTTATCGGTATAAATAAACATAAATGGCGGCCGCCTTGAATTCTGCGGATGACCCAAAGTGAAGGGAGGGGTAGTACAGAATTTTAGTATAAGTTTAAACTCTAAGAAGTTCGGGGCATATAAATGTTGAAAATATGCCGCACAGCCGTATATTTTGGCCTTTGAAAAAAATAGTAGTGCATATGAGCTTTCCATTCTAGGATATAATTTTTTTCGAAACTTCATAGTAAAAGTGGTACAGTTTTAACCGTAAAAGGAGTTCCTATGGGAATTGCAATGTCTATACTTACAGAAATGCAACCTTTAAGAATAAGATTTTGCGACATTTAAACAGTGGGAATCATATGAACTTCAAACGAAATCCAGATATGTTTACATTTCTTCCTGTTGTAGTCGTTCGTTTTTTTCAATCAATAAATGTAAAATAACACATAGTAAATACTTGTAGAAAAAAGAACAAGAAAGAAAACAAGAGGGCTGGAGATGAAATGAGAGAGAATACATCAACATATGACAAACCTTGGAATATGAACAACCAATCAGCTACAGCAAATTATCATAGAGAAAATGACATGCACGATACGGGAGAACAAGAGCGTGTCGCATTAACTATACCGACGACACCGGAAGCTGCAACTCAGTTGGATGGTGGTCAGTATTTTGTTTTAGATCCCGGTGCAACAGGATTTAATAGATCAAATAAGAATTACCCAGAAGTAGACAATTATAATGCTATAATGAATAGTATATGCGACAATGAGGCTCAATATGCAACGTCTTCTGACGGCATTTATGACGTCACGAATGAAAGACGACACAGGGAAAAGGATAACATTAACATTTACAGTCATACTGTTGATGATGTTTACGACACTTCAGTCAATGACAGGAGAGGAAAAGAACGTGACAATGCATATGATGATTGTGTTTTACAAAATGATGGTTAGCATTATCATACATCTCAGCATTACCGATTAACTTACAGGTGGAAATAAACTCATCCAAGAAACAAGGCTTTAATAATTGTGTACGGGAGGCGTGCGTTTCCTCTACAAATACAACAAATTCATCAATCCTTTCTTGTATAAAAGAATCCTTCTTACTAATAGTTTCGATAAAATATCAAAGTAATTTAATCAAATATAGTTGGTCAAGTCTATTTGAAAAATAGGGATATATTATTGACATGAATGCAAATGTGTGGTGTTTATGTGTTTATTATAACCAATTATGGATAAACATATGCAATAATCGTCACAGTAACAAAATTTTGCTAAAAATTAGACACCTGAAACTAACTACTAATATTCGATTTTCAATTACGTAGATCACCCATATAGCAAGCTTTAAATCTTCCAAAATCATGATGTATAGTAAATGAGAAAACTACCTCATTATTCTGTCCAAAAAAATGTATGTTTTAAGGTAACAGGTACGTAACGTGGCGATATAACGGATTTTTTGGAAATTATTCTTTAATTTCACGTTCAGCTATTTGGATGATGTCCTCTCACTAAAAATTTCCAAGTGTGTGGACGCTTTTACCACCAATAAACTTTAAATAAAGGATACAACAGACACTGGTAAGTGTGCCTCATATGAACTGTGTATGAATATCGGAAACAAAAAATATATAATAAGTAACCTTTATATTTTTAAGACAGATCAAATTAAATATTTTGCAGAAAGAAGTACAAATGTAAAGGAGGCACATACATTTCACGAAGATATTAAATAAATTGACTTTAGATTGTCTTTCTCAAAAACTTTTCCTTTGAGTTTTCTTTAAAAATAATATGTAATTGCCAATTTTATTTCAGATTTTTGATATAAAATTGATAGGGGTCACGGAATTCGTCTTTTATTTATAAGTCATTCAAATGTAGAGGAAATCTATGTTTTAAGGGCATACGATACAGTAGAGATCCCTCGTTGATTTTTTCTTGAAATTTTGGTAGAAGGTCAATTTCGATGTGTACTTTTGAAATATGCAAAGAAAAATATACCTTCATGACTTACTTTTTGAGATAATTTGGTTCGAAATTTGCATATTTGAAGGAAAAACCCTGAAATTTCAAAAATCAGGACTTTTAAGGAAAGTACCAATACTTTTGAACGAACAGTCATAATTTAACCGGGTTTTTTGTAAAATGTTCCCTTGATCCATGGCATCAGCATGCTGTAACAAGTTAACGGTTGAAATAAATAATTATATCCTAAATTCTTTTAATACAAGTGAAATAAAGAAGATGAAAATATTTTTGCGTCTACACAGAAGTGCAGAAAAAATTCTATCGTTGATTTTTTCTTAAAATTTTGGCGGAGCGTTCTTGAAACAGAACTTGATTGATTGCAAAAGAAAAAACTGGGGGTCCATGTGCTTGTTTTTTCAATAAAAGCAATAAACCTTAATTTTTATTGGCAAACGGGACGTTTGCCAATAAGGCGCCAAACTACGTTGGAATAAGTTTTATTCGCAACAACGTCGTGAAATCTTTCCCGCCGTTCACTACTACGTTGTCAATTTCAGTGGTAGAGCCAAGGTGTTTTTTTTAAACCAATGATATTAATCATGAAAATTAATAAAGCTGGCTCCTCGTAAATAGCATCATATTTGCCAAACCTTTATGAATTGTTACGAAACTTGGATAGAAAAAGTATTCTAGTAAATTACTTTTAGAAAAGACATGTTCGGAAACAAAACAGATATATATAATAAAAAAATTAATTTGCATCTCTGCATGTACGACATTAGTCATACAATTCATGTAGACAACACAGCTTGAACATAGTTTTAATTGTTCAAAAGGCCCCGACATGACAAAATGTGCAACAATTATAAAGTAAGGGGGATGATATAAAAATAAGGACATTTGGTATGATTGCAAAAGAGACAACTATCAACCATAGTTCAAATGACGAAGATAAACGCTATTAAAGGTAACCCTACGGCCTTCAACACAAAAAAAAAAAAGAAAAAAAAAAGCCACACCGTATAGTCAGCTTTAAAAAGCCCCGACATGAAAATGTGAAATAATTCAAACAAGAAAACTAACGACCTACTCTATAGGCATTACATGAACACAAAATCATACCCACATTAAATCGGGTCAGCTTAGTCCATTACAGTGTAGTACTAGTATAACATTTCATACAGCAGTCGATATAAGAGCATGAAATTTAATGATTCTGTATCAATAGATAAGTTACCTAAGCTTGTCTTCAGGGTATTTTTTTTTTATTACGGTACATATAATCATTGAATTACTTGTCTGTATTTTACCTTCAATCTAGGAGTGAGTGCAACCACATTGTTTGTCCGGTCCAACAAATATTTTGTTTCTTATCTGAGAAACTTCTTTACAAAAAGACTTCGTATTGTTCAGTAACTTAACATCAATGAGTTGCAACTCTGGTCTGTCAAATACCTAATTCCTGTGTGCCGATTTTTCTCTCTCAATATGTACATAGAGGATATGCTTAGCACATCAACGGGTGCGTTTTTGTTTTTGGGCTATAATACGGGGCTTATAACTGTGTCATTTTAACTGACAGTTTTTCTTCATACACATATATATTCCACGGGTTAAATTCTAAAAATGTCGTTAAACTCTTTATTGTACCTTTTCAAAGTCAGGAACAGTAAGATGCGTTGTCATTATTTATTACGTTTTTTTGTTAGCCAAATGGTGAAGTTACGATATAAATTACTTATTGTTTTGGGTTTTTTTTTTGTGTAGTTGGGTTTCTCTCTCATCGACGTCTTATGTTTTTCATATCTCTTATTCATTTCCTATATGAAATAACAGACATACAAAGTTAAGAATGTGGATTTGATTTTTTTCCAATTCGAAGTTAATATTGTTGACTTCCTCATTAATGAATAAATATAACAATTCTCGTGATTTGGCCGATTTTCATTGCAGGTACTTTTTTCAATTTCGCGCAATCGGGATTATGACGTCAGTGGATTTTCCGCAAATGTGACTACATCTAAAGCGACGTCGCGAAATGTAATCGGTCTTATTAGAAACATCGCGAAATTACAACGTTCTGATTAACAACGTCGCGAAAACAACATGAACAGTTTTGAAAACGTTATTATCTGCCCCTGCTACTGTATCGTATGCCCTTAACTGCACAATGCAGTGAAGACGTCACGCTTACTTTTTCATTTCGGCGCTTTGTTCATGATGTGTAGAAGTTTCAAATATTTATACTCGAACAACGAATTCGTTGACGCCATAAATTCTTTATTTATAAAACGGAAATTTCAGTAGCAATAACATATAATTCTAAAAAGAGTTCGTAGGACAGGCATTTGATAAATTAGAAATTTAAAAGTCAAATTGCTGAACTTTTTTGCGATATTTACATCGATGTATATTATTCATTAGTACACATATTTTCCGGATATTTAATTTGCTATATCTCTGAAAGTATTTCAGTTACATGTATCAGTTTTTCGATATTCATATGTTCATCGTGTTTTAGTCATGAGCAATTTTCATAAAAATCCGCGAGATAGCCCATTTACGTACCTGTTACCTTATGTCAATTTTTATTAATAAATGAATAGGATGAAGTAATCTTGCCACCTTAGTGCTGAAGTGGCGTGTTTTGTGTTACTTTGATGTCATAAGCATTTGCTAGTTTGTGATAGTCGGATAGGCCGAATTTGTGAGGTCGATTTTGTAATAGGCTGAGTTTGTTATGGGCCGACTTTGGTATTGGCCGAGTTTACAGACTCGGCATATAACACACTCAGACTATAACAAACTCGGACTACTAGAAGAATATAAGAATGATAAACGATGTTATCTAATATAATTGTAATGAATTATCAGTACTTAATTTTGAATTAATTATGAGTTAGAAAAATGTCAAAATTAATATCACCAAAAACAATATAGCTATCATAATTTACAATTATTTGATCAAGGTTTTTTGAAGATTTATCTGAAAAGTCCGTCATTTGTAGATGGAGGTTTGTAAATACCGATTATTAACAATTTTTTCTCATCAATAAATACTTCATGTGAAATGTTTTCGATTTGTAAGTCACTTTGAGTAATAAGATGCCTCCACCACTTGAATTTCTATCCCGTCGGTATAGTTTGTAGCCTTCACAACGGTGAAACGATTGTGATATAAACATATTCTTTTCGTCGTCACCAGTTAATAGTTGGTATTAATTAGTTCTCTTCGGTCTTTAATTTCATCCGTTTTCAAACCTCGTATGGTTTTTTTAATCCAGTATCTTATACATATGAGAGGAACCGATGTGAACTTGTAATATTCCACTATTCCTGCATTCCCTTTGCTTGCACGTGCCTAGAGTTTGCTATAAGACGAGTTATCCAGCAACGGCAGTGGCGACACCTGTTAATTCTTGTATTTTATCTGTTTTCGTTTTTGACCTCTGTTTTTAATTTTTTAACGTCTGTATTTTAATTTTATGTCTGTTTTCGTATTAAACATCTGTTTTTAATTTTTTATGTCTGTTTTTTTTATATTTTAAGTCTGTTTTTATTTTTCAACTTTAACGTCTGTTTTTTTTTTTTTTTAATTTATGTCTGTTTTCGTACTTGTATTTGACCTCTGTTTTTTATTTTATGTCTGTTTTCGTTTTTTTATGTCTGTTTTCGTTTTTTATGTCTGTTTTTTAATTTAACGTTTTTTTTTTTTTTTATTTTATGTCTGTTTTCGTTTTTGATGTTTTTTTTTAAATTATTTTAACGTCTATTCTTTTAATTTTATGTCTGTTATCGTTCTTTAAGTCTGTTTTCGTTTTTGGCCACTGTTTTTAATTTTATATCTGTTTTTTTATTTTAACGTCTGTTTTTTTTTTTACTTTTATGTCTTTTTTTGTTTTTGACCCCTGTTTTTAATTTTTTAACGTCTGTTTGTACATTTTTTTTATGACTGTTTTTTTTTCGAGTTTGTTTTTGATTTCAACGTCTGTTTTTAAAATTTTGTTAAATTTTGCCCGAATGGCTGTCCATACGAGGATGTTTTGTAGATTCATGAAATTCAAATCTATGGGTTAAACTGTGGACTTTTCTTTCCTTCTTCAGTAGAATTGAGTGCTGATTGCTGTAGGCAATCGGAGAGTGACAGAAAATACATTTCAATGTTTTTAAAATCATTTTAAACATTCCTCTTTTTAAACCAAAAACTGATAGCGACCACAAAATAATTTTCATGCCATCAAAGATTAAAGATATAACCGACTTATTTTTATATTATTTCTCCATTGAAATTATCATGTTTGTCGTACAGACTAGCGTTATACGTCAACTGATATGTCAATAACAGAGAATGTGGATTAAACGTAAATGAGATAACCGAATGACACAAACAGCCAAAAGTCAAAAAACACTATCTAGTTACAGACAGGTATATAAACAACATGTTAAGTTCTAAATTGCCGGAGTCTATAAAAAAGGTTGTGATTTAATTTAAAAGAAACGATCAGAGTCAGCTACTGACTAGCATATAATATTAGTTCCTTCGTCTAACTCAAGCTATGAGTCTCTGATTTTCATTTTCATAAATTCAATCCAGTGTAAAATATTACATGTTCATGTTCCTGTTATAACAGTTTGATATTCCAATTGTTCATATGTCAGTGTTTTTTTCCTTAAACCCACAAGTGTTAAAGGAAAGAAAACATGAGAATAACGATAGAGGAAAATACAATATCCAAGTAGTCCTTTTTTTACATATGGACACGAGAATTATTGATTACATTTTTATTTACTCTTTACTATTTCTTTTACCAATCAGACCGAAGAAAATTCTCAAATTTGGTCCTAAAAGTAGAAATAGTAAAAAAATTAACTATACTGTGTGGTATTTTTTACTTTGACTATAATTGATAACTATAACATACAAATAGGTCACAGTAAGTCGGTTTAATATATTAATATATCCTCCAGAACTAGAAATTAAAGAAACAACAGACACGGCCTCCTCCGCCTCATTTTTAGACTTATACCTTGAATTTGACATAAGCGGTCATCTCAGTACAAGAATCTATGACAAACGAGACGATTTTAATTTTGAAATTATCAATTTCCCCCACCTTAGTAGCAATATACCAACTTCACCTGCATATGGGATATACATTTCCCAACTCATTTGGTATTCAAGAGCTTGCAGCTGCTACTCAGACTTTATAAAACGTCACCAGTGTCTGAGCAGAAGGTTGATGAATCAGGGTTATGTCAAAGAACGTCTCGTCCTTTTTCTAAAAAAAGTTCATCGGAAGATACCAAGACCCTGTTGAAAAATATTCCGTATCAACTTCACAAACAATACATCATGGTCTTGAAGTATAGATTCTAGGTAGTGACGTTGCTTATCATCTTAACTACGTGTTATAGTGTTCTTTTATTTGTCTTTGTAAAGTATTATTTAACATGTACTGTTTAGTCAATTTTTGGTAATATCCTTTTGGCGTTGCGCGGTACTTATGCATCCCGCCACTGTGTTGTTGTGCTGTGGTCATTTTTTGTATTCTTATCTTTCATTTTTGCTTATGTGCTTTGTCTATATGCCATTTTGTTTTTCTTTGTTGACATATTTGTTTGTCTTTATAGTGATTAAGATTATAATATAATGTTGACTGCTGTACCCCTATTTTTGACATTTTAACCTTTTATGTCTGTTTGTTTTGTTCACACATTGTTGTCAATATAATGGAATTTTATGCGACTGTCATACAAGTGAGAGGTTTAGCTAGCTATAAAACCAGGTTTAATCCACCATTTTTTACATAAGGAAATGCCTGTACCAAGTCAGGAATATGACAGTTGTTTTCAATTCGTTTGATGTGTTTGAGCTTTTGATTTTGCCATTTGATAAGGGACTTTCCAATTTGAGTTTTCCTTGGGATTCGGTATTTTTTGTTATTTTACCTTTTAGTACCCAATCCCTATTCAGAAAATCTTAAAATCAAGGTTTGAATTTGTTGTGCTTCATTTCTCATTGTTCAGTTTGGAAAGCATTTAACGGTTTGAAGTGTATGCCATTAATTATTTGTTATATTCCAATAAAGAAGTATTAACAAAAGTACAGAACTACAAGATATATTCAAAAAGGAGAAGTCCATAAAAACTGACAAAATCAAACGCTAGACTTTATCAACCAATGGAACGAATAAGAAACGTTTAGCAACTTCTATATCGCTAATAGTGTCAGTACATGTACATCCAGCTCTTTAGTAATCATTATAAACTCTTCAAACACAATGTACGAATCAAAATTAAAAACATAACTGGGTTAACCTTTACCGGATACTAATAACGAAAATGTATACTTCAGTAAAAAATACAAATCAAATATATATATAAAGGTATATGATTACTTGTATCAAAAGAACAAACTTATTGTCGTTTTTTCGAGTGCCTCTATTGGAACTGGATTGCTTACACAATAGGAGCACCTGAGTTCACCCCTGGTTTTTGGTGGGGTTTGTGTTGCTCAATCTTTAGTTTTCTGTGTGGTGTTTTGTAGATTGTTGTTTGTCTATTTATCATTTTACTTTTTGGCGTTGTCCGCTCACATTTGACCTTTTATTACTGCCCCACTGGTGTCTTCTCCCTCTTTTCACAAAAAAAGGTAGAGTATGTATTTTACAATGCTTTGATATATACTGTTATTTTCTTCCAATAATTTAGAAATAAAATACTTACTTTGGTTACACAAAGCTGTATTACATGGCATTTGGTGGTCTGTTGTTGATTGTGAACAACACTGAGCACATGCAGTGCCTGCATAAGGACTTGACAATCGCTTGTCTACACTGGCGGTGTTTGCATTTACATTATCTTTGTTCAATGTATCCAGTAATTGACAAACCTTTGTAAATAATTATCATATTATTATGTATAAAACATTGTTTATTGATATATTTAATGTATAGATACTTACAGACTTACGCATGCAAATTTTACTGGGTTTGCCTGTTGCTAAAAAAGAATTTATGCGAGATGAAATATCGTGTAAACTAAAATTTATTTCTCGATTTATTTGCCTTTCTAATGGGCATTATGAGGTTTAAAAGTGTTGAAACTAAATATAGCTCTCTACAATAAAATGCAGATGTATACGTATCTGGTTCAACTGTTTTCGCAATCTATGCCTACAAAATTCATATTGATCGTCGAGCAAACCAGAATTTTCGTGAGTTTGACGTTCCATCTTTAAATAGATATAACAATTTTAGCGTTTTCCATTCGCTCAAATGTCTTGCAAATGCAAAAGTTAAAGATTGACCGTAACCGTACCGGAAATTATAACAAACAACGAGTGATGGGATACTTACATTAGAAAAAAGGAGGAGATACCAAGGGGACAATCAGACCTTTGAAATACTTAAATATACATCATATACCTGAACAGAACGACATCCAGCATTAAATACTGTGTCCAACGTCCGCAGTACACTCACTTCTAGGTAACAGCTCTAAAATATTATAGAGGGTTCCAATTTTATCATTACAAATCGTATATGGATAACTAGATTTATTTTTTAAAAATATTACCTAAAAAAAATATGAGTGTAATATGACTCTTGGAAAGAAGTAAAACATAAAATTAAAGTTAGAAACTGAATTTGAACTTTAACGTTTTTTAAACACTGTATAAGATGCAAAATGTAGTTCTACCATTGTTGAGCTGAATTAAGGACGTAAAACGTATAATCTAACGAAAGCCCTGTATGGTCGTTACCTCCGCTATCTAAAGCAGAAAATATATCGGGTGTAGAGTGCATATTTATAAGATAAAGATACTAAATTATTTACCTCTACACCATCTGAACAACTTGATGGTGTTCTCCAGTAGCAATCGGTTAACCTTCTGTCATCTTTACATGTTAAACATCGCAATCCTTTAAAAAAACAACTGATTATTTAACTATTTTTAAATCTTTGAAAGTCTTTGTTTAAATTATTCAAAACTTTAATCGAACAGCAGAGGACAATTTCTTGATGGACCAAAACAATTTAAGACATGTACATTAGTTATTTTTCGGGATATTTGGTACCATTACAGAACCGTCATTACAGATGAATATTGAATCAGTACGATGCACACATTGTATAAACACTTGTATTATATTTTAGAAGACTGTATGTTTGACCTCTAGATGTTTATTTTAGAAGACTGTATGTTTGACCTCTAGATGTTTATTTTAGAAGACTGTATGTTTGACCTCTAGATGTTTATTTTAGAAGACTGTATGTTTGACCTCTAGATGTTTATTTTAGAAGACTGTATGTTTGTCCTCTAGATGTTTAATTTAGAAGATTGTATGTTTGAACTTTTAATTAGATGTTTAAATTTTTCCGTCGTTGGTTTGCTGTCTCTTTGCATAAACTCCACATTTCAATTTATTCAAATCTGGAGGTCGGCGTACAGTCTACAACAAAAAGCAACATCCAACGTTGATTTGAAAAAAATCTGTAGCCTTCGATCAATCTCTAAATGAACCAAAACTCTTAAAACATTAGGTATTACTCGGAATGTTTGATACCCTATTTTTTATGTTGATTCTTCCTATTGCCTCCAGACTTGATTAAACTAAAAAAAACATAAAAATTTTTAGGTGCAGTATAAAATTTGAAAGAAGTAAACTATAGAATAAATTTGAAACAGAATTGTATTATCACCTTTTAACGCTCAGTCTGGTCTAGGTTTGGAATACCGTATTACTAATAACATTGAGAATGGAAATGGGGAATGTGTCAAAGAGACAACAACCCAACCAAAGAGCATAAATCAGCCCAAGGCCACTAATGGGTCTTCAACACAGCGAGAAAATCCCGCACCCGGAGGCGGGCTTCAGATTGTTTGTTGACTTACCGGTCGTTGTAGACAATATGCTGGTAAAACTGATGACTGCAACGAAAACAATAAATATAACGAGTTAATGTCAAACATTTACCAACAATAAAATATGAAATAGACAATTAACAAAACTACACTACAATGTATGAACGGACTAAAACTGACGTTAGTACTATCCAGTTATGTACTTATTATCTTGTACACAATTTATATCGAATGGTTAATAATATTAATGTTTCCATTTAACTGGGAGAAAAACTTCTGTGGCTAAGTTGTTAAATTGGGTATGAATAAATTTTCTATTTATTTATACAGTTTCCTATTAGGTATTTTTCTTGGAGAAAATTGTGACGGCTTGGGGTTAACCATCGACCTTATTGCGAAATGACTATAAAAGTTGAATCGAACGGACCTTGCAATTGCCGTTGAACTCAACTGTCATTGTCATATAGTACGGGGAAATGGCTTTTGTTGTTATTTTTCAAAACGAAGCTTGCTGGAAGATTTTCAGCAGTAGTGTTTGAAACTTCAATTCTGATTAGACAACGTTGAGGATTTGTTGGTATCAACTCAAACTATTTACGTGTATACTATCTAATGGATACATCATAGATAACGTTAACGCACCGCCGGTACATTTAAGTTTTACCCACGAAATCTATAGTTGACGCTTGGGATTTTAAATATGCATTAAATTCACCTTCTACGTACGAGTACGAAAAGGCACCACATGAGATGTTTTTGTTTTATCAAAATTAAGCATTTAAGCACATAGTTCAGTACACAATGATGTTGTGATTTAATATAAATACAATGAACCGTAAACAATGTATCAAAATGTCTTTTATTCTGTAACTAACAATCAAGTACCTACCTGATATAACATTCACTATCCACATTTGGATCTAAAATGTTTAAAAAAGATTATCCATTATGGTATTTCAGTTGTTGAAATTTGGCATTTCGGTATTTCAGAAAGTGCTAAATTTGTTATTTTCTGAAAAAATACCCGGAGTAAGAAAACAATCATTAGCACACGGCTGAAACCTAAGTACACAACTAGAGAAAGAATTGAGCTTTTATACATATTCACCCCTCAGGTTGACTGTGGTATAAGAATATAATTACCGGAACTTCTCCCATCTAGCGGTAAAATCCATGCTAAAGAGTAGCGTCCGTTTGGCATTGCGGGATGTATAAATACGCAGCCACGTCCGGTCAAAATGAGGACGTTAAACAAACGCTTCGTGTAGTGAGAGTGCCACGGTCTGTGGACGCCCAAAAACCCTTGTGGCCACTCGGGTTCGTAAAAACTGGCACAGGCTAAAGTTTTTTAATATCATATATATTTCCATGAAGACTCATCACGATTATTGCAAATGCGAAGGAACATAATACATACCAATAGAATGATTGTTAGGATTTCCTCTTTAGATAAAAATATTAAACCTTATGGAAAACAAAATTTGTAAAGGCCTCGCAAGGATACAAAAACTGCTGAATATAGCCTGTTTATGGGAATGCTAGTAGTTTGTTTCTACAAAAATGGCTTTAATTTCCTAAATTCATAGCCCTCGTGAATTGTTTTCTTAACCTTAATAATAATAAAATCCATACGTCTGATTCATTGCCACATGCATCTCGCTTGGACTTCCGTGGTTTGGTTGTTTACTTACCTTAAATACACACATATTCAAAACGCGAATATATAAGAACCTCGTGTGCAAGATAAGAAATGTCAATAAGTTCAACAACAATTAAATGAGCATTCTACTACGTGCCTATCAGCTTTCAATGTCGTATAAGAAATTCTTCTTTTGATTCTCATCCCTACAATAGTTTAAATATACAGAGGAAATAAGGCCCGTCTGTCTGTTAGGCCTTTCTACTTAATGCAATAATAAAAACTGCATTGGATTAATATGATTTAATTATTTTTTTAATATTTCGACTAAAGTGTTACTAGTATAAGATAGAAGAGAATATGTCAATAGATTTGAAATGGTAGATATTGATATATTTGTTTAATATTTAAATTTGGGCAAACAAAATAGTGACGTTGAGAATGAAGTCTTACCCATTTAGTCAAATAACAACATTTAATTTTAATTTGCTGTTATGGTCTTATATGTGTTTGGATGGGTGCGATTTTGTAGGGGTGGCGTGGAAATTCAATTACCAATTGATCATTGATAACTGTTTTAAGATAGCTCAATGTCCAAATTACATTTTATATACACATTAAATTTAGTACATTTGTTATTTTCCGCTCTTTTAGTCTAAATTTAATTTCTTTCGTCAGGTAAAGAAGAAAAAAATTAAAACCGAGTGGAACATTAAGTTGTAGATCTATACAAAGTCTCATTTAAGACCATGTCAAATGGCGTACTGCAAATGTTCGAAATATTCAAATTTATACAGGGAGTTGTTAATGAGAAGAATCTATAGGTTATCAGAACAGTAAGTTAAAATATTATTCCTATTTGATAGAAAAGATACCCTGTGCAACTGATAAACTGTTGAAAATCTTGTCTTTTGCATGTGGATGGCATTCAACATCAAGATCTGAATAAATCTCACCTAAGTAAAAAAGAAGAAAATATCTGGGATCATTTACATTTTGAATAATAATGTTATAACTGTCATATATTTCTATGAATCAGGGAAATGAAACATTTATAAACTTCCTTTAATCGTCCTAAAAATATATATGGTATCTCTGGTTTCTTGTTTCTTTTTTCGCATTTCTATTTACGCCCCGTGTTCTTTGACTGATCACAAGATTTCCAATTATTTGTATCCTTATTTATATGTACACACCCTTCAATTACCGGTCATTTGAGTGTAATGCTGATGCAATGGATAATAAAGATCCGACAAATGTACTGTTTTTCTTTTTTGGAATGATCAGTAGATAATCTATTCTAATTATCTTCTGTTTCAAGAATTTTGTGGTAATGTTTTAAAACCCACATCTGATTCTCCTTCCACTTCACTCTTAATTTTCCGTGTACACTGCTAGGTGAAAAAAAAATATATAAATCTGATAGCACTTATATGACATATTGTTAGGACACCTGTCTATTGTTGAAGATTTCACGTCACCCTTTAGATGTCTTTAGGTTATTTATGTAGTTGGGTTGCTGTCTTATAGCCGTATACTTCACATCTCCTTTTATTCATGCAGCTTTATTTTCTGAGTGCACTGATGACTGCAAAAAAATATTATCATATAAATCTGATAGCACTGCCAGTTTTGCTTTGTTTCAAATATAGCGGATTGCTTTTTTGATTTTTTTGGTTTAACGTCCAGTGACAAATATTTCATGATATTTAAAGCCATTGTGTCAGAAAATCAAATCGTAAAGATATTGCGCATGTGTCTATTCTACTTAAATATTTGCTGTTTTGGTTATTTTTGAGTGAAGAAAGAACGAATTTTACAGAAACGCAGACACGCACTTGCTTCAAATGTGTTTTCTGGAATAAAACCACTAATACATAGCCTTCTATGTTAAATTGTGCAATTTTAAGCATTTGAAGCTATTTTTGTCTTTAGTTCAAATAAAGTAGCACTCATTTCATAGCAAAACTATACGTTAAATTAGGCCTTTAGTTTTCCTAATTGAATTGTTTTATATTTTTCATGTTGGGGCCTTTTGTAGCCGACTATACGGTATGGGTTTTTTTCATTGTTGAAGACCGTACGGTTGCCTATAATTGCTTTCATCGACTTCATTTAAAATTTGGTGGATAGTTGTCTCATTGGCAATCATACCACATCTCCTTATTTTCATACATATCCCGACTTGACTGTGCTGAAAAATTCAACATATCTTAAATTGCATATTACAGCGAACTGGTTCCCGAAAGTTTGGAAGTATAAAAACAGGTACTTCTATCCTCAGTAACAGGGCAAATATGACCCCTATCAAAGTTTCATATATTTATTTTATTATTCATGAGAAACTTTCATCAAGGGTTCTACAGTGATCCCAAGTCCTGGAGCTTTCATTTGACACCAAAATAACCCTCTTTTTGTTTACTTTTTGGCAAAGTTACAGCTATGCGTAGGAACTATTTTGTTTAACATATGTACTACTTTCTTGTATGTTCTTTGTGACCGGGCCCGAATTTGTGCTTTTATATCTTCTGAGTGTCAAGCGAAAAATAAAGAATTACCACACAAACTATTTTTGGAAATTAGCGGCGCAGATATCCCTTCACACTATACGTAAGTCTTACTCATTTTCTGGAGAAAAATAAAGATAAGCGAAAACTTAAAAAAGATTGAAGAAAATGAACAAAAAACTCTGTCTTTCTTACGTAGTTATATGTTTTTAATTCAACAATATTCAGAATCTTTTTGAAATGATTATGTGACTCTAAAAAGAGCCGTTTTCAATATGCAATTGTCTTTGTTTTGTAATTTCTGTCTGGGTGTTATCACTTTAACTGCTTCTTCAGCAGTGTTAACATTTGATTCTTCCTCTTACACTGCAGTGTAGACCGATTTCTCAGATCCTCTCCATGTTTTCTTCATTAGACGATTGATTACATTGACTTCCTCTCTGCATGATTAACTCAGTGGATTGTTTCTCTACAGTTCCGTTACATCTGCCATACTGACGCCAACTTCGACTTACGACTTGTTTTTACAATCATGGAATGGTTATACCAGTATGACTCTGACTTAGACTTTAGCAGTTTTAATCGTTTACGATGAAATTATGCTGTTTTTTCGTCTGTTGTCGATGCCATACTGTGATATAAAATGTACATCTACTCAGATTGACGATATTGCACAAGACTGTAACTTGCCTATTTTACGTAGGCCTGCGCTGAAAAAAGTCGCGCGCTAAAATTAGATTTTTTTTGTTGCTAAAACACGTCATAATTTAAAAAAACACCACTCCTTGCACGTGAAAAGTGGTGTATATTTGAACTGACAATCTAATAAAGTAAAAACAGCGAACTTTATGTCGTTCAGTTGTATATATGTTGTTGGGCTGCTGTTTTATTGATGTATGCCTTGTATCTTCTTTTATTCATATTTAATGTTTATGTGTCAAAAAGTTGTTACCTATTTACTAAAACATTGAAAATAATTATGATCGCATTTTATAGCTGATGTTTATCACGAAAACAATCTATTTCACGGCACCCCCCTTTTCTTAAAAAAACCCCCCAAAAACCCCAAAACGATGCGAAAAGCAAAAGTAAAACAAAAACACGAAAAAATCGTTTTCCAATCATAATACGAAACAAAACAAGCTAGTTCTTTCAGAAGTTAGCATACGATGTAATGGGTTTGAAAACCTTATATAGTACACAATTTGCAAAATTTCTTCAGAGAAGGTATTGACAAAAATCTGGATCGTTATATACGTATTATATACGTTTGTGGGGTTTTTGGCATTTTTCGTCTTTTTTGAAGTTGTGATCTGCACAGATTATGATTAAATAGTACCAAAAAATTTTAAACAACGACTCAATCATGAAATGAGTCTTTATCATGGATTTTTCCTGATAACAAACCATAATTTTGCAAAACTTTGAAATTATCCGTTTTTTATCATACCTTTTTCATTAAATAATTTTTACATAATATAACATTGCATGATAAGATTTGTCTTCTAACCGCAGTCTAGTAAATACAGTCTAGTTCTGTTGGGAACTTAGCCCTCGTTGGGACTGAGTGAAACCCGTACGTACGTTGAGGCGACGGGGTTAATTCTTAGATGCAACTTTTCCTTTATCTCTTCTAGGAATGTTGTAAGATAAAAGGGGGATGGCTGAAATAAACAAAAACTTGTGTTTAACCCCGTTACCTTTTCTTAAACGTGTGTGTTTGTCCACGCCAGGAACGTTGTCGTTAGTGGTCGTATCTCATATCGTAATGTCCCCCCTTTTATTTAGAAAATTGAGTGTTAATAGCAGATCTTTGATTGATTCTGTTTAATTTATATATATATATATCTTTCATGGAATCGAGAAAATTAAGAGCGAGACATATTGTGTGGTCACCTGTCTATTTTTCGAAGACTGTATGATTGCCTCATGATGTTTTTTGTTTTTTGTTTTTTGTTATTTCTGTCGTTCGGCTGCTGTTTTATTGACGTATTAAAACCCACATCTGATTCTCCTTCCACTTCACTCTTAATTTTCCGTGTACACTGCTAGGTGAAAAAAAAATATATAAATCTGATAGCACTTATATGACATATTGTTAGGACACCTGTCTATTGTTGAAGATTTCACGTCACCCTTTAGATGTCTTTAGGTTATTTATGTAGTTGGGTTGCTGTCTTATAGCCGTATACTTCACATCTCCTTTTATTCATGCAGCTTTATTTTCTGAGTGCACTGATGACTGCAAAAAAATATTATCATATAAATCTGATAGCACTGCCAGTTTTGCTTTGTTTCAAATATAGCGGATTGCTTTTTTTTTTTTTTTGGTTTAACGTCCAGTGACAAATATTTCATGATATTTAAAGCCATTTTGTCAGAAAATCAAATCGTAAAGATATTGCGCATGTGTCTATTCTACTTAAATATTTGCTGTTTTGGTATTTTTTGAGTGAAGAAAGAACGAATTTTACAGAAACGCAGACACGCACTTGCTTCAAATGTGTTTTCTGGAATAAAACCACTAATACATAGCCTTCTATGTTAAATTGTGCAATTTTAAGCATTTGAAGCTATTTTTGTCTTTAGTTCAAATAAAGTAGCACTCATTTCATAGCAAAACTATACGTTAAATTAGGCCTTTAGTTTTCTTAATTGAATTGTTTTATATTTTTCATGTTGGGGCCTTTTGTAGCCGACTATACGGTATGGGTTTTTTTCATTGTTGAAGGCCGTACGGTTGCCTATAATTGCTTTCATCGACTTCATTTAAAATTTGGTGGATAGTTGTCTCATTGGCAATCATACCACATCTCCTTATTTTCATACATATCCCGACTTGACTGTGCTGAAAAATTCAACATATCTTAAATTGCATATTACAGCGAACTGGTTCCCGAAAGTTTGGAAGTATAAAAACAGGTACTTCTATCCTCAGTAACAGGGCAAATATGACCCCTATCAAAGTTTCATATATTTATTTTATTATTCATGAGAAACTTTCATCAAGGGTTCTACAGTGATCCCAAGTCCTGGAGCTTTCATTTGACACCAAAATAACCCTCTTTTTGTTTACTTTTTGGCAAAGTTACAGCTATGCGTAGGAACTATTTTGTTTAACATATGTACTACTTTCTTGTATGTTCTTTGTGACCGGGCCCGAATTTGTGCTTTTATATCTTCTGAGTGTCAAGCGAAAAATAAAGAATTACCACACAAACTATTTTTGGAAATTAGCGGCGCAGATATCCCTTCACACTATACGTAAGTCTTACTCATTTTCTGGAGAAAAATAAAGATAAGCGAAAACTTAAAAAAGATTGAAGAAAATGAACAAAAAACTCTGTCTTTCTTACGTAGTTATATGTTTTTAATTCAACAATATTCAGAATCTTTTTGAAATGATTATGTGACTCTAAAAAGAGCCGTTTTCAATATGCAATTGTCTTTGTTTTGTAATTTCTGTCTGGGTGTTATCACTTTAACTGCTTCTTCAGCAGTGTTAACATTTGATTCTTCCTCTTACACTGCAGTGTAGACCGATTTCTCAGATCCTCTCCATGTTTTCTTCATTAGACGATTGATTACATTGACTTCCTCTCTGCATGATTAACTCAGTGGATTGTTTCTCTACAGTTCCGTTACATCTGCCATACTGACGCCAACTTCGACTTACGACTTGTTTTTACAATCATGGAATGGTTATACCAGTATGACTCTGACTTAGACTTTAGCAGTTTTAATCGTTTACGATGAAATTATGCTGTTTTTTCGTCTGTTGTCGATGCCATACTGTGATATAAAATGTACATCTACTCAGATTGACGATATTGCACAAGACTGTAACTTGCCTATTTTACGTAGGCCTGCGCTGAAAAAAGTCGCGCGCTAAAATTAGATTTTTTTTGTTGCTAAAACACGTCATAATTTAAAAAAACACCACTCCTTGCACGTGAAAAGTGGTGTATATTTGAACTGACAATCTAATAAAGTAAAAACAGCGAACTTTATGTCGTTCAGTTGTATATATGTTGTTGGGCTGCTGTTTTATTGATGTATGCCTTGTATCTTCTTTTATTCATATTTAATGTTTATGTGTCAAAAAGTTGTTACCTATTTACTAAAACATTGAAAATAATTATGATCGCATTTTATAGCTGATGTTTATCACGAAAACAATCTATTTCACGGCACCCCCCTTTTCTTAAAAAAACCCCCCAAAAACCCCAAAACGATGCGAAAAGCAAAAGTAAAACAAAAACACGAAAAAATCGTTTTCCAATCATAATACGAAACAAAACAAGCTAGTTCTTTCAGAAGTTAGCATACGATGTAATGGGTTTGAAAACCTTATATAGTACACAATTTGCAAAATTTCTTCAGAGAAGGTATTGACAAAAATCTGGATCGTTATATACGTATTATATACGTTTGTGGGGTTTTTGGCATTTTTCGTCTTTTTTGAAGTTGTGATCTGCACAGATTATGATTAAATAGTACCAAAAAATTTTAAACAACGACTCAATCATGAAATGAGTCTTTATCATGGATTTTTCCTGATAACAAACCATAATTTTGCAAAACTTTGAAATTATCCGTTTTTTATCATACCTTTTTCATTAAATAATTTTTACATAATATAACATTGCATGATAAGATTTGTCTTCTAACCGCAGTCTAGTAAATACAGTCTAGTTCTGTTGGGAACTTAGCCCTCGTTGGGACTGAGTGAAACCCGTACGTACGTTGAGGCGACGGGGTTAATTCTTAGATGCAACTTTTCCTTTATCTCTTCTAGGAATGTTGTAAGATAAAAGGGGGATGGCTGAAATAAACAAAAACTTGTGTTTAACCCCGTTACCTTTTCTTAAACGTGTGTGTTTGTCCACGCCAGGAACGTTGTCGTTAGTGGTCGTATCTCATATCGTAATGTCCCCCCTTTTATTTAGAAAATTGAGTGTTAATAGCAGATCTTTGATTGATTCTGTTTAATTTATATATATATATATCTTTCATGGAATCGAGAAAATTAAGAGCGAGACATATTGTGTGGTCACCTGTCTATTTTTCGAAGACTGTATGATTGCCTCATGATGTTTTTTGTTTTTTGTTTTTTGTTATTTCTGTCGTTCGGCTGCTGTTTTATTGACGTATTAAAACCCACATCTGATTCTCCTTCCACTTCACTCTTAATTTTCCGTGTACACTGCTAGGTGAAAAAAAAATATATAAATCTGATAGCACTTATATGACATATTGTTAGGACACCTGTCTATTGTTGAAGATTTCACGTCACCCTTTAGATGTCTTTAGGTTATTTATGTAGTTGGGTTGCTGTCTTATAGCCGTATACTTCACATCTCCTTTTATTCATGCAGCTTTATTTTCTGAGTGCACTGATGACTGCAAAAAAATATTATCATATAAATCTGATAGCACTGCCAGTTTTGCTTTGTTTCAAATATAGCGGATTGCTTTTTTGATTTTTTTGGTTTAACGTCCAGTGACAAATATTTCATGATATTTAAAGCCATTTTGTCAGAAAATCAAATCGTAAAGATATTGCGCATGTGTCTATTCTACTTAAATATTTGCTGTTTTGGTATTTTTTGAGTGAAGAAAGAACGAATTTTACAGAAACGCAGACACGCACTTGCTTCAAATGTGTTTTCTGGAATAAAACCACTAATACATAGCCTTCTATGTTAAATTGTGCAATTTTAAGCATTTGAAGCTATTTTTGTCTTTAGTTCAAATAAAGTAGCACTCATTTCATAGCAAAACTATACGTTAAATTAGGCCTTTAGTTTTCTTAATTGAATTGTTTTATATTTTTCATGTTGGGGCCTTTTGTAGCCGACTATACGGTATGGGTTTTTTTCATTGTTGAAGGCCGTACGGTTGCCTATAATTGCTTTCATCGACTTCATTTAAAATTTGGTGGATAGTTGTCTCATTGGCAATCATACCACATCTCCTTATTTTCATACATATCCCGACTTGACTGTGCTGAAAAATTCAACATATCTTAAATTGCATATTACAGCGAACTGGTTCCCGAAAGTTTGGAAGTATAAAAACAGGTACTTCTATCCTCAGTAACAGGGCAAATATGACCCCTATCAAAGTTTCATATATTTATTTTATTATTCATGAGAAACTTTCATCAAGGGTTCTACAGTGATCCCAAGTCCTGGAGCTTTCATTTGACACCAAAATAACCCTCTTTTTGTTTACTTTTTGGCAAAGTTACAGCTATGCGTAGGAACTATTTTGTTTAACATATGTACTACTTTCTTGTATGTTCTTTGTGACCGGGCCCGAATTTGTGCTTTTATATCTTCTGAGTGTCAAGCGAAAAATAAAGAATTACCACACAAACTATTTTTGGAAATTAGCGGCGCAGATATCCCTTCACACTATACGTAAGTCTTACTCATTTTCTGGAGAAAAATAAAGATAAGCGAAAACTTAAAAAAGATTGAAGAAAATGAACAAAAAACTCTGTCTTTCTTACGTAGTTATATGTTTTTAATTCAACAATATTCAGAATCTTTTTGAAATGATTATGTGACTCTAAAAAGAGCCGTTTTCAATATGCAATTGTCTTTGTTTTGTAATTTCTGTCTGGGTGTTATCACTTTAACTGCTTCTTCAGCAGTGTTAACATTTGATTCTTCCTCTTACACTGCAGTGTAGACCGATTTCTCAGATCCTCTCCATGTTTTCTTCATTAGACGATTGATTACATTGACTTCCTCTCTGCATGATTAACTCAGTGGATTGTTTCTCTACAGTTCCGTTACATCTGCCATACTGACGCCAACTTCGACTTACGACTTGTTTTTACAATCATGGAATGGTTATACCAGTATGACTCTGACTTAGACTTTAGCAGTTTTAATCGTTTACGATGAAATTATGCTGTTTTTTCGTCTGTTGTCGATGCCATACTGTGATATAAAATGTACATCTACTCAGATTGACGATATTGCACAAGACTGTAACTTGCCTATTTTACGTAGGCCTGCGCTGAAAAAAGTCGCGCGCTAAAATTAGATTTTTTTTGTTGCTAAAACACGTCATAATTTAAAAAAACACCACTCCTTGCACGTGAAAAGTGGTGTATATTTGAACTGACAATCTAATAAAGTAAAAACAGCGAACTTTATGTCGTTCAGTTGTATATATGTTGTTGGGCTGCTGTTTTATTGATGTATGCCTTGTATCTTCTTTTATTCATATTTAATGTTTATGTGTCAAAACGTTGTTACCTATTTACTAAAACATTGAAAATATGATCGCATTTTATAGCTGATGTTTATCACGAAAACAATCTATTTCACGGCACCCCCCTTTTCTTAAAAAAAACCCCCAAAAACCCCAAAACGATGCGAAAAGCAAAAGTAAAACAAAAACACGAAAAAATTGTTTTCCAATCATAATACGAAACAAAACAAGCTAGTTCTTTCAGAAGTTAGCATACGATGTAATGGGTTTGAAAACCTTATATAGTACACAATTTGCAAAATTTCTTCAGAGAAGGTATTGACAAAAATCTGGATCGTTATATACGTATTATATACGTTTGTGGGGTTTTTGGCATTTTTCGTCTTTTTTGAAGTTGTGATCTGCACAGATTATGATTAAATAGTACCAAAAAATTTTAAACAACGACTCAATCATGAAATGAGTCTTTATCATGGATTTTTCCTGATAACAAACCATAATTTTGCAAAACTTTGAAATTATCCGTTTTTTATCATACCTTTTTCATTAAATAATTTTTACATAATATAACATTGCATGATAAGATTTGTCTTCTAACCGCAGTCTAGTAAATACAGTCTAGTTCTGTTGGGAACTTAGCCCTCGTTGGGACTGAGTGAAACCCGTACGTACGTTGAGGCGACGGGGTTATTTCTTAGATGCAACTTTTCCTTTATCTCTTCTAGGAATGTTGTAAGATAAAAGGGGGATGGCTGAAATAAACAAAAACTTGTGTTTAACCCCGTTACCTTTTCTTAAACGTGTGTGTTTGTCCACGCCAGGAACGTTGTCGTTAGTGGTCGTATCTCATATCGTAATGTCCCCCCTTTTATTTAGAAAATTGAGTGTTAATAGCAGATCTTTGATTGATTCTGTTTAATTTATATATATATATATCTTTCATGGAATCGAGAAAATTAAGAGCGAGACATATTGTGTGGTCACCTGTCTATTTTTCGAAGACTGTATGATTGCCTCATGATGTTTTTTGTTTTTTGTTTTTTGTTATTTCTGTCGTTCGGCTGCTGTTTTATTGACGTATTAAAACCCACATCTGATTCTCCTTCCACTTCACTCTTAATTTTCCGTGTACACTGCTAGGTGAAAAAAAAATATATAAATCTGATAGCACTTATATGACATATTGTTAGGACACCTGTCTATTGTTGAAGATTTCACGTCACCCTTTAGATGTCTTTAGGTTATTTATGTAGTTGGGTTGCTGTCTTATAGCCGTATACTTCACATCTCCTTTTATTCATGCAGCTTTATTTTCTGAGTGCACTGATGACTGCAAAAAAATATTATCATATAAATCTGATAGCACTGCCAGTTTTGCTTTGTTTCAAATATAGCGGATTGCTTTTTTGATTTTTTTGGTTTAACGTCCAGTGACAAATATTTCATGATATTTAAAGCCATTTTGTCAGAAAATCAAATCGTAAAGATATTGCGCATGTGTCTATTCTACTTAAATATTTGCTGTTTTGGTATTTTTTGAGTGAAGAAAGAACGAATTTTACAGAAACGCAGACACGCACTTGCTTCAAATGTGTTTTCTGGAATAAAACCACTAATACATAGCCTTCTATGTTAAATTGTGCAATTTTAAGCATTTGAAGCTATTTTTGTCTTTAGTTCAAATAAAGTAGCACTCATTTCATAGCAAAACTATACGTTAAATTAGGCCTTTAGTTTTCTTAATTGAATTGTTTTATATTTTTCATGTTGGGGCCTTTTGTAGCCGACTATACGGTATGGGTTTTTTTCATTGTTGAAGGCCGTACGGTTGCCTATAATTGCTTTCATCGACTTCATTTAAAATTTGGTGGATAGTTGTCTCATTGGCAATCATACCACATCTCCTTATTTTCATACATATCCCGACTTGACTGTGCTGAAAAATTCAACATATCTTAAATTGCATATTACAGCGAACTGGTTCCCGAAAGTTTGGAAGTATAAAAACAGGTACTTCTATCCTCAGTAACAGGGCAAATATGACCCCTATCAAAGTTTCATATATTTATTTTATTATTCATGAGAAACTTTCATCAAGGGTTCTACAGTGATCCCAAGTCCTGGAGCTTTCATTTGACACCAAAATAACCCTCTTTTTGTTTACTTTTTGGCAAAGTTACAGCTATGCGTAGGAACTATTTTGTTTAACATATGTACTACTTTCTTGTATGTTCTTTGTGACCGGGCCCGAATTTGTGCTTTTATATCTTCTGAGTGTCAAGCGAAAAATAAAGAATTACCACACAAACTATTTTTGGAAATTAGCGGCGCAGATATCCCTTCACACTATACGTAAGTCTTACTCATTTTCTGGAGAAAAATAAAGATAAGCGAAAACTTAAAAAAGATTGAAGAAAATGAACAAAACACTCTGTCTTTCTTACGTAGTTATATGTTTTTAATTCAACAATATTCAGAATCTTTTTGAAATGATTATGTGACTCTAAAAAGAGCCGTTTTCAATATGCAATTGTCTTTGTTTTGTAATTTCTGTCTGGGTGTTATCACTTTAACTGCTTCTTCAGCAGTGTTAACATTTGATTCTTCCTCTTACACTGCAGTGTAGACCGATTTCTCAGATCCTCTCCATGTTTTCTTCATTAGACGATTGATTACATTGACTTCCTCTCTGCATGATTAACTCAGTGGATTGTTTCTCTACAGTTCCGTTACATCTGCCATACTGACGCCAACTTCGACTTACGACTTGTTTTTACAATCATGGAATGGTTATACCAGTATGACTCTGACTTAGACTTTAGCAGTTTTAATCGTTTACGATGAAATTATGCTGTTTTTTCGTCTGTTGTCGATGCCATACTGTGATATAAAATGTACATCTACTCAGATTGACGATATTGCACAAGACTGTAACTTGCCTATTTTACGTAGGCCTGCGCTGAAAAAAGTCGCGCGCTAAAATTAGATTTTTTTTGTTGCTAAAACACGTCATAATTTAAAAAAACACCACTCCTTGCACGTGAAAAGTGGTGTATATTTGAACTGACAATCTAATAAAGTAAAAACAGCGAACTTTATGTCGTTCAGTTGTATATATGTTGTTGGGCTGCTGTTTTATTGATGTATGCCTTGTATCTTCTTTTATTCATATTTAATGTTTATGTGTCAAAACGTTGTTACCTATTTACTAAAACATTGAAAATATGATCGCATTTTATAGCTGATGTTTATCACGAAAACAATCTATTTCACGGCACCCCCCTTTTCTTAAAAAAACCCCCCAAAAACCCCAAAACGATGCGAAAAGCAAAAGTAAAACAAAAACACGAAAAAATTGTTTTCCAATCATAATACGAAACAAAACAAGCTAGTTCTTTCAGAAGTTAGCATACGATGTAATGGGTTTGAAAACCTTATATAGTACACAATTTGCAAAATTTCTTCAGAGAAGGTATTGACAAAAATCTGGATCGTTATATACGTATTATATACGTTTGTGGGGTTTTTGGCATTTTTCGTCTTTTTTGAAGTTGTGATCTGCACAGATTATGATTAAATAGTACCAAAAAATTTTAAACAACGACTCAATCATGAAATGAGTCTTTATCATGGATTTTTCCTGATAACAAACCATAATTTTGCAAAACTTTGAAATTATCCGTTTTTTATCATACCTTTTTCATTAAATAATTTTTACATAATATAACATTGCATGATAAGATTTGTCTTATAACCGCAGTCTAGTAAATACAGTCTAGTTCTGTTGGGAACTTAGCCCTCGTTGGGACTGAGTGAAACCCGTACGTACGTTGAGGCGACGGGGTTATTTCTTAGATGCAACTTTTCCTTTATCTCTTCTAGGAATGTTGTAAGATAAAAGGGGGATGGCTGAAATAAACAAAAACTTGTGTTTAACCCCGTTACCTTTTCTTAAACGTGTGTGTTTGTCCACGCCAGGAACGTTGTCTTTAGTGGTCGTATCTCATATCGTAATGTCCCCCCTTTTATTTAGAAAATTGAGTGTTAATAGCAGATCTTTGATTGATTCTGTTTAATTTATATATATATATATCTTTCATGGAATCGAGAAAATTAAGAGCGAGACATATTGTGTGGTCACCTGTCTATTTTTCGAAGACTGTATGATTGCCTCATGATGTTTTTTGTTTTTTGTTTTTTGTTATTTCTGTCGTTCGGCTGCTGTTTTATTGACGTATTAAAACCCACATCTGATTCTCCTTCCACTTCACTCTTAATTTTCCGTGTACACTGCTAGGTGAAAAAAAAATATATAAATCTGATAGCACTTATATGACATATTGTTAGGACACCTGTCTATTGTTGAAGATTTCACGTCACCCTTTAGATGTCTTTAGGTTATTTATGTAGTTGGGTTGCTGTCTTATAGCCGTATACTTCACATCTCCTTTTATTCATGCAGCTTTATTTTCTGAGTGCACTGATGACTGCAAAAAAATATTATCATATAAATCTGATAGCACTGCCAGTTTTGCTTTGTTTCAAATATAGCGGATTGCTTTTTTGATTTTTTTGGTTTAACGTCCAGTGACAAATATTTCATGATATTTAAAGCCATTTTGTCAGAAAATCAAATCGTAAAGATATTGCGCATGTGTCTATTCTACTTAAATATTTGCTGTTTTGGTATTTTTTGAGTGAAGAAAGAACGAATTTTACAGAAACGCAGACACGCACTTGCTTCAAATGTGTTTTCTGGAATAAAACCACTAATACATAGCCTTCTATGTTAAATTGTGCAATTTTAAGCATTTGAAGCTATTTTTGTCTTTAGTTCAAATAAAGTAGCACTCATTTCATAGCAAAACTATACGTTAAATTAGGCCTTTAGTTTTCTTAATTGAATTGTTTTATATTTTTCATGTTGGGGCCTTTTGTAGCCGACTATACGGTATGGGTTTTTTTCATTGTTGAAGGCCGTACGGTTGCCTATAATTGCTTTCATCGACTTCATTTAAAATTTGGTGGATAGTTGTCTCATTGGCAATCATACCACATCTCCTTATTTTCATACATATCCCGACTTGACTGTGCTGAAAAATTCAACATATCTTAAATTGCATATTACAGCGAACTGGTTCCCGAAAGTTTGGAAGTATAAAAACAGGTACTTCTATCCTCAGTAACAGGGCAAATATGACCCCTATCAAAGTTTCATATATTTATTTTATTATTCATGAGAAACTTTCATCAAGGGTTCTACAGTGATCCCAAGTCCTGGAGCTTTCATTTGACACCAAAATAACCCTCTTTTTGTTTACTTTTTGGCAAAGTTACAGCTATGCGTAGGAACTATTTTGTTTAACATATGTACTACTTTCTTGTATGTTCTTTGTGACCGGGCCCGAATTTGTGCTTTTATATCTTCTGAGTGTCAAGCGAAAAATAAAGAATTACCACACAAACTATTTTTGGAAATTAGCGGCGCAGATATCCCTTCACACTATACGTAAGTCTTACTCATTTTCTGGAGAAAAATAAAGATAAGCGAAAACTTAAAAAAGATTGAAGAAAATGAACAAAACACTCTGTCTTTCTTACGTAGTTATATGTTTTTAATTCAACAATATTCAGAATCTTTTTGAAATGATTATGTGACTCTAAAAAGAGCCGTTTTCAATATGCAATTGTCTTTGTTTTGTAATTTCTGTCTGGGTGTTATCACTTTAACTGCTTCTTCAGCAGTGTTAACATTTGATTCTTCCTCTTACACTGCAGTGTAGACCGATTTCTCAGATCCTCTCCATGTTTTCTTCATTAGACGATTGATTACATTGACTTCCTCTCTGCATGATTAACTCAGTGGATTGTTTCTCTACAGTTCCGTTACATCTGCCATACTGACGCCAACTTCGACTTACGACTTGTTTTTACAATCATGGAATGGTTATACCAGTATGACTCTGACTTAGACTTTAGCAGTTTTAATCGTTTACGATGAAATTATGCTGTTTTTTCGTCTGTTGTCGATGCCATACTGTGATATAAAATGTACATCTACTCAGATTGACGATATTGCACAAGACTGTAACTTGCCTATTTTACGTAGGCCTGCGCTGAAAAAAGTCGCGCGCTAAAATTAGATTTTTTTTGTTGCTAAAACACGTCATAATTTAAAAAAACACCACTCCTTGCACGTGAAAAGTGGTGTATATTTGAACTGACAATCTAATAAAGTAAAAACAGCGAACTTTATGTCGTTCAGTTGTATATATGTTGTTGGGCTGCTGTTTTATTGATGTATGCCTTGTATCTTCTTTTATTCATATTTAATGTTTATGTGTCAAAACGTTGTTACCTATTTACTAAAACATTGAAAATATGATCGCATTTTATAGCTGATGTTTATCACGAAAACAATCTATTTCACGGCACCCCCCTTTTCTTAAAAAAAACCCCCAAAAACCCCAAAACGATGCGAAAAGCAAAAGTAAAACAAAAACACGAAAAAATTGTTTTCCAATCATAATACGAAACAAAACAAGCTAGTTCTTTCAGAAGTTAGCATACGATGTAATGGGTTTGAAAACCTTATATAGTACACAATTTGCAAAATTTCTTCAGAGAAGGTATTGACAAAAATCTGGATCGTTATATACGTATTATATACGTTTGTGGGGTTTTTGGCATTTTTCGTCTTTTTTGAAGTTGTGATCTGCACAGATTATGATTAAATAGTACCAAAAAATTTTAAACAACGACTCAATCATGAAATGAGTCTTTATCATGGATTTTTCCTGATAACAAACCATAATTTTGCAAAACTTTGAAATTATCCGTTTTTTATCATACCTTTTTCATTAAATAATTTTTACATAATATAACATTGCATGATAAGATTTGTCTTATAACCGCAGTCTAGTAAATACAGTCTAGTTCTGTTGGGAACTTAGCCCTCGTTGGGACTGAGTGAAACCCGTACGTACGTTGAGGCGACGGGGTTATTTCTTAGATGCAACTTTTCCTTTATCTCTTCTAGGAATGTTGTAAGATAAAAGGGGGATGGCTGAAATAAACAAAAACTTGTGTTTAACCCCGTTACCTTTTCTTAAACGTGTGTGTTTGTCCACGCCAGGAACGTTGTCGTTAGTGGTCGTATCTCATATCGTAATGTCCCCCCTTTTATTTAGAAAATTGAGTGTTAATAGCAGATCTTTGATTGATTCTGTTTAATTTATATATATATATATCTTTCATGGAATCGAGAAAATTAAGAGCGAGACATATTGTGTGGTCACCTGTCTATTTTTCGAAGACTGTATGATTGCCTCATGATGTTTTTTGTTTTTTGTTTTTTGTTATTTCTGTCGTTCGGCTGCTGTTTTATTGACGTATTAAAACCCACATCTGATTCTCCTTCCACTTCACTCTTAATTTTCCGTGTACACTGCTAGGTGAAAAAAAAATATATAAATCTGATAGCACTTATATGACATATTGTTAGGACACCTGTCTATTGTTGAAGATTTCACGTCACCCTTTAGATGTCTTTAGGTTATTTATGTAGTTGGGTTGCTGTCTTATAGCCGTATACTTCACATCTCCTTTTATTCATGCAGCTTTATTTTCTGAGTGCACTGATGACTGCAAAAAAATATTATCATATAAATCTGATAGCACTGCCAGTTTTGCTTTGTTTCAAATATAGCGGATTGCTTTTTTGATTTTTTTGGTTTAACGTCCAGTGACAAATATTTCATGATATTTAAAGCCATTTTGTCAGAAAATCAAATCGTAAAGATATTGCGCATGTGTCTATTCTACTTAAATATTTGCTGTTTTGGTATTTTTTGAGTGAAGAAAGAACGAATTTTACAGAAACGCAGACACGCACTTGCTTCAAATGTGTTTTCTGGAATAAAACCACTAATACATAGCCTTCTATGTTAAATTGTGCAATTTTAAGCATTTGAAGCTATTTTTGTCTTTAGTTCAAATAAAGTAGCACTCATTTCATAGCAAAACTATACGTTAAATTAGGCCTTTAGTTTTCTTAATTGAATTGTTTTATATTTTTCATGTTGGGGCCTTTTGTAGCCGACTATACGGTATGGGTTTTTTTCATTGTTGAAGGCCGTACGGTTGCCTATAATTGCTTTCATCGACTTCATTTAAAATTTGGTGGATAGTTGTCTCATTGGCAATCATACCACATCTCCTTATTTTCATACATATCCCGACTTGACTGTGCTGAAAAATTCAACATATCTTAAATTGCATATTACAGCGAACTGGTTCCCGAAAGTTTGGAAGTATAAAAACAGGTACTTCTATCCTCAGTAACAGGGCAAATATGACCCCTATCAAAGTTTCATATATTTATTTTATTATTCATGAGAAACTTTCATCAAGGGTTCTACAGTGATCCCAAGTCCTGGAGCTTTCATTTGACACCAAAATAACCCTCTTTTTGTTTACTTTTTGGCAAAGTTACAGCTATGCGTAGGAACTATTTTGTTTAACATATGTACTACTTTCTTGTATGTTCTTTGTGACCGGGCCCGAATTTGTGCTTTTATATCTTCTGAGTGTCAAGCGAAAAATAAAGAATTACCACACAAACTATTTTTGGAAATTAGCGGCGCAGATATCCCTTCACACTATACGTAAGTCTTACTCATTTTCTGGAGAAAAATAAAGATAAGCGAAAACTTAAAAAAGATTGAAGAAAATGAACAAAAAACTCTGTCTTTCTTACGTAGTTATATGTTTTTAATTCAACAATATTCAGAATCTTTTTGAAATGATTATGTGACTCTAAAAAGAGCCGTTTTCAATATGCAATTGTCTTTGTTTTGTAATTTCTGTCTGGGTGTTATCACTTTAACTGCTTCTTCAGCAGTGTTAACATTTGATTCTTCCTCTTACACTGCAGTGTAGACCGATTTCTCAGATCCTCTCCATGTTTTCTTCATTAGACGATTGATTACATTGACTTCCTCTCTGCATGATTAACTCAGTGGATTGTTTCTCTACAGTTCCGTTACATCTGCCATACTGACGCCAACTTCGACTTACGACTTGTTTTTACAATCATGGAATGGTTATACCAGTATGACTCTGACTTAGACTTTAGCAGTTTTAATCGTTTACGATGAAATTATGCTGTTTTTTCGTCTGTTGTCGATGCCATACTGTGATATAAAATGTACATCTACTCAGATTGACGATATTGCACAAGACTGTAACTTGCCTATTTTACGTAGGCCTGCGCTGAAAAAAGTCGCGCGCTAAAATTAGATTTTTTTTGTTGCTAAAACACGTCATAATTTAAAAAAACACCACTCCTTGCACGTGAAAAGTGGTGTATATTTGAACTGACAATCTAATAAAGTAAAAACAGCGAACTTTATGTCGTTCAGTTGTATATATGTTGTTGGGCTGCTGTTTTATTGATGTATGCCTTGTATCTTCTTTTATTCATATTTAATGTTTATGTGTCAAAAAGTTGTTACCTATTTACTAAAACATTGAAAATATGATCGCATTTTATAGCTGATGTTTATCACGAAAACAATCTATTTCACGGCACCCCCCTTTTCTTAAAAAAACCCCCCAAAAACCCCAAAACGATGCGAAAAGCAAAAGTAAAACAAAAACACGAAAAAATCGTTTTCCAATCATAATACGAAACAAAACAAGCTAGTTCTTTCAGAAGTTAGCATACGATGTAATGGGTTTGAAAACCTTATATAGTACACAATTTGCAAAATTTCTTCAGAGAAGGTATTGACAAAAATCTGGATCGTTATATACGTATTATATACGTTTGTGGGGTTTTTGGCATTTTTCGTCTTTTTTGAAGTTGTGATTTGCACAGATTATGATTAAATAGTACCAAAAAATTTTAAACAACGACTCAATCATGAAATGAGTCTTTATCATGGATTTTTCCTGATAACAAACCATAATTTTGCAAAACTTTGAAATTATCCGTTTTTTATCATACCTTTTTCATTAAATAATTTTTACATAATATAACATTGCATGATAAGATTTGTCTTCTAACCGCAGTCTAGTAAATACAGTCTTGTTCTGTTGGGAACTTAGCCCTCGTTGGGACTGAGTGAAACCCGTACGTACGTTGAGGCGACGGGGTTAATTCTTAGATGCAACTTTTCCTATATCTCTTCTAGGAATGTTGTAAGATAAAAGGGGGATGGCTGAAATAAACAAAAACTTGTGTTTAACCCCGTTACCTTTTCTTAAACGTGTGTGTTTGTCCACGCCAGGAACGTTGTCGTTAGTGGTCGTATCTCATATCGTAATGTCCCCCCTTTTATTTAGAAAATTGAGTGTTAATAGCAGATCTTTGATTGATTCTGTTTAATTTATATATATATATATCTTTCATGGAATCGAGAAAATTAAGAGCGAGACATATTGTGTGGTCACCTGTCTATTTTTCGAAGACTGTATGATTGCCTCATGATGTTTTTTGTTTTTTGTTTTTTGTTATTTCTGTCGTTCGGCTGCTGTTTTATTGACGTATTAAAACCCACATCTGATTCTCCTTCCACTTCACTCTTAATTTTCCGTGTACACTGCTAGGTGAAAAAAAAATATATAAATCTGATAGCACTTATATGACATATTGTTAGGACACCTGTCTATTGTTGAAGATTTCACGTCACCCTTTAGATGTCTTTAGGTTATTTATGTAGTTGGGTTGCTGTCTTATAGCCGTATACTTCACATCTCCTTTTATTCATGCAGCTTTATTTTCTGAGTGCACTGATGACTGCAAAAAAATATTATCATATAAATCTGATAGCACTGCCAGTTTTGCTTTGTTTCAAATATAGCGGATTGCTTTTTTGATTTTTTTGGTTTAACGTCCAGTGACAAATATTTCATGATATTTAAAGCCATTTTGTCAGAAAATCAAATCGTAAAGATATTGCGCATGTGTCTATTCTACTTAAATATTTGCTGTTTTGGTATTTTTTGAGTGAAGAAAGAACGAATTTTACAGAAACGCAGACACGCACTTGCTTCAAATGTGTTTTCTGGAATAAAACCACTAATACATAGCCTTCTATGTTAAATTGTGCAATTTTAAGCATTTGAAGCTATTTTTGTCTTTAGTTCAAATAAAGTAGCACTCATTTCATAGCAAAACTATACGTTAAATTAGGCCTTTAGTTTTCTTAATTGAATTGTTTTATATTTTTCATGTTGGGGCCTTTTGTAGCCGACTATACGGTATGGGTTTTTTTCATTGTTGAAGGCCGTACGGTTGCCTATAATTGCTTTCATCGACTTCATTTAAAATTTGGTGGATAGTTGTCTCATTGGCAATCATACCACATCTCCTTATTTTCATACATATCCCGACTTGACTGTGCTGAAAAATTCAACATATCTTAAATTGCATATTACAGCGAACTGGTTCCCGAAAGTTTGGAAGTATAAAAACAGGTACTTCTATCCTCAGTAACAGGGCAAATATGACCCCTATCAAAGTTTCATATATTTATTTTATTATTCATGAGAAACTTTCATCAAGGGTTCTACAGTGATCCCAAGTCCTGGAGCTTTCATTTGACACCAAAATAACCCTCTTTTTGTTTACTTTTTGGCAAAGTTACAGCTATGCGTAGGAACTATTTTGTTTAACATATGTACTACTTTCTTGTATGTTCTTTGTGACCGGGCCCGAATTTGTGCTTTTATATCTTCTGAGTGTCAAGCGAAAAATAAAGAATTACCACACAAACTATTTTTGGAAATTAGCGGCGCAGATATCCCTTCACACTATACGTAAGTCTTACTCATTTTCTGGAGAAAAATAAAGATAAGCGAAAACTTAAAAAAGATTGAAGAAAATGAACAAAAAACTCTGTCTTTCTTACGTAGTTATATGTTTTTAATTCAACAATATTCAGAATCTTTTTGAAATGATTATGTGACTCTAAAAAGAGCCGTTTTCAATATGCAATTGTCTTTGTTTTGTAATTTCTGTCTGGGTGTTATCACTTTAACTGCTTCTTCAGCAGTGTTAACATTTGATTCTTCCTCTTACACTGCAGTGTAGACCGATTTCTCAGATCCTCTCCATGTTTTCTTCATTAGACGATTGATTACATTGACTTCCTCTCTGCATGATTAACTCAGTGGATTGTTTCTCTACAGTTCCGTTACATCTGCCATACTGACGCCAACTTCGACTTACGACTTGTTTTTACAATCATGGAATGGTTATACCAGTATGACTCTGACTTAGACTTTAGCAGTTTTAATCGTTTACGATGAAATTATGCTGTTTTTTCGTCTGTTGTCGATGCCATACTGTGATATAAAATGTACATCTACTCAGATTGACGATATTGCACAAGACTGTAACTTGCCTATTTTACGTAGGCCTGCGCTGAAAAAAGTCGCGCGCTAAAATTAGATTTTTTTTGTTGCTAAAACACGTCATAATTTAAAAAAACACCACTCCTTGCACGTGAAAAGTGGTGTATATTTGAACTGACAATCTAATAAAGTAAAAACAGCGAACTTTATGTCGTTCAGTTGTATATATGTTGTTGGGCTGCTGTTTTATTGATGTATGCCTTGTATCTTCTTTTATTCATATTTAATGTTTATGTGTCAAAAAGTTGTTACCTATTTACTAAAACATTGAAAATATGATCGCATTTTATAGCTGATGTTTATCACGAAAACAATCTATTTCACGGCACCCCCCTTTTCTTAAAAAAACCCCCCAAAAACCCCAAAACGATGCGAAAAGCAAAAGTAAAACAAAAACACGAAAAAATCGTTTTCCAATCATAATACGAAACAAAACAAGCTAGTTCTTTCAGAAGTTAGCATACGATGTAATGGGTTTGAAAACCTTATATAGTACACAATTTGCAAAATTTCTTCAGAGAAGGTATTGACAAAAATCTGGATCGTTATATACGTATTATATACGTTTGTGGGGTTTTTGGCATTTTTCGTCTTTTTTGAAGTTGTGATTTGCACAGATTATGATTAAATAGTACCAAAAAATTTTAAACAACGACTCAATCATGAAATGAGTCTTTATCATGGATTTTTCCTGATAACAAACCATAATTTTGCAAAACTTTGAAATTATCCGTTTTTTATCATACCTTTTTCATTAAATAATTTTTACATAATATAACATTGCATGATAAGATTTGTCTTCTAACCGCAGTCTAGTAAATACAGTCTTGTTCTGTTGGGAACTTAGCCCTCGTTGGGACTGAGTGAAACCCGTACGTACGTTGAGGCGACGGGGTTAATTCTTAGATGCAACTTTTCCTATATCTCTTCTAGGAATGTTGTAAGATAAAAGGGGGATGGCTGAAATAAACAAAAACTTGTGTTTAACCCCGTTACCTTTTCTTAAACGTGTGTGTTTGTCCACGCCAGGAACGTTGTCGTTAGTGGTCGTATCTCATATCGTAATGTCCCCCCTTTTATTTAGAAAATTGAGTGTTAATAGCAGATCTTTGATTGATTCTGTTTAATTTATATATATATATATCTTTCATGGAATCGAGAAAATTAAGAGCGAGACATATTGTGTGGTCACCTGTCTATTTTTCGAAGACTGTATGATTGCCTCATGATGTTTTTTGTTTTTTGTTTTTTGTTATTTCTGTCGTTCGGCTGCTGTTTTATTGACGTATTAAAACCCACATCTGATTCTCCTTCCACTTCACTCTTAATTTTCCGTGTACACTGCTAGGTGAAAAAAAAATATATAAATCTGATAGCACTTATATGACATATTGTTAGGACACCTGTCTATTGTTGAAGATTTCACGTCACCCTTTAGATGTCTTTAGGTTATTTATGTAGTTGGGTTGCTGTCTTATAGCCGTATACTTCACATCTCCTTTTATTCATGCAGCTTTATTTTCTGAGTGCACTGATGACTGCAAAAAAATATTATCATATAAATCTGATAGCACTGCCAGTTTTGCTTTGTTTCAAATATAGCGGATTGCTTTTTTGATTTTTTTGGTTTAACGTCCAGTGACAAATATTTCATGATATTTAAAGCCATTTTGTCAGAAAATCAAATCGTAAAGATATTGCGCATGTGTCTATTCTACTTAAATATTTGCTGTTTTGGTATTTTTTGAGTGAAGAAAGAACGAATTTTACAGAAACGCAGACACGCACTTGCTTCAAATGTGTTTTCTGGAATAAAACCACTAATACATAGCCTTCTATGTTAAATTGTGCAATTTTAAGCATTTGAAGCTATTTTTGTCTTTAGTTCAAATAAAGTAGCACTCATTTCATAGCAAAACTATACGTTAAATAAGGCCTTTAGTTTTCTTAATTGAATTGTTTTATATTTTTCATGTTGGGGCCTTTTGTAGCCGACTATACGGTATGGGTTTTTTTCATTGTTGAAGGCCGTACGGTTGCCTATAATTGCTTTCATCGACTTCATTTAAAATTTGGTGGATAGTTGTCTCATTGGCAATCATACCACATCTCCTTATTTTCATACATATCCCGACTTGACTGTGCTGAAAAATTCAACATATCTTAAATTGCATATTACAGCGAACTGGTTCCCGAAAGTTTGGAAGTATAAAAACAGGTACTTCTATCCTCAGTAACAGGGCAAATATGACCCCTATCAAAGTTTCATATATTTATTTTATTATTCATGAGAAACTTTCATCAAGGGTTCTACAGTGATCCCAAGTCCTGGAGCTTTCATTTGACACCAAAATAACCCTCTTTTTGTTTACTTTTTGGCAAAGTTACAGCTATGCGTAGGAACTATTTTGTTTAACATATGTACTACTTTCTTGTATGTTCTTTGTGACCGGGCCCGAATTTGTGCTTTTATATCTTCTGAGTGTCAAGCGAAAAACAAAGAATTACCACACAAACTATTTTTGGAAATTAGCGGCGCAGATATCCCTTCACACTATACGTAAGTCTTACTCATTTTCTGGAGAAAAATAAAGATAAGCGAAAACTTAAAAAAGATTGAGGAAAATGAAAAACAAACTCTGTCTTTCTTACGTAGTTATATGTTTTTAATTCAACAATATTCAGAATCTTTTTGAAATGATTATGTGACTCTAAAAAGAGCCGTTTTCAATATGCAATTGTCTTTGTTTTGTAATTTCTGTCTGGGTGTTATCACTTTAACTGCTTCTTCAGCAGTGTTAACATTTGATTCTTCCTCTAACACTGCAGTGTAGACCGATTTCTCAGATCCTCTCCATGTTTTCTTCATTAGACGATTGATTACATTGACTTCCTCTCTGCATGATTAACTCAATGGATTGTTTCTCTACAGTTCCGTTACATCTGCCATACTGACGCCAACTTCGACTTACGACTTGTTTTTACAATCATGGAATGGTTATACCAGTATGACTCTGACTTAGACTTTAGCAGTTTTAATCGTTTACGATGAAATTATGCTGTTTTTTCGTCTGTTGTCGATGCCATACTGTGATATAAAATGTACATCTACTCAGATTGACGATATTGCACAACACTGTAACTTGCCTATTTTACGTAGGCCTGCGCTGAAAAAAGTCGCGCGCTAAAATTAGATTTTTTTTGTTGCTAAAACACGTCATAATTTAAAAAAACACCACTCCTTGCACGTGAAAAGTGGTGTATATTTGAACTGACAATCTAATAAAGTAAAAACAGCGAACTTTATGTCGTTCAGTTGTATATATGTTGTTGGGCTGCTGTTTTATTGATGTATGCCTTGTATCTTCTTTTATTCATATTTAATGTTTATGTGTCAAAAAGTTGTTACCTATTTACTAAAACATTGAAAATATGATCGCATTTTATAGCTGATGTTTATCACGAAAACAATCTATTTCACGGCACCCCCCTTTTCTTAAAAAAAACCCCCAAAAACCCCAAAACGATGCGAAAAGCAAAAGTAAAACAAAAACACAAAAAAATCGTTTTCCAATCATAATACGAAACAAAACAAGCTAGTTCTTTCAGAAGTTAGCATACGATGTAATGGGTTTGAAAACCTTATATAGTACACAATTTGCAAAATTTCTTCAGAGAAGGTATTGACAAAAATCTGGATCGTTATATACGTATTATATACGTTTGTGGGGTTTTTGGCATTTTTCGTCTTTTTTGAAGTTGTGATCTGCACAGATTATGATTAAATAGTACCAAAAAATTTTAAACAACGACTCAATCATGAAATGAGTCTTTATCATGGATTTTTCCTGATAACAAACCATAATTTTGCAAAACTTTGAAATTATCCGTTTTTTATCATACCTTTTTCATTAAATAATTTTTACATAATATAACATTGCATGATAAGATTTGTCTTCTAACCGCAGTCTAGTAAATACAGTCTAGTTCTGTTGGGAACTTAGCCCTCGTTGGGACTGAGTGAAACCCGTACGTACGTTGAGGCGACGGGGTTAATTCTTAGATGCAACTTTTCCTTTATCTCTTCTAGGAATGTTGTAAGATAAAAGGGGGATGGCTGAAATAAACAAAAACTTGTGTTTAACCCCGTTACCTTTTCTTAAACGTGTGTGTTTGTCCACGCCAGGAACGTTGTCGTTAGTGGTCGTATCTCATATCGTAATGTCCCCCCTTTTATTTAGAAAATTGAGTGTTAATAGCAGATCTTTGATTGATTCTGTTTAATTTATATATATATATATCTTTCATGGAATCGAGAAAATTAAGAGCGAGACATATTGTGTGGTCACCTGTCTATTTTTCGAAGACTGTATGATTGCCTCATGATGTTTTTTGTTTTTTGTTTTTTGTTATTTCTGTCGTTCGGCTGCTGTTTTATTGACGTATTAAAACCCACATCTGATTCTCCTTCCACTTCACTCTTAATTTTCCGTGTACACTGCTAGGTGAAAAAAAAATATATAAATCTGATAGCACTTATATGACATATTGTTAGGACACCTGTCTATTGTTGAAGATTTCACGTCACCCTTTAGATGTCTTTAGGTTATTTATGTAGTTGGGTTGCTGTCTTATAGCCGTATACTTCACATCTCCTTTTATTCATGCAGCTTTATTTTCTGAGTGCACTGATGACTGCAAAAAAATATTATCATATAAATCTGATAGCACTGCCAGTTTTGCTTTGTTTCAAATATAGCGGATTGCTTTTTTGATTTTTTTGGTTTAACGTCCAGTGACAAATATTTCATGATATTTAAAGCCATTTTGTCAGAAAATCAAATCGTAAAGATATTGCGCATGTGTCTATTCTACTTAAATATTTGCTGTTTTGGTATTTTTTGAGTGAAGAAAGAACGAATTTTACAGAAACGCAGACACGCACTTGCTTCAAATGTGTTTTCTGGAATAAAACCACTAATACATAGCCTTCTATGTTAAATTGTGCAATTTTAAGCATTTGAAGCTATTTTTGTCTTTAGTTCAAATAAAGTAGCACTCATTTCATAGCAAAACTATACGTTAAATTAGGCCTTTAGTTTTCTTAATTGAATTGTTTTATATTTTTCATGTTGGGGCCTTTTGTAGCCGACTATACGGTATGGGTTTTTTTCATTGTTGAAGGCCGTACGGTTGCCTATAATTGCTTTCATCGACTTCATTTAAAATTTGGTGGATAGTTGTCTCATTGGCAATCATACCACATCTCCTTATTTTCATACATATCCCGACTTGACTGTGCTGAAAAATTCAACATATCTTAAATTGCATATTACAGCGAACTGGTTCCCGAAAGTTTGGAAGTATAAAAACAGGTACTTCTATCCTCAGTAACAGGGCAAATATGACCCCTATCAAAGTTTCATATATTTATTTTATTATTCATGAGAAACTTTCATCAAGGGTTCTACAGTGATCCCAAGTCCTGGAGCTTTCATTTGACACCAAAATAACCCTCTTTTTGTTTACTTTTTGGCAAAGTTACAGCTATGCGTAGGAACTATTTTGTTTAACATATGTACTACTTTCTTGTATGTTCTTTGTGACCGGGCCCGAATTTGTGCTTTTATATCTTCTGAGTGTCAAGCGAAAAATAAAGAATTACCACACAAACTATTTTTGGAAATTAGCGGCGCAGATATCCCTTCACACTATACGTAAGTCTTACTCATTTTCTGGAGAAAAATAAAGATAAGCGAAAACTTAAAAAAGATTGAAGAAAATGAACAAAAAACTCTGTCTTTCTTACGTAGTTATATGTTTTTAATTCAACAATATTCAGAATCTTTTTGAAATGATTATGTGACTCTAAAAAGAGCCGTTTTCAATATGCAATTGTCTTTGTTTTGTAATTTCTGTCTGGGTGTTATCACTTTAACTGCTTCTTCAGCAGTGTTAACATTTGATTCTTCCTCTTACACTGCAGTGTAGACCGATTTCTCAGATCCTCTCCATGTTTTCTTCATTAGACGATTGATTACATTGACTTCCTCTCTGCATGATTAACTCAGTGGATTGTTTCTCTACAGTTCCGTTACATCTGCCATACTGACGCCAACTTCGACTTACGACTTGTTTTTACAATCATGGAATGGTTATACCAGTATGACTCTGACTTAGACTTTAGCAGTTTTAATCGTTTACGATGAAATTATGCTGTTTTTTCGTCTGTTGTCGATGCCATACTGTGATATAAAATGTACATCTACTCAGATTGACGATATTGCACAAGACTGTAACTTGCCTATTTTACGTAGGCCTGCGCTGAAAAAAGTCGCGCGCTAAAATTAGATTTTTTTTGTTGCTAAAACACGTCATAATTTAAAAAAACACCACTCCTTGCACGTGAAAAGTGGTGTATATTTGAACTGACAATCTAATAAAGTAAAAACAGCGAACTTTATGTCGTTCAGTTGTATATATGTTGTTGGGCTGCTGTTTTATTGATGTATGCCTTGTATCTTCTTTTATTCATATTTAATGTTTATGTGTCAAAAAGTTGTTACCTATTTACTAAAACATTGAAAATAATTATGATCGCATTTTATAGCTGATGTTTATCACGAAAACAATCTATTTCACGGCACCCCCCTTTTCTTAAAAAAACCCCCCAAAAACCCCAAAACGATGCGAAAAGCAAAAGTAAAACAAAAACACGAAAAAATCGTTTTCCAATCATAATACGAAACAAAACAAGCTAGTTCTTTCAGAAGTTAGCATACGATGTAATGGGTTTGAAAACCTTATATAGTACACAATTTGCAAAATTTCTTCAGAGAAGGTATTGACAAAAATCTGGATCGTTATATACGTATTATATACGTTTGTGGGGTTTTTGGCATTTTTCGTCTTTTTTGAAGTTGTGATCTGCACAGATTATGATTAAATAGTACCAAAAAATTTTAAACAACGACTCAATCATGAAATGAGTCTTTATCATGGATTTTTCCTGATAACAAACCATAATTTTGCAAAACTTTGAAATTATCCGTTTTTTATCATACCTTTTTCATTAAATAATTTTTACATAATATAACATTGCATGATAAGATTTGTCTTCTAACCGCAGTCTAGTAAATACAGTCTAGTTCTGTTGGGAACTTAGCCCTCGTTGGGACTGAGTGAAACCCGTACGTACGTTGAGGCGACGGGGTTAATTCTTAGATGCAACTTTTCCTTTATCTCTTCTAGGAATGTTGTAAGATAAAAGGGGGATGGCTGAAATAAACAAAAACTTGTGTTTAACCCCGTTACCTTTTCTTAAACGTGTGTGTTTGTCCACGCCAGGAACGTTGTCGTTAGTGGTCGTATCTCATATCGTAATGTCCCCCCTTTTATTTAGAAAATTGAGTGTTAATAGCAGATCTTTGATTGATTCTGTTTAATTTATATATATATATATCTTTCATGGAATCGAGAAAATTAAGAGCGAGACATATTGTGTGGTCACCTGTCTATTTTTCGAAGACTGTATGATTGCCTCATGATGTTTTTTGTTTTTTGTTTTTTGTTATTTCTGTCGTTCGGCTGCTGTTTTATTGACGTATTAAAACCCACATCTGATTCTCCTTCCACTTCACTCTTAATTTTCCGTGTACACTGCTAGGTGAAAAAAAAATATATAAATCTGATAGCACTTATATGACATATTGTTAGGACACCTGTCTATTGTTGAAGATTTCACGTCACCCTTTAGATGTCTTTAGGTTATTTATGTAGTTGGGTTGCTGTCTTATAGCCGTATACTTCACATCTCCTTTTATTCATGCAGCTTTATTTTCTGAGTGCACTGATGACTGCAAAAAAATATTATCATATAAATCTGATAGCACTGCCAGTTTTGCTTTGTTTCAAATATAGCGGATTGCTTTTTTGATTTTTTTGGTTTAACGTCCAGTGACAAATATTTCATGATATTTAAAGCCATTTTGTCAGAAAATCAAATCGTAAAGATATTGCGCATGTGTCTATTCTACTTAAATATTTGCTGTTTTGGTATTTTTTGAGTGAAGAAAGAACGAATTTTACAGAAACGCAGACACGCACTTGCTTCAAATGTGTTTTCTGGAATAAAACCACTAATACATAGCCTTCTATGTTAAATTGTGCAATTTTAAGCATTTGAAGCTATTTTTGTCTTTAGTTCAAATAAAGTAGCACTCATTTCATAGCAAAACTATACGTTAAATTAGGCCTTTAGTTTTCTTAATTGAATTGTTTTATATTTTTCATGTTGGGGCCTTTTGTAGCCGACTATACGGTATGGGTTTTTTTCATTGTTGAAGGCCGTACGGTTGCCTATAATTGCTTTCATCGACTTCATTTAAAATTTGGTGGATAGTTGTCTCATTGGCAATCATACCACATCTCCTTATTTTCATACATATCCCGACTTGACTGTGCTGAAAAATTCAACATATCTTAAATTGCATATTACAGCGAACTGGTTCCCGAAAGTTTGGAAGTATAAAAACAGGTACTTCTATCCTCAGTAACAGGGCAAATATGACCCCTATCAAAGTTTCATATATTTATTTTATTATTCATGAGAAACTTTCATCAAGGGTTCTACAGTGATCCCAAGTCCTGGAGCTTTCATTTGACACCAAAATAACCCTCTTTTTGTTTACTTTTTGGCAAAGTTACAGCTATGCGTAGGAACTATTTTGTTTAACATATGTACTACTTTCTTGTATGTTCTTTGTGACCGGGCCCGAATTTGTGCTTTTATATCTTCTGAGTGTCAAGCGAAAAATAAAGAATTACCACACAAACTATTTTTGGAAATTAGCGGCGCAGATATCCCTTCACACTATACGTAAGTCTTACTCATTTTCTGGAGAAAAATAAAGATAAGCGAAAACTTAAAAAAGATTGAAGAAAATGAACAAAAAACTCTGTCTTTCTTACGTAGTTATATGTTTTTAATTCAACAATATTCAGAATCTTTTTGAAATGATTATGTGACTCTAAAAAGAGCCGTTTTCAATATGCAATTGTCTTTGTTTTGTAATTTCTGTCTGGGTGTTATCACTTTAACTGCTTCTTCAGCAGTGTTAACATTTGATTCTTCCTCTTACACTGCAGTGTAGACCGATTTCTCAGATCCTCTCCATGTTTTCTTCATTAGACGATTGATTACATTGACTTCCTCTCTGCATGATTAACTCAGTGGATTGTTTCTCTACAGTTCCGTTACATCTGCCATACTGACGCCAACTTCGACTTACGACTTGTTTTTACAATCATGGAATGGTTATACCAGTATGACTCTGACTTAGACTTTAGCAGTTTTAATCGTTTACGATGAAATTATGCTGTTTTTTCGTCTGTTGTCGATGCCATACTGTGATATAAAATGTACATCTACTCAGATTGACGATATTGCACAAGACTGTAACTTGCCTATTTTACGTAGGCCTGCGCTGAAAAAAGTCGCGCGCTAAAATTAGATTTTTTTTGTTGCTAAAACACGTCATAATTTAAAAAAACACCACTCCTTGCACGTGAAAAGTGGTGTATATTTGAACTGACAATCTAATAAAGTAAAAACAGCGAACTTTATGTCGTTCAGTTGTATATATGTTGTTGGGCTGCTGTTTTATTGATGTATGCCTTGTATCTTCTTTTATTCATATTTAATGTTTATGTGTCAAAAAGTTGTTACCTATTTACTAAAACATTGAAAATAATTATGATCGCATTTTATAGCTGATGTTTATCACGAAAACAATCTATTTCACGGCACCCCCCTTTTCTTAAAAAAACCCCCCAAAAACCCCAAAACGATGCGAAAAGCAAAAGTAAAACAAAAACACGAAAAAATCGTTTTCCAATCATAATACGAAACAAAACAAGCTAGTTCTTTCAGAAGTTAGCATACGATGTAATGGGTTTGAAAACCTTATATAGTACACAATTTGCAAAATTTCTTCAGAGAAGGTATTGACAAAAATCTGGATCGTTATATACGTATTATATACGTTTGTGGGGTTTTTGGCATTTTTCGTCTTTTTTGAAGTTGTGATCTGCACAGATTATGATTAAATAGTACCAAAAAATTTTAAACAACGACTCAATCATGAAATGAGTCTTTATCATGGATTTTTCCTGATAACAAACCATAATTTTGCAAAACTTTGAAATTATCCGTTTTTTATCATACCTTTTTCATTAAATAATTTTTACATAATATAACATTGCATGATAAGATTTGTCTTCTAACCGCAGTCTAGTAAATACAGTCTAGTTCTGTTGGGAACTTAGCCCTCGTTGGGACTGAGTGAAACCCGTACGTACGTTGAGGCGACGGGGTTAATTCTTAGATGCAACTTTTCCTTTATCTCTTCTAGGAATGTTGTAAGATAAAAGGGGGATGGCTGAAATAAACAAAAACTTGTGTTTAACCCCGTTACCTTTTCTTAAACGTGTGTGTTTGTCCACGCCAGGAACGTTGTCGTTAGTGGTCGTATCTCATATCGTAATGTCCCCCCTTTTATTTAGAAAATTGAGTGTTAATAGCAGATCTTTGATTGATTCTGTTTAATTTATATATATATATATCTTTCATGGAATCGAGAAAATTAAGAGCGAGACATATTGTGTGGTCACCTGTCTATTTTTCGAAGACTGTATGATTGCCTCATGATGTTTTTTGTTTTTTGTTTTTTGTTATTTCTGTCGTTCGGCTGCTGTTTTATTGACGTATTAAAACCCACATCTGATTCTCCTTCCACTTCACTCTTAATTTTCCGTGTACACTGCTAGGTGAAAAAAAAATATATAAATCTGATAGCACTTATATGACATATTGTTAGGACACCTGTCTATTGTTGAAGATTTCACGTCACCCTTTAGATGTCTTTAGGTTATTTATGTAGTTGGGTTGCTGTCTTATAGCCGTATACTTCACATCTCCTTTTATTCATGCAGCTTTATTTTCTGAGTGCACTGATGACTGCAAAAAAATATTATCATATAAATCTGATAGCACTGCCAGTTTTGCTTTGTTTCAAATATAGCGGATTGCTTTTTTGATTTTTTTGGTTTAACGTCCAGTGACAAATATTTCATGATATTTAAAGCCATTTTGTCAGAAAATCAAATCGTAAAGATATTGCGCATGTGTCTATTCTACTTAAATATTTGCTGTTTTGGTATTTTTTGAGTGAAGAAAGAACGAATTTTACAGAAACGCAGACACGCACTTGCTTCAAATGTGTTTTCTGGAATAAAACCACTAATACATAGCCTTCTATGTTAAATTGTGCAATTTTAAGCATTTGAAGCTATTTTTGTCTTTAGTTCAAATAAAGTAGCACTCATTTCATAGCAAAACTATACGTTAAATTAGGCCTTTAGTTTTCTTAATTGAATTGTTTTATATTTTTCATGTTGGGGCCTTTTGTAGCCGACTATACGGTATGGGTTTTTTTCATTGTTGAAGGCCGTACGGTTGCCTATAATTGCTTTCATCGACTTCATTTAAAATTTGGTGGATAGTTGTCTCATTGGCAATCATACCACATCTCCTTATTTTCATACATATCCCGACTTGACTGTGCTGAAAAATTCAACATATCTTAAATTGCATATTACAGCGAACTGGTTCCCGAAAGTTTGGAAGTATAAAAACAGGTACTTCTATCCTCAGTAACAGGGCAAATATGACCCCTATCAAAGTTTCATATATTTATTTTATTATTCATGAGAAACTTTCATCAAGGGTTCTACAGTGATCCCAAGTCCTGGAGCTTTCATTTGACACCAAAATAACCCTCTTTTTGTTTACTTTTTGGCAAAGTTACAGCTATGCGTAGGAACTATTTTGTTTAACATATGTACTACTTTCTTGTATGTTCTTTGTGACCGGGCCCGAATTTGTGCTTTTATATCTTCTGAGTGTCAAGCGAAAAATAAAGAATTACCACACAAACTATTTTTGGAAATTAGCGGCGCAGATATCCCTTCACACTATACGTAAGTCTTACTCATTTTCTGGAGAAAAATAAAGATAAGCGAAAACTTAAAAAAGATTGAAGAAAATGAACAAAACACTCTGTCTTTCTTACGTAGTTATATGTTTTTAATTCAACAATATTCAGAATCTTTTTGAAATGATTATGTGACTCTAAAAAGAGCCGTTTTCAATATGCAATTGTCTTTGTTTTGTAATTTCTGTCTGGGTGTTATCACTTTAACTGCTTCTTCAGCAGTGTTAACATTTGATTCTTCCTCTTACACTGCAGTGTAGACCGATTTCTCAGATCCTCTCCATGTTTTCTTCATTAGACGATTGATTACATTGACTTCCTCTCTGCATGATTAACTCAGTGGATTGTTTCTCTACAGTTCCGTTACATCTGCCATACTGACGCCAACTTCGACTTACGACTTGTTTTTACAATCATGGAATGGTTATACCAGTATGACTCTGACTTAGACTTTAGCAGTTTTAATCGTTTACGATGAAATTATGCTGTTTTTTCGTCTGTTGTCGATGCCATACTGTGATATAAAATGTACATCTACTCAGATTGACGATATTGCACAAGACTGTAACTTGCCTATTTTACGTAGGCCTGCGCTGAAAAAAGTCGCGCGCTAAAATTAGATTTTTTTTGTTGCTAAAACACGTCATAATTTAAAAAAACACCACTCCTTGCACGTGAAAAGTGGTGTATATTTGAACTGACAATCTAATAAAGTAAAAACAGCGAACTTTATGTCGTTCAGTTGTATATATGTTGTTGGGCTGCTGTTTTATTGATGTATGCCTTGTATCTTCTTTTATTCATATTTAATGTTTATGTGTCAAAAAGTTGTTACCTATTTACTAAAACATTGAAAATAATTATGATCGCATTTTATAGCTGATGTTTATCACGAAAACAATCTATTTCACGGCACCCCCCTTTTCTTAAAAAAACCCCCCAAAAACCCCAAAACGATGCGAAAAGCAAAAGTAAAACAAAAACACGAAAAAATCGTTTTCCAATCATAATACGAAACAAAACAAGCTAGTTCTTTCAGAAGTTAGCATACGATGTAATGGGTTTGAAAACCTTATATAGTACACAATTTGCAAAATTTCTTCAGAGAAGGTATTGACAAAAATCTGGATCGTTATATACGTATTATATACGTTTGTGGGGTTTTTGGCATTTTTCGTCTTTTTTGAAGTTGTGATCTGCACAGATTATGATTAAATAGTACCAAAAAATTTTAAACAACGACTCAATCATGAAATGAGTCTTTATCATGGATTTTTCCTGATAACAAACCATAATTTTGCAAAACTTTGAAATTATCCGTTTTTTATCATACCTTTTTCATTAAATAATTTTTACATAATATAACATTGCATGATAAGATTTGTCTTCTAACCGCAGTCTAGTAAATACAGTCTAGTTCTGTTGGGAACTTAGCCCTCGTTGGGACTGAGTGAAACCCGTACGTACGTTGAGGCGACGGGGTTAATTCTTAGATGCAACTTTTCCTTTATCTCTTCTAGGAATGTTGTAAGATAAAAGGGGGATGGCTGAAATAAACAAAAACTTGTGTTTAACCCCGTTACCTTTTCTTAAACGTGTGTGTTTGTCCACGCCAGGAACGTTGTCGTTAGTGGTCGTATCTCATATCGTAATGTCCCCCCTTTTATTTAGAAAATTGAGTGTTAATAGCAGATCTTTGATTGATTCTGTTTAATTTATATATATATATATCTTTCATGGAATCGAGAAAATTAAGAGCGAGACATATTGTGTGGTCACCTGTCTATTTTTCGAAGACTGTATGATTGCCTCATGATGTTTTTTGTTTTTTGTTTTTTGTTATTTCTGTCGTTCGGCTGCTGTTTTATTGACGTATTAAAACCCACATCTGATTCTCCTTCCACTTCACTCTTAATTTTCCGTGTACACTGCTAGGTGAAAAAAAAATATATAAATCTGATAGCACTTATATGACATATTGTTAGGACACCTGTCTATTGTTGAAGATTTCACGTCACCCTTTAGATGTCTTTAGGTTATTTATGTAGTTGGGTTGCTGTCTTATAGCCGTATACTTCACATCTCCTTTTATTCATGCAGCTTTATTTTCTGAGTGCACTGATGACTGCAAAAAAATATTATCATATAAATCTGATAGCACTGCCAGTTTTGCTTTGTTTCAAATATAGCGGATTGCTTTTTTGATTTTTTTGGTTTAACGTCCAGTGACAAATATTTCATGATATTTAAAGCCATTTTGTCAGAAAATCAAATCGTAAAGATATTGCGCATGTGTCTATTCTACTTAAATATTTGCTGTTTTGGTATTTTTTGAGTGAAGAAAGAACGAATTTTACAGAAACGCAGACACGCACTTGCTTCAAATGTGTTTTCTGGAATAAAACCACTAATACATAGCCTTCTATGTTAAATTGTGCAATTTTAAGCATTTGAAGCTATTTTTGTCTTTAGTTCAAATAAAGTAGCACTCATTTCATAGCAAAACTATACGTTAAATTAGGCCTTTAGTTTTCTTAATTGAATTGTTTTATATTTTTCATGTTGGGGCCTTTTGTAGCCGACTATACGGTATGGGTTTTTTTCATTGTTGAAGGCCGTACGGTTGCCTATAATTGCTTTCATCGACTTCATTTAAAATTTGGTGGATAGTTGTCTCATTGGCAATCATACCACATCTCCTTATTTTCATACATATCCCGACTTGACTGTGCTGAAAAATTCAACATATCTTAAATTGCATATTACAGCGAACTGGTTCCCGAAAGTTTGGAAGTATAAAAACAGGTACTTCTATCCTCAGTAACAGGGCAAATATGACCCCTATCAAAGTTTCATATATTTATTTTATTATTCATGAGAAACTTTCATCAAGGGTTCTACAGTGATCCCAAGTCCTGGAGCTTTCATTTGACACCAAAATAACCCTCTTTTTGTTTACTTTTTGGCAAAGTTACAGCTATGCGTAGGAACTATTTTGTTTAACATATGTACTACTTTCTTGTATGTTCTTTGTGACCGGGCCCGAATTTGTGCTTTTATATCTTCTGAGTGTCAAGCGAAAAATAAAGAATTACCACACAAACTATTTTTGGAAATTAGCGGCGCAGATATCCCTTCACACTATACGTAAGTCTTACTCATTTTCTGGAGAAAAATAAAGATAAGCGAAAACTTAAAAAAGATTGAAGAAAATGAACAAAAAACTCTGTCTTTCTTACGTAGTTATATGTTTTTAATTCAACAATATTCAGAATCTTTTTGAAATGATTATGTGACTCTAAAAAGAGCCGTTTTCAATATGCAATTGTCTTTGTTTTGTAATTTCTGTCTGGGTGTTATCACTTTAACTGCTTCTTCAGCAGTGTTAACATTTGATTCTTCCTCTTACACTGCAGTGTAGACCGATTTCTCAGATCCTCTCCATGTTTTCTTCATTAGACGATTGATTACATTGACTTCCTCTCTGCATGATTAACTCAGTGGATTGTTTCTCTACAGTTCCGTTACATCTGCCATACTGACGCCAACTTCGACTTACGACTTGTTTTTACAATCATGGAATGGTTATACCAGTATGACTCTGACTTAGACTTTAGCAGTTTTAATCGTTTACGATGAAATTATGCTGTTTTTTCGTCTGTTGTCGATGCCATACTGTGATATAAAATGTACATCTACTCAGATTGACGATATTGCACAAGACTGTAACTTGCCTATTTTACGTAGGCCTGCGCTGAAAAAAGTCGCGCGCTAAAATTAGATTTTTTTTGTTGCTAAAACACGTCATAATTTAAAAAAACACCACTCCTTGCACGTGAAAAGTGGTGTATATTTGAACTGACAATCTAATAAAGTAAAAACAGCGAACTTTATGTCGTTCAGTTGTATATATGTTGTTGGGCTGCTGTTTTATTGATGTATGCCTTGTATCTTCTTTTATTCATATTTAATGTTTATGTGTCAAAACGTTGTTACCTATTTACTAAAACATTGAAAATATGATCGCATTTTATAGCTGATGTTTATCACGAAAACAATCTATTTCACGGCACCCCCCTTTTCTTAAAAAAAACCCCCAAAAACCCCAAAACGATGCGAAAAGCAAAAGTAAAACAAAAACACGAAAAAATTGTTTTCCAATCATAATACGAAACAAAACAAGCTAGTTCTTTCAGAAGTTAGCATACGATGTAATGGGTTTGAAAACCTTATATAGTACACAATTTGCAAAATTTCTTCAGAGAAGGTATTGACAAAAATCTGGATCGTTATATACGTATTATATACGTTTGTGGGGTTTTTGGCATTTTTCGTCTTTTTTGAAGTTGTGATCTGCACAGATTATGATTAAATAGTACCAAAAAATTTTAAACAACGACTCAATCATGAAATGAGTCTTTATCATGGATTTTTCCTGATAACAAACCATAATTTTGCAAAACTTTGAAATTATCCGTTTTTTATCATACCTTTTTCATTAAATAATTTTTACATAATATAACATTGCATGATAAGATTTGTCTTCTAACCGCAGTCTAGTAAATACAGTCTAGTTCTGTTGGGAACTTAGCCCTCGTTGGGACTGAGTGAAACCCGTACGTACGTTGAGGCGACGGGGTTATTTCTTAGATGCAACTTTTCCTTTATCTCTTCTAGGAATGTTGTAAGATAAAAGGGGGATGGCTGAAATAAACAAAAACTTGTGTTTAACCCCGTTACCTTTTCTTAAACGTGTGTGTTTGTCCACGCCAGGAACGTTGTCGTTAGTGGTCGTATCTCATATCGTAATGTCCCCCCTTTTATTTAGAAAATTGAGTGTTAATAGCAGATCTTTGATTGATTCTGTTTAATTTATATATATATATATCTTTCATGGAATCGAGAAAATTAAGAGCGAGACATATTGTGTGGTCACCTGTCTATTTTTCGAAGACTGTATGATTGCCTCATGATGTTTTTTGTTTTTTGTTTTTTGTTATTTCTGTCGTTCGGCTGCTGTTTTATTGACGTATTAAAACCCACATCTGATTCTCCTTCCACTTCACTCTTAATTTTCCGTGTACACTGCTAGGTGAAAAAAAAATATATAAATCTGATAGCACTTATATGACATATTGTTAGGACACCTGTCTATTGTTGAAGATTTCACGTCACCCTTTAGATGTCTTTAGGTTATTTATGTAGTTGGGTTGCTGTCTTATAGCCGTATACTTCACATCTCCTTTTATTCATGCAGCTTTATTTTCTGAGTGCACTGATGACTGCAAAAAAATATTATCATATAAATCTGATAGCACTGCCAGTTTTGCTTTGTTTCAAATATAGCGGATTGCTTTTTTGATTTTTTTGGTTTAACGTCCAGTGACAAATATTTCATGATATTTAAAGCCATTTTGTCAGAAAATCAAATCGTAAAGATATTGCGCATGTGTCTATTCTACTTAAATATTTGCTGTTTTGGTATTTTTTGAGTGAAGAAAGAACGAATTTTACAGAAACGCAGACACGCACTTGCTTCAAATGTGTTTTCTGGAATAAAACCACTAATACATAGCCTTCTATGTTAAATTGTGCAATTTTAAGCATTTGAAGCTATTTTTGTCTTTAGTTCAAATAAAGTAGCACTCATTTCATAGCAAAACTATACGTTAAATTAGGCCTTTAGTTTTCTTAATTGAATTGTTTTATATTTTTCATGTTGGGGCCTTTTGTAGCCGACTATACGGTATGGGTTTTTTTCATTGTTGAAGGCCGTACGGTTGCCTATAATTGCTTTCATCGACTTCATTTAAAATTTGGTGGATAGTTGTCTCATTGGCAATCATACCACATCTCCTTATTTTCATACATATCCCGACTTGACTGTGCTGAAAAATTCAACATATCTTAAATTGCATATTACAGCGAACTGGTTCCCGAAAGTTTGGAAGTATAAAAACAGGTACTTCTATCCTCAGTAACAGGGCAAATATGACCCCTATCAAAGTTTCATATATTTATTTTATTATTCATGAGAAACTTTCATCAAGGGTTCTACAGTGATCCCAAGTCCTGGAGCTTTCATTTGACACCAAAATAACCCTCTTTTTGTTTACTTTTTGGCAAAGTTACAGCTATGCGTAGGAACTATTTTGTTTAACATATGTACTACTTTCTTGTATGTTCTTTGTGACCGGGCCCGAATTTGTGCTTTTATATCTTCTGAGTGTCAAGCGAAAAATAAAGAATTACCACACAAACTATTTTTGGAAATTAGCGGCGCAGATATCCCTTCACACTATACGTAAGTCTTACTCATTTTCTGGAGAAAAATAAAGATAAGCGAAAACTTAAAAAAGATTGAAGAAAATGAACAAAACACTCTGTCTTTCTTACGTAGTTATATGTTTTTAATTCAACAATATTCAGAATCTTTTTGAAATGATTATGTGACTCTAAAAAGAGCCGTTTTCAATATGCAATTGTCTTTGTTTTGTAATTTCTGTCTGGGTGTTATCACTTTAACTGCTTCTTCAGCAGTGTTAACATTTGATTCTTCCTCTTACACTGCAGTGTAGACCGATTTCTCAGATCCTCTCCATGTTTTCTTCATTAGACGATTGATTACATTGACTTCCTCTCTGCATGATTAACTCAGTGGATTGTTTCTCTACAGTTCCGTTACATCTGCCATACTGACGCCAACTTCGACTTACGACTTGTTTTTACAATCATGGAATGGTTATACCAGTATGACTCTGACTTAGACTTTAGCAGTTTTAATCGTTTACGATGAAATTATGCTGTTTTTTCGTCTGTTGTCGATGCCATACTGTGATATAAAATGTACATCTACTCAGATTGACGATATTGCACAAGACTGTAACTTGCCTATTTTACGTAGGCCTGCGCTGAAAAAAGTCGCGCGCTAAAATTAGATTTTTTTTGTTGCTAAAACACGTCATAATTTAAAAAAACACCACTCCTTGCACGTGAAAAGTGGTGTATATTTGAACTGACAATCTAATAAAGTAAAAACAGCGAACTTTATGTCGTTCAGTTGTATATATGTTGTTGGGCTGCTGTTTTATTGATGTATGCCTTGTATCTTCTTTTATTCATATTTAATGTTTATGTGTCAAAACGTTGTTACCTATTTACTAAAACATTGAAAATATGATCGCATTTTATAGCTGATGTTTATCACGAAAACAATCTATTTCACGGCACCCCCCTTTTCTTAAAAAAACCCCCCAAAAACCCCAAAACGATGCGAAAAGCAAAAGTAAAACAAAAACACGAAAAAATTGTTTTCCAATCATAATACGAAACAAAACAAGCTAGTTCTTTCAGAAGTTAGCATACGATGTAATGGGTTTGAAAACCTTATATAGTACACAATTTGCAAAATTTCTTCAGAGAAGGTATTGACAAAAATCTGGATCGTTATATACGTATTATATACGTTTGTGGGGTTTTTGGCATTTTTCGTCTTTTTTGAAGTTGTGATCTGCACAGATTATGATTAAATAGTACCAAAAAATTTTAAACAACGACTCAATCATGAAATGAGTCTTTATCATGGATTTTTCCTGATAACAAACCATAATTTTGCAAAACTTTGAAATTATCCGTTTTTTATCATACCTTTTTCATTAAATAATTTTTACATAATATAACATTGCATGATAAGATTTGTCTTATAACCGCAGTCTAGTAAATACAGTCTAGTTCTGTTGGGAACTTAGCCCTCGTTGGGACTGAGTGAAACCCGTACGTACGTTGAGGCGACGGGGTTATTTCTTAGATGCAACTTTTCCTTTATCTCTTCTAGGAATGTTGTAAGATAAAAGGGGGATGGCTGAAATAAACAAAAACTTGTGTTTAACCCCGTTACCTTTTCTTAAACGTGTGTGTTTGTCCACGCCAGGAACGTTGTCTTTAGTGGTCGTATCTCATATCGTAATGTCCCCCCTTTTATTTAGAAAATTGAGTGTTAATAGCAGATCTTTGATTGATTCTGTTTAATTTATATATATATATATCTTTCATGGAATCGAGAAAATTAAGAGCGAGACATATTGTGTGGTCACCTGTCTATTTTTCGAAGACTGTATGATTGCCTCATGATGTTTTTTGTTTTTTGTTTTTTGTTATTTCTGTCGTTCGGCTGCTGTTTTATTGACGTATTAAAACCCACATCTGATTCTCCTTCCACTTCACTCTTAATTTTCCGTGTACACTGCTAGGTGAAAAAAAAATATATAAATCTGATAGCACTTATATGACATATTGTTAGGACACCTGTCTATTGTTGAAGATTTCACGTCACCCTTTAGATGTCTTTAGGTTATTTATGTAGTTGGGTTGCTGTCTTATAGCCGTATACTTCACATCTCCTTTTATTCATGCAGCTTTATTTTCTGAGTGCACTGATGACTGCAAAAAAATATTATCATATAAATCTGATAGCACTGCCAGTTTTGCTTTGTTTCAAATATAGCGGATTGCTTTTTTGATTTTTTTGGTTTAACGTCCAGTGACAAATATTTCATGATATTTAAAGCCATTTTGTCAGAAAATCAAATCGTAAAGATATTGCGCATGTGTCTATTCTACTTAAATATTTGCTGTTTTGGTATTTTTTGAGTGAAGAAAGAACGAATTTTACAGAAACGCAGACACGCACTTGCTTCAAATGTGTTTTCTGGAATAAAACCACTAATACATAGCCTTCTATGTTAAATTGTGCAATTTTAAGCATTTGAAGCTATTTTTGTCTTTAGTTCAAATAAAGTAGCACTCATTTCATAGCAAAACTATACGTTAAATTAGGCCTTTAGTTTTCTTAATTGAATTGTTTTATATTTTTCATGTTGGGGCCTTTTGTAGCCGACTATACGGTATGGGTTTTTTTCATTGTTGAAGGCCGTACGGTTGCCTATAATTGCTTTCATCGACTTCATTTAAAATTTGGTGGATAGTTGTCTCATTGGCAATCATACCACATCTCCTTATTTTCATACATATCCCGACTTGACTGTGCTGAAAAATTCAACATATCTTAAATTGCATATTACAGCGAACTGGTTCCCGAAAGTTTGGAAGTATAAAAACAGGTACTTCTATCCTCAGTAACAGGGCAAATATGACCCCTATCAAAGTTTCATATATTTATTTTATTATTCATGAGAAACTTTCATCAAGGGTTCTACAGTGATCCCAAGTCCTGGAGCTTTCATTTGACACCAAAATAACCCTCTTTTTGTTTACTTTTTGGCAAAGTTACAGCTATGCGTAGGAACTATTTTGTTTAACATATGTACTACTTTCTTGTATGTTCTTTGTGACCGGGCCCGAATTTGTGCTTTTATATCTTCTGAGTGTCAAGCGAAAAATAAAGAATTACCACACAAACTATTTTTGGAAATTAGCGGCGCAGATATCCCTTCACACTATACGTAAGTCTTACTCATTTTCTGGAGAAAAATAAAGATAAGCGAAAACTTAAAAAAGATTGAAGAAAATGAACAAAAAACTCTGTCTTTCTTACGTAGTTATATGTTTTTAATTCAACAATATTCAGAATCTTTTTGAAATGATTATGTGACTCTAAAAAGAGCCGTTTTCAATATGCAATTGTCTTTGTTTTGTAATTTCTGTCTGGGTGTTATCACTTTAACTGCTTCTTCAGCAGTGTTAACATTTGATTCTTCCTCTTACACTGCAGTGTAGACCGATTTCTCAGATCCTCTCCATGTTTTCTTCATTAGACGATTGATTACATTGACTTCCTCTCTGCATGATTAACTCAGTGGATTGTTTCTCTACAGTTCCGTTACATCTGCCATACTGACGCCAACTTCGACTTACGACTTGTTTTTACAATCATGGAATGGTTATACCAGTATGACTCTGACTTAGACTTTAGCAGTTTTAATCGTTTACGATGAAATTATGCTGTTTTTTCGTCTGTTGTCGATGCCATACTGTGATATAAAATGTACATCTACTCAGATTGACGATATTGCACAAGACTGTAACTTGCCTATTTTACGTAGGCCTGCGCTGAAAAAAGTCGCGCGCTAAAATTAGATTTTTTTTGTTGCTAAAACACGTCATAATTTAAAAAAACACCACTCCTTGCACGTGAAAAGTGGTGTATATTTGAACTGACAATCTAATAAAGTAAAAACAGCGAACTTTATGTCGTTCAGTTGTATATATGTTGTTGGGCTGCTGTTTTATTGATGTATGCCTTGTATCTTCTTTTATTCATATTTAATGTTTATGTGTCAAAACGTTGTTACCTATTTACTAAAACATTGAAAATATGATCGCATTTTATAGCTGATGTTTATCACGAAAACAATCTATTTCACGGCACCCCCCTTTTCTTAAAAAAAACCCCCAAAAACCCCAAAACGATGCGAAAAGCAAAAGTAAAACAAAAACACGAAAAAATTGTTTTCCAATCATAATACGAAACAAAACAAGCTAGTTCTTTCAGAAGTTAGCATACGATGTAATGGGTTTGAAAACCTTATATAGTACACAATTTGCAAAATTTCTTCAGAGAAGGTATTGACAAAAATCTGGATCGTTATATACGTATTATATACGTTTGTGGGGTTTTTGGCATTTTTCGTCTTTTTTGAAGTTGTGATCTGCACAGATTATGATTAAATAGTACCAAAAAATTTTAAACAACGACTCAATCATGAAATGAGTCTTTATCATGGATTTTTCCTGATAACAAACCATAATTTTGCAAAACTTTGAAATTATCCGTTTTTTATCATACCTTTTTCATTAAATAATTTTTACATAATATAACATTGCATGATAAGATTTGTCTTCTAACCGCAGTCTAGTAAATACAGTCTAGTTCTGTTGGGAACTTAGCCCTCGTTGGGACTGAGTGAAACCCGTACGTACGTTGAGGCGACGGGGTTATTTCTTAGATGCAACTTTTCCTTTATCTCTTCTAGGAATGTTGTAAGATAAAAGGGGGATGGCTGAAATAAACAAAAACTTGTGTTTAACCCCGTTACCTTTTCTTAAACGTGTGTGTTTGTCCACGCCAGGAACGTTGTCGTTAGTGGTCGTATCTCATATCGTAATGTCCCCCCTTTTATTTAGAAAATTGAGTGTTAATAGCAGATCTTTGATTGATTCTGTTTAATTTATATATATATATATCTTTCATGGAATCGAGAAAATTAAGAGCGAGACATATTGTGTGGTCACCTGTCTATTTTTCGAAGACTGTATGATTGCCTCATGATGTTTTTTGTTTTTTGTTTTTTGTTATTTCTGTCGTTCGGCTGCTGTTTTATTGACGTATTAAAACCCACATCTGATTCTCCTTCCACTTCACTCTTAATTTTCCGTGTACACTGCTAGGTGAAAAAAAAATATATAAATCTGATAGCACTTATATGACATATTGTTAGGACACCTGTCTATTGTTGAAGATTTCACGTCACCCTTTAGATGTCTTTAGGTTATTTATGTAGTTGGGTTGCTGTCTTATAGCCGTATACTTCACATCTCCTTTTATTCATGCAGCTTTATTTTCTGAGTGCACTGATGACTGCAAAAAAATATTATCATATAAATCTGATAGCACTGCCAGTTTTGCTTTGTTTCAAATATAGCGGATTGCTTTTTTGATTTTTTTGGTTTAACGTCCAGTGACAAATATTTCATGATATTTAAAGCCATTTTGTCAGAAAATCAAATCGTAAAGATATTGCGCATGTGTCTATTCTACTTAAATATTTGCTGTTTTGGTATTTTTTGAGTGAAGAAAGAACGAATTTTACAGAAACGCAGACACGCACTTGCTTCAAATGTGTTTTCTGGAATAAAACCACTAATACATAGCCTTCTATGTTAAATTGTGCAATTTTAAGCATTTGAAGCTATTTTTGTCTTTAGTTCAAATAAAGTAGCACTCATTTCATAGCAAAACTATACGTTAAATTAGGCCTTTAGTTTTCTTAATTGAATTGTTTTATATTTTTCATGTTGGGGCCTTTTGTAGCCGACTATACGGTATGGGTTTTTTTCATTGTTGAAGGCCGTACGGTTGCCTATAATTGCTTTCATCGACTTCATTTAAAATTTGGTGGATAGTTGTCTCATTGGCAATCATACCACATCTCCTTATTTTCATACATATCCCGACTTGACTGTGCTGAAAAATTCAACATATCTTAAATTGCATATTACAGCGAACTGGTTCCCGAAAGTTTGGAAGTATAAAAACAGGTACTTCTATCCTCAGTAACAGGGCAAATATGACCCCTATCAAAGTTTCATATATTTATTTTATTATTCATGAGAAACTTTCATCAAGGGTTCTACAGTGATCCCAAGTCCTGGAGCTTTCATTTGACACCAAAATAACCCTCTTTTTGTTTACTTTTTGGCAAAGTTACAGCTATGCGTAGGAACTATTTTGTTTAACATATGTACTACTTTCTTGTATGTTCTTTGTGACCGGGCCCGAATTTGTGCTTTTATATCTTCTGAGTGTCAAGCGAAAAATAAAGAATTACCACACAAACTATTTTTGGAAATTAGCGGCGCAGATATCCCTTCACACTATACGTAAGTCTTACTCATTTTCTGGAGAAAAATAAAGATAAGCGAAAACTTAAAAAAGATTGAAGAAAATGAACAAAAAACTCTGTCTTTCTTACGTAGTTATATGTTTTTAATTCAACAATATTCAGAATCTTTTTGAAATGATTATGTGACTCTAAAAAGAGCCGTTTTCAATATGCAATTGTCTTTGTTTTGTAATTTCTGTCTGGGTGTTATCACTTTAACTGCTTCTTCAGCAGTGTTAACATTTGATTCTTCCTCTTACACTGCAGTGTAGACCGATTTCTCAGATCCTCTCCATGTTTTCTTCATTAGACGATTGATTACATTGACTTCCTCTCTGCATGATTAACTCAGTGGATTGTTTCTCTACAGTTCCGTTACATCTGCCATACTGACGCCAACTTCGACTTACGACTTGTTTTTACAATCATGGAATGGTTATACCAGTATGACTCTGACTTAGACTTTAGCAGTTTTAATCGTTTACGATGAAATTATGCTGTTTTTTCGTCTGTTGTCGATGCCATACTGTGATATAAAATGTACATCTACTCAGATTGACGATATTGCACAAGACTGTAACTTGCCTATTTTACGTAGGCCTGCGCTGAAAAAAGTCGCGCGCTAAAATTAGATTTTTTTTGTTGCTAAAACACGTCATAATTTAAAAAAACACCACTCCTTGCACGTGAAAAGTGGTGTATATTTGAACTGACAATCTAATAAAGTAAAAACAGCGAACTTTATGTCGTTCAGTTGTATATATGTTGTTGGGCTGCTGTTTTATTGATGTATGCCTTGTATCTTCTTTTATTCATATTTAATGTTTATGTGTCAAAACGTTGTTACCTATTTACTAAAACATTGAAAATATGATCGCATTTTATAGCTGATGTTTATCACGAAAACAATCTATTTCACGGCACCCCCCTTTTCTTAAAAAAAACCCCCAAAAACCCCAAAACGATGCGAAAAGCAAAAGTAAAACAAAAACACGAAAAAATTGTTTTCCAATCATAATACGAAACAAAACAAGCTAGTTCTTTCAGAAGTTAGCATACGATGTAATGGGTTTGAAAACCTTATATAGTACACAATTTGCAAAATTTCTTCAGAGAAGGTATTGACAAAAATCTGGATCGTTATATACGTATTATATACGTTTGTGGGGTTTTTGGCATTTTTCGTCTTTTTTGAAGTTGTGATCTGCACAGATTATGATTAAATAGTACCAAAAAATTTTAAACAACGACTCAATCATGAAATGAGTCTTTATCATGGATTTTTCCTGATAACAAACCATAATTTTGCAAAACTTTGAAATTATCCGTTTTTTATCATACCTTTTTCATTAAATAATTTTTACATAATATAACATTGCATGATAAGATTTGTCTTCTAACCGCAGTCTAGTAAATACAGTCTAGTTCTGTTGGGAACTTAGCCCTCGTTGGGACTGAGTGAAACCCGTACGTACGTTGAGGCGACGGGGTTATTTCTTAGATGCAACTTTTCCTTTATCTCTTCTAGGAATGTTGTAAGATAAAAGGGGGATGGCTGAAATAAACAAAAACTTGTGTTTAACCCCGTTACCTTTTCTTAAACGTGTGTGTTTGTCCACGCCAGGAACGTTGTCGTTAGTGGTCGTATCTCATATCGTAATGTCCCCCCTTTTATTTAGAAAATTGAGTGTTAATAGCAGATCTTTGATTGATTCTGTTTAATTTATATATATATATATCTTTCATGGAATCGAGAAAATTAAGAGCGAGACATATTGTGTGGTCACCTGTCTATTTTTCGAAGACTGTATGATTGCCTCATGATGTTTTTTGTTTTTTGTTTTTTGTTATTTCTGTCGTTCGGCTGCTGTTTTATTGACGTATTAAAACCCACATCTGATTCTCCTTCCACTTCACTCTTAATTTTCCGTGTACACTGCTAGGTGAAAAAAAAATATATAAATCTGATAGCACTTATATGACATATTGTTAGGACACCTGTCTATTGTTGAAGATTTCACGTCACCCTTTAGATGTCTTTAGGTTATTTATGTAGTTGGGTTGCTGTCTTATAGCCGTATACTTCACATCTCCTTTTATTCATGCAGCTTTATTTTCTGAGTGCACTGATGACTGCAAAAAAATATTATCATATAAATCTGATAGCACTGCCAGTTTTGCTTTGTTTCAAATATAGCGGATTGCTTTTTTGATTTTTTTGGTTTAACGTCCAGTGACAAATATTTCATGATATTTAAAGCCATTTTGTCAGAAAATCAAATCGTAAAGATATTGCGCATGTGTCTATTCTACTTAAATATTTGCTGTTTTGGTATTTTTTGAGTGAAGAAAGAACGAATTTTACAGAAACGCAGACACGCACTTGCTTCAAATGTGTTTTCTGGAATAAAACCACTAATACATAGCCTTCTATGTTAAATTGTGCAATTTTAAGCATTTGAAGCTATTTTTGTCTTTAGTTCAAATAAAGTAGCACTCATTTCATAGCAAAACTATACGTTAAATTAGGCCTTTAGTTTTCTTAATTGAATTGTTTTATATTTTTCATGTTGGGGCCTTTTGTAGCCGACTATACGGTATGGGTTTTTTTCATTGTTGAAGGCCGTACGGTTGCCTATAATTGCTTTCATCGACTTCATTTAAAATTTGGTGGATAGTTGTCTCATTGGCAATCATACCACATCTCCTTATTTTCATACATATCCCGACTTGACTGTGCTGAAAAATTCAACATATCTTAAATTGCATATTACAGCGAACTGGTTCCCGAAAGTTTGGAAGTATAAAAACAGGTACTTCTATCCTCAGTAACAGGGCAAATATGACCCCTATCAAAGTTTCATATATTTATTTTATTATTCATGAGAAACTTTCATCAAGGGTTCTACAGTGATCCCAAGTCCTGGAGCTTTCATTTGACACCAAAATAACCCTCTTTTTGTTTACTTTTTGGCAAAGTTACAGCTATGCGTAGGAACTATTTTGTTTAACATATGTACTACTTTCTTGTATGTTCTTTGTGACCGGGCCCGAATTTGTGCTTTTATATCTTCTGAGTGTCAAGCGAAAAATAAAGAATTACCACACAAACTATTTTTGGAAATTAGCGGCGCAGATATCCCTTCACACTATACGTAAGTCTTACTCATTTTCTGGAGAAAAATAAAGATAAGCGAAAACTTAAAAAAGATTGAAGAAAATGAACAAAACACTCTGTCTTTCTTACGTAGTTATATGTTTTTAATTCAACAATATTCAGAATCTTTTTGAAATGATTATGTGACTCTAAAAAGAGCCGTTTTCAATATGCAATTGTCTTTGTTTTGTAATTTCTGTCTGGGTGTTATCACTTTAACTGCTTCTTCAGCAGTGTTAACATTTGATTCTTCCTCTTACACTGCAGTGTAGACCGATTTCTCAGATCCTCTCCATGTTTTCTTCATTAGACGATTGATTACATTGACTTCCTCTCTGCATGATTAACTCAGTGGATTGTTTCTCTACAGTTCCGTTACATCTGCCATACTGACGCCAACTTCGACTTACGACTTGTTTTTACAATCATGGAATGGTTATACCAGTATGACTCTGACTTAGACTTTAGCAGTTTTAATCGTTTACGATGAAATTATGCTGTTTTTTCGTCTGTTGTCGATGCCATACTGTGATATAAAATGTACATCTACTCAGATTGACGATATTGCACAAGACTGTAACTTGCCTATTTTACGTAGGCCTGCGCTGAAAAAAGTCGCGCGCTAAAATTAGATTTTTTTTGTTGCTAAAACACGTCATAATTTAAAAAAACACCACTCCTTGCACGTGAAAAGTGGTGTATATTTGAACTGACAATCTAATAAAGTAAAAACAGCGAACTTTATGTCGTTCAGTTGTATATATGTTGTTGGGCTGCTGTTTTATTGATGTATGCCTTGTATCTTCTTTTATTCATATTTAATGTTTATGTGTCAAAACGTTGTTACCTATTTACTAAAACATTGAAAATATGATCGCATTTTATAGCTGATGTTTATCACGAAAACAATCTATTTCACGGCACCCCCCTTTTCTTAAAAAAACCCCCCAAAAACCCCAAAACGATGCGAAAAGCAAAAGTAAAACAAAAACACGAAAAAATTGTTTTCCAATCATAATACGAAACAAAACAAGCTAGTTCTTTCAGAAGTTAGCATACGATGTAATGGGTTTGAAAACCTTATATAGTACACAATTTGCAAAATTTCTTCAGAGAAGGTATTGACAAAAATCTGGATCGTTATATACGTATTATATACGTTTGTGGGGTTTTTGGCATTTTTCGTCTTTTTTGAAGTTGTGATCTGCACAGATTATGATTAAATAGTACCAAAAAATTTTAAACAACGACTCAATCATGAAATGAGTCTTTATCATGGATTTTTCCTGATAACAAACCATAATTTTGCAAAACTTTGAAATTATCCGTTTTTTATCATACCTTTTTCATTAAATAATTTTTACATAATATAACATTGCATGATAAGATTTGTCTTATAACCGCAGTCTAGTAAATACAGTCTAGTTCTGTTGGGAACTTAGCCCTCGTTGGGACTGAGTGAAACCCGTACGTACGTTGAGGCGACGGGGTTATTTCTTAGATGCAACTTTTCCTTTATCTCTTCTAGGAATGTTGTAAGATAAAAGGGGGATGGCTGAAATAAACAAAAACTTGTGTTTAACCCCGTTACCTTTTCTTAAACGTGTGTGTTTGTCCACGCCAGGAACGTTGTCTTTAGTGGTCGTATCTCATATCGTAATGTCCCCCCTTTTATTTAGAAAATTGAGTGTTAATAGCAGATCTTTGATTGATTCTGTTTAATTTATATATATATATATCTTTCATGGAATCGAGAAAATTAAGAGCGAGACATATTGTGTGGTCACCTGTCTATTTTTCGAAGACTGTATGATTGCCTCATGATGTTTTTTGTTTTTTGTTTTTTGTTATTTCTGTCGTTCGGCTGCTGTTTTATTGACGTATTAAAACCCACATCTGATTCTCCTTCCACTTCACTCTTAATTTTCCGTGTACACTGCTAGGTGAAAAAAAAATATATAAATCTGATAGCACTTATATGACATATTGTTAGGACACCTGTCTATTGTTGAAGATTTCACGTCACCCTTTAGATGTCTTTAGGTTATTTATGTAGTTGGGTTGCTGTCTTATAGCCGTATACTTCACATCTCCTTTTATTCATGCAGCTTTATTTTCTGAGTGCACTGATGACTGCAAAAAAATATTATCATATAAATCTGATAGCACTGCCAGTTTTGCTTTGTTTCAAATATAGCGGATTGCTTTTTTGATTTTTTTGGTTTAACGTCCAGTGACAAATATTTCATGATATTTAAAGCCATTTTGTCAGAAAATCAAATCGTAAAGATATTGCGCATGTGTCTATTCTACTTAAATATTTGCTGTTTTGGTATTTTTTGAGTGAAGAAAGAACGAATTTTACAGAAACGCAGACACGCACTTGCTTCAAATGTGTTTTCTGGAATAAAACCACTAATACATAGCCTTCTATGTTAAATTGTGCAATTTTAAGCATTTGAAGCTATTTTTGTCTTTAGTTCAAATAAAGTAGCACTCATTTCATAGCAAAACTATACGTTAAATTAGGCCTTTAGTTTTCTTAATTGAATTGTTTTATATTTTTCATGTTGGGGCCTTTTGTAGCCGACTATACGGTATGGGTTTTTTTCATTGTTGAAGGCCGTACGGTTGCCTATAATTGCTTTCATCGACTTCATTTAAAATTTGGTGGATAGTTGTCTCATTGGCAATCATACCACATCTCCTTATTTTCATACATATCCCGACTTGACTGTGCTGAAAAATTCAACATATCTTAAATTGCATATTACAGCGAACTGGTTCCCGAAAGTTTGGAAGTATAAAAACAGGTACTTCTATCCTCAGTAACAGGGCAAATATGACCCCTATCAAAGTTTCATATATTTATTTTATTATTCATGAGAAACTTTCATCAAGGGTTCTACAGTGATCCCAAGTCCTGGAGCTTTCATTTGACACCAAAATAACCCTCTTTTTGTTTACTTTTTGGCAAAGTTACAGCTATGCGTAGGAACTATTTTGTTTAACATATGTACTACTTTCTTGTATGTTCTTTGTGACCGGGCCCGAATTTGTGCTTTTATATCTTCTGAGTGTCAAGCGAAAAATAAAGAATTACCACACAAACTATTTTTGGAAATTAGCGGCGCAGATATCCCTTCACACTATACGTAAGTCTTACTCATTTTCTGGAGAAAAATAAAGATAAGCGAAAACTTAAAAAAGATTGAAGAAAATGAACAAAACACTCTGTCTTTCTTACGTAGTTATATGTTTTTAATTCAACAATATTCAGAATCTTTTTGAAATGATTATGTGACTCTAAAAAGAGCCGTTTTCAATATGCAATTGTCTTTGTTTTGTAATTTCTGTCTGGGTGTTATCACTTTAACTGCTTCTTCAGCAGTGTTAACATTTGATTCTTCCTCTTACACTGCAGTGTAGACCGATTTCTCAGATCCTCTCCATGTTTTCTTCATTAGACGATTGATTACATTGACTTCCTCTCTGCATGATTAACTCAGTGGATTGTTTCTCTACAGTTCCGTTACATCTGCCATACTGACGCCAACTTCGACTTACGACTTGTTTTTACAATCATGGAATGGTTATACCAGTATGACTCTGACTTAGACTTTAGCAGTTTTAATCGTTTACGATGAAATTATGCTGTTTTTTCGTCTGTTGTCGATGCCATACTGTGATATAAAATGTACATCTACTCAGATTGACGATATTGCACAAGACTGTAACTTGCCTATTTTACGTAGGCCTGCGCTGAAAAAAGTCGCGCGCTAAAATTAGATTTTTTTTGTTGCTAAAACACGTCATAATTTAAAAAAACACCACTCCTTGCACGTGAAAAGTGGTGTATATTTGAACTGACAATCTAATAAAGTAAAAACAGCGAACTTTATGTCGTTCAGTTGTATATATGTTGTTGGGCTGCTGTTTTATTGATGTATGCCTTGTATCTTCTTTTATTCATATTTAATGTTTATGTGTCAAAACGTTGTTACCTATTTACTAAAACATTGAAAATATGATCGCATTTTATAGCTGATGTTTATCACGAAAACAATCTATTTCACGGCACCCCCCTTTTCTTAAAAAAAACCCCCAAAAACCCCAAAACGATGCGAAAAGCAAAAGTAAAACAAAAACACGAAAAAATTGTTTTCCAATCATAATACGAAACAAAACAAGCTAGTTCTTTCAGAAGTTAGCATACGATGTAATGGGTTTGAAAACCTTATATAGTACACAATTTGCAAAATTTCTTCAGAGAAGGTATTGACAAAAATCTGGATCGTTATATACGTATTATATACGTTTGTGGGGTTTTTGGCATTTTTCGTCTTTTTTGAAGTTGTGATCTGCACAGATTATGATTAAATAGTACCAAAAAATTTTAAACAACGACTCAATCATGAAATGAGTCTTTATCATGGATTTTTCCTGATAACAAACCATAATTTTGCAAAACTTTGAAATTATCCGTTTTTTATCATACCTTTTTCATTAAATAATTTTTACATAATATAACATTGCATGATAAGATTTGTCTTATAACCGCAGTCTAGTAAATACAGTCTAGTTCTGTTGGGAACTTAGCCCTCGTTGGGACTGAGTGAAACCCGTACGTACGTTGAGGCGACGGGGTTATTTCTTAGATGCAACTTTTCCTTTATCTCTTCTAGGAATGTTGTAAGATAAAAGGGGGATGGCTGAAATAAACAAAAACTTGTGTTTAACCCCGTTACCTTTTCTTAAACGTGTGTGTTTGTCCACGCCAGGAACGTTGTCGTTAGTGGTCGTATCTCATATCGTAATGTCCCCCCTTTTATTTAGAAAATTGAGTGTTAATAGCAGATCTTTGATTGATTCTGTTTAATTTATATATATATATATCTTTCATGGAATCGAGAAAATTAAGAGCGAGACATATTGTGTGGTCACCTGTCTATTTTTCGAAGACTGTATGATTGCCTCATGATGTTTTTTGTTTTTTGTTTTTTGTTATTTCTGTCGTTCGGCTGCTGTTTTATTGACGTATTAAAACCCACATCTGATTCTCCTTCCACTTCACTCTTAATTTTCCGTGTACACTGCTAGGTGAAAAAAAAATATATAAATCTGATAGCACTTATATGACATATTGTTAGGACACCTGTCTATTGTTGAAGATTTCACGTCACCCTTTAGATGTCTTTAGGTTATTTATGTAGTTGGGTTGCTGTCTTATAGCCGTATACTTCACATCTCCTTTTATTCATGCAGCTTTATTTTCTGAGTGCACTGATGACTGCAAAAAAATATTATCATATAAATCTGATAGCACTGCCAGTTTTGCTTTGTTTCAAATATAGCGGATTGCTTTTTTGATTTTTTTGGTTTAACGTCCAGTGACAAATATTTCATGATATTTAAAGCCATTTTGTCAGAAAATCAAATCGTAAAGATATTGCGCATGTGTCTATTCTACTTAAATATTTGCTGTTTTGGTATTTTTTGAGTGAAGAAAGAACGAATTTTACAGAAACGCAGACACGCACTTGCTTCAAATGTGTTTTCTGGAATAAAACCACTAATACATAGCCTTCTATGTTAAATTGTGCAATTTTAAGCATTTGAAGCTATTTTTGTCTTTAGTTCAAATAAAGTAGCACTCATTTCATAGCAAAACTATACGTTAAATTAGGCCTTTAGTTTTCTTAATTGAATTGTTTTATATTTTTCATGTTGGGGCCTTTTGTAGCCGACTATACGGTATGGGTTTTTTTCATTGTTGAAGGCCGTACGGTTGCCTATAATTGCTTTCATCGACTTCATTTAAAATTTGGTGGATAGTTGTCTCATTGGCAATCATACCACATCTCCTTATTTTCATACATATCCCGACTTGACTGTGCTGAAAAATTCAACATATCTTAAATTGCATATTACAGCGAACTGGTTCCCGAAAGTTTGGAAGTATAAAAACAGGTACTTCTATCCTCAGTAACAGGGCAAATATGACCCCTATCAAAGTTTCATATATTTATTTTATTATTCATGAGAAACTTTCATCAAGGGTTCTACAGTGATCCCAAGTCCTGGAGCTTTCATTTGACACCAAAATAACCCTCTTTTTGTTTACTTTTTGGCAAAGTTACAGCTATGCGTAGGAACTATTTTGTTTAACATATGTACTACTTTCTTGTATGTTCTTTGTGACCGGGCCCGAATTTGTGCTTTTATATCTTCTGAGTGTCAAGCGAAAAATAAAGAATTACCACACAAACTATTTTTGGAAATTAGCGGCGCAGATATCCCTTCACACTATACGTAAGTCTTACTCATTTTCTGGAGAAAAATAAAGATAAGCGAAAACTTAAAAAAGATTGAAGAAAATGAACAAAACACTCTGTCTTTCTTACGTAGTTATATGTTTTTAATTCAACAATATTCAGAATCTTTTTGAAATGATTATGTGACTCTAAAAAGAGCCGTTTTCAATATGCAATTGTCTTTGTTTTGTAATTTCTGTCTGGGTGTTATCACTTTAACTGCTTCTTCAGCAGTGTTAACATTTGATTCTTCCTCTTACACTGCAGTGTAGACCGATTTCTCAGATCCTCTCCATGTTTTCTTCATTAGACGATTGATTACATTGACTTCCTCTCTGCATGATTAACTCAGTGGATTGTTTCTCTACAGTTCCGTTACATCTGCCATACTGACGCCAACTTCGACTTACGACTTGTTTTTACAATCATGGAATGGTTATACCAGTATGACTCTGACTTAGACTTTAGCAGTTTTAATCGTTTACGATGAAATTATGCTGTTTTTTCGTCTGTTGTCGATGCCATACTGTGATATAAAATGTACATCTACTCAGATTGACGATATTGCACAAGACTGTAACTTGCCTATTTTACGTAGGCCTGCGCTGAAAAAAGTCGCGCGCTAAAATTAGATTTTTTTTGTTGCTAAAACACGTCATAATTTAAAAAAACACCACTCCTTGCACGTGAAAAGTGGTGTATATTTGAACTGACAATCTAATAAAGTAAAAACAGCGAACTTTATGTCGTTCAGTTGTATATATGTTGTTGGGCTGCTGTTTTATTGATGTATGCCTTGTATCTTCTTTTATTCATATTTAATGTTTATGTGTCAAAACGTTGTTACCTATTTACTAAAACATTGAAAATATGATCGCATTTTATAGCTGATGTTTATCACGAAAACAATCTATTTCACGGCACCCCCCTTTTCTTAAAAAAAACCCCCAAAAACCCCAAAACGATGCGAAAAGCAAAAGTAAAACAAAAACACGAAAAAATTGTTTTCCAATCATAATACGAAACAAAACAAGCTAGTTCTTTCAGAAGTTAGCATACGATGTAATGGGTTTGAAAACCTTATATAGTACACAATTTGCAAAATTTCTTCAGAGAAGGTATTGACAAAAATCTGGATCGTTATATACGTATTATATACGTTTGTGGGGTTTTTGGCATTTTTCGTCTTTTTTGAAGTTGTGATCTGCACAGATTATGATTAAATAGTACCAAAAAATTTTAAACAACGACTCAATCATGAAATGAGTCTTTATCATGGATTTTTCCTGATAACAAACCATAATTTTGCAAAACTTTGAAATTATCCGTTTTTTATCATACCTTTTTCATTAAATAATTTTTACATAATATAACATTGCATGATAAGATTTGTCTTATAACCGCAGTCTAGTAAATACAGTCTAGTTCTGTTGGGAACTTAGCCCTCGTTGGGACTGAGTGAAACCCGTACGTACGTTGAGGCGACGGGGTTATTTCTTAGATGCAACTTTTCCTTTATCTCTTCTAGGAATGTTGTAAGATAAAAGGGGGATGGCTGAAATAAACAAAAACTTGTGTTTAACCCCGTTACCTTTTCTTAAACGTGTGTGTTTGTCCACGCCAGGAACGTTGTCGTTAGTGGTCGTATCTCATATCGTAATGTCCCCCCTTTTATTTAGAAAATTGAGTGTTAATAGCAGATCTTTGATTGATTCTGTTTAATTTATATATATATATATCTTTCATGGAATCGAGAAAATTAAGAGCGAGACATATTGTGTGGTCACCTGTCTATTTTTCGAAGACTGTATGATTGCCTCATGATGTTTTTTGTTTTTTGTTTTTTGTTATTTCTGTCGTTCGGCTGCTGTTTTATTGACGTATTAAAACCCACATCTGATTCTCCTTCCACTTCACTCTTAATTTTCCGTGTACACTGCTAGGTGAAAAAAAAATATATAAATCTGATAGCACTTATATGACATATTGTTAGGACACCTGTCTATTGTTGAAGATTTCACGTCACCCTTTAGATGTCTTTAGGTTATTTATGTAGTTGGGTTGCTGTCTTATAGCCGTATACTTCACATCTCCTTTTATTCATGCAGCTTTATTTTCTGAGTGCACTGATGACTGCAAAAAAATATTATCATATAAATCTGATAGCACTGCCAGTTTTGCTTTGTTTCAAATATAGCGGATTGCTTTTTTGATTTTTTTGGTTTAACGTCCAGTGACAAATATTTCATGATATTTAAAGCCATTTTGTCAGAAAATCAAATCGTAAAGATATTGCGCATGTGTCTATTCTACTTAAATATTTGCTGTTTTGGTATTTTTTGAGTGAAGAAAGAACGAATTTTACAGAAACGCAGACACGCACTTGCTTCAAATGTGTTTTCTGGAATAAAACCACTAATACATAGCCTTCTATGTTAAATTGTGCAATTTTAAGCATTTGAAGCTATTTTTGTCTTTAGTTCAAATAAAGTAGCACTCATTTCATAGCAAAACTATACGTTAAATTAGGCCTTTAGTTTTCTTAATTGAATTGTTTTATATTTTTCATGTTGGGGCCTTTTGTAGCCGACTATACGGTATGGGTTTTTTTCATTGTTGAAGGCCGTACGGTTGCCTATAATTGCTTTCATCGACTTCATTTAAAATTTGGTGGATAGTTGTCTCATTGGCAATCATACCACATCTCCTTATTTTCATACATATCCCGACTTGACTGTGCTGAAAAATTCAACATATCTTAAATTGCATATTACAGCGAACTGGTTCCCGAAAGTTTGGAAGTATAAAAACAGGTACTTCTATCCTCAGTAACAGGGCAAATATGACCCCTATCAAAGTTTCATATATTTATTTTATTATTCATGAGAAACTTTCATCAAGGGTTCTACAGTGATCCCAAGTCCTGGAGCTTTCATTTGACACCAAAATAACCCTCTTTTTGTTTACTTTTTGGCAAAGTTACAGCTATGCGTAGGAACTATTTTGTTTAACATATGTACTACTTTCTTGTATGTTCTTTGTGACCGGGCCCGAATTTGTGCTTTTATATCTTCTGAGTGTCAAGCGAAAAATAAAGAATTACCACACAAACTATTTTTGGAAATTAGCGGCGCAGATATCCCTTCACACTATACGTAAGTCTTACTCATTTTCTGGAGAAAAATAAAGATAAGCGAAAACTTAAAAAAGATTGAAGAAAATGAACAAAACACTCTGTCTTTCTTACGTAGTTATATGTTTTTAATTCAACAATATTCAGAATCTTTTTGAAATGATTATGTGACTCTAAAAAGAGCCGTTTTCAATATGCAATTGTCTTTGTTTTGTAATTTCTGTCTGGGTGTTATCACTTTAACTGCTTCTTCAGCAGTGTTAACATTTGATTCTTCCTCTTACACTGCAGTGTAGACCGATTTCTCAGATCCTCTCCATGTTTTCTTCATTAGACGATTGATTACATTGACTTCCTCTCTGCATGATTAACTCAGTGGATTGTTTCTCTACAGTTCCGTTACATCTGCCATACTGACGCCAACTTCGACTTACGACTTGTTTTTACAATCATGGAATGGTTATACCAGTATGACTCTGACTTAGACTTTAGCAGTTTTAATCGTTTACGATGAAATTATGCTGTTTTTTCGTCTGTTGTCGATGCCATACTGTGATATAAAATGTACATCTACTCAGATTGACGATATTGCACAAGACTGTAACTTGCCTATTTTACGTAGGCCTGCGCTGAAAAAAGTCGCGCGCTAAAATTAGATTTTTTTTGTTGCTAAAACACGTCATAATTTAAAAAAACACCACTCCTTGCACGTGAAAAGTGGTGTATATTTGAACTGACAATCTAATAAAGTAAAAACAGCGAACTTTATGTCGTTCAGTTGTATATATGTTGTTGGGCTGCTGTTTTATTGATGTATGCCTTGTATCTTCTTTTATTCATATTTAATGTTTATGTGTCAAAACGTTGTTACCTATTTACTAAAACATTGAAAATATGATCGCATTTTATAGCTGATGTTTATCACGAAAACAATCTATTTCACGGCACCCCCCTTTTCTTAAAAAAAACCCCCAAAAACCCCAAAACGATGCGAAAAGCAAAAGTAAAACAAAAACACGAAAAAATTGTTTTCCAATCATAATACGAAACAAAACAAGCTAGTTCTTTCAGAAGTTAGCATACGATGTAATGGGTTTGAAAACCTTATATAGTACACAATTTGCAAAATTTCTTCAGAGAAGGTATTGACAAAAATCTGGATCGTTATATACGTATTATATACGTTTGTGGGGTTTTTGGCATTTTTCGTCTTTTTTGAAGTTGTGATCTGCACAGATTATGATTAAATAGTACCAAAAAATTTTAAACAACGACTCAATCATGAAATGAGTCTTTATCATGGATTTTTCCTGATAACAAACCATAATTTTGCAAAACTTTGAAATTATCCGTTTTTTATCATACCTTTTTCATTAAATAATTTTTACATAATATAACATTGCATGATAAGATTTGTCTTATAACCGCAGTCTAGTAAATACAGTCTAGTTCTGTTGGGAACTTAGCCCTCGTTGGGACTGAGTGAAACCCGTACGTACGTTGAGGCGACGGGGTTATTTCTTAGATGCAACTTTTCCTTTATCTCTTCTAGGAATGTTGTAAGATAAAAGGGGGATGGCTGAAATAAACAAAAACTTGTGTTTAACCCCGTTACCTTTTCTTAAACGTGTGTGTTTGTCCACGCCAGGAACGTTGTCGTTAGTGGTCGTATCTCATATCGTAATGTCCCCCCTTTTATTTAGAAAATTGAGTGTTAATAGCAGATCTTTGATTGATTCTGTTTAATTTATATATATATATATCTTTCATGGAATCGAGAAAATTAAGAGCGAGACATATTGTGTGGTCACCTGTCTATTTTTCGAAGACTGTATGATTGCCTCATGATGTTTTTTGTTTTTTGTTTTTTGTTATTTCTGTCGTTCGGCTGCTGTTTTATTGACGTATTAAAACCCACATCTGATTCTCCTTCCACTTCACTCTTAATTTTCCGTGTACACTGCTAGGTGAAAAAAAAATATATAAATCTGATAGCACTTATATGACATATTGTTAGGACACCTGTCTATTGTTGAAGATTTCACGTCACCCTTTAGATGTCTTTAGGTTATTTATGTAGTTGGGTTGCTGTCTTATAGCCGTATACTTCACATCTCCTTTTATTCATGCAGCTTTATTTTCTGAGTGCACTGATGACTGCAAAAAAATATTATCATATAAATCTGATAGCACTGCCAGTTTTGCTTTGTTTCAAATATAGCGGATTGCTTTTTTGATTTTTTTGGTTTAACGTCCAGTGACAAATATTTCATGATATTTAAAGCCATTTTGTCAGAAAATCAAATCGTAAAGATATTGCGCATGTGTCTATTCTACTTAAATATTTGCTGTTTTGGTATTTTTTGAGTGAAGAAAGAACGAATTTTACAGAAACGCAGACACGCACTTGCTTCAAATGTGTTTTCTGGAATAAAACCACTAATACATAGCCTTCTATGTTAAATTGTGCAATTTTAAGCATTTGAAGCTATTTTTGTCTTTAGTTCAAATAAAGTAGCACTCATTTCATAGCAAAACTATACGTTAAATTAGGCCTTTAGTTTTCTTAATTGAATTGTTTTATATTTTTCATGTTGGGGCCTTTTGTAGCCGACTATACGGTATGGGTTTTTTTCATTGTTGAAGGCCGTACGGTTGCCTATAATTGCTTTCATCGACTTCATTTAAAATTTGGTGGATAGTTGTCTCATTGGCAATCATACCACATCTCCTTATTTTCATACATATCCCGACTTGACTGTGCTGAAAAATTCAACATATCTTAAATTGCATATTACAGCGAACTGGTTCCCGAAAGTTTGGAAGTATAAAAACAGGTACTTCTATCCTCAGTAACAGGGCAAATATGACCCCTATCAAAGTTTCATATATTTATTTTATTATTCATGAGAAACTTTCATCAAGGGTTCTACAGTGATCCCAAGTCCTGGAGCTTTCATTTGACACCAAAATAACCCTCTTTTTGTTTACTTTTTGGCAAAGTTACAGCTATGCGTAGGAACTATTTTGTTTAACATATGTACTACTTTCTTGTATGTTCTTTGTGACCGGGCCCGAATTTGTGCTTTTATATCTTCTGAGTGTCAAGCGAAAATAAAGAATTACCACACAAACTATTTTTGGAAATTAGCGGCGCAGATATCCCTTCACACTATACGTAAGTCTTACTCATTTTCTGGAGAAAAATAAAGATAAGCGAAAACTTAAAAAAGATTGAAGAAAATGAACAAAAAACTCTGTCTTTCTTACGTAGTTATATGTTTTTAATTCAACAATATTCAGAATCTTTTTGAAATGATTATGTGACTCTAAAAAGAGCCGTTTTCAATATGCAATTGTCTTTGTTTTGTAATTTCTGTCTGGGTGTTATCACTTTAACTGCTTCTTCAGCAGTGTTAACATTTGATTCTTCCTCTTACACTGCAGTGTAGACCGATTTCTCAGATCCTCTCCATGTTTTCTTCATTAGACGATTGATTACATTGACTTCCTCTCTGCATGATTAACTCAGTGGATTGTTTCTCTACAGTTCCGTTACATCTGCCATACTGACGCCAACTTCGACTTACGACTTGTTTTTACAATCATGGAATGGTTATACCAGTATGACTCTGACTTAGACTTTAGCAGTTTTAATCGTTTACGATGAAATTATGCTGTTTTTTCGTCTGTTGTCGATGCCATACTGTGATATAAAATGTACATCTACTCAGATTGACGATATTGCACAAGACTGTAACTTGCCTATTTTACGTAGGCCTGCGCTGAAAAAAGTCGCGCGCTAAAATTAGATTTTTTTTGTTGCTAAAACACGTCATAATTTAAAAAAACACCACTCCTTGCACGTGAAAAGTGGTGTATATTTGAACTGACAATCTAATAAAGTAAAAACAGCGAACTTTATGTCGTTCAGTTGTATATATGTTGTTGGGCTGCTGTTTTATTGATGTATGCCTTGTATCTTCTTTTATTCATATTTAATGTTTATGTGTCAAAACGTTGTTACCTATTTACTAAAACATTGAAAATATGATCGCATTTTATAGCTGATGTTTATCACGAAAACAATCTATTTCACGGCACCCCCCTTTTCTTAAAAAAAACCCCCAAAAACCCCAAAACGATGCGAAAAGCAAAAGTAAAACAAAAACACGAAAAAATCGTTTTCCAATCATAATACGAAACAAAACAAGCTAGTTCTTTCAGAAGTTAGCATACGATGTAATGGGTTTGAAAACCTTATATAGTACACAATTTGCAAAATTTCTTCAGAGAAGGTATTGACAAAAATCTGGATCGTTATATACGTATTATATACGTTTGTGGGGTTTTTGGCATTTTTCGTCTTTTTTGAAGTTGTGATCTGCACAGATTATGATTAAATAGTACCAAAAAATTTTAAACAACGACTCAATCATGAAATGAGTCTTTATCATGGATTTTTCCTGATAACAAACCATAATTTTGCAAAACTTTGAAATTATCCGTTTTTTATCATACCTTTTTCATTAAATAATTTTTACATAATATAACATTGCATGATAAGATTTGTCTTCTAACCGCAGTCTAGTAAATACAGTCTAGTTCTGTTGGGAACTTAGCCCTCGTTGGGACTGAGTGAAACCCGTACGTACGTTGAGGCGACGGGGTTAATTCTTAGATGCAACTTTTCCTTTATCTCTTCTAGGAATGTTGTAAGATAAAAGGGGGATGGCTGAAATAAACAAAAACTTGTGTTTAACCCCGTTACCTTTTCTTAAACGTGTGTGTTTGTCCACGCCAGGAACGTTGTCGTTAGTGGTCGTATCTCATATCGTAATGTCCCCCCTTTTATTTAGAAAATTGAGTGTTAATAGCAGATCTTTGATTGATTCTGTTTAATTTATATATATATATATCTTTCATGGAATCGAGAAAATTAAGAGCGAGACATATTGTGTGGTCACCTGTCTATTTTTCGAAGACTGTATGATTGCCTCATGATGTTTTTTGTTTTTTGTTTTTTGTTATTTCTGTCGTTCGGCTGCTGTTTTATTGACGTATTAAAACCCACATCTGATTCTCCTTCCACTTCACTCTTAATTTTCCGTGTACACTGCTAGGTGAAAAAAAAATATATAAATCTGATAGCACTTATATGACATATTGTTAGGACACCTGTCTATTGTTGAAGATTTCACGTCACCCTTTAGATGTCTTTAGGTTATTTATGTAGTTGGGTTGCTGTCTTATAGCCGTATACTTCACATCTCCTTTTATTCATGCAGCTTTATTTTCTGAGTGCACTGATGACTGCAAAAAAATATTATCATATAAATCTGATAGCACTGCCAGTTTTGCTTTGTTTCAAATATAGCGGATTGCTTTTTTGATTTTTTTGGTTTAACGTCCAGTGACAAATATTTCATGATATTTAAAGCCATTTTGTCAGAAAATCAAATCGTAAAGATATTGCGCATGTGTCTATTCTACTTAAATATTTGCTGTTTTGGTATTTTTTGAGTGAAGAAAGAACGAATTTTACAGAAACGCAGACACGCACTTGCTTCAAATGTGTTTTCTGGAATAAAACCACTAATACATAGCCTTCTATGTTAAATTGTGCAATTTTAAGCATTTGAAGCTATTTTTGTCTTTAGTTCAAATAAAGTAGCACTCATTTCATAGCAAAACTATACGTTAAATTAGGCCTTTAGTTTTCTTAATTGAATTGTTTTATATTTTTCATGTTGGGGCCTTTTGTAGCCGACTATACGGTATGGGTTTTTTTCATTGTTGAAGGCCGTACGGTTGCCTATAATTGCTTTCATCGACTTCATTTAAAATTTGGTGGATAGTTGTCTCATTGGCAATCATACCACATCTCCTTATTTTCATACATATCCCGACTTGACTGTGCTGAAAAATTCAACATATCTTAAATTGCATATTACAGCGAACTGGTTCCCGAAAGTTTGGAAGTATAAAAACAGGTACTTCTATCCTCAGTAACAGGGCAAATATGACCCCTATCAAAGTTTCATATATTTATTTTATTATTCATGAGAAACTTTCATCAAGGGTTCTACAGTGATCCCAAGTCCTGGAGCTTTCATTTGACACCAAAATAACCCTCTTTTTGTTTACTTTTTGGCAAAGTTACAGCTATGCGTAGGAACTATTTTGTTTAACATATGTACTACTTTCTTGTATGTTCTTTGTGACCGGGCCCGAATTTGTGCTTTTATATCTTCTGAGTGTCAAGCGAAAAATAAAGAATTACCACACAAACTATTTTTGGAAATTAGCGGCGCAGATATCCCTTCACACTATACGTAAGTCTTACTCATTTTCTGGAGAAAAATAAAGATAAGCGAAAACTTAAAAAAGATTGAAGAAAATGAACAAAAAACTCTGTCTTTCTTACGTAGTTATATGTTTTTAATTCAACAATATTCAGAATCTTTTTGAAATGATTATGTGACTCTAAAAAGAGCCGTTTTCAATATGCAATTGTCTTTGTTTTGTAATTTCTGTCTGGGTGTTATCACTTTAACTGCTTCTTCAGCAGTGTTAACATTTGATTCTTCCTCTTACACTGCAGTGTAGACCGATTTCTCAGATCCTCTCCATGTTTTCTTCATTAGACGATTGATTACATTGACTTCCTCTCTGCATGATTAACTCAGTGGATTGTTTCTCTACAGTTCCGTTACATCTGCCATACTGACGCCAACTTCGACTTACGACTTGTTTTTACAATCATGGAATGGTTATACCAGTATGACTCTGACTTAGACTTTAGCAGTTTTAATCGTTTACGATGAAATTATGCTGTTTTTTCGTCTGTTGTCGATGCCATACTGTGATATAAAATGTACATCTACTCAGATTGACGATATTGCACAAGACTGTAACTTGCCTATTTTACGTAGGCCTGCGCTGAAAAAAGTCGCGCGCTAAAATTAGATTTTTTTTGTTGCTAAAACACGTCATAATTTAAAAAAACACCACTCCTTGCACGTGAAAAGTGGTGTATATTTGAACTGACAATCTAATAAAGTAAAAACAGCGAACTTTATGTCGTTCAGTTGTATATATGTTGTTGGGCTGCTGTTTTATTGATGTATGCCTTGTATCTTCTTTTATTCATATTTAATGTTTATGTGTCAAAACGTTGTTACCTATTTACTAAAACATTGAAAATATGATCGCATTTTATAGCTGATGTTTATCACGAAAACAATCTATTTCACGGCACCCCCCTTTTCTTAAAAAAAACCCCCAAAAACCCCAAAACGATGCGAAAAGCAAAAGTAAAACAAAAACACGAAAAAATCGTTTTCCAATCATAATACGAAACAAAACAAGCTAGTTCTTTCAGAAGTTAGCATACGATGTAATGGGTTTGAAAACCTTATATAGTACACAATTTGCAAAATTTCTTCAGAGAAGGTATTGACAAAAATCTGGATCGTTATATACGTATTATATACGTTTGTGGGGTTTTTGGCATTTTTCGTCTTTTTTGAAGTTGTGATCTGCACAGATTATGATTAAATAGTACCAAAAAATTTTAAACAACGACTCAATCATGAAATGAGTCTTTATCATGGATTTTTCCTGATAACAAACCATAATTTTGCAAAACTTTGAAATTATCCGTTTTTTATCATACCTTTTTCATTAAATAATTTTTACATAATATAACATTGCATGATAAGATTTGTCTTCTAACCGCAGTCTAGTAAATACAGTCTAGTTCTGTTGGGAACTTAGCCCTCGTTGGGACTGAGTGAAACCCGTACGTACGTTGAGGCGACGGGGTTAATTCTTAGATGCAACTTTTCCTTTATCTCTTCTAGGAATGTTGTAAGATAAAAGGGGGATGGCTGAAATAAACAAAAACTTGTGTTTAACCCCGTTACCTTTTCTTAAACGTGTGTGTTTGTCCACGCCAGGAACGTTGTCGTTAGTGGTCGTATCTCATATCGTAATGTCCCCCCTTTTATTTAGAAAATTGAGTGTTAATAGCAGATCTTTGATTGATTCTGTTTAATTTATATATATATATATCTTTCATGGAATCGAGAAAATTAAGAGCGAGACATATTGTGTGGTCACCTGTCTATTTTTCGAAGACTGTATGATTGCCTCATGATGTTTTTTGTTTTTTGTTTTTTGTTATTTCTGTCGTTCGGCTGCTGTTTTATTGACGTATTAAAACCCACATCTGATTCTCCTTCCACTTCACTCTTAATTTTCCGTGTACACTGCTAGGTGAAAAAAAAATATATAAATCTGATAGCACTTATATGACATATTGTTAGGACACCTGTCTATTGTTGAAGATTTCACGTCACCCTTTAGATGTCTTTAGGTTATTTATGTAGTTGGGTTGCTGTCTTATAGCCGTATACTTCACATCTCCTTTTATTCATGCAGCTTTATTTTCTGAGTGCACTGATGACTGCAAAAAAATATTATCATATAAATCTGATAGCACTGCCAGTTTTGCTTTGTTTCAAATATAGCGGATTGCTTTTTTGATTTTTTTGGTTTAACGTCCAGTGACAAATATTTCATGATATTTAAAGCCATTTTGTCAGAAAATCAAATCGTAAAGATATTGCGCATGTGTCTATTCTACTTAAATATTTGCTGTTTTGGTATTTTTTGAGTGAAGAAAGAACGAATTTTACAGAAACGCAGACACGCACTTGCTTCAAATGTGTTTTCTGGAATAAAACCACTAATACATAGCCTTCTATGTTAAATTGTGCAATTTTAAGCATTTGAAGCTATTTTTGTCTTTAGTTCAAATAAAGTAGCACTCATTTCATAGCAAAACTATACGTTAAATTAGGCCTTTAGTTTTCTTAATTGAATTGTTTTATATTTTTCATGTTGGGGCCTTTTGTAGCCGACTATACGGTATGGGTTTTTTTCATTGTTGAAGGCCGTACGGTTGCCTATAATTGCTTTCATCGACTTCATTTAAAATTTGGTGGATAGTTGTCTCATTGGCAATCATACCACATCTCCTTATTTTCATACATATCCCGACTTGACTGTGCTGAAAAATTCAACATATCTTAAATTGCATATTACAGCGAACTGGTTCCCGAAAGTTTGGAAGTATAAAAACAGGTACTTCTATCCTCAGTAACAGGGCAAATATGACCCCTATCAAAGTTTCATATATTTATTTTATTATTCATGAGAAACTTTCATCAAGGGTTCTACAGTGATCCCAAGTCCTGGAGCTTTCATTTGACACCAAAATAACCCTCTTTTTGTTTACTTTTTGGCAAAGTTACAGCTATGCGTAGGAACTATTTTGTTTAACATATGTACTACTTTCTTGTATGTTCTTTGTGACCGGGCCCGAATTTGTGCTTTTATATCTTCTGAGTGTCAAGCGAAAAATAAAGAATTACCACACAAACTATTTTTGGAAATTAGCGGCGCAGATATCCCTTCACACTATACGTAAGTCTTACTCATTTTCTGGAGAAAAATAAAGATAAGCGAAAACTTAAAAAAGATTGAAGAAAATGAACAAAAAACTCTGTCTTTCTTACGTAGTTATATGTTTTTAATTCAACAATATTCAGAATCTTTTTGAAATGATTATGTGACTCTAAAAAGAGCCGTTTTCAATATGCAATTGTCTTTGTTTTGTAATTTCTGTCTGGGTGTTATCACTTTAACTGCTTCTTCAGCAGTGTTAACATTTGATTCTTCCTCTTACACTGCAGTGTAGACCGATTTCTCAGATCCTCTCCATGTTTTCTTCATTAGACGATTGATTACATTGACTTCCTCTCTGCATGATTAACTCAGTGGATTGTTTCTCTACAGTTCCGTTACATCTGCCATACTGACGCCAACTTCGACTTACGACTTGTTTTTACAATCATGGAATGGTTATACCAGTATGACTCTGACTTAGACTTTAGCAGTTTTAATCGTTTACGATGAAATTATGCTGTTTTTTCGTCTGTTGTCGATGCCATACTGTGATATAAAATGTACATCTACTCAGATTGACGATATTGCACAAGACTGTAACTTGCCTATTTTACGTAGGCCTGCGCTGAAAAAAGTCGCGCGCTAAAATTAGATTTTTTTTGTTGCTAAAACACGTCATAATTTAAAAAAACACCACTCCTTGCACGTGAAAAGTGGTGTATATTTGAACTGACAATCTAATAAAGTAAAAACAGCGAACTTTATGTCGTTCAGTTGTATATATGTTGTTGGGCTGCTGTTTTATTGATGTATGCCTTGTATCTTCTTTTATTCATATTTAATGTTTATGTGTCAAAACGTTGTTACCTATTTACTAAAACATTGAAAATATGATCGCATTTTATAGCTGATGTTTATCACGAAAACAATCTATTTCACGGCACCCCCCTTTTCTTAAAAAAAACCCCCAAAAACCCCAAAACGATGCGAAAAGCAAAAGTAAAACAAAAACACGAAAAAATCGTTTTCCAATCATAATACGAAACAAAACAAGCTAGTTCTTTCAGAAGTTAGCATACGATGTAATGGGTTTGAAAACCTTATATAGTACACAATTTGCAAAATTTCTTCAGAGAAGGTATTGACAAAAATCTGGATCGTTATATACGTATTATATACGTTTGTGGGGTTTTTGGCATTTTTCGTCTTTTTTGAAGTTGTGATCTGCACAGATTATGATTAAATAGTACCAAAAAATTTTAAACAACGACTCAATCATGAAATGAGTCTTTATCATGGATTTTTCCTGATAACAAACCATAATTTTGCAAAACTTTGAAATTATCCGTTTTTTATCATACCTTTTTCATTAAATAATTTTTACATAATATAACATTGCATGATAAGATTTGTCTTCTAACCGCAGTCTAGTAAATACAGTCTAGTTCTGTTGGGAACTTAGCCCTCGTTGGGACTGAGTGAAACCCGTACGTACGTTGAGGCGACGGGGTTAATTCTTAGATGCAACTTTTCCTTTATCTCTTCTAGGAATGTTGTAAGATAAAAGGGGGATGGCTGAAATAAACAAAAACTTGTGTTTAACCCCGTTACCTTTTCTTAAACGTGTGTGTTTGTCCACGCCAGGAACGTTGTCGTTAGTGGTCGTATCTCATATCGTAATGTCCCCCCTTTTATTTAGAAAATTGAGTGTTAATAGCAGATCTTTGATTGATTCTGTTTAATTTATATATATATATATCTTTCATGGAATCGAGAAAATTAAGAGCGAGACATATTGTGTGGTCACCTGTCTATTTTTCGAAGACTGTATGATTGCCTCATGATGTTTTTTGTTTTTTGTTTTTTGTTATTTCTGTCGTTCGGCTGCTGTTTTATTGACGTATTAAAACCCACATCTGATTCTCCTTCCACTTCACTCTTAATTTTCCGTGTACACTGCTAGGTGAAAAAAAAATATATAAATCTGATAGCACTTATATGACATATTGTTAGGACACCTGTCTATTGTTGAAGATTTCACGTCACCCTTTAGATGTCTTTAGGTTATTTATGTAGTTGGGTTGCTGTCTTATAGCCGTATACTTCACATCTCCTTTTATTCATGCAGCTTTATTTTCTGAGTGCACTGATGACTGCAAAAAAATATTATCATATAAATCTGATAGCACTGCCAGTTTTGCTTTGTTTCAAATATAGCGGATTGCTTTTTTGATTTTTTTGGTTTAACGTCCAGTGACAAATATTTCATGATATTTAAAGCCATTTTGTCAGAAAATCAAATCGTAAAGATATTGCGCATGTGTCTATTCTACTTAAATATTTGCTGTTTTGGTATTTTTTGAGTGAAGAAAGAACGAATTTTACAGAAACGCAGACACGCACTTGCTTCAAATGTGTTTTCTGGAATAAAACCACTAATACATAGCCTTCTATGTTAAATTGTGCAATTTTAAGCATTTGAAGCTATTTTTGTCTTTAGTTCAAATAAAGTAGCACTCATTTCATAGCAAAACTATACGTTAAATTAGGCCTTTAGTTTTCTTAATTGAATTGTTTTATATTTTTCATGTTGGGGCCTTTTGTAGCCGACTATACGGTATGGGTTTTTTTCATTGTTGAAGGCCGTACGGTTGCCTATAATTGCTTTCATCGACTTCATTTAAAATTTGGTGGATAGTTGTCTCATTGGCAATCATACCACATCTCCTTATTTTCATACATATCCCGACTTGACTGTGCTGAAAAATTCAACATATCTTAAATTGCATATTACAGCGAACTGGTTCCCGAAAGTTTGGAAGTATAAAAACAGGTACTTCTATCCTCAGTAACAGGGCAAATATGACCCCTATCAAAGTTTCATATATTTATTTTATTATTCATGAGAAACTTTCATCAAGGGTTCTACAGTGATCCCAAGTCCTGGAGCTTTCATTTGACACCAAAATAACCCTCTTTTTGTTTACTTTTTGGCAAAGTTACAGCTATGCGTAGGAACTATTTTGTTTAACATATGTACTACTTTCTTGTATGTTCTTTGTGACCGGGCCCGAATTTGTGCTTTTATATCTTCTGAGTGTCAAGCGAAAAATAAAGAATTACCACACAAACTATTTTTGGAAATTAGCGGCGCAGATATCCCTTCACACTATACGTAAGTCTTACTCATTTTCTGGAGAAAAATAAAGATAAGCGAAAACTTAAAAAAGATTGAAGAAAATGAACAAAAAACTCTGTCTTTCTTACGTAGTTATATGTTTTTAATTCAACAATATTCAGAATCTTTTTGAAATGATTATGTGACTCTAAAAAGAGCCGTTTTCAATATGCAATTGTCTTTGTTTTGTAATTTCTGTCTGGGTGTTATCACTTTAACTGCTTCTTCAGCAGTGTTAACATTTGATTCTTCCTCTTACACTGCAGTGTAGACCGATTTCTCAGATCCTCTCCATGTTTTCTTCATTAGACGATTGATTACATTGACTTCCTCTCTGCATGATTAACTCAGTGGATTGTTTCTCTACAGTTCCGTTACATCTGCCATACTGACGCCAACTTCGACTTACGACTTGTTTTTACAATCATGGAATGGTTATACCAGTATGACTCTGACTTAGACTTTAGCAGTTTTAATCGTTTACGATGAAATTATGCTGTTTTTTCGTCTGTTGTCGATGCCATACTGTGATATAAAATGTACATCTACTCAGATTGACGATATTGCACAAGACTGTAACTTGCCTATTTTACGTAGGCCTGCGCTGAAAAAAGTCGCGCGCTAAAATTAGATTTTTTTTGTTGCTAAAACACGTCATAATTTAAAAAAACACCACTCCTTGCACGTGAAAAGTGGTGTATATTTGAACTGACAATCTAATAAAGTAAAAACAGCGAACTTTATGTCGTTCAGTTGTATATATGTTGTTGGGCTGCTGTTTTATTGATGTATGCCTTGTATCTTCTTTTATTCATATTTAATGTTTATGTGTCAAAACGTTGTTACCTATTTACTAAAACATTGAAAATATCGCATTTTATAGCTGATGTTTATCACGAAAACAATCTATTTCACGGCACCCCCCTTTTCTTAAAAAAAACCCCCAAAAACCCCAAAACGATGCGAAAAGCAAAAGTAAAACAAAAACACAAAAAAATCGTTTTCCAATCATAATACGAAACAAAACAAGCTAGTTCTTTCAGAAGTTAGCATACGATGTAATGGGTTTGAAAACCTTATATAGTACACAATTTGCAAAATTTCTTCAGAGAAGGTATTGACAAAAATCTGGATCGTTATATACGTATTATATACGTTTGTGGGGTTTTTGGCATTTTTCGTCTTTTTTGAAGTTGTGATCTGCACAGATTATGATTAAATAGTACCAAAAAATTTTAAACAACGACTCAATCATGAAATGAGTCTTTATCATGGATTTTTCCTGATAACAAACCATAATTTTGCAAAACTTTGAAATTATCCGTTTTTTATCATACCTTTTTCATTAAATAATTTTTACATAATATAACATTGCATGATAAGATTTGTCTTCTAACCGCAGTCTAGTAAATACAGTCTAGTTCTGTTGGGAACTTAGCCCTCGTTGGGACTGAGTGAAACCCGTACGTACGTTGAGGCGACGGGGTTAATTCTTAGATGCAACTTTTCCTATATCTCTTCTAGCAATGTTGTAAGATAAAAGGGGGATGGCTGAAATAAACAAAAACTTGTGTTTAACCCCGTTACCTTTTCTTAAACGTGTGTGTTTGTCCACGCCAGGAACGTTGTCGTTAGTGGTCGTATCTCATATCGTAATGTCCCCCCTTTTATTTAGAAAATTGAGTGTTAATAGCAGATCTTTGATTGATTCTGTTTAATTTATATATATATATATCTTTCATGGAATCGAGAAAATTAAGAGCGAGACATATTGTGTGGTCACCTGTCTATTTTTCGAAGACTGTATGATTGCCTCATGATGTTTTTTGTTTTTTGTTTTTGTTATTTCTGTCGTTCGGCTGCTGTTTTATTGACGTATTAAAACCCACATCTGATTCTCCTTCCACTTCACTCTTAATTTTCCGTGTACACTGCTAGGTGAAAAAAAAAATATAAATCTGATAGCACTTATATGACATATTGTTAGGACACCTGTCTATTGTTGAAGATTTCACGTCACCCTTTAGATGTCTTTAGGTTATTTATGTAGTTGGGTTGCTGTCTTATAGACGTATACTTCAAATCTTATTTTAATGATACAGCTTTATTTTCCGAGTGCACTGATGACTGCAAAAAAATATTATCATATAAATCTGATAGCACTGCCAGTTTTGCTTTGTTTCAAATATAGCGGATTGTTTTTTTGATTTTTTTGGTTTAACGTCCAGTGACAAATATTTCATGATATTTAAAGCCATTGTGTCAGAAAATCAAATCGTAAAGATATTGCGCATGTGTCTATTCTACTTAAATATTTGCTGTTTTGGTATTTTCTGAGTGAAGAAAGAACGAATTTTACAGAAACGCAGACACGCACTTGCTTCAAATGTGTTTTCTGGAATAAAACCACTAATACATAGCCTTCTATGTTAAATTGTGCAATTTTAAGCATTTGAAATTATTTTTGTCTTTAGTTCAAATAAAGTAGCACTCATTTCATAGCAAAACTATACGTTTAATTAGGCCTTTAGTTTTCTTAATTGAATTGTTTTATATTTTTCATGTTGGGGCCTTGTGTGTTGTTGGGCTGCTGTTTTATTGATGTATACCTTGTATCTTCTTTTATTCATATTTAATGTTTATGTGTCAAAAATTTGTTACCTATTTACTAAAACATTGAAAATATGATCGCATTTTATAGCTGATGTTTATCACGAAAACAATCTATTTCACGGCACCCCACTTTTCTTAAAAAAACTCCCCCAAAAACCCCAAAACGATGCAAAAAGAAAAAGTAAAACAAAAACACAAAAACATCGTTTTCCAATCATAATACGAAACAAAACAAGCTAGTTCTTTCAGAAGTTAGCATACGATGTAATGGGTTTGAAAACCTTATATAGTACACAATTTGCAAAATTTCTTCAGAGAAGGTATTGACAAAAATCTGGATCGTTATATACGTATTATATACGTTTGTAGGGTTTTTGGCATTTTTCGTCTTTTTTGAAGTTGTGATCTGCACAGATTAAAATTAGATAGTACCAAACATATTTAAACAACGACTCAATCATGAAATAAGTCTTTATCATGGGTTTTTCATTTGTCATCTAACCGCAGTCTAGTATTTACAGTCTAGCTCTGTTGGGAACTTAGCCCTCGTTGGGACTGAGTAAAACCCGTACGTACATTGAGGTGACGGGGTCAATTCCTAGATGCAACTTTTCCTATATCTCTTCTAGTAATATTGTAATATAAAAGGGGGATTGTTGAATAAAAAAACAACTTTTATTTAACCCCGTTACATTTTCTTAAACGTGTGTGTCCACGCCAGGAACGTTGTCAAAGTAGATAGTTGAGATCTCACAAAACATGTTTAACCCCGCCCCATTTTTGCGCCTGTCCCAAGTCAGGAGCCTCTGACCTTTGTTAGTCTTGTATATTTTTTAATTTTAGTTAATTAATATGTTTCTGAGTTTAGTGTGACGTCCATTTTCACTGATCTAGTACACATTTTTGTTTAGGCGCCAGCTGAAGCCAGCCTCCGGGTGCGGGATTTTCTTGCTGTGTTGAAGACCCAATGGTGGCCTTGGGCTGTTATCTGCTCTTTGGGCGGGTTGTAGTCTCTTTGACACATTCCACATTTCCATTCTCAATTTTAATGATTTAATCAATAATTAAATAGACACCTTCTGCCAATAAATGAATACAGAGTCGAACCAGATAAAACAATAATTACATTTTATAATTGTAAAGAAAACACATTTACAAAGGTGTTATTTAATTAGAAGGTACCGATGTGATGCCTGATTGTCCGTTTTAACGTTATGTTGTTCTGAGGAACGATAATTTTGCTCTAATATAGTGCAACATGCTTGTAAAGTATTTCAAAACGGAGTATTTTGGAAGAACTTAAAATCACAATTTCGCACAAACATTGTATGTAAATGAAATGAAACGGAATCAGAACTTTGCACGAGGGAGATACATTCCTTAATTTCAAATTACTTTCTAGATGTTTGGATAGAAAATTTCAATTAAACAATATACGTATTTGCAAGGCAGTATCGATGAACTTTTTTACACTAATTAATGTAAGCTGTTGATACTGTCACATATAGTGAATATGTACAAGATCTACTAAAGATTGCATATTCTGTAGATGAAAGGAATATGTTTAGTTTTGTTTACATAATCTAAGCAAACACAATAAAATTTACTTTCTAGAAGCGGAAGTTCTTTAAAACCCTACGAAAATGGTTTTGCCATGGAGATTAGATTCAAATTATTGACCCGTTAAAGCGTTTATTATTGAAGAATATTATTTTACTTTTTGCAAACTCAAAAGATGTTCTGTGAAATAAAGGCCTTGGCTATAAAAGCAGTTTTGATTTATTATTGTAAAATCCAGAAATATTATAATCATAACTATGAAATTTTTTTGCCGGGTGATACATTTGTTTCGCGTATTTCAAAAATATGGTGGTGAAGGAAGGCGAAAAAATGAAAAGATACATTCAAATTTATAAAACTCTTCTTCTTTTTTTTGTTTACATACGCAATGACTTCTCTATAATTATATATTAAAACAAGGAGATGCGGTTTTATTTTCAATGACTCAACTATCCACTAGAGACCATATGACGTAAGCAACTATATGTCTCCCTACGACCATCAACAATAAGCGAAGTCCATGCATACTGTTAATAAGCTTTAACATGCCACTTATATCTATATCAACAGTTATTGATATGACAAAAATGTCTTTTTTATATGTAATAGTTTTAATGTGTTGATTTTTTTAAAACGTGTTGTTTTCATTTTTTGTAAACATACTCTGTAATATTAAAATTTTGGAATAAGGAAGAAATGGCAAATCGAACCTTTCATAGGTTAAGTTTCATTGATAAAAATGACATGAATTCTTCCAGTGTCCAGTTGGCTGATCAACTAAATTACTGCTACGTATGTATAAAAAGAAATGCAATTAATATGTTTTCAGATACTAGTACATGGTAACAAGTTCTGAAATACAGGATATCAATACATTTTATGCTAAATTTTTCAGTTTAGGAACTTTCAACAAAGTTAGATTATGACATTTTAAGTATAGATATATTCTTTTTATCGTATTCATACAAATGCGGATCCAGGATTTTGAAAAAGGGGGCTCCTGGCAAGCCATATGTAGCTGCATTATGGGGGTTCGTTCCCTCTGCCCCTAAGTCCGCCTCTGTAATACACTAAATCGACTTATACATTTCGTGTAGAGGAGGACGCAAAAAAGTCACTGTAATATTTAATCAAGAAACAAAAGCAACTTGATTTTTTCTTAAATATCTTTTTAAGTTCACAGCCCCTTTATTTATAAACAACTATATAATAAAATTTCAAGACAGAGTAGGACACTTTTCAACAGGTTAACAGTAAAGCAATAATTTCTCCACCCTATTGAGTTGATTTAGATTCGAAACATGACCATTCCATATCAAAATAAGAGTCAGACGTAAATTGGGTAAGGATCAAATCTGTTTTTTCAAGATAATATCTTGAAATAACAACCAAAAAATAATCAACTAATTTTTTTTGGCGAAAACTACAAAAAGCTACATGCCTTTTTTGGCATAGTTTTCTGATCTCACATAAGCGTATTTAAAGCAATAGAAATTTTGTCTTTCAAAATTCAAATCATTAATGACTTTATACAGCAAAGTTGCTTTATTAAAACGGTAATTAATTAACCAAAAACAACAAAATAAAAACACACAAAGATACATAACAAAATTCTTTTTTAAAATATTGCAAAAATTCTTATTCTGATTAATTCAGTGGTAATGTCATAAAATGCGTTTAAGCGAAACGTTGTATTAGCAAACATCGAAATTAATGTTTATATTGTCTTCTTGTATACATCCAATGAACATGGGTAAAAAGCATCTTGTCTCTCCTTTTTATCGTAATAATTTTCTTTATTTGTTCCTTCAGCATTCTATATTAACATTTTGAACTGCATTTGTATTGATTACTTGGAATCAAGCAGATATTTGGATAGGGAACAATAGGATGACTGGCTGTTGTTTCAAGCTAGTCCACTCTTTTAACATGTCGTTTACTTTCTATTCACAATACACTCGTTGTTTGGAAAAGGACAGAAAACGAAACCTTTTCGTTTTTTCATGTCATGAACTTGTATTAAATTTGTGAAAACAAAAATTAATTTCATGTATTAGTAAAACAAGGTGATTTTTTGAGAATTTAATTTTTTATTTATTTTACTTTTTACAGAACTTTATGTCATTGTGTCATTTCTGAAAAACTGTGAATTATCACTGTAAAGATAAAGACTCCTATAGAAAAGTCTGCAAATATATTCGTTGGACAAGAAATGTTCTTCGACTAAATGGACAAGATCAGATGCAGGAACACTTCCAATTGAATGCTATTTAAAACGCATATCATTTCATATTTGGCCAAATTATTCATTGTAAGACTGAATCTTTTAAAAGAATCATAAGTAGATAAGTTTTAAAGGCACGCATATGATAATATTAAAGTTGCATATTCAGATATAGATTGTAGGTTTTGACACACGTAAATATTTGATTAGTATTGTCGATATATGATTGATCTTGTCTTAGATATATGTATTTTAAACTTTCATAAACTATTAAACAAGCATGAAACATGACATCATTTCGGCCCAATCACGGTATACGTCATCGATGATAACCTTGATGTTACCATACTTAATCTTTTTTACATGATTTAGCAACACGGCGGGTGCCGCATGTTTGGAAGGAACTACTGACACTTTCGGAGAATCAGAATTTAGTCCCGATTTTTGGTGGGTTGCGTGCTTCTAATTTTATTTTGATTTCTATGTAATGTTTTGATATAGTTGTTTGCTTTTTCCTCGTATAGAGATCTGAAATATGTTTTTATTTTGTGATTCATCTATAGTTTAACATACCTAATTGCGAGGTAAAGATTGTAGAAAATTTATACGACATTCCCTCTGTATTAAAACAAACGGTTATTCCTAAAGGTGTCAAAAGTGTGATTGCTGTTGCACTGTGTCAAACTTCAAATCTGTGTATTAAACTACATTTTATACATTTAATGAGCATTCGCACTTTTTCAATACTACCTCCAAATCTAGATTTGTCTTCTAGAAATATCGATTGGAACGAAAATAACACATTATAAATAAGTTGCGTCTGCGGCGATGTTCTGCATTTACCTTCATCAGGACGTTCAAAGCCAGAAAGTCAAGAATGTATCATTACTTTAAACTGTGATGAGCTATATCATTAAAAGAAAATAAATAGAAATAGCCAACTCCGTCTGCTTTACCTGAGAGAGTTTGAATCTCTGACTCTAAATTATGTAAAAAAAAAAACAAAAAGGAATATGATAAATCAAGTCAATACTGAATACTGCGATAATGATACCCTCGGGGATGAGCAGTTAATCAGCAGAGGTATCTACCAAGTGTTAACAAAGAAAAATAACGATTTGTAAATAAGTTGCATCCGAAGCGCATTTCAGGATATACATTAAAAGGGATGAGTTGTCAAGTGTTTCCTTTATATTTGAATAGAGGAAAATCCGTCGAATCGTTAAATAGGATACCAGAAGTTGTTTCTTAAAATGAAATAGAAAAAAATACATTGTTTATTTTGTTGAAAAACAAACACAATGTAATATTAATGAATGAGTTCTTTGTTTCAATCATTTTATGATACATTGTGCCGAGAACAATTTTAATTTCAAATCAAAAAGTTTAAGTAAATTCAGACATAACTATTTCTTGCTTTTAATGCTACATTAAATTCAAACATGAATTGATAATGTGCAAAATGAGCCGAAATCTGAACCTTCACGACGAAATATTCGTGTCATGAAAAAGACAATATCAATATTTATTGCAATTTCTGTTACATTTTTCTTCAGCTACATTCCATTTTCACTTTTGTTCTCTTACAACAATTCTTCAATATAAGCAGTATTTTGAATCCCTTTATTTATGCATTTATGGATGTCAAGTTTAGAAGTCAAACGAAAATTTTAATGACACAAATAGGGCATAAAATGTGGGTTTCCAGACTGGACTACATTGTTGGGCTATTATAATACCTTGTAAACGTTCATGCATGCATAGATATTTGGTATTAAAATTATATTTTTTTTTTTTTGGTAATAAAATGAGTTTTTATACAAACAATTCTAGGATTATTGATAACCGAGGTATAAGACTAAAATGAGTAAAGGGAAGTAGACTATGTAGTTCTATCTTAATAATATATTTTTTAGAATAGATGATTTTCAATGTGAAAACGAGCGTCCGAAGCTAATTCTCAAATTGCTACCCTTAATGGACTTTACGTCAAAATTTAAAAGCAATAAACAAAGCACAAGCATTACCCATTGATTAGATTTTTCATCAATACTAAATACAAGACTGCGGAATTGGAGTTAAAAAAACATAAGCATTAATGCTTGGATCGTGTGACAGCGTTACCCTGGCTGATTTTAAGAACGTAAAAAGGGACACGGTTGTACAACTGCTTTATAGAAATTATTAAAAAAAAATGATAGTGTTTATCATATTAATAGTGGCAGCAGCTAGTCAGAAGTGGTATTATTGATAAACTTTAGAATGTTATTAAGTCCAGTGTAAATTTGATTGATCATTTTCAATTTTTTTGGTTGGGAACGCAATGTTCGTCTTATGTAAGGGGAAAAATTTTCTTATCATTGTTTGTAAATGCAACGGAAATACAAATGGAAAAAACAGGGTTGTCAACCATATGAACTTTCAGATCTTTATAACATTAAACGGTACACATTTTACTGCACCAGAGCGCGTTTCGACAATTAATAACTCTTCAGTGATCCTCGAAGCCAAAATATTTTGAAGATCCAACAAATAATATATAGGTTGAACAGCTGGTGTAACCGAAAAGGACCCGGCTAAATATCATTTTACTTTGTGTCAATTTCGCAAACTCAAAAGATGTTCAATATTGCCAATGAGTCAACTATCCACCAGAGACCATATGACGTGAGTAACTATATACATAAGTTACCGTACGGCCTTCAACAATAAACAAAACCATACCACATAGTAAGCTTTAACATGCCACTTAAAATTTCTATCTATATTAACAATAAATGATATGAAAAAATGTCTTTTTTATATGTAATTGTTTCAATGCGATTATTTATTATTATGTTATTTTAGTTGTAGTACTATTAAAGTACCTGCCAACATTTTGTGAGGTATACAAATCCGGCCTTAAAGGGATAAAATTGGTTTTTCATATTAAAAATAGGTAAATCGGCCACATTTTGACTTCATTTATTAATTTTACTGCTTTCCCTTAGGTAACATGGGAAATGATGACAACATTATAAAACTAAAAAATTATAGTGTCTTTTAAGACACACAAGCCTTTTACAATGCGTTGACGTGAGTGAAATATATTTCAATGTTTCTCTTAAAAAAATAACTTTTTCCCAAGGACGAAAACGCATGATCTGTAAATTTCTCACATGTTTAAGAATGCGCTATTCTAATATTGTAACAATTATCTGTATTATGAAATTATGTGGATAAGGAAGGAATGGCAAATCGAACTTGTCATACCTAATGTTTCACTGATAAAAATGACATGAATTTGTCCAGTGTCCAGTTGGATGATCAATTAAATGTATATTTTTTTTAATGTTTAAACAAGTGCGGATTTTGAAAAAGAGGGGCCCCTGGCACGCCAACGATTGGAGTGATACTTGTAAAATGTCTAGTATGCATTTATCACATATGTAGCTCCATATTTGGGCTGATTCACCCTACCCCCTAAATCAGCCTCTGTTATACACTAAATCAATGAGTATTTTTCCGACTTTTACATATCGTATAGAGGACGGAAAAAAGTAACTTTAATTTATAATCAAGTAACAAAAGTAACTTATTTATTTCTTAAATAATTTTTAAGTTCACAGCCACATTCTTTATAAACAACTATTGTTTTATAATAAAATTTCACGCCAGAGTTAGACACTTTTCAACAGGTTAACAGATAAAGCAAAAATAACTTCATCTAATCAAATTGAGTAAGATTCGACAAATGACCATTCCATATCAAAATAAATGTTAAGGGTAAATTGGGCATAGTTTTCTGATCTCTCGTTTGTGTTTTTAAAGCCAGAGAAATATTGTAAAAGTCAAAACATTATTGTTAGGTACAGCTTACACTTCCGGAGCACCTAATTTTAGACCATATTTTTGATTGGATGCGTATTGCTACTTTTTTTTGTCTTCTATATAATGTTTAATAATTGTTGTTTGTCTTTTCCTCGTTATTATATTTGGACATGGTGTTATATCTTTTCACTGGACTTATGATTTTCGATTGCTCCTTGGTATTTTTCTCCATTTATTGGTGTTTTTAAAATCAAACTTTGACATGAGCGACTCTTTATTAAAATACCGGTTATTCCTAAAGGTGTCAAAAAAGTGATTACTATTGCACTGTGTCAAATTACCAATCTGTGTATTTAAGTACATTTTATGCATTTAATGAGCATTCACACTTTTCATTACTACCTCCAATTGGTGATTTGCCTTCTAGAAATTTCAATTAGAACGAAAATGACACGGTATAAATAACTTGCGTCTGAAGCATTTTTCTGCATTTACCTTCTTCAGCAGGAACGTTCCACGCCAAAATAAGAAAGTCATGGATGTATCAGTACTTGAAACTGTGATGAGCTTTATCATTAAAAGGAAATAAATAAGAATAGCCAACTCAGTCTACTTTGTCTGAGGGAGTTGGAACTTCTGCTTCTTAGTTATTTCTAATGAAAACCAAAAGGGCATATTATAAATCAAGTCAGTACAGAATCACTTAATACTGCGATGATAATACCCTCGGGGATGAGCAGTCCACCAGCAGGGGTCTCTACCAAGTGTAAACAAACGAAAATTACAAATTTATCAATAAGTTACATCCGAGGCGCTTTTCTTGATTTACATTCAAAGTGATGAGTTGTGAAGTGTTTCCTCTATATTTAGATAGAGGAAAATCTGTCGAATAATGAAATAGGATATTAGTTTCCTGAAATCAATATTAGAACATCCATTGTTTATTTTGTTGGAAAAAATATTCACAATGAAACATTGATTTATATATTTATATATATTGCCTTCGGGTTTATATGATCCGTTCATCCTATTTCGACTCTTCAAAATTCAAGAGTCTATCCTAAATTGAGCTAAATTATATGGCCTTCCAAATACCATTTCGATTGCTAACATCACTGAAGAGACAATAATTGTCGAAATCCGGATATGGTGTACTAAAACTTTTTGCACCTTTTGTCTTCTTTTCCGCAAGTTTATTGTTTTCTGTTTGGTATTAAATTATCATAAAGATCCATTTGTTACATCTTGTGATCCGTTTATTTGGCAATCGCCAATGGCAGTCAGCAGGGTTTAAGAACATTTGTTGTTCGACATGTTAGTCAAATGCGTTTTGTTAAAATATACTTTTTCACTTTTTTGGTCTTTTGGAAAATGTTGTTTGTGCTGTATTTAGACCCTTCATATGGCCTTCCAAATACCGTTTCGATTCCTAACATCACTGAAGAGACATTAATTGTCGAAATCCGGATATGGTGTACAAATTTTTGCACCTCATGTTTGCGGTATACCATCTTTTCCGCAAGTTTATTGTTTTCTGTTTGGTAATAATTGAATAATAAGATCTATTTTGTTACATCTTGTGATCCGTTTATTTGGCAATCGCCAATGGCAGTCAGCAGGTTTTAAGAACATCAGTTGTTCGACCTGCTATTCAAATGCGTTTTGTTAAAATATACTTTTTCACTTTTTTGGTCTTCTGGAAAATGTTGTTTGTGCTGTATTTAGACCCCTCTACCAAGAAATTTGTTTTGAACACGTATAAAAATTGCGGTTTTTAGCCAACGCAATCATAGATTTGAACGTTGTTTTCAATTTAGACTTGTATATATATAATCATAGGTTTGAACGTTGTTTTCAATTTAGACTTGTATATATATATATATATATATATATATATATGATGACTGCCATTGGCGATTGCCAAATAAACGGATCACCAGATGTAAAAATAGATCTTATTATTAATTTATTGCCAAACAGAAAACAATAAACTTGCGGAAAAGATGGTATACCGCAAACATGAGGTGCAAGAATTTGTACACCATATCCGGATTTCGACAATTAATGTCTCTTCAGTGATGTTAGGAATCGAAACGGTATTTGGAAGGCCATATAATTTACCTCAATTTAGGATAGACTCTTGAATTAAGAAGAGTCGAAATAGGATGAACGGATCATATAAACCCGAAGGCAAATATAATACAAGCCCAAACGAAAAAATATAAACAAGTCTAAATTGATAAAAACCGCAATTTTTATACGTGTGCATGCAAAATAAATTTCTTGCTAGAGGGGTCTAAATACAGCACAAACAACATTTTCCAAAAGACCAAAAAAGTGAAAAAGTATATTTTAACAAAACGCATTTGACTAACAGGTCGAACAACAAATGTTCTTAAACCCTGCTGACTGCCATTGGCGATTGCCAAATAAACGGATCACAAGATGTAACATTTGGATCTTTATAATAATTTAATACCAAACAGAAAACAATAAACTTGCGGAAAAGATGGTATACCGCAAACAAAAGGTGCAAAAACTGTTAGTACACCATATCCGGATTTCGACAATTAATGTCTCTTCAGTGATGTTAGGAATCGAAACGGTATTTGGAAGGCCATATAATTTACCTCAATTTAGGATAGACTCTTTAATTTTGAAGAGTCGAAATATGATAAACGGATCATATAAACCCGAAGCCAAATATAATACAAGCCCAAACAAAAAATAAAAACAAGTCTAAATATATATATCAAATGCTTGAATAGCACATATACGTTAATACTTCATATACTGAACTATATTAAAAATGTTTTATAATAGCAGTCATCCGTTTTGTTATTGGAATATTCGGGAATGCACTGGTCTTATATGTGTATCAATTCTTGGAGATGGAGAACACTCAAGGATTTTTCATTTCAGTTCTAGCAGTTTCCGATATAACTTCTGTTTTGCTTCGAACATCAATAGTCATACTGCAGTATGCTAATATGATTGACAAGTATTCCGCACTGTGTAAAGCTTATTCATTTATAGTAACAGTAGTGATAATCATACAGCTTCGGTTTGTGAAATTTCCGATGAGGATAGAATTCGATATTGTTTACCTGTACTTGTCCTTTGTATTGGTATTGATACTGTTCTTGTTATTCTGTACGGACGTACATGTATTATGTTAACCATCAACGCACATTTCAAAAGAATATAATCTTCTCTGACCTCCGCTGAAATTTTAGGTCATTCAGAAATTAACAATGTTCAAAATGAACCAAAATCTTAACTTTCACCACTGAATAGTCTAGTAATGAAAAAGACAATTTCAATATTTATTGCAACTTCTGCTACATTTTTCCCGAGCTACATTCCATTTTTGATAATATTTATATTTACCCGTGGTGATACCATCAGTGTTGTTCTGTAATTACTATTCTTCAATATAAGTAGAATTGTAAATCCCTTTTTTTATTCCTTTATGGATGTCAAGTTTACAAATGAAACGAAAAATTTAATGATACAAATAGTTTATAAAATGTGAACTCTCGGATCGAACTAAAACTTGTTTTTTTATATCACAGATACATCAAGACATAAGTAACGGAAGAGAAGAATACATTTTGCTTAACAAACATTTACAATAATTGGTTAACGCATAAACTGGCAAAAATGAAATAACAGTGTATGCTGGCATATGATACATTTTTAATATAACATAAAAACGATATGAATTTATACAAGTGTCTTTCAACAAAAGCTTCGTCTGCATTTTTTCCATCAAGATTTCACACCACCATTTAATTAAATGCATTTGGTGTTGTCTTGATCTTTATACATGACGTTCGATTATGATAAATCAACTGGTTTTAATTACTTTTCTTTCCGTTGTCATTTAGATTGACCTTTTTCTAATTTTACTTTCTGTTCACGAAAACATCCCGTGTTAGGTAAAGTCCATAAAACGAAGTCATTTTTTTCTTCAAATTTTCATTTTTTGTAAATCGAGCATATTTTTTAGAATCGGAATTTAAAAACTATGCCTTTTGTGATAATCCATGAAAGGAGTATCAGTTTAATTTTCATTAAAAAGACTCCTTCAGAATATTTGCATCTCATAGTCTGCAAATTATTCTTCGGACTAGAAAACAAATCTTCTAACTTCGGAGCAAAAACTGAAGTTTAAAAGATATCCAACTGAATGCTATGTAATGACGCCAGATTATTTACTGCAAAACTGGATCCATTAATAAAAGAATCCCTTTTATCAGCTCAGTTTTTAATGGTTTAGTATGCATAAAGTAAAGTTAAAGATGCAGATATAAATTTAGCTAGAATCCGTAATTGTAAAGCTTTAAAATACGTAAAAATACAATAAGAGAAATAAAAGCAAAGCTGATCTCTAGTTTTGAAAACTTTACTGAGGAAATATTTGCAAGGACAGACATAAAAAGTAAATTATAATAAATCCCTGATGCAAGGGTTATCATGGATAGCGTTTAGAATTTAAAAGACTCATTACTAAAGATAGGTTTATGAACAGTCTTTGTTTATTTTGAAAAGTGATATTTCATAATATAACTTGAGGAGAGATTGCTAAAATGTAAAACCCTTCACGATGAAAACATTTTTCATTTGATTGTTCATAAAGCGGTAATTCCGATTTCAGATCAGAATTTTCAATTTTATCAATTTACCATTTTACAGTTTATAGTTTATTTGAAGATATTTACATAACCCTTCAAAGCAAGAACAAACAAATAAATTAGGCCCCTTTATAAAGCTGTCATCAGAACTAACAAAGGACAGAGGACTCGTATTTTCTATGTATAAACCCCATGCTGTCATTATTATAATTATAGTTGTTATTTTATTTCAATGTCACAAACTGATAAATTGAAGATGAAAACAATATTTCCATTTGTTTTTTATAAAATACAAATCAAAATATTGCTACATAAGTATATCGTTGCTATGTAAGTAAATTATGTGCATTGACAAAACATAATTGAACTAGATCAGAAAATGGTGGTTAAATTCTACCCGAAATTACGGCTCCGGGTTTTTTTTCGAAACTTTATACCTGTTGGACAAAAAGACTTTGTTCTTTTAATCTTGGTATCATAGATATAAGAAGATGTGGTATGAGTGCCAATGAGACAACTCTCCATCCAAGTCAAAATTTATAAAAGTAAACCATTATAGGTCACAGTACGGTCTTCAACACGGAGCCTTGGCTCACACCGAACAGTAAGCTATAAAGGGCCCCAAAAAATTACTAGTGTAAAACCATTCAAACGGGAAAACCAACGGTCTAATCTATATAAAAAACGAGAAACGAGAAACACTTATGAACCACATCAACAAACGACAACTACTGAACATCAGATTCCTGACTTAGGACAGGTGCAAACAAATGCAGCGGGTTTAAACGTTTTAATGGTACCAAACCTTCACCCTTTTTCTGAAACAATAGTGTAACATCATAACATAGAAAGACACACTATAAAATATCAACTGAAATAGCTTAACTCAATCAAAGGACATATTAACACTATTGAACATACACTGAACAAATAAATTTGACCTATGACACAATGTAAATACAAAATAAATAAACTAAGGGTAGAATAATAAAAGTAACATGTTATATCGGTAAGAAATGTTAGACAATTAAAGAAAAACAATATGCTCGAACAAAAATATCAGCTATTTGTAATAACTTTAAATACAGGTAAATGAAAATAATTTTGTTGTTAGGTATACGTGTACAGTACCAATAGAGGTGTAACACCACTAATTCGGCCCGGCCAGAAAGCACATACCAGAAAGTAGTACATATTTAACACAAAATAGTTCCTACGCATGAGTGTAACTTTCAAAATATGTAGAATATTTAGGTATTGTTGGTATGAAATGAAAGCTGCATGACTGGTGATCATTGTAGAACACTTTTTGACTTATAAGTTTGAATATTAAAAAAACTGCACTAAATTTTATAACGAGGGTACTTTTTGCCTGTATGTCAGATCTGAAGTACCTGTTTTGGTACATCCGAAGTTCCGGGAACCAGTTCTTTCTTATATGCCATTAAAGGTATGTTGATTTTTCCAGTACAAGACACCATAAAGTGTTGCTTTGACATGCAATGATTGTCACTTTATTTGAACTTGAAACAAAAGAGCTGTGTCTGCTTGAAATTGAGGAATTTAACATAGAAAGCAATGGGGCCATGAATTAGTGGTGTACTTCCTAGAGAAAGGAAATATTTTTACAAAATAAATAATTTTGATGTTCATAGTACGAAGTGAAAATTTATAGTTATACCAAACACTTATTAAAGCTGGTATATAGACCAGATATAACCCTGAATAACATTAAATAACAAAAAAGCAATACAATTAGTATCAACAGGTCAAATAAACAAGAAAGTACGATTTGAGAGTACTCGCAGTTACTGACAGCTAGTTAAAAGCCAAAACAATTAATAATAAAAAATCATGCATCAGAGACTAAAATCAACTAAAACACATCCCAGGGATTTAGTATTTTAACGTCATGGACAGTCAAAGAAGACATGACTAGTGCTATGCCAAAAATAAATGTATCGACAGACAGTAGGATAGTTAGGAGTTTAACCTCTTTATAGATCTAAACGAACGTGGGTGTGTCTTTATACATCCCGCTTGAAAAAAATACAAATTTAGTTATGTTTTAATTTGCTGATGACAAATCGATATTAGTGCCAATGTAAACTATATTCAAAGATCTAATTACAACATTGGTAAGATAACCTTTACTTATAAGTTTGTTTAAAGGTTCGATGAGTTTACACGGATCACATAGTGATTTCCGCGCTTTAAGTACAATATTACCGTAAAATTTAGGATGTGAAATACCGTTTTTTATCAGTTTTCTACAAGTACAGCCAAATTTATTTATCAAATCTTTGTATCTATGAAAGAACTTAGCAAAAGTTTTACGTAATTTATGGTAACGAAATCCTTGATTTAATAATTTACCAGTGATGCATTGATTACGTTCGTTAAAATCTATGACATCACTACACACACGGGCATAACGAACGAGTTGGGATATATAAACACCGTATGATGGAGCCAAAGGAACATCGCCGTCTAAAAAAGGAAAATTAACAATAGGGAATGAAAAATCGTCTCTTTTGTCGTAAATTTTCGTATGGAGTTTTCCTTTAGAGATTGAAATGTCCAAATCCAGAAAAGGACAACTCATGACCATTTTTAGAACAATCTCGAAAATGAATGTAAAATTTGTAACACTGGTCTTGATTCCTCTCTTGAGTTGTTGACATATGACGTTAGTCTCGATCGTCTATAAGTAAGGATTCTGGTTCATTATATTTAAATAAATGGAATTGTTATTAATTTTCCAACATATAAATCAATTCCTACTTAAGTACATCAACCTCTATTACCGGCTATCGTTACTGTAGATGCTATCGTTACTTTACCGAAAATGCTATCATTACTGTAGATGCTATCGTTACTGTAAATGCCATCGTTACTGGAGATGATTTAGTTACTGAAGACGCTATCGTTACTGTAGATTATATCGTTACTATAGATGATATCGTTACTGTAGACGCTATTGTTACTGTAGATGCTATCGTTACTGTAGATGATATCGTTACTGTAGATGCTAACGGTACTACAAATGCAATTGTTACACAGATCCGATGAAATTTTTTTTCGGTATTGCATGATTGCAATTAAAATTACGGAAGAACTAAAAATAAATAACAAATAACATTAACAATGAAACAATATGAAAGTTAAAACATGACATAGACAGTTACAAATTTATGATTATCTCTTTTCGCATTAGCAGCTTGTAATCACTTTACAACTTTATGTAAAATTTCAGAGATTCTTTTGGAAAGAAATATCAAGAGACAAATTGTGCAACATGCTAGTGCTATCTGTTTCTCAGATAGACTTCAGACGACTTAAAGTTAAAGTTAAGGAAATAGTATTCATATAACAATCTTTAAATGAAAATTCTTCAAGCCTTTTAACATTTGGTTCATTTTAGTGATAAATAAATAAGATGTCATAATCTGAATATTTCGTGCAGAAATTGCAATTGTTATTTCACTATAATGTCACCAAAGTCTCGAAATTGACATATTTGATCTAAAATTACCATTTACTAATTGTTTTGCCAAAATTAGATATGAATCAATGTTAGTAAAAATGTTGCTAAATGAGTACAGGTGGAAATGTTTCCTTTCACTAATTTAAGACGCGTATTAAAGCAACCATAGATCAACGTACGGCGTTCAACAATGAGCAAACCATTCCGTATAATGAGCTATAAAAGGCACGAACATGACAAAATGTGAATATAATAAAACTAAACAATAAACAAACGGCTTTATTTATGACAAACACTAAATGAATTACAAAAATGACAGACAAAAAGGAACAACAACCACTGAATTTACAGGCTCCAGCTGACTAGGCACAGGCACATACATAATGTGGCGGGTTAAACATATTTGCGAGCGCTCAACCGTCTCCTAACCTGTAACAGGGGGCTAACTGAACAATATAAGAGGTACCCTTTTCCTTTCCTCTACCAAACCATCTTCACCTTCTTTTGCAATAAAATAAGCCCAAGGTTAAAATAAGTAAAAAAAAACCCAACATATATACATGTATCTTGTATTTATGATTGAATAGTCTAAAAGTAAACATAATGCGGTGAGGTATGTGTGTGAATAATACAACTGTGACTGTCCACAAATGGCCTTAACACGTAACACGTAAAAAAATCCATTAAGGATCTAGAACATGTTCTAAGCGGATTAGGTTTAAGAGGATTATTTATAGTCAAAACAGAACGACTTTATAAAATGCCAAATTTAAGTATTGAACGGTATAAAATCACCAATGTAAAAATGACATAGCATTATATATTTAATCACATCTATGCATGTATGTAAAATTGACAATAAATGATGCAATAAATGTTTTTTCTTTTTTCTTTTTTTTTTTTCTGTGTCCATCATTGAAGAGAAATTAAAAACAAACTATTGTACCCTATATATACGTGCCTGTTATTTTACTGATATTCATATCGAAGTTCAGTGGTTTTCTCCGGGCACTCCGGCTTCCTCCACCAATAAAAACTGGCCGCCACGAAATAGCCCAAAAGCGGTGCTTAAAAGTGGCGTTAAAACACCAAAAAATCAAAAATCAAATTTTACTGATATTTCTGAACATAACTTTAAAAAATCAGTCATATTCTAGGAGGCCCTAACTACCTTATAAAATTGACTTTAGATGAATTGGCTATTATTTTTATGTCCTTTTTTGGTCATATAGCCCTTCAACTGTTTCGGTTTTTATACATCCTTAGCTTTCAAATATTTGGCTTTTAGCGTTTCCGATGAAGGTAAATTTCGAAAAGCGTTTCGAACGCATGAAATTTACATGATTTATAAAGAGTTGTTTTCATTTCTAATCATTAACCAGACAATGTTTGGCTTATATTCTGATAAGACTACTCCAATCAGCTGTTCAGAGCCTACAGTTTTATACTCGTTACTTTCTGTTATGTTAGAATTGCGCAATAATTGTCCTCTGGACAACTTTCATCTCATTCTAATCAAGTCAGATTTATCTGTTTTCTTTAAATTTCGATATTCTAAAATATGATTAAAGATATGATTATTAGTCAACTCATAATCAAATATAAACAGATGTTTAAGAAAAACAGAGTATTAACAACCTATTTGCACTATATCCTGCTTTCGTTACACATATCCGGACGGAATGGATTTAAGGATTATATCATATCATAATTATTGATAACTAATACATTGTACATCAGAAAAGCTGCATCGACCACCTAGATATTGCATGTGCTACTGACATCATATTATGTTTTGAAATCAAATGAATTATATACCTAATAAAATTGAGAATGGAAATGGGGAATGTATCTTTGAAATATATTGCCCCTAAAATGTTAAGCGGTGACACATATGAAACAATAACAGTTAATACGCATTTATTTTTGTGATTTAACCTTTAAACGATTTAAAAGGGAGGAGCGTGTTTTATTGCTCCCTTCTGGTGAAGAGTAAAAAAAAAATCTTCACCTCAAATGTAGATATTCTGAAGAAGCAATAAAACACAAATTCAATTTGGCGTCGAGTTTAGCAGATTTTTTAAAAAGTTTGATAAATAACTGAGGTCAATGATGGTTTATGAGAAAATTCAGTTACGTCAGCTCAGTCGAAAGACATGACTATAATAGTGTGCTCTGTTTTATCATTAATGTAATTATATAATAGGTTTAAAAACTGAGAAAGTTGGTTGGAAGAAATCGCTGAGCGTGACATTATTTCGTTATGCCTTCCTAACATTACTTAACCAAACAAAACCAGTTTAAAGTTCCGACAATTTAATTTTGAGTAATAATCTTAAACTGTACACGAATTATCAATGTTTGTCTGATATATGATCGAAAAAGACATCTTGTCTATCTATCAAATAAGTTTAAAGTAACCAAACTGGATTATTTTTGTATATAAAAGATATATGATTCATGGTATACAAGGTCATGCGTTTCCTGGACTGTTTCTGACATCTTTACAATAAACCCGTTGGTTGAGTAGCGATCGATACTTTAATCTGGGAGAACATGATTTATTTATTAGAAGCTTGCTTTGAACTAGCTCTCATTCACTGTGAATAATCTTAATTCGGTGCTTTATGTCTGTTGTTTTTATGTTAGTTGTGTTATGCCTCGTACCGGTCTATTGAGTTAAGCGTATTGCAAATAATTTTTTTTATATACTGCTGTTACACCACTGTCCCAGGTTAGACGAGGGTTGAGCGTTCACAAACATGTTTAACTCCACCATATTCTTTAAGTGCCTGTCTCAAGTCAGGAGCTTGTAGTTCAGTTGTTGTTGTTCGTTCATGTCTGATATTTGTGTTTTGTAAATTGTTTTGTTATAAATTTGGCCGTTAGTTTTTTTTCATTAAAATGAAAAATAAATCCGCAAAAAATCCTCCTGCCCCTCCACATAATATCAAATGGTCGTCCCCTTACTGATTTTGACCAGCTAGTTCTATATTATAAATCTTCCGTCATTTTTTGCCATTTTTCATCGGATATTTTCATTATTTGTTTTCAGTTGGAATATTCGATGGAACATGTAAAATATAGACAAGAAATTTGCAATTATATTTTATAGAACTTCTGTTAAGCAGAAGTTTTAACTTGTACCTCAGAAATATAACAGTATTGCAAGTAAATATTTATCTTCAACTAGCTTTTGTCGTCCCTACAGGGGTGTCCTACAAAGGCTGCCATACCATAAAAACGTTTATTACACAACTCACGATCTATTATATCTGCATTTATAAATTTATTTATACCATTTAGTTTAAACGACGCCATGTTTGAAATGTACATCTGTCGTCTAAATTAACTACTTAAAAGGAAGTAGGAGAAGAGAGACAGAAGATCTTCCAAATGCAAAAAAAAAAAAAAAAACAGAATTGGACCTCTTCTGGCTCACTACCGATGAACAAAATAGACCTCGTCCAAAGTATTCAGTTAAAACTTTCATCAGGTGCGCTCGATTGTTACATAATGTACATGTATCATTTTATGTGAAATTCTACAATATATATATATATATATATATATAGGATAACATAGTGACTTTACTTTAATATTTGTTTACATTGTACATGCTATTTTTCTTTTTCCTTCATTAGACATTATATGAACTAACACAACATGTCATCGCTGTTAATTCATAATTCGGAATGACGATTTAATTGATAGATTGTTTCTTGCTTGAAGTCCAGAGGCAAATATTTCATGCAATTTATAATGTAGGTTTCAGCAAATCCATTCTTGTGTATATGTAATTGAGTATATTAAGCTGTTTTTATTTTAATTACAACACTGGGTATAAGGTATACAAATAAGAGTTGGTGACGGTTTAATTCGTTCTTCTTCAAAATCTTAGTGGAGCATTTTTAGGAGCATATCCCTGTGAATGAAGTCCGTATATTATGAACACGCCACATTTTGTATATGCCTTCCCTAAGTCAGGAGCCTGTAATTGAGTGGTTGTCGCTGTTGCTGTATATCATATAAGTTTTTTGTTTGTTGTTTTGTACATTAATCAGGTCGTTGGTTTTCTCGTTTGAATTATTTTACATTTTGTCATGTCATGGCTATTTATAGCTTACTATGTGGTATGGGTTTTGCTCATTGTTGAAGGCCGTAAATTGACCTTTAGTTGTTAACATCTACGTCATTTGATCTCTGGTGGATAGTTGTCTCATTTGTAATCATACCCCATCTCCTTATTTTATAATACACCCGTTATAAAAGACATGTGCCTACTGAGAAATTAGTAGACCATGGGAAAACGCAAGTTGTAACGTTTGTCATATGCCTAGAGGTCGACCATACCAAGAGACATTGAAGACCCATAAGTCTACGTAACGAAAAAAAACCCCAAAATTTACGAAAAGATTAACAAGTCCACACACAACTAAATAGAAAACTAAAGCCTGTACGAACCCCACCTAAAACGGGGGTGATCTCAGCTGCTCCGGAAGGGTAAGCAGATCCTGCTCAACATGAAACACAAGCTTTGTTACTTCTATATTATACATAAGTGAAGTGAAGAGCATCTATGTTTATTTAAAGAAAATGATCAAGATACGAAGCTGATTTTCTTGTTTAAGTAGTATTCCAAAAGCTAGCTAGCTGACTTAATTTTTGGGTTGCAATGCTCCTCAACTTCGTGTTTGATTTGGCTTCCAACTTGTTTGATTCTAGTGCCACCGATGAGCCTAATGTAGACGAAATGCGCATCTGGCATAACCAATTATAACCCTGGTATCTATGGTGATTTGTTAATTTTCACGCTGACACTTTTACAACAATAAGGGAGCTTCACAGCCATGTCATGTTTTTACAGTGAAGGACGATCGAAATCTAAATTTGTTATCTAAATTGAATGTCAAGCGTATTGATTGAAGTTTTTTACTGTTATCTTGTTTTCCCTTTCTGATGCGTAATATGACTATATCTCCTGTGTATGGTGTTTAATTACAGTTAATCCGCTATTACAAATCTTGTATCTTACAGATGTTCTTCTTGATATTACTGTAATAAAAGCTGTTAAGTCAAGGAAATGTTCATTTAAAATTTTAATATAATCACTGACGAGGTTTTATGATCGCAATTACAAATCGTTAGATTAAACAACAGTGTTGCGTCACTAGTTGCCAGGGACATATTGATATTTCCGCTTCTTATACTGAATTTGTTTCGAGACCAACTAATTCGCTTTCTTGATGTTTTAATGGGGTCGCAAGAAGAAGCAGTCTTTCTGGTCATCATAATTCGAAATTCGAACCAAAGGATCATTCAAACTCATATGTCAAAGGAAAAGAACTACAGAAAAAACAAAAAACAAACAAGTAAACAGAACACTACATATAAAAAAATAAAGACTGAACAACACAAACCCCACCCAAAAACGGGCGGAAGGGTAAGCATATCAAGCTCAACCATTGACACCCGTTGGTCATGATAAGTAAAATCCGGTAACAAGTCTCATTCTACGAAGTCACAGTCGGAACATATTTGTAATCATCTGTAATACAGATATTCCATAATGGTCAACCAACTCGAAATGTCGGGAAAAAAAACATTCGAAAGGATGACGTAATTTCCGCACTTTGAACCTTGGTTCAATTAAGTCCTTGGTAACGGCAACCCTTTATCAAATCGTTTTAAAGATTTAATTCACATATTTGCGTTTTCGATCGAAATGTTGTTCCCTTTAATTAAAATGAAATTCAAACAACTTCGTTATTACAAATGTTTCATAATACGGCTGTGTATGGATAACAAGCATGAATCAAAAATGGAAGCCTCTGTCGACGAGATCCACATTACTTATTTAACATTTTCAGTCCTAAAATTAAACCCAGCATCACGAAGGGTGTCACATTAGGAACACAATCTACTAAACCTTCAAGAGAACCTGATATCACTTCAGTTTTTTATGGGGTTAATGTTGTTCATTCTTTAGTTTTCTATGTAATGTTTTAATAAGCATTATTTGTCTTTTCTTTGCTTTTCGTTTTATGCCATGGTCTTGTCGGTTTCTCTTTTAAGATTTTAAGGTCAAAAGACTGCAAAATTTACAATTTTTCTACAACAAAAACAAAACCCAAAATAAGTTGCATATTTTCACAAATATTCGATATACAACTTGAAAGTACAACAAACAATTTACATGAAAGGTGGCGTTCATATAGAGAAACGGTCTGGTAAATGAACTATATGAATGCAAGTCCAAAAATTATCTGAAAAATTACCAAAATGTATGGATATTTCTGGAAAACTCTTAGAAGGACATTTCCCGTGACGTCATTAATAAAACAATCAATGATTTACCTCAACAATCAGGCCAAATAAGTCCTTATTGCACCCTGTATCTTTATATTCAAAACTCGTGTACGTCAGTATATTATTTGTAACAAAACAAATACAATTTATGTAACAAAAATACAAAAGAAATCTGGATATACGGTTTATTGGTTTCACATGTGGAGCAGGATCTGCTTACCCCTCTGGATCCCCACAAGTTTTTGGTAGGATTCGTGTTGCTCAGTCTTTAGTGTTCTATGTTTTGTTTTGTGTACTGTTGTTTGTTTGTTGGTCTGTTTCTTTTTTAGACATGACGTTGTCAGTTTATTTTCGACTTATGAGTTTGAAAGTCCCTTTGGTATCATTCGCCTCTCTTTTACATATGGATTTGATCTGTATTCACTTCATTAAGGTGGATCATCACTATGTATTTCCTGAGATAGAATGTTCTAATACGTTACCATGTTTTTCTCAAAAATATATGGGTCAACGCGCTATTTTTCAAGCTGCAAGTCGTGCAAGTCATGCAAAATTCCCCGATTTTGCATACATTTTTCATAAAAATAACACTTTTCTGTGAATAAAAAGAAAGCTATGAGATGAAATGAAATAAGAGTAGATTTGTGTTTATTCTTAATATTATAAAAAGATAAAATGGCGTCACCGAACTTGTTTTTATATTAAAATTATCCTTTACAAATTTTTACTATAAGAGTTATCTCCTCTTATATGGCTGAGTTGCAAATTTGAATCGAGCAAAAACAAATATTTGGTATTTGCTTGAAAAAAAAAATGGTAATTTGTTCAAAAAGTCTAAATAATGCAATAAATCACTTATTTTTCTTTATTTAGATAAATAGTCTTACCACATCTTCTTATATCTATTTACACATGAATTGCAAATCCGTCTCAAAACTTGCAGATTTAAGCAAAGTACTAGATGGATTGTGTACTGCTATTTTATAATCCAAGATGGCGTTATACAATTAATCTACCACTAAAACGAAGAAAATAAAATTGATAATGTATGACATTAATAATTATAGGTTTCATAACGGGTGTACATTGGATATCGCTTGATATGAACTTTAGTTATTTATTTTCAATATAATAATCAACGGGCCAATGGCCAATTCTCACGAGTTGTTAAACTTATTTCTCTTATGGTAAAAATTGTGTTAAATAAAGAAAATCCGCAAATTGTTGGTCTAGTCTTTTGCACAAACCAGTTTGACGTCATATGTCCTGTTCTGGCTTCAAACATTAACATCAGACATTTTTACACTCTTTGTACGCTTCAGAAGGTAATAAAATTTGACAAAAAGAAAATTATCAGGTGAAAAGTGTGAATGTTTTGTATCTCTGTTGTCATGGACGAAACGTTCATTTTATTAACCTTCGAATTCGTCAAGGCCTACCAAATAGCCAATTGAAATGTCGTAATATCGTCTCATGACTGGATAAGCAAATACAAAGCATTTTTTGCATCACGTTCGGTTATCACACTTCATGCGAGAAATAGATAACAGGTCGTGGCCACCATAAGAGAATTCAAGGTAACATATCTTGTCTTGTATTGATTATATCGAACTACAGTTTAGTTTTCGGGCAACATACATTCATGATTTTATAGATACAGCTAAAGGCTAACGTATGATAGGAGAAATTTAGGACACAGTAGTTCACCGATGTTCAAATCTCATAAATCGATTCAGAAGGTATAAATCAAGATAATAAACAAAAAATGAGGCAATCGAGGAAAAAGCTAAGGAGAATACGTTACGTTATCTGAGGGGATGGACAAGGGTACGGGAATTTGCAATGAGGGGACAGGAAGTTGGAGTCAGGGGTGGGAACCGGGAGAAAAGGGGGAGTAAACATAGGGATATTCTGGGAAATTATGTTTGATAGAATTTCGTCTGGGAGTAAGGAGGAGGGAAGTGGGAGTAAGGGAGGGAAGTGGCAGTAGGAGGAGGAAAGTGAGAATGGGGGGATAGGTAAGAGGAAATCAAATACCTCCTGTCAATCCCCTCTTATCTTGTCCTTACTTAAGGTCAATACCACAAAGTTCTACTTATAAGATACAGCTAGCATTACAATGAGCATTAATGTGTCTCCTACTTTAAAATCACTTGTTGAAGCTAAAAAGACGACGCATTTCGGTACCTTTATATTCATATTTGTTTGAACTCACTTAATTACACACGTTCTTCAAGTTATTTACAGCTTTAAGGATGTTCGCTGATCTTGTTCTTACTTATAGTAAGATATTCTGAATCCTCTATTTTTATCCATGTGGTGCCATTAAAAAAAAACGCCGGCTTACCACTACTTTTCTAATGTTAATGTATGAAAAATCTAGAGAAAAACGTTTCCCGCCAAATTTTGATTGGCTTATATCACGAAAACAAGAACACGGACTTTTAATCTTTTTCTGCTTATTAAGTTACATATTTACAGACTATCAATTTATATATGGCCTTTTTAAAAGATTGTTATTTTGAAACAGAGGAGCGAACTTTCTTAAGTGTATGAGTGTATGAGTAATATAATCAAAGTGTTCCACTTAAAAAGCTTAATATCCTTATTACATGTAATGTTTCAACAGGACATCACTGCATCTTTTTTGTGTTCATTATTTTACGCATTAAAATCAATACAATCTCAAGTAATCAATACAATCTCAAGTGTTTATTATTTTGTCCAGGTATAAACTGTCGGCTGACGAGGAACAATTCATGAATTTCTTTCGACAGGGAAAGTAATTTGCAACAAGCTGTATGTATTATTTTATCTATCTTACGAGCAGGAGAGAGTTGTAATTTTATCATTTTGATCAGCATTAAATGTCTATTAATTTTCTACCACAGCAATAGTTGTACTCGGACTAAAAAAAGGGAAAATGAGTCCAAAATTTCACCAATTGCATATCCATCCAATCATTCAATTGTTTAAGACAAAAATAATAATACAGAGCTGTAAAGCCTCTGTTTTGGATACAAACGTTCCTAATGTGCAAGTGCAATATTGTGTTAATTGTTCAAGGTACGAAATATGCATATAATCACTATGTAACATGTATAAAGTAAGTATCATTCACAATGTATGAATTGACAGCAGCAATATACCAACTTCACCTGTATATGGGATATACATTTACTGACTCATTCGGTATTCAAGAGCTTGCAGCTGCTACTCAGACTTTATAAAACGTCATCAGTGTCTGAGCAGAAAGTTGATGAACCAGGGCTATGTCAAACAACGTCTCGTCCTTTTTCTAAAAAAAAGTTCATCGGAAGATACCAAGACCTTGTTGATAAATATTCCGTATCAACTTCACAAATAATACATGATGGTCTTGAAGTATAGATTCTAGGTACTGACGCTGTTTATCATCTTAATTACGTGTTATGGTGTTCTTTTTATTTGTCTTTGTATATTTTTAACCTTTACTATTTTTGGTAATATAGTTTTGGTGTGGCTCGGTATTTGTACATCTCGCCATAGTGTTATTGTGCTATGGTCATTTTTTGTATTCTTGTCTTTCATTTTTGCTGATTTGGATTGTCTATAGAGTTTATATGTGCCATTGTTTTTCTTTGTTGACAAATTTGTTTGTATTTTTTAGTGATTAAGATGATAACACCTTGTTGACTGTTGTACCCCAGTTTTTGACATTTTAACCTATTATATCTGTTAGTCTACCATTTTCTACGTAAGGACATGCCTGTACCAAGTCAGGAATATTACAGTTGTCCTTGAGCTTTTGGTTTTGCCATTTGATAAAGGACTTTTCGTTTTGAATTTTCCTTGGAGTTCAATATTTTTGTTATTCTACTTTTCGAGTTAAGAATATAAAACAAGGACACTTTGTCGGCCAGCCGATGCGTAGTATTGGCAATTTTTTAACAAGATGTGATTATAAATGCTTGTCATTAAACAATTCGGAAAAATACATGATTAAGAACACATTTCAATTGTAAGTAATATATCCAATGTACACAGATCAAGTCCCTTTCTCATACTAATCACTATAATTGCAATGTGACTCCAAACGAGAAGAATATTCTCCAAAATGTTAATGTTAAACAAAGTGTACAGTCACTCATATATAACTAGGAAGATCTTACTCTTCAACAATACTTCTTTTACAGTAATTATTGTTATTTTGAAGGAATTTGTCAATGAGGTAATTCGACTTTTCACTAAAAAGTTGAATTCATTCCAAAAAAACTTTATTATGTTTATAATTGAAAGGCAAAGTATATATATCAAAACATTTTGCATAAATAACTTTAATTGCATAGAATTGTTCAAAGTTTCGATCAACTTTTACTTTATATAAAGACACAATTTCATTCTTTTTATTGCCCGCTTAATATGAATACGCTGGTGGGAAATATCTTTAATGTTGTCGTCTTCATCTGCTTTAAATGTATCTCGAAGACAGAGGGTGGTATAATAATATTTGCCTATCTCTTAATTATAAGTTCTTGAAATAAAAATCCTCTGTCTGTCATAATCCTATCTCCATTTTTTTAGAATGTGTCCAAATATTCCTATACAAATAACCTGAATTATACTTACGATAAGATTGATACTATCTCAGGTAATATTAATCTTGACTTTATGGCTTTAATGTTCAGAATTGTTCATTTCGACTTCTTTTAAAATGTTTGATTCTTTAGTTTTGGTCTCTGGCAATTTTAATGAAGGTAACTCTAGAAACAAGTTGCGTGCTTACCGATAAAAATATAAACCATACGTGTATATCGAACTAACGATATTGAATCTCGAATGATGCATCTCGGCTTTTGGTTTACATTACATTATAAAAATTAGATTGAACCCCACGAATCCCACTTAAAAACTGACGAGTGATCTCAGGTGCTCCGGAAGAGTATGCAGATCCTGTTCAGCTAGTGTCAACCATCATGTATTCATCATAAGTACAAATCCGGTCATAAATCTCGTTTTGCGATGTCACAATCGAGGAAGAGATGGCGGGAATGCGTCCAAAACTGTCGGAACATATTTGTAATCATCTGTGACACAGATATTCCATAATGGTCAACCAACGCGTGATGTAGTCCGTTAAACCTTCGAAGGTATCACTTCATTTCATAATTTGGAACCTTGTTTCAGAAGCTTCCTTGTAAGCAGCAACCCTCTATTAAAGAATTCATGATAGGAAACGCAAGCTCTGGAACATTATATCAACTAGGAGATCTATAATCCATATGCAGGCGATGTTTAATGTTGCTAAATAGAAATGGAAAGTTCACATTTGGGATGCTGGACTCATCCATTTTGATGAAGTCTTATAATCAACCAATCCTCATTTTCAATTTCTAGATGTAAATCAAGATATGAGGCACACTAAACTGTATCTGTGGTATCCTTTATTTCAAATTTGATGGGATAGATTCGTTCAACATAGTCACAAAACTTTGAATTATTTAGTTTGAGGACATCACCTTCACAGCGGAACATGAAGTTAAAGGATAATGGAAGCTTCGAGATCTCCCTTCCTCGACCAAGATATTTGTTTCTACGTTGGTCATTTTTTTTAATAAAACAAAGTTTAACTTATTCTTGCAATGTGTTTTGAAATTTAGAATGAGAAATACTACTGTGCAGGATAGAGGCGTCAAATGTTATTAGACTATTGCAAGAGGAAAGAAGGTTAGATTGTTTGAACTTTAACAGATCTAAGGACATTTTTAGCTTCAACATCTGATTTACACCGCCCAAGAGAAAGTAGTTTCACAATAACTCTGAAGCCCAGCTTTGAGTGTGTATACAATTGATGTTAATAGTTATGAAAGAGGTCTAGTACTTGACCGACACATAAATGTAACAGGTGTGATATAAGATATGACAGGAATAGACGTTATACTAAGGATGCATTTTCCATTGATTTGATTAATGACGAAGGATATTGCTAAATTGACGGCATCAAGACCTTTGTTGGCAAAGAAATTTTCTAAAAAAGATTGTTTTTTTTTTGTAACTTCTTTTGCAATGCAAGCTGGTGTGAAAATTCTGTGACGGGCAATATTCGATATGATAGCTTTTTTCATAAAAATCAGCTTTGCTCCGTTACATTTGTTTGTCGCTCATGTTCGGTCTGAAAACATTCACAAAAGGTCATGTACAGTGACATATTAGTATCAAATCAAATTTTTCCCTCAAAAAATATTCCCGTACTTTTTATCATTGACCATAAACAAAATAGTTCAGTTAACTACAACATTTTCCATATGTAGTACGGAAATTTCATGATCTAACTATCTAATTTCCAGACATCGTTCTAAGTTTATGCACAAACCTGATTGTAAACATTTCTCAGTATGCAAAGCAGTAACACATTACCTTATTCACGTTTTATGTTCTAAATCGTAATTCTATAGAGTATTTAATCAATATTTCAGTAAAATTTGCGATAAACACATCTAACAGCGCAATCTGAAAGACCTCATTTTTAGCAGTCTGTTTATGGCTGTCCACCATAGCAATAACTTGTTGATTGACCAAATTCAATCTTGTATATAGTATTAATTAAAGGGCATTAGCTGTCAGATTCATGTTCACCGATTTGACTCAAATTCTCATATTTGATTTATAACATACTAAAACGTATATTCAAATTACAAAAAGTCAATAATAAACAATTAATAATGCATGAAATCGATAATATGTATCAATATTTCGTGTGTATTTTTATCTAGACGCCATCTACTTAACCATCGAGATGACCTCCAAAGATTGCCGACGGTCATATAACCCGATATAAACATAAATATAAATATAAACAGATATTGACCACGTGTAATTGGATTTTTTTTAGTCGGTTTGATTTCATATTGGAGGTTAAAAAGTATGTTAGTCATCGTTTTTACCTGTATAAGAATGATTTTGTGTGGATCGAATCAGTCAACCAAATGATTCATCCTTGTTTCAATTTCAATGGTGACATTCTTTTCCTTTTAATAGCTGAATGAATGTGTTACTCATGCCCAGCTTAGGGGTTAAATTGAATGTCACATGAATACGGATTCAATGAGGTCGAATTATTCACTTGCAAGTGAATAATTCATCAACCATGTTTCTTGGCTTATTTTGACAAAATTGAACCAAATTGGCTGCTAAAAGGGACTTATTATTTCACTATTCCACTTTCATTATTGATTGAACAAAACAAAATCATCTTTTATTATTTTTTTTTAATCTCGTAGCTAATGCCCCTTTAAATAACGTTAACAGAAATGTTTCTTTGGTAGCAGATCGTTCATGGCATACATATCTTTAATGAAACCTTAAAGGTTACGATCCGATTGTAGCTTTTAAGTTTTAGTGCTTTCATTGATAACATTTGTTTTGAAAACGAGTGATCAATCGACTAGAAACACTGATACTCTGTTAAATATGTCATAACCTAACATTTAAATAGACCGTGACCTATTGTATAAGCATTGCGTGAAACATAAAAAGTTACCATAAAATGGCGGAAGAATGAAAATATACAGTGTTATGCTATCATTGAAAATCTACAAATCTAGAATAAAAAGAACACGAAATCAGGTGCTCCGGAAGGGTTGGCAAATCCAGCTCCTCGTGTGGTACCCGTCGTGTTGCGCATTCATATTGCACATTCACATTCGAGGAAAAGAAGACAAAATTGTGGAAACGAGAATTTGAAATTATTCGTCGTCATCTGTGAAACAGATATTCGATAACAGTCAACCAACTTGTGATGGTTTCCGTAAAGTTGTAGAAGGGATGACCTCAACTTTACCACTTGGAACCCTTGGTTTCATAGCGTGTTGTTTTCATTTTTTACTTGTAACCCTCTATCAGGAAAATCATGGTAGAAACGCAAGCTCATGGATATCGTGTCACTTGAGAGATAAATACTCCAGATGCCGGCGCTGCTTGAAGGTTTCTACAAAGAAATGGAAAGTTCACAATTTAGATGCTAAAATCATCTCCTTTGTTATAAAGTTTTGCTCTTAACCGACCCTTATTGTCAATTTTATGATGTATTCAAGATATGAAGACTAAACTCTATATATGGTATCCTTAATAACAAGTTTAAAGGGATATATGCGTTCAACATAGTCACCAAACTTGAATTATTTAGTGAGAGGACATCATTTATATAGCGGAACGTAAAGTTTTCCAACACAAATCAAAATGCAAATATATTTTCAAAATCACTGTTGCATGACTGAGGCCATATTGTCATAATTTAAACTTTGCATGAACTCCGATGCATATCCATACCAAAAGACCAATGATATCCCATGAATTATTTTTCTAAAACAGTTATCGAAAGATAGCAAAATTCTAATTTCTCTGCAAAAAATAACAAAAGTTGCATATTTTCACAAATATTCGTTAGCGGGAAATATTGAGCAAACGCATTTACTACAAACTATTAACATGAAAAGTGGCGTTCATATAGAAAAACGGTTTGGTCAATTATTTAGTTGGTACTTGCATGTGCTTTAAGTATACCTTAACATGACTAAAATGTATAGATATTTCACGAAAACGCGTATAAGTGCCTTTTTAGTGAGGTCATGCATGAATAAAACAATATTAACAAAAATCGGGCCAAATTAGACCTTATCGCACCTTGTCCTTTTATATTCAAAAATCCTGTACGTCAGTACACTATTTGTAACAAAATAAATAAAAGTCATCCATGAAAACGAAAAAATATGGATATAACTTATGGATTCAATCTGTATTCGCTTCCTTATTAGAATTTGTAATGATAACGTCTGCTAGGTTTTTCTTTCATTGTTGAGCAAAATATTAGAAAATGAATTTTAATGTAGCTTTTAAATACCCATTCAAAAGTTAAAAGTTCTAAAATGAGGAAATAATATTCATAACGTATGACATTAATAATTCAAGGTAAGATATATAATCTTGTATTGATTATATAAACCTACAGTTGAGTTTTCGAGCAACATACATTCTTTATGTGTAAAATATTTTACGCAGTTAAATCACTACAGTCTCAATTTCATTATTTTTGCACAGGTTTTAACCGGCGGCTGACGAGGAACATAACATGAATTACTTGCGACAGGGAAGGCAATTTGCCACAAGCTGTATGTATTACTTTATTTATCTTACGAGCAGGAGAGAGTTGTAATTTTAACATTTTATAAGCATTAAAAGTTCTATGTCTATCAATGTTTTACTAACGGATATGATAAAACTCGGACTAAAAATAGGAGAAATGAGTTCAATATTTCACCATTTGCATATCCATTCAATCCGGCAGTTGTTTTAGTCAAAAATAAGAATACAGAGATGTAAAAACTCTGTTGAGGATACAAACGTTCCTAGTATGCAAGTGCAATACATTATGTTAACTGTTCAATGTAATAAATATACACAATAATGTCACCAAATATATGAACTCAGTAAAACCTAGTATTTATTAAGGCTTTTCATTCAACAATTCTGAGGAAACATGCTTTAGAACACAATATTACTTCAAAGTAATATATCCAATGTATACAGCTCAATATTTTCTCACACATATCAATACAAGTAAAATATAACTCCAAACTAGCAGGATATTATGACAGTTCATAGTCACCAATAAATAACCAGGAAGAACGCACCCTTCAAAATACTACTTTTATGATAATTATCGTTATTTTGAAAAAGTTTATTGAAGTGTCAATTCACCTATTCACTCACAAGATGAAGTTAATTTCAAAACATCTTAATGTCAAGTTTGTAATTGAAAGGCAAATATTATATATCAATAGATTGTGCAAACATAACTTTTCTTGCATACAATTCTTGAACGTTATTATAATTTTAAAAACAACTCACAATCATCTTATTCTTTTTATTGCCCTCGCAATATGAATACGCTGTTTGGTAATGTCTTTGATGTTGTTATCTTCTTCTGCTTTAAACGTATCTCGAAGACAGAGGGTGGTATAATAATATTTGCCCTTCCAAAAATTATAAGTTCTTGAATTGCAAATAATCTGTCTGTCATGATCTTATCTCAATTGTTTTAGTATGTGTCCAAATATTCCTATACAAATAACCTGAATACTACTTAAGCTAAGACTGATACTACCTCGGGTTATGTTAATTTTGACTACTGTGGCTTTAATGGTCAGATTTATTGGGTTTGAATGTTCTAAAATGCTTGATTCTTTGGTTTGGTCTCTAGCGAACCTAATGGAGGTAGACCACTCGACGTGCTTACTAATTTAAATATAAATCATACGTTTAAATCAAACTAACGATATTGAACTTCGAATGATCTATCTAGTCTTTTTTATACTACGTATATTTTGCCTTTTTGTTCAAACACCTCCTCACGTATTCATGTATTTATACATTTTTAGCTTTCAAATGTTTTGGTTAAATGGCTCCTAATGAAGATAAATCCAGAAAAGCGCGTCTATAAGTATGATACTTTACAGAAGAGACGTGATTATTGGATTTAATATGCTCTACTACATGTATTGTAACTACATTGTCATTTTCCAGGGTTGAGATGGACGCAGAACGATAGCAACGACACGGCTACTGGTGAAACAAGTACGTTTTGATTGTTTGTCTGTGTATACTTATAATAGCATTTCCAAATATAATTTAATGAAAAATAGCTCAACTAGATTCAGCTTATTTGCAAAGTTAAGTTGAAAAAACGTATGTTAAAAGCGAACGTGAACACGGCACATTGTTGATATAGTCACGTGTTAGCCACTTTGGTCCATTTTAGATGAAAAGTATGGCTACTACTTTCATTTTAAAATCATGGCCGAGTTAAAATATGGTTTCAAGAATTAAAAAAAATCAGTAAAGACGTTAAAGTCTTTCAGTTAAAACCATATGTAGTTCAAATTTATTGACATGACATGCTGTGGACAAGTATTAAATAAAAGAATACAAAGAATAAACACGCATTATATCTGATTAAAAAATGTTATACATCAACAAGATCAAAACATGTGAGTATGTTTCACCTTTTTGGATCATTTTCAGAGGCAAAGGGGGTTCGAATCTTAATAAAAAAAAAAAGCACTACCGTTACTTGCTTAGAAAATGTTTGAAATAAATTTTCAGAAAAAATTGGTCTACTATATCAAAAGTGTCTACAGAAGATAATGAAAACAACGATACCCAAACCTATCAACAAATTATACCATTATACGACCACAGAGGGATCGCATGAACAAGGATAAATAATTAAATCAATGCTGACTGGGTCGATATGTTACCAAATTTTTCAGTTTATACTTGGGAATTATAAATTGAACAAAAGATATTTAGTAATTTGAGATTGAATACAATAAATGCAGAACCTGTGCGGCTGCATGTTAAAGGTAGCTGGTCAAATTTACATGTACAGATCTGTTAACCCTGCTATGATACATGTAAGTGTCCGAGTCTTTGTACAAATACATCGGTGCACTGTATATATCGATATGCTAATGTGTTGGTCACTCTCCGAAAAGTCCAGGGTTTAGCCCGGGAAGTTCAAGAAACCAAACGCAGAGATGTTGTTCGAAGCGAAGAATAAATTACCTTGCACTCCACCAATATATAAATAAGGATTGTACATGGTAAACAACATATCAAAATGTCATGATTTCTTAAGTAGAATAATAATGCACATAGTAGGTGATACAATGTAAAGTTGATATAAATAGAAAACATTAGATATATTTGTTATTTTAACTTTTAAAAAAATGAAGGCCACTTGAATCGAAAATCAATGACTTAAGAGATTTTTCAACAAAACCCTGTTTTATTTGCAAATGAAGTTTTAAGAATTTTACATTCCAAAACGATCATTTTAAGGTGGATCATCGCTATATATTTCCTCAGATAGAATTTTCTTATACTTTGACAAAAATGTAAAATTTTACTATGCTGTTTTCAAAAATTTAATAAAAAGTTTGGGTCACCGTGCTATTTTTAAAGCTACGTCGTGCAATAATTACAAAATTTTGCATAGATTATTCATGAAAAAACGCTTTTTGTGAATACAAAGAAATCTATGATTGATTTAAAAAAAATCAGAAGACAGATTTTATAATATGTTTAAGGTCAAGTAACAGTAAATAGGCTATGTCAAAGATTTTGGTAAACTTTAACTGAAAATCGAAAAAATAATGAATTTATCTCTTTAATTTTCTGAAATATTACTGATTGAATCCTTTCAAAAAAGGTGAACATTTGTATAGAAAGCACATAAAATCGACAAAAACGTTCTTAAATTTGTCTTAAATTTCAAATCCATAGATTTTTCTTGAACACTATATGCTGTTGATACATAAATTTCCATTTTAATGATATAAAATATTCATATCGTCACCGACTTCGTTAATGGTCTATTAATCAATCTGTCACCTAGTTGGTAGTGAAAAACGTAAACAAATCGACATTTTACGGCCTACAACGCGATGACGTTACGATTATTTCGACATTTTGTGGTAATTTTTTTCACCTAGAACACCACTTTGGATGATGTATACCGTTAAAATAAAGTCGGTGACCCTAATATTATTTTACATCATTCAAACGGAAACTTATGTATATAGTTTTTTAAGAATAATCTATGGATTTGAAATTGGAGATTTGATCGCCGATTTTAAGTGCTTTCTATTCAAATGTTCGCCTATTTTGAAAGATTTCAATCAGTAATATTTCAGATATTGTTTGCAAATTGATGCAATATTTTTAAAATTTTCAGTTATAGTTCAACGAGCGAAAATTGTATTCCAAATTTTATGAAAATCTGGGACATCGCCGATTTACTGTAATTTGACCTAAAGAAAATAAAAAGAAAAAAATGGTGTTACCGAACTTATTTTCTTGCTACAAGTAAAAAATGAAAATTTCATTAACATTCTATATAAAAATTTACTAAAGAGTTATTTCCAGTTAAATGGCTAAGTTTTAAAAACTGATTTTAACAAAAACAAATATTTGGTATTTGTTAAAACAGTCTATAAAATGCCACAAATCCTTTATTTTTCTTTATCTAAATAAACAGTCTTACACATTAATTTCCAATCTGTCTCAAGACTTGCAAATGTAAGGAAAGAACTAGACCGATTGTGTACTGCTATTTTACAATCCAAGATGGCGGTATACAGTTTATCTACATTAAACTATACTATGTTATTTACCTTGAACTCTGACAGATCCAGTATTATATTAATATCATTGAACCTAGACAAGTAAGTTAAAGAAAAACCTACGCTTCATGGCAACCTTCGTGTTGAGATAGCTGTTCATTTTTATTAAATATTAGAACTATTATTACAGCCTATAACACTTTGTTCTATTGTCATAAAAAACTAATTTATTTGCTTCAGCTGGCTTTATTTCATTTAGTTTGTGCTACAAGATTTTATTTCATTTGAGCCACAAGATTTCATTTCATTTGTCCCAAAATTTCAATACTTATTTTGCAAAATTTTTTTAAGGTAGCATAAATGAAGATTAAATTCCGATGTAGATTGTATTTTGAATATGAGGCTCGTATAAGAAATTTTGAAGGGTACGCCCTGAGAATTTAAGAGAGTTCATACTGATTTTTCAAACATTTCTGTCACCTGGGAATGAAATTGTAAGTGTTGACATTTTCAATGTGATAAGATGGACATAATTCAATCAGAAAGTAATAAATCCGCATTTTTTTATAATAAGACGTACATATTATCCAGTGTATTGAAGAATAGAGACAAATCTTATACATAAATCAGGCCGTTGGTTTTCTCGTTTGAATCATTTTACATTTTGTCATGTCGGGCTTTTTATAGCTAACTATACGGTATGGGTTTTGCTCATTAGCTTACATCTACGTCATTTGGTATCTGGTGGATAGTCTGGTGGATAGTTGTCTCATTCGAAATCATACCACATTTTCTTATTTTTAAATTATATATAACTGTGACAACAGATTAGGACATACATATTTTAATAAGGCAAACAAAGCTGAAGATATTGTGTTTTAACCTTATAAGTAACATTTTTTAGAAACCTCCTAGTGGTGACAAGGGATAACATGTTATGCAGGAGAACGGAAGAGATAAATAATATAAATTGAATAGTGAAAATATATAAATATCATTTTTGCTATTCAACTGTATTATTGTCGCAAATGAAATATGATGTGTTGCGCAAACGAATTTTTTTTTAGCGCAAATGAAAATCATCGAAAAATATGTACAAATTATTCATGGAAATTAGATAAAAACATGTTCTGAACCACTATATATACATGCTAACTTCACATCAATGATTTTTGTTATTGTGATGAAAGGGGGGACTTAAATGAAAAAAAAAGGATTCCAACAGGTTTCAGTTTTATTATTTCATTATTCTAAAGAATAGTTATTACTATAAACTAGAAGGAGACAGTCCTCCCCTGCACTGTAATGAAAAAATACATAAATGTGTGGCCTGACGATCTTTCATTGTATAAATGCATGCCATACGATTGACCGTAACGATCTAGTCAATTTCGAATTTACCACACTACCTCTTTAGATATATGTTGAGATTTAAAAAAAATCAATTTAATGAATCAGTTATAACTAATTAAAAAGACAAACACGCATATATGTTTTTATTAGTTGGAAGATTAGTGTCGTTTATAATTTGGTTATGACGTATCAAGTAAATACTTAACTTTATCGTTTTGTCTATGGTAGTGCTTTTGTTATATATTAAACTAAATACTCCGATTGAAACATATATTTGGTTTGGCAATTTGGCTGTACCTTTCAAAATTGTATTACTAACGGATACCACACCCTAATTGTCATAGCGATTTTATTTATAGAGCTCGTAAATATAGAAAATAGAAACAATCCATTAACACTTATACCTCCTTTCAATAACCGTATTTTAAAGATAAAAAAAATTAAACATCGAGTGAGATGTTTAAATATTGTCCTTTTAGGTACTAAAACAGATTTTATTCCATAGCTAATCGTGTACTGCTCTCCAGGTATGAAAACTTTTAGTATACTTAAAAAAACCTCTGACATTGGAATGTTCCCGTGCACTCTCCATATATTTAAAACCCCTCAGGCGAAGTAGCTACTGGTGATCTATACATTATTTAACATGCACATCTCCGGAAGGTTATATATCATGGTCCTTAATTTAGATAACCCCGGTTAGGGACTCTGTTGAGGACTACGTCAGAGCATGGGCAAAGCGAGAAAAAGTTAAACTAGACACTCTGTCAGAATGGGTGAAATCATGTATGTCTTTGAAACACTGTCGAATCCACAAATTGAAAGTTGTGTGAATGATAGACCAAAGCCCGTATTCAGAGACAAAGAAGCTCTGAAATATATATCCTCTTATCACGTTAAATATGTTGTTGTTCCTGAAGAAAAAGCTTTAAGCAATATTGATTTTGTCTGTAAATCCAATTACTACGAGTCTCTTATCAAAGAATTAGGAATATATGAACACTCGGGTAATCCCACGTACAAAACATAACTTTTGATAAGGATGAGAACGTAGTGGCATTAATAATATGCAGATTCTAAAGAACTCTTAACAACGTCTGGAAAATTTTTAATCTCGGTCCTAATTTGAAATAAATTCTATCAAAACCTTCGATTTTTCCATCCCTTACACCACCATATATACCACATGAAAAATTGAAAACCCGTCTTAAAAAATAATCAACATACCTTTTCGTCGTGAAAAGGGTACCATGAACCCCAAATTTATTGTTTTGGGGTACAATTCGTGTTATTTTGTTAAAAATTAACCCTAGGATAAAACATGCTACACCGAAGAACAAGTGATCAGTATGCTGGTGTTTCTCATTGACAACATATTTGTTGAATTTGGAGGTAGAATTTTCCAGCAGGTTTTTGGCATTCCTATGAGATTCAACTGAGCGCCTCCCCTTGCTGACCCTTTCTTCTTTTTATATGAATCGGATTTCCTTCAGTTACTTTAAAAAAAACTTGAAAAACAAAGAAGCTAGATCATTTAATTTCACATACATATGTATTGATGATATTGTCTTCATTAACAATCCACACTTTTCAACTTACTCCGCCTGATTTCTAGACATACAATTAAACACAATGTTTATCACGAATTGGACTCTAGCGGTCATCGCAGTACCAGAGTCTATGACAATCGAAACGATTACTATTTTGAAATTATTAATATCCTCACCTTTGCAGCGATATAGCAACTTCATCCGCGTATGGAGTATACATTTCTAAATTCATACGATATTCAAAGATTGCAGTTAATACTCAGACTTTGCAACACGTCATCGGTATCTGAGCAAAACAATGATGAGCCAGGGTTTTGTAACAGAACGTCTTGTCTTTTTTTCATAAAAAGTTCATCGAAAGGTTTAGTGTATTCAGTGTCAACTTCACAATGATATAGGATGGTCTTGCGTTATGGATTCTAGGTGCCGACGTTGTGTATCATTTAATTTACCTCTGCAGTTCTCCCTTTAACTTTTTTTGTGTACTATTATGTCCCTTTTGGTCGTACAACTTAAAAAATGGCTCCGTATTTATACACCCGCTTTCAAACTTTTGGATTTGGGCAATCCTGATACAGGTATAGATCCAGAGGGGCGCTTCGGACGCATGAAAGTTTTATAATTTTATTTTCATTTTGTGTACTCTCGTATTAGTATTTTACTCTATTTGTACTTTATCGGGTGAGTGTGATAGGAAACCAGATAACTATCAGCTACAAAAAAAATTCTTATGGCGTCTTTGTTAGATTTAATTATATGTTTGTTTGGTTTATTTGATTTTAGTAATGCCGTATATCTATGATGTATGTTTACACAATGTTGGCTGCTGGATCCTAATTATTGTCTCATTAACCAATAATGTCTGTTTGGGTTGCTCACATAATTTTGTCAATTTAACGGAACTTTATACAACTGTCATTCAAGTGGGAGGTTAAGCTAGCTATTAAACCAGGTTTAACATACCATTTTTGTCAGAAAATGGCTTACAAAGTCGGGAACATGACAGTTGTTTTCCAGTCGTTCCTTCGTTTGATATATTGGAGCATTTGGTTTGTGAGTCTTTATGGATTTCCCGTGTATGAATTTACCTTGCAGTTCGGTATTTTTGTAATTACATTTTATTTTTCAGTTTTATTAATGATGTCAAGTCACTCAAATACCCAAATTTTAGTGAGTGATTGCATAGCACAAATCCCAAGTAAACTTGTGACGACTTCAAACTAAACCATATGACGAACGTGATGATGTCTACTTTTAAATTGTCAATTTCACGTTTCTCATCATTAACATATCCCTTGCCGAGTCGTATGATTTTTCAATATCTCAATAAATACGGTAAGCTTATAGAATAGAAAATGGAAACAGGTCATGTGTCAAAGAGACAACGAACCGACCAAAGAACAAAATACAGCCCATATCCATCAATGTGTCTTCAACGCAGCGAGAAAATCCCGAATCCAGAGGTGACTTCAGCTTGCCCCTAAACAATAATATATACATGTGTACTAGTTCAGCGAAATGAACGCCACATTAAGTTAAGTTCGAAACATACACATGAATCAAAATTTTAAAAATCACGCAAGAATTACAACGGCTAGAGGTTCCTGACATGGGACAGGCGCAAAAAATTTGGCGGGGTAAAATATGTTTTGTGATATCTCAACCCTCCCCCTATACCTTTAGCCAATGTGGAATAAACAAATACACAGCAATACGCAAAGTAAAACTCAGTTTAAAAGATGTCCGAGTCCGATGTTATAATATGTAACAGAAGAAACTAAGCAAAATGACAATGATCAACATAAATAAACTAAGGACTACTATCAGTTACTGACATGCCAGTTCCAGACCTCAATTAAACTGATATGAAAATCAACCACAACCTATCCCGTTAGTATCATGCCATCATAAATTATACTAGAAGAACATAACCCGTAGCATGCCAACAACTGATTTTAGAATAAATGTGTTTATTTCTGATGCAAAGACCATATGAGTGAATCAATATTAATCTCTAAAATGCCATTTTTAATGACTTGACATTTTTGTGTTTTGTATTTAATAAACTTGAAAGATGGGATGTGAAGTACTTGAACGTATAAGATGTCTGCACGTTGATTTACATTTACGAATGATGTCCTTGTTCCTACGATAAAATTTAGTAAAAGTTTTTGATATCGAAATGATTTTTCAGTAATAGAGAGTTTTCTTTTGATAAAATCAAATACGTTGTACATACATGAGAGCATCGAACAATTTGATATATATATATACACCATACGATGGTGCCACGGGATTGTCACCATCTAAAAACGGATAATTAACAATAGGAAATGAAAAATCATCTCTTTTATCGTAACTTTTAGTATTAAGCTTCTCGTTAGATATATATATATCAAGATCCAGGAAAGGGCAGTGTTCATTGTTAGTATCAGCTTTATTTAAAGTAAATTAAACAAGAGAAGCCTCTTTACTGTACATACTGAAGTCGTCATTATTGAGAGCCAAAATATCAGAATTTCGACATAAATTGTGATTCGTAACAATACAGAAACAAGTCCGCAATACGTGGTGCACAGTTATTCCCCATTGGAATTCCGATAATATAGCGATAAACGAAATCTCAATATTCAAGTGCAGTTATCATATCGAAGACATATTTATTTTGTTTGTCGTAACTTAAAAAAAATATTTTAATGATTATTATAATGATTTATGCGACGAAAGCGAAACGCGCGTCTGGCGTGCAAAATTATGATCCTGGTATCTTTGATGAAATTTTTAACCTAAACCCTAAAATGCTTATGCATTGAGTTGAGGGAAGATAAGACACTTTTTATTTTCAGCGAACTTAATTCTTTAATATTTTCATACTTAAAGAAAACATATAGATCAGAATATTATGTCTTTCCATTTGGAACATAAGTAATAAAGGATCAGGTAAACATGATCTTTTAGAGATTCCAGAAAACTTCGTTCAGATAGATTTTTCTTTCCTTTATGTTTAAAGTAGGAAATATTTCTTAAATAAGTGAAGGAGATTAATCTATCTCACTTATCCAAAATAAGCTTCCAACTGAGGACAATGCGAAAACTGCAGGATTTGCTTCATATCTTGACTTACACTCACCAATAAACTAAAAGTAACGTTTGAAAGTTTGAACACTAAAGTGACGATTGGGATTTTGTGTATTGTGAATGTTTCAAATCATTACCATTTTGATTGCTTGCCAAGAGCTTGTGTCCACTACAACGACTCCTTTGATAAGACATAAGTATGGTAAAATTAACTACTCTGTCAGGGTTATGTTCAATAATATATAAAAAGGTTAGCAGGAATAACCATTATAATAATATTGGAAAGTACAAAAGAGCACACCAATCACAAAAATCGACTCGTCCGAAAAAATAGACGTACAAACAAACATGACCAGATATTCTGAATTGTTACAGCCACAATTTATGGTTGGGTTAAACAAGTTTTACGTGAACACAAGCCTATCTCGACCATATGTCGTAAAAGTAAACACAGCCTTAATTGATATATTAACAAAGCATTTCCTGTTGCAATGAAATGGTTGGTCGTTATCACGACATACAAGAATCACGTCATTTATGTAGTGTCCTCATTATAGACATTGACCCTAGTTTTCTGTTTGTACAATTCCTTTATTATTTGCTTTACACATGATTCATTGCTTTTAGATTTGCCGAATTCAATTTGTGTTTCGAATTTTAAGTCATATCAAACACAGTTTGATTGATTTTTTTTACTTGTTATTTCCTTAATGTGACAGATAGGTTTATCAGATTTTTTTTCAGGTGTAGTTTTACGAGGGATAAGATTAGGCTGGGGTATATTTTGTATTGAAACAAGTATAATGATTGGAAAGTTTCCACATTTATTTATAGTGCGAAGAATATATAATATTTGTATATCGATAGTGTTATTATTGTGTCAACTAGCATCAAACGCATTAGTACATTTATACTAATTTCATCGTCGTTCAGTTAAGTTATATTTTTTATTCATAAGCTTGAGTAAAAGTAAACAAAAAGAAACATATTGTATTTTGAAAATTCATAAACTTTACAGAAGATGGTATTTTACAAGAACATGACAACAAACCACCAGTAGCTTCTGCTGATATAACAAAGAAGACGCAAATTCTTTCAGAATCACAAAGACTACGCGAAGATCACGAAACTTCAAAATTTGAACAAGGAGACGACATTGATGCCAACGCATTTGAAAATATATTTAAAAAAGGTTAGTTTTGCTCTTAAAAGAAAATCTGCACTAACATATCATATATTTTGGCTATAAGTATTTCATGACCCAAACAAAAAAAAGAATTATAAAAAAACAGTTTTGAATGAGTTTAAATGAAAGAACAAATAGTGTTGTAGCCTTTCGAATGTAAACAATGGGTTCAAACGAACCAATAAAAAGAAAAAATATAGGAATTTGAAACAGACTACAAGACTGCATAGATTCTAGGCAATGTAATTCACAGAAGGAAATAAGAACAGAATTCAAAACAAACTGTCATGAAATTCTTTTGTGTGGTTTGAGGACTTGCGATGACAAACTGTTGCAGTTGTATATTAAGTCCAAATTCTAAGTTTAAAGGGGATAGATACCTTTCAGAATCATAATTTCCTGTAGATATGCACGTCCACATGGAATGTCCGTACTATCTACAAAGTTTCATGAAATTATGTTGTGTGGTTTCAGAACAGGACTGACGGATGGACTGACTGACTTACGAACGAACGGACGTACGGACGGACGGACGGACAGATAGACAGACTGGTCAAAAACATTATACCCTACATTATATCGAAACTTAGTTGGTTATAGGTGTCCTGGAAGGTAGACCGTTTTCATCTTCGCTGGTGAAACCTGTGCTTAACAGATATCAGATTACATGTATTTGAAGATTCGCTTAATTTTTTTTCTACTTTGAATCTTTGATTATTCAACAATGTAAATATGACAGATTTGAGCTGTACAGAAGATAACAAGAGAAGAGAGAAGGCTTAAAAGATATATGTTTAGAACCCCCCCCCCCCCCCCCCTTCCCTCTTCCCTCTTCCCCCCTCACTTACTCCTCTTCACCTTCGTATATACCAAAAAGTATAAATTTATTTGAAGGAGAATTTATCATATTCGGTGTTTTTTAATTTAGATCTAATAGTTATAAAGTAGCTTGACATATGATAGTTGTAAAATACATTTACAGAGGATGATATTTCACAAAAAGATAACAACAAATCATCAGCAACAACTGCTCATATTTCACAGTTGTCGCAAATTCTTACCGATTCACCGAAACAATGCGAGGACAGAAAAAAAAACATTAACAGAAAAAGGTGACGATATTCATCTCATCAAAATTGGAAATCTAGGTCAAGCAGGTTTGATTTCCTTTTATATTAAGAGTTGCCACGAAATATTATATTTATTTGCTAAAGAGAAAAGAATTTAAATCAATACGACAGTAGTTAATGGTTGAATCGATAAGAAAGAAACAATCAAGGTAACAAACAAAAACCGAGGTAATCACATGAACTCCAAATGGAACGAGACCGGGTGTGTCAACAGGGTAAGCGCCAGTAGTGTTGCACATTTAGCACCAATTGGAATACAAACTTTCTGCTGAAATATCAATCTACTCAACTCAACAGATATGTTGACGTTCAAAAAGTCCAACATTTTGATGATATTATCTTCGGTGTATTTGTTATTAGAATCAGTGTGGCTCTTTACAAAGTGGGATTTTGCTAGACCCAAAACAAGAGATATGTTTGTACGTTTCCCATTATTGTAAGAAAAGCTATGTTTAAGAGATGATGTAGTCGATCTTTCAATTGAGCATGGGAAAAAGTGTTGTAAAGCGTAGAAAATTAAAGGTTTTGATAATACTGAGAAAAAAATGTAAAGATTGTGAATGCAGATTTTGAAGTAGATCTTAAGAATTTAAAAAAAATTCACATCTTAGTGGTACCGCTGGTTGAATATTCCTCATTACAATTTTTCTGTAGAAAGAAAAGTGGTAAGAACTTTAGAAAAGATGTTTAGTCGAACATCTTGACGACCCGGCTGTATATCGTTCTTACAGTGCTTATCCAGATGGCTTTAGCCTATTACTATACCAATTGCTTAAAAAGTTTTACCCAATTGCAGTATGTATTCACATCTACAAACTGATCAACTGGTAAAACAATTTAGCAAATCCAGTTATTTAATGTCTGTGTCATGAAAATGAAATAAAATAATCACCTACTATGATATAAGGCACTTGTTTTAAAAAGGTCTAACTTGGATATGAAAACTTCTATCCTAATGACATTTTATACATAATTAGTTTTAAAGTGGGAAGTTGAAGAGCATTCAGGAACCAAACTTTTGAAAGATTTTTCCAAATACAGGTGAGGTAATTTATTCCTGGGGTAGAAAATTATTAGTATTTTGAACAATTCAAGTTTTTATAAACAGATAATTTATAATTTTGACCATATCAATGATAATTCATGTCAACACAGAAGTGCTGACTACTGGGCTGATGATACCCGCTCCATTCACAGAGGAATCTGATTTACACAACTTTGATTGTGTCCCTTGATATGTTTTCAAGTTTTTTTTCAAAAATTTCACTCATCTTAAAAATAAATTTGAGTGTTCTTTTAAAACACATTAAAATTGTTGAATACTTTTGAAAATAATGTGTACAGCACTTGCAAAATGTCAATATGAAGGAAGTTGATAGTCTACAGAACATAATATTAGAAAATCAGTAATTGCTACAGAAAAAATATCCAAATGACAATTACGCAATAACTTAAAAAACAAAACAATAAATTATTGACCAACAAAACAATGTTTAGAACTAATTATGTATAAAATGTCATTAGAATAGAAGTTTCATATCCAAGTCAGACCTTTATAATCCAGTGCCTAATATCATAGTAGGCGATGTAATTTCATGACACCAGAGACATCGACCTAGTGGTTGTAAAAGACAGGTGAATGATGCCAAAGGGATTTTCAAACTCATAAGTCGAAAACAAACTGACAATGCCATGGCAAAAAAACGAAAAAAAGACGCAAAGACAAACAGTACACAAAACACAACAAAGAAAACTAAAGACTGGGCAACACGAACCCCACTAAAATCGTAGGGTGATCTCAGGTGCTCCGGAAGGGTCAGCAGAAACGGCTCCACATGTGGCACCCGTCGGGAAAGATCTTTTTGACAGAAATGTGCAACCGCCAACTGAAAAGTTCTTGCAAGGGGAGGAATCACTAGGTATGTAAATTGCATATTGGTCAGAATATTACAGTATTTTAGGAAAATCATGTAATGACACTTATTTAAGATCTTTTTATACAATTTTTGCATAGAATAATTGCAACTAATACCTTATTCTATAAATTGAAACGAAAAGATTCAAAGCTTTGTACGTAAGGCTTCTGATGAAATTATAGAGCATTTGTTCTATGAGTGTTCAATACACATCTTATCTATACATACTATATATACAAACTCAAGTTATGTGATAATGAACATTATATAGCAAAGAAAAATAGTACCACACAATATTTTTCAAAAATGCTGGGCCCAGTAGATTACAATTTTACTGATTAGTAACAGTTACTTTTAATTCAAACTACATAAAAGAAAAAGAACTTACAATGATTATCTTCAGTTTGGTTTTCGCCGCATCATTTAAAAATATATATTCAATTAACAAAAAGACAATGCAAAGTCGTAAATTCAAAACAACGAACAGCACCCTGGTCACAAGAAAAGGGATGGACAGACAAATATCGAGGGTAACATCAAAAGCTTCAGAAGGCTGAGCAGCTTCTTCTCCCACAGAAACACTAATTATGAATTTTCATCACTAGTAAAATATGAAAAATTAGCTACTTTCGGCGATAAGCTAAAATCGTCAATTAGAGGACTGGACTGTAAATAGATCTTAGCAAAGTTGATTCGTGGCAAAAATACTCAGTGATTGTAATCCATGTAATGATGTCGTCTTGAAAACATTCGGTTTATTACCTAAGGGTTCTATTTTTTGCAGCGAACTTATCAGAAATGGTCCAAAACTACTCAAGCATTTTAAACAAAACATACGTGAAACAGAACGGATCATTTTAAAAATTCAAACGAGAACAAACAGTAAATGACTATCAAAACAAACAAAAAAAAAGAACGACGGCGGTCATAATACTGTACCTTACTTGGTACGTATTTTAGGATTACATGTAATGTTTTATTGCGTGTTTACTAATAGGTATAAGCCAAAACTTCAACATATATAACTTGTAGAAGCCTTTGAATGAACAAAAAAAAAAAAATTCCAATTTAAACATGGACAACTTATAACTTTATTATAAACAATAAGGTACTGGACCAGCATTGTTACTTCAGCTGTTATCAAACCAGTAGAACCTGTTATCGTTGAGAAATTTCAAATTTTTGCACGCCGTAAGAAAAATATCAAAACATTTCTATTACAGAACTGCTAACCTTATAAATATCTAATACGTCGTGTAGGTGCAATGTGATATCTTGAGTGTGTGTTTTAATTAAGTCCTGCAAATAGTATGACGATTAAAATATGACAGAAAAATACCATACACTATATAAAGGTAGGAAAAAATGTTCTGGCTTTAAAGCCAATCGAACAATAATGACAATTAAATGGACACTTTCTTTTGACAATGAAAGAAAATGTAAAATATCAAATATAAAGTAAAATGGGCCTTAGCAATCAATCGAATGAAAATTGTATTTGAAAAGGTTCTTTAGAGATCTGATATGCACAACATTCCCTGTAATAATCAAACAAAAAAGTGTTTGTACAGCCACACTATACAATAATCATACCGTACGTGGTAAAACAGCCAAGTGTCTTTTTATTGTTATAGATTTACACAACCAAGCGCCACCTGGTGATAGTATAACTATGATTCTGAAGAAACACCTTAGATTCTAAGTTTTTACATCAATTGTAGACGAAACGCGCGTCTGGCGCAAATACAAATTTTCAATCCTGGTATCTATGATGAGTTTGTTTGCATACTTAATACATGATACATACCTTAATAAAGAATCTATAATGACAAATATTAAGGCAACAAAATAAACCGTCTTGACGCAATTATTAATATGACATTGTTCTGTTTGGATTGTTAAACTTTTAATTTTACCCGATAAAATATCCGTTACCAATAAAAGGCAGTGCAACAAATTATTACTCATTAGAAACGAATTTATAATAAAAATCCATCATTCATATTTATCTTATATTGTTTGATTTTTTTGGCAAAGTTAGATTCCTTTAAATTTCATATTTCAGTAAGAAAAGCCTTTATTCAAATAATTTCAGTTTTGTTTTTAAAAGTGACTTTTTTTTCATTTTACATTTTTCGAGTGCGTCAAACATAGGATCCAATGAACCACAGAAACCATTTGGGAGTTAAAAATAGAACTATAAGTTGAGGTATCTAAGCAAATATTATCGGTTATTATCTTTTGGTCCTTTTTGGCTAATTAGCTCCGCAAGTATTAAAGTATTTATACATCTCTGGTTTGAAATGTTTTGGATTTGAGCATTTCTGATGAAGATACACCCAGAAAAGCGCTTCAGACGCAAACTTTATTAACATTTTAGTTTAATTTCCCAGCACAGGGTCGATACACCACTGCTGGTTGACTGTTAGTCCCGAAAGTATTACCAGCTTAGAAGTCTGTGCGTCGGCACTGACAATATATTTAACCAACTCCTTCTACCTGACTCATATAACTCATTGACATATACTCTATCTCTCTCGCAGCAAACGAACACAATCAGTCTCTCTCTCTCTCTCTCTCTCTCTCTCTCTCTCTCTCTCTCTCTCTCTCTCAAACACACGCACACATTTGTGGGTTTGAGCGTTCCTGGTGAGGGAGATAAGCGTTCTGAGGCACTAAATTTAATGAGTTGTATTTTCTTTTCTAGCACTTGGTCGATGCCACTGATGGTCTATTGTTCGCCCCTATATGTTAGCATTAGCTCAGTCTTCTATGCCTCGGCACCCTTATTGCGTATCTCACATACTTTTCTTAAATTTCTCGGTTGATAAATTAAGATATTTTTAAAAAAATAAAATTTCAACTCCCACAGGCAAAGTTGAAATGGCTAATTGAAATTTAAATTCATCGAAGTGATGCGACTTCAGTGACCTTTTTATTATTTTACATCATTAAAATGTTATGTATCATCAAGAAGAAAAATATATGCATTGGTATTTGGAGATTTAATAATTTTTCAGACATATTTAAGAACGTTGTTTGCCCATTTGTATGCTTTCTATCCAAATGTGCATCTATTTTGATAGGATTCAATCAGTAATAGTTCAGAAGTTAAAAGAGATAAATGCGTTACTTTGTTAGTTATAGACCAACGAGCCAAAGTTTTATGCAAAATTTACCATAATCTGTTACATAGCCCATTTACTCTTACTTGATCTTAAACGTCTGCTTTTATCATTATCGTGATCGACGTTAAATTCATATCCGGATTAAACTAATAATTTATGAGATTATTGGAGTAAATTCTCTCCAGTGTACGTTTTTCGTTTATATATAGGGAGATTTTATGATTTGCATCAGATAACGTATTTCCCTAGACTGTTGTCTCATGTGCATCCACTGCTAGGTTATTGTGTCTGAGGATAGAATCACTACACTCCTCTTGTTTTCACAGTTAAAAAACAAAACAAATATATTATCTATCAAATGTTATTTACATTTTCATACATAAATAAACAAAAATTGAAAACAAATGTATTGGAATATGATCCATCCCCTTTTTTTAAAGCAAAAACAAATACTAGAAGTATCCTTATTAGATGCACTATCGTTCTTGATAAGATACATCTACAAATGTGTGTGTAAATCTGTGCATTGATGTGTTATCTAAAGTCAAGAAATACTGACCTCTCTAGTTTGAAAAAAAACCTACCTTAAGGAGGAAATTTTTAGGATCCGAAATTGCCTACTTAGTCTTAAATGAAATCCACCATTTTCTACAAAAGAAAATGCCCGTACCATGTCAGGAATATGACTTGTAACAAATAATAAGCATGTGATCTTTGATGCGTTTTTGTGTTTGCAAAATATGTGTCCTTGCTTGGTAAATCAATGAAGACAAATATTTAATGCAAATGATCGCCCTACTTCTTTGACAATAGATGTAAAAACATCTTTTACTCTATTTTAGATGATGGAACGGGTGTAGAAGATGAAACATCGTCCGATACAATTGATGTGAAAAAGATTTGTTCTGAATCATCTGCACATGTTTTAAACACTAGACTAGATACAAACAAAACAAAACATTTGGACAGTAAAGGTTTGTTAAATAAGAAAAAAATGGAAGTTTTCAGTCAAATTCTTATTATAATGCAGTTTGTTTGTATCGACGACCTTAATTGGACGACGTCATGTATATCGAGGTATAATATCCACGATTTACGTGTTTGCAAATAAGAGGAACCGCCAGGTCGAATTTCGGAATTTATTTTAAAGTTATTCCATTTGCCATTGATTATATACAAAATAATCACATTTTCAACTGCAAATCATCCTTTTGTCAAAATTTATTCTATTCTGAAGCAAACACGAACTATACTCAAGATCATGTTTTCTTTGACTGTTTATGACATCTGTACACTTAAGCCAATGGATGTGTAAATATTATTATTTCAGTTTAGTTTCATGCATGATTTTTATACGCCCGTTTGCGGGACGTATTATGGTATACCGTTGTCCGTCCGTCTGTCCGTCCGTCGTCAACATGTCGGACAATAACTCAAAAACGCTTAAACCAATTTGCATGAAACTTTGGTGAATTGTTTATATCTATTGACGTGAACTCCTTTACGAATTTTATAAATCTTAGATTTTACGTTTCCGAGTTATGGGGGTTTTATTCATTAAAAAAGGGGGATTTTCCAGTTTTCGGACAAAAACTCAAAAATGCTTTGAGCAGTTTTCCTGAAACTTTGGTGAATGTTTATATCTACTGACGTAAGCTCCCTTTCAATTTTTATTAATTTTAGATTTTACGTTTTCGAGTTATGGGATTTTTTTCATAAAAAAGGGTTTTTTCTAGATTTCGGACAATAACTCAAAAGTGCTTTGAGCAGTTTTCATGAAACTTTGGTGACAGTTTTATATCTATTAAAACAACCTCCCTTTAGTTTTGTTTTTTTTATAAATTTCTGATATGACATTGAGGAGCAATGGAACTTTATTCTTTGAAAAAGTGACGGGTGTATCATGCGCTCATGGCGCAGCTCTTTATTTTATTAATTGCGATTGGATTGGAACAACTTTCAGTAACTGCGAGTACTCTCAATTCTGCACTTTGTGTCCAACGTCTTCTTGTGAATTTTTGTTATATGATTTGTATCGACTTCATGAGTCACGAATTTTTATAGTGTGTGCGTATGTTCTGCTGTCACGCCACTATCCCAGGTAAGGGGGAGGGTTGTGTACCTGCAAACGTGCTTAAGATTTTGTATGTGCCTTTCAAAGTCAGCAGCCTGTTATTCGGTGGTAGTCTTTTGTTTCTTTATATCAGATTTGTTTTTCGTTTATGTTTTGTACATTAATCAGGCCGTGTGTTTTCTCGTTTGAATTGTTTTAAACTTGCCATGTCGGGGTAATTTAGAGCTTATTATGCGGTATGCGTTTTTCTCGTAGTTAAAGGCCGTATGATTACCTATAGCTGCTAACTTTTATGTCATTTGGTCTCTGGCGGAGGGTTGTCGCATTGGCAATCATACCACATCTTGTTTAATAATATCAATTTGTCAGATTTTTATACTGAAATCGAAAGTTTGGTTTTCTCTCTGACTAAAATGGCGATAACCACAGTTTTACTATAGCAAATTACTGTTTACCAAGGTCCGCTTCGCGTCAAGAAGGAAACTCAATTGCAACAGTTAAAAATTCGTTTACGTATGACAAATTGAAATTGAAATACAGGTTATGATTAATCCTCTCTGGTAAACAGACTTAATTACTCAAACATGAAGTTGCCCACCACTGATGCTTGAAAATGAGGTAAAGTTCAGATAAACCCTGTTAACGTTATAATCATTATATATTGCAAATACAGTTAACTTATAACTTACAGTTTCTAACAAATGGACCTAGTTCCAGATGAACCTGCCAAGACATGTATACCTTGCAAATATTTAGTTTTCTTTGCGGTCATTTGTGTCATAAGCGGTATTTGGGCATCCATAACTACATTGGAGCATTATAACTAGAAAAAAGTAGGTTTAATACTTTGATATGGAACATCAAAAACACGTAATTTATCCAAAACATCCTAAGAGTTTTTGACACTCCAAAAATAATTAACTCCATTATTGTCATATGCTTTATTACAAACAAGTTTTAAATAGAAGTAAGGGAACCAGTTATCATACCGTATCTGCTTATTTTTATATAGTTAACAAGAGCAGAAAGAGTAGTCGTAGTGCATTTACTAAAAGCCGAAATGAAACGAAATTTGAAGGTTTTTTTTGGTGAAATTTAGGTAGCCTACATCGTAAGGACCTTCAAATATTCAGGGAGGCCTTCAGCTGAGATGTGGTTGTGACAACATTATTTACTATTTGGCTCTAGGTGGAGCGCACGGTCTTAAATACTAACGAAAAAGCATATTTCTAGATAAAGAAAAATTTGACAGCAGTTAGGATAGTATCCAAAGCATTTTTTATTCATAAAGAAGATTTGATAGCTACGATTTTAAAATTCTGATATCTAAAGAGTTGATTAATTGTCAAAATACATTAAATAAGAAATAGAATGGTATTCAAACATATTTTATGATATCTTTTAGATGACAGAATTTCAAATTTTGTTAGAAGTTGAAATTCTTACTTTTCGTGTTCTACTTATAATGCAATAACATCCCGATTAAATCAAATTTGTTAGAAAAAATGTCACAGCACATGTTTTTTAATCAAACTAGAAATGGACGATGCCCAACTCCCTGCTCTGACATATGCATGAGTATAGTTCCACATACTTTTAGATTTGACAAACAGTGATGTTGAAGTACAACTTGAAATTGTTGCGCTCTCTGTAAGACACAAATGATGCCCCCGCCTTACCATAAGAAATTATAAATTTAACACTATGTCTGATGATCTATCTTTTATTCTTATTCTGAATGTCGACACTTGCAGAACTGAATGTCCAACCAAAATGTTTCAACTTTCCAGTTTTAGTAGTCACCAAGGTCAACTTTCTATTTCCAGTGGTCACCAAGTTCAACTTCCCGGTATTGATTAAATATTTGACAATACTAAAAACTCTTATTCGTTGCATAAAACCATGTTTGAAATTATATAGCAAGTGTGAAGGAAATGAAGTCCAACTACCGGTTTTTGTGAATATCTAAATCCCCCCTTTCTGACTTTTATTACAAAAATATGACTAAGTCCCAATACCTGGCATTTTGGAAATATTTAGATAAAAATCAAAATCCTGTGGACATGCACAACTCTATTAGGTGTAGAAACATCCTACAAAATATTAAAGCTGTAGCTAAAAAAACTTAGGAGGAGATAGCCGGACAAACCATGATCTCTTTATGCAGCTAGTACCAAAATATGACTAAGTCCAAATACCTGGCATTTTGAGAATATTTGAAAACAATTAAACTCCTGTGCACATGCACAACTCTATTATGTTTAGAAACATCATACAAAATATTAAAGCTGTAGCTCAAAAACTGTAGGAGGAGACAGCCGGACATATCATGTATTTATACCCGGACGGACGAACGGACGGACGGACAGGGATAAATTAATATGCCCCTCGAAATTTTGTCGCGGGGGCATAAAAACATATGTAAGGAATGGTATTACAATGCTCTTTCTTATCCATGATATTTTGATCCCCCTTTAGATGTCAGAATTTAAAAAAAAGCAATCATAAAATTAAGGTATAATCTACTTAATAGTTAAAATGCACCAATAGGTATTATCCTTTTATAAATTATATTATATAAGATCTCATAACGGTTTGTTCACGTTTCTCCAACATTTGATAATTAGACTAAAACAACATAAGGGATTAATGGGTCCTCTTAAGGACTGTCATCTTGATATTTACCTGCAATTCACCTGTTTCATTTCTTAATTAGAATATTGTAAAAAGGTTTTTCTTCAAAGATTTATTGTAAAATATTAACAAAACATATTTGTTCTTACAATAATTTGTTTTTCATATTTAAAAAAAAAAGAGTTTTCTAAGATTTTAGTCGATATAATCTGGCACAGTGATGTCAATTTTAATTTTACTTTGTTATCATATTTCTTTCTCTATTTTCCATAATAATGTATTATAAATTACAATGTTGCGATCTTGAATAAAAATAAACATTTTATATTCTGAGAGCTTTTAAGAATTTATATAGCTTGAGTCATTAACTTATATAAAACGCTGCTTATTATCAAAGATGTAGTATATTTAAATTTCTTAGTCAGCTTGCTTTAATTTTCCAAAGGGTACGTGACAAATCGAGAATACTAGAAGCTCACAATTCAACAAGCCAGTTCTCCCACAGTTAAATACCCTACAGTTCACGTGTTAATATACCCAATTTGTATTCTCCCGTTTTCGTGGAAAAAGTGAACCAATATACGACTGACATCTGCTTGAGACAGCATGCCAAGAACATTGACTTCGGCTCTTATGATATACAGACAGAACGACTAGGTAGATGATATATGGTTATTCGCACTAGAAGACAACAGTTTCGATGACTATATACGTACATAAAACTTCGTTGTTGCGCATCGGTTTAGATTTGGATATATACATACATGTAACAGAAATACAAAAACATATCAAGTAATAGAATGAATAAAATTAATTTTTTTCCAAAAAATCATTTTGAGATTATTTCTTGATAAATTTTTATGAAATTTTCACAGTTGAAGGAAAAATGTTTGAATTTTCCTTGTTTATTTATGGATTTCTTTTGTTAAATAACTTTTTAATTTTGTAATTCAAACACTGATAAAATAATTACGTACCATTTTCTGGTTATATTCAACCAAAAATCTATGAAAAACCAATTAATGTAAAAAAAAAAAAATATGTTTTGTTAATGTTTTGATATATATGATTTTTAAACAATATCCCCTTTATTACAATATTTTAGCTAGGAACTGAAACAGGTGAATTCCAGGTAAATATCAAGATGCCAGTCCTTAAGAGAACCCCCTAATCCATCCCTAATGTTGTTTGAGTCTAATTATCAAATGTTGGAAAAACGTGAACACACCCTCATAACACCTTTTCTTGGCATTGTTTTTTAATCTCCTACCCTCAAAAATTTATCCCCTGTCACTATATACTTATCATATCATTAGAACTACCATATCTAGATTGATTACCTCAACAAAAAAAACCTGGCTTAAAACTCACATGCTGTGAAAAAGAAAAAAATCTTTTTCCTTGCTCATGATATTTTGAAAACCTCCCCTTTTTCCATCTTCAGATATTAAAATTGAAAAAAAATATATAGAAATTTTATCTACTTTGTGTGATCAACGACTAACTTTAATAAATTCAATATTCAAGCATTTTAATCCCCTATCTTTAACGTAAAATAAACATAGCATGCAAACTACATTATATATTCATTCAATACATATTTGGAATGAAAAACAAACATTTTTTTTTATGTTCGAAAAATTAATACATCACTTTTTCTTTGTCATGGTATTTGACACCCCCTTTTCCTTGCAACATTGTTCGCACTTTTATATGTCATAATTTCAATTTTGATTACAAATAAATCGCTTAATGTAGATATTATATACTCACTGATAAACTGATAAAGCAAAAAAGGACAAAATCGGGACTAGGAATCAGAGCCTTGCATGAAAGATATATTCATTGATTTAAAATTATTTTGAAAACCAACAAATTTCAATAAAACAATTTCCTTATGTTCGTGCCAGTAGCGAAGTTCTGACTACTGGGCTGGTGATACTCTCAGGGACTAATAGTCAAACCTTATTAACTTCCTACTTTGTATGCCGAAGTATACCAGATTATGACATTGATAAACAATTAACACAGAGCACGTGAAGCATGTGAGGAATAAGTGAATTGATAGGGCCCTGATATTTTTTTTATATTTATCATGCGTTCCTATTTGCTAATTAAACTTTTCGTTAACAGTTGATTGATTTGGTGTATTTAAATTGTTCTTTAAGGATCATTTATTACTATTTACCTTCCAGTGCACGTTTGTTTACATTCTTTCATCACGCGTTTCCCCTCGCACTTGCGCTATGCGGTGGCCGAAGTTCTAACGAGAGGTCTCGTAGTTAAGGTCACTGCATATGGGAAATTATCGGTAAATTAGTCTCGGCAGTTTCTCTGCCCGAGTGCGGGAGATTTTTTGTTCAACAACCCAACACACTCATTCGAGATTGATATATACTTCTTTTCCACAAACACGCATTATCTATAAGTAAAGTTTGAACATAGGTCAAATTGGCTCGGATTCACAACAATGTCTTCTGGTAGATATGACCTATTGCCGACATACGCTTACTGTATCAGGCTGAACAAAACAATGCATATCCATGTCACTTGAGTCTTTTCCTTGACATAAATGTTTAAAAAATATTAATAAAGATTACAATTGCAGCGTAATGAACTGCATTTGAACTTAATCTAATTTCAATTTTCTGTTCAATCAGTTGAACATCTAAGTGGTCATCGACGTGTTATACTTGACACTGGACATTAATTTTACGATCGATACAATACAATCAATGTTTTTCTATCAGTCATTTACTTATAGTTAAAGGTGGTCATCTCGATGGTTAATTAGATGGAGTCCAGACTAAAATACACATGAAATGATCATACATTCTATACAGTCCATGCATTGTTAACTGTTTATTTAAAACTTTTTGTAATCTGGATATACGTTTTAGTTTGTAATAAATCAAATGTGAGCATTTGAGTGAAATCGGTGAACATGAATTTGACAGCTAATGCCCCTTTAAAGATTTTAAAATGTAACAGTATGATACAAATACCTTTAATTTACTTTATTTACATATTTTTATTTATCGAAGTGAAAATGTTATAAACTGCTCCCGGTTATTAGTATACGTCAGTTCGTTACGTTATTTCATAGCTCTTTGATTAATTCCGAAAAATTAGTTACGAGTTTCGTTGTTTTTTAAAATGAAAAGCATAAAGAAAAAAAATCTGCTACGAAACATAAATATAAACCTTGCACCAGATTTATAATTATGTACATTTTCTTTTTATCAATCTTTTTTTAACTTATGCTATTTTATATTTTTCTATTATATAATCAGAGACGTTTATATATACACATACATGTTTATATGTCTCTGATATAACTTAGTCTTTTATTAGTTCTTTCTAAAAGTAAATGATGGTCAAAATGTCAGAGAAGTATTTAAATCGGGGTTAAAGATACCTATTGGTAAATATAAACTGTAAAATAATTTTAGAAATATGCTTGTATTCTTATTGCTTTTATTTTAAAAAATAATGTTCAATTTTACCCGGTTTATCCTCATGTATGATAAAACATGGAAGTATTATATTTCATTTTATTTCCATTGGAAAACGACCACAGCGTTGCACTGTGAGTCATGGTTATTTATGATTGTTTAAAAAGTGTGTTACAATCCATTTCGGTGCACTGATCAGATAATCCTTTAAAAGCATTAAACATCTGTCATAAGTAAAAAAAAGATGAGTAAATTAGATACTCAGAAATATATTTTCCTTGACAAATTTTATATGGCTAAAAACAGTTATTGTACATTATTTATAGATAGTGCGAAGTAGTTTGAAAATACTTTTGGAATTCGTACAAATGGAAACAATGCATAAAACATTGATTTTCCATAATGAAAAATATTAAAGATTAATATGTATCAATGGTTAAATGGTTTTATGGAAATCACTCCCCTTTTGATGTAGATTTTTTAAAGTTCATATCGAATTGCAAAGACGAAATTCGTTTAAAAACATTTTTGAGAGATATTACTAATATTTACAGACCGAATGAATAAAAACAGGATTATTAGAAAGCCAGAAACACGACTGCAAAGTTTTTATGACTTACACGCTTTTACCGGTTACAACAACTATTCTCTCCTTATTTAACCAAATAGTTTGTTTCCATAGCAACCATTTAAAAATGTGTTAAAATTCGAAAATGAAAAATTTCAAAAAATCCTAAATTTTAAGTCTGTTTATCTCCCAAGACCAACAATACCATGACATTTCATTGACAAATTTTGAAGGACAACATTCTATATATTTATAAAATAAAAAGAAAATCGTGTGTTTTTTTTTCTTTAAAAAAATAATTTTAGAAAAAAATTGTCAATTTTCACCAAAATTCAGACTGCCAAACAGATGAATAATCAAACATTTTGAACTTAAAAAGCTAAATCATTCCATTTATATGTGCATTTCTGACACAAATTTAGTAATTATAAATGAGAATATATTATTGATTGAGAATGAAACTTTTCTCTCTGGGCATGGTGCCCCCCCCCCCTTTTTTTTGAAAAAAAATCATTTTTTTTCAAAATTATAAAATTTCAAAGGGTTAGGGCAATGATAGTACATCCTTCCCCATTTTTAGATATTAGATTTTTTTCAGAAATAGGGAATGTGTGAAAGAGACAACAATCCAACAAACAACAGAAAACAGGCGAAAGGCTGATGACTGAATGAACGATTTCTGCGTCCTTAAATACATGAAATACACTTGTTTTGTGCAAATTGAAATTTTAAGATGCTATGGTCTTGAAAATTAGCCTCTGTCCAAGTTTTATTTCAGTCTATGTCAAAAAAATCTTAGTCTCAGACTGTCTTTAAATTTTAACTCTAAACAAGAAGCTCTCAAGAGCCTGAATCGATTACCTGTAATTTTTTGGTTAAATCTTTCATCAATGATTATTTATGCTTTTCAATATATATCAATAAGTGGCATAAAAATTCCATTTAAATGTTCTTTGTATCTGTCATATTTTCTTCAAAAGCAAAAAAATGCATTTTACCCCTATGTTCCATTTTAGCCATAGTGGCTATGTTTCTTGAATTACAAGGAAGTAAAATACAAAATTTATAAATACTCCCAAGTTTGGCTGAAATTGATTCAGCAGTTTCAGGAGAAGATTTTTAAAGTAAGCAAACTAGATGAACAAATTGTGAAAAAAATCTTTAAAGGGCAATAACTCCTTAAGGGGTCAATTGACAATTTTTGTCATTAAAGTTATTTGAAGATCTTACTTTGCTGAATTTTTTTACTGTTTACAGTTTATCTTTGTCATTAATAATATTCAAGATAATAACCAAAAACTGCAAAGTTTCCCTATAATTACAAATTTAGTGGCAGCAACCCAACAATGGGTTGTTAGATTCATCTGAAAATTTTAGGGCTGATAGAACTTGACCTAATGAACATTTTTACCTACATCAGATTTGCTCTAAATGCTTTAGTGTTTGAGATATAAGCCAAAAACTGCATTGTACCCCTATGTTCTATTTTTAGTCATGGCGGCCATGTATTTTGACAAAATAGAAAATAAAACACAAATTTATTCTAGATATCCTAAGGATCATGCAGCTTAAGTTTGGCTGGAATTGGTTCTGTGGATTCAGAGGAGATATTTGAAATAGTTAACACCGGACGGACGACGACGGACGCCAAGTGATGGAACGGTGAACTAAAATACTACGTCCGTTCTATCAGAAATATACTGAAAATGAAAAATAAACAACTTGTACCCTCGAGAGCGCTAACCAGGCCACTTTCCATAAATTAATATTTTTAAGGTTAATAACTCTTAAAAAGTCGATTGGCCACCAGTATATAACTTGTTTGAGATGTTGCTTATATTAACCTATAGTATTAGTTTCGTAAAAATCTGACAAAATTTGTACATGTGAGAGCGCTGCAAGGACCGGACAAACAGACAGACAGACACACGGACAGCCAGATGGACACAAGGACGGACGGCAATCAAAATTTTAAGCAGACAATGTTTAAGTTTAAAATTTTAAGTTCTAATATTGATTATTATTTTTTTGGCAAAAAAGACTATTTTTAAAATAACAAAAATTAAAAAACAAAAAGTCGGTCTTTTGTCTTAAATCAGTGGTTTTGATAAGAAAATAACACTCTGTAAAAATTAGACCAATGGGACAGTTATTAAGTTTGGTACACAAACCAAATGTGTACTTTATGTACGTTTTGTGGTCATAAGTATTGTGTAAAAGTTTCATAATATTTGGTTGAGGCAAACTAAAGAAAGAAAAAAGAAACGAAAAATTCAGCAACTTTTTCCCTTTGTAAAGAGGCATGGCTTTAGAACAGTAAAATTCAAACTTGATCTGTATTTGGTGGTTTTAAGCATTGTGTATTATTAAAATAAAATTTGGTAACGACAAACTAAAGTTAGAAAACGGAAACGAAAAATACAGCAATACTTCTATTTGTAAAAGGGCATAACTCTAGAACGGTTAAAGTGACACCAAAAATTCAAACATGGTCTGTGTTGTGTGGTAATAAGCAATGTGATTAAGTTTCATAACATTTGGTTGAGGCAAACTAAAGTTAGAGAACAGAAACCAACTTTGGGACGTACAATGGTAAACCTTAATGCCCCCTCCTCCACGGCAGGGGCATACAAATGTGTAAATATAACAATTGATAAAATTGAGCAAAATTCCATGAATGATCTTTGCACATGGTGGTCCTAAGGTTTTGAGAATCAAAACAGTATATACTAGTAAGGACCAGCAATTTTTCCTCAAGGCCCACAAGGAGAATATGTTTTGAGAACTATAAAGATGCGATAACTCTGCCTAATACAAATAATAATTCAGTTAGGTTATTTATAAAACAAAATTGATAGACCAGCTGTCCTTTTCCATCATATACCATACAAACATTGACAAAGTCTTGCACAGTTTAAGATAGATCGTTGGTATATATTTCCTCAGATAGAACACGTAGAATTTGAATGCCCCCACCGTAGCGAAGGGGGTATTAAGTTGTACCCTTGTTCGTAAGTACGTCCGTTCTAAAGTTATACACCTTTACAAATGGAAAAATTGCTGACTTTTTTGTTTCCGTTCTCTAACTTAAGTTAGCCACAGCCAAATGTTTTGAAACTTATACACAATGCTTATTACCATAAAATACAGATCTAGTTTGAATTTTATTGGTGTCACTTGTACTGTTAATGAGTTATGCCCCTTTAAAAATGGAAAAATTGCTGAATTTTTCGTTTCCGTTCTCTCTCTTTCGTCTGTCTGACATAGTTCATCTTACCCTGACCTCATTTTCTTAGAACATTGATAATGTTAAGTTATTATGATACTTGTATTAAAATCTTTATATAACAGAGTTTCAAAAGTAATTCATTGATAAATAAAACCAACCAGACATTTCAGGGTGTGCATTCTTGTTTAGCAGATCTTAGTCTAGGGCAATTTTTTTTTAAATTGTTCACTAAGATTTGTTTTACAAACAATCATGTTATGCTCATTGTTGAAGGCTGTACGATGACCTGTGGTTGTTCATTTCTATGTCATTTGGTCTCTTGCGGAGAGTTGTCTCATTGGCAATTACAACACATCCTCTTATTTTTATACACAGACTTAAATGTTTTTGGAGTTCAATATTATTCTTTTTCACTAACAGCATCAATCCCAGGCACGACAACGGGTTATGCGTATTACCATTTTTTTCACACTTCTGAGAAATCTTACATATAACTATAGAAGTAATGGTATGCTTTAATTCTTAAAATGCTTAGTTCACAAGTAAACACAATAAGATTCCACATTTTTTTCAACAAATTTTCTAATTTTGAAAAAAAAATGATTTTTTTTCCAAAAAAAAGGGGGGGGTGCACCATACCCAGAGTGATGAGTTTTCGTTTTGTACAAGTATATCTTCATTAATCATATATTCTAGTTCTAAATTAACAAATGTGTGTCAGAATTGCACATACAAATGGAATATTTTAGCTTTTTAAGTTCAAAATGTTTGATTATTCATCTGTTTGGTAATCTGAATTTTGGTGAAAATTGACAATTTTTGACTAAAATTATTTTTTTAAAGAAAAAAAAACCATACGACTTTCTTTTTATTTTATGAATATATAGAATGTTGTCTTTCAAAATTTGTCACTGACATGTAATTGTATTGTTGGTCTTGGGAGATAAACAGATTTAAAATTTAGGAGTTTTTGAAATTTTTCATTTTCGAATTTTAACACATTTTTAAATGGTTGCTATGGAAACAAACTATGTAGTAAATTCAAAATTTTAACGTTTTTGTGTAGTTTGGGGTTTTGTTTGTCAATACTGTAAATGTACTTATTGTTTGTTTTGATTAACTTTATTTCAATGGTTCTTTAAAATCTCTTATATTTCAATTTTCAAAGGCTACTTTTGTACGTATTTTGGCAAAAATTTGTAAGGATGGTTTCCATGGCAACCAAGGTTCAAAAGAAAAAAATTAATATATGAAACTTATTTATATACCATACCTTCTTCATAAACAAAATATAAAGACATTTGAAGAGGGGTCATGAATAGCCCATCAACAGGAACCTGCATGATTCTTACAAAGACTGGTACTTAAATGTTAAAAATTCTATAGAAAAAAAAAATAATATAATTTATTAATTGTAAATTTGCATACGTTAATTAATTAAATAGACATACAATATTACAATAAAAGACCACAAAAGAACATCTTCAAAGATTTGCCCATTTTATTCATAAAGGGGAGCAACCCCTGATAAACACAGGGAAAGTGTCGCCCATTTTCCTCCCGAATACTTAAAATCTTAACATGACTGAACACAATCTTACAAAATCTAAACAGCATTTTTACCATCTGATTTAGTCTTAAAGTGATCTGATCAAGTCTTAATCGCACGCTAGAAAAATCTGTCTTGTTTATCTTGACATGACTGAACGGACTGAAAACAATCGATCGGAACAGCGTCTGAAAGTCTGAAAAAGTCTCAACGTTTTTCTCTTGCGGTAAATTCAGTCGATAAGACTTGATCGGACCAAATTGGCCGTTTCAGACTGAAATCTTGCTACTAGTGAGTGGACGGGAAGACAATAATTCAAAAGCAGTACATTTATGAAGATTTTGATACTATAAAGGATTTTCTTTTACAAAAAAGTTCACATACACTTGTTTTATAGTAAAACCTAGCCATTCAAGTATATAAAACATATTTAATTTTATTTTTAATTGGAAGTTTCATATATATGACTTTAATGTAGATATAATGTACGCATAATTATTCCGAAAGAATAGCATATGTTGGGATTTATATCACAAAACTTTTACCTAGCCATTTTACAATGCAGGGAAAATTAAAACCCGTCATTAAATGCCACAATTAAAATGATCATAGTATTTGAACAACCTTAACTAGTTACAATATTCCAATAAGTATCTGGAAGAAAAAACATATGTTCGGAAATATGATACAACATTTGTATTTTGTACACTGTTGTTTGTCTTTTGGTAGTTTTTCCGGGTTTTTTTTGGCCATGTCATTGTCAGTTAGTTTTCGATATACGAGTTTGAATATCCTTTGGTATATTTAGCCTCTCTTTTAGCTTGGCCATGGTGGTTTTGCCCTACAGTTCTGGTTAGATTAATTGACCCACTGCTTGTCTTTTTTTGTCTGGCTCAGTTTTCCATACAGTTGGGTTCACTTCTCCACGAGGAGGGCACATTTCCATGGCCGAAAACTGGCATCGAGATAAATTTTCCATGGGTGCCAAAATACCATATGACGCTCGATCATGGAAATTGAGTATATGGGAAAGTACTAACTGAAAAACAACATTGTGAAAGATTTAAGGATTACGAGTATTGACTTCTTTAGATAGATTTTTCTACTGTTATTATGACATCCATTTCAGTGATATTTGGCATCTATTGCATTTGATAGTGGGTAGTTTCCAGATAGTTGAGACAATGGCATTAGACTATCGTTCGGTCAAAGTAGTGGTCACCTTGGACCGGAGGTGTATTTTTGTATCAGATGATAATAACAAAGTACCATATTACCGGTAATTTTCGAGGTATTTCGCGGTCAGTTTTAAATCTTGAAAATGAAAATCCGCCAAACAATTATATGAAAAACGACATTCTTTACTTTTTCAGCTGGTTTAAATGTATATACCAATTGTTCGTGATGTTAATGAACTTAAAGTAAAACAAACGCGGTCTTTAAAACTGTTTGGCGAAGAAATGGACAATCAAGTTAAAACATATCATCAGACTTCAAAGGGGCATTAGCTGTCAAATTCATGTTCACCGATTTGACTCAAATTCTCATATTTGATTTATAACATACTAAAACGTATATCCAAATTACAGTGAGTCTGAAATAAACAATTAACAATGCATGGACTCGATAATATATATCAACATTTCGTGTGTATTTTAGTCTAGAAGCCATCTAATTAACCATCGAGATGACCTCCAAAGACTGCCGAAGGTCACATAACCCGATATAAACATAAACACAAATATAAAAAGATAGTGACCTCGTGCAATTGGACTTTTCTAGGTCTGTTTAATTTCATGTTATAGGTTAAAAAATAAGTTAATCATAGTTTTTACCTGTATAAGAATGATTTTTTTTTTGTGGATCGATTCAGTCATCGAAATGGTTCATCTTTGTTTCACTTTCAATGTTGATATTCTTTTTCTTTTAATGGCTGAACACGACTAATACATGCGTAACCAATCTCTAGCTAAGGGGTTAAATTGAAGGTCACACGAATACGGATTCAATGAGGCAGAATTATTCACTTGCAAGTGAATAATTCATCAGCGATGTTTCTTAGCTTCATAAATGATTGAACAAAAAAAATATCTATTTTTTTTATATCTCGTAGCTAATGCCCCTTTAATGCCTCAATGGAATTATTTACCTTCTATAAAACCATTTGTATGGAATACCTTATTTTTCGATCTATCATCACTGTTTATTACAAATAAATACGTCCGATTAATGTTATGTTCCAATTAGTCAAACTAAACCGAACATAAAATATTTATCAAATAAAAACAAACACTTGTTTATAGGAACAGCTCGCTAGAATATGTGCAGCAAGTTTTATTTTATTAAATAAGCCAATATATGTCCATCAAAAGCACACTGACCGCTGCGGATCCAACTTTTAAACATAGACGTCTACAAAATAAAATCATCATGTAAAACATACAAGTGATAAATTACAATGAAAAACAATTATGTTTTCACCAAAAACTGTACAGTACTAAAAGAAAAAATCTGTATATAATGGGTGGGTTGGTGGGAAAATATACAAAACGATCCTTGCTCCACTTATTAGAAGCATCGAATAACCTTAATAATTGTCTTACTTAACAAAAAAAAGTATTCCCGCTTAAATTCATGAAAAAATACTCGTGTTATTAACATAACAATTCATAGAACATCGCATTGCAGCATAATACCATCCAGTGATATTTAATTTGGAATTAAATAATAATAAACCTGCTTATATATTAAGCAGTCACCAATCAGATCGCTTATTGGTGACACACAAACACGTGAAAAGTTGTTCGTAAACAAACAACATTAAAAACTAAGAACATAAACACGTGTTCATCTAACTTTAATAAATACATAAGTGTTTGCAGGTACTTTATTATCAGTTCCAGCTCTAGTTTATTTCCCTAATTACGCAGTTTTATTCTTATTTCATAACTCTTTATAGGTGAAATAGGTAATGTTGTTTTAACTGTTTGTTTACCATGCTTACTGATTCAAGAATCACTTTTGTAAACAGGTATCCGTACATGTATGTATCGTCTTATTAAAAATTCAAACAAGTATTATAATCATTATAATAATGAGTATACACTTGTGGTCAACATTTCTAATTAAACAATTATATGAAGTAATCTATCTGAAAGGCATTTCAGAAAAACTTCAGTTATGAAATTGAATACAGTAAATAAATGTTCTCTTAATTTAAAACTGAAAGACGAATTTTTAAAAAGTCCACATTTGTTTCATAAAAAGAATGCCAAACATATCAAAATCATGTGTGTAAGATTCAAATCTCTTCGAATGCAACAAAACTTTTTCAAAGGGCATCATGTAAAATATTGACAAGACAACTATTACGTTTAATGGTGGTAGAAAACAGTCACCATTCAATTCTGCCTCTATTCGTATAGGACAGACTTTAAGCAGGTTCTTCTAAAGAGAATGAGCAGGAGCTAGCATGCCAGCAGTTCTTTAATGTACCATCACTTTTTAAAGATGACCTCTGTTAAAAAGATGAATTCTCACACCCCTCTATCCTGTTCCGTAGAGAAGAACCATGTAAGGCAGTAAAATCCTATACATCTTTAAGCCACACCGACATTTCAGTAACGACCTCTGATTGTACTTTTTATCACTTTTGAAAGGATCTTTAGTTCAATTCAAAATAGCATTTCATAGAAGATGTAGATGACCTAGGAAAGCTGTCATACCCTGATTGTTTACTGTATTCTCTGAGGAGGCGCATACATTTTAATACATAACAAGTTTATGTGAGAATTTACACGTAATTTGAAATCTGAGTAAGAAATATTATAAATATTGATTTACACATTCGAAACTTTGAATTTTTACGTTATTTTCAACGCAAAAAAAAGGTACTATGTATAGTGAGAAATGTTCTAATGCGTTAAAAGTAGAGACAATAGATCGTGTAAAGTATATGATGCATCTTCAATCGTTTAACAGGTTTATAACGGACTCGGAATTAATGAGGCGAAAGTAGTATTCGTGGCATTTACCCTATTCGAAGCAGGTATATATTTTTACATTCATTGTTAGTTGTTCACTCAAAAACAATATGTTCATGTTCATGTCAACTGGAATTTTACAGCGTTATCTGTCTTACTTTAAGGTGAAGCCTATGTTATGAATTTACTTTCATAATATGTATTTTCTTTGTTTCCAGAGAACTCGTACTCGTGTATTCCAGAAAAACTTAATCTAATAAAGGCATCATCAAGTGAAATAACACTACGCTGGGATGCACCACCAGCAGATTACAACATTAGCCATTATGAAATAAGATACAGAGAATGTACAGAAAAAACCACAAGGTGGATTTTTTTGGAGACAGGTGATAACAAAACAAATGCAAAGATTATTGATTTAAAAGCTGGAGCAGAGTTTGAAGTCAAGGTTAGAGCAGTAGATACAAATGGGGAAGAAGGACCTTATCATCCTCCTATAAAAGTGGCAACAATAGAATCTTTGGCAAATAAAGTTCGTTTATCCGCCACTCTACATTCGGAAGGATGTCCATCTGTTTACCTCCTTCCAATGAAGCATGAGGAAATGTTTGACAACAAAAAAGCGAAAGCCAGGAAATATGTATTAGGTAAGCTTTTTCATTCATTCGATGAATTTTAATATGTATTCATAATTGTGAAAAGCTGGAAATAGAAAACTGGAATATACCAATAGGCCATTTTATCACTTGAGCAGCACGACGAGAAATTCAGGTAGATCGAATAATAATTATCATTCCTACAAGGTTTTTTTGTGATAGTTGAGTCAAAATATCTTGTCTACTTTTTTATTGATTGTGTTTTCGTTGATTCTTATGGCTTTAATTAGTGTTTACCCTTCTTTATGAACGTATGAATTTTTAGTTACCTTTTGTTATCATCTTAATGTTGATCTATAGAGATTTGATTATCATGGTTTAGATATATATAAGCGAATGACGTACACATTATTCTATCTTATTCGATGTCCTAATTCACGGCTGTCATTCGGTATATCGAGAAAAATTATCGTGAAAGAATAAGTAACGGTGGTCAAGTATTGTTATTGAATCGTGAAAGATCTGGTATAGGATCGTGAAGGAAATTTTATCGAATAGACACATGCAACGTCTGTAAATAATCTAATTTAATCAATTATAAACTGTCTGTCAAAATGGTTCAACATTATGATCAGCATCCGAGAAAAATCAAGTCTTAAAAGTACACCGCGTTTACAAAACTACAAAAGGCAGATTGCTCTTCGAAATTTCAGAGATATCTACGTTCAATATTACTGTTTAGAATAGTTCCTAAAGTTATTTTGATTTAGTTTAATAAGAAACTTTGCAAATATGGTAATATTTGTAAAAAAATGATTTCGGATCGTGAAAGATCGAGTACCGCATTTTGATGATCGTGAAAGATCTGTTGCCGCTTATTCTTTACTGCAAACAATCCATGTAAACGATCAAATCTTTTTTTAAACAAATATAAAATGATAATTTATATTTGTAACTGGTATAACAAGAGATTGGATTTGCATGACTTATTCCGTTTCACTTTTGTTTGTGAATAGGGCTATGATGGTTCAATGCCATTGGATCTGATTATTTGAAAATACCACACCGACTATTTTTCGTATAACAATATAAGTCCGTCTGTCCATCCTGCATAAGTTTTATATCGTTTTAAAAGTCAAGATTGTCTCATCTGATTTCTATTAATTTTTATGCACCGTCATATCTATAAAACGAAAATCCATGTAGATTTTTTTTTAAATTGGAAAAAAAAAACATTGTTTTAAAAAAACACACAGGAAAACAACTGTCATATTCCTAACTTGGCACAGGCATTTTCTTAAGAAAATGGTGTGTTAAATCTGGTTTTCTAGCTAGCTAATATGCCCACTTGTATGACAGTTGTTAGTTGTTTAATGTTCCGTAATATTGCCAAATTTGATGAGCAACCCAAACAGATATAATTGGTTAACGTGGCCATATCTGGGATTCAGCAGCAAAAATTGGGTAAACATACATCACAGGCATACAACACAACTGAATTTAACGTTCAAACACACTTACATTTAAATCAAACAAAGAGGCCAACAAAAAAATGTTTGCAGTTGATAATGCAGTCAGTATAGTAAAGCATAACTACGGAGCCCCTTGAGTGTAATGTAAATATAAATATTTTCGATTGCCGGAGATTTAATCTGGTGCGCACCATTTTGAAAAATCGCGCTCATAACTTTTAAGGTCATGTGCACGACTTTCAAACTTGAGCGCATGACTTTCAAACTGGTGCGCAAGACTTTCAAATTGACGTGCACGACTTTCAAAAGGGTGCGCAAGACTTTCAAAAATGGTGCGCATGATTTTCAAAATGGTGCGCATAACTTTCTAGAACTGGTGCGCAGTTTGAAACTCATATGCACCAGTTTGAAAGTCGTGCGCACCAGATTTTGAAAGTTGCACGCTCCTGAAAATCGTATGAGTTGAGAAATATCTACCCCATAATCGGATGAAGTTTGTAAATCGCTGCTAAGGTGAGGAAAATTTATAATTTCAAAATTGAAGTCATCTCGTTTGTCAAATTTGTGGTATATGAGGCCGAGGAAGCTGTATATGTGGTGTCTGTTATCTCTAGTTTGTGACTTTTAATGGTACCCAATCAGAAAAGTTTGTATTGTTAATGGAAAGATTATCTTCAATACATATGTATGTAAAATTAAATGATATATCTTCTTTGGTTTAAGCCTTACGAAAACATAAATGTACACATTAAGATATTTCCAGGGGAAGACCACCACACCCCCTCTCGCTTCACTCATTTGTGGATGCATTTAGCATTATATACATTGTATACAAAGATATTTACTTTTCGACAACTAACGCTCCTGAAGGTCTTATTATCTTGGATGGCTAGTTACATGTAGCATTGCCTCTTAAATGAAAACAGGTCTAAATATGGGTATATATATATAATTTATCACCAAAGAAAATAAAAGCATTAATTTACGTCCTTAGCAAGTAATTACACGCTTCAACCCCTTACAAGTATATCAATTGGTTAAAGAAATGTTGTTTTCTGATCATTAAGTCTGGTCACGCCCTTGTCTTTCACGATCAAAATAATGCGTTGAATGATCTTTCACGATCAATTTTGATTAAAAATCAACAAAATTATACTTTTTCAAAAATAATATGAACTTTTCAAGTAATAACCTACTTCTATTTTACTGGACTATCTGACACAATAAAGATGAAGTTTCAAATATATCATGATATATTGGAATGTGACCATTATAGATACAAAACATGTTTTTTTCTTAATGATTTTCTTAGGATTGTGTGTCGCCTTTTGTGTTTTCTTAAAAAGTACTGCATTTTTTCTTTAACTTAATGCACAGTTTTATTAAGGAAGTTGAATTATTTTGACGGTAATAATTTTTTTTCTGATTTGTACCACCTTTCGAAAATACAGCAGATTTTTTTACAGATTTTGAAGTAGAAATACACTTAATTGCATTCACGATCCGATAGCAATGCTTGGCCACCGTTAGTTGTTATTCTTTCACGATCATTTTTCTCGAAATACCGAATGACACCCGTGTAATTAATCAATAATTCAATTCCTATTTTAAATAAGCAAATAGGAAAACATCTTTAATGGAATGTACTTCATCTTTTACGTCAGTAAAATTGAACATCGCAATTGTTCACCGGATTTTCATTTGCATAATTAAAACATCATGACAGATGCAACATTTGGAGAAGGACTTTCTTTCTCATCAGGATCACATATAATCAACTCCGTTTATTTTGTGGAGTTCTTGTTGATCAATGTTTTTGTAATATTTTGTATTTGTTGTTCTTTTTTTCGTCGTACTTATTTTTTGCGATGGTGTTATCTGACAGACTTTCAATTTATTCTTGTTATCCTCTCTCTTTTTCTTTTTACCTTCCACACAATAAAAGTAAGTATGCAGGAAACTTCAGATCAACTTTTTTTTCTTTTTTTTTTAACGACAGCTTAATTTGACATCTTTTTTTGAGCTCTTCAATTAACGTTCAAAATTGATAAAATGTGTTGCAGAATTTCTAAATAGACATCCACATTTAACATTTTGTGGACTTCTGAAGGTAATGCCGCATTCAAAGTTGTCGTGTCTTAAAATAGCTGATTTTCATATTCATTTTTTTGGTATATTAATTTAACATTTTTGTTGATTGAGAATGGTCTGAGTTATTGGACCTGCACTTTAGCGATTTGTCGACTCTTTGTGTTTTTCAACTTATATATACAAATTATATATGACGTAGTTCGTTATTAACTTCAGTACAACAAGTATCTTTGTATTCTTGCGTTGCATATTTTACATGAATGGTTCGTTAGATAACTGTTGTGACTTTTTTTGCGCACAGTTTGATCTAATGAGTTATGTTTGATTGATTGATTGTTTGGTAAATGCACACTGAAAAACATTTCCATGAAACAAATTAAATTTAAATTCGATAGGTAGGTTTTGCCGAGGGGTGCCGTTTGGTTATGCATGATGTATAAATACGCAGCCATGTCCATAGTGAGCTTATTCATTGTGGGTTAGGTTGTCCCGTGAGAGAATGTGCTGTGCTAGTGATCGTTAGTAGCAATAACAAATCAATTGTATACAAAATTCGTATGACAAGATGTCGAGAAATAATTATTTTCAGTCAAAGTTAATGAACTTTAATTTATGAAACTTACGTGTATTCTATACATTTGTACAATTTGTTCGGCTATTTAATTTGCCATATCTCAGACAATAAATAAAAGCTCTAGTTGCATGAAAATTTTCATTTAATTCCGTAAGGTCATCCATTTACTTTTGTGTAACTTAATTGGATAAAAAAAAGCCTTGTCATGTTTAATTTTTAGCAATGGACAACTGGATTTATTTAAACAATTATTTTGTTTTGTATTAACAGGATGAATTTAATGACTAGAAAGCATAGGGATAGGGTATTCGACACGTTTTTTTTTGTTGTTTTTTGTTGTTTTTTTTTGGGGGGGGGGTTAGATCATGTCTTTGCTAGTTATATGCATATTTTCTTATTATATAAAAAAAAGGAGATGTGGTATGATTGCCAATGAGACAACTATCCACCAAGGTAACATGATTGACAATGTACAAAATAGGCTTTTAACTTTGCTCATCTGAAATAATGCAGCCACCGAATGTATTATAGGTGTCTTTTCTATCAAAAACATAAATTTTCTGTATCAATGACCTTGCATATTTGCCACCTTTTACTCAAAAATAAAGAGTACAGAACCAGGACAATTTCTCTCATCACCATCAAACTATCAGGACAATTTGTTTGGCGAATGTGAACGATATTTGCAATAAAAATAGTTTGACTATACCTAAAACGTAACACGTAAAGCTTGTTTGTGAAAGATCAAGCGACAGACTGCTTGTTTTATTACCGCTCTGTATCGTTGTCTGTAGAAAGATCTCGATGCGAATTTTAAATTGTTTTTACGAAAGACCGAAAGGGACATGCTTTTTTTTATTATTATTTCTCATTTTTATTTTGAAATTTCTTTGTTCCAATTAGACATTTATTACTTCCAAGTTAAAATTAATCAGTTCCAACTTGAAAGTTAAAAATGTTAAGTTGAAGCTGAAAAAAATTAAAGTTGGAAATGAGAAATTTTCAAGTTTGAACCAAAAAATATCAAGTCGGTACTAAGAAATGTCAAGATGAAACTGAGAAATGTCAAATTATTCGCAATTTCAAATACTTCATTACAATTTTGAAATTATATCCTTTTGATATATCTACACTACCATACCGAATGCACAATTGAAAGAACTATTACATTTACTCATTAAACAATATTTTTTTTACAAAACTTTGAAAACGTAGATACATTTTTCTTTTGGATCACAAACAAGTTTATTCAATGAAGAACCACGCCAATTCCAACAACAAATACACTTTTAACAACACTCTTGCTGCCGGAGGGACACGTATTTCTACCTCAGTTATGCCGGAGGGACAAATATACTCTGCAAAAAAAGAAACGCATGATGTATTTTTAAGAATTTTAATACATGTATTTTGAATGGAAATTTTACAATTACTCATAAAGATATTCACTCAAAACGTGTTTGATTGAGAAGATGACAGTCAATTCCTTCGAGATTGATGAATAAAAGTCAATTTATCACAATTAGAGTTACTTCCGGTGCCATTAAAGTTAGTATCGTGTATGACCACCTCTCGCTGCTAAGACTGCTCCGCATCTCCTCGGCATGGATGCTATCAATGTTCTAATGTTGTTGCGTGGAATTGCTCGCCATTCCTGTTGCAACATTTGTCGTAGCTGATCAAGGGTCTGTGGCGGGGGTTGATGCTGGCGTACACGTTTATCCAGTTGGTCCCATAGATGCTCAATAGGATTCAAGTCCGGTGATTTGGAAGGCCAAGGTAGCACATTGATAACATGTTATTCTGCTCAAGGTAGTCCATTGTTAAACGCGCTGTGTGAGGCCTAGCATTGTCCTGCTGGAATAACTCCCTCTGTCGGTCAATAACATGCACAAGATGAGGTTGGATAATTTCGTCTCTGTACCTTTGAGCCGTTAAATTACCCGGAACATGTACCAATTCCGTTTTACGGTCATTAGAGATAGCCGCCCATATCATGACACTTCCTCCACCAAAGCTGTCCACTTCTTGGACACACGAGGAAGCAAAACGTTCATTCATGCGCCGGTCGAAACGAGTTCTTCCATCACGTTTATGAAGCATAAAAAGGGGACTCATCACTGAACCAGATTTTGCACCAGTTGCGGAATGTCCAGCCCCTAAATGTGTTGCACCATCGGACTCGATTCCGTCTGTGTAACGGCCTCAAAACGAGTCCTCCTGGGTCTAATGCCATGTTGTCGCAGTCGATTGCGGAATGTTTGTGATCTGATTCTTCTCAATCCTGGTATCCCAACTGTAGTGGCTGTTGCGGCAACGGTTCGATTCAGTAGATGAAATACCCGGATGTAGCGATCGTGTTCAGGAGTCGTTAGGCGAAGTCGTCCACTCCTCGGGAGGCCCTTAGTACAGCCAGTCTGCTTGTATCTGTTCCAAAGTCGCGAAATTGTGCTCTGGTTAACATTTTCTGTTCTTGCTACTTCACTTTGGGACACGCCGGCCTGGAGACGGCCGATGACGATATTTCGAATAGCAGGATCCAACCTTGGCATTGCAGCGTTTTAACGTTGAAAAAGTGTAACAGTTGAGTTGACCACAAAATTCTCGTCAAAAACGTTAGAAATTTGACTCGCTACGCTCACCAGAAATTTTACCATTATGGATAATAACCCCCCTCTATCCTTGGACCCTGGATCCTCCCTTGATTGTAAGGCTATTATATTTTCATTTTGATAGAATATATATTCTAGACATCATTTTGACTGCTCTATATGTTTGAAGTTGTATGTGTATCCTACAAATAGGTGATCTGTATCACAAAAGTTAAATTACTTTAGGGGGTTAAAAGTTGATTTTGACGGGGCGAGGAGGGACAGTTTTTTTTGTCAATTTGTGGATGAGCAGAAAATAGATATCTGGCCCTGGTCTGAGTGAAAATAAAAATAATCTGCCCACCTCAATTTTGGAAATAAATATTCTGACCACATCAAATTTGCCAGCCCCCCCCCCCCCCTCCTTCAGAATCAAATGGTCGTCCCCTAAGCTAGTGGTATTTAGGACTAAAAGTAAAAACAGGTCGGCTAATAGTCGGAATAATGTGTTCTGGTAGGATGGCATGTCTTCTTGTTGACTGTTATACTGTGAATTAGCCCGTTCATCCGCCTCAGAATGTCCGTCTGTAGCACAAAGCAGAGCTCATTTCATATCATCTGAACATATGCATGTCCGAATATGCTCTCATACCTTAGATTTTATATAGCTTTTGAAACGTTAGATCTCTAGACAACATGTTAAAGTCATTCCAAAACTTTTGTTCTGTGCTCTGAAATCGGCATCAAACGATTAACCATAAAGTTTTTTTGTAAAAAGAAAAAAAAAAAGTGGCAGTCAAAAGGTTTTTACATCTTAAACCTTGCTACACTGACCATTTTGCTTGCTACAGTGATCATTTACCTATATGAATCATTTTGGACTAGACAATGACTTTTACGACCAAAACTAAATTTAGAACGCTGAACAGAGCTTTGTCTAAAACGCTTGATACTTGATCAACTACAATGAACCGCCTCGGTGGTCTCATGGTAGCGTGTTCTCCTCGAGTGCGGGAGGTCGTGGGTTCGAACCCCGGCCGGGTCAAACCAAAGACTTTAAAAATGGTATTTGCTGCTGCGCCGCTAATCACGCGGCATTAAGGAGTAAGAACAAAGACTGATCGACTCGGAGTCAGAATAATGTGTCCGTGTAAGGTGACATGTCTTCCTGCGGACTGTTACCTTGTGAACTAGCACGTTAAAAATCAGGCTCAGCGTGTCGATCTGGTACAAAGCAGGGTAAATATTCATATCAAATTAACATGTTCTCGTCCTGAATATGCATATTGATTTGCTGCTGGACGTTAAGCAGCTATCCATCATCATCATCATCATCATCATCATCAACCACAATGTATATATACTTAATGCTCCATCCATTCACACAATCTAGCATATATATTTTAAACTAGCATCGTTAGGCGTCATGACATTTATACTATCAATATTAATACCTTTATTCAAAGATTTTATTTCTGTAACTTAATATTTGATATACAGAGAGGGAAAATTGTATGTGAAATTAAACAGCCTACCTTTTCTCCTAACGAAACTAAAAACATGGATGTAAAGACGTTATTAACATGAACAGAACATGTTTTGTTGTCATACAAAGATCTATTTTCAATATTTTTTGTTTAAATGGTTTCCAAATTGGTCTTTAGCAGAAATATAGCATGCAACTTGTCCAATATGACTGGTAATATTTGTAAAAGAGAGGTGAAAGATACCAGTGGGAAAATCAAACTCATAATTAAGTCAAAAACGGACTGACAATGCATGCCATGGCAAAAAACAAAAAAACACAACATACATGTAGAAACCTAAAGGCTGAGCTGACCACCACCAAAAATCGTGGGTGAAACCCTTAACCACAACGTTAACCATCCGTAGGGCATGTCGTTAAAAATAAAGATCGCATATGCCTGCAATGTAACGAACGTGGCTGACATTACTCAAAATATTGAAAGGAGGTACAGTGCATTTACTTGTCATTTATAAAGAAGTCACTGCTTTTGGATATATTAAATTGTTGCAAAATAGTCATCTAGTAGTGCTTTCCAAAGTGACTATCAATTCCCTTGCCGGTCAACTAAGATAACTGCCGTGGCTTGTGGGGAAATTCTGAAGAAGAAAAAAAAACTATTTATATCGTAAGTCATAAAAGATTCTAAGCAATTTTTTAAGATAGTTTATCAAATAGACGTTTCGTCTACATATTTATATATGTTAAATAAGGCATATCTTTTTTTTTTAACAAAACGTTGGGGTTAAATTTTGAATTGTGAAACAGGGCCCTTATTGTGAATACTTTATTTCTACATTGGTGTAACGGAATCCATTGTTAAAGCGGGTGTCAGTAATTGGTTTTTACAGAATAATAACTACAAAAATAGGACACTACGCTGATTCAACAAAGACAAAGACCATATTGATACTTAAATGTAGTAGAAAGATCTGAACAATTTTTTGGCAGCAGAACTGAAGGAAGGTTGTTGAAAAGCGCATTTAAATAATAGATGAGTAGGACAATAATACATATACATTGATCGTGTAACCAACATTTGATGGTCTTCATTTATATAAATAAATTAATGGGATTGTTTTTCTTCTCTCATTAAATTGCAATGTATATGTATTATTATATAATTCTTATCTATAAATGTTCATAGTGTTGGGCTTTCCATTGTTAATGTTATCCCATAAATTTGTAAAAATTAAATGCGTTCCATTACGTTATATGCACTTATCACTCTTAAAATTATATATTAGTTGTTGATCGTCATTGACAGTTTTTCTTTTAACCTGTATCAGAAAGTGTAAATTTTGGTGTATTTTATATTTTGCTTTCATTGTATGTGTCAAATAAATCAAAATATGAACACAGTAGAAATATCTGATTTACGATATTCAATTTGAATCAGTGGTTAGGAAATTGCCAGGCTCCTGCGGGACTCAAGTTGCGACATTCAAAGGCGGTTCCATGTGATATAGTTCATGCAAAATGCATTAACAATTGAGATATTGCCCATATATATATATATATATATATATCTTTATTTCTCAACAAACCAAATTACATTGGTATAGAGATACACACAATAAATATTACATAATGTATATGTACAGACATACAAAAATTATACGGAAGCAAGAGGGAGACACATATCATATATTACGGTATACATATTAAACTAAATGATATCAAGTACATGAATTACCCAGGAGAGCCTAAATGCATATTTATTAGTCTTATAAATTTGCACAAGTTGTTGAGATCAGAAAGATTTTTACTATTCATCAGTTCATTAAATTTCAATGAATTTGGTTGATTTCTATATCTTTTTCTCAAAAACTGTTTACGACCGTCATTGAATACAGAACACATAAAAATATAATGAAATTCATCTCCGATGTCGCCAGAATTACAAAGTAAGCATTTTCTATTTTCTCTTGCAACATTTTGCCACCTACCAGTCTCAATAGGAAATCTATGATTTCCTGTTCTCAATCTACATAGTGTAATAATATTTCTACCATCTAAATTTTTAAAATAATATTCAAATTCACAGTTTTCTTTATACATACGATAGTTTATAGCTTTTGGCGATTCTTGCACGTTATTGTGCCATTTCTGTTTAAATTGATCAACAAGATTTTGTTTAACAATATTATATAGCCATGTATCGCTTACAAAATATTGGGTATCCCACACAAATGACAAACCAGATTCATCAAGAATCATGGATTTAACATGTTTCAACCAAGTAATACCATTTTTATATTTATAAAATGAGTACTTGTATAGTATTGCAGGAAGTTTTTCTTGTTTTCCAGACAATAATTTAGTCCAGTAGTTAATTATACGGAGTTTTATATCAATTTCCAAAGGATATCTGCCCAATTCTTCATATATCATGAAATTAGGTGTAGAATTTTTAACCTTAAGCAAAAGTTTGCAGAATTTCATATGAACCCTTTCTATAACCGAATTATTACATTGATGTTCGTGTTACAATAAACTTTGATTCATTTAATTACAGGCAAGGCTAATGTAAGCTTGGTTCCCGAGAAAACAATCTTGGTAATTGGTGCCTCAAAATCTGGGAAGAGTCTTACAATTGAGGGTATGGTAAATTATATACTGGGTGTTTCCTGGAATGAAGATTACAGATTCTCACTTGCACAAGAACTGTCTAGTGAAATAAGCACTAATACTGACGATAAGGTATACACTTTGATAACATTTCAAATGCATCCTATAGTTTATATATTACACTAAATATAACATAAACTAGGCAGCATCTATTGATGAAAACTTCGACCAGTTTATCTTATTCTGGACACGCACGTTGTGACCGATGAATGAGAGCAATAATTTGTGCGCAGAGGACGGCTTTTAACATATTAATCTTTGTTGTAGGATTTTGGTAATTGTTTCAAAGGAGCAAAATAATTATAGATTGGTGCTGTAGTATACAAATCTATCTTTTACCCTTAAATGTTATAGATTATTTTCATACTTAAACAAATGTGGACACATATCAGTGTGGATATTAATTGTTAAATGTGTTAGTATTTTTGACTGTCTTATCATCACAGATGTATTGTTGTGCTCCCATCTGATGTTTTTTTTAGCTATTTCTTTGTCTACCACATAGGGTTCTATGTTAAACTGTGTTCCACAGTGACAGTCATCTTGCATTTTCAGATAAGAAGCAAAAGCTCAAAATTGGTATTGTGCTGGGATCGACACTAGTTACTTTTTAAACAACTTGCACTTTGGGCAAGTGACCATCATGTTTTACTTGTCTGAAAGAGACAACAACTTGCCGAAATTTTGTACTTTCTTTAGAAATTTCTATACTGCCATTTACAACTATACAATGATGTAAAATTAGCTAACTGTTTTTCTACCGAAAAACTTCCCTAGAGTCAGCTGCCGTCCCATCTTATAACAGATCAGCTCAGGATTGTTTTTAGGGACATTAAATGCTCTCTATCCGATGACCCATTTGCTTTATCTGGGATATATACTAATGGGTCTCTTGTATATTTTCACCCACAGTAACCCTTTCCTTAAATAAAGTAAAGCTGAACTTTGAGAAAGCTCACAAATATTTATTTGTCCAGCGAAATATTGCGTGAATATATAAAATATCACAACTATTTTTATAACACTCATTAGCGTGTTAAAGTTACATTCTTAGGCATTTATATATGTATATATATATATTCTTGTTTTCATTTATTTCACTTTTGTTCAAGATTTATGAAAATCAACAATATATATTTTTTGTGTATCTGATAGTTTTCCTTAAATAATCAGGTCATATTTGAATGGTTCATCATTGAATGCGTCCACAACTGATTCTTCCTCCAATGGTTCATTGTTTGTTTTTAAATATTAAAAATATGCAGTTTATCAATATTGTCACGGATAAATAATATTTATAGGTTTCATAACGAGTGAGAATTGGATATCGCTTTATATCAACTAGAGTTATTTAATTTCAATATAATAATAAACAAGCCTTCGGCGAGTTTATTATTACTTTTTAAATTAAATAACGAGAGTTGATTTCAAGCGATATCCAATTTTCACAAGTTGTTAAACCTATATCCTGGTTCCCGGTACTACGTTCCAGGTATTAGCTGATAGCCATATGCTAAACGGGCGTATAAAAATGTATCATTTTTTTTAGGTTGAATCTTCGAAAAAATCGTTTTGCTGCTCTCAACGATTTTTAAACCTTTTAATGAAATACTCCCCCTATTTTCTCGGACCGTGTATCTGTCTCTGTAACCTTTATAAAAGACTGTGAATTAATCTCGAGATTTGGAACCAAACCATTAAGCTGAGAAGGTGTGCATAAATACAAGATTAACAGTTATTCGAAGACAAATTACAAACATGGTCTTATTTCTTAACTGCAACACTAGAAACAGCGCAGTACATACCAATCTTATTTTGCTTTGTAATTGTCAATGCTTTCTAGTCCCATCAAGCTGTAATCGTTCATGAAAACAAGACTTCAGTGTCCCATGTGAAATAAAAGAACAAATTTCCAATGTCCCCCGAGTTGCACATATTTTATCTATCCAAGGTACAAGGGCAATAACTAAAATGAACACTTTTTATACCCGCGCCGCAATGAGGGGGGGGGGGGGGGGGGGGAGTAAGTTTTACCCTTGTCAGTCTGTATGTTAGTACGTCCCAAAGTTGGTTTCCATTTTCTAACTTTAGTAATGTCAATTACTGTCCCATTCTGTCAATCACTCTGTATCTTTAAAGGAGTTCGGGTTAAAGGGTCATTCCAACCATGCATAGTAAATAATATATACCGATTCGATTGGCCAATAACTGTTTTAACACATGACGCCACCAATTTACTTGTACATTTTGGAAAATATGCGGACGATAAATCGCAATCCACGGTTCCAAGGAAAGTTTCTTCGAAAAGGGTAAAGAAAGGGGAAATACGCCTTTAATTGTGTAGTAATAAAAGGTTGGTAAGTTTTAATTTATTAAATTTTTTTAATTTAGGCTTCTTCCTAAATTGTTCCATTTTGAAGAATTGCGATTTAATGGTAGATTTTGTTTTATCGTTTCTGTTATATTTATTCTCAATAATTATATAAATTAGTAAAGATTAAGAATTTGACATATTGTGTAAACACCTATAACTATTTTTGAAAACTGTATGTTGCCCGCTAGATGTCTTTAGTTGTTTTTTTCGTTTGATTGCTGTCTTATTAACGTATAACCTACATCTCCTACAATTTAGGTTCCGTTTTGGTGTACTTTCAAATAGGTGTATCATAACTGAAAGGGTTATTGAGTATAAATTAATTGCTTTTCTTTCCCTCAATAATATGCTTAGAGAAAGATGAACCGAGGAGAGATGTACCTAAATTTAGAAAGTTAAATAAACAGAAAAAAAAGTTTCACTTTCCAATCTTTAACTCCCCAGTTCTCCCAATTTTTTTCCTACTGTATCAATTTTTGAAGACATGTCTATCTAAACGAAGTCTGATTAATCTGCAACTAATCCGCCGTCCCCTATTTTGACACACACTTGGATATGATCTTCATTAAATTCGATCCCGAAATAGTCACTTAATCAGATTTCATTTATTTGGATATTCAAAAATGCATTTCTTTTTTGGCAGAAATAAATAAAATAGTTATTATCTGGTTTGACTTTGAAGCACTTATTTAAGATTTACACTGTACACAAAATGAAATATTTTTTGTCTTAATTTAAGGAATGAGAAACACTTTCTTTTTCATATTTTGACACTAAATTCATCAAAATTTGTTTTTAGTCTCGCTACACTCGGTGATATTTTTTTTAATTTTATGGAATTACACCCCTTTTAAAATCCAGGATCCGCCCCTAAAGGTAAGAGTACTTTTGAACTGTGCAGTATATCTGAGGTAGTTAATGCACACCTTAGATGTGCATTATCCAGATTGTAGCACAATAAGAACAAAGAGATTTTACCTATGTTAATTGTTATGTGTTAAGTGTTCTTATAAACACAATGACTTTATATGTTTTCCTTTGGTCTGTCCGTCCATCTGTCTATCCTTGTCACTTCAGTTTCAGTTTGAGATGTTTCTATTTTTGGTTTGTAAGCTTATATTTATAAGTGAGATTTCAAGTTGAGTCTCTTGCTGTTGGTATTAAATTTGTGAGAGTTATTGTGCTAGGAAATTGAGAATTTTGCCAAAATTTCTTAATTTCTTACAAGTGGTAAAGAACGTTATATTACTGGTAATAATATGGACCTTGACAAAAGCTAGATTGGGCTATTGCAAAGTCCATCATCTGTTAGTAACTTTTCATGAATAATTATTATTTACAAGATTGAAAACTCTAACAAAACCTGACCAAATGATTAGAAAACTGAACATCATTTACATAATTATATGTAATTTTTTATATAAAATTATATTATATATCTTTTGATTGGATGTTGTTATGGGTGATATTTGTTACCATGGCAACTGTTGTAAACGATACTTAACGATGGTAGTTTAGAATTAGAGTATATATATGATTCTATGTATTTTCTAAAAGGTTTTAAAAAACAGTTGAGAACATTGAAGTCCCTATACTACAAATAATTACTCTGTTTCCAAGGGGAAAATACGTTGTTATGGTGATAAATTTAAAGAGAGTCCCATGCAATATTCTATTTATTTTGGTAAAGTAGTATTCAAACTTAGTTACTACAATACTAGCTATGCTTTACATATTTGCACTTTTCGGAAAAACACACGAGAAAATTTGATAATCTCACAAAACTCCATGATTCAAAAAAATTGAAAATATGTGTTAAAATCTAAAAGTTGGGTTGAACTGCAATCTTATCTAAAGTGAAGCTTAAACCAAGTTATATCAATGTTATATATGAAAATTCCTGACAAAAGTTTGATTCTATTCAAAATCAGGCTCTGAATTGTAGTGATTTAGCTCATTTTTTAAAGGTTTTACTACGCTTAACTACCAAAAAATAGAGTGTCCGTTACCATGGCAACCACTCATAAATTGATTATGAGATGAAGAACTCTGAAAAAATCCGACCAAACGTTGCAGCAATTATCTTTTCAAGGATCTACATGTATGGAATTTTTTTATTAAATAAATCTTTTATTTAAAACATTTTTTAATTTTTTTTGTTCTTATTTGTTCCTGTTTATCTTTTAAATTATAATATTTAAATGACATCTCCGAGAGATAGATATCGGAATTCATCCCGTGAAGGGGCGTTTCCATAGACGCCATCATTCAAAAGTTAGCCAAATGCGTAAAGTCCGTCCCGGTCGTTATATTGGTATATGTGTAACATACTGAATATTGCGATCGGGAACCAGTCTATTAAACCTATCTCTCTTATGGTCAACACTCTCGTTGTGTTAAATTAAAAAATCCGCGAAAAGTTGATCTAGTCTTTTGCACATACAAGTATGACGTCATATGTCCTGTTCCGGTGTCAAACTTTAACATCAGACATTTTAAAACTTTTCGTACGCTTCAGAATATATTAAAATTTGACAAAAAGAAGATTTTAAGGTGAAAAGTGTGAGTGTTTTGTGTATTATTGAATAAATCAAGTATGTCCGTTGCCATGGACGAAATGTACATCGCCTTAACCTTTGAAAGTCATCAATGACCTAACGAATAGCCAATGGAATTGTCGTAATATCGTCTCATGTTTCTGGATAAGCCAATCAAATTAACGCAAATTTTCGTATCACTTTTTCGTATCACACTCCGTGCACCAAATAAAGTACAAAGCTGAAGAGCTTTGAAGACCCAAAATTAGGAATGGTTTTGCCAAATACAGCTAAGGTAAATTTCTTTTCTATTCTAGTGACAATATTTGTTTTTAGAGAAGCACCAGATCTCAAAATTAGTAGAGGAACACCCTAGGTGCACGATTTGGATTTGGGGGGGGGGAGTAAGTTTTACCCTTGTCAGTCTGTATGTTAGTACGTCCCAAAGTTGGTTTCCATTTTCTAACTTTAGTAATGTCAATTACTGTCCCATTCTGTCAATCACTCTGTATCTTTAAAGGAGTTCGGGTTAAAGGGTCATTCCAACCATGCATAGTAAATAATATATACCGATTCGATTGGCCAATAACTGTTTTAACACATGACGCCACCAATTTACTTGTACATTTTGGAAAATATGCGGACGATAAATCGCAATCCACGGTTCCAAGGAAAGTTTCTTCGAAAAGGGTAAAGAAAGGGGAAATACGCCTTTAATTGTGTAGTAATAAAAGGTTGGTAAGTTTTAATTTATTAAATTTTTTTAATTTAGGCTTCTTCCTAAATTGTTCCATTTTGAAGAATTGCGATTTAATGGTAGATTTTGTTTTATCGTTTCTGTTATATTTATTCTCAATAATTATATAAATTAGTAAAGATTAAGAATTTGACATATTGTGTAAACACCTATAACTATTTTTGAAAACTGTATGTTGCCCGCTAGATGTCTTTAGTTGTTTTTTTCGTTTGATTGCTGTCTTATTAACGTATAACCTACATCTCCTACAATTTAGGTTCCGTTTTGGTGTACTTTCAAATAGGTGTATCATAACTGAAAGGGTTATTGAGTATAAATTAATTGCTTTTCTTTCCCTCAATAATATGCTTAGAGAAAGATGAACCGAGGAGAGATGTACCTAAATTTAGAAAGTTAAATAAACAGAAAAAAAAGTTTCACTTTCCAATCTTTAACTCCCCAGTTCTCCCAATTTTTTTCCTACTGTATCAATTTTTGAAGACATGTCTATCTAAACGAAGTCTGATTAATCTGCAACTAATCCGCCGTCCCCTGTTTTGACACACACTTGGATATGATCTTCATTAAATTCGATCCCGAAATAGTCACTTAATCAGATTTCATTTATTTGGATATTCAAAAATGCATTTCTTTTTTGGCAGAAATAAATAAAATAGTTATTATCTGGTTTGACTTTGAAGCACTTATTTAAGATTTACACTGTACACAAAATGAAATATTTTTTGTCTTAATTTAAGGAATGAGAAACACTTTCTTTTTCATATTTTGACACTAAATTCATCAAAATTTGTTTTTAGTCTCGCTACACTCGGTGATATTTTTTTTAATTTTATGGAATTACACCCCTTTTAAAATCCAGGATCCGCCCCTAAAGGTAAGAGTACTTTTGAACTGTGCAGTATATCTGAGGTAGTTAATGCACACCTTAGATGTGCATTATCCAGATTGTAGCACAATAAGAACAAAGAGATTTTACCTATGTTAATTGTTATGTGTTAAGTGTTCTTATAAACACAATGACTTTATATGTTTTCCTTTGGTCTGTCCGTCCATCTGTCTATCCTTGTCACTTCAGTTTCAGTTTGAGATGTTTCTATTTTTGGTTTGTAAGCTTATATTTATAAGTGAGATTTCAAGTTGAGTCTCTTGCTGTTGGTATTAAATTTGTGAGAGTTATTGTGCTAGGAAATTGAGAATTTTGCCAAAATTTCTTAATTTCTTACAAGTGGTAAAGAACGTTATATTACTGGTAATAATATGGACCTTGACAAAAGCTAGATTGGGCTATTGCAAAGTCCATCATCTGTTAGTAACTTTTCATGAATAATTATTATTTACAAGATTGAAAACTCTAACAAAACCTGACCAAATGATTAGAAAACTGAACATCATTTACATAATTATATGTAATTTTTTATATAAAATTATATTATATATCTTTTGATTGGATGTTGTTATGGGTGATATTTGTTACCATGGCAACTGTTGTAAACGATACTTAACGATGGTAGTTTAGAATTAGAGTATATATATGATTCTATGTATTTTCTAAAAGGTTTTAAAAAACAGTTGAGAACATTGAAGTCCCTATACTACAAATAATTACTCTGTTTCCAAGGGGAAAATACGTTGTTATGGTGATAAATTTAAAGAGAGTCCCATGCAATATTCTATTTATTTTGGTAAAGTAGTATTCAAACTTAGTTACTACAATACTAGCTATGCTTTACATATTTGCACTTTTCGGAAAAACACACGAGAAAATTTGATAATCTCACAAAACTCCATGATTCAAAAAAATTGAAAATATGTGTTAAAATCTAAAAGTTGGGTTGAACTGCAATCTTATCTAAAGTGAAGCTTAAACCAAGTTATATCAATGTTATATATGAAAATTCCTGACAAAAGTTTGATTCTATTCAAAATCAGGCTCTGAATTGTAGTGATTTAGCTCATTTTTTAAAGGTTTTACTACGCTTAACTACCAAAAAATAGAGTGTCCGTTACCATGGCAACCACTCATAAATTGATTATGAGATGAAGAACTCTGAAAAAATCCGACCAAACGTTGCAGCAATTATCTTTTCAAGGATCTACATGTATGGAATTTTTTTATTAAATAAATCTTTTATTTAAAACATTTTTTAATTTTTTTTGTTCTTATTTGTTCCTGTTTATCTTTTAAATTATAATATTTAAATGACATCTCCGAGAGATAGATATCGGAATTCATCCCGTGAAGGGGCGTTTCCATAGACGCCATCATTCAAAAGTTAGCCAAATGCGTAAAGTCCGTCCCGGTCGTTATATTGGTATATGTGTAACATACTGAATATTGCGATCGGGAACCAGTCTATTAAACCTATCTCTCTTATGGTCAACACTCTCGTTGTGTTAAATTAAAAAATCCGCGAAAAGTTGATCTAGTCTTTTGCACATACAAGTATGACGTCATATGTCCTGTTCCGGTGTCAAACTTTAACATCAGACATTTTAAAACTTTTCGTACGCTTCAGAATATATTAAAATTTGACAAAAAGAAGATTTTAAGGTGAAAAGTGTGAGTGTTTTGTGTATTATTGAATAAATCAAGTATGTCCGTTGCCATGGACGAAATGTACATCGCCTTAACCTTTGAAAGTCATCAATGACCTAACGAATAGCCAATGGAATTGTCGTAATATCGTCTCATGTTTCTGGATAAGCCAATCAAATTAACGCAAATTTTCGTATCACTTTTTCGTATCACACTCCGTGCACCAAATAAAGTACAAAGCTGAAGAGCTTTGAAGACCCAAAATTAGGAATGGTTTTGCCAAATACAGCTAAGGTAAATTTCTTTTCTATTCTAGTGACAATATTTGTTTTTAGAGAAGCACCAGATCTCAAAATTAGTAGAGGAACACCCTAGGTGCACGATTTGGATTTAATTGTGCGATGTGGTTTTGATAAAGCTATATGTGCATATTTCTTGTATGGCTTTATGATGTTCCACTGTGGAAGTCATATCTTATTTCGGGTTGGATACAAAATCGTAAATGCTCATATATAGGTTCATCCGTAACCTAGGTAACAGTGTTTAAATATGTGAGACAGCTTCTTAGAAGAAGTTTTGTAAATGTATTTCTCATAGTTTTATGTTAAATTGTGTTCAGTGGTGGTAGCCATATTGAATTTGGATTGGCAACAAAAATTCAAAATTGGTTTTAGGGTATCTATGGATCATTTTTACAATATTTTAAATAAATATGCAAAGAAATTTCTAAGATATTTGCTATTTCAGGTAATCAAAATACATTTTTTGACCCTTTCAACCATCATAAATTTCAGATCTACACCAAAATGTATATAATTTGGTGAAGTACCTTAAATATGAAAATTCCTGCCAATTTTGATTTCAGTTGGCAAGAAAGATTTTGCAGAATATAGAGCAGTGCTGTTATTACCACAAATTTAGATTTAACAAATAAGTTATAAACAATTTAAATTAATTTTAGAAGTCCGTAAGGCCTTGCGAGTTTCGTCCCTTTTTATAAATATGAAGTATAAATGAATTACCATTTGTACTTGGGACTCTTCGGTATGCAGTAAAGATGGTTCAAAATGTTTGTCAAAAACGCCTGGCATCATGCATGTACATGTATTGCAATAAGCAGGTTTTGTGCATTTAATTTTAATTGGCTGTCTAGCAGACGGAGAATGTTAGTTTCTAATGGAAATACTATATTTAATCTTCCGGCTTAACCCTTTCCTCCATAATGACGCCTTTTGACGCCTCCCCTTTTACTCCATAATGACGCCTTTTGACGCCTCTGTTAACAACCTCAGTTGAAACACTTTGTCCTCGAGTAATCCGTGTCAAAATTTATCAAATTTGTATCCAAAATAAGAAGTATAAACTTGTGAATAACTGGTGTAAATTTTCTTGATGAAATAATTGTTTATCAACGTGAATTATAAATTTAAACTTGTTGTTGTTTTCTTTTTTTTAACGCCGTCGCCATTTTGTCCAACTTTTTGTTGACAACTTTTCAAAGCAGCTGAAATTGCATTAATTACGATTTTTGTCATAAGTTATTGATAACAACTGTTGATTGAATGCCTTATCATTATTTTGTACGATACAGTTTCGAGTTAAATGACTTTTGGTAGATTTTTAAAATTTTTAAAATGATGGAAGATCAAGTCGATGTCATTTCCCAGTTTAGAGCAGAAGAAAATTGCAATAAAATACTCTGCATTACACAATTGTGTTTAAAATAGCATTTGGAATATCAGAAATTCTATTAAGAATTGAAAGATATGCAGTCGATGCCATACCACTCTTTTTCCCGACACATTTTGAACAAGAAGGTGATACCGTGTAAAATGTAAACATGTGAATTCTTTTGGGAATCCCTTTTCCGACTTCCGGCGATTACGCATCAACGAATCATAAAGTGGGCGGGAACACATAACTTTTATTAACCAGAAAAAACATTTCATTGCAATGTTTTAAGGAAATATTTCAAGAAAACGGAATGATTTTTAAACCTCAATCATTTTCTTAATAAATTGAACGTAAATAACTAGTTTTTCAACTTTTTTCTGATCGAACTTCTAAACCCCGCCCACGGCTCGGAATTCATAATATAGTACCGTACTTGCAGTGCTGTTTTCTCATAAAAAAGACGAAACCCTTTTATCCTCGTACTTTATTTTAATAAATACATCTATACAGTATTCCGTGAACTTCTATGTTCATGAAATATCATTTTGCAAAAAAAAAAATACACAGCTTTTACTTTTGTGTACTTGGCAATTCATTTTGGATAATAAAACATGGCCGACTAATGAAATGGAGATTTTCCTTTCTTCCCAATCCTCACAGTTTTCGGAGTTCGGGTTATCAGATTTAGAGGACGAAAATGACAGTCCAGGTTCAGTTAGCCCTCCTAGTTCAGTGAGAACATCAGATTTATTATTTGATGAAGAATCTGAAGTAGCTTCAGACCTTTCTGACAGAAACCCTGATTCTGATATTGAGGAAGACGATGATGAATTGCCGTACAGTGATGGTGAGTTTGAATCACAGCTGAGTGAAATTCCGAGCAGCCAACTCACTAGTGTATCTGATGATGACTTTTGGTCTGAACAGTTGGAGGATATTGAAATACCAGATTTCAAGGAAATGACAGGTCCTTTGCACATGTTGCCATTGAACGGACAAGCTGTTGATTTTTTTCAGTTGTTTTTTGAAGAACAATTTTTCAACACCTATCAGAGCAAACAAACTTGTATGCTGAACAGACTTCAGAAAATGATCAGCATTGGGAAGAGGTAAACAAAATGTTATCATAAATATTGAGATTGGTGTATGTTTCATGTCTTATAAATGAAACTGTCCTCCATCAATCTTAACTTTTTCTTTAAAATCTTCTATGGACCTGGGAAAAAGAGATGGGGAGTAATGAAGATGTCTATTCTAAAGACAGAGAGAGGGTTGGAGGGTTATGTTGATAATTTTTGAGGCAAGTGCTGGTTTTATAAGGGTAAAGTAATGTACACATATCAAAAACACGGGCTGATCCAGCCATTTATAAAAGGGGAGGTCCAACTATATGTCCCTATTCAAGTGCATTGATTGTAAAAAAAAGGGGGTTCCAAACCCCCCCCCCCCCCTTGCGGATTCGCCACTGCAAATGCCTAACAGAATTTGTTAAAGTCTTGCATAATATTGCTATCAAAAATGTACTTCTGCGCTTTCCATAGGCGGATCCAGGGGTGGGCCCGGGCTCTCCCTCTTGTGGGAAAATTTGTTTGATTAATAGGGAATCACTGAAGCATGACTGGAGCGCCCACAATCAAACAGCAGTAGCAAGGGACACTGAAGGTTTCGACAAACTACATAAAGTTAGACCAATCATCAACATGGTAGATCATACTTTCAAAGACCATTACAAACCAAAACAGAATCAAACAGTGGATGAAGCAATGGTGAAATACAAGGGAAGATTTTCAATTAAACAGTACATGCCAGGTAATTTTATTATTTGTACACAATTGAATACAATCCTTATTCTTCTTTTACATTGGAGGTCTAAGTAAAATTGGTAATGGGGAATGTGTCAAAGAGACAACAACCCGACCAAAGAGCAGAACAAAATGTTTTTCAATCTGGTTGCATTTCATTCCTTTATTTTCGACTTTTGAGTTTGAATATCCCTGTGGTATCTTTCCCCTCTCTTTCACTTGTAAATATATTGTCATTTGATTTTATTTCTGCTAATTTCAATATAAACAAACAATTGACATTCTAAGATGACTGTCGCCTTTTTCATTTAAAACATCTGCAAAATCATATTTTAGTTAGATCTCTCAACATTCTTGAAAACAAATATCAATTTTTGGCCTTTATAGCTGAATATCCGGTGTAGTTTTGCTCATTGTTGAAGGCAGAACGGTGACCTATAGTTGTTAACATCTATGTCATTTGGTCTAAGATGGCGAGTTGTCTCATTGGCAATTATACCACATCTTCTTATTTTAACATTTTTCTTTATAGACCTGAAAAAAATTAGAAATAGAATGTGAAATGATGATTTTTTTGTCAGGAAAACCAATCAAAAGAGGCATGAAAGTTTGGATGCGGGCTGATTCAACATCTGGATACTGTCATCAGTTCAATGTATACATGGGCAAGGACGATCCAAACAAAGGTCCTAAACTAGGGGAAAAGTGGTGAAACTGCTATACAAGGACCTCAAATGGAAAGGACACCATATATATATATGGATAGGTAATTTCTTAATTACATTAAAATAGGAAAAACAATAATGAATCTAAAGTGTATATTAATAATTACACCTTGAAATATGCAAATTAACAGAATATTGACCATGAGTGTTGTACTGATGCCTACAATGAGATGTTGTGAACATTCGTCAAATGTCAAAAACAATTAATAAAATATGAAGAAACCTAGATAGTAAATAAACAAGGAGATAAACATGGGCTTAAAAAAAATACAAACAAAATTATGAATAGAACAAGGATTTGGGATAGAGGTTTAAAAACAAATTTTTAATCTCTTGTGTTATAGTTGATCGACCTCATTTTTGGAAAAGATAAATCATGGAAACAAAAATTATACTTTTTTCATATTTATTTTCAGATACTTTACATCAGTACCATTGTTTAGATGTTAAGAAAGAAATGGCATTTATGGATGTGGTACAATAAAATGCACAGCAGTTGGTCTTCCAGAAGACATAACAGATCCCCCCAGGATGGCTCGAGGGGACAGTATTGCCCGCCAGAATGGCAAGTTTTTAGCAACCGTGTGGCAAGATAAGAAAAAAGTAAGTAAACAGAAAATAATATGTAGAAAAAATGAAAGGATATGGAGTAAATGTACATGGGACAAAATCGCACACAATACATAGAAAACATAGAAAATTATCAATGAACAGGGCTTTTATTCCTGTTCTTCATCTTCACAGTTGATGTAGGGTCTTCAACAATGAACGAATCATTCATACCCTACAACAAGGTCAAGACGGCCCCTAGCGTGGACTTAAGCGGTACTATTGATGTAAATGTTTTAGTGACATATGAGGAAAATTTATCAATAAAACGATTTAAATAAAATAAGAATTCATTTAAATCTAACTTATTTTACAGATCATACTAATGGGTTTTTAGTTTCATATCTATTTGTGAAATAGGAAAATGAACCTAAAAAAAACCTTTTGACAGATAAGATTAAAAAAATGTCATATTAATTTACAGGATTTGTTGCTCAAAGTTAAAGGTCTTTGTTGTCATTTAAAAATGAAGAACAGCAATTAAGAATTGTTTTCCAATTCCTTGGTCTGTTATTGTACTCTATTGATGCTATTCTGAACAATTAACAAACTTCTTTTCAGGTGCATTTCCTGTCAACCAACTCTAATCCAACAGGTGAAGGCTCCACCTTTAGAAGACTGAAAAACGGCACTAGGATTGAAATAAACAGATCACCCCCTGTTGAAGGTTATCACAATTACATGGGAGGTGTAGACAGAAAAAATCAGCTCCGTGCTAAAACACATGTAGGCAGACCAGCAAAGAAATGGTGGAAATATTTGTTTTTTTACATTATCAACTTATGCATTACTAATGCGTTCATTGTTATGAATGAATCTGTTGGTTATCAACCAAGGAAGAAGCGCTATTCCTTGTTGGATTATCGCATCGACATTGCCAAGCAACTGATTGGGAATTTCACCAAAAGGAACAGGAGAATCGTTTTTCAACAACCTAACAATAACCATGTTAGTGTTCGTTTGAACAGAACAAAAAGAAGATGCAAATTTAGCACTAAGCAGGGAGAAAAGAAACGAAAAGAAACTGTATATGGCTGCTCGAACTGTAACATTCATTTATGCAGAGAATCCTGCTTTGAACACTATCATCAGCAACATGGACTGCCATTTGCCATTTGACTTTGAGCATTAAAATATTGGATTACAAAACAAATCTATATTGAATTCATTTATTCTATTATGCTATTTCATGGCAGTCAAATTTAATTGGTGGAATAAGCCAGAGTGCCGAAAGAGAACCACCAGAAATACTGACAATCCTAGTCAATTAAGATTGGAGTCGAGCGCACCTGCCTCCTGCCTGATTTAAACTCACAACCTCAGTGTTGATAAGCTAGTGTTACAGATGTTCAACTACTTAGACCACTAAGCCACTGTTGCCCTTTTTTTTTAGAAGCTTATTTTTTAAAGACATCATTTGGTTGCAAGAAGTAAAGTTTTTCCAGTGAATGAAATGATACATTTTTTTGAAAATGGTTTTTTTTATGGACTGTTGTTCAATTTGCATATTATAAAGAAATTTCCTTTGGTTGCTATGGATGGAAACTGTTGCTAGGGAAACATATTATGATAAAACATCCCTTTATGAGTCAACAAACATGAATTCTTTTTAATTTATTTTTAATTTCATCACAATTTACTTTGTTGCTAGGGAAATAAATCTGTTGCTATGGAAAAAAATTGGGACGTTTTCACATAAAAAAAAGGTTAACATTCAGCTTATTCATAGACAGTCAAACATATCATGGTTTCCATAAGATGTAACTGCTGTTACAAGTGTCTACCCTAATTTTAGCGTATTTTCGTATTTATATCTATAAAATTGTTACCATGGCAACAAAATATATGAAAAAAAATTACCAGAAAATAAAGTTCTTATTTTGATATATAACTGACCAAAATTATATATATTTAACTGGTCTATTAAAGGCACAGTCAATATTTCATTTAAGTAAGCTTATTTTCAACATTTTATTGAAAAATCCTATTCGAAACAGGTATGTAAAAAAAAAGTTGTCATGGAGGAAAGGGTTAATAGTTGATGTTATGCTTCCATAATACCATGTGCTGGCAGTTGTTAAAGAGATTTATAGATTATACAAAATGTTTCAACCATCTTACCTTACAGTTCATATGATCATGTACATGTATAGATGGGTTGTCTGTTTTCAAATCTGAATTCCATACAGAATGTATATGCATAACAAAAACCTGAGCTCAATGCAAATAACTTAAAAAAACCACTTAGACAGAAAGCTCAATAGACCTTTTTCATACTACCGACTTTTGACTCCAGAGTTTATATTTTTTCGACAGGTTACCTACTCTGTGGTAAGACATCCTGGTATTCGGTCAAGTAAGAGCAACGTAAAACAGTAAAATCAAGCTTTTAATCGATACAATTTATGGGGAAAATTAACTGCTTTATATTTTCTTAACACGATAAAATCATCAGAAAACAGAAAACTTTCCCCTCAAATTGCACGGATTATGTGTTTGATTTTTCTTCTTTTGGTTGCTCTTACTTGACCGAGTACCAGGATGTCTAACCACAGAAAAGGTAACCTGTCGAAAAATTATATAATCCGGAGTCATTAGTCGGTAATATGAAAATACTCTATCCAGTGATATACCTTGTAATACTGGCCATAATCATGGTAACTTGAATTCTTTACAACTGATTGTTACCAAACTGCATGGAGATCCTATACAAATTATGCAAATTATTTCTATTGGGTGTAAAAAGACAAAGGAAGCTGTGGCAGAAATATTCTGTACAAAGCTAGTTGTAGTCACTACATGCACAAGTGCTGACCATGCTTCTCATTTTGACACATGAACTGACTTTAACCTTTTAATAGACAACACTGGGTAACAAACATTTAATACAGTAACTATAACATGTTTTAACGTCTATATTTTTTTTCTTTTTTGGATTTGGTTTGTTCTTACTCTAGTTCACAAATGGACCAATATATATACATTTTATTTACATAAACAAATGTTCTGTCTTTAAAAGGACCAGCTGACTAATCTAGCAATTATGCTGTCGGATAGAGAAATATTTTCAATCATAAATGTCCAGTAAGGGAACACCATTAAACTCTGAGGAGGTGTTAGGGTTTTTCTCTAAAAATGATATTTCCAACTTTGAAGAAATAAGTATTTTGACCAAGCAGAAGGGAAAAATAAATTTTCTGATTGAATGAGAGTTTTTGCCATTAAATTCAATATATAAAGAAAATTCCAAAAATCGAAAACTTACTTTTATCAATCCCTATCAATCCCAACAGTAACGTTCAGTTTTAAACAGATCAATCCAGGCATATTGGAGTTAGTGAACGATATGTGAAAAATTGCCTACATTCAAATAATTAAAGACCTTTAACTCTTGAACGAAACAGAAAATTAAAAAATCGAAAGGGAATTTCCTTTTACCAATCTTGACAATAATATAAAGTTTTATGAAAATGAATCCAGGCATACTGGACTTGGTGCGCTATAGGTGAAAAATTGCCTTAATTCAAACAGTTAAAGTCCCGTAACTCTGGAACTTCAAAGCAAACAATTTTCCAACTTGAAAGTAGGCATTCTGCCTACAAGACTAATGATGTGTTAAAATTACATGATAATTGGTTAAAGCAAATATGATTTATCGTATGAAGTGTTGACGGACAAACATACATTGGTATACCATAAAATACAAAGACAGGACGTATAAAAATAAACAAAAAAATATTATTACCCCCCCCCCCCCCCCCCCCTCCTTTCAAGTTAATTGGTCGTTGCCTAAGCAAAAAGTGTGGCATCATATATTTTGTAGCCAAAATCACATTAAAACATTAAGATACAGTTTTTCTCGTCCCTATTATATGATTATTGATAACTGTTATATTTACTTTACCAATGGATTTATTTTTAAGCGGAGGAAATAAAATTGTGTGGTGGCTCATTATTTGGGATCGTTTCAGTATTTCAACCAATCAGCAGAATTTTAATTTTCATGATTGTAGAAATTATTTATTTTGGATGGGGATTTTGCATGCTAAATATGAAATTATACAAAAATGGGACGCTTTTAGAAAATATAACATCCATTGAAAAATGGTACATTTTAGTTATAGATTGGTCAGATTTGGGTTCCATGTATTAATATCATTCAACCAGCTCTCCTTCGTTACTCTTGAAAAAATCAGGGTATTATCCGACCAATTTGGTTCACCACAAACAATATTTATATATATATATATACACAATCATAGGTTTGAACGTTGTTTTCAATTTAGACTTGTTTATATACACAATTGTACATGTACAAATGTAACAAATCTAATTTTTTTATCTCCTCTATTATGTGGTCCATAATTCTTTATTCTGAAGTTCCAACAAAAAAAAAGGAGAAAAGATTATTTCCTAATTTTTGCTTTATTAAGATGGACTGCACCTGATTTCGGAAGTTCCGGCACATGTCCTGTTGGTTCTGCTTTGTTTTAAAAAACGTAATATATGATATCTGAATGCCAATAAGAAAGATCTTGACATGTAAAAGATATGTGCATGATAACATTCCATAATAAACCTGAATGAAAATGATTGTTTCGGTTCGCTTTACAATAATTATATTTCTGCAAAAAGGGATTATTACTTATTGAGTAGTATCAAGACGGAATGAAATCAAAATTTAGTACTAAATACTGCTTACCGAAATAACTAAAAGAAAGCATAAATATATTCTCAAGGGAACGTTCCTATAGTACCCAGGACGAAAGTGACCCATTCAGCTGTTCAGCTTCATTAAACCATAGTTCGGTGAAAATAAATATAAACATACATAAATTGTGTTATATTACCTTATCATGGTACTTTACTTACGGGCACCATTTTGGAGGGTGCGCAGTTCAATTTATCAGGTTACATGAAACCACATGCTTTCAAGGGAAGTAATTGTTGACACACTAGATTATAGATTTTCTGTATGATCTCAAGTAGATCGTTAACCAACATTGCAGCCTAGATATAGAAATATTTTGTGTAACTCCCTTCCAGGGATGGGGTAATTGAAAATGTAATTGTAATTAAGTGTAATGCATTACAATTTTCCATATAATTGAATGTAATGTGTAATTGAGCATCTTTTAAATTACATGTAATGGTAATTTAATTAATTACATTGAAAATAGCATGTAATGCTAAATTACTTTTCAATTACATGTGCATGTAATTTTTTATGTTAATTATAAGAAATTATGTTAATATTAATTGTAAAATAATATTTTATTCACATATATTAATGAGAAACCAACAAATCCTAATGAAACTTTTAGAGCAAATTGCCATTAATGTACTTCTAAAATATCTGGAAGTTTGACTTTGTGACTTACATGAAGGTAAAAATGTTTTAAATCCTTGCACACACTAATTTTGTCAAATTAGTATACACAATAAATTTATAGAAATAAAATTATCAGCTGTAAAAACAAATGACAATTAGTCTGATTAATATGTGTGTAAAACAGCCTAGGGACAATGTAAACTATTACATGTATTTTATCTAATTAGCAGATGTATACAAATATATGAAGCGTTATACTTCAATTATTTTGAATGTTATAACAACTATATTTCTTTTGAAATTTTTAAAGAACAAAATAAATTTGTAAATTATATAAAACTTTTTAATTAAATTACAAAGAAATCCTTCTTCTTAAAAATGAGAAGAAAATAAGTTAACAACCTAAGTTGGCTACCTTAATTAAAGGAAATTCAATGGTATTTGACCAAATGCAAAAAAAAAAAACGGATGCCATAGTGATCTTTGTTGCCTTTGACATATATATAGCTTGGCAATAGTTAAAATTGAAAAGTTTAGAAATTTAATGACAATAGACAATAGCTGACAAAAAATACCAGTTATCAAGTAAATGAAAACACTTTACATCCAAATTGTCACATAAGCTTACAATAGATATAAGAAGATGTGGTATGAGTGCCAATGAGACAACTCTCCATCCAAGTCACAATTTATAAAAGTAAACCATTATAGGTCAAAGTACGGTCTTCATCACAGAGCCTTGGCTCGTGCGATATATATATATAAAGAATCAAGAGGTTAAATTCAGCTGAGGGAAGAAGATTTAACATTGTTGGGCTAAATTTGAGACAAGTTATATATATTTACATTGTACATGTACATAATTTATTGGTTTATACAATTCTGATAAAATGTAATGTGTAATTTAATTAATTACTTTGGTAAAGTAATTGTAATTTAATTAATTACATTGCCAAAACTGTGTATTGGTAATTAGTGTAATTGATCATTTTTTGCAATGTAATGGGTAATTCAATTAATTACATTCCAATGTAATTGACCCCAAGTCTGCTCCCTTCAGAGTTGAATGAAAAATGTTCTCACCAATACGTTAGTGTTCAAGTTAATTGGTTATATTTACTTGTGAAGCGATGGCCTGTATATTTCTTTCTAGATGTTTCTGTTAGTCGAGGATATTCCGAAGACCGGTGACGTCATTCAATGCCTTCCGAAAAGTAAAATCCTGGCCAATCATCGGGACTTTTAATTTTACAATAATTTATTTAAAGATGAGGATATTCATCTTTTTAATGGAAATTATACAAAAATGAGACGCTTTTAGAAAGGGAAATACAATTAAAATTGTAACATTTAATCAAATGATTGATTGGATCGGGGTTCTGTGTTTTCACATTATTTGTATTTCTCTCCCTACTCTTGAAAATTGTGGAGGTATTTTCCGACCCAAATGGTTCACCACAAACTTTATTTTTATATATATACTGAACCGCAAAAGAAAATTGAGGCAAACATGATACAAGAATAAATGCCATATTTTTTATTGAATGTGCATATAAAAATCATTGGTATTGCACAAATTCACATCATTTCAGTTCATTCACTGTTCATTGATAAAGTTACGTAATAAATTAGCATAATTTCATTCATTCAATATTTGATTATAATCTTCAAGACTGTTTTGGAGAAGGAACCTATTTATGTCGATTTCAAAAATGGTTCTATCGTAAACTATGTTGCACAATAGTGGCCATCATGGTTTTAGAGAAAAACTCTTATGGTTTTATTGTATGTCACCCTGGATGTCATTGCTGATTTCAGTTAGGTAATACAAATTGCAAATTAACATAGGATCACCTTAGTACCATTAGTACAAGATTTTATTTAAGTATGTAAGAGCGAGAGTTTCTGAGAAGAATTTATGTGTATGTATACGTATTTCATATAGTTCTATGGTTAAAATTGTTCAATGGTGCAAGTGGTGGTGGTTATCTTGAATTTGGCCTTGGCAACAAAAACTAAAATTGATATTAGACTATCAATGGATCATTCCTTCAAAAATTTAAACAAATATGCTGATCACAAGATCTTTGCAATTTCAGGCAATCAATATACATGTTTGGCCCTGGTGGTTATTTTTAAATTCAGATTCACAAATTCAATCGTACTTCTACATCATTTAGTCTCTGATGGTTAGTTGTCTCATTGGCAATCATACCACATCTTCTTATTTTCATTTTGTAATGGAAAGTACATATACCTTCAAATATGAAGATTCCTGTTAAGTTTGGGTCAAGTTGGCAAGAAAGAATTTGCCGCTGATTGAAATATAAAAAAAAATAGACTGTACTTCACACAACCTTTTCGTCTAGGTGAGCTAATAGATGCAGAAAGTATAATTTTATTCTTTCTTTTGAAAAGTTTTCTGCCTAGAATCACAAGGCCTGATTGAAGTGATAAAAAGTTTGTTTTTCAAATAAAGAATTAATTTTAATAAAATTGTCTTTTTTGTTCATGATAATTAATTTTCTAGAATTCTATTATTTTCTGTAGAAAGATGAACTTTTTTAACAAATGTGGTGATAAAAATAAGAGCATGATGTTTATAAATGGTGGTAAAACATAGAGCAGTGCAGTTGTAACCATTAATATGATTGACACGAATTTAGATTAAACAAATAATGACAAAAGTTGAACAAAAAACAATTGAACAATCTTAGATGATTTTGGAAGTAGTTAAGTACTTGTGAGTTTCGTCCTTTTACATATATACATGCATAAATGAATGACCATTTGTGCTTTGGACTCTACAGTATGCAGTACAGATGGTTAAAAATGTGTTTAAAACATTAATTGTTGATAGTCTTTTTTTGTTGTACTTCATTATGCTTACTAATTATTGGCTCCCTGGCAGATGAATAAGAGAATATTTGCTTAACAAGCTCACATACCCAAGGCCTCGAATAAAAAGGCAAACGCTTTTAAAAATGGCATGATGGGATAGTTTTAGATATTAATCTATTTGTTGTTATTTCAGGCAGTAATTAAATTGTACAAAAACATATTTTTAGTAAGCTTGACCTTACAATTGATCTATTGACTAAACATGAAATATGTGACCACATGTCCAAGTAAGGTTGCAAAGTAAAATAGTATTTAATAAAGAAACCACTTTTCTGCAATAATTTCTGTCTATCAAATTAGCAGCTTTGACCTAGTTCAATGATGTGGTGACAGCAAAACCAAAAGTGATCTAAGACTTCCTCTCATTATATGTGACCATTTTATATCAAGGTAAAATTGCAATCCCATGTATAGTAATTTGATTTTGCATCTTAAAATCACCTTTTTACATACATTTCAGTCTATTTTAGGTAACAGTGACCTTGGACAACATGACCTCAAATCTTTTAGTATATGTGACTATATGTATATCAAAGTATGGTTGAGATCCCTATGTAGTATTAGATTTAGATTCAAGAAACATTTTTTGTCTCTAATTTCTGTGTATTTTTTAGTATCTTTGACCTTGACCTTAAATGTTGTGACCTCGATATCAATAGGTTTCGTTCTCTTTTTATATGTGACCATATAACTAAGTGTTTTACACGAATTAAGTGGCATAATCTTGGACAAATTTACAAACGGTGCATTACATTTGCGCGCATAACCATTACAATTACGTGTCGGACACTAATTACTCTTTTAATCTAGGGTTATTTCTATTTGGCATCTGATAATCTCTTTAATCCTTTAACTGCATGTGCTTATAAATATTGTTATTGTTTGTAAACCAGGTTTAAACCATCATTTTCTACATAAGGAAATGCCCTTACCAAATTAAGAATATGACAGTTGTTTTCCATTCGTTTTATGTGTTTGAGCTTTTGATTTTGCCATTTGATAAGGGACTTTCCGTTTAAAATTTTCCTTGGAGTTCGGTATTTTTGTTAATTCATTTTTTACATTATATTTAGTTTGTTATTCGGTCTGGTCTCAAGATTTGAACAAATATATATTTATATTCATCTTTACATATATAATCACAAATTCTCCAATTGAGGTAAATAACCAAATCTATTTAAGATAGTTTGGAGCTTTTGTCCAGTCATGCCGGTCTTTATATACATTTGTGAAATAAAAAAAGTTTCACATTGCTTCTGTACATACTCCAAATACAAAGTAAAATCACAAAAATACTGAACTCCGAGGAAAATTCAAAACATTGTGTAAGAGATGTTTGCAAGTTTTTGACGCACCATGAGGATGATAATCAATTTTTGTACATATAAATAAAGCTGGTGAATCTGAGTGGTCTAGATCTTGGCATAACTCTCTATCTTATCCTACAATCAGCAAATTATTTTATGAATAACGCCCATATGCACAATACTCAGGTTTAAGAATTTCCATGTCTATCTTATTAGTCCCCTACCGACGAAGTCAAAGGGGACTTTAGGTTTGCACTTCGTCTGTCTGTCTGTCTGTCTGTCTGTCTGTTTGTCTGTCTGTCCGTCAGTCTGGCAAATCAGTTTTCCACACTTTTTTTCTTCATGCTTAAAGATATTGATTTGATATTTAGTGTATTGTTTTATCATGACAAGTTACAGATCAAGTTTGAATTTTGTTCCGGTCTGATGATTTTGTACAGAGTTATGGTCCTTGGACTTAGAATAATCAGTTTCCGCATTTTTTTAGGTCATGCTTAAAGATATAGATTTGTAATTGGTATATATTTTTCGTCATGCTTGAAGATATTGACTTGATATTTTATAAAGTTCACACCATGACAAGTTATAAATCAAGTAAGCATTTTGTTCCAGTACAATGAATTTTTTACCGGTAGGGGACAATGTATTTCCATGCAATGCTCTCAGAATGCTTGTTTTGTATGCTTCAGATTTTTGTTGATTTTTTGGTACTTAAATTGTGAACAAATTGCAGGTCTTCCCATATATCATGTTTATGCAAGGTAAAATACATTGGACAAAATAAAGAAAAAATCCATGCCTTACCGTACATGTTCATATACTTGTTTCCTTTTTGTCCAATTTACGCATGCACACAAAATGCAGCAGATATATAATTTGCTTGACGCCTTCCTACAATGCGAAAGCCATTTTTTGTCAGGTTGATATTGAAAACAAATTTAATTTTCAACTTTATAACTAGCTCTGTACCATTGTACATTTTGTACTTCTACAGACCCCTCATCTTGGAAATGTCCTTGTGAGAATTTCTCCTCACGTAATACTATTACTTAATATAAATACTTATAAAAAATAAAACTTGTATAGGTATGCGCAATTATCATGAACTTTACTTAAGTATACGGGTTCCAGTTCTTATTACTTAAAACTGACTAAAAAACATTCAAAGTTGCCGTCACTTGGTCACTGTTAAATCTGACAAACAGACAAGTTATTTCATAGCCTTGGATCCTGGCTCACTGCGTATGCTGCCTGACATTATATATTCGAGAGTATATAATCAGTCTCCGCTGTGGATAGTAAACTAGGATAGTCATTAGCAAATACATGTTATTTCTAGTTTATTTATGTTAATAGAACACAGAAAAATAACGGATTTTGGGAAAAAGGGGAGGGCTAAAATAAATGTTCTGTCCCCATGTACCTATGGGTTAGGTATAATCAGTATTCTTAATGAAGGATGTCGTTTTAACTCCTCCTACAGTTTTCAATCCAGAGCCTTCAATCATTCTAAAACTATTTTATAAATATTGAAAATTATTTGAACCCATTTATTTTAGCAAATCGCTAATGAATTTTTTTTTTTTGAATTAGATAAATGTACATCAAATAATGCCGGTTTTTTCTAAAATCATGAAAATTTAATAAAAACGAATTATTTCCCAAGAATTTTTATACAAACTTATGGCATAATTATGTAAAGAAGATATTCCAAATGTTTTTTGTACAAAAATCCGCTTGTGTTTATCTTTTGAAACAAAAAAAGTTTGGTATGTTCTTCCGAAGGATAGAAATTTTCAAGGACCCAAATTTTGAGTAAATATCTAAAATTCCGACCCCATTTATCCCTAAAAGTACCACATACACATGATAAAGGTATATTTTGTACATATTTGGGGTGACGAGGTGAAGAATAGCTTGTGTGCAAATTTTCGTAGAGAAATCACTGTAGAATCAAAACTGTATCGTATGCCCTGAAGGCAATTTTCAGCAAATTTTTAAGTGGAGGGTTTAATAAACTTCTCTTATAGTCTTCAAAATTCTGAGAATGTTTAACATACTAAACATGATTGCACCTTAAGCTTTGTGCACAAATTTGATGAGTTTATGCGAATTTTAAGATGGTAGAACTTCACAAAAATAGTCTGTAAGTTATAATTAAAGGCTTTGATTTTGTGTAAGCTCCTACAGTTTTGTCTCGCCTGCGACAAAAGTCGCAGAATGCGATACATAGGGATTACAATCCGGCGGCGACGGTGACGGTGTAAACTGTTTGTATAAAGCTTTATATTTCAGAAGGTAGAAGACCTAGATGATTGAAATATTGTATGCAGATAACTTATGTACGATGTTTCCTTCTGTCATATGCACATTGTCCTTGACCTCATTTTCATGGTTCAGTGTTCAGTGACTGCTTGGATTTTTTTATTATTTTTTTTCACATATATGGCTCCTTTGAAAGGTTTACATGTTTTTCGGACAAGGTTAACCTGACCTGGACCTCGTTTTATGAATCAGTGATCAAGGTTACGTTTACGTGGTCATGTCCGTATCTCAGATACGATAAGCAAAAGGTCAACTGTAGTTGGTGTATGAAATGATTGTATGGAACACATCGGACTGGCGGGTTTCCTCTGACCTTGACATAATTTTCATGGTTCAGTTGACAATATTTAGTTTTTGTGGTGATTAGGGTATTTCAAAGATATGATAATCAATAGGGCCTCTATATTTGGTGTATGGAATGATTGTAAGGTGTACATGTCCGACTGGCGAATTTCATCTCACCTTGACCTCATTTTCATGGTTCATTGGACAATGTTAAGTTTTGTGGCTTAGTCTTTTTCTTGATACTATAAACAACTTAACCTCAATATTTTGTGTACGAAATGATTGTAAGGTGTACATGTCTGTCTGGCAGGTTTCATATGACCTTGACCACATTTTCATGGTTCATTAGTCAATGTTAAGTTTTTAAGATTTTGTCAGTTTAATAGATACTATAAGCAATGGGTCAATTATATTTGGTGTATGGAATGATTATAAGGTATATATTTCTGTCTAACAGGGTTCATATGACCTTTTTCCTATTTTTCATTGTCTATTGGTCAATTTTAAGTTTTCGCGGTTTTGTCAGTTTTTTTTAGTAGAAATAAGTCAACCCATTTGGTGTATGGAACGATTTTAAGTTGTACATGTCTGTTGGGCAGGGTTTATCTGACCTTGACCTCATTTTCATGATTTATTTGCCAATGTTAAGTTTATGTAGTTTGGTCTGTTTTCAAGGTACTTTAAGCAATAGGACCATTATATTTTGTTTAATGAATGATTGTAAGGTGTACAAGTTTGTCTGGCATGGTTCATCTAATCTTGACCACATTTTCATGGATCATTGATAGTGTTATTTTCATGCGATACTTGTAGTATATAAAACAAGCATATTACAGACTTTCAACATAAATTTAATCTGAAGTATACCAGAGAGACATTTCAGCGTGTGCACTGTTTTGTAATTTCTAAAATGTGCGCATAGGCATTAAAAATGTGCATCTGTCTTTGTGTACTAGTTTATATTTATAATATTTATAAATGAATCGTTTACAAAACTTTGAATTGTTCGAAATATTTAGGATGTTTTACTTCAGGAATAGATTACCGTAGCGGTATTTGGAAAATCTCTCGGTATTTTGGGTCTTAAATGCTCTTCGTACTATATTTGGCCTTTTATGTTTTTTATTCGAGCGTCGCTGATAATTCTTTTGTCTCTAATTTCTGTGTATTTTTTAGTATCTTTGACCTTGACCTTAAATGTTGTGACCTCGATATCAATAGGTTTCGTTCTCTTTTTATATGTGACCATATAACTAAGTGTTTTACACGAATTAAGTGGCATAATCTTGGACAAATTTACAAACGGTGCATTACATTTGCGCGCATAACCATTACAATTACGTGTCGGACACTAATTACTCTTTTAATCTAGGGTTATTTCTATTTGGCATCTGATAATCTCTTTAATCCTTTAACTGCATGTGCTTATAAATATTGTTATTGTTTGTAAACCAGGTTTAAACCATCATTTTCTACATAAGGAAATGCCCTTACCAAATTAAGAATATGACAGTTGTTTTCCATTCGTTTTATGTGTTTGAGCTTTTGATTTTGCCATTTGATAAGGGACTTTCCGTTTAAAATTTTCCTTGGAGTTCGGTATTTTTGTTAATTCATTTTTTACATTATATTTAGTTTGTTATTCGGTCTGGTCTCAAGATTTGAACAAATATATATTTATATTCATCTTTACATATATAATCACAAATTCTCCAATTGAGGTAAATAACCAAATCTATTTAAGATAGTTTGGAGCTTTTGTCCAGTCATGCCGGTCTTTATATACATTTGTGAAATAAAAAAAGTTTCACATTGCTTCTGTACATACTCCAAATACAAAGTAAAATCACAAAAATACTGAACTCCGAGGAAAATTCAAAACATTGTGTAAGAGATGTTTGCAAGTTTTTGACGCACCATGAGGATGATAATCAATTTTTGTACATATAAATAAAGCTGGTGAATCTGAGTGGTCTAGATCTTGGCATAACTCTCTATCTTATCCTACAATCAGCAAATTATTTTATGAATAACGCCCATATGCACAATACTCAGGTTTAAGAATTTCCATGTCTATCTTATTAGTCCCCTACCGACGAAGTCAAAGGGGACTTTAGGTTTGCACTTCGTCTGTCTGTCTGTCTGTCTGTCTGTCTGTCTGTCTGTTTGTCTGTCTGTCCGTCAGTCTGGCAAATCAGTTTTCCACACTTTTTTTCTTCATGCTTAAAGATATTGATTTGATATTTAGTGTATTGTTTTATCATGACAAGTTACAGATCAAGTTTGAATTTTGTTCCGGTCTGATGATTTTGTACAGAGTTATGGTCCTTGGACTTAGAATAATCAGTTTCCGCATTTTTTTAGGTCATGCTTAAAGATATAGATTTGTAATTGGTATATATTTTTCGTCATGCTTGAAGATATTGACTTGATATTTTATAAAGTTCACACCATGACAAGTTATAAATCAAGTAAGCATTTTGTTCCAGTACAATGAATTTTTTACCGGTAGGGGACAATGTATTTCCATGCAATGCTCTCAGAATGCTTGTTTTGTATGCTTCAGATTTTTGTTGATTTTTTGGTACTTAAATTGTGAACAAATTGCAGGTCTTCCCATATATCATGTTTATGCAAGGTAAAATACATTGGACAAAATAAAGAAAAAATCCATGCCTTACCGTACATGTTCATATACTTGTTTCCTTTTTGTCCAATTTACGCATGCACACAAAATGCAGCAGATATATAATTTGCTTGACGCCTTCCTACAATGCGAAAGCCATTTTTTGTCAGGTTGATATTGAAAACAAATTTAATTTTCAACTTTATAACTAGCTCTGTACCATTGTACATTTTGTACTTCTACAGACCCCTCATCTTGGAAATGTCCTTGTGAGAATTTCTCCTCACGTAATACTATTACTTAATATAAATACTTATAAAAAATAAAACTTGTATAGGTATGCGCAATTATCATGAACTTTACTTAAGTATACGGGTTCCAGTTCTTATTACTTAAAACTGACTAAAAAACATTCAAAGTTGCCGTCACTTGGTCACTGTTAAATCTGACAAACAGACAAGTTATTTCATAGCCTTGGATCCTGGCTCACTGCGTATGCTGCCTGACATTATATATTCGAGAGTATATAATCAGTCTCCGCTGTGGATAGTAAACTAGGATAGTCATTAGCAAATACATGTTATTTCTAGTTTATTTATGTTAATAGAACACAGAAAAATAACGGATTTTGGGAAAAAGGGGAGGGCTAAAATAAATGTTCTGTCCCCATGTACCTATGGGTTAGGTATAATCAGTATTCTTAATGAAGGATGTCGTTTTAACTCCTCCTACAGTTTTCAATCCAGAGCCTTCAATCATTCTAAAACTATTTTATAAATATTGAAAATTATTTGAACCCATTTATTTTAGCAAATCGCTAATGAATTTTTTTTTTTTGAATTAGATAAATGTACATCAAATAATGCCGGTTTTTTCTAAAATCATGAAAATTTAATAAAAACGAATTATTTCCCAAGAATTTTTATACAAACTTATGGCATAATTATGTAAAGAAGATATTCCAAATGTTTTTTGTACAAAAATCCGCTTGTGTTTATCTTTTGAAACAAAAAAAGTTTGGTATGTTCTTCCGAAGGATAGAAATTTTCAAGGACCCAAATTTTGAGTAAATATCTAAAATTCCGACCCCATTTATCCCTAAAAGTACCACATACACATGATAAAGGTATATTTTGTACATATTTGGGGTGACGAGGTGAAGAATAGCTTGTGTGCAAATTTTCGTAGAGAAATCACTGTAGAATCAAAACTGTATCGTATGCCCTGAAGGCAATTTTCAGCAAATTTTTAAGTGGAGGGTTTAATAAACTTCTCTTATAGTCTTCAAAATTCTGAGAATGTTTAACATACTAAACATGATTGCACCTTAAGCTTTGTGCACAAATTAGATGAGTTTATGCGAATTTTAAGATGGTAGAACTTCACAAAAATAGTCTGTAAGTTATAATTAAAGGCTTTGATTTTGTGTAAGCTCCTACAGTTTTGTCTCGCCTGCGACAAAAGTCGCAGAATGCGATACATAGGGATTACAATCCGGCGGCGACGGTGACGGTGTAAACTGTTTGTATAAAGCTTTATATTTCAGAAGGTAGAAGACCTAGATGATTGAAATATTGTATGCAGATAACTTATGTACGATGTTTCCTTCTGTCATATGCACATTGTCCTTGACCTCATTTTCATGGTTCAGTGTTCAGTGACTGCTTGGATTTTTTTATTATTTTTTTTCACATATATGGCTCCTTTGAAAGGTTTACATGTTTTTCGGACAAGGTTAACCTGACCTGGACCTCGTTTTATGAATCAGTGATCAAGGTTACGTTTACGTGGTCATGTCCGTATCTCAGATACGATAAGCAAAAGGTCAACTGTAGTTGGTGTATGAAATGATTGTATGGAACACATCGGACTGGCGGGTTTCCTCTGACCTTGACATAATTTTCATGGTTCAGTTGACAATATTTAGTTTTTGTGGTGATTAGGGTATTTCAAAGATATGATAATCAATAGGGCCTCTATATTTGGTGTATGGAATGATTGTAAGGTGTACATGTCCGACTGGCGAATTTCATCTCACCTTGACCTCATTTTCATGGTTCATTGGACAATGTTAAGTTTTGTGGCTTAGTCTTTTTCTTGATACTATAAACAACTTAACCTCAATATTTTGTGTACGAAATGATTGTAAGGTGTACATGTCTGTCTGGCAGGTTTCATATGACCTTGACCACATTTTCATGGTTCATTAGTCAATGTTAAGTTTTTAAGATTTTGTCAGTTTAATAGATACTATAAGCAATGGGTCAATTATATTTGGTGTATGGAATGATTATAAGGTATATATTTCTGTCTAACAGGGTTCATATGACCTTTTTCCTATTTTTCATTGTCTATTGGTCAATTTTAAGTTTTCGCGGTTTTGTCAGTTTTTTTTAGTAGAAATAAGTCAACCCATTTGGTGTATGGAACGATTTTAAGTTGTACATGTCTGTTGGGCAGGGTTTATCTGACCTTGACCTCATTTTCATGATTTATTTGCCAATGTTAAGTTTATGTAGTTTGGTCTGTTTTCAAGGTACTTTAAGCAATAGGACCATTATATTTTGTTTAATGAATGATTGTAAGGTGTACAAGTTTGTCTGGCATGGTTCATCTAATCTTGACCACATTTTCATGGATCATTGATAGTGTTATTTTCATGCGATACTTGTAGTATATAAAACAAGCATATTACAGACTTTCAACATAAATTTAATCTGAAGTATACCAGAGAGACATTTCAGCGTGTGCACTGTTTTGTAATTTCTAAAATGTGCGCATAGGCATTAAAAATGTGCATCTGTCTTTGTGTACTAGTTTATATTTATAATATTTATAAATGAATCGTTTACAAAACTTTGAATTGTTCGAAATATTTAGGATGTTTTACTTCAGGAATAGATTACCGTAGCGGTATTTGGAAAATCTCTCGGTATTTTGGGTCTTAAATGCTCTTCGTACTATATTTGGCCTTTTATGTTTTTTATTCGAGCGTCGCTGATAATTCTTTTGAAGACGAAATGCGCGTCTGCATACAACATTATAAACCTGGTATCTTTGAGAAGTTATTTTACAACCACTGGGTCGATGTCACTGCTGAGGGAGGTTTCCTCTGCGAGGCAATCACCAGCACACGAGTCAACACTTCTGTTTTGACATAAAATTTAATTAATATGTTAATATATATATAACAGTCGGAAAGCTGACCCCGGTTTGACCCCATTTCTTAAAGCAACAATGGAAGTCATGTGATTACCATATAAGGGCATTTTTTTACCAAAAAAAGTGAAGCCCGTTTTTTGGAATTTGTAGTTTTTTGCATGAATTAAAACTAATTTGCTTTTAAGTGAACATTCTTGAGTATTATATAAGAAATATATTGATCCACTCAATTATGGATTAAACTAATTTTTTCTCTCAAAATGTGTCTTCAAAGTCTAGGTGTTGACCAAAAAAATCGGTCACTGGAAATTAAAATCGTAATTTTCTTTCTTAACTTCTCGGGAAGCTATGCTGAATTTAAATTATGTCATGTAACCTAACTTTGACTATGACATGTCAAATTTGTGCCATTTAATACGCTGTAATACGCAAATGTGCCACTTCGATGTGTCGATATTTCTGACGAAGCGGGGCCGATAGTAATTTGCGAGTTACGTCCCTTTGTTTGACACTCTCATGATCAAACTATTATTATATTAAGCACCATATGCTGTTATTTACATGAGGATATTATTAAAATAATATTATTGAATATATTTTGATACTAAAGACATGTGCAAAAAAATTAGCGAAACACATTTTATCACTTTTCAGAACTCAGTCTCAGTGAAATACTCAAATCATGAGGCCCTATGTCAGTATGTGCCATAATATTATTATTCCAAGAGTTAATTTAATATTTATATTTTGGTAAGTATTTATCCTGCTGTAACCAAATTATTTCAACACAGAAATAAATTTCTAATTTAATCATACAAGGGGTAGCCAAAATATTAATGAATAATGGATCAAGACAGGATTAAAATGATCAAATACAGGAACTCCTTTTCATTACTGATACCTGATCCTACCTTTTTCATTTAAACTTAAACGAGACCATAATGAAAGTATTCTGAGACTGAATGTAAATTCTTCATTATTTGAAATAAAAGGAAATTACTTAATTAGTTTGCAATTCTTGTATGAAAAAAACTAAATATAACAATCAATTATGTCTCACTGATTCCATGCAGATTCTAATGAATGGACTCAAATTATAAAAAAAAAAACACTAAACCAATAAATAAATGGTTCTAATCATGATTATGAACTTGAAAATAGACAAGAACAAAAAAGACTGGGTCTAATATTTTTTTTCTTCTATTTTTTTTTTTTTTAACAATTATGCATCTTTATATTTATATAAAAGTATTTCAGAGCAGATTCTGAGTGCTTATAGTCAACAATATTATGTTTTAGATCACAAGTCATAAGTAAGTCACACTTCATGTCAGTATGAACATGCTTTGAATAAGAGTGATTAAAATGCTAGTCTGAAAGAGATTGTTTTAAGTTCATATTTAGGACAAGACTTTTTCATTTACCTTTGCCTTTGGCAGTTTTGCAGGATTACTTCATCACAAACTTTTTTACATATCACTAATATATTATTAACGATGAATGAGTTTTGGTTAAGGTTGTGTAAAGACAGTATACGATTTCCTTACCTTGTTTTAGTTAAGTCAAACAATTCACTGACTTAAAGAGAATAATTAATCCAGTCAAATATTCACAGCTGAACTCGCCATTGCTTATTCAAACAAACACACTAAATGTGTGTACATTGTGTAAAGATGCAAGTTGACATCGATGTGTAAGATAAAAAAACTACAATGTCAAAAAATGTCTTTCGTTTGGAATTTAGTTCGAACGGGGTTTCCTAAGGGGTGATAGAACATTAGACTTGATTTTTGTTTTAACTTTGAGATACTTATTATTAATTTTTTATATAGTTTGTATAATCTTTGTTTATCTGGAAAAAAAAAGAAGAAAAAAATAAAAGACAATTTAGCATAATTCTTAAACGACGATCAAAGGCATTACGTTATTTTTAAAAGACGGACAATTTATAACATGTTTAAGTATTATTTTCTTTGATAATAAGACCCATGCTTGAAAAATCGAAAGAAATCTATGTCTGACCCTAATGGCAAGTAAGAAACAGAAAAAAGAAAAAATTCCAAATTGGCGCCAAATTATTTTTTCCGCGAAATTAACTCAATTTCAGAATGGCGGGTTTTAATATCAGTCCCATTGTTGTCTTAAGAAAGTAGCAACAACGGTCGTTTCTAAGGGCTTGCTTTCCGACTGTAAATTAGCTGTTTCCAAACTTTTGCAGTCTTCGAAATACTAAGTATTTTCTTTTTTAAAATAGACCTTAGTTGTATTTGGCAATACCTTTCGGAATTTTTGGATTCTTAATAATATTCAATTTCTAACTTTTTTCCTTTTCTGATCATTCTTTTGTAGACGAAACGCACGTCTAGCGTACAAAAGTATGAGCCGGGTATCTTTGATGAGTTTTTGTTTAGAGAATTTATAAGATTTGCAGAATGGTGAAATAATGAACGAAAAATATTCATGTATAATAAATAACATAATACTTTCGTTATTGCAATATTTGTCGCCGGACGATAACCAGCCATTAGTTATTCCAATGCAATTATTTTGTATCAATGGTTCTGATTGGATGACAGTGAGCGTAAAATTCTCTATCTCCTTGTCTGTAACCAAGGAAGCCGACATTTTGAATTGCGGAATGTATCGACATAAATTTTTACAATAATAAGCAAAAAAACTCCCATGTTGCACCTAGAAATCTTCTTTTTATAAAATTTTATTACATTCTGAAGCGGCCAAGAAGCCAGAAAACACGGTGTTTACGTTTGACGCCTATGACGTCACCTAGTTTAGGGGCCAAAGAAGATAACATCTTCTCGCGGAATTTTCTTTAATGAGAATTTTACACTAGAATAATGATTGAAATTGAATTATGTACTTGTTTTACATTAGAATAGAGATAACTGTATTGTATTTGAAGCTTTGCGGACGTCCATCGGTAGTTTTACTGTCGCAAATACCCGTTTACCTGTCTCCGCTACGCGTCGCAAGTTAAACTAAATTTGCGACAGTAAAACTACCGATGGACGCCCGCAAAGCTTCAAATACAATACAGTTATCTCTTAAATCAATCGTTCTAGAATATTTGTATAATACCTTGAAAATGTGCACTTTATGTAAGTATTTAGAGATATTTTGTTTTTTGTAATAGTTATTATCTCTTCGGACTGTAGTATATATACCTGTCCATGCTAGCGTTCACTTAGATGCTCCATAAATCATAAGTAAAAATGTGTAATTACCATTTAATGGCCATTAAAATTGAAAATGATTGTATTGCAACCAAGCCATTTGACTTTTGACCTTTTTTTTTAATTATCTTCTTAATTTATATTGTAGACTGAATGGATCACGTGCATAAGAGTAAATCATTCACTTGGCAGTCAAATCGATTATAACATAAACATTATCGAAATACCGGGATTTGGTAATTTAGAGATAGATAAACAGATTGTTTATCGAATTCAAGAGTATTTTACAACAGAAGGCGAACAAGGTATAGCATGTTTGAATGCTGTGTGTCTTGTCATTCCTGCTTCGACGGCATTATCAACAGAACAGAAATACATTTTTGACGCAATTTTCTCAATATTTGATAAGAAAGTAGCGGAGAATATGTTGATCTTGGCTACATTCGGGGACGGCGATGAGCCACAGGTTACAGAGGCATTAAATATAGCACATGTCCCCTACAAAAAGTGTCTTCAAGTGAACAATGTTGCTTGGTTTGGGTCTAACAAGAGTAAAAAATCTCCAAACGAAATCTATTGGGATATGAGCTGTGAAAGTTTAAAAACATTTTTCTTAGAAATCGAAAAAGCTGAATCAATAAGTCTCCTCTTAACACAAGTGGTTCTTAAAAATCGAGAAAAAATTGAAGCAATGATTCGGGGTCTTCTTCCTCAAATTGAAGAAGGGACGAATAAGTTAAATACATTACAAGAAGAAGTTCTCATTCTAGAACGACATAAATCTGATGTCGAGGAATACAAAGAGTTTAAGTACAAAGTAACAGAAACACACCAGAGGAAAGTTGATCTTGAAACAGGAAAATATGTCACAAATTGTCTCCAATGTAACAGAACATGCCACTATCCCTGTGCCATACCTGATGATGACGACAAGGAAAACTGTGCTGCAATGTGCGAAGGTAACTGCATGGTTTGTCCTGGGAAATGCCACTGGCAAAAACACAAAAATAATAGTTACCGATTTGAAGTTTTCCCCATTGAAGTCGAGAAAACATATGAAGATATTAAACAAAAGTATCACGCTGCAAAAAAGAACGCAAAACAACAAAAAGTTGTTATAGAAGAGGCAAAACAAGCATTTAGTTTGTTAAAACATGACGTTTCAAAAACTATCCAAAAAGTAGCAGGGTTTATCACTGAGTTGAACACGATTGCTTTTAAACCCGATCATTTAGGCGTCGCTGATTATATCGATATAGTCCTAGAAAACGAGAAAAAAGAGAAAAAACCTGGATGGGAAAACAGAACAAAAATTTACAGTAAAATGAGAGATGAGGCTCAGTTGATGTCGAATGTACAAGCCAAGAATTTCCTGCCATGGGACGAGCCGAGTTGTTAAAAAAGCAATTTTTAAGTTTACTCTTTACACTTTTATGCTTGATCCATGGTACAACATGTACAATGAACATCCCTTATTTCTGAAAAAAAAAACGCAATGGATAATAGTCAAATTTTAGCTTAATGTATAAAATGTATATTATATTTAGCTGTAGAAAGCATGATATTTAAAGATAACATGAAATGTGTAAGATCTAGTAAATAAAATTACGTCTTAAACGGCCATTTCGATCTGAACATCATCTGAAAAGTCTGAACCTAAACAAGTTCAGTTTTGTTAAGAGTTTCAGTTATTTTGTAGATATGTTTTTGTAATAGTTGTAAATTAAGTACTGTTCTGACATTTTGCTGGAAGTCAATCCAAACTGTTCAGCTTTTTCGACAGTTCAGTATATTGTTGTTTTGTACACGTAAATATAAAATACTAAACATAGTCTGAACAGATCTTAATTAACTGCAAATATGTTTTCTGAAAAGAGCTGAATGTACTGTAGTGAATAAGTCTGGAAATTGATTGAAAAACTGAACATTACTTTAGAATTAATATAATGTTTTTATGAGCTATTCAGATTAAGATGACCGTTTCAGATCAAAAATGGTTTAATAATTATGTATAGGGAAAGTAAATGTATTTGCCTTAATAGAAGATAGTAGTATGATGAATCGCTCATCTGGCAAAGATATGCCGTATTGATATATCATTTTCATCTGCTGTAGTTAATATTAATATACAAAAATACAAAATTTCGAGCATCTTACATGCGATCATTTTCAACCAATCACAGAAAAGATCGTCGATCACACCCATGCTGTTACCATATATATATAGTTAATCATCGGATTTTTACTTGGTTGAATAACACGACAGGTGCCATATGTGGAGCAGTGACCGCAGCACCTGACTTCTACCCAAATTTTTATTGGAGTTCGTGTTGCTAAATCTTCAGTTTTATATGTAATGTTTTGTTATTGTTGTTTGACACTTTGTTGGTTTATTTTGTCATGGTTTAGCCTATTTTTAATTGACATATAATTTTCGATTGCCCAATAAACATCATCTAGTACTGAGAAAACGGTACGTCAAATGGTTTTTTTTGTCTTTTTGTTGTTTTTTAGGTTAAGATTGCATGTATGCAATCAAAAACCTAATGGGACTGGCTTGATAATTGTATTTTCCAGACCTCATCACTGCTTACAAAAATATGGTGCATTGAGGTGAACATTCTTTTCATCCTATCCTGTACAGTCAATATATTCATCAATGAAATACATAATCAGATGTACAAAATGATTTGCATGTGCATAATAATTCTTGTCAGGATTAAGTAAGTTATGTTTTGTGCAAGAATTTATCTTGACTGAGAACATTTTAAGTTTGAGGTATCTTCCTTCGGCCATTACCGTAGTTGAATAAACTACAATAATGGACAAAGGATACTATCTCAAATTAGAAAAATGTCCCTTCCAATGATTCGTACAATGCAATGTTTAATTTAATGTTTACATTGGTAAATGCATGTAACCTTTACTATTCAAAAATTATAAACAATTATTTACGTAATTGAAAATCAATGATTGTAACATTTTATGCGACTCGCCCTCTGTATTTAAACACAATTCGTTAATTTCTAATGTGGCTATCAATATGCTTGCTGGTATTGTCACGCTTTTAATCTGTGTATTAAACTATAGATTGTGCATTTTATGGGCATTTACATTTTCTTAATAATAACTCCAATAAGCCTTAGAAATATTTCATTGAAAATCACGAGTGTTTCCTCTATATTCAGATTGTAGAAATTTCCATTGAATTATGAAGAGGTTATTTGTTTCTTAAAACAGAGGCAAAAGATACCAATGGGATATTCAAAACACGTAAGAAGAAGGAAAAAAGGCAACGCCATGGCAAATAACGAAAAACGACGAAAAATCAAACAACTTCACAAACCCCTTAACAAAAGACTCACAACTGCGCAACATGAATAAAAAAAAACTAAGTGCTTCAGAAGGATAGGCATCTCCTTAATTTCATGACACGTCATGTTTCTCATCATAAGTACAAGTCTGTGACACAGATAATATATAACCGTTAAACTAAAGTAGGGATGCATTTACTTTTCAAACTTGGAACCTTGGTACAAAAGCATCATTAACTAGCTATCAGGGAAGTCATGATAGAAAACGCAACTCTGAAATATCGCATCAACTGGGTGCTCCGGAAGGGTAAGCATATCCTGCTTTACATGTGACACCCGTCATGTAGCTCATAAGTCTAATTCGGTAGGTCACATTTGGGGAAAAGAGGACGGGATATCTGTCGTCATCTGTGAAACAGATATTCTATAACGGTGAACCAACTCGTGATGGCGTCCATAAAAAATAGAAATGGATGATTTCAACTTCACCACTTGGAACTCTTGGCTTATTAGCTTCCTTCTGAGCAGCAACCCTCTACCAAGGAAATAATGATTGGAAATGCAACCCTGAATTATCGTACCAACTGAGAGATATATACTCAATATGTAGGAGTTGCTAAAATGTTGCTATATAGAAATGGAAAGTTTTCAATTTGGAACCTGAAATCATCTCAAAGTTTTGTTTTCAACCGAACCTCATTGTCAGTTTCTAGATTTAAGTCAAGATATGAGTCAGATTTAACTGTATCCTTTATTTCAAGTTCGATGGGATAGATGCGTTCAACATAGTCATCAGACTTAGAATAATTTTGTGAGAGGTCTATATAGCGGAAAGTGAAGTTAAAGGATAATGCTAACTTGTTTTTTCCTTCCAAAGAAGCTCCTGTATGAATTCAACCTCATATGAATAAAAGATCAAGTCGACAAGAAGAAGAGCACAGTTCGTTCCCATGGGAATGCCAATTATTTGTTGAAAAACATGTCCTCCAAACGTAACAAATATGTTGTCAATCAAGAAATCAAGCATCTTGATAATGTCAGTTTCAGATAATTTTTTGTTTGAATCAGAGTTATTTTTTACCAAACACGATGTATCCCTCCCTAAGACAAGATACTTGAATCTACGTTGGCCATTCATTTTTATGAAACAAAGCAGGACCAACTTATTCAATTTGTCGTTTAGTTTGGAATGGGATATACTTGTGAAAAGTGTAGAAAAGTCAAATATTTTAATACTATTGCAAGATGAAAGAGTCTTAGATTGTATGTATTCTAAAAGATCTTTGGAATTTTTTAGTACCGGATATCCACATCTGATTCACGCCACCACTAGAATAGGTATTTTTACAATAACTTTGAAGCCCGGCTTTGATTGTTGCTGAAATTGATGTATTTCGTGGAGCACTTGAAAGACCTAGCAATATAACGTTGTTTGTAAAGACACTTATGTAATTTAGGTATCCGATACAGTGAATGAAGATCCAGTTCTTCATCTTTGGTTGTAATTCCAAAGACAAATAGAACATACAAACGATTACCCAGAATTTACTCCTTGGTAAGTGTCGTGGGGTTATATGTTGAGTTTCCAAGTGAATTGTCAATACTTAATATATTTATCAAGCAGTTTATGTAATGTGATTTACACTTTTAAACGATGTTGTTTGTGGCTTTATCTGCGAGGACAACAACATATTTGTCATGGAGGTAGGACAGGTGTTTTGCAACAATTGGGTCTTTAAAGATTGATGTAGCATATGTGTTTTCATAGACCCATTCAGTTTTTTTTAATGCTGATTTGTAGCCTTTATCCATGCGAAAAGAGTATCTGCGTATTCTTTCTTGCGTTTATTGCCTGGCATAATCTTGATATATGTCAAGATAAGAGGCAGACTTAACTTTAACTACGAATGGAAGTGCTCAACAAATGATAAATTTTATATAACCTTGTGTACTGAATTTGTCAAACCACGAAATCAAATATCCACAAAAATATAAGTTTTTCTTAATCAGCGGAAATTGGTACCCACGTTAATTAACGAGCCTACAGTACTAGTATTTCAATGAAAAGCCGTTGGCCGATTTAGATGTGACAAACAAGACTTGTATGCATAACTTTACCTACTATAGTGGAAGAACTCATAACAGAACAAGTTTATAAGTGATGCGCTATGTAAATTTTGGAAGAACTAATTACAAATAATGTTAACAATAAAACAAAATGAAAGTTATAACATAGCATAGATATTAACAAAGATTGGAAAATATGATTATCTATTCTCGCATTAGTAGCTTGTAATCACTTTACAGCTTTATAAAAAGATTTCAAGATTCTTTTGAAAACAACATATTCAGAGACATTCCAGTGTTATCTGCTTCCTCGGATCACTTCAGACGACTTAAAGTTTAGGAAATATTATTCATATAACAAATAATATTTTGTAAAATGATCAGCAAAACAAGATCTACAAATATGTCGGCAAAGCCAAAATTGTTAGTCGACTCCTTAAAGGAGTCATTGTCCTGAAATGACGATTTTGACCCTTTTTGCGTTTTGGGCAACAAATGTAGACTACAGAGTGATTGTTAGTCATCAGCAAGACACAACTAACAAATAAGGTTAACAAATCTGAAATTGTAAGTCTATTTTTTGTTGTTGAGTATTCTGCAAATAGAAAAAAAAACACTAGTAAAACATCAACAAAAAAGAGATTTTAATGAGGAATTAAATTCTAGTCTACATTGTAAGAACTTGGCCATTGTTGAAGATGCATATATTTAGGTGAGAACTACAGGCTCCGTGAAGCCTCTATTTTTCAAAAAAATATACAGGGCCAAGTATGACCCAAATGAACCGTCTGTTTTCTTTTTCTTTTAACTAGCTTTGCAATTGTCAGTGTACATGCAGAAAGTAAAATAAACAAGTTAAAGGAAAACCGACTGTATCATAAAGTTGAATCAGAGTTTTTTTTAATCAGAACCATGTCATGTGACGTTTTTTAAATGTTCGAAATATTCATTTCCACATAAGGAGTTGTTAATAGGAAGAATCTGTATTAGATCAGTGGTAATAAGAACAGTAAAATAAAAACAATTCCTATTCTCTAGAAGAAATAAAAAACTAAAGTATCAAATTCTATAAAAATGATGACGTTTTCCAGTAATTATGAGGTAATGTGCAACCTCCAATGGTTTTATCTCCAACAAAAGATATCCCATGCAGCAGATAAGCTGTTGACAATCTTGTCTATAACATATAGACGGCAATCAACAAAAAGATTTGAATAAATCCCATCAAGGCAAAAAAGAAGAAAATATCTGGCAACATCTACATTTTGTATAAAAATGGTTTCATGGTCATAATCCTGTATGTAGCAACTGCGGAAATGAACCATTTATAAACTTCCTTTAATCGTCCCAAAAATACATACCTTATCTCTTGTTTCTTGTTTCTTTTTCCGCATTTCTATTTACGGCATGTGTTTTTGGACTGATCACAAGATTTCTGGTTTATTTGTATCCTAAGTATCCTCTTTTTATGTGCACACCCTTTCTTCGGAATGGCAGGTAGATAATTCATTCTCATTATCTCCTGCTTACAGAATATCGTGTTTCATGTTATGCTTATACAATAGGCCACGTGTTTTTCAAATATGAAGTTAGTATTTCATCTATTGAAAAAAATAGTGTTGTCACGTTGAACATTCTCTCGTTTCAAAGAAAAAATCGTCAATGATAATTCATTTCTTATAAACTACAATTTCATCGTCACCTTTAAGGTTTCATAAAACATAATTATGTAGGCCAAACACTTACTTCTTACCAAAGAAGAACCATTCATGTTGTTTAATAACTGTCATTTACAATATTTAATTTGTTCAATAAAAAATGTTATTTTTTTGCTGTGGTGAATAGCCAAACTGATCAAATCGGGTCTGTAAAAATTGATAAGTAGATATAAGAAGATGTGGTGTGTGCCAATGAGACAACTCTCCATCCAAGTCACAATTTGTAAAAGTAAACCATTATAGGTCAAAGTACGGCCTTCAACACGGAGCCTTGGCTCACACCGAACAGCATGCAATAGAGGGCCCCAAAAATGACTAGTGTAAAACCATTCAAACAGGAAAAGTGTCCATAAAAATTAAATATATGTTCATAAAAACAAAATATATATTCAAAATTCAAAATATGACACGGTGAATAAAATTAAAAATACATGTATATGAATAAAATTAAATATTTGTTCATAAAATGAAATATGTATGCATGTGTATAATATGACGCAGGTTTCTTAAAAAGTGATGATTTTCTAAAAATTGTTTGAAATTTCACAGTGATATCATACTTTAACTTTGTTTAAACCTGTTTATTTACTTTTGACTTTAATTATTTATCCATGGTAATTTTTTATTAACTGTGTATTTGCATTCAGGTGTCACAGGTCAAATTTATTCGTTCATTGTGTGTTAATTTACGTTTTTTGATTGAGTTAAGCCTTCCAATTGATATTTTATAGTGTGTTTTTCTATGTTGTGATGTTATACTATTGTTTCAGAAAAGGGAGAAGGTTTGGTACCATTAAAACGTTTAATCCCGCTGCAAATGTTTGCACCTTTCCTAAGTCAGGAATCTGATTACAGTAGTTGTCGTCTGTTTATGTAGTTCATACGTGTTTCTCGTTTCTCGTTTTTATATAGATTAGACCGTTAGTTTTTCCGTTTGAATGGTTTTACACAAGTAATTTTTTGGGGCCCTTTATAGCTTGCTGTTTGGTGTGAGCCAATGCTCCGTGTTGAAGGCCGTACCTTGACCTATAATGGTTTACTTTTATAAATTGTAACTTGGATGGAGAGTTGTCTCATTGGCACTCATACCACATCTTCCTATATCTATGAAAAATAAATAAATGATCATAAAAAATAAATTTAATTGGTTATTTATTTAGTTGGATTGCTGATAGTACTACCACTTTTGCTTTGTTTCAAATATAGCGGATTGATTTGATTTTCTTTGGTTTAACGTCCAGTGACAAATGTTTCATGCATGTTTAAAGCCATTGTGTCAGAAAAATCAAATCGTAAAGATATAGCGATTGTGTCTAGTCTTTTTAAATGTTTGCTATTATTGTATTTTCTGAGTGCAGAAAGAAAGAATTTTATAGAAACACAGACACGCACTTGCTTCAAATGTGTTTTCTGGAATAAAACCACAAATACATAGCTTTCTATGTTAAAATATGCAATTTTAAGCACTTAAAGCTATTTCTGTCTTAAGTTCAAAAAAAGTGGCAGATATTTCAAAGCAAAACTATACCTTTAATTAGGCCGTTAGTTTTCTCAATTGAATTATTTCAGATTTTTCATGTCGGGGCCTTTTGTAGCCGACTATACGGTGTGGGTTTTTCTCATTGATGAAGGCCATACGGTTGCCTATAATTGCTTACATCCACTTCGTTTGAACTTTGGAGGATAGTTGTCTTTTTGGCAATCATACCACAACTCCTTATTTTTATACTTATTCTGACTTTACGTTAAATTAGGCCGTTAGTTTTTTCAATTGAATTGGTTTTTTTTTCATGACGGGGCCTTTTGCAGCCGACTATACGGTATTTTGTTTTTTTCATTGTTGAAGGCCGTACGATTGCCTATAATTGCTTAAATCGACTTCATTTAAACTTTGGTGAATGTTGTCTCATTGGCAATCATACCACATCTCCTTATTTTTATACATATCTCGACTTGACTGTGCTGAAAAATTCAACATATCTTAAATTGCATATTACAGCGCATTGCCGCTTCCTGAAAATTGAGTAGTATAAAACAGGTACTTCTGTCCTTAGTAACAGGTTAAATATGACCCCTATCAAAATTTTATTTATTAATTTTTTATTCATGAGGAACTTTCATCAAGGGTTCTACAGTGATCCCAAGACCTGGAACTTTTATTTTACACCAATATAACCCTACATTTGTTTACATAGCCATTTAACCTACGTCATTTTACAAGCGTTTTTGTGTTCGGTTTTAATTGTTTTAATTGTATAAATTTCAAGATTGTTATAGTTAAATCAGAATAGATTGATATGATTCATTTTGCATCATAATCATACTGATGAAGGATATCTGTTATCCGAAATATTTATAGATAATGGCATTTAATGTTTTCATTTTTTAATATTGGTGTTGTTTTGTACACTTTTTAGGCGTTTATATAATTTATTTATTGTGTACATGTATCGTTACTTGTAACGATCCAGTGCTCTCGTAAGAAAGATCGTTGACTAATATCTAGACGACTTATATATATTTATATATATTATATATTATAGAAATTTGTTTTGCATGTACACGTATAAAATCCAACGCAATCATAGGTTTGAACGTTGTTTTCAATTTAGAATTATCTATATTTTTTCGTTTAGGCTTGTATTATATTTGCCTTCGGGTTTATGATCCGTTCATCCTATTTCGACTCTTCAAAATTCAAGAATCTATCACTAATTGAGGTAAATTATATGGCCTTCCAAATACCGTTTCGATTCCTAACATCACTGAAGAGACATTAATTGTCGAAATCCGGATATGGTGTACAAATTTTTGCACCTCATGTTTGCGGTATACCATCATTTCCGCAAGTTTATTGTTTTCTGTTTGGTATTAAATTAATAATAAAGATTCATTTTGTTACATCTTGTGATCCGATTATTTGGCAATCGTCAATGGCAGTCAGCAGGGTTTAAGAACATCCGTTGTTCGACCTGTTAGTCAAATGCGTTTTGTTTAAATATACTTTTTCACTTTTTTGGTCTTTTGGAAAATGTTGTTTGTGCTGTATTTAGACCCCTCTACCAAGAATTTGTTTTTCATGCACACGTATAAAAATTGCGGTTTTTATCCAACGCAATCATAGGTTTGAACGTTGTTTTCAATTTAGACTGATATATATTTCTGTTTAGTATTAAATTTATAATTAAGATCCATTTATTACATCAGTGATCCGTTTATTTAGCAATCGCCATTGGCAGTCAGCAGGGTTTAGGAACATTTGTTGTTCGACCTGTTAGTCAAGTGCGTTTTGTTAAAATATACTTTTTCACTTTTTTGGTCTTTTGGAAAATGTTGTGTGTGCTGTATTTAGACCCCTCTAACAAGAAATTTGTTTTGCATGCACACGTATGAAAATTGCGGTTTTTATCCAACGCAATCATAGGTTTGAACGTTGTTTTCAATTTAGATTTGTTTATATATATATATATATATATATCTTTCATGGAATCGAGACAGTTAAGAGCGAGACATATTGTGTGGTCACCTGTCTATTTTTCGAAGACTGTATGTATGCATCAAGATGTTTTTTGTTTTTTGTTTTTTGTTCTGTTTTTTGTTATTTCTGTCGTTCGGCTGCTGTTTTATTGACGTATTATAACCAAAATCTGATTCTCCTTCCATTTCACTCTTAATTTTCCGTGAACACTGCTAGGTGAAAAAATATATATAAATCTGATAGCACTTATATGACATATTGTTAGGACACCTGTCTATTGTTGAAGATTACACGTCACTCATTTAGATGTCTTTTGGTTATTTATGTAGTTGGTTTGCTGTCTCATTGACGTATACTTCACATCTCCTTTTATTCCGTGTGCACTGATGACTGCCAAAATATATTATCATATAAATCTGATAGCACTGCCAGCTTTGCTTTGTTTCAAATATAACGGATTGATTTGATTTTTTTGTCTTAACGTCCAGTGACAAATATTTCATGCATATTTAAAGCCATTGTGTCAGAAAATCAAATCGTAAAGATATTGTGCATGTGTCTATTCTACTTAGATATTTGCTGTTTCGGTATTTTCTGAGTGAAGAAAGAAAGAATTTTACAGAAACGCAGACACGCACTTGCTTCAAATGTGTTTTCTGAAATAAAACCACTAATACATAGCCTTCTATGTTAAATTATGCAATTTTAAGCATTTGAAGCTATTTCTGTCTTTAGTTCAAATAAAGTAGCACTCAAACTATACGTTAAATTAGGCCGTTAGTTTTCTCAATTGAATTGTTTTATTTTTTTCATGTCGGGGCCTTTTGCAGCCGACTATACGGTATTTTGTTTTTTTCATTGTTGAAGGCCGTACGATTGCCTATAATTGCTTATATCGACTTCATTTAAACTTTGGTGAATAGTTGTCTCATTGGCAATCATACCACATCTCCTTATTTTTATACATATCCCGACTTGACTGTGCTGAAAAATTCAACATATCTTAAATTGCATATTACAGCGAACTGGTTCCCGAAAGTTGGGTAGTATAAAAACAGGTACTTCTATCCTGAGTAACAGGTTAAATATGACCCCTATCAAAATTTTATTTATTAATTTTTTATTCATGAGGAACTTTCATCAAGGGTTCTACAGTGATCCCAAGACCTGGAACTTTTATTTTACACCAAAATAACCCTCTTTTTGTTTACTTTTTGACAAAGTTACAGCTATACGTAGGAACTATTTTGTTTAAGATATGTACTACTTTCCTCAACATATCTTTAATTGCATATTTCAGCGCACTGGTTCCCGAAAGTTGGGTAGTATGAAAACAGCTACTTCTGTCCTGAGTAACAGTGCAAAAATTCCCCCTATCAACATTTCATATATTTATTTTTTGGTATTCATGAGAAACAATCATCAAGGGTTCTACAATGATCCAAAGATATGGAGCTTTAATTTGACACTAAAATTACCCTTTATTTCTTTTAAACTAAGTTACAGCTATGCGTAGGAACTATTTTTTTTAACATATGTACTACTTTCCTCGACATACAATTAATTGCTAATTACAGCGCACTGTTTGCAGAAAGTTTGATAGTAGAAAAACTGGAACCTCTGTCCTGAGTAACAGGGCAAATATGCCCCTATCATAATTTCATATATTTATTTTATTATTCATGAGAAACTTTCATCTAGGGTTCTACAGTGATCCCTAGACCTGGAGCTTTCATTTGACCCAAAATAATCCTCTTTTTGTTTACTTTATGACAAAGTTACAGCTATGCGTAGGAACTAATTTGTTTAACATATGTACTTTTTTCCTCGACATATCTTTAATTGCATATTACAGCGCACTGGTTGCAGAAAGTTTGATAGTTGAAAAACAGGAACTTCTGTCCTGAGTAACAGGGCAAATATGCCCCCTATCATAATTTCATATGTTTATTTTTATTATTCATGAGAAACTTTCAAGGGTTCTACAGTGATCCCAAGACATGGATGGTGCTTTAATTTGACACTAAAATAACCCATGATTTCTTTTTGACTAAGTTACAGCTATACGTAGGAACTATTTTGTTAACATATGTACGTACTACATTCCTCGACATATAATTAATTGCTTATTACAGTGCACTGGTGGCAGAAATTTTGATAGTAGAAAAACTGGAACTTCTGTCCTGAGTAACAGGGCAAATATGCCCCCTATCAAAATTTCATATATTTATTTTTATTATTCATGAAAAACTTTCATCAAGGGTTCTACAGTGTTCCCAAGACCTGGAGCTTTCATTTGATACCAAAGTAATATTTTTTTTAACTTTTAGACAGTTACAGCTATGCGTAGAACTATTTTGTTTAAAATATAAACTACTTTCTCGTAAATAATACTCCCTTCAGTATGATAATTGAGGTTGTTTCAGTAGAAAGCCAAAAAAATAGAAACCAGACAAAAGTTCAACCCTAAGAAATCGTTTAAAATTGTTTAAATCATGTCTAATGGAAAACTTAATGTGGGATCCCCTCACACACCCCAATTTAATCGCAAGAATAATAATCTCGTGTTTCTCATGATTGGTTTCATTATTTAACATAAAATTGTCTAATAAAAATAGACGATATTTTATTTCTCTAAACTGATCTGTCTTTGATTCCTCTTCTTCTGCCTGTGAGAAAAGTTGTATAAGTGAAGTTTGAGTATTCGTAAAACATGCTGTTTCAAGTGGTAAAATTAACAAACATCATTTTATCGTTGATGAGGTCAGTATTATGCGAAACCCATATTTGTATGTGTGTATAATGTATTTCCGTTATGCAGTTGTATTAGCATTGAAAAACCTAATTTTCATGGCGATAATAAAAGTTTAGCTCCACTTTCTTTGTCATGGTCTATTGACTGAAACTTAAGCATAAATGTACACACATAATTTACATGTTAAAGTTTGTGATTCAGACAATTCACGAGGAGGCAGTTTCTAGTACTTTTACCTTCCTATGCTACTGATAAGTACTGCTTGTATTTAGGAATTTATATAATCTATATATTCATGGAACATATTATATAATTGAAATTACCACATACAAATGGGAAAAGTATGAGTCAACATGAGAGATCTGTAATGAAACCCCTTGTGATTAGACATCAAAGAATTATTAACTAAATTGCATTCAAATCCCATGGACAGAGAGCAAAAAATAATAACAAGATATCAAAGAGCTCAATCAAAATTGATAAGTCAAACACACACAAAAACATCATCCATGGTAATTAAAGATTATGAAAAGAAGACATTAAACAGAAAATTAACGATTGAGTAATATGAATCCAAGGGAAAAGAGATGAACTTGTACATGTATATTCCACTAGATTGTACATGTACAGAAAATATACTTATGATTTTGCCAAGCTTACATATATTCATAAAGGATTCATTACCATTTCAAATATCAAAATTAAACACAGATGAGACAGTCAAGTTAACTTTTTTTTCCATAAAGTTCCATTGAACATAGAGCACTTTTTAAACCACTAAAAATCATATATTGAAAAAATTGGAGGGTATATATTCTGATTATATATATTTATTTTTTTTTAATAACTTAAATATGACAAGTGTTGAGAATTGACTTATATATTTATGAAAACCCACTTTAAATACTTACTTGTGTTGGTAATTACATATAAGTTATGCAGATTTTTTAGAAAGGGATAAACAAGAAATCTGTTGAGCAATACATGGTCACAGAAAAAATAATAGTTTATTCGACCAAACTTCCATATAGATTGGTAGTACAGGTTATATGTATGCTAAAGTAGAAAGGTGGAACTGCACATATTTTGACAACCCTGTAGCCGTGCGTGTAGGGGTAAATTCAACATTTTACATATAATTGAAGCTTGGAGAGAGGCATCAAATACAGATAACTTGTTTTATTATCGCTGGTCACTACACAGGCCAAACGATTTCAACAGATATTGTCTGTTAGACCAAAATATGTTGAGTGCAATATTCCTGCATCGTCAACTGTGACCATAGAGTTGCGGAACTTCGGTGAATTATCTGAGTCTGCAGTGCACTTGAAAGACATAAACAAATGTATCGAAACCATAGTTCTATATTCACAAATAACGGTTTACTAGTGACGACATTTTTAAAAAAAATAAATTGAAATAGAATGAAATAGTTATAACCTGATAAAAAAAGAGCTGCGCGCTTATTGAATATGCAATTGTAATCGTTATCAAAACGAAACTATGTGACGTTATATGCTGCTGAGAAAACCAACAATATTTTAATATACATTTCTCGAAGAACGAGCAGCACTTTTCATTAACGGGGAATCACAAGGGTTCGTTTAAAGAGGTACTCAAACACTCATAACAAGTAATTGTTATCTAAAAGGTAGAAATAATTGATCAAAAATGCAAAAACCCGATAGAATTTGGTCCACTAATTACAGAGATAATTGCATGTAAAGTTCAAATATTTTTACCTTAGGAAAATCAAATCAACGCTACTTCCGGTAACAGCCCGAAAAACAAATTCCCGGAAGTGAAGCACAGTGGGTCACTTCTTCGGTTTATCTAAACGTTGTTTAATAATGAACTTTCTCTTGATCGTTGATTTAAAGCACTGCCAATGCATTTCGCTACCCAAAGCTCATTCTTTATTATGACCAATTAGTCAAATGGAAAAAGATATGTTTCAGAAGGGAAGTGTATTAAAAATGTGTTTTAATAGAAAAAAAGGGGGATGGGGTTGGGGTAATTCAACATTGAGTTTTCAACTTAAAACAATGTTCCTGATCGTAGGAAAGAGAAAAACTAATGGTTAATATATTATACTCTAGCTATTAATAAAAAAAAATTATTGAGTCGAGGATAAATATTATTTATGTTTAATACATGTACGTGAAGTTGCATAACATCTTGACAAGATCTTTTCCATGTAATAAAAATTGCAAGTTAAAAACCGGGTTTTCACAATACCTTTTTAATAATGTTAATTATCAAACTATAAAGTTCATCAATTTATAAACAACAGGTGGCATTTCTGCATGGCCAAGTTGTTAATTACCTGAGTGGAGGGATAGTACCCTGTCTGATCTTTATTACCTTACAGGATGTTCACTTATCAACAGGTGCGGACTGTTTTAACTACCAGGATCAAAAGGTGACTGAGGGGATTAATATTTGTTTTATTTGGTTATTTAATTGTCATTGCTTAAAATTTCAAATGAAAGAAAAGGTCAATATTTCAAAATCTTAAAGACAGTATCTTATAATTTTTTTTATTAAAAAAAAACTATTTGGTGTGATCATAATGTCACCGGATATATTTATCCATTTTGTTCATTATAAAGCATTTCATATTATTTGTGTTTTCAGTGTTGTATGTTTCCCATTCATATCATATTCATATTTCATATTCTTGATTCTTGACGATTGACGAAAATAGTTTTGCGCTGTGTATTTTGAAATAAACTATAGCTTTGTACGCTATGTTTTGCTTTGCGTACCGAATATTTAAATTAGTACAATAGAAAGGTAAAGCGATTCTTTATTATTATTTAAATGATATATATTTATATTCAAATAGCATGAGTTATGCATGAGCTCAAAGCGCGGCAATACTAACCATATATATATTAATACAATTTCACTTTTTGAGTTAGTCACTGGTCATTATTACAATCGGGGAGGCGGCAGACTAAAGTCACCGCTGCAGATTATAATTATAATAAAGTATATATAAATTGGACGACTCATTTAATGCAGAAATGGCCCACACGCATTACCACGACAAGTTTATGGGTTTATGGTGACTTATTCCTCATCCCAAGTCGATGTATTATTGGTGTCCCATTTTTCCTGCGACATTTTGGAGGTTCCACCGAGATGGTCCAACTTTATATGGTTTTGACAACGTAGATTTCTACATTTTATAACTAGAATGATCTTGTGAAGTCCCGGTCCGTCATAACCAGTATTTGGCGTTTGCCGTTTATAATATTATACAGTCAAGTTCAAGAAATTAGTTCCGGAACAACGTACCGCTACTTCATGGTGAGACAACAACCATTTGTCAACTTTGATGTCAGCAACTGCTTTATATATTGTGAATTTACGACTGTGAAACCCTGATGTTTGAAAGGTATATTTGAAATTCATATTTCTTATAATGCGCATATCTACCGGGAAGCTCATACTACATCATGTAAATATGTTTGATGTTATTCATTATTAGTGAAAGTCAATTTACAAATTTCAACTGAAACATGCACGGTCAGCATACCTGTGAAGGTGAATGTGTATTGCTTTATCACGTGACAACCTAGACAACTGAAGGAATTTAATCGATCAACGTTCCGCACGGATGGAGAATTTTACAACTGTTGCCGGTGAACTGTAGTAGTATTTATTTGACATTCATTTATGAAAACAAATGTTATAAATATTTATTGATTTAAAAATTGTGTTTTATTGTTTGAATATATTTTATCATCTTTACTGTATTTTACAGATTTGATTATTGTTTGTGCATGAATAGAAGCACGCACCTGATTTAACAAGTTACGCACTAATAGTTACAGCAGCGACTTAAGAAAGCGACTTGCATTGATACAGACATATGAGTAAGTTCATCATCATTACATCATTTTCATTTCATTCATGTGTATTGTCCTTGTTTTGTTTTGTTTATTTGGTGTTGTTTTTGTCGTTGGTTAAAGTACAAGTGATGGCTGAAGCGGAGTCAAAACAAGGTTTAAAAACTGAACCTAAGGTTTCAGAAGAACAGGTTCAGAAAATGATTGAGTTTTTGAATCATAATACAAGCTTTAGAGTTGTAACATCAGATGAGTTTGATAAATTAAGTAGTGAGAAGCATGTATCTTTTGGACATAGTACTCCTATAAAGGGAACTACTGCTCATACTAAGCCTCCTTTGGCACCTGTTAGGTCTTCGTCTATAGCAAGAGTGGCAACTTATGCTGCAGGTTTTGGTAATAATACAACCGTTTCTTGTTCAAACTCTTCATATGCAAAACCCAAGATACCTGTATTTTCTGGGGAAGAAAAGAGTGAAGTGTCTTTTGACGTATGGAAGTTCGAAGTTAAATGTATAATACGGGAAGGTAATTATACAGATACTATATTATTGCAGTGTATAAGAGGGTCCCTAAAGGGTAAAGCTAGGGGTTTATTGTTATCACTCCCAGATGGGGCTACACCCACACAGATTATTGAAAAAATTAGATGGGATATATGGAAATGTGTTCAGTAGTGAAGCATTGCTTCAAAAGTTTTACATGGAAACTCAGAAACAAGGTCAGTCTGTTGCTGATTATGGTATGAGACTTGAAGATATTGCCCAAAAAGCTGTTGAAAAAGGTCAAATTAACTCACAGGCTAAAAACGACATGCTTAGATCAAAGTTGTGGTCAGGTCTCAGAGATCCCCTTTTGAAAAACGCTAGTCGTTATAAATACGATACTGTTGAAAAATTTGATCAGTTATTAAAAGAGATCCGATCTATTGAATTGGACTTATCAAATTATGCCTCAGGTTCTGACAATAAGATTCAACATCAACCTGCGGTTGTTGAACAGTCAGGTATGCAAGAGATGATAAAGTCCATGAAGCTCTTGAATACTAGAATGGAATCATTTGAGGGGGAGTTAAAGAAATTAAAAGAAAGTAAACCTGATGATCATACAAGTTCGTCAAATAGTCAGGTCGCGGGAACTATCGAGGGTCTGATAGAAGGGGTAGATTCAATAATAACCGTGGCTGGCGTGGCCGTGGCAATACAGGAAACCAACAAAACCAGAATTATAATTCTCAGACGAGGGGTTTAAACGGGTAAAGGTCTCGGTTGAGGGACAAACCAGAGACTTATATAGGCCTGAGAATGTGCCTAGTCCCAAACTTGTTGATACTCGTACGCAGAGCATTCTGGCTCAACGTATGATTGGTTTAGCAAATGAATCTTTTATTTACATTAATAATACAAAGTGTAAGGCTTTGATTGATACAGGGTCCATGATATCAACAATATCTGAAGGTATGTTGAATGATTTAACACCTCCACCTGAATTGAAAAGTTTAGATGACTTTAGCTTATCAATTAGTGTGGCAGGAGGTACCACTTAACCGTATTTAGGTTACATAGAAGCTAGTATAAAGGTTGATTTTGTAGAGCAAGATTTTATGATACCATTGTTGGTTGTCTCTCTTACTGATTATAACAAAAATGTACCTATTATTATTGGTACAAATGTAATCAGATTGTTAGATTCATGTTCTATGGTTGGTAGACAGCAAACTAACATAGACAAGATCCCAAGAGAGTGGGATATTGCTTTTAATTCTATCAAAGATGAAGCAATAGGTCAAGTTTACTCTACAAATAAAAATCCCATCAAGATCAAACCTTTATCTGTCTTAAATGTATCTGGTTTAGCAAGGTCGAAGAAACCAGAAGCATGTACAGTAGTGACTGAGAGTCTGTCAGATGACTTGTCAGATGTGTCAGTATGCCCACGGGTAGTAAACGTTAAGGGGTCAACTTGTCGGGTCCCAGTTAGAATATTTAACATGACTGCCAAAGCTATGGTCATAAAACCTAAAACACACTTGTGTTCTCTGAATGAGGTTAAGGTTGTTCGTCATGTTGATTTTCAAAATGCTGAAAGCGCTGTTGAGGATGAGAAAAGTATTTTGTCTGATCAGGAGTTGTCATCTCTAGGAATTAACTTAGAGAATTTCGATGTTCCTGATGACACTAAACTTAGATTGAAAGGTTTAGTTAGTAAGTATAAGTCTATTTTCTCCCAAGGACCCACTGACATTGGGCTCACAGATCTGATGGAGCACGAGATCCAGTTATCAGATGATAAACCCTTTAGACAACCTTACAGGCGTATTCCACCAGCATTGTTCGATGAGGTAAGAGAACATGTACGTGAAATGTTGGATGCGGGTTGTATAAGGGAGTCAAACAGTCCTTACGCTAGTAACGCTGTTCTCGTTCGGAAGAAGGACAGTTCTCTGAGGTTCTGTTTAGATTTTAGATCTTTAAATAAGAAGACAATTCGTGACAGTTATTCTTTGCCTCGCATTGAAGAGACAATTGATTGTCTAGCTGGGGCTAAATACTTTACACGACTGGACCTTCGGTCGGCATATTGGCAAATGGGCATTAAAGAGTCAGACAAGCATAAGACCGCGTTTTCGTTAGGTCCTTTGGGGTTCTATGAGTTTAATAGGCTCCCATTTGGTCTGACAAACGCAGGAGCATCGTTTCAGAGATTGATGGAAAGATGCATGGGAGAAGCTCATTTACGTGAATGCTTGGTATTTTTAGATGATATTGTGGTGTTTTCACGTAGCAAAGATGACCATTTTGCTAGGCTTGAGTCTGTTTTTAGTCGTCTTAAACACCACGGCTTAAAACTAAAAGGTAGCAAGTGTGAATTTTTTAAGAAGGAGATTAAATATCTTGGTGTTATAGTGTCTGCCGATGGTATCAAAACCGACCCAGAGAAAGTTATAGCAGTTCAAAATTGGCCAGCTATAAAGAACATTAAGGACCTTCGTAGGTTTATAGGTTTCACTTCCTATTACAGGAAATTCATTAGAGACTATGCTAAGATTGCAAAGCCTCTAAATGACCTATTTCTTGGACAACTTACGAACAAGAAAAACCTTGGGTCTAAACGGAAGAAGTCTAGTAAGCCTAGTCCTTGGAAATGGGGTCCCGAGGAACAGAATGCTATTGATCTGATTATTGAAAAGTTGACAAACCCACCAGTTCTTGCATATGCAGATTTTTCATTACCTTTCATTGTAAACGTTGATGCAAGTGGTACCGGTTTAGGTGCCGTCTTGTATCAAGAACAGGAGGGTAAAGAACGGGTGATAGCTTACGCTAGTCGTAGCCTACGTGGCCCAGAGAAATTATATCCAGCCCATAAAAGAGAACTTTTGGCGCTTAAATGGGCTGTTACTGATAAGTTTCATGATTATCTCTTTGGTAGCAAATTTACTGTTAGAACGGATAATAATCCACTTACGTACGTTCTCGGTAAAGCTAAATTAGATGCTACCGGCCATAGATGGGTTGCTGCATTGTCAAACTATGATTTCAGCATTGTGTATAGAACAGGCAAGTCAAATATTTACGCTGACGCTCTTTCTAGACTTCCGTCCGATTGTAAAGAAGTTTTTAGTGACGTAGTTCAGGCTATTTGTAAATCTATAGTATTAACTCCAGATACAAACCCTGCTATTGAAACTATATGTTTGTCACATGATATTCAGTTTATAGACAGCGATAGTGAGATTATGACCGATACATCCAAATTCGCTGATATAGATTGGATGTATGAGCAGAGACAAGATTCATGCATAAGTAGAGTTATTGATTTAGTTACAACCGGTCATAGACTCACTAAGCGTCAGATGTCTCATGAGACGGATCTTGTCCGAAGATTATTGAGAGAATGGGAAAAACTGTCTCTGAAAGATAAGGTTTTATATAGGAAAAGCTACATTAATCATGAAGCTGTGTTTCAACTAGTATTACCTTCTATTTACCATGAACTAGTACTGACTGCTCTGCACGACGATGTAGGTCACCAGGGGCGCGATCGTACTTTATCACTTGTGAAATCAAGATATTTTTGGCCAGGTATTGATAGAGACGTAGAGAGGAAAGTTTCGAACTGTCAGAACTGCATACTCAGAAAGTCGAAGTGCAGGAATTCTGCAACATTGGTAAATATATGTTCTTCCTACCCTTTGGAGCTCATTTGTATAGATTTTCTAACTCTTGAGCAGTCAAAGGGAGGATATGAGAATATTTTGGTCATTACGGATCATTTTACGAGGTACGCTCAGGCTATACCTACGAAAAATCAGTCCGCTAAAACTACAGCTAAAGCATTATGGGAAAATTTTATTCAGCACTATTCTTTTCCATTTCGATTTCACAGTGATCAGGGACGAAATTTTGAGGGTAAGGTTATCCAGGAACTGTGTAGATTAGCAGGCATAAAAAAATCTCGCACTACTCCGTATCACCCGCAAGGGAATGGTCAGTGCGAGCGTTTTAACCAGACTTTATTAAACATGTTGGGTACTCTTGATGATGAAAAGAAATCCAATTGGAAAGTGTATGTTGCGCCGTTAGTTCATGCCTATAATGCAACAAAACACGATACAACTGGATACAGCCCACATTATCTGATGTTTGGTTGGCACCCACGGCTTGCCATTGATGCTTTTATAGGTAACCCAAACCAGTCTGTTACAAAAGATCACTCTGCATACGTGAGTGACTTGAAAAAACGACTGCAGTTTGCCTATAAAACAGCTGAAAAATCAGCCGAAAGGACTGGGAGACGTCATAAAACGCGATATGATTTGAAAGTCAGACAGTCAGTACTGGAGCCTGGTGATAGAGTTCTACTTAAAAATGTAGCGTCTAGAGGGAAGCATAAAATAAGTGGGGTAAACAACCTTATGTTATAGTTTCAAAACCCGACTCTAATATACCGGTTTATATCATCAGACAGGAACACGGTCGAGGCCGCAAGACAGTACATAGGAATATGTTACTTCCCATTACTTCCATTCCCATTTTAAACCCTCAGTGTATTGATAACTCTCAAGGTAAGAGAAATGTAGTTTCAAAGAAGAAAGATTGTCCGTCTGTATTAGTAGACAAAGTTTTAGACTCTGATAAAACAGTGGACGAAATCACTACTGACGACCAAGTTGGTTCAAATGCTTCATCTGATAATTCTGATTCTGATTCAGAAGAAGAGTTTTTAGTTCACGAATGCCCGAGGCGTCGAGTAGATATAGTACCTTTAGCGGATGAATTTCATCCGGGCATTTTGAATCTAGATGAAGTAAGTCAGCGATCTAGTAGTCCTGACAGTAGTATTGAACAATCTGATGGTCAGAGGTCAAGTATTTTAGGTGTATCTGAGTTTAGCAACCCAGTCCCCGTCAGTAGTGAATCAGAAACCAGTTCTGATAATCAAGCGTCAAGCTTATCCGATAGTCATTAGCCGAGCGCTTTAGATTATGTCCAACCAGAGTCTGAAATTCAAGTGCGGCGGTCGAGTAGACAAGTGAAACCGCCAGTCCGTTTTCAAGATTATGTTAGATACTAGTATTTCAATGTTTTAACTTTTTGAATATTTTTTTATTGATATTTGGAATTTAGTTTTATATCTATTTAGTTTCATTTTTGTTTGTATCACAGAAATGAATCAGCATACATATATTTACACGTCTAGTAGAGGAAAAGTTCTAGAAGGCAAAGTTCGTTGTAAAATGTTACGTGTAGTGCCTGGAGGGAAATCGGAAACTTTGTGCAAATATGCATATGATGATCTTAAAGATATAGACGGCCTGAAAATCGTGTATTTCATAGCTGGAATACCGGATATTTGTTCTTTAGAAAGGAATCGTAGATCAAATTATGAGGAATAATTTCTTAAAAGAACTGACAATGGTTGTTTTGATCATGCATTGAGACTAAAGAATACTATAGTAAATACAGAAACTAAATTAAAAAGAATAAATTGTAAGGTAGTATTTGCTACTATTACAACTATGAGTTTCTGTCTTTGGAATTTACATAGATTGTCTTTTGGAAAAACAAGTCATTTAAAGTATGAGAATGCATACGATGGGATGCAGCTAGAACTTAACTCTATTATACAGGATGTAAATAATTTTATTACAGAATTTAATCATACAAATCATGTTATCACTCCATTTTTTCATTCTCCTGTACATAAATGTAAGAGTGGGAAATTTAGATATTTGTATAACAGATTAGTGGATGGGGTACATCCTACATTTGATTTGGCAAGGATTTGGATTGATCGTTTGTCAACGGCAATTCAAAGCAATGAGGGAAGATTTTTTTAATTTTATTTGACTTTTTGATATATTTTTTTTTTGTTATTTGTTTGTGAATTCTATTGAAGGTTCTTGAATTTTGGTCATTGCTATATGGTATAGAGGCGTTTGCCACATGCTCATCTATGTTGCCCAAATTTCAAAAGTGTCATATATTATTGTATAAGGTTTGATATATTAGTTTCGATATAGTTTCGAGACGAAACTTTTTGTAGGAGGGGGTGTATGTCACCGGATATATTTATCCATTTTGTTCATTATAAAGCATTTCATATTATTTGTGTTTTCAGTGTTGTATGTTTCCCATTCATATCATATTCATATTTCATATTCTTGATTCTTGATGATTGACGAAAATAGTTTTGCGCTGCGTATTTTGAAATAAACTATAGCTTTGTACGCTATGTTTTGCTTTGCGTACCGAATATTTAAATTAGTACAATAGAAAGGTAAAGCGATTCTTTATTATTATTTAAATGATATATATTTATATTCAAATAGCATGAGTTATGCATGAGCTCAAAGCGCGGCAATACTAACCATATATATATTAATACAATTTCACTTTTCGAGTTAGTCACTGGTCATTATTACAATCGGGGAGGCGGCAGACTAAAGTCACCGCTGCAGATTATAATTATAATAAAGTATATATAAATTGGACAACTCATTTAATGCAGAAATGGCCCACACGCATTACCACGACAAGTTTATGGGTTTATGGTGACTTATTCCTCATCCCAAGTCGATGTATTATTGGTGTCCCATTTTTCCTGCGACAATAACATTTAGGATTTAGGACTCAAGTAGTTTGGGAATGCACACCCTTTTTTTCTAAAGATTTTATTTCGGTGGATTTTGGTGTATATGTTAATTACAAGTCTATCCAGTATTTCATTTTCAAGGAAATAGCTTTATCAATACATATTCAGGTTTCTAAACCAGTCAAGCAGACTACTGTGACTGACAATACGCAATTCTTCACATTATCTGGAGAATGAATTTATATAATTTTGAAATGCTGCTGTAACAAAAGTCCGTCGGTAAGTAAGTAGGAACATTTTTATTATTTTTTATAGCCCAGAAAAACCCACTTAGTTTTATATATGTCTCTGGTTTTATTTAACAATAAATCAACAAGTTACGACCGCAGTCGTCTTTTGGAAGCACGTGTTGGGAGTGTCCTATTTTAAAAGCCGTTTCTCCGCCATGGAACTTAACATGCACGGTTCTTCTTCTGCTTCTACCATTACGCGGTCACCATTAATAAACTGATTAATAATTATTTTGTCACTTTTGGATGCACATGTAAATATTTGATAGAGAAAAAGGTTGATTTGTGCTTTTGGAAGTTTTTTTTTAATACTTTTCTAATTATAAACATTTGATTAAAATATTCATGCGATTTAATATCAAGCCTTGATAAATGTATATCAATGTTCTCAATGTAGATTCGGTTGGTATTTATCACCGATATAGGTCTATATGTTATTTTACTTTCCGAGCGGATCTATGTACATACGATATAATATACGTATTTGATCAGGGTAACCCACTGTACGTCACTTCCGTTGGGTAGAATTAGAGGGTGTTAGTGGCGTGTTTTACTAAATCGTTCAGGTGTGCAAATGACGAACCGACAGTATTTTGCAAATATCTCGATTATTGTAAGATATAATTTTATCGAGTTTTTTTGCGTTTTTCAACGATTATTTCGAACTTTAAAATTATTCAAACATGTTTTTTGCGTTTTAGTACCTCTTTAAAAAAACTTTGGCGTTTTTGTATTCAGTGTATTAATCCGTTTTTTGCAAATTTAGTTATGCATTTTAATTTACCCATGTAGAAGCAGCGTGACCAAGGGATCATGACCCGAATTCCAATGTACCGAATCTTTACTACATGCCCATATAAATTAAACAACTAAGATTCCAGAATTTTGTTTTGAACTATTTTATTCTAGATATATCATATTTTTGCAACTATTTACATTACGAAGTTCCTTAACCTACCCGCGTATTCATTTATTTAAAATTAATAAATCAGAATCATTATTTATAGACGACTGTTACTAATGTAATTCATCAAAAGCTTAAAATTAGAATCAAGACTATTGTTACACACACAGAATTTATGTTTGTGATTTTCCCGATGAATTTGCATGATATAAAGTTTAAAAGAACTTTTAAATTCGTATTGCTAAAGAGAGCTGAATCGTCGATTAGAACCACTAGCTGCAGGGAATATAACTAACTACCTTTTCTATGCTAGTTCAATTATTTTCTGTCTTGAACTTAAACTGACTTACATGTAGCAAAGATATTCCTTTGTAGCAATATTATAATTTTTATTTAAAAACATCAAAAAATACTTGTATTATTATCATTTTCAATTAATCATACAGTTTGTGACAATGACATTAAATATCAACTACAATGATAAAGAGTATTCCAGTAATAGGATGCTATTACAAAAGTCGCCCAAACCGAGCACCTCAAAGGGTGTATCAGTAGGACTCTTGTTGAAAAAAAAATTGGAACAAAACAGAATGTGGGCTTTGCATGAAATGCAAAACATCAAACCTATATCACTAATAATTCTTAAGATATATATCAAAACTTAAAATGTCCCCCTCCTTTGTGCCTCTCTAACTGCAGGTAGACCTATCGGAAAATATTGGATTTAATTTTTGCAGTGATAAAAAGATTACCTTAACTAGTCTTTTTAATAAAAATCAAATTGATATTGTTGTTTCCCATTAGATTCCCCCTCTTCATATATTACCCCTTTTTTGTAACAACCCAACAAGGTGTGTTTTTGTTCACAGAAAGAAAAAAGATTTGTTCTTCAAATAATTGATTCAGTGATGTAAACAAATCAAATATTAGTTTGTTCAGGACGCCCACATTTTAGGAATGTTTGTGTCATTAAATGTTTTGTTTCCCTTCTAAACTTGACATCCATAAATGCATAAATGAAGGGATTTACAAAACTACTACTATTATATAATAGTAGTGATATTACAAAACTGATTTCATCCTTATTCTTTCTAAACAAATATGTTATCAAAAATGGAATGTAACTAAGGAAAAATGTAACAGAAATTGCAATAAAAATTGATATTGTCTTCTTCATGATTAGAATATTCCGTCGTGAAAGTTCAGATTTCGGCTCATTTTGCATATTGTGAATTTCTAAATTCCCTGAAATTTCAGCAGTGGTCAAAGCATTCTTTATTCTTTTGAAATGAGCGTTAAGAGTTAAAATAATACGTCCGTACAGAATAACAAGAATAGCAGCAATACCAACACAGAGGACAAGTACAGGTAAACAATATCGAATTTTATCCTCATCCGATACAAAAATAACCACGATGATTACTTGTTCTCTCCATTTTGAACACATTGAATTGTTTTTACATATTCTAAGGTATCTGTCTAAAGCTATGGCTACAAGTAAAAAGGATGAAATTCCACTAGGTAGTCCAAAGATGAATGAACGAGCTTTACACAGTGCGGAATACTTGTCAGTCATATTAGTATTCTGCAGTATGACTAATGTTGTTCGAAGTAAAATAGAAGTTATATCAGAAACTGCTAGAACTGAAATGAAAAATCATTGAGTGTTCTCCATCGCCTGAAAGTTATACACATATATAACCAGTGCATTCCCGAATATTCCAATAACAAAACGGATGACTGCTATTAATAATACATAAAACATTTTGAATATAATTCAGTATTACATCAAGTTATATGAAATAGTGATGTCTATGTTCTATTCAAGCATTTTATTGAATGAAAGTTGTCCTCGAAACAATGATCACCTAACGATTGAAACCAGGAACTCATATATCAATATTGCATTGTGATTATTTATTTTTTTTCAACAAAATAAACAATGCGACTTTTCAATGTTTTATTTTCGGAAACTAATATCCTATCTAATGATTCAACGGATTTCCCTCTATCTGATTATAAATAGAGGAAACACCTGCCAACTCATTACTTTCAAAGTAAATCCAGAAAATCGCCTCGGAAACAACTTATTTATAGTGTGTTATTTTCGTTAGTTAACACTTGGTATAGGGTAGCATCATCTCAGTATTCAGTGCTACGGTACTAACTTGATTTATATTACACCCTTTTTGGAAATTAAAAGAAATAGAGGTTCCAACTTACTGAGGTAAGGTTGACATTAGATGGATTTAGCTATTATTATTTTTCTTTTTAATGATATAGTTCATCACACAGTTTCAAGTACTGACCTGATAAATCTTTGACTTTCTAATGTTGGTAACTGATTTTTTTAAAATGAAACCCTTGAATCAATGTGTCGAGTGGATTAAAACAAATAAAAAGACAAAATAACAATCTGATTTACCTTGATTTAGGTGCTATAAGAAGGTCTGGATGGGGACATTATTGCATAATAAGTAATACTAATAACAAAAATGAATAGAAAACAAATGAGTAACAAAGCTTATTTTTACCCATTGAGTAGAATAAACAATCCAAAACATATACATGTTTGTTTTACAATTTGTATGTCTTGAAATAGATGATGTCCTTTCACTACATAATTCAAAGTTTGGTGACTATGTTGAACGCATCTTTCTCATCGAACTTGAGATAAAGGATACAATAGATACAGTTAAGTCTGATTCATATCTTGACTTACATCAAGAAATTGACAATGAGGGTCGGTTGAAAACAAAACTTTACGACAATAGAGATGATTTCAGCTTCTCAATTGTGAACCTTCCATTTCTATGTAGCAACGTTCCAGCAGCGCCTGCATATGGAGTATATATCTCCCTATTGATACGATATTCCAGGGCTTGCATTTTCTATCATGATTTCCTTGATAGAGAGTTGCTGCTCACAAGAATGCTATCAAACGAAGTTTTCCAAGTGGGGAAGTTGAAGTTGGCCGTTATTGAATATCATTGTGTTTCAGAGATGACGACGGATATGTTCAAATTATTGTAACCACAATCCCGTCCTCTTTTCCCCAAATTTAACCTACCGAATTAGACTTATTACCGGGTTTGTACTTACATGAGCAAGATGACGGGTGCCACATGTGAAGCAGGTTCTGTGTACCCTTCAAAAGCACTTGAGATCACCTCCGATTTTAGGTGGGGTTCGTGTTGCTCAGTCTTTAGTTTTCTATGTTTTGTTGTGTGTACAGTTGTTTGTCTTTTGGTCTTTTTCTTTTTTTGCCATGGCGTTGTCAGTTTATTTTCGACTGATGAATTAGAATGTCCCTTTGGTATTTTTCGCCTCTCTTTGAACACGCTGTCTATTATAGATTGGTAAAAATGGTGAACTTCAGATACTGATCATGATCTAATTTAAATGTTGATTCATTTTGACAGACTTTTTTTCTGAGTTTTTTCCGCCTTTTACAGCTCATGGACTTGAATGTGTAGGTAAAGTTAGTATCTTTGGTTTGCTTACTTGCTAGCTGAACAATGAAATCATTATTAGCTAACGTATTACCTTCCTTTGAGTGAAGTCAATAGAAGAGAACCAATCAAAAATACTGACAGTATATAAACATAGTAAAACCAGTTTTACAAGTCAGTTTTAAAACAGGTTTTCAAACTAACTGTAAAATCTAGTGTCAATTTTAAGCTAATTTACAAGCATGTTTTAGGTCATTTCCATCAATTACCGTAGACGTCTGTTCATCTATAACAAATTCAATTATAATAATATCCTTATTATATATATATATATATAAACATATGTTATAAGGATATGAAAAGTTTTTGTTGTTGAATGAATCGATTAAATCATTGTAAACTACTGTTTACTGTATAAAATTACACATGTAAATAATCTAGTTATAAATGAACAGAGTTAATTGATTGAAACGATGTTGGCAATTCAAACACACCTAAAACATGCTTGCGAATAAGATGCGAATCAGCTTATAATTGATACAAGATTTTAAATTAAGAATGAAAACCTATTTAACTGATAACTGACTTGAAAAAAAAAAAGGTTTCACAATGTTTATACACTGTCCCTATTTTTGATTGGTTCTCTGTTTAACTACTGAATCCACCCAAAGGAAGGTAGTACCTTAGCTAATAATGATTTCATGGTTTAGCTAGCAAACAAGCAAACCAAAGATACTACCTTTACCTACACACTCAAGTATATGTGCTGTAATAATACAATCATTTAAATTTTTATTTCTTAAGTGTATTGACAATTTTTATATCGTTTATGTGTGTTACCCTTGTACAACGCTAGAAAAAAGTCCGAATGTCGTGGTTTCAGTGTTTTTTTTCTATTTGATCTCAATATTAATGAAGGAAAAAAAATATTCAAGAACTCGTCAATTGTAAAACATCTTTTCTAGATAGTTGTTAATAGACCATGGTAAAAAAAAGATGAATGCAGTTTTATAGTTAATACAATGTGATTGAAAAACCTTATTATATATCTTCATTGACATGCCGTGAACGTCGGTGAAATAACAATCTATTGACATCATCATGTTTTTATATGTAAGAGACTCAGATTGATGTTCAGTTTCGAATCAACGTCCAAATTTGACGTCATAGTGAAATACGATTTTAATTCGACGGCCAATTCTGTGCCCTTCTACATGTAATCGACGTCTTTTTGTTGTTCTCAATTCGACGTCCAATATTTGGCTTATCTAATCGACGTCCTTTTTACGGACTTACCGCAATGATTTCACAACTTTATTTAACGAAAACAACAATCGTATTCCTTATTTGATACAGACATTTTCCGAATGCAAATGGTTTTTTGAACCTAAAACTCAAAAAGCTGTTAAAAATATAAGTTTTTAAATCTACTGGAATCCAAATTAAAATATTTTTCAACAATTGATTATACTTCATTCTGTCTATTGTTTGAGACTGTTTATTGGCTCTAGATGTCTCTCGGTTATCTTTGTCGTTGGGTTGTTGTCTCCTTGTCTTATATTCACATGTCGTTCATTTTTATGAATATGGAAGGAATAAGACAACGTAAATCATTTTTTTGTTAAATCGCGTAAATTAACTCCTTTTACCAAAATATTAATGTCAACTTGCTTTGAGCCCTCCATCTCTAATGTCCAGTTAGATACAGGGACGATCTTTAACCCAGTCTGGTCAAAGTTGAAGATCAGTTGTGGAGGCACGTTGTACTTGGTAACGGTCTCGGTGATGATGCGATGAAATTCACTTTTTTGGTGCTCAAAGTCATCTGGCAGTTTTCTGGCTGCTTTGGTACCTTTTCGCTTGACGTACCCAAGTCTTTTTAAGAAGGATACGGCCCATGTTTTGGTGATATGTATCGATCTACCAGCTTCACTGAGTAGTGTGGGGTTTTTGTGTCTGACAAGTCCACGGGCTGTTGCAATAGCGATAGCTTGGTTTACGATGCCACCGGCTTCTCTGATGCTGCGTATGTGGGCTCCTACATCTTTGTCTAAATCACCAAGAAGTAGTGGCCTACCACGTTTTTCTGGTGTCAACGCATTGACAAGTTGGTGTTTAGATTCTTTTGAGTGTACAAGATATTTCTTTTTCATGGCTCGTACTGCACTTTCTTTAATGTCAAGTTGGAGGTCTTTGCTAAATTTGCGGGCAGCGGCAACATTGCCATGTTCAGTGGCGTATTTTGCTATTTTAGCATGGGTCTCTGGTGTGTAGTGGTTGTTGCTGGCTTTTCTCTTGACCCCCCGTTTTGTGCTGGTAGTTGACTCATCAGTAGCAAGAGAGTTGACAATTTCAGTGTTAGCGGCTTTTATCTTATCAGCTGCATCTTTGTTGATAGCGTTATCAGGATCGGGCAACCTCAAGACGATGGGTTTTTTTTAATCATATTAATTCTGAAGATACTTCGCCTATTAAGTAGCCAAGTAGAAAGCTTGAATTATGAATTAAAATTAAGTACTAATATAACACACGTACACACAAAAAAGTTTCCGTATATCAAATTTAAAATCTGTTCGCGGGTTTTTGCTAAATTAAAAAGTATTCAGTTCAGTTCTTTAAGTTTTATTTACTGTGCAATCTTAGGGTTCACTTACAATTCCTTTATTGTAATGTACATGTTGTGTGTCACTTTACAGTATCTCCCTTATTCATAGCTCGATCTGATTTCTTGTCCGCGTTCGGTTTAAGCAGCTCATCAAAATTTGTATTAGATTTTAGGTTTTGTCGAAATGCTCATCTAGTGCCATAATTGGTACCGTTAAAGTTATTACATATTCAAGACATTTTTTTTCTTGCAGTCCGTGCAAAAAGGTTTTGAACTTTTCTTAGTCGAAATATCTTCGCACAAATCTAGTTTAAATAGCCATCAGAAATGATAACACAGGAGAGCTGTTGGATTTATCGAAGAAGATGGATTGGGCCAAATAAATTTTACGAGACGGGTAGGAATATTTATTTGCATGAAGCCCAAACTCATACGCTGGAAGACATGACTTCAGTTTGGTTGACAATTTCTTTGTTGTCTATACATGAAATGATTGACTGACAGGGCATTTATTCCAAAGAGTCAATACAAATTTGAATAAAATGTACGATTTTCCATTTTTTTGAAATAATCTTCAACAGCAATTTTTAACAGTCATTAGAAAATTATTGCTTAATTCTTTTAGTACAGTTCCATAAGGTTTTAACAACTTTCAGGTTTTATCCCATTTCTGATTGAAACAAATTCACGGGGAAAATTCATCATGACACCTTTAAATAATGATTTTAAACCTCTTTATAGAAAACTAGAATAGTCCACAATAGCAATTTTAAAACAATCATTAAATTTAAAATGTAATGTTGTGAGTATATTACTTTACGAGGAAATTATTGCTAAATCCCTTCAGCAAAATTCTACTCTGTTTCAACAACTTTCAGGATTTAATCCCGTGACTGAGTGGAACACGTTCAGGAGAAATAGGCATGTACCGTATAGCAATTAAACTCATTGTCAAAAACTAGAATCGTCATTATAAAATTCAATTTTTTATAGTACGGTGGGCAGCCAGACGGGGTTTTGGTCGGCGCCAGCTTTTTCTGATTATATTGCTTGAGAACCGTACACAAATTGTTTTTCGTGTTTCTTATTGTGTCATGGTTTCATATGTTTGCAAATGCAAATAGCTGTTCTGTAAATCGTTACGATAATTACGTGGGCAGCCTGTAATACATCTTTTACCCAGTGACGTCATACCGTACACTAACTTCCAATAAAGAGATTACAGTACATGAAATTATTAGTTCCTCAAAAAGTGCTTCCCATTGAAAAACACGAAGAAATATGCAACTTGAACAAATTTTTTCTTTTACAATTAACGAAAATGAGCAATAATCACTAATCCTTATTACATTTTTATTATTTATCAATGCATTGAAAAAAAGAGAACGTCAAACTACATGTACAGTAATCAATAGTGTTCAATATTGAAAACTGAAAAAACATTGTTTGAACGGTTATCTGATTTATTCAACAGAAAAACATAAGCCGACAGACACCCCATCCGCCGTACTACCCACAGTTAGACATGAATTTCGTTACAAAAACCACATGAAATTTGAATTTCAGCTTGGCAATTCTAGTTTACTATGAGAGTTTTATTAGCAAAAGATATCAAGATGACTTTTTCCCAATGATTTGTTTCATTAAGTCACTGGATAAAAGCCAGAAAGTGTTGAAACTTTGTGGAATTTTGTTTTAAGAATTAGGCAATAATGTTCCTATATGTTTATAAATGCATAACATCAAAATCTCACTGGCTGTTAAAAATGCTGTTGAAAACTGTTTTGAAAAAAATGGAAAATTGTACATTTTTTAGTGCACTTTGAATTGAAGGATTTAATGATTAACATTAGAATAAATGCCCAGTCATGTAAATATCTCATGAATATTCAGGACAAACATTAGAGACATCGTTACTCAAACTAAATTCACGTATTAAGAGCGTATCGAGTTTGAGTTCTCGCCAATAAATAATTCTTACCTTTCGAGTCAAATTCATTTGACTTAATTCATTCGCTTTAGTTTTCAAAACAGCTCTCCTTCGTTCATATTTTACAAGGACTATTTTAGCTCGCTACATCTATGCGCAGATCTTTCGCAAAAAATTAAAACACTTTTTCCACGGACCACTGGAAAACTCCATAAATATGTATATTGCACAAAACATTTACAGTACAATTTATATGTTGTCAACGATTGTCAAAGCAGGGGCATGGAAATATTCTTGTCGCATGCGTTTACGAACACCGACCGTGATTAACATATTTGAATAAAAACAACTGCGAAGTTCTGAATTCGGGACAGGCACATACACTGAGGTACAACTTTTTTCATCTTTGATCTGTTAAACAAATTGTTTATAAAAACTAACAATGAAAATCAGCTCAGAATAAAAGCTTTTATTACAAAACCCCTTTGTGGTAGTCAGGACCAGCATTATGTATAAGAAAAGCAATACTTAATTATACGTTTCGAACAAAGCAAGCACGAAGTACTAAACCTAATGATACAGAAATCGTGCGATACAAGGCTCTTATTGGGACGACCTTACAGATTTTACAAAGCAAGTTCATGAACAGTTCAAGAAATTATGATAGTGTGGAATACTTATTGTTTTAGGGCAATACATACAAATCACTGCACAATTTACAACATTTTGAAGCCAGCTCAGATGTTCTGTGCTTGCTTAAAATATTTTTAATGAACAAGAAAACATAAGTCATCAAAAGAACTATTTTCATTGGATTGAATACTAAAATCGCAAACAAAAATTCGGATTTAAAGACAAAATCATTAAATTAAGAAATTGTAAAAAATCATGAAAGTTACTACATTTTTGTTCGCACAGAAGTGGAAAAATGCATTTTAAGTATCAGTTGATCATATTCAAAGCAAAATCAGCAACAAAAATGCAACGTTTAAAAACACAAAAATTACTAACATGTAAAAACCACTAGTCATCAGCAACAATTAAAAAAATGAAAACTTTAAGTGAATGTCTAATCAAGATTAAAAAATCTATACAAAAAAGATCTCACTACACTGTTATATATATTTACACACACACACACACATATATATATATATATATATATATATATATATATATATATATATATATATATATATATATATATATATATATATACATATTATATGCGTCTTAAACGAGAGGCGAAAGATACCAAATGGACATAAAAGTGTGCAACACCAAAACAATAATAAAAAAATATGAAACAAATAAAACAAAATTCAATAAATATTTCGGATGACAAATATCCTTCATCAGTATGAGCAGCCTGGTGTAAAATGGCATCACTAGCTAAGCCAATTTTCAAACATCTTGATCATCATGTAAATTTAATACCAAAGATCGTTTGTAGGAAATTACAATTCCATAATCTTGAACTACATACATATTAATCAAAAACAACAAAAGATGGAAAGTTTAGAGTTTAAGTATTCTATAATCTGGTGAACAAGATACAAATTAAGTATTTACAACCGGCGAATACATATATAAATGTATAGCCTTTAAGAAATATATAGTATAAGGAGATGTGGCATGATTGTCAATGAGACAACTATCAACCGGAGACCAAATAAAGTATATGTCAGAAACTATTGGTTACCGTACGGCCTTCACTAATAAGTAATATTCATACATCATACAAAGCTATAGAAGGCACCGACATATCAAAATGTAAAACAATTCAAACCAAAAAACCCCCCAAAAAAACAGCGGCCTGATATATGTACAAAACAACAAACGAAATAAATATGTACAGCAACAACGACAACCACTGAATAACAGGAACCTGATTTGGGACAGGCACATCCAGAATGGCTTAAAAATGTTTTAGGGCGCCCAAGTCTCCCCTATCCTGTGACAGTGGTGTACAGTACAACACAAGAACAAACTGAACAAAACAATAAACGAAACAGAAATATGGTAAACAGGAGCAAACGACTGAATAACAGGATCCTGACTTTGTACAGGCAGATACAGAATATAGCGAGGATAAACATGTTTTTGGAGCTAAACTCTCCCCGAGGCTGAGACAGTTGTGCAAAAACACGACACTTAAACAAACTGTATAAAACAATAAACGGGAAAAAAATACAACAACCAAACAACTGAATTGCATGCTTCCGACCTGGGACAAGCACATATAGAATGTAGCGGGGTTAGACATGCTTAGGGGTGCCAAACCCTCCCCCAACCTGGTACTGGTGTAACAGCAGAAATATAGAAAAAACTATAGAAATCAGTTGAAAGTAAAATAGCAAAATTACCGAACTCAATGGAAAATTTAAAACGGAAAGTCCCTTATCAAATGGCAAAACCAAACGTTCAAACAAATCAAACGAATTGAAAACAACTGTCATATTCCTGACTTGGTACATGCATTTCCTTATGTAGAAAATGGTGGATTAAAACTGGTTTTATAGCTAACTAAATCTCTTACATCACTGACAGTCGCATAGAATTTCATTACATTGACAATAATGTGTCAGCAACCAAAAAGACATACTAGGTGAAAATGTCTACAATTGGGGTACAGCAGTCAACAATGTGTTATAATCATAATCACTATAAAAACAAACAACTATGTTGACAAAGAGCTTTACACATCTGATTGATACACAGCACAGAAAACAACTAAAAAAATGACAGAAGGTACCAATCTGAAAGTACTCGCTGTTACTGAAAGCTAGTTCCAAGCCAATTACAACTAATAGAAAAATCATGTATCCAAGATAAATATCAATCAGAACATATCCAATGGATTTAGTATAGAGACGTCATAAACAGTCTGGGAAAACATGATCTTATGTCATGCCGAAATAGAATTATCAACATGATGTACAACCGTTAACCTTTTTAACTGTTTAGAATTACATATTTAGTTATGTGTTGATTTATTGATGAGAACATCAATGTTAATTAGTACTGATGAAAACAATTTTCAAATATTTTATTACAGTGTTAAATTGATAAACTTTAAGGATAAGTTTATTCAAGGATCGATAGGCTTACACTCTATAGACAATATCATTGTAAAATGAAGATGTGATCTCCCGTTAGTAATACGTTTTCTACAGGTACAACAAAATTTCAAACCCAATGTTTATATCTATTAAAGAATTTAGTATAGGTTTTAAGTAATTTGTGGTAACGATTTCTTGACGTAATAATTTACCAGTGATGTAACTATTATGTTCATTGAAATCTATAACGCCTATTTCTCTTGGACGGAGCAAAATTTAATGTGGTAATGGTGAAAATGAATGCATGAATGTCACATATGTATACCAAGTGAACGATTAAGGCTACCTAAATCCTCTACCTTTTATACATTTTACGGTCAAATATCGTACTTTGTACACCTAAACATAATATAAATTTATCAACACCGTTAAAATTTCGATATTATAAATTGCATTTACTTCAGAAATAAGCATTGTACTTTGGTTTATGCACACATGTGAAGACAGCAAAATTTAGTTATTTTTGAAACAGGTCGTCAACGTTCCATGGTGTGAAATTCCTGTCGTGAATTTTCGACATCAGATGAGCTTCATCTCTCATTTGGCTGTAAATGTTCGTTCTGTTTTCCCAACCAGGCTTTTTCTCTTTTTTCTTGTTCTCAATAACTATATCAATATAATCAGCGACGACTAACTGATCTGGTTTAAAAGCAATTGTGTTTAACTCAGTGATATATCCCGCTACTTTTTGGATAGTTTTTGAAATGTCTTGTTGCAACAAATTGAATTCTTCCTTTGCCTTGTCTATAACAGCTTTTTGATATTTTGTCTTCTGTCGTGCATCATAATACTTTTTTTTTATTTATTTATGTGTTTTTCCGACTACAACGGGGTAAATTCCAAATCGGTAGCTATTGTTTTTGTGTTTTTCCCAGTAGCATTTTCCAGGACAAACCATGCAGTAACCACGATCATTGCAGCACAATCTGCCTTGTCGTCATCACAGGGATAGTGATATGTTGATTCAGCCTTTCCAACTTCTAAAAAAAAGTTTTTAAACTTTCAAAGCTCATATCCCAATATATTTCGTTCGGAGATTTTTTCTTCTTGTTAAACCAAAACCATGCAACATTGTTCACTTGAAGACATTTTTTTGTAAGGAACATGCGCTACATTTAACGCTTCTGTTACTTGAGGCTCATCACCGTCCCCGAATGTAGCCAAGATCAACATATTCTCCGCTACATTCTTGTCAAATATTGATAGAATTGCGTCGAAGGTATTTCTGTTCTGGTGATATTGTTGTTGATGCCGGAATGACAACGCATACACCCTCCAAACATGTTATACCTTGTTCGCCTATTGTTGTAAAATACTCTCGAATTCGATTAACAATTTGTTTATCTTTCTCTACGTTTCCAAAGCCTGGTATTTCAATAATGTTTATGTTGTAATAAATTTTACTGCCTAGTGAATGATTGACTCTTGTGTACATGATGTATGTAATCCATTCATTCTATGTATTAAATTCAGAAAAAAAATTAAATATGATGGCTTGGTTGAAATACTCATTATTATGCAACTTGAAAGACCATTAAATGGTAATGACACTTTTTTCTTATGATTTAGGGAGCTTCTATTTGAAAGTTATAAAGGAAAGGATATATCTACTGATTTCTACAAATTAATAAGAATAAGGAAAATTTCAGTCAAAGAAGAAATTAACTATAACTAAAACCAAAACTATCTGACTGCTTACATAGAGTGAGTTGCAAAATTTTCAATGTATAAACAAATATTCAAGAAAAATTGTTGATTGATTCGGGCATAAACAGGACGAAAGGGCTATGTTTTTAAAATTTGAATATGTTTGTTCATAATAGAAAGCATAGTCGGTTTTTTTACGTTTTACTCCCACACATTTTTCTATCATCGAGCCTTCTAATTTTTCTTCATACTTTACAGGGTCACGTGCTTAGCTGAGAAGCATATACCAATCCTTAAGTTTTTGATTTAACCTAGTCTCAAATCAACGACATACTGCTCTAAAAGCACGTACACTATCACAAGACCCCTGAAGGAGTTCTAGAAAGCTTGAAGGTTTGAAATAAAAACTGTAATATAAGTGGGGTACCCCTATCAAAAATCTCTGAACTATTACAAAAAATTAGAAGCACATTTTCAATGCTTGTGTCAACGTATTACAAATTGTGAATGCTGTAGTCTATAAAATGAAGTATATTACACGATATGAAAATCTTTTTTACTCGAAGTCAAGTATATTTTCAATATAAATAAGAAATAATTAATAAAACGATTTTAGAAATTATGAAGCCTCTAGGTTAAACTATAGGAAGTGTCAATAGACGAAAAGTGCACCTATCATTAAGAATGCTACTTTAATTTACTGAGTTAGAATTTCTAGACATTTTGCGAAAAATATCAAAATGTGTTCACAAAGTGAAGTAAACATCAAGGTATATACAAACAGCTTTGTCGTTCAGCACTAAAGATCTGGAGGAGGAAGTGATTACAAAAACACTAACCATCTATTTCACACCTGGTGTTCGCTTATCCGTCCGCTAGCCGGAAATTCACCATAGTGCACCCGACTAAAAACAGCTTTCACAAAAATAAAAATCATGTTTACTTTTCTCATATTGCCAAAAAATATCACAATGTACTGTTGGTCTTTTCAATACAACCTCCTTAATATAGAACTCCTTCTGCAAGATAAGAAATGTCAATAAGATCAACAACAATTAAATTAACATTATACTAACTGCCTATCAGCTTTCAATGTCGTATAAGAAATTCTCCTTTTATTCTCATCCATACTATAGTTTAAATATACAGAGGAATATAAGACCTGTCTGTCTGTTAGGCCTCTCTACTTAATGCAATAATAAAAACTGCATTGGATTAATATGATTTAATTTTTTTTTTTTTTTGATATTTCGACTAAAGTATTAAGGTGGAGGAGAATGGGTCAATAGATTTGAAAAGGTAGATATTGATGTTATTGTTTATTTTTGTCAAATTAGTGACGTTGATAATGAAGTCTTACCCATTTTATTCAAATAGTAACATGTTTTTCTTATTTCCGAGATCAGTTATTAGATTCAAAGCTCGTATGTTCTTTGGGTGTGTTGGGGGTATCTTGGGGGTATCTCGGGTTTTTTTTTGAGTTTTTTAGAGGGATGGCGTGGAAATACAATTACAAATTGGTTACTGAAAATAGTTTTAAGATAGCTCAATGTCCAAAATACATTTCATATGCGCATGAAATTTAGTACATTTGTTATTCTCCGCTCTTTTAATCTAAATTTAACTGATTACATTATAGTTTAAAGGATAATTATATAGATATTCAATCAATATGAGCATTAGATATGTTTCGCAGCCGAATTGATCCTAGATTCAATAATAATCGCTTTGCAGAATTAGAAAACTTACATCTACTTCAATCCGCTTTGACATTTCTGTTGATCGATATTACTCTACATGAAACGTATTGACAAAAATACCTAACTCCAAGGTAAATTCAAAGCGAGGGAATTCCACAAACCTGATAAAATCAAACGCTCGATTATAGCAACCAATGTAACGAATGAAAAACAGCTGACAAAAACTGTACAGTCACGAAATAACAATACATTCAATAAAATGGCGAAGTAGACTAAGATGTAGACTAACTGATTCCGATAAAAATATATGCTGACAATCATGAAGGGTACATCCCATGATATATTTACAAATTAGGTGTATTTTGTGATAATATCGTTGATGTCAAAATTTATGATAGTCGACCGTTGATGGTCAACAAAATAGTTTCATTTAGATGTTTTAAAACTGTGATTTATAATGATATACATTGCTTTTTATTTTGAAAAAGAGAAAAATGGCCTAATACGACCTAAATGTACCTTCTTCTTTCCTTTTCCTTTTGACTAGCTATGCAATTAACAGTGTTAATGCAAAATGTAAGGTAAACAAGAAAAAAATAAAACCGAGTGGAACAATGAGTTGTAGATCTAAAGAAAGTTTTAATTAGAATCATGTCAAACAACGTATTCAAAATGTTCGAAGTATTCATGTTCATACAAGGAGTTGTTAATAAGAAGTATCTGTAGCAGATAAGTTGTTAGTAGAACAGTTAATTAAAATAAAAAAACCTATTTGCCAGAATTAATACCATGTGCAGCAGATAAACTGTTGAAAATCTTGTCTTTTGCATGTGCATTGCAATCAACATCAAGATCTGACTAAATCTCATCATGCTCATCTAAGAAAAAAGAAGAAAGTATTTGGCAGCACTTTGAATAATCATTAGGATCTTTGAACCACTGATATGAAACATTTATAAACTTCCTTTTATCGTTTTAAAAATACAAATGTAGAAAACCAGGTTCAACCCACCAGTTTTCTTAAAATGTCCTGTACTAAGTCAGGAATATGGCAGTTGTTATCAAATAATTCGTTTCTATGTATGTTTGCGTTTGTTTTAGTTGCACTTCAGTGTTTCTGTTGTTCCATTGTTTTCCTCTTATAGTTGATGTGTTTCCCTCGGCTTTAGTTTGTAACCCGGATTTGTTTTCTCTCAATCGATTTATGACTTTGGAACAGCGGTATACTACTGTTGCCTTTATTGATCTCTTGATTCTTGTTTCTTTTTCAGCATTTTTATTTACGCCACCAGATTTCCGGGTTATTTGTATCTTTCCCTCTTTTTACAGGGTAAACACCCTATAATTACCGGTAATCTGTGCAGCAGATGCAATCGATATTATAGATCCGGCATGTGTATTGCGGTGTTTTCTCGGAATGACAAGTAGATCTAATATATTCGTATTATCTTCTGTTTATAGAATTTTGTGGTAATGGTTTTATGTTTTACGTATTTTGCAAAATTTAGGTTAGGCCTTTACCTATTAAAAAGTGTGAATTAAGCGTTCTCTCGTTTCCAAGAAATTTCGTTAATGATAACTCATTTCTTGGAAACTACAATTTCGTCGCCACCTTTAGGTTTCATAAAACATTAATAGACCATAGACGACCTTCTTACCAAGGATGAACCATTCATGTTGATCAATTGCAGGTATTTACAAGATTTAATTTGTCCAATAAACATGGTTTTGCTATGGTGAACAATAAAACTGATTCAAATTGGGTCTTTCACTTTCCTCCTTTAGATTTGATTGTCGCTTTTGTAAAATCTGAAAACTTTTGATAAAGGGTAAGGTTTAATTCAAATATGTTTACTTACCTGCAACCCTGAAAAACGTCCGTCGGATCTGTTTTACCGATTGCATCCGGAGTAGCGAAAGCCGGTTGAAGGGTGTGATGTACATAAATTAGAATTCATTGATATGTCGATAAATTATACGTAATTATATTTTTTTGAATCAACAAAATTCAGAATCTTTTTGAACTGATTTTGTGATTCTAAAAAGAACCGTTTTCAATATGCACTTGTCTTGGTTCTGTAATATTCTGTCTGGGTGTAATCACTGTAACTGCTTCTTCAGCAGTGTTAACATTTGATTCTTCCTCTTACACTGCAGTGTAGACTAATTTTTCAGATCCTCACCCTGTTTTTTCATTAGATGATTGATTGAATTGACCTCCTCTCTGCATGGTCAAATAAGTGGATTGTTTCTCCACAGTTCTGTTACCTCTGGTACCATACTGACGTCAACTTCGACTTACGACTTGTTTTTACACTCTCAGAATGGTTATGGCGGTATGACTCTGACTTTGACTTTAGCCGTTTTAATCGTTAACGATGAAATTATACTGTTTTTTTCGTATATTGCCCATGCCATACTATGATATAAAATGATCATCTACTCAGATTGACGACATTGCACAACACTGTAACTCGCCTATATTACGTAGGCCTGCGCTGAAGAAAGTTCCGCGCTTAAATTTTTAGTTTTTTGCTAATAAACGTCATAATTAGAACACCACCCCTGGCACGTGAAAAGTGGTGCATATTTGAACTAAAAATCTAATAAGGTAAATAGCGAATTTCATGTCATTCAGTTGTGTGTTGTTGGGTTGCTGTTTTGTTGAAGTTTATAGAACTGAAGTCACATTCATGTGTAGAAAGTCGCAAACATGAAAAAAACATACATTCTTAATTTCACGAGTTCATTACGTACTAAACACAACAAAATGTATTCATAGTTTGTAAAATTTTATACGATTAATACACAAAATGTAAGTGTGCAATATGTATGAGCACTATATGCTTAAGCGAATCTTGAATCTTGTGCATAACACAATTGCTCCTTTGTACATAGGCTGAAAAAAAAAATGAAAATAAATCATATTTTGCCAAAAAGTATTGAATTTTTAGGTTCTCAAACTTAACGAATATTGTTATGTTAGACTACATATAAAAATGAAAATTGAATGAAATATCCCCTACTGCAATAAGCACCTTATAAAAAGGTAAATTACAAGTGGCATAATGAATAATTACTTACTACAATTTGTGCAGGTACGTTAATCTTTTGGCTTCCCTTTTTTGTTAATTGTGTTTTATTGCAGTATTTGAATCAATATATCCACTTTCTGTTCAGTATTGTCTGGGTTTTCTCCCATTTTTACAAGTTGCCTTTTTACTTGGATGACTTCATTAGTTAAAGTGTCAATCTAGAAGGAATAAGAATAGCTAAACCATCTAGAATACAACGTTGTACAAATTCAATGAAATTCACCATTTAAAAAACTAAAACTAAATTAATCCGTCATTCTAATGGTATGAGAATAATTATGTACTTGAAATAACTAAATTGATGTCATTCACCGATGTTAACAAGCGGTCAATATAACAGATAAAAAGCATACATGTGTAATGTAAATATGTATTTGAATTAATCAACAGTTTCAAGATTAATGTGTGTGAAATAAACATTCATACGCAGGTTTTTACTCTATAATTTAACAACCTTAGTTGCTTAATAACTTTCTTTCGTAGTAAAATTGGGTGTAATAAATAACTCTGGCGATATTACACTTCAAGCATTTTTATCTGAACTTTGCATGTCTTAAAATGTTGATGGGTCATATTCAATTATTGTTTGATTTATATTTGTATGGCGTTGTTAATTTGTGTTCGAGTTAAGAATTTGAATATTCTTCTGGTATTTTTTGCCTCTCGTTTACATATTTTTACATTTATATATAATTTAATCATTATCGTAACTGGTTTAATGGTTTTGGTCCTGTCTGTGATAAAATAAAGATAATTTTCATGAGATAAAGAGATATGAATATTTATTATTCCAATCAAGGTCCCCATAAAGGAGCATTAACAAATAATAACTATAATTAAATGCATACACACTACAAGCTACAAACATGAAACAATATACAGTCTATTACAATCTGATAGATATTGTAATAAATAAGAATAAACAGTAGAATAAGTACAGTCCAGCTATGTAGCTCGGGTTCAAATCATCATCATTATCTTTGAAGATATATACCGTTATGAATAACTGAAAAAACAAGGGGGGGGGGGGGGGGGGGGGGTTGTTAGAGTCAGTTGTTCAATATATTTATGTTTACAATAACATGAACATTTATTATAATCAAGTCAATGTTAAAATATATTTCGAAATAATAGTGTAATGTTTGTAATGTAAAACTGGTACGCACGACTTCGAAACTAGTGCGCAAGACTTTCAATATGGTGCGCACGACTTTCATAAATGGTGCGCACGACTTTAAAACAAAGTTTGACTGTCTCTGTACGAACGAGCGCTCTAGTTTGAAAGTCAAGTGACATGTTTAAAAATGTCGTGCGCACCAGTTTGAAATCGTAAGCTCCAGTTTAAAAGTCGTGCGCACCAGTTTGAAAGTCGTGTGCACTTTCAAACTGGTGCGCACGTGACGAGTTTTAAAGTCAATCACACGAGTTTCAAAGTCAGGCGCACGATTTTTCAAACTAGTGTTCACTAGATTAAATTTCCGGCGAACGAACATTTTATATTTATATTGCACTTAAGGGCTCCGAACAATAGGACATGATTGTAGCAACATATAAAATTTACCTGGCGATTGCGAAATAATCAACAAATAAAATAATTCAGTTGTTAAATGAGGAATCAAGTATATTGGATCATTTTAAAACTCAACTTAAAAATACTGTTTTGGTAAAATATCATATAAAATGTGCAGATAAATTAAGATTATTTTTCCTTATCAAAAATTAATCATTAAAATTGTGAATGGAAACGGGTAATGTGTCAAAGAGACAACTCGACCAAAGAGCAGAAAACTGCTCAAGGCCACCAATGGGTCCTCAACACAGCTAGAATCCCGCACCCGGAGGCGGGCTTTAGCTGGCTTCCTAAACAAAATTGTATATTGGTTCAGAGAAAATGGACGTCACTCTAAACTTCGAAACATATAAATGAACCAAAGTTAAAAAAAACACACAAAACTAACAAAAGCCAGAAGTGCCTGGCTTGGGACACGCGCACAAATACGGCGGGGTTTAACATGTTTTTTGAGATCCCAACCCTCCCTTATATCTCTAGTCAGTGTAGAATAAACAAACACACTGCAATACGCACAGTAACACTCAGTTTAAAAGAAGTCCGAGTCCGATGTTAGAATAGGTAACAAAAGAAACTAAGCAAAATGACAATGCTACATAAATTAACAAAGGAATACTAGCAGTTACTGACATGCCAGCTCCAGACCTCAATTAAACTGATTGAAAGATAATGTCTTCATCATATGAAAATTAAGGACAATCCCTCCGTTAGGGGTTTAGTATCATACCATCATGAAATATACTAGCAGAACATAACCCGTTTCATGCCAACAACTGGTTTTAGAATAAATGTGTTTATTTCCGATGCAAAGACCCTGTGAGTGAATCAATATTTATTCCAAAAAATGCCATCTTTATTGACCTGACAACAGTATCGTAACTATATTCCTTCTGAATAAGTCAGTTTAAAGGTTTGGTTAGCTTTTGAGGTGAATGACGAAATTTTTGTGTTTTGTATTGAATATTATCATAAAAGATGGGATGTGAAATACCTGAACGTATAAGATGTATGCACGTTGATTTATATTTACGAATGATGTCCTTGTACCGATGATAAAATTCAATAAATGTTTTGACAAGTTTGTGATATCGAAAACCCTGGTGTAATAATTTTTCAGTAAAACAGATATTTCTTTCGCTAAAATCATATACGTTGTTACATACACGAGCGAATCGAACAAGTTGAGATATATAAACACCATAATCATTAGAATACTTATTATTTAAAACACAATATCTATGATTTTAACAACAAGACAAAATTTTCAAAGGCTTAAGTACTTTTCATATGGTACATTTCGTACATAAAATACGAATAAATGATATTTTGTGTACTCATCTTTAGATTTTTTCCATGATATCATATTTCAAATTTAAAAAAAACCGGTGGGGATCTCAGGTGTTTTTCAGAAGGATAAGCAGATCCTGTTCCACATGTGCAAGTACAAACCTGGTGATAAGTCTAATTCAGTAGGTCACATTTAGGGAAAAGGAAGACAGGATTGTGGTTACGATGATTGGAACATCTCCGTCCTCATCTTTGAAACAGGTATTCCATAACGGTCAACTGACTCTACTGTGTGCATTGGTATTGCTAGTGTTTTATATACTAATTGGTAGAACCATCCAGGTGCAAAACAAAAACGTAAAAAAAATCTTCAAGGCAAACAATTACCATCAGCGAAATCAACAAGTGATTCACATAAGACGACTAAAAATTGCCTTTTACAGTCAGCACTGTGTTTTCCTTTGGCTATCTTCCTTTATTTGTGAATGAATGGGCAACCAAGGGTTTAAACGAAAAGAAAATGAACTTATTTACGTTTTCCTTGCTTAAAATTGTACAAAGGGCATATCTGATTAACCATGTAGTTAATCAATCCCTTTATTTACGCTACATTTGACAGGCGATTCCTTCATCAATTGAAAAATTTGATTGTGTTCAGAAGATAATTATTTGAATAATGGGGTATCTGTAATTTTGAAAGTGCTTTACTGTTTAACTATTTGAGAGTACTCCGTTCAAAATGTGAAGATCTAGTTTTTGCTTAATGATAGACGAACAATGTTTTTTAAATGATCTATTGTATATATATATGAGCTATTGTAAACATAGAAAAACAAACGTCCAAACAGTTTTCAGTCAGCCCTTTATTACTACTCCAATGATTATATTGGGTACTGATAAGGGAGGAGGTTAAATAAGAACTATTATTTGGTCATCGAAATTGTAAAAATAGTAAAGTTATTCAAACCTTTTAAAATTATGTTGATTTCATTTATAAATATACAGGTTGATATTATATGGAAGTTTGAGGCTTAGTGGTCAGTTTTATGTGACGCCATCAATATGACGAAATTAACATTTTAACCTTAAATCGTCTTTTATTTTAAACACAGTTTTTGGGCAAAATAGATATGAGCCAAGTCCTTACAACCAAAAAAGTATTTTACACACATCAACATCTTTGTAGAATAGGATTTTGTGTAAAACCTTTGGCCATATTTAAATGAAGATGACAAGGTCACAAATGAGGCTATTTTTGCAGTTTTACAGTTTTGCAATAAAATGCAATAATTTTTAGCCTTAAGGTAGATCGGGTGTCTTCCGGCATCTTGGAATTCTAAATAGCAGAAAACAATCGGTCTAAATGAAATACTAATACTGAGAGAGGAATGTAATACATTTTGTTTTAATGTTCATCTAAATGAAAAATATTGTGTTTTATCTTATTTTGATAACTGTTTTTACAAATACAGAATCTTTTTGCTCGATTAATTTTTTTTTCAACTTTGCAATATAAGGGGAGATAACTCAGATAATGTAACTTTATAAAGGAATATGTAAGGAATTTACCTGTTTTGTTTTGTAGCAAGAAAAAGAGGCCAGTGACCCCAATTTTTTATTTTATTTTCAGAAAGCAGATTATACGAGCTATCTTCACATATTCAATCTTAAAATTTTATCGTTTAGTTTTTTTTCTATCACTTAAAATTGGGTTTTTCATGCATAATCCATATAAAATCTAACAATTTTGCACAACCTGTAGCTTGAGAAGCCCAGTGACCCATACTTTTTATTATTGTAGAGCTTGCTACATTGATTACAGTTAACATTTACAGACAGTCTGGGATTAAAATTTGTTGACATGCAAGATTTGTAAACTTTCATGGATTATTATGAATCTTCGACACAAGCTCAAGACCCTGAAATAGTATCTAAAGAAAAAGTTTGATTCTTTTTTATTCTGTATTTTACTGATAAATGGACGCACTTTTAAGTCAACATTACACTTAAACACTGACAAAAGCAATCGCAGGCGAGACACATGGTTCCGCGGAATATAATTCTTGATGTCTAATAGTTTGATGTCTAATGAACTTCCGGAATGGCCTTATCATACCTTCTTCTCCTTTCAATAATCTTTCAATAGGTAGTAAACAAAGTTAATATTGATTTTATTTTTACATCTAACGAACTAGCTCAAGAAATGACTTGACCTCATTGTTCTACTTATACTCTCAAATATATATGCTGCAAAGATGTCAAGGAGGTATAGTTTATATATAACAATATAAGAAGACTTTCTGAATCAAATCTAAAACTTCCTAACAAACAAATTTATCATTTGGAGTGCATGTAGCAAACACAAAAGAATTAAGATATTGAAGTGCATCTCAAAATAGTTTATTGTTTGTATTTCGTACATGTCTGTCGGACATGGTTTAAGTTACATTTTATTGCATTTTATGTAATATTTTTAGTATACAATTGTAACTAAGACTTTAAACGTAAATTGAATCAGTAAAGCAGGCGAGCCATTTCAGCGTGTGCACTTTTGTTGTACCTCTGAAACATCCGGAATGGCCTTATCATACCTTCTTCTTTCAATACCGGTACTCTTTCAATAGATAATAAACAAAGTTAATATTGGTTTTATTCTACATCTAACGAACTAGCTCAAGAAATGACTTGACCTCATTGTTCTATCTATACATTCAAATATATATGCTGTAAATATGTCAAGGAGGTACAGTTTATATATAAGAAGACTTTCTGAATCAAATCTAAAACTTCCTGACAAACAAATTTATTACTAGTATTTGGAGTACATGTAGCAAACACAAAACAATTAAGATAGAGAAGTTCATCTTAAATAGAGTTTATTGTTTGTATTTCAATGGATGAGAATGCCAAAGACGGTTATCTACTATGAAATAATCCAACTGCGAAATATATTTATGCTAATTTGTCTGCAGCGACTAACCAAACTAATAAGTCCATCTAAATAAATGTTAAGTTTTCGAACTTAGAAAAGTTTGTCATCTATTATTTGTAAATGTCTATCCGACAGGAATATCCTGATTGACTATTTACAGTCTAAGGATTAATGTTCCGCACTTGGGTCCGTTCCTGAGTTTATCATTAGTGCATATGGCCAGGGTTCACCTAACCTTGACTGTCCAGTCTTCAAAGTGTTTAGTTCATGCGCTTTAGTTGTTCTACAAGGTAAACTTTAATTGGTCAATAGAATATGTGTAAAAAGTTCATGTCTGTCAGACAGGAGTGACCTTAAAAAAGATTTACACTAATTGTAAACAACAACTCCGTTCAGAGTCCGACTACGAGTCAGAATAAGACAGATTAAATGACGAAGACGATATCAAAATAATGAAAATATTGAAAACATTGTACTTAAATCATTATAGTATTAATGGAAAAGTTGTTTTCGGCTATTGACAAAACTACCAAAAATTTCAACAATGGCTTTAAATTTGTGATGAGAATGCCTCCAAAGTGTTGCCATTGTTTTTTTTTTATTGCATTCAAATTTACAAATAACATGATCAACAGAGACTCAGTACTCGTGTATGAGTCTGTTAAGTTTTTAGACTTTCTTTCTTATGTGTCACGGCTTTCTAGTTATCGGCTGTCTGGTGTATGGGTGATGAAATAATCCAATCTCTTTCTGTTAACGACGATTAGGAACCACCTTCTCCTGTAAGAGCAGTAGAGGGACCTGAACTTAAAAAAATGTATAATGGGCCTTGGCAATTGAGATTTCAATGCAGACGATTCTACAGAGTAAGCCGCAGAAATAAACAGATAATTATACAACCAGAGCTGCAGCTAATTTTTATGATGCTCCTACAGCTAACATCAATGATAAGCCTGCAAATATTGATGCTACAATTAAAAGAAAACATCCGAAAAAGAAAAAAAAAAGATCATTTAATGCAGTTGGTTCGCAGTTACTATGAAAAATGTATTACAAAAAAGGTCCCCATATTGTTTGAAACCTCGAAGTTGATATAGATTCATTTGAAAGTGATTAGACTGTTTTGTTTCAATGATGTCTTTGTGCATATAAAATGATGAAAACAAAAAAATCTTATTTATTTATTACAATGTATATTTATCAACAAATGAAAGACAAAGAAATATCTTAACATATAAATCATATGCATTTAGCCTTATCCCTTTGTTCCTTTACAGCACGAGTTTTGTATTGTACATCGTGTATTTGTGTTAAGTGGTTATTGTTTTCTGGTAGGATGAATTGCGAAAAGTCAAACAATCACACAGAAAACTTAAAAATGTCAGTTCCAAAAATTCTAAAATATTTTCATTGGCTGTTAAATATAGTATTTTTCTCATATAGTCACATCCACCTACATGCACTTTCCATGTTCCTCCCACACACTACTCCGTTCCGTTGTTTTGATTCTTTCTGCCCTTTCTATTTCTATTGTATCGTTTGCTACTTAATTTAATTTTTTCAATCTGAAATTGTTTAAGGAATGCGAATATATGACACTATCTAAATTGATTTATCAATAAAAAATTCAAAAAGGCTACTGCGAACTGAAGAGTTGATATACCAATGATCTTGTAGAATTGTCTATTTGAAAATAGAAGCGTTGTATGGTTCTCTGTCATACTTATTTTTGTAAACTTTGGAATACTTAGACGATTGATTAATTCAATGCATGCTGATTTGATATTCAAAATGATTCACATAGCTCATGAAATTTGTTTTCTCATCAATAAGCAATGCAAACAGGAACAAAAAAAAACAAAAAAAAAATTCCTAAACCAGAGAGATTTGATACAATTAGCAATCTTTCAATTGATTATTATCCTATCCTCAAAGGCTATACACAGTGGAAACAAACAGCCATCACCCCCTCCCCGAAAACAATCAAAAACAATGTAAGTATATTCAAACTCATGTCAATACCGAATCACTGACTACTGAGTTGATGATACCCTCTGGCTCTAACAGTCAACCAGCAATAGTATCAAGCCAGTGCTAGAAATAAGATAGCTAGTACTTTATAGATTATGTGCTTCAGCGCTCTTTTCTAGATTTACCTTCCCCATGTTTACCAAGACGATCAAACGCCAAATTTTAATACCAAGGATATCAAAATACACTAAAAAATCTCTAAAAAAAACCTTTTAGTTATTCTACTATCCAAATTCCTGCAACGACTTGACAACTTCATAATCGTTTGAAGTTGTAATAGTTAAAAAAAAAACCATCATTAAATGGAATACCAATCAAACAAAACAGCAAGTCCAAAACAGCAATGTTCCATGTGATCTTAGCAAGCATGCGAGACATAGACATGCCAATACTGTGGCGACAGCATGAAAGGCGTAAACTATTTACACAAAGCTTTATATTTCCGAGCATAAAACACCTGGATACTTCATACCTTGAATACAGATGTCTGTCTGTTATATGTCGATTGTCACTGACTGCATTTTATGATCAAGCGAATGCTCAAAAAGCTGTATAGTTTTATTTGTTATGTGAATTTCTATTTGGTCCAATGCAAGTTCAACATGTTAAGCAGACACGGTTAATTTCGTGGTTAATTGGTAAACGTTAAGTTATTGTGGTTTGGTCTATTTTTCAGATAATATAAGGAATAAGTCAACTATATTTAGTGTTTGGAATGATTGTAAGGTATACATGTCTATTTGCCAGGTTTCATTGGTCATTGTTATGTTTTCCTGTTTAGTCAAGTATCTCAGGTTTTTTAAGAATATGTCAACTATATGGAATATATGGAATGAGTGTAAGGTGTAAATGTCCGTCTGGTAGGTCTTATCCGACCATGACCTCATTTTCGTGGTTCATAGGTCAATGTTCAGTTTTTAAATCAGATCTGTATTTCAGGTACTATAAGCAATAGGTCAACTATAGTTGGTGTATGGAAATATTGTATGGTGTACTTGACTGTCTGACAAGTTTATCCGACCTAGGCCTCATTTTCATGGTTGAAAGATCAGCGTGACATTTTCTTAATCAGGTCTGTTTCTCCTATACTATAAGAATAGGTTAACTATATTTTGGTGTATCGAAATGTTATATTGTGTACATGTCAGTCCGACAGGGTTCTTCTTACAATGACCTCATTTTCATGGTTCATATGTTGAAGTTAAATATTTTGGTGAAGTCTGTTTCCCAGGAATTGTAAGCAATAGGTTAACTATATTTGGTGTATAGAATGATTCTATTGCGCAAATGTCTGTTTGACAGAGTTTAGTTTACATATAATTGCATTTGCAGAATATAATTGTAACTAAGACTTTAAACGTAAATTGAATCATGATCAGTAAAGCAGGCGAGACATTCCAGCATATACACTTGTGTTGTACCTATGTGCTGCTTTTTGTGCTTGATTTTTATATATAAAACAATTTGTATTTATGAAGTGAAACATAGTGTGGTCGTAAGTAGATAGATTCGTGGCATAATGTCATAACAGAACGCCATACACAAGCATATCACTACAACGTTGTTGGTTATGAGACCTGTCAAGTGTTAACATATGACTTGGGTTTTAAAATGTCGTTCATGTATACAGTCCGTAGATAACATTACAAGATTACTCCTAATAGTTTTGTAGATCGTAATTAGATTTGAAAAAAACATGTAATAATAAGTTGAAAAAAAAAGAAATAAGGAACTTTTAATTTTAATCATTCATCAGGACTTTTAATAGACAAAAAATAATAGACAAGGAAGGTTTTAGTGAATGTACATGTATACACTATCTCCTGTTGTATTATATTTTCCCACTTTCTATTTGTTAATATAACTAAGGCGTACTTAAATCGAATATTATAATAAATACCAAGAGATTCGTGAACCGATGTTTAAAGATGTTACAAACGGCACTTTTACTGTATACGGATTCTGTTAGTATGCGGACAATATAATTTTGACAAACATGGATATAAATAATACAATCATAACTGATTTTCTGACAAGAAATTTTACAATGACGTAATTGTCCGCGAAAGACTAGTGGCACCAATTGTGTATCTTGTTATTCTCCTCGTGATAGGAATTCCTGGAAACATTTCAATTTTGGTCATATACAAAAATTATAATAAAAATGTCTACATCAAGATCATATGGACAATTGCTGTTTTAGACTTGGTGTTCTGTTTGATTGGTATTCCATTCAATCTTAGCAGGATGTTTAACTATTACAATTTCAAATCATTAACCAGTTGTCAAATCGTTGTAGGTATTTTGGATAGCGGAATAATAACTTCTACTCATTTACTAGTTTTGTTAACCATTCACAGATTCTGGCACGTATGCTATCCTCTGAGAAGACAGATAACACTGAAAAATGTGTCATACTTTATTGGAATATGTTGTGCAATTGGAGTGGCTCTCGGGATACCACAGATCGCTGTTTCACAACCTTTTGCCGAAACAGATCTCGGGAACAATGTTACCGGCTATACATGTTCTGTAGCATGGAAAAATTCACCGCAGGCTTGGAAAAACTATAATGTGTTCCTTACATTTTTGTTTTTACTCTATACATCACTTTTGTTTATTCTGTATATTATGATTGGAAGGACTATTCATCAACAAAATAAGAAACGCAAATCCGAACTTCACACTTTACAATCAGGCAGATCAACAATTCATTCACATAAGATGACAAAAATTGCTATAACAGTTAGTGCAGTGTTTGCCCTTAGTTCTCTGCCTTTATATATTAACGAATGGGCAACAAAGGGTTTAGATGAAAATAATTTAGATCTGTTCACATTTTCGTTGTTAAAAATTGCACAGAGATCATACCTAATAAATCGTGTTGCTAATCCTTTCATATATGCCACATTTGATAAAGGATTTCGGAAACAATTGGCAAATATCTTTTCTTGTAAAACAACTGATAAAGATCACGATAAAGGACAATCAGACACGGAAAGTAGTACACGAAAGTTGTCGACATCAGTTACAGTTACTTGAACAAAACAATCAAATATTTCGATTTTATTCAGTTAGAACAGAAGCAGTTTATTCTACATTGGCTAGAGGTATAGGGGGAGTGTTGAGATCTCACAAAACATGTTTTACCCCGCCGCATTTTTGCGCCTGTCCCAAGTCAGATGCCTCTGGCCTTTGGTAGTCTTGTTTTTTTTTATTTTAGTTCATTTATATGTTTTGGAGTTTGGGATGACGGCCAATTTTCAATGAACTAATACACATTTTTATTTAGGGGCCAGCTGAAGCCCGCCTCCGGGTGCGGGATTTTCTCGTTGTGTTGAAGACCCATTGGTGGCCTTCAGCTGTTTTCTGCTCTTTGGTCGGGTTGTTGTCTCTTTGACATATTCCCCATTTCCAATCTCAATTTTATAGCTTATATGATTGTATAAAGTATAAATATATCATTCTGCTTTTGCGTTATCGAGACTTAAGAGATCACATAAAATCCCAGAGATATGAAATAGTTCTTCGTAGAGTTTTATTTATATTTTCTTTTGCTTTGGTTTTAATTTTTTCATGATTTTATAATTATGTATTTAAATGCAATATATTACACTAATCATCAGAATATGAAGCAACACACGCCTTCATATCTCAGGAAATGTTTTGGTATGCACTTGAAGTAAATGTGCATGTCTTGGATATACTTTACTTTCTTTAAAAGCTTCGGAAAGAAATGAATTATGTAATCAATTACAAGGAACTTTATCATACCGTTAGTTCCTAATGAAATAAGATACAAACTAAACGCAAAACCTTTTTTTTTAAATTAATGATAGTAAAACTAAAAATCTATATTTCTTTTGTACATTTAGTTAAGAAAAGATATCCAACTTCCATTTCTTAATTGAATAAAATCATTAATTCATAGCCCATTGCTTTCTATGTTGAATTCTGCAATTTCATGCATTCATAGCTATTTTGTCTTAAATTCAAATAAAGTGACAGTAACTTCATGTCAAAATTATGCCTTACCCTGACTTGTGCGGAAATATTCAACATACCTTTGATTGTATATTACAGTGCAGTGGTTCCCGGAAGTTCGGTAGTACAAACACAAAAACTTCTGATCTGAACAACAGGACAAATATGCCCTCCTATTTTAATTTCATATATCTTTTTATTATTAATAGAAACTTTCAACAAAAGACCTACAGTGATCCCATGCCCTTAAGCTTTCATTTCATACAAAAATTGCCTAGATATTTTACTTATTGACAAATTAACAGCTCTCGGAGACGGATTTATATAAGTTATTCTTGTTTCCGAATCCCAGAATTTATATTGTATAATGTATTTTGTGCACTTTTGAAAATAAAATATTGTTTAAACTAAATTAACAGCTATGCGTGGGAACTATTATGTTTAAGTATTTGCTACTTTCCTGTATGTTCTTTCAGAACGGGCCGGAATTAATGGTTCTAAACTTAAAGTTTGATTTGCAGGTTTTGAAAATATTGATTCATTTTGACAGTTTATTATTAACAGAAACAAATACATAAATGTAAAGTTGTCTTTTAAAACAACGAAAAAATGGATATGGCTAGATGCAATGGTTGACAATAACATCCCGATTTGGATGTAATCATAAAAATCTAGTATTTAGCTGTTTTCGAGGAATGTTCTATAATTTCATGGAATTTCATATTTTCCAATGTTTTTCGTATTTTGTTCATATTTTTAAACTAAAAATGAAACGGTAAATATCTTACGCAAATATGTGTTTTTTTTCATTTTGTACATCTCACAGAACAAACAAATAAAATTTAAGATCCTTTTTCGAATACTTTTAAGATTTAACTGTTTTTCCCCGTTTAAAAAAATAAAGCATACATTAGATATGAAATAATTTTGTTTTGCCTTGGAAAATGGCCATTAGTGATTTAATTACCTGAAGCTTTGGAATCTTTGCAATACAACGAGTGTTGCATGCGGATTAAGATATGCATACCTGATATCGATCAATATCGATTTTGATGGAAATCTGTATCAATGATAAGTTTTTTCCAAGCTTTATTTTTGTTTATTTGTTGTTCGTTTGTTTTACGTACGTCTTTTTAACTTTATGCTTATACTTATCTCGTTGATTTTGAATTGTACCCCAGTCTTTTCATCTTGATTTTGATTTTTCTGATTTTTTATTTTTTACAAAGTTCGTTTGATATTATCTACCTGTTTGATTTATACTTTTGGAGAAGTTTTTAAACAATGTTTATTGATTAAAAGAAGAATGTAATATTTCAAACCAATGATGTTGTTATGTGTGGCTAACTACACAGTTGGTTAGCGTTTCCTAATATTCAATGGCGACATTTTCCTATACATGTATCACAATAAAAATTTTAAAAAAAAAGAATTGTTAAAAAATCTGCCATTAACGTCAATTTATCAAAATAACAAGACATTAAAGATATGACATATAAGAAACACTGATGAGATCTCTGACATGGCACAACTTTTTGATATTTCAAATTTTTAAAGCTCTTCAACTGCGTATAAGATTTGGCCTTTCACCTTTTTTTATTCGAGCGCCACTGGTGAGTCTAGTGTGAAGAACGCGAGTCTGGAGTACCAAATTGTAAGCATTGTATATTTGATGAGGTTATTTTTGGAACAATTACATGAATATGTTGCGGGGTTAAACTATATTTAGCTATACTATGCAATCAAAGAACGGACACCGTTTCTTAAAGTAAACCCAAGTACGGTATTTAACACGATGATATGAAATAATGTCGTCCTACACTCTATATCGGCTGCTGTACTTAATAGTTGATTCCATACTTTCACTTGATGCTATTTCCAGAATAATCCAACATAATTCCACTATAGAAAAAAAACGTTTCATCGAAAAACAATTCCGGTGTAGTGAACAGTGTAAAGTTAACCTTTATCAATAAACAAATGAAGTTGAAAAAAAACATTTCAAGAAAATTCCGAAATTTGTTAGCTGTGTAAATGGCTATTTAACACATAGTTTTTGGCCAAATAGATTTGAGCGACAGCCTTACTCAAAAAGATATTTTACTAACATAATCATCTTTCTAAAAAACTTTCTTTGGTAATTCTTTTGCTAATATGTAATTATCAATGACAAGACCTGAAATGTGTTGTAGTTTTGCACTAATTTCAAGAAGATTGAACCTTAAGTTGATATGAAAATAAGGAGATGTGGTATGATTGCAAATGATACATCTATCCAACTAAGTTCAAATGAAGTGGATGTAAGCAATTATAGGCAACCGTACGGCCTTCAAAAGTGAGAAAAATCCATACCATATAGTCGTTTATAAAAGGTCCCGACAGGAAAAATTGAAACAATTCAATTGAGAATTCTAACGGACTAAATTATAGCAAAACAATTTAGGAAAACAAATATAATAGACATGAACCAACGACAACCACTGAACTACAGGCTCCTCACATGGGACAGGCACATAAAGAATGTGGCGGGGTTAAACATGTTTGAAGGCGCCAGCATTCCCCATAACCTAGGACAGTGGTGTAACAGTACAACATAAGAACAAACTATAATAAAAATCAGTTGAAAAGGGCTTTATTCGTCAGATCGATACAAAGCAGCAAAAATGTCTAACAAAAGCCCAGACCGGACGTGACATGGTTTTTATACATCCATCACAAAAAAGACACAAAGAACAGATCTGAGAGTACTCGCAGTTACTGACCGCTAGTTCAAAGCAAATAACAACTCATAAAAAAATCATGTATCTTAGACTAAAATATCAATTAGTACACATCCAACATCCAATGGATTTAGTGTAAAGACGTGATGTAAATATGTGAAGCAAAATTCAAAACTATATATACTGGTATCTGGCAGACCAAAGGCTAATGCACATCTAAAGGATGATATATGTCAGATTTATAATATTTTTTCATTTTCGAATTCAAGGGCCAAAATAATTAGTTTTATCATCCCTTTTCCTTTCTGGTTTAACTATATCTTCAACATTCACGAAAATTGACCGCATCCTACGAATAATAACGAATCCACAGTAATAATGAGAAGTCTGAATGATTAGAATGAGAATCAAGATAAAACTAATTAGTTTAATACTAAATTCTTGTAGTGAAATCTTTGTCACGTTCATCACATCTCAATATTTCAGATGGGTAAGATGTTTACATTGCATGTATTTCTCGTATTTTTTCCTCTGAATACATGACGACACATCTCAAACTTAACTATAATATATCCACCTTCCTCAAGTATTTTGAAGTGTGATTTCAAATTTATAATTGCAATAAATCCTTTACCAAATAAATAACACCTAAATACAATAAACATAAACTGTAATCAACAAAAAATTATTCCATTGTAATTAAGTCAAGAACTGCTCCTTGACCAATTCAAAATATCTAAACAAAACATTGTGTGTTGTATTCTTTTCTATACTTATTATCAGAATTTTGACTACTCATATTGGCAGGTGGTACAACTCAGATTTAAATTAAGAATTAAATGTTTATTTGATGTTTATCAAAATTCATAAGTACGCAATGTACTAATTTAGCATTTTATTAATTTTGAGAAATTAGTGAAAAAAATTCCTGGCAAAATATTTACTTGACATTGATCCAAAAGACAACATGATGAATGTATTTTTGAAAAGATGGCAAAAATAACTGAAGAGGGGAAATCCGTTTTTCAAACACAGCAGACCAGGAAGGATGTTCAAAGTATGTTATGTCCCATTAATCTCATTTTATAGACGATGAAATACAAGTGGATCTTCCTATGGAAGTCATTGACATTTTTTTAAAATATATATTTATTTATAGTTTAGAATTTGTGATTTATAATTTCTATAAAGTCACGTTTGGTGAAACTTCTTATTTTAAAAAAAAAAGGAAATGTATCATTTACTTCATATTTGGAAAACTTGTTATTTGCATTTAAGGTGTTTAAAATTTGTTTTTCTTAAATAGCTTTTTATTCTCTCTATATATGCAAACTTTCTGTAATGATAGTTTATAAATTTTCAAGCCTTTTTCTTTTAGTTTACCCTGTGCCAAATGTCAAGTTTTCATATTTGTTAGATGAAAGATTTTTATTAGGAATTTTAAATATAGAAACACCTCACCATACGATTTTCAATCCTCTTTATATTACTCCTCCATAGATTAGATTTGATACTAATAAAAGAGGAGGCATGATACGAATGGTTAATTGGCCCCGGAAATTGCAAAATAGTTGAACTATTTAAGCCTTTCAAAATTGTTAATTTTATTGATAAATGAAACAAGAGTTTATTGTTTGTATTTCAATAAATGAGAATGTCAGAGACAGATATCTGCTACAAAGCATGCAAAATGCAAAATACTTGTATGTTCCGCACCATATGAGCATTCCGATTATTTATACATCTCACCATTGTGTTATTGAGCTATGGTCATTTTGTGTATTCTTGTCTTTCAGGTTTTGCTTATGAGCTTTGTTTATGGAGTGTCTATATGTCATTTTGTTTTTCTTTTGTTGACATAGTTATTTGTGTTATAGTGATTAGGATTATAACATAATGTTGTATGCTGTACCCCAATTTTTGACATTTTTATCTATTATGTCTGTTTGTTTTGCTCACACAATGTTGTCAATTTGATGGAATTCTTATTTTCTTTTTTTTTCTTTTTCATATTTCATTGAAATCTGTACATTTGTTAGTTGAAAAAAAAAACTCTTTTATTTTTAACAGCAATAAGTTTTTCACTGCCTGCAATGTTAAAGCTTTTTAAAAATATTTGCAGTTAAAAATATATTGTTTTATTTGCAGATGAATCAAATTAACAATCTCACAGTTAGGATTGTCAATGACATGAGTTTATTTGTACCTAAAATATGCTGGTTAATTCTATATTGTAACCACTGCAGTTTGGTATTTGATGTGACTATAAAAAGTTATTTAAAAATTGTCTCTATTCATTTTCATCTAAACCTAAAATTTCATTCGATTTTTTCTAACATGTTAAAACTATATCATTTCTAACTAATAGTGAATACATGTCTTTAGTTCCCCTTCAACTTTTCAAAAACCATTTTGGCAAATGAAGGAACAAATGGAGTGGCTAGTTTATAATTATCAAATACATAGCACTTTCCTGCATTCTTTACAGCAGAAAGTATGCTGTTATATTTCATAACATTTCTGTCAATTTTAATTTTGCTTCTAACTGTTCCAAACTGAGAATTTTTCCAGCATCTGAAACAATGTCATTAATGAAAAATATACCATTATTGAACCAGTTTTATAAAATACAGGTTTATTCTCTATTTTTGTACATTTGTTCATCTACAGTGGGCTTGGTATTCCCATGTTGTTTTCTTCTTGTTCAACAATAGTGTCCCATGCATGAAATATATCATATCAAAATTTATATTTCATATCTTATTTAATGTATGATAGATAACAATTACCACATTTGAATAATTTTTCTTGATTTATTATGGAAAATAAAATATTTTTCCATTGATAGTCTGATTGAAAAAGTTTTCTAAGCCATGTAGATTTGAGGGCTGTGATGAAGGAGCTAATGTTGATCATTTTCAACCCACCTACACTGTAGTCCTTTTGTAACAGCTCTTTTTTTTTACTCAATGAACAGGTGAATTCCAAATAAATGTAAAATAAGCTCGTTAATCTTTTTAACAAGTTCTTGATTTGGATTTGGCAATGTAATTATAGGGTGATTCAGGACAGGTAAAATCAGATAAAAACAACTGTAATTTTACCTATTACTGTACGATTACTTTCTGACCATATCTTATTAGACCTTTTCAACAACTCTCGACACCGACTATTGACACCTGCAGTTTACAGGAGAAATAGAGGGGTCGTATCAAAGATAAAAAGCATTCATGTATAACATGCATGTAACATAAACATAGTACTACATATTCGATTTTAACGATATTATTTTTTAAAAAAGAACGAATATTTTACAAATAGCTATTGTGAATTTTCTTTGTTTTCCCCTTTCTTTCATATAATACTTATCATAGTATGTTAAAACAAATTATAAAGCATTTAACTTTCAAATCTTTAAAAAAAATCGCCAATCTATTCACATCCGAAACTATTTAATCTTCGGTAATATGATTATTGCTTTCTAGTTGTACGAGTTTTCCATAGAAGCCTGCTTCGCTTGCCAATAGCCGTCAACTCGTTTTTGGAATGTTATTTTACATGACTACCCATAGTAACAAAGTTACGGATAGGACATTGTAACGGGACCATCTGCCTGTCCGTAACGTGTCCGAAGCACACTTGTGGACATTGTAGATGTTGCTTCTCAACAGACCTTTATTATACTTGTCGTACATATTGAATATAATTGACTTTTATAAGTTGTCTTCGGTCCGAATGATAAAACCGTGACCCTTTGTTTTTGAAACATTTTCTCCATTCTCGGGCATTATCATCACGGGAAAAACATCTAGTCTGTTGTAAAAAGCTTAAACTACTAAGCCTAGCCTGTAGGAGTACTTGCGTTGATCCCTGTTTTACAGAGTTTTCTCATATAACTTTGGTCTTCTATGTGAAAATTGCCCTTTTTTCTTTTCCCCCGATTTTTTCTTCGGAATTTTCACTTTTGTTAATTTGCGTTCCAGTTTTCTTCTCTTATCTAGTTTTGTTATGCGTCTCAATGTTTTTTTTTATTTCAACCCGCCGAATATGTCATGCCCCTTTTCCAACCCCGGAATATGTTGGTCAAAGGTAAATATTCTTTTCTCGGTAGAATTTTTAGTTCACAATATTATTATCTCTTTACGTCAGGGGCGGATCAAGCCATTTTTAAAAGGGGGTTCCCATCCCGGGATAAAGGGGTGGGGGGTTCTAACTATATGCCCCCATTCAAATGCATTAATCGTAATAAAAGCGGGGATTCCAACCCCCGGAACCACACCCCCCCCCCTTTTCCCTGGATCCGCCACTTGACGTTCAGATTTCGCGGCTTGGAACTGATTTTCCGATAGTATTGAAGATATCACGCGGTACCTCTAAATGTTTTATAGGTGTTGCATTATGTGATTTTAAGCTTTTTTCGTGCCATGTAAAAAAAAAAGCCCGCTAAGTTTAAAGTGCATTGTGAAGGCATCCGAGGCCTAGAATAGAATATTAAAGATTTCCCTTTTATTTGTTCGTGAGGGTCTGGATGGAGATCTCTCAATTTTATATTGTCTTATTTTTTAGCACTTTTCTCTATTCTGTTTTTATTTTACACATCATCTCTATTCTTCTTTTATTTTGTCCATTATTCTCTATTCTGTATTTTATGTTGCCAATTATTCTCTATTCTTTGTTCTTTATCATAATTTAGTACCCTAGTATTCTGTTTGTTTTTTTTTCTCTATTTTTTTTTGTGCCATGATGATTCAGTAGTATTGGTCCATTTATGTACAATCTGTAAACCCATACAAAATCCAAAAATAAAACTAAAGAATTTAAATCAGTAAATGGTTTATAATCAAAACAAGAAACATATGGTTGTGGTAAATAAAAATAAGCAAACATGTTTTTTTTCCCCTTTCAATTCAAGTACTGATCAATGACAATTATATATACTACCATTACTACTTTTGAGACGACCACTTACATTTTACCTGTCGTAGTCGTTGTCAACTGTAGGTGTAGGCAATTGTTGAAAAGGTCTAATTAGATTAATTCTATTTAGACAAAGAATACCACAACAGTGTTGTTTACTCCCTATCCAAACTACTTGTGTTTTTGAAAAATTAATATTCAGCCCTGAAATCATCTAATCAATAATAAAATAATAAAATAAATCTAATTGTGTGGTCAATTTAATGGAATTTTATGTGACTGTCATACAAGTGAGAGGTATAAAACCAGGTTTAATCCACAATTTTCTGCATAAGGAAATGCCTGTACCAATTCAGGAATATGACAGTTGTTTACCGGTCATTTGATGTGTTTGAGCTTTTGATTTTGACATTTTTAAATAAGTGATTTTCCTTTTTGAATTTTCCTTGGAGATCGGTATTTTTGTTATTTTACTTTTTAAGAATTTCGAGAAACAAAATTTTTATTTATTAAATCATATGGTTATCATTGTTACATGATAAATAAAATAAAGTAGATTTTACTCACAAGTTAAAATTATAGTCAAACCGTTTTTACATGGCCGTCATCGATTTTTCCTTACGAAACACAATACGTCGACTTCGACTTTTGAAAATATCTTCAAGAAATATCTACAAGAACCATAAAACAAGAAGTCAATTGTTTTTTTTTTTAAATATTTCTATTTAGATAATGTTTCCATGCTCAAAATAGAAGGATATTGCGCATGTGTCGAGTCTACTTAAACATTTGCTTTTTTTTTTCTTTTTTTTTCTGAGTGAAGAAAGAAATAATTTTACAAAAACAAAGACACGCACTTGCTTCAAAGGTGATTTCTGATATTAAACAACTAATACGTAGCTTTCTAGGTTAAATAATACAATTTTAAGCATTTAGTATCGTTTTCATAACAGTGTGGACGAGACCAATTTTTGGCGCGCTCAAGTCTTCCATTGACTACGTTATATTTGGTGAACGTTCGTTTGTAACGCCCACTTATCACGTCGTATTTATTATAGACATTTAAACTGTGAGGTCACCAAAGGTTCGCACCGCCTTAATCAAATAATTCGAAAAAATAGTACATGATTAACCTTTGTGTTTTGATTAATATTGAATACTTAAACGTTCTTTTCTAGCGTTTTTGTTATGTTTTGATAAACAATATTTTTGATATTGCACGTTCTTTAAACATAAAAATTAATTTAATTAGCTTTAAAAGTTACAATGTATGCGTTGGCTATTATCTTTTTTCGGACGTCAAAGCGATTAACCCATTGCGGTTGTCTAATTTTTTCACTTCGTATCTTTTAACTTTTTTCTTGTGTAAAATTTCATTTCAGAACGAATGCATGATCAACTTTCAATTGTTGTGCAATTACAAAACATAGACAAAATATACTTTTCTACGGTCTTTTTCGTACTTGCAAGACATTGGACAGTAAAAAATTATTTGGACCAAGCCTTATAAAATTTGCATTTTACTTCACGAAATACTAGTGGGTAAAATGTAAATTTGGTGTATTTTCGAAACTGAAACTTTTCTGCTGACTACTATAGACCCTACATGTGAAAAACCCTTGGAAGCAGAATGATTATGCACCGACTATTCTTCCTTTTCTGAGTGTGTGTGTGTGTTGTGTTTTTTGTTTTTTGTGAGGGGGGGGGATTGGTTTTTTTTCTCATGCACTTACATGGACATTACTTTTTTAATCTTAGTATCGTATTTTTTTTTCGTCCCTAAATTTGAATGTAAATCAATTAGTTGTTCTTTTCCTCTTTTTTCTGAAACACAGTATTTTTTTTCCTTTCCATTTCTTTTCTAGAATCAATTCATTTAAAAAAAAACGGCCCATCTTACACACACACAATAATTGACGGCAGTTTATATATCAACTTCGTCCTTTTTAAGATCGCAATGAAAATGTGCATATAATAGCTTAATGTGGATTGAAATTGAAATAATTGTTATAATTTACACAACGTTACTTTTTCCAATATAAACGTTCAAAAATTATTATTATTATTTTTTTATTATTTATAACATTTTTTTCAAAGACCACATTATGACTTCGAGATTGAGTACAACCATGAAAGCGCTTTTCTTTTTCTTTCTTCTACTGTTAGTTTAACTCAGTTATTTTGTGTCATGAATTGGTATTGATGTCATCTCGTATTTTTTTTAAATATGAAGAAAAGGGGATCCGGTTGTATGTCAATGAGACACAAACAAACGACAAAAAATTAAAAAACGGTCAACATTCATTCTTCAACAATAAAATGCGTTACAAGAAAATAAGTTTTGTAAGTAAAAGACCCAAATCCGTGAGATACAAGAATGATATATCGACGAGTACTGCAATTTAGTTTATGACTAACTATCTTTGATCAAAGAGACAAACAGGATCACACACACGCGGAACAGTTTCCACTTTACATAAAAGCATTATACATACAGAAAAATCTTTTAATTAATTAGATAAACATATAGATATCCAGCAAACACAAAAACATCTTTAAAATGTTATTCAAATGTTGTGTCTAATGTCATGAAAATATCACAAAAGAACGTCAGAAAAACATTAAATGTATGGTAGAATATATATCGCTAAAACGTTTTCTAATATATTTTCTAAAATATTTGCATAACATAATTAAAATGTTGTCAAGAAATATCATGATAATGTGAAAACCAATGGCAAATAAAACATTTTGATAATCTTTTAAAAAATATTTTCTGGAAATATTTTCTGAACGTTTGAAAAACATCATGAACATCAAATAATGTTATAAAAATGTTTTTGGGATGTTTTCTTTCAAGTGAGACTGTGCCTAAAAAATGTTTTCAAAATGTTTTAAGAAGATGTTTTTGGTTGATATCTAGATCATATCAATATAAAACTTTCTGTACTTTTGATTGAGTTTCCTGCTTTTTTTAAATTTCAAATTATTAGTTTAATCTATACACAGTGATTCATTCTATATACACACAAGAATAAATCAGTTGTTTTGCTATTAAGCATTTGAAAATTCACAATTCAAAGTATCTTAAACCAAGAAGTATCGACAAATTTTGACACATCCAAAATTGCAGACACAACTCATCATGGTCAAGCCACTTACCAAATATGAAGTCATTCTGTTCAGCAGCATTACTAATAAAAGTAATGAAAAATTTGAGAACATTCAACATTTTGAAATACAATGTATAAGCAAACAGGAAACAGGTGCCAGATAAAAAAACGTTCACACATCACAGTTCATCACTATCAAGCAGCTCATAAAATATGAACTCATCTTGATCAGCAGTTTTGGAAAAAACAGTAATGAAAATATTTGTTGGACAAAATCCGACAAATATAGGTGGACAGACGACAGACAGTGCAAGAAAGCCCACATTCCTACCACAGTGGTATAATGTTTAGTTTTTCACTCTCAACTTTTATTACCTATCTTATACACATCATGCATATGTCAACCTGAACATGCATGACATATTTGCCATTGGACATTATGCAAACATTATACACATTTTTAAGTTGAAGTTACATTGATTAAAACTTGTGTCCCAAATTCAGATTTTTCAATATAACTTCTCTTTCTAAACTAAAACTTTACACTTCTAATAGGGTTACATCTTAGGTCAATAATCATTGATAATTGGCTTAAGAGATGAGAACAAAACACCATTACATCAACTATTTGATTTATTTAAGAATACATTGAAAAAGTCAATCAATTGTCTTATTCAAAATCACTTGGAATGTCTTGTAGTGTCTTATATCTTTTTCTTGCTGTGCCATGCTTCTGAAAGAAAAAAAAATTAATCTTACACTCATATTTAAACTTCTTGCACATTCCTTTATTAGAGAACGATTCACGTTGCCTGAAGGATAAACATCCCCTCCCCTTTAAAGTTTTGAAAAAAATAACGATGATAGTCTGTCGGAAGGGGACGATAAATGGCTCTGTAGAGTGACATAGTTTATAATTTGTCATGTGTATCTAAGGGCATACGATACAGTCCTAGTAGTATACTATATAATAGGCACATAATAATTTATCGAAGTGTTACGCATTGTTTTCGCAATGATGATAATAATATAACTTAACTTCCAAGAAACACACAGATGTCTTTAAATGAGTTGTTTATATGTATTTAAAATACTTCAAAGGAAAGCAAATATGTTGTTTATGAAAGCACACTGTTGCACTTAAAGATTGATTTAAATAAACAAGTCTTTTTTATTTTGTCACAAACAAAATAATTATTGAAATATCCAGATATCTTTACTGTATTGTATGCCCTTAATCTTGAATAAAGATATTTTGTGAATTAACCCAATCGACTTGAAGTTTTTACAATGAAAATCTAAATGTGTAAATGTATTTTTCGATTATTTAATGATGTTTGCTCTGAACATTTATTATTCTCTAAAATGAAACTGTTGTGTGTGCTGATATAATGAATATTTCAAACAAATTCCTTTAAAGTTTTGTGAAAAGATTTTCATTTTATGTATCGAAATGTGTAACAAGTGTTTATTTAAATCCCTACTGGATGGTCTCTGAAAGAATGAGTGAGCGTAAAATTGTTGTTATCGATAGCCGATGACAAACAAGTTGAAGGTAAATGATTCAGTATTTTTAGCAACAAAAGTACTTCGGATGTCAACACTGTTACGGGAAAACCTCTATATCTATGTTATCTTAAGTTCAAATAAAGTGGCAGTCATTTCATAGCAAAACTATACTTTTTCCTGACTTATATGTGCAGAAAAATTCAACATATCTTTAATTGTATATTACAGCGCACTGGTTCCCAATCGTTGGGTAGTGTAAAAACAGGTATTTCTGTCCTGAGTAACAGGGCAAACATAGCCCCTACTATAATTTCATATATTTATTTTATTATACATGGGAAAGTTTCATCAAGGGTTCTAAGTGATCTCGAAACAGGAAGCTTTCATTTGACACCAAAATAACCCTCTTTTTGTTCACCTTTTGACAAAATTACAGCTATGCGTAGGACCTATTTTGTTATGACATATGTACTACTTTCTTGTATGTTCTTTTTGACCGGGCCCGAATTTCTGCTTCTATACCTTCCGGGTGTCAAGCGAAAAAACTATTTTGGGAAATTAGCGAAGACATCCCTGCACATTCTAACAGTCTCACTTATTTTCTGAAGAAAAATAAAGATAAGCGAAAACTAAACAAAGACTGAGGAAAATGAAAAACAAATCTCTCCTTCTTACGTAGTTATATTTTATTAATTCAACAATATTCATTTGATTCTTCCTCTTACACTGCAGTTTAGACCGATTTCTCAGATCCTCTCCATGTTTTCTTCATTAGACGATCGATTAAATTGACTTCATCCCTGCATGGTTAACTAAGTGGATTGTTTCTCTACAGTTCCGTTACATCTGGTACATTGTACCATACGGACGTCAAATTCGACTAACGACTTGTTTTATACTCATGGAATGGTTATGCCAGTGTGACTCTGACTTAGACTTTATCAGATTCAATCGTTGACGATGAAATTATGTTGTCTTTTCGTCTGTTGCCTATGCCATACTGTGATATAAAATGTATATCTACTCAGATTGACGGTATTGCACAACACTGTAACTTGCTTATTTTACGTAGGCCTGCGCTGAAGAAAGTCTCGCGCTATAAAATTCTATTTTTTTGCCAATACACGTCATAAATAAAACACCAACTCCTGCACGTGAAATGTGGTTTATATTTGAACTGACAATCTAATAAAGTAAAAACAGCAAACCTCATCCCGTTCAGTTGTTTCAAAAAGTCAAAAAAATCGTTTTCCAAACTTAATACGAAACAAAACAAGCTTGTTCTTTCAGAAGTTTTTCATTTTTCGTCTATTTGTGAAGTTGTGATCTGCAAAGATTAAAATTAAATAGTCCAAAAAAATTTAAACAACGACTCAATTATAAAATGAGTCTTAATCGTGATTTTTTCCTGAAAACAAACAATAATTTTGCAAAACTTGGAAATTATCCGTATTATTATACCTTTTTCATGAAACAATTCTTACATATAACTTTGCACTGCAAAATTTGAAACCTAACCGCAGTCTAGTAATTACAGTATAGTTTTGTTAAGAACTTAGCCCTCGATGGGACTGAGTGAAACCCGTACGTTAAGGCGACGGGGTCAATTCTTAAAAGCAACTTTTCCCATATCTCTCCTAGTAATGATGTAAGATAAAAGGGGGACTGTTGAGAATAAAACCAACTTTCGTTTAAGCATGTTACATTTTCTTAAACGTGTGTTTGTCCATTTCAGGAACGTTGTCGTTAGTCGTCGTATGTCATATCGTAATGTTTTCCCCTTTTTTAGAGAATTGAGTGCTAGTAGCAGATCTTTGATTAATTCTGTTGAATTTATATTTATATATATCGTCCATGGAATCGAGACAATTCAGAGCGAGATATATTGTGTGGTCACCTGTCTATTTTTTCGAAGACTGTATATATGCATCAAGATGATTTTGTGGGGTTATTTCTATCGTTAGGCTGCTGTTCCATTGACGTATAACCCACATCTGATTCTACTTCCATTTCAATCTTAATTTTCCTTGTACACTGCTGGCTGAAAAAAAAATATATAAATCTGATAGCACATATATGACATATTGTTAGGACACCTGTCTGTTGTTGACGATTACACGTCTCCCTCTTAATGTCTTTTAGTTATTTATGTAGTTGGGTTGCTGTCTCATTGACGTATACTTCACATCTCCTTTTATTCATGCAGCTTAATTTTCCGTGTGCAATGATGACTGCCAAAATATATTATCATATAAATCTGATAGCACTGCCAGTTTTGCTTTGTTTCAAATATAGCGGATTTATTTCAATTTTTTGTCTTAACGTCCAGTGACAAATACATCATGCATATTTAAAGCCATTGTGTCAGAAAATCAAATCGTTAAGATATTGCACATGTGTCTAGTCTACTTAAACATTGCTATTTTGATATTTTCTGAGTGTAGAAAGATGGAATTTTACAGAAACGCAGACGCGCACTTGCTTCGAATGTGTTTTCTGGAATAAAACCACTAATACATAGCTTTCTATGTTAAATCATGCAATTTTAAACATTGAAAGCTATTTAGTGGCAGTCATTTCATAGCAAAACTATACATTAAATTAGGCCGTTAGTTTTCTCAATTGAATAGTTTCATATTTTTCATGTCGGGGCCGTTTGTAGCCGACTATATGGTTTGGATTTTTCTCATTGTTGAAGGCCGTACGGTTGCCTATAATTCCATACGAACTTTGGTGGATAGTTGTCTTGTTGGCAATCATACCACATCTCCTTATTTTTATACTTATCCTGACTTGACTGTGCAGAAAAATTCAACATATCTTTAATTGTATATTACAGCGCACTTGTTCCCGAAAGTTGGGTAGTATAAAAACAGGTACTTCTGTCCTGAGTAACAGGGCAAATATGATCCATATTAGATTTTCATATATTTATGTTATTATTGATGAGAAACTTTCATCAAAGGTGATCCCAAGACTACTTTCTGGTATGTTCTTTTTGACCGGGCCCGAATTTGTGCTTCTATACCTTCTGGGTGTCAAGCGAAAACTAAAAGAATTAACTCACAAACTATTTTGGGAAATTAGCGCAGACGTCCCTGCACGCTCTACGTAAGTCTTACTAATTTTCCGGAGAAAAATAAAGATAAGCGAAAACTAAACAAAGGCTTAGGAAAATGAAAAAAAAACTCTCTCCTTCTTACGTAGTTATATGTTTTTAATTCAACAATATTCAGAATCTTTTTGAAATGATTTTGTGACTCTAAAAAGTGAAGTTTTCTATATGCAATTGTCTTTGTTCTGTAACTTTCTGTCTGGGTGTAATCACTTTAACTGCTTTTTCAGAAGTGTTATCATTTGATTCTTCCTCTTACACTGCAGTATAGACCGATTTCTCAGATCCTCTCCATGTTTTTTTCATTAGACGATCGATTAAATTGACTTCATCCCTGCATGGTTAACTGAGTGAATTGTTTCTCTACAGTTCCGTCACATCTGGTACCATACGGACGTCAATTTCGACTAATGACTTGTTTTTATACTCATGGAATGGTTATGCCAGTGTGACTCTGACTTAGACTTAATCAGTTTTAATCGTTGACGATGAAATTATGTTGTCTTTTCGTCTGTTACCTATGCCATACTGTGATATAAAATGTATATCTACTCAGATTGACGGTATTGCACAACACTGTAACTTGCTTACTTTACGTAGGCCTGCGCTGAAGAAAGTCTCGCGCTATAAAATTCTATTTTTTTGCCAATACACGTCATAAATAAAACACCACCCCTTGCACGTGTAATGTGGTTTATATTTGAACTGACAATCTAATAAAGTAAAAACAGCAAACTTCATGCCGTTCAGTTGTTTCAAAAAGTAAAAAAAATCGTTTTCCAAACTTAATACGAAACAAAACAAGCTTGTTCTTTCAGAAGTTTTTCATTTTTCGTCTATTTGTGAAGTTGTGATCTGCACAGATTAAAATTAAATAGTCCAAAAAAATTTAAACAACGACTCAATCATGAATTGAGTCTTTATCGTGGTTTTTTTTTTCCTGAAAACAAACAATAATTTTGCAAAACTTGGAAATTATCCGTATTATTATACCTTTTTCATGAAACAATTCTTACATATAACTTTGCATTGCAAAATTTGTAATCTAACCGCAGTCTAGTAATTACTCTCTAGTTCTGTTGGGAACTTAGCCCTCGATGGGACTATGTGAAACCCGTACGTTAAGGCGACGGGGTCAATTCTTAAAAGCAACTTTTCCCATATCTCATCTAGTAATGTTGGACGGTTGTGAAAAAAAAACAACTTTTGTTTAACCCTGTTACATTTTCTTAAACGTGTGTGTGTCCAATTCAGGAACGTTGCGTTGTCGTTAGTGGTCGTATGTCAAATCGTAATGTTTACCCCCTTTATTTAGAGAATTGAGTTTTAATAGCAGATCTTTGATTAATTCTGTTGAATTTATTTATATAGAAATCGTTCATGGAATCGAGAGCGATTGTGTGGTCAACTGTCTATTTTTTTCGAAGACTGTATGTATGCCAATGGAACAGCAGCCTAACGATAAAAATAACCCCAAAAAACCATCTTCGAAAAAATAGACAGATAACCACACAATATATCTCGCTCTTAATTGTCTCTATTCTATGAACGATTTATATATATATAAATTCAACAGAATTTATCAAAGATCTGCTATTAACACTCAATTCTCTAAAAAAAGGGGGTAAACATTACGATATGACATACGACCACTAACGACAACGTTCCTGAAATGAACATACACACGTTTAAGAAAATGTAACAGGGTTAAACGAAAGTTTTTTTCCCATCCGTCCCCCCCCCTTTTATCTTACAACATTACTAGGAGAGATATGGGAAAAGTTGCTTCTAAGAATTGACTCCGTCGCCTTAACGTACGGGTTTCACTCAGTCCCATCGAGGGTTAAGTTCTTAACAAAACTATACGGTAATTACTAGACTGCGGTTAGATTACAAATTTTGCAATGCAAAGTTATATGTAAGAATTGTTTCATGAAAAAGGTATAATAATACGGATAATTTCCAAGTTTTGCAAAATTATTGTTTATTTTTCAGGAAAAAACCACGATAAAGACTCATTTCATGATTGAGTCGTTGTTTAAATTTTTTTCGACTATTCAATTTTAATCTGTGCAGATCACAACTTCACAAATAGACGAAAAATGAAAAACTTCTGAAAGAACAAGCTTGTTTTGTATCGTATTAAGTTTGGAAAACGATTTTTGTTACTTTTTGAAACAACTGAACGGCATGAAGTTTGCTGTTTTTACTTTATTGGATTGTCAGTTCAAATATAAACCACTTTTCACGTGCAAGGAGTGGTGTTTTATTTATGACGTGTATTGGCAAAAAAATAGAATTTTATGGCGCGAGACTTTCTTCAGCGGAGGCCTACGTAAAATAAGCAAGTTACAGTGTTGTGCAATACCGTCAATCTGAGTAGATATACATTTTATATCACAGTATGGCATAGGCAACAGACGAAAAGACAACATAATTTCATCGTCAACGATTAAAACTGATAAAGTCTAAGTCAGAGTCACACTGGCATAACCATTCCATGAGTATAAAAACAAGTCATTAGTCGAAGTTGACGTCCGTATGGTACCAGATGTAACGGAACTGTAGAGAAACAATTCACTCAGTTAACCATGCAGGAAGGAAGTCAATTTAATCGATCGTCTAATGAAGAAAACATGGAGAGGATCTGAGAAATCGGTTTACACTGCAGTCTAAGGGGAAGAATCAAATGTTAACACTTCTGAAAAGCAGTTAAAGTGATTACATCCAGACAGAAAGTTACAGAACAAAGACAATTGCATATAGAAAACTACTCTTTTTAGAGTCACAAAATCATTTCAAAAATATTCTGAATGTTGTTGAATTAAAAACATATAACTACGTAAGAAGGAGATAGTTTTTTTTTTCATTTTCCTCAGCCTTTGTTTGATTTTCGCTTATCTTTTTTTTTCTCCAGAAAATTAGTAAGACTTACGTAGAGCGTGCAGGGACGTTTGCGCTAATTTCCAAAAATAGTTTGTGAGTTAATTCTTTTAGTTTTCGCTTGACACCCAGAAGGTATAGAAGCACAAATTCGGGCCCGGTAAAAAAGAACATACCAGAAAGTAGTACATATGTCAACGAAAATAGTTCCTACGCATAGCTGTAATTTTGTCAAAAAGTGAACAAAAAGAGGGTTATTCTTCAAGTTGTATTCATCTGAAAAGAAAACAATTACATTCATAATCTTACATTTATGCTTAATTTGATTTATTCCCATATACTGGAAGTTCTCATTTTTAAACAGAATGAAATAACCTCAGTGACTTTTCACTAAATCCATTGGATGTTGGATGTGTACTGATTGATTTTTTAGTCTCAGACACATGATTTTTTGTTATACATTTATCATGGGTTTTGCTCATTGTTAACTTCTATGTCATTGGTCTCTGGTGGATAGTTGTCTCATTGGCAATCATACCACATCTTCTTATTTTTATATTAAACTTATGTAGAAAAAACTGGAAGCAATTTATATTTGTAATAAAAAAATCTATTCTAACACAAAATGTAAACACAACTGATCTTTTTACTTACAAAATCAAGCAGTTTCTTAAGTGTTATGATCATAAGAAGTTAGTTTTCATTTAACTTATTTATAGGTAATGTATGAAAAATAAACAGCTGCAATGTGTTTGGAAAAGCAAGTGTTTTTTTATATTTTTTTTCTAAATCACTGTCCAAATCTTTCATATATATGTGTATGTAGACCAAAAATATTGTTCAGAAAATATTATATGTTTTCAATTTAGACTTATTTATATTTTTTTGTTTGGGCTTGTATTATATTTGCCTTCGGGTTTATATGATCCGTTCATCCTATTTCGACTCTTTAAAATTCAAGAGTCTATCCTAAATTGAGGTAAATTATATGGCCTTCCAAATACCTTTTCGATTCCTAACATCACTGAAGAGACATTAATTGTCGAAATCCGGATATGGTGTACAAAAACCTTTGCACCTTTTGTTTGCGGTATATCATCTTTTCCGCAAGTTTATTGTTTTCTGTTTAGTATTAGATTTAAAATTAAGACCCATTTATTACATCGGTGATCCGTTTATTTGGCAATCGCCAATGGCAGTCAGCAGGGTTTAAGAACATTTGTTGTTCGACCTGTTAGTCAAATGCGTTTTGTTAAAATATACTTTTTCACTTTTTTGGTCTTTTGGAAAATGTTGTTTGTGCTGTATTTAGACCCCTCTACCAAGAAATTTGTTTTGCATGCACACGTATAAAAATTGCGGTTTTTATCCAACGCAATCATAGGTTTGAACGTTGTTTTCAATTTAGACTTATTTATATTTTTTTGTTTGGGCTTGTATTATATTTGCCTTCGGGTTTATATGATCCGTTCATCCTATTTCGACTCTTTAAAATTCAAGAGTCTATCCTAAATTGAGGTAAGTTATATGGCCTTCCAAATACCGTTTCGATTCGTAACATCACTGAAGAGACATTAATTGTCGAAATCCGGATATGGTGTACAAAAACCTTTGCACCTTTTGTTTGCGGTATATCATCTTTTCCGCAAGTTTATTGTTTTCTGTTTAGTATTAGATTTAAAATTAAGATCCATTTATTACATCGGTGATCCGTTTATTTGGCAATCGCCAATGGCAGTCAGCAGGGTTTAAGAACATTTGTTGTTCGACCTGTTAGTCAAATGCGTTTTGTTAAAATATACTTTTTCACTTTTTTGGTCTTTTGGAAAATGTTGTTTGTGCTGTATTTAGACCCCTCTACCAAGAAATTTGTTTTGCATGCACACGTATAAAAATTGCGGTTTTTATCCAACGCAATCATAGGTTTGAACGTTGTTTTCAATTTAGACTTATTTATATTTTTTTGTTTGGGCTTGTATTATATTTGCCTTCGGGTTTATATGATCCGTTCATCCTATTTCGACTCTTTCAAATTCAAGAGTCTATCCTAAATTGAGGTAAATTATATGGCCTTCCAAATACCGTTTCGATTCCTAACATCACTGAAGAGACATTAATTGTCGAAATCCGGATATGGTGTACAAAAACCTTTGCACCTTTTGTTTGCGGTATATCATCTTTTCCGCAAGTTTATTGTTTTCTGTTTAGTATTAGATTTAAAATTAAGATCCATTTATTACATCGGTGATCCGTTTATTTGGCAATCGCCAATGGCAGTCCGCAGGGTTTAAGAACAGTTGTTGTTCGACCTGTTAGTCAAATGCGTTTTGTTAAAATATACTTTTTCACTTTTTTGGTCTTTTGGAAAATGTTGTTTGTGCTGTATTATACCCCTCTACCAAGAAATTTGTTTTGCATGCACACGTATAAAAATTGCGGTTTTTATCCAACGCAATCATAGGTTTGAACGTTGTTTTCAATTTAGACTTATTTATATTTTTTTGTTTGGGCTTGTATTATATTTGCCTTCGGGTTTATATGATCCGTTCATCCTATTTCGACTCTTTCAAATTCAAGAGTCTATCCTAAATTGAGGTAAATTATATGGCCTTCCAAATACCGTTTCGATTCGTAACATCACTGAAGAGACATTAATTGTCGAAATCCGGATATGGTGTACAAAAACCTTTGCACCTTTTGTTTGCGGTATATCATCTTTTCCGCAAGTTTATTGTTTTCTGTTTAGTATTAGATTTAAAATTAAGATCCATTTATTACATCGGTGATCCGTTTATTTGGCAATCGCCAATGGCAGTCAGCAGGGTTTAAGAACATTTGTTGTTCGACCTGTTAGTCAAATGCGTTTTGTTAAAATATACTTTTTCACTTTTTTGGTCTTTTGAAAAATGTTGTTTGTGCTGTATTTAGACCCCTCTACCAAGAAATTTGTTTTTCATGCACACGTATAAAAATTGCAGTTTTTATCCAACGCAATCATAGGTTTGAACGTTGTTTTCAATTTAGACTTATTTATATTTTTTTGTTTGGGCTTGTATTATATTTGCCTTCGGGTTTATATGATTCGTTCATCCTATTTCGACTCTTTAAAATTCAAGAGTCTATCCTAAATTGAGGTAAATTATATGGCCTTACAAATACCGTTTCGATTACTAACATCACTGAAGAGACATTAATTGTCGAAATCCGGATATGGTGTACAAAAACCTTTGCACCTTTTGTTTGCGGTATATCATCTTTTCCGCAAGTTTATTGTTTTCTGTTTAGTATTAGATTTAAAATTAAGATCCATTTATTACATCGGTGATCCGTTTATTTGGCAATCGCCAATGGCAGTCAGCAGGGTTTAAGAACATTTGTTGTTCGACCTGTTAGTCAAATGCGTTTTGTTAAAATATACTCTCACTTTTTTGGTCTTTTGGAAAATGTTGTTTGTGCTGTATTTAGACCCCTCTACCAAGAAATTTGTTTTGCATGCACACGTATAAAAATTGCGGTTTTTATCCAACGCAATCATAGGTTTGAACGTTGTTTTCAATTTAGACTTATTTATATTTTTTTGTTTGGGCTTGTATTATATTTGCCTTCGGGTTTATATGATCCGTTCATCCTATTTCGACTCTTTCAAATTCAAGAGTCTATCCTAAATTGAGGTAAATTATATGGCCTTCCAAATACCGTTTCGATTCCTAACATCACTGAAGAGACATTAATTGTCGAAATCCGGATATGGTGTACAAAAACCTTTGCACCTTTTGTTTGCGGTATATCATCTTTTCCGCAAGTTTATTGTTTTCTGTTTAGTATTAGATTTAAAATTAAGATCCATTTATTACATCGGTGATCCGTTTATTTGGCAATCGCCAATGGCAGTCAGCAGGGTTTAAGAACATTTGTTGTTCGACCTGTTAGTCAAATGCGTTTTGTTAAAATATACTTTTTCACTTTTTTGGTCTTTTGAAAAATGTTGTTTGTGCTGTATTTAGACCCCTCTACCAAGAAATTTGTTTTTCATGCACACGTATAAAAATTGCAGTTTTTATCCAACGCAATCATAGGTTTGAACGTTGTTTTCAATTTAGACTTATTTATATTTTTTTGTTTGGGCTTGTATTATATTTGCCTTCGGGTTTATATGATTCGTTCATCCTATTTCGACTCTTTAAAATTCAAGAGTCTATCCTAAATTGAGGTAAATTATATGGCCTTACAAATACCGTTTCGATTACTAACATCACTGAAGAGACATTAATTGTCGAAATCCGGATATGGTGTACAAAAACCTTTGCACCTTTTGTTTGCGGTATATCATCTTTTCCGCAAGTTTATTGTTTTCTGTTTAGTATTAGATTTAAAATTAAGATCCATTTATTACATCGGTGATCCGTTTATTTGGCAATCGCCAATGGCAGTCAGCAGGGTTTAACAACATTTGTTGTTCGACCTGTTAGTCAAATGCGTTTTGTTAAAATATACTTTTTCACTTTTTTGGTCTTTTGGAAAATGTTGTTTGTGCTGTATTTAGACCCCTCTACCAAGAAATTTGTTTTGCATGCACACGTATAAAAATTGCGGTTTTTATCCAACGCAATCATAGGTTTGAACGTTGTTTTCAATTTAGACTTATTTATATTTTTTTGTTTGGGCTTGTATTATATTTGCCTTCGGGTTTATATGATCCGTTCATCCTATTTCGACTCTTTAAAATTCAAGCGTCTATCCTAAATTGAGGTAAATTATATGGCCTTCCAAATACCGTTTCGATTCCTAACATCACTGAAGAGACATTAATTGTCGAAATCCGGATATGGTGTACAAAAACCTTTGCACCTTTTGTTTGCGGTATATCATCTTTTCCGCAAGTTTATTGTTTTCTGTTTAGTATTAGATTTAAAATTAAGATCCATTTATTACATCGGTGATCCGTTTATTTGGCAATCGCCAATGGCAGTCAGCAGGGTTTAAGAACATTTGTTGTTCGACCTGTTAGTCAAATGCGTTTTGTTAAAATATACTTTTTCACTTTTTTGGTCTTTTGGAAAATGTTGTTTGTGCTGTATTTAGACCCCTCTACCAAGAAATTTGTTTTGCATGCACACGTATAAAAATTGCGGTTTTTATCCAACGCAATCATAGGTTTGAACGTTGTTTTCAATTTAGACTTATTTATATTTTTTGGTTTGGGCTTGTATTATATTTGCCTTCGGGTTTATATGATCCGTTCATCCTATTTCGACTATTTAAAATTCAAGAGTCTATCCTAAATTGAGGTAAATTATATGGCCTTCCAAATACCGTTTCGATTCCTAACATCACTGAAGAGACATTAATTGTCGAAATCCGGATATGGTGTACAAAAACCTTTGCACCTTTTGTTTGCGGTATATCATCTTTTCCGCAAGTTTATTGTTTTCTGTTTAGTATTAGATTTAAAATTAAGATCCATTTATTACATCGGTGATCCGTTTATTTGGCAATCGCCAATGGCAGTCAGCAGGGTTTAAGAACATTTGTTGTTCGACCTGTTAGTCAAATGCGTTTTGTTAAAATATACTTTTTCACTTTTTTGGTCTTTTGAAAAATGTTGTTTGTGCTGTATTTAGACCCCTCTACCAAGAAATTTGTTTTTCATGCACACGTATAAAAATTGCAGTTTTTATCCAACGCAATCATAGGTTTGAACGTTGTTTTCAATTTAGACTTATTTATATTTTTTTGTTTGGGCTTGTATTATATTTGCCTTCGGGTTTATATGATTCGTTCATCCTATTTCGACTCTTTAAAATTCAAGAGTCTATCCTAAATTGAGGTAAATTATATGGCCTTACAAATACCGTTTCGATTACTAACATCACTGAAGAGACATTAATTGTCGAAATCCGGATATGGTGTACAAAAACCTTTGCACCTTTTGTTTGCGGTATATCATCTTTTCCGCAAGTTTATTGTTTTCTGTTTAGTATTAGATTTAAAATTAAGATCCATTTATTACATCGGTGATCCGTTTATTTGGCAATCGCCAATGGCAGTCAGCAGGGTTTAACAACATTTGTTGTTCGACCTGTTAGTCAAATGCGTTTTGTTAAAATATACTTTTTCACTTTTTTGGTCTTTTGGAAAATGTTGTTTGTGCTGTATTTAGACCCCTCTACCAAGAAATTTGTTTTGCATGCACACGTATAAAAATTGCGGTTTTTATCCAACGCAATCATAGGTTTGAACGTTGTTTTCAATTTAGACTTATTTATATTTTTTTGTTTGGGCTTGTATTATATTTGCCTTCGGGTTTATATGATCCGTTCATCCTATTTCGACTCTTTAAAATTCAAGCGTCTATCCTAAATTGAGGTAAATTATATGGCCTTCCAAATACCGTTTCGATTCCTAACATCACTGAAGAGACATTAATTGTCGAAATCCGGATATGGTGTACAAAAACCTTTGCACCTTTTGTTTGCGGTATATCATCTTTTCCGCAAGTTTATTGTTTTCTGTTTAGTATTAGATTTAAAATTAAGATCCATTTATTACATCGGTGATCCGTTTATTTGGCAATCGCCAATGGCAGTCAGCAGGGTTTAAGAACATTTGTTGTTCGACCTGTTAGTCAAATGCGTTTTGTTAAAATATACTTTTTCACTTTTTTGGTCTTTTGGAAAATGTTGTTTGTGCTGTATTTAGACCCCTCTACCAAGAAATTTGTTTTGCATGCACACGTATAAAAATTGCGGTTTTTATCCAACGCAATCATAGGTTTGAACGTTGTTTTCAATTTAGACTTATTTATATTTTTTGGTTTGGGCTTGTATTATATTTGCCTTCGGGTTTATATGATCCGTTCATCCTATTTCGACTATTTAAAATTCAAGAGTCTATCCTAAATTGAGGTAAATTATATGGCCTTCCAAATACCGTTTCGATTCCTAACATCACTGAAGAGACATTAATTGTCGAAATCCGGATATGGTGTACAAAAACCTTTGCACCTTTTGTTTGCGGTATATCATCTTTTCCGCAAGTTTATTGTTTTCTGTTTAGTATTAGATTTAAAATTAAGATCCATTTATTACATCGGTGATCCGTTTATTTGGCAATCGCCAATGGCAGTCAGCAGGGTTTAAGAACATTTGTTGTTCGACCTGTTAGTCAAATGCGTTTTGTTAAAATATACTTTTTCACTTTTTTGGTCTTTTGGAAAATGTTGTTTGTGCTGTATTTAGACCCCTCTACCAAGAAATTTGTTTTGCATGCACACGTATAAAAATTGCGGTTTTTATCCAACGCAATCATAGGTTTGAACGTTGTTTTCAATTTAGACTTATTTATATTTTTTGGTTTGGGCTTGTATTATATTTGCCTTCGGGTTTATATGATCCGTTCATCCTATTTCGAGTCTTTAAAATTCAAGAGTCTATCCTAAATTGAGGTAAATTATATGGCCTTCCAAATACCGTTTCGATTCCTAACATCACAGAAGAGACATTAATTGTCGAAATCCGGATATGGTGTACAAAAACCTTTGCACCTTTTGTTTGCGGTATATCATCTTTTCCGCAAGTTTATTGTTTTCTGTTTAGTATTAGATTTAAAATTAAGATCCATTTATTACATCGGTGATCCGTTTACTTGGCAATCGCCAATGGCAGTCAGCAGGGTTTAAGAACATTTGTTGTTCGACCTGTTAGTCAAATGCGTTTTGTTAAAATATACTTTTTCACTTTTTTGGTCTTTTGAAAAATGTTGTTTGTGCTGTATTTAGACCCCTCTACCAAGAAATTTGTTTTGCATGCGCACGTATAAAAATTGCGGTTTTTATCCAACGCAATCATAGGTTTGAACGTTGTTTTCAATTTAGAATTATTTATATTTTTTTGTTTGGGCTTGTATTATATTTGCCTTCGGGTTTATATGATTCGTTCATCCTATTTCGACTCTTTAAAATTCAAGAGTCTATCCTAAATTGAGGTAAATTATATGGCCTTACAAATACCGTTTCGATTACTAACATCACTGAAGAGACATTAATTGTCGAAATCCGGATATGGTGTACAAAAACCTTTGCACCTTTTGTTTGCGGTATATCATCTTTTCCGCAAGTTTATTGTTTTCTGTTTAGTATTAGATTTAAAATTAAGATCCATTTATTACATCGGTGATCCGTTTATTTGGCAATCGCCAATGGCAGTCAGCAGGGTTTAAGAACATTTGTTGTTCGACCTGTTAGTCAAATGCGTTTTGTTAAAATATACTTTTTCACTTTTTTGGTCTTTTGGAAAATGTTGTTTGTGCTGTATTTAGACCCCTCTACCAAGAAATTTGTTTTGCATGCACACGTATAAAAATTGCGGTTTTTATCTAACGCAATCATAGGTTTGAACGTTGTTTTCAATTTAGACTTATTTATATTTTTTGGTTTGGGCTTGTATTATATTTGCCTTCGGGTTTATATGATCCGTTCATCCTATTTCGACTCTTTAAAATTCAAGAGTCTATCCTAAATTGAGGTAAATTATATGGCCTTCCAAATACCGTTTCGATTCCTAACATCACTGAAGAGACATTAATTGTCGAAATCCGGATATGGTGTACAAAAACCTTTGCACCTTTTGTTTGCGGTATATCATCTTTTCCGCAAGTTTATTGTTTTCTGTTTAGTATTAGATTTAAAATTAAGATCCATTTATTACATCGGTGATCCGTTTATTTGGCAATCGCCAATGGCAGTCAGCAGGGTTTAACAACATTTGTTGTTCGACCTGTTAGTCAAATGCGTTTTGTTAAAATATACTTTTTCACTTTTTTGGTCTTTTGGAAAATGTTGTTTGTGCTGTATTTAGACCCCTCTACCAAGAAATTTGTTTTGCATGCACACGTATAAAAATTGCGGTTTTTATCCAACGCAATCATAGGTTTGAACGTTGTTTTCAATTTAGACTTATTTATATTTTTTGGTTTGGGCTTGTATTATATTTGCCTTCGGGTTTATATGATCCGTTCATCCTATTTCGACTCTTTAAAATTCAAGAGTCTATCCTAAATTGAGGTAAATTATATGGCCTTCCAAATACCGTTTCGATTCCTAACATCACTGAAGAGACATTAATTGTCGAAATCCGGATATGGTGTACAAAAACCTTTGCACCTTTTGTTTGCGGTATATCATCTTTTCCGCAAGTTTATTGTTTTCTGTTTAGTATTAGATTTAAAATTAAGATCCATTTATTACATCGGTGATCCGTTTACTTGGCAATCGCCAATGGCAGTCAGCAGGGTTTAAGAACATTTGTTGTTCGACCTGTTAGTCAAATGCGTTTTGTTAAAATATACTTTTTCACTTTTTTGGTCTTTTGAAAAATGTTGTTTGTGCTGTATTTAGACCCCTCTACCAAGAAATTTGTTTTGCATGCGCACGTATAAAAATTGCGGTTTTTATCCAACGCAATCATAGGTTTGAACGTTGTTTTCAATTTAGACTTATTTATATTTTTTTGTTTGGGCTTGTATTATATTTGCCTTCGGGTTTATATGATTCGTTCATCCTATTTCGACTCTTTAAAATTCAAGAGTCTATCCTAAATTGAGGTAAATTATATGGCCTTACAAATACCGTTTCGATTACTAACATCACTGAAGAGACATTAATTGTCGAAATCCGGATATGGTGTACAAAAACCTTTGCACCTTTTGTTTGCGGTATATCATCTTTTCCGCAAGTTTATTGTTTTCTGTTTAGTATTAGATTTAAAATTAAGATCCATTTATTACATCGGTGATCCGTTTATTTGGCAATCGCCAATGGCAGTCAGCAGGGTTTAAGAACATTTGTTGTTCAACCTGTTAGTCAAATGCGTTTTGTTAAAATATACTTTTTCACTTTTTTGGTCTTTTGGAAAATGTTGTTTGTGCTGTATTTAGACCCCTCTACCAAGAAATTTGTTTTGCATGCACACGTATAAAAATTGCGGTTTTTATCCAACGCAATCATAGGTTTAAACGTTGTTTTCAATTTAGACTTATTTATATTTTTTGGTTTGGGCTTGTATTATATTTGCCTTCGGGTTTATATGATCCGTTCATCCTATTTCGACTCTTTAAAATTCAAGAGTCTATCCTAAATTGAGGTAAATTATATGGCCTTCCAAATACCGTTTCGATTCCTAACATCACTGAAGAGACATTAATTGTCGAAATCCGGATATGGTGTACAAAAACCTTTGCACCTTTTGTTTGCGGTATATCATCTTTTCCGCAAGTTTATTGTTTTCTGTTTAGTATTAGATTTAAAATTAAGATCCATTTATTACATCGGTGATCCGTTTATTTGGCAATCGCCAATGGCAGTCAGCAGGGTTTAACAACATTTGTTGTTCGACCTGTTAGTCAAATGCGTTTTGTTAAAATATACTTTTTCACTTTTTTGGTCTTTTGGAAAATGTTGTTTGTGCTGTATTTAGACCCCTCTACCAAGAAATTTGTTTTGCATGCACACGTATAAAAATTGCGGTTTTTATCCAACGCAATCATAGGTTTGAACGTTGTTTTCAATTTAGACTTATTTATATTTTTTGGTTTGGGCTTGTATTATATTTGCCTTCGGGTTTATATGATCCGTTCATCCTATTTCGACTCTTTAAAATTCAAGAGTCTATCCTAACTTGAGGTAAATTATATGGCCTTCCAAATACCGTTTCGATTCCTAACATCACTGAAGAGACATTAATTGTCGAAATCCGGATATGGTGTACAAAAACCTTTGCACCTTTTGTTTGCGGTATATCATCTTTTCCGCAAGTTTATTGTTTTCTGTTTAGTATTAGATTTAAAATTAAGATCCATTTATTACATCGGTGATCCGTTTACTTGGCAATCGCCAATGGCAGTCAGCAGGGTTTAAGAACATTTGTTGTTCGACCTGTTAGTCAAATGCGTTTTGTTAAAATATACTTTTTCACTTTTTTGGTCTTTTGAAAAATGTTGTTTGTGCTGTATTTAGACCCCTCTACCAAGAAATTTGTTTTGCATGCGCACGTATAAAAATTGCGGTTTTTATCCAACGCAATCATAGGTTTGAACGTTGTTTTCAATTTAGACTTATTTATATTTTTTTGTTTGGGCTAGTATTATATTTGCCTTCGGGTTTATATGATTCGTTCATCCTATTTCGACTCTTTAAAATTCAAGAGTCTATCCTAAATTGAGGTAAATTATATGGCCTTACAAATACCGTTTCGATTACTAACATCACTGAAGAGACATTAATTGTCGAAATCCGGATATGGTGTACAAAAACCTTTGCACCTTTTGTTTGCGGTATATCATCTTTTCCGCAAGTTTATTGTTTTCTGTTTAGTATTAGATTTAAAATTAAGATCCATTTATTACATCGGTGATCCGTTTATTTGGCAATCGCCAATGGCAGTCAGCAGGGTTTAAGAACATTTGTTGTTCGACCTGTTAGTCAAATGCGTTTTGTTAAAATATACTTTTTCACTTTTTTGGTCTTTTGGAAAATGTTGTTTGTGCTGTATTTAGACCCCTCTACCAAGAAATTTGTTTTGCATGCACACGTATAAAAATTGCGGTTTTTATCCAACGCAATCATAGGTTTGAACGTTGTTTTCAATTTAGACTTATTTATATTTTTTGGTTTGGGCTTGTATTATATTTGCCTTCGGGTTTATATGATCCGTTCATCCTATTTCGAGTCTTTAAAATTCAAGAGTCTATCCTAAATTGAGGTAAATTATATGGCCTTCCAAATACCGTTTCGATTCCTAACATCACAGAAGAGACATCAATTGTCGAAATCCGGATATGGTGTACAAAAACCTTTGCACCTTTTGTTTGCGGTATATCATCTTTTCCGCAAGTTTATTGTTTTCTGTTTAGTATTAGATTTAAAATTAAGATCCATTTATTACATCGGTGATCCGTTTACTTGGCAATCGCCAATGGCAGTCAGCAGGGTTTAAGAACATTTGTTGTTCGACCTGTTAGTCAAATGCGTTTTGTTAAAATATACTTTTTCACTTTTTTGGTCTTTTGAAAAATGTTGTTTGTGCTGTATTTAGACCCCTCTACCAAGAAATTTGTTTTGCATGCGCACGTATAAAAATTGCGGTTTTTATCCAACGCAATCATAGGTTTGAACGTTGTTTTCAATTTAGACTTATTTATATTTTTTTGTTTGGGCTTGTATTATATTTGCCTTCGGGTTTATATGATTCGTTCATCCTATTTCGACTCTTTAAAATTCAAGAGTCTATCCTAAATTGAGGTAAATTATATGGCCTTACAAATACCGTTTCGATTACTAACATCACTGAAGAGACATTAATTGTCGAAATCCGGATATGGTGTACAAAAACCTTTGCACCTTTTGTTTGCGGTATATCATCTTTTCCGCAAGTTTATTGTTTTCTGTTTAGTATTAGATTTAAAATTAAGATCCATTTATTACATCGGTGATCCGTTTATTTGGCAATCGCCAATGGCAGTCAGCAGGGTTTAAGAACATTTGTTGTTCGACCTGTTAGTCAAATGCGTTTTGTTAAAATATACTTTTTCACTTTTTTGGTCTTTTGAAAAATGTTGTTTGTGCTGTATTTAGACCCCTCTACCAAGAAATTTGTTTTGCATGCGCACGTATAAAAATTGCGGTTTTTATCCAACGCAATCATAGGTTTGAACGTTGTTTTCAATTTAGACTTATTTATATTTTTTGGTTTGGGCTTGTATTATATTTGCCTTCGGGTTTATATGATCCGTTCATCCTATTTCGACTCTTTAAAATTCAAGAGTCTATCCTAAATTGAGGTAAATTATATGGCCTTCCAAATACCGTTTCGATTCCTAACATCACTGAAGAGACATTAATTGTCGAAATCCGGATATGGTGTACAAAAACCTTTGCACCTTTTGTTTGCGGTATATCATCTTTTCCGCAAGTTTATTGTTTTCTGTTTAGTATTAGATTTAAAATTAAGATCCATTTATTACATCGGTGATCCGTTTATTTGGCAATCGCCAATGGCAGTCAGCAGGGTTTAAGAACATTTGTTGTTCGACCTGTTAGTCAAATGCATTTTGTTAAAATATACTTTTTCACTTTTTTGGTCTTTTGAAAAATGTTGTTTGTGCTGTATTTAGACCCCTCTACCAAGAAATTCGTTTTGCATGCGCACGTATAAAAATTGCGGTTTTTATCCAACGCAATCATAGGTTTGAACGTTGTTTTCAATTTAGACTTATTTATATTTTTTGGTTTGGGCTTGTATTATATTTGCCTTCGAGTTTATATGATCCGTTCATCCTATTTCGACTCTTTCAAATTCAAGAGTCTATCCTAAATTGAGGTAAATTATATGGCCTTCCAAATACCGTTTCGATTCCTAACATCACTGAAGAGACATTAATTGTCGAAATCCGGATATGGTTTACAAAAACCTTTGCACCTTTTGTTTGCGTTATCATCTTTTCCGCAAGTTTATTGTTTTCTGTTTAGTATTAGATTTAAAATTAAGATCCATTTATTACATCGGTGATCCGTTTATTTGGCAATCGCCAATGGCAGTCAGCAGGGTTTAAGAACATTTGTTGTTCGACCTGTTAGTCAAATACGTTTTGTTAAAATATACTTTTTCACTTTTTTGGTCTTTTGAAAAATGTTGTTTGTGCTGTATTTAGACCCCTCTACCAAGAAATTTGTTTTGCATGCACACGTATAAAAATTGCGGTTTTTATCCAACGCAATCATAGGTTTGAACGTTGTTTTCAATTTAGACTTATTTATATTTTTTTGTTTGGGCTTGTATTATATTTGCCTTCGGGTTTATATGATTCGTTCATCCTATTTCGACTCTTTAAAATTCAAGAGTCTATCCTAAATTGAGGTAAATTATATGGCCTTACAAATACCGTTTCGATTACTAACATCACTGAAGAGACATTAATTGTCGAAATCCGGATATGGTGTACAAAAACCTTTGCACCTTTTGTTTGCGGTATATCATCTTTTCCGCAAGTTTATTGTTTTCTGTTTAGTATTAGATTTAAAATTAAGATCCATTTATTACATCGGTGATCCGTTTATTTGGCAATCGCCAATGGCAGTCAGCAGGGTTTAAGAACATTTGTTGTTCGACCTGTTAGTCAAATGCATTTTGTTAAAATATACTTTTTCACTTTTTTGGTCTTTTGGAAAATGTTGTTTGTGCTGTATTTAGACCCCTCCACCAAGAAATTTGTTTTGCATGCACACGTATAAAAATTGCGGTTTTTATCCAACGCAATCATAGGTTTGAACGTTGTTTTCAATTTAGACTTTTTTATATTTTTTTGTTTGGGCTTGTATTATATTTGCCTTCGGGTTTATATGATCCGTTCATCCTATTTCGACTCTTTAAAATTCAAGCGTCTATCCTAAATTGAGGTAAATTATATGGCCTTCCAAATACCGTTTCGATTCGTAACATCACTGAAGAGACATTAATTGTCGAAATCCGGATATGGTGTACAAAAACCTTTGCACCTTTTGTTTGCGGTATATCATCTTTTCCGCAAGTTTATTGTTTTCTGTTTAGTATTAGATTTAAAATTAAGATCCATTTATTACATCGGTGATCCGTTTATTTGGCAATCGCCAATGGCAGTCAGCAGGGTTTAAGAACATTTGTTGTTCGACCTGTTAGTCAAATGCGTTTTGTTAAAACATACTTTTTCACTTCTTTGGTCTTTTGGAAAATGTTGTTTGTGCTGTATTTAGACCCCTCTACCAAGAAATTTGTTTTGCATGCACACGTATAAAAATTGCGGTTTTTATCCAACGCAATCATAGGTTTGAACGTTGTTTTCAATTTAGACTTATTTATATTTCTTTGTTTGGGCTTGTATTATATTTGCCTTCGGGTTTATATGATCCGTTCATCCTATTTCGACTCTTTAAAATTCAAGAGTCTATCCTAAATTGAGGTAAATTATATGGCCTTCCAAATACCGTTTTGATTCGTAACATCACTGAAGAGACATTATTTGTCGAAATCCGGATATGGTGTACAAAAACCTTTGCACCTTTTGTTTGCGGTATATCATCTTTTCCGCAAGTTTATTGTTTTCTGTTTAGTATTAGATTTAAAATTAAGATCCATTTATTACATCGGTGATCCGTTTATTTGGCAATCGCCAATGGCAGTCAGCAGGGTTTAAGAACATTTGTTGTTCGACCTGTTAGTCAAATGCGTTTTGTTAAAACATACTTTTTCACTTCTTTGGTCTTTTTGGAAAATGTTGTTTGTGCTGTATTTAGACCCCTCTACCAAGAAATTTGTTTTGCATGCACACGTATAAAAATTGCGGTTTTTATCCAACGCAATCATAGGTTTGAACGTTGTTTTCAATTTAGACTTATTAATATTTTTTGGTTTGGGCTTGTATTATATTTGCCTTCGGGTTTATATGATCCGTTCATCCTATTTCGACTCTTTAAAATTCAAGAGTCTATCCTAAATTGAGGTAAATTATATGGCCTTCCAAATACCGTTTCGATTCCTAACATCACTGAAGAGACATTAATTGTCGAAATCCGGATATGGTGTACAAAAACCTTTGCACCTTTTGTTTGCGGTATATCATCTTTTCCGCAAGTCTATTGTTTTCTGTTTAGTATTAGATTTAAAATTAAGATCCATTTATTACATCGGTGATCCGTTTATTTGGCAATCGCCAATGGCAGTCAGCAGGGTTTAAGAACATTTGTTGTTCGACCTGTTAGTCAAATGCGTTTTGTTAAAATATACTTTTTCACTTTTTTGGTCTTTTGGAAAATGTTGTTTGTGCTGTATTTAGACCCCTCTACCAAGAAATCTGTTTGCATGCACACGTATAAAAATTGCGGTTTTTATCCAACGCAATCATAGGTTTGAACGTTGTTTTCAATTTAGACTTATTTATATTTTTTGGTTTGGGCTTGTATTATATTTGCCTTCGAGTTTATATGATCCGTTCATCCTATTTCGACTCTTTAAAATTCAAGAGTCTATCCTAAATTGAGGTAAATTATATGGCCTTCCAAATACCGTTTCGATTCCTAACATCACTGAAGAGACATTAATTGTCGAAATCCGGATATGGTGTACAAAAACCTTTGCACCTTTTGTTTGCGGTATATCATCTTTTCCGCAAGTATATTGTTTTCTGTTTAGTATTAGATTTAAAATTAAGATCCATTTATTACATCGGTAATCCGTTTATTTGGCAATCGCCAATGGCAGTCAGCAGGGTTTAAGAACATTTGTTGTTCGACCTGTTAGTCAAATGCGTTTTGTTAAAATATACTTTTTCACTTTTTTGGTCTTTTGGAAAATGTTGTTTGTGCTGTATTTAGACCCCTCTACCAAGAAATTTGTTTTGCATGCACACGTATAAAAATTGCGGTTTTTATCCAACGCAATCATAGGTTTGAACGTTGTTTTCAATTTAGACTTATTTATATTTTTTTGTTTGGGCTTGTATTATATTTGCCTTCGGGTTTATATGATCCGTTCATCCTATTTCGACTCTTTAAAATTCAAGAGTCTATCCTAAATTGAGGTAAATTATATGGCCTTCCACAGGCGGAAACCCAGTTGAAATAGAACAAAAGAATCGAAGCTCTTTGTTAGAGAAGGCGATAAATGCTTACTGTAATGTTTACTATAGTAACAAAATTTTTAAAAGTTAATAGAAACAAATAAAATGACAGTTTTCGGCTAAATTACGAAGTACTTTATCATGAAAACACAATTTGCATAAGTTTTCAATTTATCTATTACATAATTAGGCAGAACAATTATATATCAAGTCGACGACATGGGTGTCTATTCAGTTGGATCTAAAAAATGCATAACCTCCGATTTTTATTTTTTTTTTTACCACGGACGGAGAACATATCAATCTATTTGTTCCTTAATTTTCGTTTCTGCCCTTCCATTATGTAACTCAAGAAAAAATTCAAAAAAATGGGTAACAATTGCACCGAAAAGATAAAATCGAGTGCACCATTTTATGTTAGGGCGTGTTTGAGTTAAATATTTTGTCTTGAAAACGTATAAAGCAAGAGTATTTGATACATCATCTCGCTTCATATTCTATTATTTTTATATATCAAGGCTGCAAGTTGACTTTATAACATCGAAAGTTCACAGTACTAAACAATTAGATATATGGGTCAAGTGAAATACCTTTCTAATGAATCACAAAAATAGAGTAGGTGTGTTCGAATAGCAAATTTTTACTAAAAGTACTTTACGACTGACTTTTAAGTTGGATCTTAAAAATGCATATCTTCGAAAAAACTTCATTTTTTGTGTGTGATAATTAGGGTTTATAATCTTCAACCTCTGAAAATTTTTAGTCTGCCCTTCCACGAAATATTTAATTAGAATTTTTTTAAATGTTTATGAATTTCCGAAAATTCCACCTGACAACCGATCCGACAATAGTTTTTAGTTGACTGAATGCAGACAAGTACATTAACTGATGCTCATTAGCTAGTAGATACATTTGTCTTTTAAAATACACCTGGCATATAAGGATCGTAATGGTGTTATGTGGATAAATTTATCGGTTTTCAAGAGCTAAATTGGAAGCGCGTCATCCCTACAATGGCTTCCGTTTTTTACGATTGTAAAAATGAACTGGCGTAATGGGGAGATAATTTTGACGAAGTAGAATCCTGACTGTCCAAATACCGTTTCGATTCCTAACATCACTGAAGAGACATTAATTGTCGAAATCCGGATATGGTGTACAAAAACCTTTGCACCTTTTGTTTGCGGTATATCATCTTTTCCGCAAGTTTATTGTTTTCTGTTTAGTATTAGATTTAAAATTAAGATCCATTTATTACATCGGTGATCCGTTTATTTGGCAATCGCCAATGGCAGTCAGCAGGGTTTAAGAACATTTGTTGTTCGACCTGTTAGTCAAATGCGTTTTGTTAAAATATACTTTTTCACTTTTTTGGTCTTTTGGAAAATGTTGTTTGTGCTGTATTTAGACCCCTCTACCAAGAAATTTGTTTTGCATGCACACGTATAAAAATTGCGGTTTTTATCCAACGCAATCATAGGTTTGAACGTTGTTTTCAATTTAGACTATATATATATATATATATATATATATATATATATAGGGAAAAAAAATAATAAGGCTGAAAATACACCAAATATTTATATTCAATATGAATATTCACATTTTGTCTATTACAACAGCAAATTGTTCAAAAATGTTCTCCATAGTATATTTGGTGCATTTTCAGCCTTATTATGTTTTTTTCCTATTTTATGCACAGCGTGGGAATATAAATATTTGGTGCATTTTCAGCCTTATTATTTTTTTTTTTTCCTATTTTATGCACAGCGTGGACAAAATTTAAAACTTTTTAATAATAGTATATATATACATAACAACAGAAGTCCATGATATGAAATTATCCTTTGGTTTTGCTTGGCTTTCCAGAGACTCCTGTAACATAAATAAAATAAAATGATGAAACCTCACTTTTTGAATTAATTCATTATCAAAGGTCATTTTGTATTATTAAGGTACATTTTTTTGTACAAGATAGTTCTGATTCACTCTCAATGACAGTGTTTTTCCGTACAGGGTTTATACATGGTCGTGCCCCATCCTTTTAAACAATTTCTAAATAAAACACTAGATTCACTAATATTTGGTTAAATCAAAATGTCCTTTTTCATAATTTTGTGTTTTAAATTAAATTTGCTTAATTTCATAAGATTTTATATAAAAAAATGTTATTTTGTTCAGGGCTAAACATGAACTTCTATCCAAATTTTGTAAAATGCCATGAAGATAAGACAAAGTTTTTCAAGCTTTAAAATCTTTCTCAGATGGTACTTAAATGTTGAATGCAAAAGATCGAACTACTTCCACGCAATGTTCCATAATGATTCATTAGTAAATTACAGAAAAATAGATCAAATACTCAAATGGACAGGTTGTACAGAATGTTTCTTAAACAATGGAAAATGCTCTTAGGCTATACTAAAAATTCAAATATTTAAGAAGTTCCAAATTCTGAAAACAAGACAAATAAACAGTTGACACAGAGATACATTGTACATCTGTTTTTTTTTGAGATTTTGATAGTAAAATGCAAATGTTAAAATTAAAATTTAAATGGCAATATTCAAACATTTTACATTTATACTATGCGAAACATTCAAAGTCAGTGAACAATGACTGAAGGTGTAGGGCCACATAATCTCCATGGAAATGAGAAATGCCAATGCTTAAAAACTGCATACCAAATACCATCAACTTATCATTAGTGGTTCCCTTTAAACTAACCTAAACACAAACTTAAACTTGTAAACCATGCAAAAGTTTTAAAGTCAATGAACCATGATGATAGGACCGAGCCATATAATCTCCATGGAAATGAGACTTGCAAATGCTTATACAACTGCATACCAAATATCATTGACTTAACATTAGTGGTTTATCTTAAACTGATCAAACTAATACATTAATGACACCACCACCAGCGATGACGCCAAAAAACAGCACGCCTTAGTCTCGCATTGTTTACTTTGCCAAAGCAAGACAAAAATTGAAGGTGACAAACTTTGGTTTCAATCTATTAAGCACTTTCAGAGAAAATTGTTTTTAAGAAAAGTTTACGGAAGACAAGTGGACAAGCGGAAAGTTGTGGTATAAGCTCACATATTGCCCTTCAGGCAATGTGAGCTAAAAATGCATGTGTTCAACTTCACTGTCAATTGACCTACTCTTATTTAATCCCATCCCTATTTTTTTTTTTTTTACCTTTTTCCATTTAGCTTTATTAAAGATACAACATCTGCCCAATAGAGATGTGTCTAAATTGTCTACCCTGTAGTAGGTTTGATAGTTAAACTGTCACTTTCTCCCTAGGATGTTTTCTATAGCAACAGGATAAACTAGTGACAAATCAAAAAATGGATCATACATAGTTTGCATAGCTTCACAACAGATTTTCATTATCTTCTCTTCTTATGGATAGTTCCCAATGATTTAACTTTTTAAACTTTTATTTGTTTGAGTTTTGGAAATGAGGTGTGCCAATGCTATACATGTAGTATGACTGCATACTATATATCATTAACTTACCATTGGTGGTTCCCCTTAACTGACCTTAGCACAAACTATTTTTTTTAATTTTTCATCTTATTACTAAGAGAAGACCGTTTTAACTATTATCGTTTTTTTCAAACTTTTTGTTACTTGTGCATGTATGTACAGGATGTATTTGAGCTATAGCCTATACTTAATATAATTTGTCAATAATAATCTTACAATTTGAGAGGTCTACTAATGTTTCTCTTCCATAAATCTTGGTTAATGTTGACAGAAGTGTCTTGTCTCAACAGTTAGGGTTTTTTCTGTTTTACTTAGAAGCTGTTAATTAAAAATTGAATATCATTTTGTGCTTCAGACCAAGATACAAGAGAGCAACAATTAAGGCAGATAACACAAAAACATTTTGCAGCCAATGCAAAGTTAAAATAGATTTTCAGAGATCTCAAACAACATTTTAACCTCAATCAGTGGACTCACAAAGGGTGAAAATAAAAGCCTAAACAGAAAATACATTAATTATGAATAAGAAGACGTGGTATGAGTGCCAATGAGACAACTCTCCATCCAAGTCATAATGTGTAAAAGGTAAACAATTATAGGACAAAGTACGGCCTTCAACACAGAGCCTTGGCTCACATCGAAAAGGAAGCATGTTAAACATGTTAAACTATAGGCTCTAAGGAATCTGTATTTTTCTTTAAATTACCATACAATGCAATGTTCAAGAAAATTTCCTGTAGTTTCAAGCAAAAACATAAAAATTGGTACAAATCTTCATTCAAAGTCTGTAAGGAGTCAACTGATGATATCTGCCATGTTGACTTATTTGTAAATTAAGACATTCTCTTTCATGCCATGCTCTTTGCTCATTTTTACATGGGTAGGCGTTGTATTTGTCAATGTCTGTCATGTCTGTATATATACAGGCAATTATAAACTTCCTCAATTTTAGAATTCCTTCATACATTTTTGTATTATTCAAAATTATCAGTCAAAATGTGTCCTACAAGGATCACCAGTCCTCTACCTTTCATTTGATATTTACACGTATGCATAGGAACTGTTTTGTTTTAAATATGTACTACTTTCCAGGATGTTCTTTTCGACCGTGCCCGATTTGGTAGTGCTACATCTTATAAGTCTATCAAATTATTTTTTCAAAGATTTCCACTCAAGCCGGTGCTAGGGGCCACCTTAATCTTGCAGTTAGGAGGGTTTCTTTTTTTTTGCTCCGTGTTGAATGCCTCACTGTGACTTTTAGATGAACAAAAAGTGATGTTCCTTTGCTTTTAATGTGTTTTTGCTGTACATGTACTGATTTTGTGTCATGGATGGATACCCCATATCCTTTGTTTCTCTATTGCAGTATATCTTTTCTAATAAATTCTCCTTACTATTTGTGACAGCAAAGTTACCTCAATATATAGTAATAAAGTTACATCATATATTATGTATTGAAAGCATGTTGTCTTGCAAAGTACATAAATTTTCAATACAGTAGAAATTGTGCATACCTTAATATACTTACCATTGCTGAAGTATATTTGCAACATTTACCAGGCATCTCTCCCTGCCATTTTCTTCCACATTTGTGGATTTTTTCAACATACATGTACCTTCCTGACTTAGGGGAGGTCATATTTGCTAACTGACCTATAGGATAAAAAGAAATCAATTTCATAACTACAGTAATTATTTTCACATACAATGACAGACACAGTCTGTGTTCATGTGAAAGCCAAAATAAAGACCATACATGTATAATAAGGTGGACTTAAATATTTTCAGGGGCCCAACGATAAATTTCTCAAAAAAAATCTTACAAGAAAAAGCAGTCGTATGTCATGAACATTACAGTATACATGTAACTTATGATCAATTTTAGTCGTAAGATATTTTATGAAAAGATCGATGGCACAATAAATAAGAGATTAGTGGTGGGTATGATGAACCTTAAATCTTATAATTAATACATGTAATGTCTTACTTGTACAAATACTAATTTCTTTTCTACAAAGTTAAGAGATTACAATACATTTTACATAGAAGAAAAAAAAGTTCATTGCACTGAATGAATAAACAAAATACAAAGGAAAAAACGTTTAGAACATGTAGAAAGACCTGTGTTTTTTTTCTGGATTTCACATTTTAAAATGGATACATTGTCTTTACAAATAAAAGAACTTAGAAGAATGTGTCTGAGGACACGAATACCCCCGCTCAAGCTTTGCAATTTTCCAAGTTAAAAAGGGGCATAACTCCAGAACGGTAAATGACTCACTGCCCAAATTCAAACTCTGTCAGTGTCTGCGAGTGCGTGTTGCTGTTCTTAGCATTGTGTATTGAGTTTCATACAATTTGAATGAGAGAACCTTAGAAAGAGTGCAGAAACAAATAAATTTGCAATTTTCAAATAATAAAGGGGCATAACTCTTTAACGGTAAGTGACTCACTGCCCAAATTCGAACTCCCTCTGTGAGAATTATGGTTCTAAGCATTGTGTACGAGTTTCATAAAATTTGGATGAGCAAAATTTAAGTAAGAGTGCGGAAATGAATAAATTTGCAATTTTCCCAGTTATAAAGGGGCATAACTATATAACGGTAAGTGACAAACTGCCCAAATTCGAACTCTATCTGCAAGTTTTGGTTCTTATTATTGTGTAAAGAGTTTCATAGAGTTTGCATGAGGCAAACTAAAGTTAGAATGTGGAAACAGAAATGGGATGGATGGAAATACGGACGGACTGAAAGACTGACGGATGGTCAAGGGTAACACTTAATGCCCCCTTCGCCTACGACAGGGGCAGTCTGCACCTAAATCTTTTCCAACTACTAGTCTGAAAGATCAATATTCCTATATTTTTCTTATGTGTCAAAACAAAATTTTGAAAATACTTACTAGTCTGGGGCATCGGACTTGTGGCTAAGTGCAGACTGCAGGGGTATAAAAAGGAATACTTTTTATCCTGTGTAGGCATATAAATCAAATTAAATCACATAACAAAACATTTACACACATTAACATGATTGATTGATGTTTGTATAATGTCCCAGTGGCACATATTTCAGACATCAGTATAAACAATACAAGTAAATCAAATACTATAGGCAGAGGTGTTTCACGGTATATATTGGATGAGGGACAGTTAAGATGTTGGTCTAATTTCCCCTTATTAATATTACACCTGGACTACTTCCAAAAGTCTTGGTTTTTGTTTACTTTTTCAGAGCATGATGCACAGCTTCATGTGTGTACTTTGAGATTCTAGCAATAAAGTCAATTGATATATATTCACAAATACAATAATTTTATATTCATATAGCATTAATTCTATAGGTGATAACAAATTTGTTAACATTAATGAATTTGTAAATTGCATGTTGAATCTCAATGGGAAAAGTTATCGGTACGAAGGGAAAGTCATATATAGATTAATTCTCTGTCACAAAATTATAAAACACGTATGACAAAACACCTATTTATCTTTGTTAACAAATTATACCAGGTTTAGTAGGAAGTAAACATTTATATAACAATAATACAAGGCAAAATCAAAATATCTTAGATATCAGTACAAAAACGCGCTCATATTCTGAATAATTCTTCCCTGCAACAGTGAAATTATGGAATAAGATACCTTTTAATATCAGACAATGCAACTCTCTCTTTCAATTTCAAATAGATATAAGAAGATGTGGTGCGAGTGCCAATGAGACAACTCTCCATCCAAGTCAAAATTTATAAAAGTAAACCATTATAGGTATTTGTAAACAAAATAAGAAAGTTCCCACATATTATTATGTTTGAAACTGCATTGTTAACAACTTCATGTAGGATATTTATGAAAAAGAACCCTCAATAAATATATTAGAGTTATTGCCTTTGAACAGATTACATATCTACGTAAATGAAGGGAACATTTGAAGTATGTCCTTTTATTTTTCTTGCAATGACTGTTGATTTTGCATTTTTCTATATTTCTTCATAAGAATATTTAGGATATTTGCCTTTCGTAAACTTTAACTCCTTTAGTACATTTCAGTAATGGCGAAACCAACATCTTAATATAAGCATCACAATTTTTTTCAAATTACTATTAGTTTTTTACTTAAACACTATTTTTATGTTTACAGATAAAAATTGTCACAGTGAAACGTCTTGGGAAAATTAAAAAGGAAAAGTAAATGTGCCAGGTAGCAGTTCCAGTCATTTGTTTCTTCAGGACTATAATGAATCGAACTAAGAAGATAAATTGTATCAAAATATAAGATTAATCAAACTCATTACAGATTATACGTTATACCTCTCATGACTCTCATGATTCTATTGGAGAACTTAATGATGAGAATTAAAGGAAAAGACCATAAATAACAGCATATCAAATATCAAAAGGTGAATTTAGAAATTAGTCAGTAAATACAGAATAATTCACCTACATACTTTTCAGAATTTCATTTTTACAATATGTGAATTTTGTCTATTCAAGCTGAGTTAACAAAATGCTTTAAGATTAAAACATTAAATATTTTAGGCAAGACCATGTTATTGTAATTTTTATATATCTACCAAACTTTCAAAGTTATTATTGAAGCAATCAAGACTTCAGGCAGTGGGATAAAAGTCTGGGGTTAAAGTTTGGCATATATCAATTACTTTGTCAAACCTTCATAGAATTTTATGATATTTTGGCAGAAGCTTTTTTATGATTAAGAGATAATGTCTGAAGCAAATTTTTGAAAATATATTTTTTTTTCATTTTCAGTATTTTCTGATTGATGGATTTTTTTTACAGTTAACATTTACAGACAGTCTGGGATTAAACTTGTTTGATAAATTTGTTAACCTTCATGGATTGTTATGAAACTTGGACAGAAGCTCAAGACCCTGAAATAGCATCTAAGGAAAAGGTTTTTTTTTTATTCTGTATTACACTTTACACTTTTTAACACTGACAGCAGCAATCGCAGGCGAGACATAGGATTCCGCGGAATATAATTCTCGATGTCTAATAGTTTGATGTCTAATGAACTTCCAGAATGGCCTTATCATACACAAAATGATTAAGGTATTGAAGATCATCTTAAAATAGAGTTTATTGTTTGTATTTCAATGACCATGACCTTACAAATAATGTCAATTTTACGTAAAATATCATTAGTCCTGAAAGACAAAACTACAAAGTTATTTTTCAGCCACTATTGTATACGATGTATCAGTTCAAAAGCAGTAAGGTTTAATATGACATTATACTGATTGTGTCATATTTGTTTACTACAGGAATTTGTTTGGCTTTATCCATAAAACTGTTTCCAAATGGGTAGTTAAATGAATAAAATGTCTTTTAGGTAGTCATATTTACTTATATTGATTTTATAGGAGCCCTATTCCTTTCTTTTTGCAGCGTACTACAGATTTTCAAAGGTTCTCAAGTCTGTACTCCATTATTGTCATTTCCGTCATTTATCACAAGACGGGTTTTCATGTTATTACATATTTCTCTTATATAGCATGAACAAAAGTCTGCGCATGACGGATTCTGCTCAAAGCAAACGAACCCTTTTGAGTATTTCAATAATACATTAAAACATTGAAAAAAAGTGATAAACATGGGGTCAAAAGTCTGACCTAGTACAGACACATCATGTGTATGTATGTGTGTGTTGTGTTGGTGGTGATGGTGGTTTAGGGTGGAGGGGTTACGTGTGCACAAACCTACAACTTTGCCTTTTTAGATCATATATAGTAACAGTAAAACATGCAATTGGACGGAAAACTAAATAGTCCCGCTACCAACATCTGACCACAAACTTGAAACAGAGAAATAAAACAACCTCTTATTTGAAAACCATTTTTTTCAGAACATGCGCTTTACTATGGCAAACAAGCCAAGGTTGCCAAAAATGTTGGTTTGATACTTGCACTCATGGGGAAAAGAGAGAAACATCACTTCTAACATGTTTATGAAGTCTAAGTATCGACGAATTGAAATGGCCAGTATTTGTGAGAGAACTGAACGTATTCAAAATCAGCAAACCATCGAAGAAAAAAATCCATTTTGACTGAATCATGCATGTTTTCCTTGCTGAAAGATGTCGAAACTTTTCTGAGTTTAAATATGTGACTTTTCAGTTCTATTTACGATATTTTAATAGAATATTGGATGAGAAACACTGTCTTATATAAGATTTCGTAGGAAACGGTATAATAACAGACACAAGAAAGACTAAAGATACCAAACTGAAATTGCTATTGCAAAATACAAAAAACGACCACAAGACAAACACCAGTACGCAAAACACAACATAGAAAACTAAGACTGAACAACACGAACCCTACATGATTTGTCTCTATTCTTAAGTAACTAACTTATAATTTTGTACTCATTACAGACATTTTTACTCTGATTAAAATGCAGATAAGTTGTCTACGCTTCACTTTCAAGCAAAGCAAAGCGTGTACTTGATGAAGTACTTGTAAGAAATACAAGACATTGGAACCTCTAGTAATAATAACTTCAATCTGTCCAATTTTAGCAGAGATCTCGGAGATGGTTTACATAGATGTGAATCAACTATTTTGGGTGGATATACTTGAGGTTAATTGAGTCTAATGTGAACTCACAAGGGAGTGGATTTGCCAAGGACGTGTTTTAGTAAGGAGAAAGTTTTTTTTCACCGTATATTTAGGACAACTGAAAACGCTGTTTAGTTTACCTTTTTGATCATACAACATTGCGATTATCTTTCATGCAAATTGAAGATATTCATCCATATCACTGTATGGCAATCTGTCATCTGTTTAAGAACTTTGAAAGCCGTCATGTTACATTTTCTGTGAGAAGTCATATCATGCAATTGCATGTGCTAGAGACATACATTAATTTAATAGAGTTTCAAATAAGTACAAAGCTTATGTTCAAGTTCGTAACGTCTTGTGTACTTGGTAAAAGTAATAGTTGCTGTTTAATACCACAGATCATCTGAATTTTGCAGGGATAAAGAAAATTAAAAACAAAGAATTAAAACGTCAATGTAAAGAAATTTTTAATATGAAAATAAGGAGATGTGCTATGAATGCCAAAAAAGAACACTCTCCACCAGTTCTATCTGTATAATGAAAATATCCAAACTGTCTATCGACATGGATAATGTGCAGAATCATATGTGCCCCCCCCCCCCCCTCCCCCGCTCATGGGTTATGTCGATACAGTCAATGACACTTTGCACAGATACGTTCTACAATTTGAGATAGGTAGAAATACAAATAAAGTAAATAATCTAAAGTCTTATAGTGCATAAGGGTTTTTTATGTTGTAATATGTAATAAAATTCTAAAGAATCTGAGGTAATGATTGCTTATTTTCGTTGCCAGACAAAAAAAATCAACCTGGGGGAAAACCCGTTCGATTACTTGGAGACAATAGAGTACCTCTATAGATCTGGTGTAAAGGTTAACTTTTTCGTATTCGATGATCTTGATAGAGAGTTTAACCTGTCAAACAGGTCGCCCTTGAAAACAATGAAGCTTGATAGCAAAAATGTTCAATGGGCTAGACGAATCAATGCGGAAATGTCCGTCGTAAATTTTGCTTTAAAATAAAAGACATTTTCTTCACACAAAAAGGCGAAATTACTAAATAATAAACATAAAAATGCATATTTGTTCATTTATAACAACATTAAACTGGAAAACATATATAATAGCATAAATATAGTAAATTAGTAAATTGAAATATTACTTGAGTGCTAACTAAAAATTAATGACCGTGAGAGGAGTGATCGATTTAAACTTGAAGTTTTATAATTTTGATTTTTATCATCAATATCTTTATAATTTTCTATACCTACAAATTTATACATATAGGAACAAGCAAATAAAGTTTATATCTATATTTTTACGAAAAAAAAGCGATATTTTTAAACAACTTGAAATTGTATAATTTTAAAGGTTATATACCAATAAAAACCGAAACTAACAATAATTATGTTCATCCCATGAAATAAATTCTCTTGAAGAAAATGATTTTTTAGGAAATTGTGACCATACGAATTTCTTAGACTAAGGGGGGGGGGGGGAGGGGGGATTAAAGTAGACATATGTATGTTTAATATAAAATAAGTTCTAGCTGTGTGTTATGCTGGGAGATTGATCTCAATTATTAGACGACTTTGTGCCTGTTTGTCACCGCACTATATCCGACAGGAATATCCTGATTGACTATTTACGGTCTAATGATTAATGTTTCGCACTTGGGTCAGTTTCTGAGTGTATTATTGGTGCATTTTGCCAGGGTTCGACTAACCTTTACGGTTCAGTCATCAAAATGTTGAGTTTATGCGCTTTAGTTTTTCTTTTACTTTCACAACAAAGTCAACTTTAATTGGTCAATAGGATATGTGTAAAAAGTTCATGTCTTTCAGATAGGAGTGACCTTAATAGAGATTTACAATAATTGTATGACTTAGATCCAAGTCCGAATAAGACAGATTAAATGACGGGGCCGATATTTAAATAATGAAAATATTGAAAACATTGTAGTTAAACCATTATAGTGTTAATGGTAAAGATTTTTTTGGCGATTGAAAAAAATTACCAAAAATTTCAACTATGGCTTTAAATTTGTGATGAGTGATGAGGATGCCTCCAAAGAGTTGCCATCACTTTATTGCATGAAAATTTGCCAATAATTTGATCAACAGAGACTCAGTACTCCAGTATGAGTCTGTTAAGTTTTCTAGACTTTCTCTCAAATGTGTCACGGCTTTCTAGTTATCGGCTGTCTCGTGTATGGGTGATGAAATAATCCAATCTCTTTCTATTGACAACGATTAGGAACCACCTTCTCCTGTAAGAGCAGTAGAGAAACCTTAACTTCAAAAAAATGTATAATGGGCCTGACAATTGTGATTTCAATGCAGACGATTCTACAGAGAAAGCTGCAGAAATAAACAGTTGGTACAAACAGAGCTGCAGCTAATTTTTATGATGCTCCTGCAGATAACAGCAATGATGATCCTGCAAAAATTGACGCTACAATAAAAAGAAAACCTCAAAAAAAAAAAGAAAACAAAGGTACATTTAATGCAGTTGGTTCGCAGTTACAATGAAAGATATGAAAAACTTATTACAAAACAGGTTCCCAGATTGGTTTAAACCTCGAAGTTGATTTAGATTCATCTGAAAGTGATTAGACTGTTTTGTTTCAGTAATGTCGTGCATATTAAATTATGAAAACAAAATAATCTGATTAATTCATTACAATGTATATTTATCAAAAATGAAAAAAAACAAAGAAATATCTTAACATATAAATGATGTGCTTTTAGTCTTATCCCTTTGTTCCTTCACAACACGAGTTTTGTATTGTACATCGTGTATTTGTATTAAATGGTTTTTGTTTTCTGGTAGGACGAATTGCGAAAAGTCAAACAATCATACAGAAAATTGAATGTCAGTTCCAAAAATTAAAACACATTTTCTTTGTCTGTTAAATGTAGTATTTTTCTTATATAACCACATCCACCTACATGTACTTTCCATGTTCCTCCCACACACTATTCCGTCCCGTTGTTTTGATTCTTTCTGCCCTTTCTATTTCTTTTGTATTATTTGCTGCTCAGTTTAACTTTTTTCCGTCTGAAATTGTTTGAAGGAATGTTAACATATGACACTTTATACATTGATTGATCAATAAAAAATTCAAAAAGGCTACTGCGAATTGAAGGGCTGAAATATCAATGTCTATTTGAAAAAAAGAAGCGTTGTATGGTTCTCTGTCATACTTATTTTTGTACATTTTGGAATACTTAGACGATTGATTAGTGCAATGCATACTGGTTGGAAATTCAAAGTGATTCACATAACTTACGAATTTTGTTTTTTCATCCAAAGCAATACAAACAGGAGCAAAAAAACCCAAAAATTCCTCACCCAAAAAGATTTGATACAACTGGCAATCATTCAATTGAAAAAGTTTATTCTATCCTAAAGGCTATACACTGTGGAAGCAAACAGACATCTACCCGACCAAAAACAATCAAATTAAAAAAACATTAAAAAAAAATGAATAATAGTATAATCAAATTTTCTTTTAATATATCGTTAGGTACGAAAGGACCATTTAACTTGAAAAGATTTTTTTGTAAACGATAAAAAGGAGCAAATAAAAGGAGCAAAAAATGGTTGTTGTGAAAGTTTTGAAATTCTGAACAGATCTGTTAGCGAGCTTAAACGAAAAGGCCCTTTTCTTCTCTTCAGTAAAACGGAAAAAACATCAATTGATTTGATAAATGGTTTTTCCTATCACTACTCAACGATTGAGCACGGTAGATTAGTTAGCCAACACATTATTTTGAGATCACCCTATAGCTTACCTGTATGATTTATTGTCATACTCGTACTCGGACTCCGAGACTGACAGTTATTTTAAATCTCTTATTGGACGATTCACATTTCAGATCAACGTTAAGATTTCACATTTAAGTTATTTTCTTATGAAGAATCGGCTATGGGGAACTTGACCTCTTTTAACATTTAAGTGGTCAGCATTAAATTTTGTGTTGAGGTCAGGTTAAATGGAGAACTTAAGTATATTTAAACTCATGTCAATACCGAATCAATGACTACTTAGCTGATGATACCCACTGCCACTTACAGTCAACCAGCAATGGTACCATGCAAGACAGTGCTGGTAAAAAGATAGCAAGTACTTTATAAATTATGTGCTTCAGAGCGCTTTTCTACAGTCGTGTCCGGTAAGTCCGCCCGTCCGGTATCTCCGACCCTTTACTTCCGTGTACGTCACTTCCGTAAAAATTTTGTCTGCTATATCATTTCAACTTTAGAAGAATCCTTGCTGCCAAGAATTTGTCCAAAGTACCAAGCAGGAAGTGTGATCACAAAAATAATAAGGTAATATATAAAACAATTCCTAAAGTTAAAGATTATGTTATAATTGCTTACAAAACTCAATTTACGCCCAACTCCCAAACACATGTTGAAATGTTTACATTTCACGGCCTTTGCCTTCATTAAAATTCATGAGTTGTGTAAATCAGTTCAACATGTTTCCAAGCGTCAGATTAAACAATAAAAAGTAAAATCACAAAAATACTGAACTCCGAGGAAAATTCAATCGGAAAGTCCCTAATCACATGGCAAAATCAAATGACAAAACACATCAAACGAATGGACAACAACTGTCATATTCCTGACTTGGTACAGGCATTTTCAAATGTAGAAAATGGTGGATTGAACCTGGTTTTATAGCGCTAAACCTCTCACTTGTACGACAGTCTTATCAAATTTCGTTATATTTACAACGATGCGTGAACAAAACAGACATTATAAATAAAATAGTCAAAATATGGGTACAGCAGTCATCACTGTGTTACAATAAATAACATTTATCTAACAATTTCTTGATACCATGTTTTCATCAATTTCTTTCAATTTCTGTTCCAAAAATAAGCATTCAAAGAACTTTCTGCCGCATAAAACATTTGCTGACGTCAAGTCTAAAACAAAGGGAGACAATGCATTTTAAAAAAACTATGGAAAGCCAAAATAACAAAAATAAAATGGCTTTTTTTTCTAAAAGTTCCTTTATCTTGATGTTTTTTCTCGATTTAAAAGTAAAAGAAAAAAGAAAATATATTGACTCTGAAATAAAATTGTGGGTTATATTAAAACCACTATACACTGTACTTATCCTTGTTTAATACAAAATATTTATACATTCATTTATATTTCAGGTGTAAATGGAACAACTAAAAGAGGCATACAATGATGGTCATACTACACACGTAACCTGTGACATTATCCAAGCAGCTAAAGACGTTTTTTATTTGTACTTCCTCCACATTCAAGTCATCACTGTCTTCAACCATTGGACGTATCTGTGTTTGCCTCATTCAAGCGTTGTCTGGACACAGACTTTCACTTATATCTTCATCTCCATCCAAATAATGTTATCACCAGAGAATTGCTCCCACACATGATATCAACAGCATACAAGAGCTCACGTGCACTTTATACCGTGCCAACCATCATGTCAGGCTTTAGGAAAACTGGTATTTTCCCACTGGACCAGTCAACAGTCAATACTGCACCACCATCTATTATCACCATAGAAACAAGTAAAAAAAATGTATCAAGAAAGGACAGACGTAATAACAGATCAGTGAAAAAACTGTTCGAGTAGAAAACAGAACAGTTTAAACAATCAAAAGAAAACATGGTAGTAACAGCAAATAAGAAACCAAGAAAGAAATTCTTTCCACCATTTGGAGCTGCAATAACAGAAGACAGTTTCTTGAAACAACAAAAAAAAAAGGAGAACATGGCACCGAAACAATATAAAGTTCCTGAGAAAAACACAACAAAAAGATAATTCATTCCACCAGTAAAAACAAGTACAAGTAAATCAGATGGACCAACCACAGAAAAAAAGGAGAAGAAAACCAATAAAACCCATTCTACAAAAGGAAAAGGTCTTAAACCAAAGAAACAACACACTCAGGAACTCGACGATGAAGAACATGAAGAAGAGAATACTGAGCTTTGTATGGCTTGTAGCAGAAAACATTCATGTCAGATTGATTTAAAACTGTCAATAAAATTTGTGGAGTGGTATCAATGTGTAAGGTGCAACGGTTGGGTGCACAAGACCTAATGCACTGACTTTAAACCCATCGACAAGGATGATGAATATGTGTGTCTTAACTGCATTTCAGAAGGCTAAACGATAGCCATTTTATATAACAAGACTATTAACCATGCTATTAACAATCTTGTCTATTTCTATAATCACATTTTGTTTTTTGGGTTTTTTTTTTTTTAATTTTTTGTTTTTTTTTATTTCATCGATTTCTTAATAATACTGACTTGAATTTTTTTTATTTCGTTCATCTGGAATTCCTTTCTTAGTTGTCTCTTAATAAATTATCATTTCCTTACTTTTTTGTTCGTTAATATGTAATAAACTGGCCCTCCATACATGTTTACTACGAAAAGGCGGACTTACCGGACAAACACACTTCCGTTAAAAATCACAGGTGACCCATTTGTTTGGTTGATTTTCAAAATCATTTCAGATATGTTTGCGGAAATGAGATAATAAACGTAAAATTGAGTTTTCAGGATATAGATTCAAATCAAATTTGATGCAATTTTTATATAATTAAGCAGAAATATATACGATCAAAGGCTTATGTGGGCGGAGTTACCGGACTGCATCTTATATTTACCTTCCCCATGTTTACCAAGACGCCCAAACGCCAAATTTGAATACCAAGGATATCAAAATACCTGAAAATTTTCATTAAAAAACCTCTTAAAAAATACTTGTAATTATTCTACTATCCAAATTCCTGCAATGACTTGACAACACCATAATCGTTTGAAGTTGTAATAGTAAAAAAAAACATTAAATGGAATACCAATCAAACAAAACAGCAAGTCTAAAACAGCAATGGTCCATATGATCTTAGCAAGCATGCGAGACATAGACATGCCAATACTGTGGTGACAGCAGCAAAGGCGTAAAAAATTTACACAAAGTTTTATATTTCCGAGCATAAAACACCTGGATACTTCATACCTTGAATACAAATGTCTGTCTGTTATATGTTGATTGTCATTAGCTCCATTTCATGGTCAAGCGATTGCTCAAAAAGCTGTATAGCTTTATTTGTCATGTGAATTTGAAAATGGCCCCATGCAAGTTCTACATGTCAATCAGACACGGTTAGTTTTCGTGGTTAATTGTTAAAGGTTAAGTTTTGTGGTTAGGTCTGTTTTTCAGATACTATAAGGAAACAGTCAACTATATTTGGTGTTTGGAATGATTGTAAGGTATACATGTCTATTTGTCAGGTTTCATTGGTCAGTGTTATGTTTTCCTGTTTAATCAAGTTTCTCAGATTTTTTAAGAATAGGACAACAATATGGAGCGTAAAGAACGAGTGTAAGGTGTACACGTCCGTCTGGCAGGTCATGTCCGACCATGACCTCATTTTCGTGGTTCATAGGTCAATGTACAGTTTTTAAAATCAGATCTGCATCCCAGGTACTATAAGCAATATGTCATTGGTGTATAGAAATATTGTATGGTATACTTGTCTGTCTGGCAAGTTTATCCGACCTCGGCCTCATTTTCGTGGTTCAAAGATCAGCGTGACATTTTCGTAACTAGGTCTGTTTTTCATATACTATAAGAATATGTTAACTATATTTTGGTGTATCGAAATATTGTACTGTGTACATGTCAGTCCGACAGGGTTCATCTTACAATGACCTCATGTTCATGCTTTTTTTATGCTGAAGTTAAAATAATTTGGTGACGTCTGTTTACCAGAAACTGTAAGAACTATATTTGGTGTATAGAATGACTGTATTGCGTACATGTTTGTTTAACAAGGTTCGATTTACATTTAATTGCATTTTATGTAATATTTGTAGAATACAATTGTAATTAAGACTTTAAACGTAAATTGAATCATGATCAGTAAAGCAGGCGAGACATTTCAGCATGTGTACTTTTTTTGTATCTATGTGCTTCTTTTTGTGCTTGATTTTGATATCAACAATTTGTATTTATGAAGTGAAACATAAGGTTGTCGTAAGTAGATTCGTGGCATTTCTAATGCACGAGGTCATAACAGAACGCTAAACACAAGCATATCACTACAACATGTGTACAACGCTGTTGGTAATGAGACCTGTCAATTGTTAACACATGACATGGGTTTTAAAATGTCGTTCATGTATACAGTCCGTAGATAACATTACAAGATTAGTTCTAATAGTTTTGTAGATCGTAATTAGATCTGAAAAAAAGAACATGTAATAATAAGTTGAAAAAAAAAATATAAGGAACTTTTAATTTTAATCATCCATCAGGACTTTTCATAGACAAGAACAATTAGGAAAAGGAAGGTTTTAGTGAATGTACATGTATACACTATTAACTATTGTATTATATTTTCCCACTTTCTATTTGTTAGTATAACCATAAAAGCCAAAAAAGGCGTACTTTAACTGAATTTTATTATAAATACCTAGAGATTCGTGAACCGATGTTTAAAGGTATTACAAACAGCACTCTTACTGTATATGGATTCTGTTAGTATGCGGACAATATTATTGTGACAAAAATGAATATCAATAATACAATCATGACGGATTTTTTTAAAAGAAATTTTTACAATGACGTAGTTGTCCGCGAAAGATTAGTGGCACCAATTGTGTATCTTGTTATTCTCCTCTTGATAGGACTTCCTGGAAACATTTCAATTTTGGTAATTTACAAAAATTATAATAAAAATGTCTACATCAAGATCATATGGACGATTGCTGTTTTAGACTTGGTGTTCTGTTTGATTGGTATTCCATTCAATCTTAGCAGGATGTTTAACTATTACAATTTCAAATCATTGAGGAGTTGTCAAATCGTTGTAGGTATTTTGGATAGTGGAATAATAACTTCTACTCATTTACTAGTTTTGTTAACCATTCACAGATTCTGGCACGTATGCTATCGTCTGAGACGACAGATAACACTGAAAAATGTGTCATACTTTATTGGAATATGTTGTGCAATTGGAGTGGCTCTCGGAATACCACAGATCGCTGTTTCACAACCTTTTGCCGAAACAGATCTCGGGAACAATGTTACTGGCTATACATGTTCTGTAGCATGGAAAGAATCACAGCAGGCTTGGAAAAACTATAATGTGTTCCTTACTTTTTTGTTTTTATCCTATACATCACTTTTGTTTATTCTGTATATTATGATTGGAAAGACTATTCATCAACGAAATAAGAAACGCAAATCCGAACTTCACAGTTTACACTCAGGCCGATCAACAATTCATTCACATAAGATGACAAAAATTGCTATAACAGTTAGTGCAGTGTTTACCCTTAGTTATTTGCCTTTATATATTAACGAATGGGCAACAAAGGGTTTGGATGAACAAACTTTAGATCTGTTCTCATTTTCCTTGCTGAAAATTGCACAGAGATCATACCTAATAAATCATGTTGCTAATCTTTTCATATATGCCACATTTGATAAAGGATTTCGAAAACAATTGGCAAATATTCTTACCTGTGAAACGACTGATAAAGATCACAATAAAGGACAATCAGACATAGAAAGTAGTACACGAAAGTTGTCGACATCAGTTACAGTTATTTGAACAAAACAATGGAACATTTTGATTTTATTCAGTTAGAACAGAATCAGTTTAGCTTATATGATTGTATAGAATATTAATATACCATTTTGCTTTTGCGTGCTCGAGTCTTAAGAGATTACATAAAATCCTAGAGATATAAAATAGTTCTTCGTTGAGTTTATCTATATTTTCTTTTGCTTTGGTTTTAATTTTTTCATGATTTTATAATTATGTATTCAAATGCAATATATTACACCCTTCATCAGAATATGAAGCTACGGAAACCTTTATATCTCAGGACTTGTTTTGGTATGCACTTGAAGTAAATGTTCATGTCTTTGATGTACTTTAATTTCTTTAAAAGCTTCGGAAAGAAATGAATTATTTAATCAATTACAAGGAACTTTATCATATCGTTAGTTCCTAATGAAATAAGATACAAACTAAACGCAAAACCTTTTTTTTTTATTTAATGATAGTAAAACACTTTATCTATATCTCTTTTGTACATTTAGTTAAGAAAAATTATCCAACTTCCATTTCTTAATAAAAATTTATTAATTCATAGCCCATTGCTTTCAATGTTGAATTCTGCAATTTATGCATTCATAGCTATTTTGTCTTAAGTTCAAATGAAATGACAGTTATTTCATGTTAAAAACTATACCTTACCATGACTTGTGCGGGAAAAATTAACATACATTTAATTGTATATTAGAGCGCACTGGTTCCCAGAAGTTTGGTAGTACACAAACAAAAACTTCTGATCTGAACAAAAGGAAAAATATGCCCTACTGTTTTAATTTCATATTTCTTTTTATTATTAATAGAAACTTTTAACAAGGATCTTACAGTGATCCCATACCCTTAAGCTTTCATTTCATACCAAAAATGCCCAGATATTTTACTTATTGACAAAGTAACAGCTAGACGTAGGAACTATTTTGTTAAAGTATCTATTTCTTTCCTGTATGTTCTTTCAGAACGGGCCGGAATTAGTGGTTCTAAGCCTAAAGTTAGATTTGCAGGTTTTGAAAATATTGATTCATTTTAACAGATTGTGTCTCTCTTATTATTAACAGAAACAAATACATAAATGTAAAATTGTCTTTTAAAACAACGAAAGAATGGATATTGGTAGATGCAGGGTTGACTAAAACATTCCGATTTGGATATAATCAATTTTGTTAAGCAACAGCAATTTATTCTTTATCATGTCGTTGATATAATATGCATACACATATCTCGTATTTAGCCGTTTTCGCTGAATGTTCTATGATTTCATGGAATTTTATATTTTCCAATGTTTTTCGTATGATGTTCGTATGTTCAACATAAATGAAACAGTAAATATCTTACGCAAATATGTGTTTTGTTTTCATTTTGTACATCTCAAAGAACAAACAAATAAAATTTAAGATCCTTTTTCGAATACTTTTTAGATTTAACTGTTTTCCTCCGTTTAAAAATAAAGCATACATTAGATATGAAATAATTTTGTTTTGCCTTGGAATATGGCCATTACTGAGTTAATTACCTGAAGCTTTGGAATCTTTGCAATACAACGAGTGTCACATGTGGACTAAGATATGTATTGTACTTATATGTAATATAAGTACTGTTTATACAAACGGCCATTCCAGCTTACACTTAATAATTAATGTGATAATAAAGATGCTGACATTCTGGATACATTTAATTAACATACACAAACCACTTGTTATATCTTGAGGTTAATTTCCCTGGCATTTGACACTTTGAAGTTACAACTGGTATCTCACTAGGAGGCACACTAATCCTTTCTTAATCAGATACATGTCATAAATAATCTCTGTTGGTTAGACACTATCAAGTTCTTCATTTAACCTAAGATGTGGCTACAGCTGGAATTATATGTCAATGGGACCTTATTATTCAACTTTACTTTTGTTCAACTGGAGCTTAGTCATACTTACATGTATATATTCTCATGAACATTTGCAGTATGCTAATCATAGTATCACCAGTTGGATAATCTTTACAATATTTCATCTTTAAAATATGGCAAACCCAAGAACCAAGGAACCGTATAGTTTGCCTATTACTTTAAAATACTAGTATTATAGAGATTCTATTATGTTTTAGACAGGTATTTTTACCACTTTTTACAATAGCAGAGACAGTATGTACATAGGTATTATTGCTCTATACATAGTGGAGATTTACTGTTGAAACTAATATGTTAAAGAGATTCATATTTGGATTACAATGATGTTTACCGTAGAGTATACATGCATTTCAAAAATTTTATATTTACACACCCAATGTTCACATTGGAGACAGCAGTATATAAAAACAGTCAATACCACCCTAGAATCTAACAGTTCTTTATAGCTGTGTACTTTTGAACTTTAGACAAACACATCGAAAGAATTATTAAATATATAACTGTATATAACATGTATTTCAATGATGAGAGCTTCAGGCATTCGAAAGAATTATTTATTAACTGCATAACTGAACAGCTTGTGGTATTTTCTTCAAAAATCTTTTTAGGAAAATTTATCATATTTGAATACTAAATATAGTTTTATAGCATTAACATTCCTGTATTTCAGTAACAGTTATGATAGACCTTGGCTAATCTACTAGCACATGGAATATCCCCCATACAGACCTAGCACACTAACAGCTATAGATGAGACACCAAGTCTCACCCCCTCGTGCAGACCCCTTGCTCCACATTCCCAAACTGGCATATTGTTGTACAGGCAGTTTCTTTCTCTCTGAATTACAATACTGAATGCATCTCTCATGATGTTCAAAATCTATATGAATCAATCTAGATTACTGATATTTATTTTTATAGTAATCTCATCATTGAATTACTGAATATCTTTTTATAGCATTCTCATGTTAGAACTTTGAATATTGAATATAATTTTGTAGTATTGTCATGTGACCATTTGGTCAAAATACTAGGACGCTGGTCCTCTGATAGTTACTGCAGGTATATAAGAGTGTCATCTACTTCAATTAAGTATGCACAAGAATTGTTAGGAAATATTAATTTAAAGCATTATAATCTTTTAATACTGACTACTTTTAGTTACATAATTGTAAATTAGGATGTAGATCTACACATATAGATATATCATGTACGTACATATATTTTTATAATAATTTTTTTTTTTTATTTTTCTCATGACTTTATTGAAGGTGAATAAATCTTAATCCTAAATCCTTGGGGACACTCAGCTGTTTCCATCTGAGTTTTTGGACCTTGATGGAATTTTATCACTGGTTATTTCTAAAATTTCATTCATCCCCAAGCATTTCGGGGACAAATTTTATCAAATTTATTCCAGCGCCAGTTTGATACTGCAGATGAGACGCCTAGTCTCATCACCAAAGTGGAGAATCCTCGCTTCACATTCCCCGGCCTCAGATGAGACGCCTAGTCTCATCACCGAAGTGGAGAACCCTCGCTTCACATTCCCCGGCTGGCGTATTGTCGGGCAGGCAGGTTCTTCCTCACACTGGAGGTTGCAAGCTGACTTGCTCAGGCAGGAACTCAAAAAATTGTCTTGTATGCTGAGTGTTTCCCTAGGGCCAAAACCAGATTGATTAATTGTTTTTTATAATAAAATTATTATTCATTCTAAAATATTTTTCTGCTTTAAGCCAGTATGATTTTGCTGAGACTATGTTTTTGTTTTACACACAGATACCCCTTTTGTGACATTTGGTATAGTTTTTCAGAGTTGGTATTTGCTCAATTACAAGGATGAGATCGGGACTTTGATTGAGATTTGCTCTATTAGGAGAGTTTTACTTTAAATAATTGTGGGTTGTCATGACTTGCTCATCAATACAAACAGAACATAATTTTACCTGAAAAGTTACATCAGTTTAAATATAGGTTGATGTGATCATTAAACATTTCATCTTATCAATGGAAGGCTTGCATATACCTACCTAGATCTTTGGAAAAGGTAAATAAAAATATCTCTAGAAATTTAGTAAGCCTTCCACTGGTGACCTGGAATGTTTTGATCACTGACACTAGAGGCATAAACAAGGAGTATTTGCAGACCACTCTAACAACTATACAAGAATAAGACAACCTCACACTAAAAGTACAGAAACAATATTTCACTTTATGAAACTCAATAAATATACAACATTAGACTGGAGAAAAAATAAAAATATGAGACTACAAAAAATATTACAATACGAGACAACAGAATACAAACTTGGTTTGTTTGTATAAACATAACTGATATCGATCAATATCGATTTTGATAGAAACCTGTATCTATGATGTGTTTTTTCCAAGCTTTATTTTTGTTTGTTTGTCTTTGTATCTGTATGCTTATACTTATTTCGTTGATTTTGAATTGTACCCTAGTCTTTTCATCTTGATTTTGATTTTTCTGATTCTTTTTTTAAAAAAGTTTGTTTGATGTTATATACCTGTTAGATTAATACTATTGGAGAAGTTTTTAAACAATGTTTAATGATTAAATGAATGCAATATTTCAAACCAATCATGTTATGAAGTGCGGGTAACTACTGTTGGTTAGCGTATCCTAATATTCAATGGCGACATTTTCCTACAAGTGAATATATATATAAATATAGCACAAACAACATTTTCCAAAAGACCAAAACATTGAAAAAGTATATTTTAACAAAACGCATTTGACTAACAGGTCGAACAACTGATGTTCTTAAACCCTGCTGACTGCCATTGGTGATTGCCAAATAAACGTATCGCTAGATGTAAAAAATGGATCTTAATTATTTATTTAATACCAAACAGAAAACAATAAACTTGCGGAAAAGATGGTATTCCGCAAACATGAGGTGCAAAAATGTGTACACCATATCCGGATTTCGACAATTAATGTCTCTTCAGTGATGTTAGGAATCGAAACGGTATTTGGAAGGCCATATAAGTTACCTCAATTTAGGATAGACTCTTGAATTTTGAAGAGTCGAAATAGGATGAACGGATCATATAAACCCGAAGGAAAATATTATACAAGCCCAAACGAAAAAATATAAACAAGTCTAAATTGAAAACAATGTTCAAACCTATGATTGCGTTGTATAAAAACCGCAATTTTTATACGTGTGCATGCAAAATCAAATTTCTAGGTAGAGAGGTCTAAATACAGCACAAACAATATTTTCCAAAAGACCAAAAAAGTGAAAAAGTATATTTTAACAAAACGCATTTGACTAACAGGTCGAACAACTGATGTTCTTAAACCCTGCTGACTGCCATTGGCGATTGCCAAATAAACGTACAAATAAACGGACAAGTAAGTAATTAAGTCAAGAACTGCTACTTGTCCAATTCAAAATATCTAAACAAAACTTTGTGTGTTGTATTCTTTTCTATACTTATTATCAGAATTTTAACTACTTTTGGAAATTTATACATGCTGTTTTTATATCATTTGTCATTCAGGGGTACAACTCAGATTTAAAATAAGAATTAAATCAAAAGTACGCAATGGAATAATTTAGCATTTTATTATTATTGCGAAATTAGTGAAAATAAACTCCTGGCAAAAATATTCACTTGACACTGGTCCAAAATACAACATGATGTATGTATTTTTGAAAATATGGCAAAAATAACTGAAAAGGGAAAATTCGTTTTTCAAGAACAACAAATCAGGAAGGATGTTAAAAGTATGTTATGTCCCATTAATATCTATTTATAGACGATGAAATGCAAATGATGGGTTGGATGGAACTTTCTATGGAAGTCATTGATATTTTTTTTTTAAATATATGTTTATTTATAGTTTAGAATTTGTGATTTATAATTCCTAGAAAGTCACGTTTGTGAAACTTATTATTTTTAGAAAAAAAAAATGTATCATTTACTTCATTTTTTTTTAAATTGTTATTTGCATTTGAGGTGTTTAAAATTTTGTACTTTTTTCTTAAATATTTTTTTTTCTCAACATGGGCAAACTGTCTGTAAAGATATTTTATAAATTTGCAAGCGTTTTTCTTTTAAACTATCTGAGTTTACTCCGTGCAAAATGTTAAGTTTTCATATTTGTTTGATGAAAGATGGACACAGAAATTTTGATTAGGAATTATAAATATAAACCAACCTTACGATACGATTTTCAATCATCCTTTTATTACTCCTCCAATGATTAGATTTGATACTAATACACGAGGAGGTATGATAAGAATGGTTAATTGGCCCCTGAAATTGCAAAATAGTTGAATTATTTAAGCCTTTCAAAATTGTTAATTTTATTGATAAATGAAACAAGAGTTTATTGTTTGCATTTCAATAAATGAAAATGTCAGAGACAAATATCTGCTACGAAGCATGCAAAATGCAAAATATTTGTATGTTCCGGACCATACGAGTATTTGGACTATTCGCGTATGGTCATGACCATATGGGTATATACTCATATGGTCCGACCATACGCGTATGGTTCGGGTAATTAAACTATGAACGCTAAAAATTGTTTTTACTCTAAATTTCATAAGGTATGAATGACCCTTAAAGCAGTCTTAAATGATAAAAATTCCTTATCAACTTCACAAATAATACATGATGGTCCTGAAGTATAGATTCTAGGTTCCGACGTTGTTTATCATCTGAATTGCGTGTTATAGTGTTCTTTTTATTTGTCTTTGTATATGTTTAAGCTTTACTGTTTTGTCCATTTGTTGTAATATCCTTTTTGCGTGGCTCAGTATTTATACATCCTGCCATTGTGTTATTATGCTATGGTAATTTTTTGTATTCTTATCTTTCATTTTAGCTTATGTGCTTTTTTATAGGGTGTTCTATGCCATTTTGTTTTTCTTTGTTGACATTGTTGTTTGTTTTTATAGTGATTAAGATTATACCATAATGTTGTATGCTGTACCCCATTTTTTTTTTACATTTTTACCTATTATGTCTGTTTGTTTTGCTCACACAATGTTGTCAATTAAATGGAATTCTTTTTCTTTTTTTTTTTTTCATTTTTTTTTCAATTTTTTCAATTTTATTGAAATCTGTACATTTGTTAGTTGAAAAAAAACATCAAGTACCGGTACCTAATCCCGGCCTCGTTAACATTAGTAAATATCATATATATGTATATACAACTGTGAGTATTTGTTAGTAATATACATACAATTTTACATACAAAAAAATTATATATTCCATGTCAGTAATATCAAATAAGAAGCTTACCATTAAGATTGTCAAATATAGCTATCTAATATAACAAATACATAGGTTATCAAAAATATAGTTTGTGTATGTTAGTGATATATTTTTAAAATGTGTAATTTGAGTATGTCTGTAGATGATTTTTAAACAATCAAAAGGAATTTTTTTTTTTTTTTTTTTGTTGAAAAATTGTTTTGTTTGTTTTAGTTTTGTATTAGCACAGATGAATTTTATAGTATTTTGAATTTGATATATAAAAAACCAATATATGAAATGGTTATTATATTTCTACTCAATTATGTACACATACACATTCTAAAAATAATTGATCAGTCACTGAAAATTATGGCAAAAGAATTCCTACTCTTATTAAAAAGATCTCTTCTTTTATTTTTAACAGCAATTAGTTTTTCACTGCCTGCGATGTTAAAGCTTTTTAAAAATATTTGAGGTCACAAATATATTGTTTTATTTGCAGATAAATCCAATTATCAGCATTCCCCCTTAATATTTTTGTAATATCTCCAAACAGAAAACTTTTTAAAATAAATGGAACACTTATATCATTTGACAAAAACCAAGCGTCAATTTCATTAATGACTGTTTGCACAATCTCACAATTCCAAAATATATGTTCAATGGTTTCTGCTTCTTCTTGGCAAAAAGTACAGTTTGGATTGGCAATAACATTAAATTTATTCAAAAGTTTATTTGTACCTAAAATATGCTGGTTAATTCTATATTGTAACCACTGCAGTTTGGTATTTGATGTGACTATAAAAGGTTATTTAGAATTAGTCTACATTCATTTTCATCTAAACCTAAAATTTCATTCGATTTTTTCTAACCTGTTGAAACTATATTATTTCTAATAGTGAATACATGTCTTTAGTTCCCCTTGAACTTTTCAAAAACCATCTTGGCAAATGAAGGAATAAATGGAGTGACTGTCAATTTTGAATTTTGCTTCTAACTTTTCAAAACTGAAAATTTTTCAAGCATTTGATACAATATCATTATTTGACGAGTTTTTTTGTTTTTTTTTTTTATAAAATACAGGTTTATTCTCTATATTTATACATTTGTTCATCCACCGTGGGCTTGATATTCCCTTTAACTTTATATTTTCTGTAACGTTTTGGCTTCATCAAATCAAAATGGATGGCTTTCGAACGCCTATTATAGGTCCGCTTCAAAGTACAAAAGTTTTAAATTTTCCTATAGGAATCAAAATAATTCTATCATGCCATGCTCTATGCTCATTTTAACATGGGAAGGCATTATATTTGTAAACATTTTACACCTCACTAACGATCGGTATGAAGATATTGACAAATATAATGTCTATCCATGTTAAAATGAGCATAGAGCATGGCATGAAAGAATAATTTCTTAAATAAAATTAATATAGTCAATTCAATAGAATTCTTAAGACTGTCATACAAGTGCGAGATTTATCTAGCTATAAAACCTTGTTTAATCCACCTTTTTCTGCATAAGGAAATGTCTGTACCAAGTCAGGAATATGACAGTTGTTTTCCGTTCATTTGATGTGTTTGAGCTTTTGATTTTGACATATTTAAATAAGTGACTACCCTTTTTGAATTTCCTTGGAGATCGGTATTTTTGTTATTTTACTTTTTAAGAATTTCGAGAAACAAAATTTTTATTTATCTTATCATATGGTTATCATTGTTACATGAAAAATAAAATAAAGTAGATTTTACTCACAAGTTAAAATTATAGTCAAATCGTTTTTACATGGCCGCCATCGATTTTTCCTTACGTACGAAACACAATATGTCGACTTCGACTTTTGAAAATAACTTGAAAATAAGAAATATCTACAAGAACCGTAAAACAAGAAGTCAATTGGTTTTTTTTTTTGTTTGTTTTTCGTTAATATTTCTAATTATATAATGCTTTCATGCTCCTTTTCATACGATTTTATCATAAAAGTAGCTTATACGTGCTGTTATGGAACGCCGTAACTGTCTTATAGTGTAAATATTTCATGTGTTTTGTCGCTTTGTCTTGACGTCCTGTCATTTATTCTTTATGACATTTATTCTTTATGTTATGTGTAAGTGCCTTTATTTCCTGACACTGCATCTCAGTGTTATGTCAAATTTATTATGTGTTTTGTCAAACAATTGTATAATATGTCATTGCTATTCTTTGTTGTGTGCAATATGCATTACATTATGTTGTAACCACTGTATATTCTGTGAATACCTCTAAACTTTATGATCAACCACCTTTACGTTCTTTCACATTTCCTTTATGTTGTGTCTATTCTTCCTTTAAGTAAGTCAGTTAATAATTGCGTCCTGTCTCAAGTGTGATTGTTATATTGAATGTTCTAAACGTTTTGTTTTGATACATCTTTGTTCCATGGAAACCTCATGATATTATATTTTAATGGCTTTATGTTGTGTTTATACAAATGTATCTTCTGTGAAAAAATATGATACATCCTGGTATAGCTTATATGCATTTAGCCAAACAATTGATACTTTCTGTTAACATTCAAGATGTCATATCACTCTACGTTATGTGCAAAGACGTATTACATTATGTGCAAACACCTATTACGTTGCGTGCAGATGCCTATTACGTTATGTGCAAACACCTATTACGTTATGTGCAAATACATATGACATTATGTGCAAACACCTGTTATGTTATGTGCAAACACCTTTTATGTTATGAGCAAACACCTATTACGTTATGTGCAAATGCCTATTACATTATGTGCTAACACATATTACGTTATGTGCAAATACCTAATACATTATGTGCAAACACCTATAACGTTATATGCAAACACCTTTAACGTTATGAGCAAACACCTATTACGTTATGTGCAAATGCCTAATACATTATGTGCAAACACCTATTACGTTATGGTAAACGCCTTTTTAACACAGATTAAAACAAAACGCATCAATGATATATACATTTACAATAATCGAAAATCACAATCTCCCATACAGACAGAGTTGTCGTCCTTTCTTCCTCAATCTCTGTCTGTATGGGAGATTGCGAAAATCAAGGAAATCAAAAGAGTGTCATATATTAAAAACAAAATCTTCTCCGTAACCGCATTCCTTTACGGAGAATGTCAACGGAGAATAAATTGATGCTCTCTTTCACGTCCGCCAACCGGGTCATAATATGGGTCGCTATAGTTTGCATACATACTAAATGCATATGGTTTTGGAAGGCGGCTTATTATATATATATAAATATATATAATAACTGCGCCTTAAATTCATAAAACATGTACATATACGTGTATATGCATATTATGTGTAGCCTATATACCTTCATTCCTCAGTATGGTTTTAGTATTACTGTTAAACATTTTCACGGGGGGGGGGGTCTCAACATGAATTTTTGGGTACAGATGTGCAGCCGGGATTTCAAAAACAATTCATATGTTGAAGTCTTGTGAAATCACGACCAATAAGAATATTTCATGGCAAAATCAGTGCCCATTCATATATTCCTCAGATATCACATATTAATTTTTTTAGATTTTAACTTGATTTTAAACGATAAATCAAGATTTGTACAAAAATCTAATCAAAAGATACAAACTACTGATCCTTGACATATTACTTTGGTGAAATCGCAACCCATGTATATATATGACGTATCAAAAAAGTGACCCATTCCAGCGGCACATATGTATATACCTTCAAATAGGAAGAGACCCTGATCCACCCCCCTCCCCCCCCCCCCCCCAAAAAAAAACACCCAAACCCCCAACCCCCAACCCCCCACACACAACATTTTGGCGAGTAATTATATTATATGAACTATGACGGACAGGTCGACTGTGTAACTTTATAGTATAAAAGCAAAATGAAAAACTAAAAACAGCCAAAAACCAACATCAAAAGAAAAATAATACAAACCAAACAAACCAAACAAACCAAATACAAGTGATAGTTTCTAATGAAATGTAAACTATTATCTGATAGATATTTCTTGAGTTCATGTTATTGTTTAGAAATTTCATCATGTTGTTCACCTTGTGTAGTCCGTGATATAATTATAAAATTAATGCATATCTTGATAAAACATTAGAGTAAAGGTCCCCTTTTTGAAAGATTTCTCGGTAAAATCCTACTTTTAATTTTAGATGTCTATACTTTATCCTGGTAAATGTTCTACGGTAGTTTCCAAGAAGTGCAAACGGAAGGAACAATGCAAATTCCCATTGTGTCTCACGACTGTACCCCGGACTAGAAATATAACGATGTAAGGATAATTTAGTATTTAAGATTGTTGATTATTGGCGAATAATAATTGAATGTAGTCCCTAAATTACCCTCCCGGTAGGCTATTCTAGCGAGAAACGTGTGCAAGTTTAATGCTACCAATGCAATGACGTCTCGCACGATTTATGTAGCAGATAAGGAATCCTTCAACGAATATCACAGTCGTGTATATTATTCTGTATAACAATCAGAAGACATACTGGTATTTAGTGATTCCTCCGTCCCTTACGAGGAAAAAAAATCTGTCATCATATTTCCTCTAAACAATATCCATACCAGCCTTGTATCACCTTCATTGGTCATACTCGCTATTAAATCGTGCAAACTGAAATTCCGGATAATGACTTTGATCCATCTATATTTGGTCCAGTAACTGTCCGAGACATGTCACGAAGAACGATGAAAAATACATATTCTATCTAATTGTAATTGTTTTCTACCAAACGGTAAAATAATTTTTTTGATAAAAGTGTTGTATCCTTTCTTTTGTTGAATATAAGAATAAGAAGATATGGTATGAATGCCAATGAGACAGCTCTGCACAAGAGACCAAATGACACAGAAATTACAACTAAAGGTCACCGTACGGCCTTCAACAATGAGTAAAACCCATACCGCATAGTCAGCTAGTATATATTTTTGTTGACCCCATTTCATTTTTCCACCAGTTTTTAGAAAAAAGGTTACAGTTAAATAAATCGCTTATATATAATCAAGAACTTATTCCATCGTTGTTGATATGAATTTATCTTTTTGTTCATCATTTCAACGAATATCGTTGTTTAAATTTGAAACATTTACGTATTTTTCCGAACGGAGAGTCATAAATTTAATGAATATTATTGCCGGATGCGGTATTCACCGTTAGCTTCAATGCGTTAAGTTATGAACACGAATGGTTTGATAAATTTAGCTAAATACACATTTTTAGGCAAATTTTCATATCAGGGATTTGCTGCACATCTGAGATATCTGATTTTAAAGAATATAAATTTCCATACAAGTATATTCTATTGGATCTAGATATAATCATTCTAAAATATTCATTGTTTTGACAGTTTCCGTTAAATATTGCCAACTTTAGAAATATCAGTCCCCTTTTCTCGGCTGCCGTTAAAGTGTAAAAAAATATATTAATAGCTAGCGAGACATGTTGTTCATATGATTCAATTCAAAATTATCATAAAAAGGCGGAATCCCACAAATTGACGAAATCTGGATCGCCTTGAAATCGACGAAATATTTTGGTTAAATTCTTTTAAAAAGTGCACCTATTTAACGAACTGAAAACTGAGACAGACTCTAAAGACGAAAGGGAAGGCTTAAATTCTTCTTTCATTTTCTTGCTACTGATTATAAATTAAATTTGTTCGCTTGTCATGTTTTGGAAATTTTGTTAAAATTTCGGAATCCTCATGTTTTATCCGTTTAAGTGCCATAAAAAATTTTGGCCGCTAACTCCCAGTCTTCAAAAATCTTTTATATATACAATATATCATTGATACGTTTTAGTTCTCAAAAGGTATTAAAATATAACAAGGATAATAAGACATCGGTAAAAAAATATAAAATCCTTGTTATATTTTATTACTTTTTGAGAACTAAAACGTGTCAATGATAGTAAAGATATGAAAAATGAAGAGAGAACATTTTTCCCGCAAAAATATCATTGGCTAATATCTTGAAAACAAACCCATGGACCAATATTATTTATTTTCCTCTTTTTGCTCCTTTATCAATCCCCTGTCAATAATTTACAGGGTAATGAAAAGCTTGTTATTTTGAAACTTAGAAGCGAACATCCTTATATTTTTTTTTTCAATTTTTTGGCTTCTATATTTATTACATGTATATACATTTAAACAGGAACATAGGTACTGTTCCCAGATTTAAATAGGCAATCAATGGTGTAGTTATGGGTGATTTCTCAGTTAATGATCAGTGGCGGAAGCAGAATTTTTGAAAAGGGGGAGGGTGCTACATTTGTTGGTTCTATAAGCAGTTTAGGGGAAAAGGGGGGATGGTTGGCTCGAACCAAATTTAGCTCAAATTCCCTGTTAATTTAAAAAAAAAAGTCCCAGATAAGATTATACGCCTCTGATGACAGAAATTGGTGTTTTTTCTCGTCAGGGACGGAGGAATCGCTTAATACCAGAATGTGTTTAGAATGTTATTCAGAATAATATACACGACTGTTATGGAAAATGAACGTCAATAAAGGATTCCTTATCTGCTACATCAATCGTGGGAGACGTCATTGCATTGGTAGCATTAAACTTGCACAGGCTTGTCGCTAGAAAAGCCTACCGGGAGGGTACTTTAGGGACCATATTCAATTCTTATTCGCCAATACTCAATAATCTTAAATACTAAATTATCCTTACATCCGTTATATTTCTAGTCCGGGGTGCAGTTGGATTTTACTGAGAAATCTTGCAAAAAGGGGACATTTATTCTAATGTTTTATCAAGACAAAGCGACAAAACACATTAAATATTTATACTATAAGACAGTTGCGGCGTTCCATATGCTGTCCCTCTATTCTGATGTGGAAAATAGAAGGACATTGCACATGTATCTAGTCTACTTAAACATTTGCTTTTTTTTCTTTTTTTTTCTGAGTGAAGAAAGACAGAATTTTACAAAAACAAAGACACGCACTTGCTTCAAATGTGATTTCTGAAAATAAACCACTAATACGTAGCTTTCTAGGTTAAATAATACAATTTTAAGCATTTATATTTATTTTGTCTTAAGTTCAAATAAAGTGGCAGTCATTTCAAAGCAAAACTATACATTATCCTGACTTGACTGCGCTAAAATATTCAACATATTTTTAATTGCATATTACAGCGCACTAGTTCACGAAAGTTGGGTAGTATAAAAATAGGTACTTCTGTCCTGAGTAACAGGGCAAATATGATCCCTATCAAATTTTCATATATTTATTTTATTATTCATGGGAAAGTTTCATCAAGGGATTTACAGCGATCCCAGAACAGGGAGCTTTCATTTGACGCCAAAATAACCCTTTTTTGTTCACTTTTTGACAAAATTCCAGCTATGCGTAGGAACTATTTTGTTTGACATATGTACTACTTTCTTGTATGTTCTTTTTGACCGGGCCCGAATTTGTGCTTCTATACCTTCTGAGCGTCAAGCGAAAAATAATAAAATGGTCTCAATGTATTAGGGAGCTACCATTTGATTTTTATGGGGGGCTAGGATGAAATTTGAAAAAAGGCAGGACAGAAGTTTTGAATAAAAAAAAGGCAGGATGAGCAACTTGGCAAAAAAAATATGCAGGATGACAAATTATGTATAAAAAGTCAGGATAAACTAATAAAAAAAAGGCAGGACCGAATAAAGTGAAAAATAAAAAGGCAGGACCTAGATTACAACTAAAAAAAAATGCAGGACATAATTTTTCATCCTAGCCCCCCCCCCCCTCCCCCCCCCCCCCATAAAAATCAAATGGTAGCTCCCTTACTATGTAGGATATCGTCTTGGTAAAGTTCTTCATGCTCGCTTAAGAATGGATTCAAGTTCATTGAATATTCACCTATTCCTTCACTCAATAAAATTCATGTTTATTATTTTTTTCTCTTGGTGTATTTTTCACCTTTTCATATTTATATATTATATACAGAGGATACCAGTATCTATTTTACAGCACCCCCCCCCCCCCCCCCTTTTCTTTCTTAAAAAAAAATGAAAAACAAGAACAATGCAAAAAGCAAAAGTTGAACAAAAAGTCTAAAAAATTGTTTTCCAAACATAATACGAAACAAAACAAGCTTGTTCTTTCAGAAGTTAGCATACAATGTATAGGTTTTGAAAAACTTAATATAGTACACAATTTGCAAAATTTCTTCAGAGAAGGTATTGACAAAAATCTGGATCGTTATATACGTATTTTATACGTTTGTAAAACTTTTTGGCATTTTTCGTCTTTTTGTGAAGTTGTGATCTCCACAGATTAAAATTAGATAGTCCAAAAAATTTTAAACAACGATTCAATCATGAAATGAGTCTTTATCTTGGTTTTTCCCTGATAACAAACAATAATTTTGCAAAACTTTGAAATTATCCGTATTATTAAACCTTTTTCATGAAACAATTTTTACATATAACTTTGCATTTCAAAATTTGTAATCTAACCGCAGACTAGTTATTACAGTCTAGTTCTGTTGAGAACTTAGCCCTCGATGGGACTGAGTGAAACCCGTACGTTGAGGCGAGGGGGTCAATTCTTAGAAGCAACCTCATCCCATATCTCTCCTAGTAATTTTGTAATATAAAAGGGGGATGTTTGAGAAAAAAAAACTTTAGTTTAACCCTGTTACAGTTTCTTAAACGTGTGTGTGTCTATTTCAGGAACGTTGTCGTTAGTGGTCGTATGTCAAATCGTTAACAAGCATATCACTGCCACTACCCAGCTTAAAGCCTCTTCCGAACATTAGAAAGTCCCTACCATGTACTGGTTACCGAAATTACACAAAAAACATTTAAATTCCATTTTATCTCCGCATTTGGTAAGTGTTCTACTACTAATCTATCAGTGCTTCTTACTACCTCCCTTACTACTATCAAAGAACTGGTTATTAACTTTTGTAATACAGCTTATGAAAATAATGGTATTAATTATTTTTAGAGTGTTTAAAATTCTTTAGAGGTTTTAGATAAAATACATGCTTTTGATGGTCCTTTTAATTCTGTTGACAGTTATGATTTTTCTACTCTCTACACTACACTTCCACACAATCTAATAAAGAAAAAGTTTTCATATTTAATAAAATGGTCTTTCGAAAAATCTCATTGTAAATTTATTTGCTGTAACTCGTTTAAAACCTTTTTCTGTAACGAAAAAGGAAAGTATGCTAGATACACTTACTGGAAATGTGAGGATATGATTGAAGTTTTAAATTTTCTCCTAGATAACATATATGTACGTTTCGGCGATAAAGTGTATCGTCAGGTAGTAGGTATTCCTATGGGCACTAACTGCGCCCCTTTAAAAGCAGATTTATTCCTGTATTGCTATGAATCTCAGTTTATGACCAAACTCAGTAAAGACACATCATTGTTACATTTGGTTGATACATTCAACAATACCTACCGTTATCTGGATGATATTTTTTCGTTGAATAATCCAGAGTTCTCTAAATATACTACCGAAATTTACCCAAAAGAACTTACTTTAACTAAATCTAACATAAACAGCAGCAGTTGTCCTTTTCTAGATTTAGACATTTCAATTTCTAAAGGGAAACTCCATACTAAAATTTACGACAAAAGAGACGATTTTTCATTCCCTATTGTTATTTTTACTTTTTTAGACGGCGATGTGCCTTTGGCTCCATCATACGGTGTTTATATATCCCAACTCGTTCGGTATGCCCGTGTGTGTAGTGATGTCATAGATTTTAACGAACGTGATCAATGCATCACTGGTAAATTATTAAGTCAGGGATTTCGTTACCATAAATTACTTAAAACTTTTACTAAATTCTTTCATAGATTTGATTATTAAATTTGGTTGTACCTGTAGAAAACTTATTAAAAATGGTATTTCACATCCTAAATTTTACGGTAATATTGTACTTAAAGCGCGGAAATCACTATGTGATCCGTGTAAACTCATCGAACCTTTAAACAAACTTATTAGTAAGGGATATCGTACCAATATTGTAATTAGATCTTTGAATATAGTTTACATTGGCACTAATATCGACTTTGTCAATAGCAAATTAAAACATAACTAAATTTGTATTTTCTTTTCAAACGGGATGTATAGAGACATACACACGTTCATTTTTTATCTATAAAGAAGTCACTCCTAACTATCCTACTACCTGTCGATACATTTATTTTTGGCATTGCACTGTTCATGACGTTAAAATACTAAATCCCTGGGATGTGTTTTAGTTGATTTCAGTCTCTGATGCATGATGTTTAATTATTAATTGTTTTGGCTTTTAACTAGCTGTCAGTAACTGCGAGTACTCTCAAATCGTACTTTCTTTTTAATTTGACCTGTTGATACTATTTGTAATGTTTTTTTGTTATTTAATGTTAACATGGATCTTGTCTATATACCAGCTTTGATTATTTGGTATTACTACAAATTTTCACTTCTTCGTACTATGAACATCAAAATTATTTCATTTCTCCTTAAATACTGTTCTTGCACCTGTACAGGAAGTTTTATCTAGCACTTATTGTATAGTTTTATTGTTGATATTCACACCATATGTACCAAGTGTTAAGTTAGTTTTATTGATATTAAAGAAATTTCTTGGTATTCCTAAACGGAAGATTTTAACACACAGAAGAAGAAGTATACTTAACAACAAAATTATTTTCATTTACCTGTGTATAATATGACGCAGGTTTTTCAAAAGTGATGATTTTCTAAATATTGTTTAACATTTCACAGTGGTATCATACTTTAACTTTGTTTAAACCTGTTTATTTACTTTTGACCTTAATTATTTATCCCTTATAATTTTTATTAACTATGTATTTGCATTAAGGTATCACAGATCAAATTTATTCGTTCATTGTGTGTTAATTTACGTTTTTTGATTGAGTTAAGCTTTCCAATTGATATTTTATAGTGTGTCTTTCTATGTTGTGATGTTATACTATTGTTTCAGAAAAGGGAGAAGGTTTGGTACCATTAAAACGTTTAATCCCGCTGCAAATGTTTGCACCTGTCCTAATTCAGGAATCTGATGTACAGTAGTTGTCGTCTGTTTATGTAGTTCATACGTGTTTCTCGTTTCTCGTTTTTATATAGATTAGACCGTTGGTTTTCCCGTTTGAATGATTTTACACTAGTAATTTTTGGGGCCCTTTATAGCTTGCTGTTCGGTGTGAGCCAATGCTCCGTGTTGAAGGCCGTACCTTGACCTATAATGGTTTACTTTTATAAATTGTTACTTGGATGGAGAGTTGTCTCATTGTCACTCATACCACATCTTCATATATCTATATATATATATATATATATATCGTTCATGGTAGCGAGACAATTAAGAGCGAGATATATTGTGTGGTCACCTGTCTATTTTTTCGAAGACTACATATGTATGCATTAAGATGATTTTTGGGGGTTATTTCTGTCGTTAGGCAGCTGTTCCATTGACGTATAACCCACATCTGATTCTCCTTCCATTTCACTCTTAATTTTCCTTGTACACTGCTGGCTGAAAAAATAATATATAAATCTGATAGCACCTTTATGACATATTGTTAGGACATCTGTCTATTGTTGAAGATTACACGTCTCCCTCTAGATGTCTTTTGGTTATTTATGTAGTTGGGTTGCTGTCTCATTGAAGTATACTTAACATCTCCTTTTATTCATGCAGCTTAATTTTCCGTGTGCACTGATGACTGCAAAAAGTATCATATAAAGCTGATAGCACTGTCAGATTTGCTTTGTTTCAAATATAGCGGATTGATTTGATTTTTTTGGTTTAACGTCCAGTGACAAATACGTTTTGCATATTAAAAGCCATTGTGTCAGAAAATCAAATCATTCAGATATTGCGCATGCGTCTAGTCTACTAAAACATTTGCTTTTTTGATATTTTCTGAGTGAAGAAGGAAAGAATTTTACAGAAATGCAGACATGCACTTGCTTCAAATGTGTTTTCTGGAATAAAACCACTAATACATAGCTTTCTATGTTAAATCATGCAATTTTAAGCATTGAAAGCTATTTTTGTCTTAAGTTCAAACAAAGTGGCAGTCATTTCATAGCAAAACTATACCTAAGATTAGGCCGTTAGTTTTCTCAATTGAATCGTTTCATATTTTTCATGTCTGGGCCTTTTGTAGCCGACTACTAGTATACGGTATGGATTTTTCTCATTGTTGAAGGCCGTACGGTTGCCTATAATTCCATACATCCACTTCATTTGAACTTTGGTAGACAGTTGTCTCGTTGGCAATCATACCACATCTCCTTATTTTTATATTTATCCTGACTTGACTGTGCAGACAAATTCAACATATTTTTAATTGTATATTACAGCGCACTGGTTCTCGAAAGTTGGGTAGTATAAAAACAGGTACTTCTGTCCTGAGTAACAGGGCAAATATGATCCCTATCAAATTTTCACCAAGGGTTCTACAGTGATCCCAAGACATGGAGCTTTCATTTGATACCAAACATAGCGGGGTTTTTTGTTTTTTTTTTACTTTTTGACAAAGTTACATGTATGGGTAGGAACAATTTTTTTTAACATATGTTCTTCTTTCTTGTAAATAATACTGCCTTTGATAATTTAGGGTGTTTCAGTAGAAAGCCAAAAAATAGAAACCAGAAAAAAGTTCAACCCTAAGAAATCCTTTCAAATTGTGTAAATCATGACTAATGGAAAACTTGGTGGTGGATTCAGAAGGGTTAGCAGACCTCCCATCCCCCATCCCCACCGCCAACCCCAACCCCTATAATCGCCCCAAATGAGAGGACATTTTTTCTCTAAACTACTCTGTCTATGATTCCTCTTGTACTGAGAAAAGTTGCTAAAGCATGCTGTTTCGAGTGGCGGATTAAACTAACATTATGTTGTTGTTGATGAGGTCAATATTATGAGAAACCCATATTTGTATGCATGTACGAACAATGTATTTCCGTCATGCAGTTGTATTAGAATTGAAAAACATAATTTTCATCGCGATTACATGTTAAAGTTTGTGATTCGGCCTATTCATAAGGCGGCGGTTCCCAGTACTTTTACCCTCCTATGCTACAAATAAGTACCAACTGAATTTTGGGGTTTTTATATTTATGGAAAATATTTAAAAGTACCACTTACAAATGAGAAAAGTAACGGTCAACATGAGAGATAACGAAAGCCCTGGTGATTAGATATAAAAGAATTATCAACAAATTGCATTCAAATTCCATGGACACAGAGCAAAAAATCAACAATTTGCATTCAAATTCCATGGACACAGAGCAAAAAAATTAACAAATTACATTCAAATTCCATGAACACAGAGCAAAAAATAAAAACATTGTCTCAATCAAAATTGATAAGTCTATGGTGCGGTATAGCCATAAATATTCATGCCTAAGCATAAATATTTATGGCTAGCCATAAATAAATATTTATGACGCACATACCGCGCCATATAAGTCAAACACACAAAAAGACATCATTCATGGTAAAAAACAATATGAAAAGAATATTAAACAAAAAGTTAACGATTGAGTAACATGAATCACAGGGAAAAGAGATGAACTTGTACCTGTATGTTCAACTAGATTATAAATGTACAGGAAATACTTTTAATGACGCCACGCTTACAGATATACAAAAAGTATTACCATTTCAACTATCAAAATTAAACACAGATGAGACAGTCAAGTTTATTTTTTTTTCTTCTATAAAGTTCCATTGCACATAAAGCACTTTTTAAACCACTGGAAAATAATGTATTGAAAAATTGCTGGGTATCTATTCTGATTTAATAAATTGGTTTGTTTTAATATATTAAATGAAAAGTGTTGAGAATTGACATATATATTTTTGAAAATCCACGTTAAATACTTACTTGTGTTGATAATGACATATAAAGTGTATGCAGATTTTTTAGAAAGGGTAAACAATAAATCTATTGAGCAATACGTGGTGGTTACATAAAGACGTTAATGCCATTTGTCTGCTATTAGTTAAAACAGTATACTAGTAAAAGAGATAATTATGTGACCGTGACATCAATAGGTCCAGTATCGCACATTTTTTGGGTAAAGTGTCATAGTTTCTTGAATAGTAAATAGGGGTATTGGAGAATGTTAAGGGACAACCATTTGATTTTCTGGGAATGGGAGGGGGATTGGGGGGTTGGCAAGGAGGAGGCCTGGTAAGAACTGGAAGAAAGACAAAATGCAGGAAATAATTGTGTACAAAGCTGAAAATAAATTTCACACGGCAAACCGCAGAATAAATAATAATTTATTCGACCAACTTGCATATAGATTTGTATTACAGGTTATATGTTTGCTGAAGTAGAAATGTTGAACTTTACATGATATTGACAACCCGGTAGCCGTGTAGGGTAAATTCAACATCCAACAAATTGAAGCCTGGAGAGAGGCTTCAAACACAGACAACTTGTTTTATTATCGCTTGTCACTACACAAGCTACATGATTTCAACAGATATCGTCTAGCAGACCAAATTATGTGGAGTTAGATATTCCCGCATCGTTATAACCTGATAGAAAAGTGCTGCCTGCTTATTGAATATGCAGTTGTAATCACAATTTGAACGAAACTATGTAACGTTATATGCTGCTGGGTAAATCAATTTTTTTTAATAGGTACATTTCTCGAAAACCGCGCAGCACTTTTCATTAACAGGGAATCACAAGGGTTCGTTTAAAAAAGTTTGGTGTTTTTATTCAGTGTAGTAACCCGTTTTTTGCCAATTTGGTTAAGGGATTTTACCCTTGTAGAAGTCACGTGACTAATGACCCGAATTTCGATGAACCGAATCATTACTACGATGGTTACTACCGTAATTCATCAACAGCTTAGAACTAGAATCAAGACTATCGTTACACATATAGAATTTGTTTTTGTGATTTGCCGATGAATTTGCAGGATATAGCGTTCAAAAAACAATTAAATAGTAAAATAACAAAAATATCGAACTCCAAGGAAAATTCAAAACGAAAAGTCCCTTATTAAATGGCAAAAGTCAAAAGCTCAAACACATCAAACGGATGGAAAACAACTGTCATATTCCTGACTTGGTGCAGGAATAAAAGTCATTAAAGTCATATTGCCAATCAGAGCTGAAGCATCGATAAGAACCACAAGCTATAGGGAACATTACTTCTTTTTCTGTTTTAGTTCAATTATTTTCTGTCTTGAACTTAAACTGACTTACATTTAGCAAAGATACTCCTTTGTAGCAATATTATAATTTTTATTCTAAAACATCAAAAGATACTTTTATTATTATCATTTTCAATCAATCATACAGTTTGTGACAATGACATTAAATAACAATTACAATGATAAAGAATATTCCAGTATTAGGATGCTATCTCAAACATCGCCCAAACAGAGCACCCCAAAGGGTGTATCAGTAGGCCTCGTGTTGAAAAAAAATACTTGGAACAAAACAGAATGTGAGCCTTGCATGAAATGCAAAACATCAAATCTATATCACTAATAAGTCTTAAGATATATAGCAACAAAAGTTAAAATGTCCTGGACCTCCTGTCGGAAAATATTGGATTTTATATTTGCAGTAAATAATCTGGCCGAATATGAAACAATATGTGTTTTATGATAACATTTTAATAATTAGGAGTCTTTTTACCTTAAGTTTTCATCCTGTACCAAAATTTGAAGATTGTTTACTTGTCAGATGAATTTATTAATTCCATTAGGTCGCCATATATATATGCTTTTTGTTTCTTCTTTTTGCTACCTTTGACAAGGTGTGTTTTTTTTCACTAAAGGAAAAAAAGATTCAAGCCAAAAGACGGCAGAAGGAAAAGAAGTTAAAACGAGTTCACTGTCATAAACGAGCGTCAGAATGTATATACATTTCAGTAGTGATGTGGGATCTTAATGAAGACATGCAGATGGAGTTTATATTAAAGGACATTTGCATAGATTTTTTTCCTTCAAGATGAAGATGAAGCGGTAGTCTTTTCAGAATCATAGTCATAATAATAGCCTTTTAAGAAATTTAACCACTTTCCAATACTAACCCATAACCTACACACACAGTAAATTTAAACAATTTCACAATACTATTTAAAAATACATGTGATTATGCGTGATATTGTCTCCCGTATCTTCATAGACACAAGGCCACTTGTGTTTTGTACCCTTTTAACACGCAGTGAATACAAAATTTTAAAATCAAAGTTCATTTTCATCTGTTCGTTAAATTATTTGATATTTTTCTACACCTGATTCATCCCTTAGCTTCGAAATTAAATTGTCTTTATTAAATGCAGTCTATTCCAAATATTCAGATATATTGACTTAAGTAGGATACTCAATACACCATTATACAGCAAATCATAAATGTTTGTTATTTATAATAATTTCCTTTTCGTTTATATAGATGAATTTGTGATGTAAAGTTAAATTCCACCATGGAATCCACATTTTTGGAATGTTTTTGTCATTAAATTTTTTGCTTCCCTTCTAAACTTGACATCCATAAATGCATAAATGAAAGGATTTACACTACTACTAATATTATATAATAGTCGTGATATTACAAAGCCGATTTCATCATCCTTTTTTTTTTAAACATAGATATTATCAAATATGGAATGTAGCTGAGGAAAAATGTAACAGAAATTACAATAAATATTGAAATTGTCTTTTTCATGACAAGAATATTCCGTCGTGAAAGTTCAGATTTCGGCTCATTTTGCGCATTGTTAATTTCTGAATTACCCCAAATTTCAGCGGAGGTCAGAGAAGATTCTATTCTTTTGAAATGTGCGTTGATTGTTAATACAATATGTCCATACAGAATAACAAGAGCAATAACAATTCCAATACAGAGGCAAAGTACAGGTAAACCATATCGAATGTTATCCTCATCGGATATTTCACAAACCGAAGCTGTATGATTATCACTACTGTTACTCTGGGTTTTAACAATATCTTTGCTGATAAAAAGCAGTGGCAGAGCCCAGATGAAAGCTACAGAAATTACCACGATGACTAAGCATCCTCTCCATTTTGAACAAATTGAATTGTTTTTACATATTCGAAGATATCTGTCAAAAGCTATGACTACCAACAAAAGTGATGAAATATAACTAAGTAGACCTAAGATAAATGAAAAAGCTTTACATAGTGCGGTATATTTTCCAAATATTTTTGTATACTGCAGTATGATTCTAGTTGCAATAAGTGAAATGGAAGTTATATCGGAAACTGCTAGAACTGGAATGAAAAATCCTTGAATGTTCTCTATCGTCTGAAATTGATACACATGTATAACCAGTGCATTCCCGAATATCCCAATAACAAAACGGATCACTGTTATCAATGATACATAAAACATTTTGAATATAATCCAGTATGACTATCAAGTTACATGAAAAAGTTATGTCTCTGTTCTATTCAAACAATTGATTTAGACACAATCCATCATCAAACGATTGAAACCAGGAACTCATAAATCAATATTACATTGTGATTGGTTTTTTTTTTTAACAAAACAATGAAATTTTCATAGTTTCTCTTAGGATACTAATATCCTATTTAATGATTCAACGGATTTTCCTCTATCTGATTATAGAGGAAACACTTACCAACTCGTTACTTTCAAAGTTATTCCAAAAAAGCACTCGGAAACAAGTGATTTATAAAGTGTTAGCTTCGTTAGTTAACACTTAGAATATACCTCTGCTGTTTTATTGACTGCCCGTCGCCGAGGGTAGCATCATCTCAGTATCCAGTGCTACGGTACTTACTTGACTTAAATTACACCCTTTTTGGAAATTATTAAGAAACGGAGGTTCCAACTTACTGAGGCAAAGTTGACATTTAGTTTAAATGGATCTGGCTATTATTTTTTTTTCCCTTTTAATGATTTAGCTCATCACAGTTTCAAGTATTAATAAATATTTTACTTTATAGTTTTGGTTAATGATTTCCTTTTTAAACATGTGAAACCCTTGAACCAATGTCACGCAGTGTGGAGTGAAAAAAAATAAGACAAAGAACAATCTTACGTTCTGTGTTTTACGTACTATAAAATGGTCTGGATGGGGTTTACCTGATAGAGAATAATAATTCATAAAATCAATACAAATAAATGAGCAAAACAAATAAAGAATAGAGAAGAATGGGGTGAATATATAATATAAAAAAATAACTGTGGAAAATAAAAGAATTAGGTAATACAAAATAGAATACAGAAATGAACGATGTACATAATAAACAAAATCCAGATTGCAGAAAAAAAAACTAATAGTGAAATAATTTTTCATGAGCATTTTATAGAAAAAGCGTTATCTATAAAGATAAAGAAAAAAATGCCTTAAACATTTTGAGAGTACAAAAACTTAAGGACCCCATCCAAACCCTCCTATATGACTTTTATATCATTTAAAAAGACATGTGTATAACAACAACAGGTAATTTTTAAACAATAATCTGTCGAGATTTTTGGGTGAGAGCGCTAAGAGAAAAAATACAAATGGACGGCGTTTTTGCCATTCATTTTATACATTTATATGATACATGTAGATCTATTTCACCCACATGTTTAATTGATTGTATTATTATGTCGCACATGTATATATAATGTTTTCGCTATTCACTTGCAGTTCCTGATTATGTTATGACGTTACTTCACCAAACCCCTCTTGCTGGAAGTGTTACATATTCAGTTTTTTCTGACGCAGTTGGTATTATTTTCGATGGTTTAACCTTTGAATTATAAAACGTTAGTGAATTGGGAACAATGCAATGATGCAATCGACAATCATAAGTCCAGTTAAAATACATAGCTTCATGACCAAATATAATAACGACGAAAAGACAAACAACAATAGTTAAACATAGAGCGTTAGTGAGGGGTAAAATACGAATATAAATGCCAAACCCATGGTTAAATGAAAACAAATCTACGCCTGCCATGATCTATTTCGATTCTAATAGGACAAATTCGGTAATGTTGTTAACCGTGAAAGCCCTATACATACGATATTGTTTTTGGCTGTTCCGTTTTACCAAATTTTGATAATATTAGTAATATTATATAATTCAATGATTATTTTTTTTTAATCGCATTTTTCACTTATATATTTTCTTCCAATGTAATTTTATTCGTTCTGACAGTTGGAAAGCAGGTCACGGTTTGACCCCAAGTCTATCAGCAACAATAGAGTCACGTGACCGTGAAAATTCAGTAACGATACGGATGAGACAAACCTCACTTTTACTCACTAAAATACCACAGTCATGATAAAAACTTATTGATCAAAATAATCTTGAATATACATAGTTTTAACTCGTCAAAATTTACACATCAACTCAAAGTCCTTTATTCTTTATTTTATCTTCAAACTTGAAGTTTGTGTGAAAATTGTCAAGGCTCCTGATCGAAAAATCCAAATATTTTCGAGGAAACTAAAAATGATGGGCTGAATTTAAATTTAATAAAGCATCTCATTAAGACAAACACTCGATATGAATATCTAGGCAATACAGTTTTGGATAAGCAAACGTCAAGTTATGTTCAACACGAAGCGGTGGTTTTTTTGCCGATTTGTTCAAGTGGTTATCTCCCCTTGATATCACCAGTCAAAAATAAAAACCCACCAAAATCTGGGACTATTATACTAACATACTAGTATAATAGTCCCAGCCAAAATGAATAAAAAAGAGTTTATTTTACAAAAATCAAGAAGAAAATAAAAGAAAGACGATTAACAACTATGTTATTATAATATTAAGAAGAGATACTTCCTTACTTTTCAGGGAATGGTTACAGGTAAAAATTAAAAGACAAAAAATTGGTAAAATTTAGATCTAGAAACCTAGCTGAATTGATATAAATTAGCTCTGGCTGATGAAATTTACTTTCAGTTTGCAATTTTTATAATGGGATATGGGAACACTCCTAATGGATTTTTTTTAACTACTTCTAGCAATGTTTAATGCAAAAAAACATACTGTATACAATTTAAATAATCTTTCTGAAAAAAAAAACCGTGGTACTGACCATTTATTTTTTATATTTTAATAAAGTGGGACCAAGAGTCAAAATTTAGTTTCTTCAAAATAAAAAGCCTTTTAACTCAAGCCTATGTTTCTTAGTGGAACAGTACAGTACTGCCTAGAAAATATCCTACAGAAAAGGAAAAGTTTACCAAAAAAATGACAAAAATTCTGTAAAAAAATAATGCTTAAAATTATAAGTGAAAATGACATAATTTTGAATTTTAAAATCATTATTATTGTAAAATTCAACTATTAGATTAGCTAGCACAGTAGCCTTTGTCCAATTTCTTAGGGTATTTTATAGATTATGAAAGTAAACTTTTTGAAAAAAAATGGGGCTTCTTCTCTTTAGGTTGCTGTATCTGCTGCTTTACATATTTATAAACAAAGTATTGTATATTTTACCTGAATAATTGGATATTAATCTCAGAAATTGAAGTTGGGATGACAAATCTTGTGCATTTTACTTTAATAATGATCAATGATGATTAAATTTGACAAGAATTTGCCATTTGAATAAATTCAATTTTGTAAGAACACATCTCTATGAATTAATATCTTGTTTGACTTGAAAAGCTAGTGTTTGCTCTTAATAATGTAGCTTACTTAGTAAAGAGATAATTAATAAGCAAGGTTTTTAACTTATAAAATACAAAAAATAATTAACTGACCTTCATTTCCTTTTTCATATGTTTTTTCCTCCAGAAATTTTCTTTGCAATGCATTTTCTATTGCTATTTTTGTGCTTTTGTTTATCCATAGGCCATCATTAATTTGTCATATTTGCTTCCAGTATAAATGAAATTTTCTTAGACCTATAGTTTCAAACGCCATAAAGAAGAACTTTGTTTGTTGTTTCACTTGTCCAATGTGTAATTTTTCACTATGCACATGACCCTGACACATATTTTGTAAACGTTATATGACGTATGTTGAAAAAGAAAACAATGTCACCGTCAATTTGTGTAAGGGATCAAAAAGATTTTAATTACTTTAAAATGGAGGTATCTTCTTCTTCTTCTTCTGGTATACAGTTACAGCTTCATTTATATTGAAGATTACGAACTGTTAATGTTATCGTATGGAATTGTGAAAAACAACAATTTTTAATCACAATTTCATTCATATCTATGATAAAATCAGTATTTGAGTGTACTTTGGAAACAGAAGTTGAACTTTACTGTTTTGAAGTAGAAACGTAGCCAAAACCAGGTACAAATTGACATGACTGGTGGTCACCAAAATTGATGTATAATAGTAAAAAATGATGGCTTCAAAATTGTGTAGAAATTTGAAATAGTTTACCCGGTTTCATTTAAGATTATTACCGTTCTCTTCCGTATTTGGATACGCAAACGTCAAGTTATGAAAAATCGATGTTTTTGGCGAACAAAAAAGATGGCTGAAATTTTTTAGAACGGACTGGATAAAGAAATAACAATAACAAGCTATTTTTAATAATATTTGTATGACGTATTGAATCTATATTGGTCGCAAAACCTACAAATTTTAAAATTTAATTATAATAAAAGCATGACAAGTTGAAATAAATACTTTAAACGTCAATCTTTTAGCCGATTGATTTGGCGGACTTTTTGGCGTCACGGACGACTGTAGCGACTGGCAGTATAAATAAGTTGGTCGTAATGCGGAACAGCCGTTTATGTGTATTACTGCGTTTGCGCTAAAGGTAGATATATTGTGATTATACTGGTTGAAGATAATAGGTCGTCATATTAGAATAAAGATTTAGCAACACGAACACGGTCAGTATTTTCCCGTGCCCGTATAAATTCCCCACGTTTCGTCCTTGACAAACCACTTTGCATGCCAATCTATTACATTCATTTTTAATTTGTTAACTGAACATTTGAATGTGAGGCAAACAAACAATCAATCAATTAATATATGATTAGAAAATAAGAAAATGAGACATTATTATATAGACCAATACCAAAATCTTCATTCTTTCAAAATATTTAGCAAAAGTATCAATTAGTATATAGTATGCAGTTATACTCATGGGACAGTTGGTCTGTGAAACAACACACACTTGGTAAAAGAAAAATGAAAAAATATCGGGGAAAAAGCATAAGGGTCGCTAATTTTAACGGAAAACTGAATGTAGTTTTCAATTTCAAATATATATAAAATAAGGAGTTCTGGTACGACTGCCGATGAGGCAAGTATCCACCAGAGACCAAATAACGTAGCTATTAGAAACTCAGTATAGGTCATCAAACGGCCTTCAACAATGAACAAAACCAATACTGCAGAGCTAGCTATAACATATCCCGACATAACAAAATGTAAAACAGTTCAAATGAGAAAAAAAATCTACGGCCCGATTTAAGTACAAACCAACAAATGAAAAACGAATACCGGTGTCTTCCTGATTGTCCCACTTTTAAAATTACAAGTAAAAAAAGAATGAAATTATGTGGGACAATCGGGAAGATGTGTGTGGGACAACTGGGAAGTTTAAATGTGGGATAATCGGGAACTGTTTTGATAGTAATTTATTTGTGTATCAGATAATTACAGGTGATTAATAAATGTGACTTATAAATTATTAAATACATATGGAGAAACGTTGGTATTTATATAATTTATATTGTTTTGTGATAGTTTGTTATGTACAAAACAATATAATACAAAAACTAAATAATTTATGTATTTGACTTCATAGAAAATAAAAAAGACTCCAACAACATGAATTGTAAATTGAACAAATATATAATTGAAAAATTTAGAAGTACCAAGAATAAAATTAAAATATGAGATGTGTATATAGAAAAAAACACAGATGTAAGAATTATTTTACATCATTTCAAAGTTGGCTTCATATTCATCATGCATCATCATGTTCTTGTCCTGAATATGCATTTAACTTACCACTGGACATTCATCTTTTTTCATCAAAAATAATATATGTTCAGAGACCTCTTCTTCATAACTGAGAACGTAGGTTGAGGCCTATCCCTCTAATTATTCAAATTATGTAAATTCTAATTTTTAGTTACAAAATAGCTAATGCTTATGCCTGAAACATTGTGATAATAAATGGGTTTTTTTTTCTTTCTTTCAAATCAGTGTCAAAACCATTCAATCTGAGTGCTCATACATAAGTCAACTGAAGAACCAAAAAAAGTTGCATGCATGTGTTTAGATAAAAACTTTAAATAAAAAAATAAAAGATAGTGGTTGTCTCCTTTCATCTTGATATTTGTAATACTAATAATTAAACCTTTAGTTACATCATATAGATATATTTTGTAACTTATATTATTTAATTAAAAATGCATTTTAACTGGTGATTTATTCAACAATTCATATTTACATTTATAAAATTTATATCAACTACATTTGTACTAGTAAGTGCATGCAATAATTAATTTCAATTTGATATTGCAAAACAAACAGCAATAACATTGTTTATTTAAGAACATTTAACATAATAAAATAATGTGGGACAATCAAAACTTTTCAAGTGGGACAATCAGAACTCCAAAATTTCAAAAAGTGGGACAATCGGGAATAAACCCGAATACACTGCCACGTCCGTTCTGTGATTTTGTTACTTGTTTTTCTGCTTTGTATTGATCTGATGAGTTTAGCTCTTTTGTTTTTTTCCTAAAAAAATATTCTGAACTGAGATATTGTGGTCAAGCAGATGACAAAAAAAAAATATTCTGAATCCAGATTTTCCCCATACCTTATAGTGTTAAATTTTGAAAAAAATAATTTGATTGATAGCGTCGAAATACTAAAAAAAAAATGCGCGAAAATTTTTTTTCTGACTCAGACAAAAAACCGTAATCCCTTACTCCCTTGAAGTTAAATGGTTTCCCCCTAAATGCAGAGACATATATATGTCTCTGCCTAAATGCTATTCTGTATTCAGTGATAATTATAAAAATCGGATGTTACTTTTAGTAACCTCAGGCAATTAACAAAGTATTGCTGTTTGACTAAATTGATTATGACATCCCTATGTTTAATAAACAGTTTACTATGACATTTAAAACGAAATTGCCACTGTTAAACAATTCACATTCATACTAATAAATTTCTGCCGGTTTTAACTATGTGTTCTAACTTATTATTTTTTTATATCATGGTATTTAAAATATAAGAAACGATCGCATTCTTTACATCGATCAAAAAACATGTTTCAATGTATATGACTGACGCCATTTGAATCCGCCCTTGATCAAATAATCCATAAATCTATATGATCACATATAATAAGAGGAAGATCCTTATTGATTTTGAAGTCAATAGGTCTTAGGTGAAGAACATAGCTACTGAACATATTTTTTTCATACAATTTAACTAATAAATCATAGTAGAAAAGATTCATATCTTAAAGTAAACATATTATCAGGTTTTACACCTTTGTATAGGGGAGGGGAAGTATATGTTAGTTTCTCTGTAGAGTATATAATTTAAATGATTTCCAAAGTTTTAATACATGCAAATTTCAATAAAACAAGACCAATACTGGGTCTGGACCTACGTTTGTGATACCCTCGAGAGCTTACAGTTAATTAGCAGAGGTATCGACCAATTGGTAATAATCCCCAAAAATGTCACTTCAGTGATGCTCGAGCAAAAAAACAGAGCTATGCATGAGGGAGCTCGAGGTACTTTTCCTTAATTTATAACAATTTCCAAATTTCTATAATAGTTAATTTGAATTGTTGTCTGGAAGAGGTACCGACCTAGATGTAGTAAAAACATTAATAGTGCCAATTTAACTTCAACAGAGGTGCACATTTTGACAATTAATGTGTTACAGTGATGCTCGAACTCAACACGTTGAAGAGCGATTAAACAAAAAGGACAAAAAATGAAGCCAAACCCGGATAGCATCAACAGGTCACTTAAAAAACTCGCTTCAAAGATTTTTGCAAAAACTATATATTTCCATTTATTTACTCTATACATTTATAGACCTTTTCACAAATTTCTATTTTGACTGTATAAACTATAAATGCTTTATATTCATATTTTGAATTGAATTTAATATTCAGATGCAACTCCTTTCTTTGTCTATTTTTCGGAATTGTCGGCTTTTAAAGCTCTACAATTTCGTATTTCATTTGGCCATCCAACTGATTTAATTCAAGCGCCACCGTCTTGTGTAGACGAAACGCGCGTCTGGTGTACAAAATTATAAGCCAGGTATCTTTGGCGGGTTTTTACAACTACTGGTTCTATATGCCACTGCTGGTAGACGTTTCGTACATGAGAATATGATCTGCCCAGTAGTCAGCTCTTTTGTGTTGTAATGAAATATCATTGAGATGTTCATTTTTCTGTAAATTTATTATTTATAAAATATTGAATTATCCGAAACACTACGTTATTTCTATCCCCAGATATAAATTGTTTTAGCCGTCATGTATTGGCATAACTTTTCGAAATTTTCGTTTTTGTAAGCTCTTTAACTTTGTATTTGATTTGGCCTTCCATCTGATTTAATTCGAGCGCCACTGATGAGTATTATGTAGACGAAACACGTGTTTGGCATACACAGTTATAATACTGGTATCTTTTTTCGTTTATCCCTTTGACGGTTTCTACGTTCTTGATTGACCTCCTAATTCAAATAAAACTATATTGTTAATAGTTTTATAGTTTAGCACAAAATCCTGATTATACCGACCTAGTTTATTATTTCAACCAGCTGTTTGGAAGTGTTACATCTATGATGTTTTTTCTAATGATGGCAAACTTGATGATTCGTCATTCTGTTTTTCTTTCTTAGCTTTTCACTAATTTCGAGAAATTATTCTTTAAATGCTTTGTTTAATGTTTTAATATTACTACATATATACATAAATATATCTGCCCTTCCAAATACCGTTTCGATTCCTAACATCACTGAAGAGACATTAATTGTCGAAATCCGGATATGGTGTACTAATTTTTGCACCTTTTGTTTGCGGTATACCATCTTTTCCGCAAGTTTATTGTTTTCTGTTTGATATTGAATTAATATTTAAGATCCATTTTGTTACATCTGGTGATCATTTTATTTGGCAATCGCCAATAGCAGTCAGCAGGGTTTAAGAACATCCGTTGTTCGACCTGCTAGTCAAATGCGTTTTGTTAAAATATACTTTGTCACTTTTTTGGTCGTTTGGAAGATGTTATTTGTGCTGTATTTAGACCCCTTTACCAAGAAAATTGTTTTGCATGCACACGTATAAAAATTGCGGTTTTTATCCAACGCAATCATAGGTTTGAACGTTGTTTTCAATTTAGACTTGTTTATATTTTTTCGTTTAGGCTTGTATTATATTTGGCTTCGGGTAGATATGATCCGTTCATCCTATTTCGACTCTTTAAAATTCAAGAGTCTATCCTAAATTGAGGTAAACTATATGGCCTTCTAAATACCGTTTCGATTCCTAACATCACTGAAGAGACATTAATTGTCGAAATCCGGATATGGTGTACTAATTTTTGCACCTTTTGTTTGCGGTATACCATCTTTTCCGCAAGTTTATTATTTTCTGTTTGATATTGAATTAATATTTAAGATCCATTTTGTTACATCTGGTGATCATTTTATTTGGCAATCGCCAATGGCAGTCAGCAGGGTTTAAGAACATCCGTTGTTCGACCTGCTAGTCAAATGCGTTTTGTTAAAATATACTTTGTCACTTTTTTGGTCTTTTGGAAAATGTTGTTTGTGCTGTATTTAGACCCCTTTACCAAGAAAATTGTTTTGCATGCACACGTATAAAAATTGCGGTTTTTATCCAACGCAATCATAGGTTTGAACGTTGTTTTCAATTTAGACTTCCTTGTATATAATATATATACTAGAACACACCCACGAAATCGCGGGCATTTACAGGTTGTAAACTGTTGTAGGATGAATTTTTGTAAAAGATTTTATGTCTGGAGAATTTCAGAAAAGGTATCAAAACCCCTTTCCCTTTTTTCAAAGTCTGTTATTTGTTTCCTATCTGTTAAATTCAATTATTTTCGCGTTTCTGGCCTCAGACCACAATTATTCTTCCCCTTTGCTACAATGCATTTTTTGGTAAAAGTCAAATTAAATAAAAAAATTTGCACCGCTTCAAACATGAAATGAATGTAACTGCTTCTAGACCATTATTATTCTAATAAAATATGCTTCTAGGACAATCCATCAGTGCTTTTTCTTTGAGAGCACTATTAAAATGGCAATGGTAGGATTTGAATCTTGAATAAATGATTAAGGCTAATTTCTACCCTACTTTCGTTTTGGCCAAATCACTACTTTCACTTTTCAACAATAATTCTAATATGACGTGCTATTTCGCTTTATGAATAAACCCATGCTCTAAATCCAATAAAATTTGTTTGCACATGCGTATATTGACTACTGCAGAATAATGAATTTTATCAAATTGGCATGCATTTAATATATTTCATGAACTTAAAACACTTCCAAACCCTTAAATGATGCACATGTTGTTACTAATTCATTTATCATGACTGTAATGTGTTGCAATTCGAAATTGACATATTTGACCTAGATACGACAACCGTTCATGCTGGCTGTTCAAAACTCCTCCCTCTGAAAAATCACATCGCCAGTCGTTTGCTTGTTTACAAACAAAAAAGGGTGGTTCATGGAAGAGCCTACACAAACGCTCTACACTTATACACATCGGACATAGAGATTACCTTAATTGTCCTAATCAAACAACACTGCGAAGAACATCTGAAAACTCTTACTGGCGAATTTAACACCCTTTTTAATAGCTGCAAAAAAGATCTCACATCTGACAATTGTGATGCTTTCAAAGCTCGCCTTAAAGACATAACAACCGTACAATCTCAAAATTCGAGTGAAAGGCAGAAAATAAAATTCCGTAGGGATGGCATCGAACATATCCATCCTTCTTTACCATGTGAAAAAAAGAGAAAACGAGTAAGACGCTTTAAACGTAGGTCACTAGAGACTGATTCGCCCTCCAACATTGTGGTCAATCTTTCCAAACACCAGTTAACGGAAGCTGAAACATCAGAAGCTCGGATAGCGACTCTGAAATTTCAGAAGACGAGAACAACGACAAATTTATAAAAAAGAGTACTTGGATCCCTAAACCGAGCAAAAATGACACCTTGGAATTTATTGACAATTTTAAGTCGGACATTATTAGAAATACTAGAAATAACAATAAACCTGCAGACAAAGGCAATGCAGTGGTTGTCATGGATAAATCTGCCTATATTCAAGAGGCTGAACGACAACTTGGCGATGCAAGGTTCTACCAAAAACTAGACTCTGATCGTACAACATCTTTTAGCAGAGAAATAACTGATAGTTTGGTAGAAATGCACAACGATGGTTTCATCGATGAAAAGAATCTTGAATATTTGAAACCAGAAAATCCAAAACAGGGCAGATTTTATCTTTAACCTAAAATTCATAAGGCCAATAACCCAGGAAGACCTATAGTTTCAGCGAACGGTCATCCGACGGAAAAAATATCGGAATTCGTTGACTTCCATCTTCGTCAACATGTTGAAGACTTACCATCTCACATCAAAGATACTACCGATTATCTTAGAAAATTGCAGACCTTAAATCCACTCCCCTACGACACGACACTTGTCTCTATGGACGTCACCTCCCTCTACACGAATATTCCACATGCAGATGGCATTGATGCATATAAAGAAGTTTGGAATTCCCGACCAGTGAAATATCCACCTACTGAATGCCTGGTCAAAATGCTCACGCTGGTACTAAAAAACAACAACTTCACTTTTGATGGAGATCATTATCTGCAAGTTAATGGAAATGCTATGGGCAACAAAATGGCTCCATCATATGCCAACATATTTAAGGGCAAATTAGAAAAACAACTCCTTGAATCTTCCATCGAAAAATTCATGGAATAAAAGTGACGAGGATTTAGATACATTCATCACTCATGCCAACAACATACATCCAAGTATCAAATTTACTCATGAGAAATCTAAATCCAAAATCACCTTCCTCGATACCTCTAGCTCGCTCACAGATGGCATCATATCCACTGATCTATATTCTAAGCCTACTGACACTCACCAATATCTGTCCCCTAAAAGTTGCCATCCTGCTAATTGTACTAAGAGCATCCCGTACAGTCAGGCACTCAGAGTCAAGCGAATATGTTCCAACACAGAAACAACTAAAAAACAACTACGTCAACTCGAAACCCGCTTGAAGAGAAGGGGCTACAAACACAGAACTATCCAAAAAGGTTTTCAGAAAGCGGAAACTATTCCAAGGAGTAAACTGTTAGAATACAAATATAAAAAGACAAATAAAAGGACTCCATGTGTTCTTACTTACCACCCATCTCTCAAAAACAGCTTCGGTGTCATTCGTGGGCATTGGAAAATAGTTGAAAAGAATTCCAAACTATCCAAGATTTTTCCCGAGCCTCCCATGATAGCTTTTAGGCAACCCAATAGTCTGCGGAACCTGCTGGTGCGGGCTGAAGTGTCTGATAATAGAAGTACTTCTGGAGAATGTCGTTCGTGTGATGAAAAACGCTGCAAATGCTGCCTACAGATGCATCACTCATCAACTTTTCACAGTAAGGCAACCGAAAATAACTATAGGATATTTTGCAATGTTAACTGAAAAGTATGAATGTTATTTACATTCTAGAATGTTCGGTTTGTGGCCTCCAATATGTTGGTGAGTCAAAGCAGCCTTTCCACAAACGCCTCAATGGCCATAGGAGTGATAGCTCTAAGAATCCACTTCTCCCAGTTTCTCAGCATTTCAGACAGTCTGGTCACAAATTTGATGACTTTAACCGCATGACGATCCTAGTGATTGAACAGAACATTCACTGGAGTGATGCCCAGCGACAGGTTCGGGAAAGCTTTTGGATAAAGGAACTAAATGTACATCATCCAAACGGCATCAATAAAAAATACTTAGTTTTATTTTTCACTCATTTTTTGATGTAAATATACACAGTCACGTATATTTGAGTATTGAGTTTTGCTTTATATTATGATGTTCAGGATTTTGGATTAAATCAATAGACCAAAACTTACCTGTATTACTGAGCTATTTTTATACATATAATCAGTATTGTTAAAGTTTTTGACACTGAAGAAGGCTATTTGTTAAGCCGAAATATTTGTCAACACGATTTATTAACAACATCTTCGTATAATACCATCTTATATTAGTATCGTTGTGCAAATTACTAGACTTATATATATATATATATATAGAAAATCAACCTACCGATGTTAGAGTAGATCTGTTTCTTTACTTCCTCCCCGAGCGGGGCTGAACCTGTACTTTTTAATTCTTACTTCTAAGACAACACCGCCGCCTAGCATTGCGCAGACACCTTATCCCCTCCTCTAACTATAGCTGATAAAAATCAGCTTTCGTTTCGGGAGGTGTTACCTTCTCGTAGGAATTGAACAAGGATATCTGATACAATACACGAAGTATTCTTTTAGTGTACATAAATGATCATCTACTCATCTCGTCAGTATAATTACAGGATGCTAGTCTATTTTTAGAATCATACAATCACTGTAAATAAATATATGTATATGTCTGCCTATGTGTAGTGACAACTGCAAATTATACCTTGTCCATCGGATTTCTTATGATTAAGAAATACCATGCGTTAGAGTATATATATATATATACGGTATATATATACGTTGTTTTCAATTTAGACGTGTTTATATATACAAGTCTAAATTGTATTCAAACCTATGATTGGATAAAAACCGCAATTTTTATACGTGTGCATTCAAAACAAATTTCTTGGTAGAGGGGTCTAGATACAGCACAAACAACATTTTCCAAAAGACCAAAGAAGTGAAAAAGTATATTTTAACAAAACGCATTTGACTATAGCAGGTCTAACAACGGATGTTCTTAAACCCTGCTGACTGCCATTGGCGATTGCCAAATAAACGGAATAAATAATAATGTGGAAAATGTTTTTCAATTTAGACTTGTATATATAGTATTGAAGTATATCTTGTGTTAAACTGGGAACCATTTGGAATGATTTTTGTTGTACAAAAGATGTGATTGTCGTACTTAAAACAAGCTTACCCCCTCATGTTAAATGAGCCTGTCAGGAAAATGTTGGTCATTGACATGGCTTTGTACTATTATTTCGATTTTCTAAATGTTTGTCGGTGATATTGAGAGCTCGTTGTATGGTGTTGGTTCCCACTGTTGAAGAATCTGTTGGGATCTTTAGTCTGGTTTTGCTTATTACCTTAAGTTACGTTGTGTTGTTTCGTAGCATTGCTCCATATTCGTTTTTTCACATCAACCCCTGTGCAAAATGGCTACCTTTTCATTTGAGTTATACACATTTCGCGCTAATTTGTACGGTTTAAGAAAAAAGAGGATAGTTTATACTGATAAAGCATTAAAAAAGTTATGTTAACATTAATATTTGAAACATTGATGAGTTATCAAAAAGTAAAACATCTTTGATTTGCAATAACATAAATCATGCCAAGAAATCCTCGCTCAAAACTCCGGTGGACCTCCTACGGCACCCATTGGTAGTTAAATATTTGATTTCAACAAATTAATTTACGGCCATGTACCAAATGGTCAATATTAATCATCCGTGTAATTTGCTCTGTGGGATGTTTGTAAAATTTCAACGGAGGAAATTTCTTGGCATGGTACCAATTGCGCATTTCGACAATTGATATCTCTTCGGTGATGCTAGAGGCCAAAATATTTAAAAATCCAAAACTTACTCAAGAATTGAAGAGTATCTATACAGATCAATACAACATGTTTATTCAAAATATTGATTTATTGCATTAAGACAATACACAAGTTTAGCAATATATATGGTCAACGCATTTTTCGTCTCTTTCTGTAGCACTAGAGGATGAGACCAAGCTAAAATATCCTGTGACTCACTTTCATTTTCAGTCAATGACGCCTTCGTAACTTTCTCTACAATATTACATTTTACGTCAAAAGTGTGAATTTCGTCAGAACGCATTCGTTGAAAAATGCAAATACATTTCATAGCATACTCCATATCAGTTGGTTTTAGATGACTTCTCGGTTGTTTCCAATTTTCTTGTAATATATTCCTCAAATTCAACATTGCATTATTAAACCGTTGCTTTTGTAATGGAAATGTACTGTTTCGAACTTGAAAATAGTCCAACATGATAGTTTCAAACGGATTGATCGATTGGTTAGGTTTTTTTATATTGTTGAACTGGAGTCCTCCTTTTTTTACGTTACACCACTTTACTATAAAGTCGGATATTGTAGGTTGTGAAATATAAACCTTATCTTTGAGAGCATATTGTTACACTCCACATCGCGGTGAATATTCTTCCCTCAAGCAGGTCAGGGATCGTAATTCCAAAATTATTCTGTCCTGGAAGATACTTAATGAAACTTTCATTAGTAATAAACCATTCATGGAATCCTCGAGCACTATCATCGATACGACAATATGTCAAAATATGTTACATCTGTTTGACAAACTATACCTTCATCATACGAAACATAAACAAATCTGTAGCCAAATTTATCGTCCAAAATAATTTTGCGCTTTTCCAGGTTGAGTTGAAAACAAATTCTTGCATTGTCCTTATTCAGATGACAGGAACTTTGTTGAGAGTATACGTGACTGAAGGTAGATATAGAGTATACGTCAATGAGATAGAATGGGCAAAAACATAAAGATAAAAAAAGACAGCTACTGACGATGTCCCTACTTAGGACGGGCACATAAACAGGTGTCGTGTGTTGAAATAGATTTTCGGAGTACTCGTTTTTGTTTATCTCTATGAGGGAACGATAAAATGTACAAAGAAGAATGTACAGTAAAATTACTTGAGAACGATCTCTAATATTTTAAAATGTTGATTTTTCAGAGGACGAAAACACAGGTGCAGTTAAAACAAAACTAAATAAACTAGTATTGTAAAATGTAATTGGTATCTTCCGCCACTCTTTTCGACACACTTCTGAAATCCGTACGTGCAGACAAGTAAATCCAAGCTACCCAAACAACAATAAATAACTCGAGAAAAAAATTGTGCTGCATAGGGAAATGTATGGCAAGCCGTTTTACTATTTATTCTAACTTCAAGATATCTCATATAATATATAAGATATCTTATAATCTTTATAAGATATCTTATATACTTAATAAGATATTTTATATAGTTTATAAGATATCTTATATAGTTTATAAGATATCTTATATAGTTTATAAGATATCTCATATAATTTATAAGATATCTCATATAATTTTCTTAATAAGATATCTTATAAACTTTATAAGATATCTTATATATTATATGAGATATCTTATATGTTTCATGAGATATCTTATATAAAAATTATTTATAAGATATCTCATAAAGTTTATAAGATATCTTATATAAATATTTGCATTGAAAATCAAAGTTCCCCTTTAAATCAGCCAATCAAAACAAATTATCAAATTAAGTACAAACTAGTAAACTGGTTTCCTACGTTTCATTTTATAAATAATCGTGTCCATGAACCAATCTTAGCAAAACCTATACTAATATTATTGCCTATAGGATAGGATAGGATATTTTATTTCTTGTCCGTATCTAGTTTCTTTAATGATTTTCCATGTATCGCTGTGTATACGTTATATGCAATTTTATATGCATTTAAATGTTTGTCTTCAATTACAGGTTTATTCTATTATTGCTTTGTTAATGCATGATGTGGTGATTCATATATATATAGCATCTTTCGCTTATATATATTTACTTTAACTTATATATATCATCTTTAACTGTTAAAACCTGATTTGACCTTTTCTCGGTAGATTGGTCTGTGGTTAGTTATAAACTTTTACACATCTATTTATTTGAAAGGATTTTCCCAACGTAAATGATCTGTGGTAATCAACTGGTCTTCTATGAATTTCTTTTCTTTAATTTGATGATATTACACCTGGTGTTTCGGATATCATTTAGGTCAAGTTCGACCAAGGCCGTTCATCCTCGTCAGGTGCCCTGGCCTAATTTATTTTTCTTTACTATAACATTTGATTATAACTACTTTTTAATTATAATCAATAGACGGGTTTACCTGTAATTGACATAGAAAACATGGGCGCATCCATTAACCTCTCACGTGACCGATCCGCCATTACAACCGTGAAAAATAACGCACGTGTATTGATCAAAACATTATCGATTTTCTGTTTACATTTGTATTTCTTTCATTTTCTGATTTATTTTACTATGGATGCTGCCGAAAGTTATAAAAAACATGGAAGCATTGCTTGTGCAGTTAATAGTTGTACATATAACCGTAAAAAACTTCAGGTGTGGAAAAAATCAATATGCGAATTACACAACGAGTTGCACAATTACTGCCCTCGTTTGATTCCATATACGTCTTATGTGATGCCTTCAGACGAGCCAACAAACCTGAGTGGATCAAAGCCGTATAAACATAAAAAAAAACTTTGCATAAACAGGTTTTTGTATGGTCCGGACATTTTTTTTTTGGATGATGCGCCACTGCACACAATCCGTTTTTATTTTAAATAAAACTTATTATGAAAGTAAAATAACACTGGCCGACGACTGTTAAAAACTTAAATTAATCTATAAAATTTAATCCGATGACTACATTGCATCTGCCTCTTTTTGGATAGAAGATCCACCGCGACATCAGATGCGGATCTAGGATTTTGAAAAAGGGGGGAGGGCGCGTGCACCCAAACTTTTGTAGTGGAAGCGGTAAAATGTCTGGATTAACCATAAATGAAGCTAATAACAATGAAACCTACCCCGAGGCTACATGTAGTTATAATTGCAAGCAAATCAACCCAGTGTGAAGAGACGAACTTTTTTCATTCATGACGACTTCTATAGTATCTTTATGCTGCAAAATGGACAGACATTCCGACAATATTAACTCAGACAAAAATATTGTTAACAGAGGAGTAAGGGACATCGGGGACTTATATAAGAGTCTAATACGGATTAAGGATGAAAATCTACGAGACCTCTGTTTTGGAGTGGTTGGGAGGGGAGTTGGCAAAACACTAAATGACGCTTCTAAAACATAACTTATCATCGCTTTGAATTTACATTTTGGAGTCTTTGGTGGTTTAATGGCATTCAGTTATATTAAGCACGGGCTAGATCATGATGTTATATACTATACATACTATAGTAGTTGTATGTCGAGTAATTTTCTGCAAAAGAAATTGGAATCGAACACATAAAAACTATAAGAATACATGGGCCGTGAAAGTTCAAAACTTCTTAAGCCCATATTCTAATCGCAAAGTTATATCTACATATGGCCCGACGCATCGATAGCATATAGCACAATTCATGCGGACACCAAAGTAATACGAAAATGTCACTCAATTTTGAGCATTATACGTGAGTCAAGCAAAAAGCACAAAACTCTCGTCTCTGTAGGACCGTCTGATTAGTGGATTGTTAAATTTTAGGACTGTCTCATTATAGGTCTGACCACAGAAATTTCTATGATTTGATAAAATTGCACCCTAGCTGATATCATGCCAAGAAATCCTCTCTAAAAATTCCGGTGGACCTCCTACGGCACCTATTAGTTGTTAAAGATTTGATTTCATTCAACAAATTAATTTATGACCTGCATGTATGTGTCGCTTAGAACACGGCCATATACCAAATGGTCAATATTAATCATCCATGTAATTTGCTCTATGGGATGTTTGCAAAATTTCAACGGAGGCAATTTCTTGGCATGACGAGACAGCATCTCAGCGATAAAATAATATGTTTGAAAGAACTATGCACTTGGCTACCTTTTTTTCTTCAATTCGTTTTTAAAACGTCTTGGTTTCTTCAATTTGAATAATAGAAAATAAAACTATATACCAAACGAAAACTGGATAAAGTGAGAAACAAGTTTCTTTCATTGGTGAAAATTACTGCTTCATTGCTTATCTCAGAGTTCGAACTCTACACGTGGTAGGTAGCTTGGTTCGACTCCAATCTTAATTGACTAAGATTGACAGTTTCCTTGTCGAAGGTCAGTGGTTCTCTCGGGGCGTCCCAGCTTTCTACACACAAAAAAGCTGTGCGTCAAGACATAGCAAATAATGATAAAAGTGGCGTTAAAGACCAACAATGAATACATCAATCATTGTATATCTTAGACGTTTCACACACATATCATAGTTTTGTTAAACACGAATCTATTTATTTGAAATTGAATTTGACAATAGCAATTTTCCCGCATCGTATAATGGTGAATCCGGATAACACTGTAATATGTGCCGCTGGACATGAACAAGCTTAACTTCTAATAATTTTTGAATAACTAGAAGAATAGATGAGTTTTAAAGCAGAACAATTTAAATTTTTGTCAGCTATTTTAGGGGAAAGCAATAGATAATGAGAAGATATTCAAGATTTCCAAGGATAAGGCAACATTGAAGGGGCCTGTCTTTAAAGGTTGGTGTGTCCATCATATTACATATGTGGCAACCTTTTTTAAATTAAACTTTTCAAAGTTATTCAAGTTCCATTACTAACTTAATGTCGACACTTTATAATGTAGAATATCTATTTTAAACAGAAAAGGGTAATTTCTATTTCAAAAGATTGCAAAATTTCTGAGAATGAATAGAGCAGTCCCTATTCGAATGCAGCATTCGCTAACTTAGTAGACATGTCTTTGACAAGCAATACTTTGAACCATTGACAGTGTTTTTAACGATCCCATGCGCAAAAATGACAAAATTAAAAAACAGAGTACTGTCCCTGCTAACCTAAAGAGTGTAGGTTTCAGCTCGACAGTTCCCAATGAAGACATTTTTTTTTCAGTTCAAAAATTTGAGGTACATAGTCTACAAAATGAAACAAACGTTGAAAATCTGATGCTCGTCTTGGCGTATACTCAAGAATTTACTTATTCGGAACTGCTTTGACATGAAATGATGTCACAAGACACATGCAACCAGTCACGGCTTTTATAGAACGAGTTGCTCTTCATACACCTTTGACACATAGTCCCACAATGCCCTAATGTTCTAAAGCATAATACAAAATATCTTAAAGTCCAGTATAAAAGAAATAACATAACTAATAATTTTAACCAAAAAATTTGATATGAAAAAAAACCACAGATATTAAAGTTTACATTCATTACAAATGACAGGAACTATATTTGTAGACAATCGATTACGAGCGACCAAACAGGTCATTTTTTGAAAATCAGATCATTTCGTCTTTTTCTATTTTGTTCTTTGAGTCTCATTTTTGCTTTTTTTTACTTTATTATTCATGACATGAAACCTTAACTTCATGTTCTAAAACATGTACGTGTGCATTGTGATTCAATGAAAAAATATGGGGTAAACGTCAATGAGACAGCCACCTAGTGACAGAAATAACCAAAAGACATGTGCTCGGTTTGACGGTAAACCAGATATATGCGAGATTCCCTCACAGGAGAAAGGAAGAAAGATCATTCACAATTTGTCTTACATTTGTTTTTCTCTCTTTTTATTAAATAAAAAAAAAACCTTTCAAATGTTCAGTTCATATGCTAATAATATTCCCTGTGGAACAACCCCACCCCCTTTCTTTTTTTTTTTGTGCTCTCCAATTTCAACCCTCAAATAAGGCTTTCCAATGTAATTAAAATTAAAACCTTGCTTTCTAACCAATCTATTCATGTACCGGACCGGGAACTTTCTTTATTCAATAAGAAAATCTACAGTGCCGTTATATAAATGCATGTTGTCTGCTTGGAGTCCTCGCACGAAAAGAAAGAAATAGCCTAACTCCAAGATACTAGTACTACATTCTTGCATCACGTGATTTTTGCCACGTGGAGCTTACATTAGAATGAATACCGAATATGGAAAGTGAAACTACAATTCGAAACATAAAGTCCGAAGGCACATAGAAGAAAAAGAAGGTTTTTCTTTTTACAAAGAGTGCCGGGGTAATCTTCTCTGTGTTCATAATATACATGAAATATTTGCCACTGCCCCTTGTCTGTTCTATAAATTCTAACACTGAGTTTTCTATCTGTTACATGCCAAGAAATCCTCTCTAAAAATTCCGGTGGACCTCCTACGGCACCTATTAGTTGTTAAAGATTTGATTTCATTCAACAAATTAATTTATGACCTGCATGTATGTGTCGCTTAGAACACGGCCATATACCAAATGGTCAATATTAATCATCCATGTAATTTGCTCTATGGGATGTTTGCAAAATTTCAACGGAGGCAATTTCTTGGCATGACGAGACAGCATCTCAGCGATAAAATAATATGTTTGAAAGAACTATGCACTTGGCTACCTTTTTTTCTTCAATTCGTTTTTAAAACGTCTTGGTTTCTTCAATTTGAATAATAGAAAATAAAACTATATACCAAACGAAAACTGGATAAAGTGAGAAACAAGTTTCTTTCATTGGTGAAAATTACTGCTTCATTGCTTATCTCAGAGTTCGAACTCTACACGTGGTAGGTAGCTTGGTTCGACTCCAATCTTAATTGACTAAGATTGACAGTTTCCTTGTCGAAGGTCAGTGGTTCTCTCCGGGCGTCCCAGCTTTCTACACACAAAAAAGCTGTGCGTCAAGACATAGCAAATAATGATAAAAGTGGCGTTAAAGACCAACAATGAATACATCAATCATTGTATATCTTAGACGTTTCACACACATATCATAGTTTTGTTAAACACGAATCTATTTATTTGAAATTGAATTTGACAATAGCAATTTTCCCGCATCGTATAATGGTGAATCCGGATAACACTGTAATATGTGCCGCTGGACATGAACAAGCTTAACTTCTAATAATTTTTGAATAACTAGAAGAATAGATGAGTTTTAAAGCAGAACAATTTAAATTTTTGTCAGCTATTTTAGGGGAAAGCAATAGATAATGAGAAGATATTCAAGATTTCCAAGGATAAGGCAACATTGAAGGGGCCTGTCTTTAAAGGTTGGTGTGTCCATCATATTACATATGTGGCAACCTTTTGTTTAAGGCTTAAAACAAATTAAACTTTTCAAAGTTATTCAAGTTCCATTACTAACTTAATGTCGACACTTTATAATGTAGAATATCTATTTTAAACAGAAAAGGGTAATTTCTATTTCAAAAGATTGCAAAATTTCTGAGAACGAATAGAACAGTCCATATTCGAATGCAGCATTCGCTAACTTAGTAGACATGTCTTTGACAAGCAATACTTTGAACCATTGACAGTGTTTTTAACGATCCCATGCGCAAAAATGACAAAATTAAAAAACAGAGTACTGTCCCTGCTAACCTAAAGAGTGTAGGTTTCAGCTCGACAGTTCCCAACGAAGACATTTTTTTTTCAGTTAAAAAATTTGAGGTACATAGTCTACAAAATGAAACAAACGTTGAAAATCTGATGCTCGTCTTGGCGTATACTCAAGAATTTACTTATTTGGAACTGCTTAGACATGAAATGATGTCACAAGACACATGCAACTAGTCACGGCTTTTATAGAACGAGTTGCTCTTCATACACCTTTGACACATAGTCCCACAATGCCCTAATGTTCTAAAGCATAATACAAAATATCTTAAAGTCCAGTATAAAAGAAATAACATAACTAATAATTTTAACCAAAAAATTTGATATGAAAAAAAACCACAGATATTAAAGTTTACATTCATTACAAATGACAGGAACTATATTTGTAGACAATCGATTACGAGCGACCAAACAGGTCATTTTTTGAAAATCAGATCATTTCGTCTTTTTCTATTTTGTTCTTTGAGTCTCATTTTTGCTTTTTTTTACTTTATTATTCATGACATGAAACCTTAACTTCATGTTCTAAAACATGTACGTGTGCATTGTGATTCAATGAAAAAATATGGGGTAAACGTCAATGAGACAGCCACCTAGTGACAGAAATAACCAAAAGACATGTGCTCGGTTTGACGGTAAACCAGATATATGCGAGATTCCCTCACAGGAGAAAGGAAGAAAGATCATTCACAATTTGTCTTACATTTGTTTTTCTCTCTTTTTATTAAATAAAAAAAAAACCTTTCAAATGTTGAGTTCATATGCTAATAATATTCCCTGTGGAACAACCCCACCCCCTTTCTTTTTTTTTGTGCTCTCCAATTTCAACCCTCAAATAAGGCTTTCCAATGTAATTAAAATTAAAACCTTGCTTTCTAACCAATCTATTCATGTACCGGACCGGGAACTTTCTTTATTCAATAAGAAAATCTACAGTGCCGTTATATAAATGCATGTTGTCTGCTTGGATCGAGTCCTCGCACGAAAAGAAAGAAATAGCCTAACTCCAAGATACTACATTCTTGCATCACGTGATTTTTGCCACGTGGAGCTTACATTAGAATGAATACCGAATATGGAAAGTGAAACTACAATTCGAAACATAAAGTCCGAAGGCACATAGAAGAAAAAGAAGGTTTTTTTTTTTACAAAGAGTGCCGGGGTAATCTTCTCTGTGTTCATAATATACATGAAATATTTGCCACTGCCCCTTGTCTGTTCTATAAATTCTAACACTGAGTTTTCTATCTGTTACATGCCAAGAAATCCTCTCTAAAAATTCCGGTGGACCTCCTACGGCACCTATTAGTTGTTAAAGATTTGATTTCATTCAACAAATTAATTTATGACCTGCATGTATGTGTCGCTTAGAACACGGCCATATACCAAATGGTCAATATTAATCATCCATGTAATTTGCTCTATGGGATGTTTGCAAAATTTCAACGGAGGCAATTTCTTGGCATGACGAGACAGCATCTCAGCGATAAAATAATATGTTTGAAAGAACTATGCACTTGGCTACCTTTTTTTCTTCAATTCGTTTTTAAAACGTCTTGGTTTCTTCAATTTGAATAATAGAAAATAAAACTATATACCAAACGAAAACTGGATAAAGTGAGAAACAAGTTTCTTTCATTGGTGAAAATTACTGCTTCATTGCTTATCTCAGAGTTCGAACTCTACACGTGGTAGGTAGCTTGGTTCGACTCCAATCTTAATTGACTAAGATTGACAGTTTCCTTGTCGAAGGTCAGTGGTTCTCTCCGGGCGTCCCAGCTTTCTACACACAAAAAAGCTGTGCGTCAAGACATAGCAAATAATGATAAAAGTGGCGTTAAAGACCAACAATGAATACATCAATCATTGTATATCTTAGACGTTTCACACACATATCATAGTTTTGTTAAACACGAATCTATTTATTTGAAATTGAATTTGACAATAGCAATTTTCCCGCATCGTATAATGGTGAATCCGGATAACACTGTAATATGTGCCGCTGGACATGAACAAGCTTAACTTCTAATAATTTTTGAATAACTAGAAGAATAGATGAGTTTTAAAGCAGAACAATTTAAATTTTTGTCAGCTATTTTAGGGGAAAGCAATAGATAATGAGAAGATATTCAAGATTTCCAAGGATAAGGCAACATTGAAGGGGCCTGTCTTTAAAGGTTGGTGTGTCCATCATATTACATATGTGGCAACCTTTTTTAAATTAAACTTTTCAAAGTTATTCAAGTTCCATTACTAACTTAATGTCGACACTTTATAATGTAGAATATCTATTTTAAACAGAAAAGGGTAATTTCTATTTCAAAAGATTGCAAAATTTCTGAGAATGAATAGAGCAGTCCCTATTCGAATGCAGCATTCGCTAACTTAGTAGACATGTCTTTGACAAGCAATACTTTGAACCATTGACAGTGTTTTTAACGATCCCATGCGCAAAAATGACAAAATTAAAAACAGAGTACTGTCCCTGCTAACCTAAAGAGTGTAGGTTTCAGCTCGACAGTTCCCAATGAAGACATTTTTTTTTCAGTTAAAAAATTTGAGGTACATAGTCTACAAAATGAAACAAACGTTGAAAATCTGATGCTCGTCTTGGCGTATACTCAAGAATTTACTTATTCGGAACTGCTTAGACATGAAATGATGTCACAAGACACATGCAACCAGTCACGGCTTTTATAGAACGAGTTGCTCTTCATACACCTTTGACACATAGTCCCACAATGCCCTAATGTTCTAAAGCATAATACAAAATATCTTAAAGTCCAGTATAAAAGAAATAACATAACTAATAATTTTAACCAAAAAATTTGATATGAAAAAAAACCACAGATATTAAAGTTTACATTCATTACAAATGACAGGAACTATATTTGTAGACAATCGATTACGAGCGACCAAACAGGTCATTTTTTGAAAATCAGATCATTTCGTCTTTTTCTATTTTGTTCTTTGAGTCTCATTTTTGCTTTTTTTTACTTTATTATTCATGACATGAAACCTTAACTTCATGTTCTAAAACATGTACGTGTGCATTGTGACATTGAAAAAATATGGGGTAAACGTCAATGAGACAGCCACCTAGTGACAGAAATAACCAAAAGACATGTGCTCGGTTTGACGGTAAACCAGATATATGCGAGATTCCCTCACAGGAGAAAGGAAGAAAGACCATTCACAATTTGTCTTACATTTGTTTTTCTCTCTTTTTATTAAATAAAAAAAAAACCTTTCAAATGTTGAGTTCATATGATAATAATATTCCCTGTGGAACAACCCCACCTCCTTTCTTTTTTTTTTGTGCTCTCCAATTTCAACCCTCAAATAAGGCTTTCCAATGTAATTAAAATTAAAACCTTGCTTTCTAACCAATCTATTCATGTACCGGACCGGGAACTTTCTTTATTCAATAAGAAAATCTACAGTGCCGTTATATAAATGCATGTTGTCTGCTTGGAGTCCCCGCACGAAAAGAAAGAAATAGCCTAACTCCAAGATACTACATTCTTGCATCACGTGATTTTTGCCACGTGGAGCTTACATTAGAATGAATACCGAATATGGAAAGTGAAACTACAATTCGAAACATAAAGTCCGAAGGCACATAGAAGAAAAAGAAGGTTTTTTTTTTTACAAATGGTGCCGGGGTAATCTTCTCTGTGTTCATAATATACATGAAATATTTGCCACTGCCCCTTGTCTGTTCTATAAATTCTAACACTGAGTTTTCTATCTGTTGCATGCCAAGAAATCCTCTCTAAAAATTCCGGTGGACCTCCTACGGCACCTATTAGTTGTTAAAGATTTGATTTCATTCAACAAATTAATTTATGACCTGCATGTATGTGTCGCTTAGAACACGGCCATATACCAAATGGTCAATATTAATCATCCATGTAATTTGCTCTATGGGATGTTTGCAAAATTTCAACGGAGGCAATTTCTTGGCATGACGAGACAGCATCTCAGCGATAAAATAATATGTTTGAAAGAACTATGCACTTGGCTACCTTTTTTTCTTCAATTCGTTTTTAAAACGTCTTGGTTTCTTCAATTTGAATAATAGAAAATAAAACTATATACCAAACGAAAACTGGATAAAGTGAGAAACAAGTTTCTTTCATTGGTGAAAATTACTGCTTCATTGCTTATCTCAGAGTTCGAACTCTACACGTGGTAGGTAGCTTGGTTCGACTCCAATCTTAATTGACTAAGATTGACAGTTTCCTTGTCGAAGGTCAGTGGTTCTCTCCGAGCGTCCCAGCTTTCTACACACAAAAAAGCTGTGCGTCAAGACATAGCAAATAATGATAAAAGTGGCGTTAAAGACCAACAATGAATACATCAATCATTGTATATCTTAGACGTTTCACACACATATCATAGTTTTGTTAAACACGAATCTATTTATTTGAAATTGAATTTGACAATAGCAATTTTCCCGCATCGTATAATGGTGAATCCGGATAACACTGTAATATGTGCCGCTGGACATGAACAAGCTTAACTTCTAATAATTTTTGAATAACTAGAAGAATAGATGAGTTTTAAAGCAGAACAATTTAAATTTTTGTCAGCTATTTTAGGGGAAAGCAATAGATAATGAGAAGATATTCAAGATTTCCAAGGATAAGGCAACATTGAAGGGGCCTGTCTTTAAAGGTTGGTGTGTCCATCATATTACATGTGTGGCAACCTTTTGTTTAAGGCTTAAAACAAATTAAACTTTTCATAGTTATTCAAGTTCCATTACTAACTTAATGTCGACACTTTATAATGTAGAATATCTATTTTAAACAGAAAAGGGTAATTTCTATTTCAAAAGATTGCAAAATTTCTGAGAATGAATAGAGCAGTCCCTATTCGAATGCAGCATTCGCTAACTTAGTAGACATGTCTTTGACAAGCAATACTTTGAACCATTGACAGTGTTTTTAACGATCCCATGCGCAAAAATGACAAAATTAAAAACAGAGTACTGTCCCTGCTAACCTAAAGAGTGTAGGTTTCAGCTCGACAGTTCCCAATGAAGACATTTTTTTTTCAGTTAAAAAATTTGAGGTACATAGTCTACAAAATGAAACAAACGTTGAAAATCTGATGCTCGTCTTGGCGTATACTCAAGAATTTACTTATTCGGAACTGCTTAGACATGAAATGATGTCACAAGACACATGCAACTAGTCACGGCTTTTATAGAACGAGTTGCTCTTCATACACCTTTGACACATAGTCCCACAATGCCCTAATGTTCTAAAGCATAATACAAAATATCTTAAAGTCCAGTATAAAAGAAATAACATAACTAATAATTTTAACCAAAAAATTTGATATGAAAAAAAACCACAGATATTAAAGTTTACATTCATTACAAATGACAGGAACTATATTTGTAGACAATCGATTACGAGCGACCAAACAGGTCATTTTTTGAAAATCAGATCATTTCGTCTTTTTCTATTTTGTTCTTTGAGTCTCATTTTTGCTTTTTTTTACTTTATTATTCATGACATGAAACCTTAACTTCATGTTCTAAAACATGTACGTGTGCATTGTGATTCAATGAAAAAATATGGGGTAAACGTCAATGAGACAGCCACCTAGTGACAGAAATAACCAAAAGACATGTGCTCGGTTTGACGGTAAACCAGATATATGCGAGATTCCCTCACAGGAGAAAGGAAGAAAGACCATTCACAATTTGTCTTACATTTGTTTTTCTCTCTTTTGATTAAATAAAAAAAAAACCTTTCAAATGTTGAGTTCATATGCTAATAATATTCCCTGTGGAACAACCCCACCCCCTTTCTTTTTTTTGTGCTCTCCAATTTCAACCCTCAAATAAGGCTTTCCAATGTAATTAAAATTAAAACCTTGCTTTCTAACCAATCTATTCATGTACCGGACCGGGAACTTTCTTTATTCAATAAGAAAATCTACAGTGCCGTTATATAAATGCATGTTGTCTGCTTGGAGTCCTCGCACGAAAAGAAAGAAATAGCCTAACTCCAAGATACTAGTACTACATTCTTGCATCACGTGATTTTTGCCACGTGGAGCTTACATTAGAATGAATACCGAATATGGAAAGTGAAACTACAATTCGAAACATAAAGTCCGAAGGCACATAGAAGAAAAAGAAGGTTTTTTTTTTTACAAAGAGTGCCGGGGTAATCTTCTCTGTGTTCATAATATACATGAAATATTTGCCACTGCCCCTTGTCTGTTCTATAAATTCTAACACTGAGTTTTCTATCTGTTACATGCCAAGAAATCCTCTCTAAAAATTCCGGTGGACCTCCTACGGCACCTATTAGTTGTTAAAGATTTGATTTCATTCAACAAATTAATTTATGACCTGCATGTATGTGTCGCTTAGAACACGGCCATATACCAAATGGTCAATATTAATCATCCATGTAATTTGCTCTATGGGATGTTTGCAAAATTTCAACGGAGGCAATTTCTTGGCATGACGAGACAGCATCTCAGCGATAAAATAATATGTTTGAAAGAACTATGCACTTGGCTACCTTTTTTTCTTCAATTCGTTTTTAAAACGTCTTGGTTTCTTCAATTTGAATAATAGAAAATAAAACTATATACCAAACGAAAACTGGATAAAGTGAGAAACAAGTTTCTTTCATTGGTGAAAATTACTGCTTCATTGCTTATCTCAGAGTTCGAACTCTACACGTGGTAGGTAGCTTGGTTCGACTCCAATCTTAATTGACTAAGATTGACAGTTTCCTTGTCGAAGGTCAGTGGTTCTCTCCGGGCGTCCCAGCTTTCTACACACAAAAAGCTGTGCGTCAAGACATAGCAAATAATGATAAAAGTGGCGTTAAAGACCAACAATGAATACATCAATCATTGTATATCTTAGACGTTTCACACACATATCATAGTTTTGTTAAACACGAATCTATTTATTTGAAATTGAATTTGACAATAGCAATTTTCCCGCATCGTATAATGGTGAATCCGGATAACACTGTAATATGTGCCGCTGGACATGAACAAGCTTAACTTCTAATAATTTTTGAATAACTAGAAGAATAGATGAGTTTTAAAGCAGAACAATTTAAATTTTTGTCAGCTATTTTAGGGGAAAGCAATAGATAATGAGAAGATATTCAAGATTTCCAAGGATAAGGCAACATTGAAGGGGCCTGTCTTTAAAGGTTGGTGTGTCCATCATATTACATATGTGGCAACCTTTTGTTTAAGGCTTAAAACAAATTAAACTTTTCATAGTTATTCAAGTTCCATTACTAACTTAATGTCGACACTTTATAATGTAGAATATCTATTTTAAACAGAAAAGGGTAATTTCTATTTCAAAAGATTGCAAAATTTCTGAGAACGAATAGAGCAGTCCATATTCGAATGCAGCATTCGCTAACTTAGTAGACATGTCTTTGACAAGCAATACTTTGAACCATTGACAGTGTTTTTAACGATCCCATGCGCAAAAATGACAAAATTAAAAAACAGAGTACTGTCCCTGCTAACCTAAAGAGTGTAGGTTTCAGCTCGACAGTTCCCAATGAAGACATTTTTTTTTCAGTTAAAAAATTTGAGGTACATAGTCTACAAAATGAAACAAACGTTGAAAATCTGATGCTCGTCTTGGCGTATACTCAAGAATTTACTTATTCGGAACTGCTTAGACATGAAATGATGTCACAAGACACATGCAACTAGTCACGGCTTTTATAGAACGAGTTGCTCTTCATACACCTTTGACACATAGTCCCACAATGCCCTAATGTTCTAAAGCATAATACAAAATATCTTAAAGTCCAGTATAAAAGAAATAACATAACTAATAATTTTAACCAAAAAATTTGATATGAAAAAAAACCACAGATATTAAAGTTTACATTCATTACAAATGACAGGAACTATATTTGTAGACAATCGATTACGAGCGACCAAACAGGTCATTTTTTGAAAATCAGATCATTTCGTCTTTTTCTATTTTGTTTTTTGAGTCTCATTTTTGCTTTTTTTTACTTTATTATTCATGACATGAAACCTTAACTTCATGTTCTAAAACATGTACGTGTGCATTGTGATTCAATGAAAAAATATGGGGTAAACGTCAATGAGACAGCCACCTAGTGACAGAAATAACCAAAAGACATGTGCTCGGTTTGACGGTAAACCAGATATATGCGAGATTCCCTCACAGGAGAAAGGAAGAAAGACCATTCACAATTTGTCTTACATTTGTTTTTCTCTCTTTTGATTAAATAAAAAAAAAACCTTTCAAATGTTGAGTTCATATGCTAATAATATTCCCTGTGGAACAACCCCACCCCCTTTCTTTTTTTTGTGCTCGCCAATTTCAACCCTCAAATAAGGCTTTCCAATGTAATTAAAATTAAAACCTTGCTTTCTACCAATCTATTCATGTACCGGACCGGGAACTTTCTTTATTCAATAAGAAAATCTACAGTGCCGTTATATAAATGCATGTTGTCTGCTTCGAGTCCCCGCACGAAAAGAAAGAAATAGCCTAACTCCAAGATACTACATTCTTGCATCACGTGATTTTTGCCACGTGGAGCTTACATTAGAATGAATACCGAATATGGAAAGTGAAACTACAATTCGAAACATAAAGTCCGAAGGCACATAAAAGAAAAAGAAGGTTTTTTTTTTTACAAAGGGTGCCGGGGTAATCTTCTCTGTGTTCATAATATACATGAAATATTTGCCACTGCCCCTTGTCTGTTCTATAAATTCTAACACTGAGTTTTCTATCTGTTACATGCCAAGAAATCCTCTCTAAAAATTCCGGTGGACCTCCTACGGCACCTATTAGTTGTTAAAGATTTGATTTCATTCAACAAATTAATTTATGACCTGCATGTATGTGTCGCTTAGAACACGGCCATATACCAAATGGTCAATATTAATCATCCATGTAATTTGCTCTATGGGATGTTTGCAAAATTTCAACGGAGGCAATTTCTTGGCATGACGAGACAGCATCTCAGCGATAAAATAATATGTTTGAAAGAACTATGCACTTGGCTACCTTTTTTTCTTCAATTCGTTTTTAAAACGTCTTGGTTTCTTCAATTTGAATAATAGAAAATAAAACTATATACCAAACGAAAACTGGATAAAGTGAGAAACAAGTTTCTTTCATTGGTGAAAATTACTGCTTCATTGCTTATCTCAGAGTTCGAACTCTACACGTGGTAGGTAGCTTGGTTCGACTCCAATCTTAATTGACTAAGATTGACAGTTTCCTTGTCGAAGGTCAGTGGTTCTCTCCGGGCGTCCCAGCTTTCTACACACAAAAAAGCTGTGCGTCAAGACATAGCAAATAATGATAAAAGTGGCGTTAAAGACCAACAATGAATACATCAATCATTGTATATCTTAGACGTTTCACACACATATCATAGTTTTGTTAAACACGAATCTATTTATTTGAAATTGAATTTGACAATAGCAATTTTCCCGCATCGTATAATGGTGAATCCGGATAACACTGTAATATGTGCCGCTGGACATGAACAAGCTTAACTTCTAATAATTTTTGAATAACTAGAAGAATAGATGAGTTTTAAAGCAGAACAATTTAAATTTTTGTCAGCTATTTTAGGGGAAAGCAATAGATAATGAGAAGATATTCAAGATTTCCAAGGATAAGTTATAGATATTTCATATCTTTTGGATAGTTTTGCGGTGTTTCGTAAATTATACCATAGCTTTTGTTGAAACCCCCGGCAATAACCTCACGAGACGAAGTCGAGTGAGGTTGCCGAGGGGTTTCAACAAAAAACTATGGTATAATTTACGAAACACCGCAAAACTATCCAAAAAATATGGAATATCTGTTTTAACCTATCGCATCTTTTGCAATTTAAAATTGTATATTTCATATAATTTTTTTTGTTTACTTTAAAAATAGTTTTGATAAGAATCAGTTAAATAACCCTTTTTGGGCCTTACACATAAAGCTCCGCCTACTTTTTAAAATAAGCACGGGCTTCTGAAACAGCGGGAAAATCAGTTAGACGAGATGTTTCGACAGCGATGGATGCACATTTACATTGGTGACGGATAACGTTACAGACGAACAAATGCATGTTAACGGAATTAGATGTTCTGGATATGGACGCAAGAGACCCCAGATTAAAAGTTGAACTGCAAAGGGTTAGTTTTTTTTATCTTATCAAAATGTTCGAATGTTTTAATTTTTTAATATTCATTTATAATTCTGAGGAAATTAATTTCACAAGAATCTTTTTGAGAGTTTGGATGAATCATTCCACATTTTGATTTGTACCTGAAGTCGTACATTAATTTAAAGGGATTTCAAAATGCTCATGATTAAAATTACATGTTGACTAGCAATAATTTACACAAAAATTAGGCTTCATTTAGAAAAACCAGACGCTATCTAATTTTAACATTTCAACATTATTGTAATTACTTGAGCAACCTCGTTAAAGTCTAGATTTCAGCAATGTATAACAAATCGGGTGCGGATCCAAGATACAGAAAGGGGGGTCTAGCAAGCCAACATTTGGAGTAATACAATGAAAAAGTCTATGCATTTACCATATATGAAGCTCCTTAAAAGGGGCTTACTCCCTGTCCCCTCCCCCAAAAACGCAACCTCGGCAAATTCAAACCTATACATGTAGCTGTACAGTGCAGCCTATGGAATACAATCTCAATAACCGAAAATCAACTTATATTTTCCAGTATAATATATACACATTTATATATTTTTTTAAAACTTTATTTGTTATAGGAGCGATTTGTTTTTTCATTTAAAAATATAGGGCAACAGAGTTGGTGTACGTGGGTTCGATTCCCACCCTAGGCATTCATTTATATCGGCTGGTGCAAAGCGGGCAGTTTAGCTTAGTGGCCCCGCACTGACTCTGTTGTTCAAGTGTCAAAAAATTCAGGCAGCCAGGTCTTGCTATCTTTCTTTTTCTCGAAGACCATATACAACAAAACCATGGTATAACTGTGAAAATTATACCATAGATATCTATGATATAATTTTCGGTTATTGAGATTTATACTCGGGTTGCATTCCCATAGGTTCCATTGTACAGCTATAGGTTAAGGCAACATTGAAGGGGCCTGTCTTTAAAGGTTGGTGTGTCCATCATATTAAATATGTGGCAACCTTTTGTTTAAGGCTTTAAACAAATTAAACTTTTCAAAGTTATTCAAGTTCCATTACTAACTTAATGTCGACACTTTATAATGTAGAATATCTATTTTAAACAGAAAAGGGTAATTTCTATTTCAAAAGATTGCAAAATTTCTGAGAATGAATAGAGCAGTCCCTATTCGAATGCAGCATTCGCTAACTTAGTAGACATGTCTTTGACAAGCAATACTTTGAATCATTGACAGTGTTTTTAACGATCCCATGCGCAAAAATGACAAAATTAAAAAACAGAGTACTGTCCCTGCTAACCTAAAGAGTGTAGGTTTCAGCTCGACAGTTCCCAATGAAGACATTTTTTTTTTCAGTTAAAAAATTTGAGGTACATAGTCTACAAAATGAAACAAACGTTGAAAATCTGATGCTCGTCTTGGCGTATACTCAAGAATTTACTTATTCGGAACTGCTTAGACATGAAATGATGTCACAAGACACATGCAACCAGTCACGGCTTTTATAGAACGAGTTGCTCTTCATACACCTTTGACACATAGTCCCACAATGCCCTAATGTTCTAAAGCATAATACAAAATATCTTAAAGTCCAGTATAAAAGAAATAACATAACTAATAATTTTAACCAAAAAATTTGATATGAAAAAAAACCACAGATATTAAAGTTTACATTCATTACAAATAACAGGAACTATATTTGTAGACAATCGATAACGAGCGACCAAACAGGTCATTTTTTGAAAATCAGATCATTTCGTCTTTTTCTATTTTGTTCTTTGAGTCTCATTTTTGCTTTTTTTTACTTTATTATTCATGACATGAAACCTTAACTTCATGTTCTAAAACATGCACGTGTGCATTGTGATTCAATGAAAAAATATGGGGTAAACGTCAATGAGACAGCCACCTAGTGACAGAAATAACCAAAAGACATGTGCTCGGTTTGACGGTAAACCAGATATATGCGAGATTCCCTCACAGGAGAAAGGAAGAAAGACCATTCACAATTTGTCTTACATTTGTTTTTCTCTCTTTTTATTAAATAAAAAAAAAAACCTTTCAAATGTTGAGTTCATATGATAATAATATTCCCTGTGGAACAACCCCACCCCCTTTCTTTTTTTTTGTGCTCTCCAATTTCAACCCTCAAATAAGGCTTTCCAATGTAATTAAAATTAAAACCTTGCTTTCTAACCAATCTATTCATGTACCGGACCGGGAACTTTCTTTATTCAATAAGAAAATCTACAGTGCGGTTATATAAATGCATGTTGTCTGCTTGGAGTCCCCGCACGAAAAGAAAGAAATAGCCGAACTCCAAGATACTACATTCTTGCATCACGTGATTTTTGCCACGTGGAGCTTACATTAGAATGAATACCGAATATGGAAAGTGAAACTACAATTCGAAACATAAAGTCCGAAGGCACATAGAAGAAAAAGAAGGTTTTTTTTTTACAAAGGGTGCCGGGGTAATCTTCTCTGTGTTCATAATATACATGAAATATTTGCCACTGCCCCTTGTCTGTTCTATAAATTCTAACACTGAGTTTTCTATCTGTTGCATGCCAAGAAATCCTCTCTAAAAATTCCGGTGGACCTCCTACGGCACCTATTAGTTGTTAAAGATTTGATTTCATTCAACAAATTAATTTATGACCTGCATGTATGTGTCGCTTAGAACACGGCCATATACCAAATGGTCAATATTAATCATCCATGTAATTTGCTCTATGGGATGTTTGCAAAATTTCAACGGAGGCAATTTCTTGGCATGACGAGACAGCATCTCAGCGATAAAATAATATGTTTGAAAGAACTATGCACTTGGCTACCTTTTTTTCTTCAATTCGTTTTTAAAACGTCTTGGTTTCTTCAATTTGAATAATAGAAAATAAAACTATATACCAAACGAAAACTGGATAAAGTGAGAAACAAGTTTCTTTCATTGGTGAAAATTACTGCTTCATTGCTTATCTCAGAGTTCGAACTCTACACGTGGTAGGTAGCTTGGTTCGACTCCAATCTTAATTGACTAAGATTGACAGTTTCCTTGTCGAAGGTCAGTGGTTCTCTCCGGGCGTCCCAGCTTTCTACACACAAAAAAGCTGTGCGCCAAGACATAGCAAATAATGATAAAAGTGGCGTTAAAGACCAACAATGAATACATCAATCATTGTATATCTTAGACGTTTCACACACATATCATAGTTTTGTTAAACACGAATCTATTTATTTGAAATTGAATTTGACAATAGCAATTTTCCCGCATCGTATAATGGTGAATCCGGATAACACTGTAATATGTGCCGCTGGACATGAACAAGCTTAACTTCTAATAATTTTTGAATAACTAGAAGAATAGATGAGTTTTAAAGCAGAACAATTTAAATTTTTGTCAGCTATTTTAGGGGAAAGCAATAGATAATGAGAAGATATTCAAGATTTCCAAGGATAAGGCAACATTGAAGGGGCCTGTCTTTAAAGGTTGGTGTGTCCATCATATTACATATGTGGCAACCTTTTGTTTAAGGCTTAAAACAAATTAAACTTTTCAAAGTTATTCAAGTTTCATTACTAACTTAATGTCGACACTTTATAATGTAGAATATCTATTTTAAACAGAAAAGGGTAATTTCTATTTCAAAAGATTGCAAAATTTCTGAGAATGAATAGAGCAGTCCCTATTCGAATGCAGCATTCGCTAACTTAGTAGACATGTCTTTGACAAGCAATACTTTGAACCATTGACAGTGTTTTTAACGATCACATGCGCAAAAATGACAAAATTAAAAAACAGAGTACTGTCCCTGCTAACCTAAAGAGTGTAGGTTTCAGCTCGACAGTTCCCAATGAAGACATTTTTTTTTCAGTTAAAAAATTTGAGGTACATAGTCTACAAAATGAAACAAACGTTGAAAATCTGATGCTCGTCTTGGCGTATACTCAAGAATTTACTTATTCGGAACTGCTTAGACATGAAATGATGTCACAAGACACATGCAACCAGTCACGGCTTTTATAGAACGAGTTGCTCTTCATACACCTTTGACACATAGTCCCACAATGCCCTAATGTTCTAAAGCATAATACAAAATATCTTAAAGTCCAGTATAAAAGAAATAACATATACTAATAATTTTAACCAAAAAATTTGATATGAAAAAAAACCACAGATATTAAAGTTTACATTCATTACAAATGACAGGAACTATATTTGTAGACAATCGATAACGAGCGACCAAACAGGTCATTTTTTGAAAATCAGATCATTTCGTCTTTTTCTATTTTGTTCTTTGAGTCTCATTTTTGCTTTTTTTTTACTTTATTATTCATGACATGAAACCTTAACTTCATGTTCTAAAACATGCACGTGTGCATTGTGATTCAATGAAAAAATATGGGGTAAACGTCAATGAGACAGCCACCTAGTGACAGAAATAACCAAAAGACATGTGCTCGGTTTGACGGTAAACCAGATATATGCGAGATTCCCTCACAGGAGAAAGGAAGAAAGACCATTCACAATTTGTCTTACATTTGTTTTTCTCTCTTTTTATTAAATAAAAAAAAAACCTTTCAAATGTTGAGTTCATATGATAATAATATTCCCTGTGGAACAACCCCACCCCCTTTCTTTTTTTTTGTGCTCTCCAATTTCAACCATCAAATAAGGCTTTCCAATGTAATTAAAATTAAAACCTTGCTTTCTAACCAATCTATTCATGTACCGGACCGGGAACTTTCTTTATTCAATAAGAAAATCTACAGTGCCGTTATATAAATGCATGTTGTCTGCTTGGAGTCCCCGCACGAAAAGAAAGAAATAGCCGAACTCCAAGATACTACATTCTTGCATCACGTGATTTTTGCCACGTGGAGCTTACATTAGAATGAATACCGAATATGGAAAGTGAAACTACAATTCGAAACATAAAGTCCGAAGGCACATAGAAGAAAAAGAAGGTTTTTTTTTTACAAAGGGTGCCGGGGTAATCTTCTCTGTGTTCATAATATACATGAAATATTTGCCACTGCCCCTTGTCTGTTCTATAAATTCTAACACTGAGTTTTCTATCTGTTGCATGCCAAGAAATCCTCTCTAAAAATTCCGGTGGACCTCCTACGGCACCTATTAGTTGTTAAAGATTTGATTTCATTCAACAAATTAATTTATGACCTGCATGTATGTGTCGCTTAGAACACGGCCATATACCAAATGGTCAATATTAATCATCCATGTAATTTGCTCTATGGGATGTTTGCAAAATTTCAACGGAGGCAATTTCTTGGCATGACGAGACAGCATCTCAGCGATAAAATAATATGTTTGAAAGAACTATGCACTTGGCTACCTTTTTTTCTTCAATTCGTTTTTAAAACGTCTTGGTTTCTTCAATTTGAATAATAGAAAATAAAACTATATACCAAACGAAAACTGGATAAAGTGAGAAACAAGTTTCTTTCATTGGTGAAAATTACTGCTTCATTGCTTATCTCAGAGTTCGAACTCTACACGTGGTAGGTAGCTTGGTTCGACTCCAATCTTAATTGACTAAGATTGACAGTTTCCTTGTCGAAGGTCAGTGGTTCTCTCCGGGCGTCCCAGCTTTCTACACACAAAAAAGCTGTGCGCCAAGACATAGCAAATAATGATAAAAGTGGCGTTAAAGACCAACAATGAATACATCAATCATTGTATATCTTAGACGTTTCACACACATATCATAGTTTTGTTAAACACGAATCTATTTATTTGAAATTGAATTTGACAATAGCAATTTTCCCGCATCGTATAATGGTGAATCCGGATAACACTGTAATATGTGCCGCTGGACATGAACAAGCTTAACTTCTAATAATTTTTGAATAACTAGAAGAATAGATGAGTTTTAAAGCAGAACAATTTAAATTTTTGTCAGCTATTTTAGGGGAAAGCAATAGATAATGAGAAGATATTCAAGATTTCCAAGGATAAGGCATCATTGAAGGGGCCTGTCTTTAAAGGTTGGTGTGTCCATCATATTACATATGTGGCAACCTTTTGTTTAAGGCTTAAAACAAATTAAACTTTTCAAAGTTATTCAAGTTCCATTACTAACTTAATGTCGACACTTTATAATGTAGAATATCTATTTTAAACAGAAAAGGGTAATTTCTATTTCAAAAGATTGCAAAATTTCTGAGAATGAATAGAGCAGTCCCTATTCGAATGCAGCATTCGCTAACTTAGTAGACATGTCTTTGACAAGCAATACTTTGAACCATTGACAGTGTTTTTAACGATCCCATGCGCAAAAATGACAAAATTAAAAAACAGAGTACTGTCCCTGCTAACCTAAAGAGTGTAGGTTTCAGCTCGACAGTTCCCAATGAAGACATTTTTTTTTCAGTTAAAAAAATTGAGGTACATAGTCTACAAAATGAAACAAACGTTGAAAATCTGATGCTCGTCTTGGCGTATACTCAAGAATTTACTTATTCGGAACTGCTTAGACATGAAATGATGTCACAAGACACATGCAACCAGTCACGGCTTTTATAGAACGAGTTGCTCTTCATACACCTTTGACACATAGTCCCACAATGCCCTAATGTTCTAAAGCATAATACAAAATATCTTAAAGTCCAGTATAAAAGAAATAACATAACTAATAATTTTAACCAAAAAATTTGATATGAAAAAAAACCACAGATATTAAAGTTTACATTCATTACAAATGACAGGAACTATATTTGTAGACAATCGATAACGAGCGACCAAACAGGTCATTTTTTGAAAATCAGATCATTTCGTCTTTTTCTATTTTGTTCTTTGAGTCTCATTTTTGCTTTTTTTTTACTTTATTATTCATGACATGAAACCTTAACTTCATGTTCTAAAACATGCACGTGTGCATTGTGATTCAATGAAAAAATATGGGGTAAACGTCAATGAGACAGCCACCTAGTGACAGAAATAACCAAAAGACATGTGCTCGGTTTGACGGTAAACCAGATATATGCGAGATTCCCTCACAGGAGAAAGGACGAAAGACCATTCACAATTTGTCTTACATTTGTTTTTCTCTCTTTTTATTAAATAAAAAAAAGAACCTTTCAAATGTTGAGTTCATATGATAATAATATTCCCTGTGGAACAACCCCACCCCCTTTCTTTTTTTTTTGTGCTCTCCAATTTCAACCCTCAAATAAGGCTTTCCAATGTAATTAAAATTAAAACCTTGCTTTCTAACCAATCTATTCATGTACCGGACCGGGAACTTTCTTTATTCAATAAGAAAATCTACAGTGCCGTTATATAAATGCATGTTGTCTGCTTGGAGTCCCCGCACGAAAAGAAAGAAATAGCCGAACTCCAAGATACTACATTCTTGCATCACGTGATTTTTGCCACGTGGAGCTTACATTAGAATGAATACCGAATATGGAAAGTGAAACTACAATTCGAAACATAAAGTCCGAAGGCACATAGAAGAAAAAGAAGGTTTTTTTTTTACAAAGGGTGCCGGGGTAATCTTCTCTGTGTTCATAATATACATGAAATATTTGCCACTGCCCCTTGTCTGTTCTATAAATTCTAACACTGAGTTTTCTATCTGTTGCATGCCAAGAAATCCTCTCTAAAAATTCCGGTGGACCTCCTACGGCACCTATTAGTTGTTAAAGATTTGATTTCATTCAACAAATTAATTTATGACCTGCATGTATGTGTCGCTTAGAACACGGCCATATACCAAATGGTCAATATTAATCATCCATGTAATTTGCATCTCAGCGATAAAATAATATGTTTGAAAGAACTATGCACTTGGCTACCTTTTTTTCTTCAATTCGTTTTTAAAACGTCTTGGTTTCTTCAATTTGAATAATAGAAAATAAAACTATATACCAAACGAAAACTGGATAAAGTGAGAAACAAGTTTCTTTCATTGGTGAAAATTACTGCTTCATTGCTTATCTCAGAGTTCGAACTCTACACGTGGTAGGTAGCTTGGTTCGACTCCAATCTTAATTGACTAAGATTGACAGTTTCCTTGTCGAAGGTCAGTGGTTCTCTCCGGGCGTCCCAGCTTTCTACACACAAAAAAGCTGTGCGCCAAGACATAGCAAATAATGATAAAAGTGGCGTTAAAGACCAACAATGAATACATCAATCATTGTATATCTTAGACGTTTCACACACATATCATAGTTTTGTTAAACACGAATCTATTTATTTGAAATTGAATTTGACAATAGCAATTTTCCCGCATCGTATAATGGTGAATCCGGATAACACTGTAATATGTGCCGCTGGACATGAACAAGCTTAACTTCTAATAATTTTTGAATAACTAGAAGAATAGATGAGTTTTAAAGCAGAACAATTTAAATTTTTGTCAGCTATTTTAGGGGAAAGCAATAGATAATGAGAAGATATTCAAGATTTCCAAGGATAAGGCAACATTGAAGGGGCCTGTCTTTAAAGGTTGGTGTGTCCATCATATTACATATGTGGCAACCTTTTGTTTAAGGCTTAAAACAAATTAAACTTTTCAAAGTTATTCAAGTTCCATTACTAACTTAATGTCGACACTTTATAATGTAGAATATCTATTTTAAACAGAAAAGGGTAATTTCTATTTCAAAAGATTGCAAAATTTCTGAGAATGAATAGAGCAGTCCCTATTCGAATGCAGCATTCGCTAACTTAGTAGACATGTCTTTGACAAGCAATACTTTGAACCATTGACAGTGTTTTTAACGATCCCATGCGCAAAAATGACAAAATTAAAAAACAGAGTACTGTCCCTGCTAACCTAAAGAGTGTAGGTTTCAGCTCGACAGTTCCCAATGAAGACATTTTTTTTTCAGTTAAAAAATTTGAGGTACATAGTCTACAAAATGAAACAAACGTTGAAAATCTGATGCTCGTCTTGGCGTATACTCAAGAATTTACTTATTCGGAACTGCTTAGACATGAAATGATGTCACAAGACACATGCAACCAGTCACGGCTTTTATAGAACGAGTTGCTCTTCATACACCTTTGACACATAGTCCCACAATGCCCTAATGTTCTAAAGCATAATACAAAATATCTTAAAGTCCAGTATAAAAGAAATAACATAACTAATAATTTTAACCAAAAAATTTGATATGAAAAAAACCACAGATATTAAAGTTTACATTCATTACAAATGACAGGAACTATATTTGTAGACAATCGATAACGAGCGACCAAACAGGTCATTTTTTGAAAATCAGATCATTTCGTCTTTTTCTATTTTGTTCTTTGAGTCTCATTTTTGCTTTTTTTTTACTTTATTATTCATGACATGAAACCTTAACTTCATGTTCTAAAACATGCACGTGTGCATTGTGATTCAATGAAAAAATATGGGGTAAACGTCAATGAGACAGCCACCTAGTGACAGAAATAACCAAAAGACATGTGCTCGGTTTGACGGTAAACCAGATATATGCGAGATTCCCTCACAGGAGAAAGGAAGAAAGACCATTCACAATTTGTCTTACATTTGTTTTTCTCTCTTTTTATTAAATAAAAAAAAAAAACCTTTCAAATGTTGAGTTCATATGATAATAATATTCCCTGTGGAACAACCCCACCCCCTTTCTTTTTTTTTGTGCTCTCCAATTTCAACCCTCAAATAAGGCTTTCCAATGTAATTAAAATTAAAACCTTGCTTTCTAACCAATCTATTCATGTACCGGACCGGGAACTTTCTTTATTCAATAAGAAAATCTACAGTGCCGTTATATAAATGCATGTTGTCTGCTTGGAGTCCCCGCACGAAAAGAAAGAAATAGCCTAACTCCAAGATACTACATTCTTGCATCACGTGATTTTTGCCACGTGGAGCTTACATTAGAATGAATACCGAATATGGAAAGTGAAACTACAATTCGAAACATAAAGTCCGAAGGCACATAGAAGAAAAAGAAGGTTTTTTTTTACAAAGGGTGCCGGGGTAATCTTCTCTGTGTTCATAATATACATGAAATATTTGCCACTGCCCCTTGTCTGTTCTATAAATTCTAACACTGAGTTTTCTATCTGTTGCATGCCAAGAAATCCTCTCTAAAAATTCCGGTGGACTTCCTACGGCACCTATTAGTTGTTAAAGATTTGATTTCATTCAACAAATTAATTTATGACCTGCATGTATGTGTCGCTTAGAACACGGCCATATACCAAATGGTCAATATTAATCATCCATGTAATTTGCTCTATGGGATGTTTGCAAAATTTCAACGGAGGCAATTTCTTGGCATGACGAGACAGCATCTCAGCGATAAAATAATATGTTTGAAAGAACTATGCACTTGGCTACCTTTTTTTCTTCAATTCGTTTTTAAAACGTCTTGGTTTCTTCAATTTGAATAATAGAAAATAAAACTATATACCAAACGAAAACTGGATAAAGTGAGAAACAAGTTTCTTTCATTGGTGAAAATTACTGCTTCATTGCTTATCTCAGAGTTCGAACTCTACACGTGGTAGGTAGCTTGGTTCGACTCCAATCTTAATTGACTAAGATTGACAGTTTCCTTGTCGAAGGTCAGTGGTTCTCTCCGGGCGTCCCAGCTTTCTACACACAAAAAAGCTGTGCGCCAAGACATAGCAAATAATGATAAAAGTGGCGTTAAAGACCAACAATGAATACATCAATCATTGTATATCTTAGACGTTTCACACACATATCATAGTTTTGTTAAACACGAATCTATTTATTTGAAATTGAATTTGACAATAGCAATTTTCCCGCATCGTATAATGGTGAATCCGGATAACACTGTAATATGTGCCGCTGGACATGAACAAGCTTAACTTCTAATAATTTTTGAATAACTAGAAGAATAGATGAGTTTTAAAGCAGAACAATTTAAATTTTTGTCAGCTATTTTAGGGGAAAGCAATAGATAATGAGAAGATATTCAAGATTTCCAAGGATAAGGCAACATTGAAGGGGCCTGTCTTTAAAGGTTGGTGTGTCCATCATATTACATATGTGGCAACCTTTTGTTTAAGGCTTAAAACAAATTAAACTTTTCAAAGTTATTCAAGTTCCATTACTAACTTAATGTCGACACTTTATAATGTAGAATATCTAGTTTAAACAGAAAAGGGTAATTTCTATTTCAAAAGATTGCAAAATTTCTGAGAATGAATAGAGCAGTCCCTATTCGAATGCAGCATTCGCTAACTTAGTAGACATGTCTTTGACAAGCAATACTTTGAACCATTGACAGTGTTTTTAACGATCCCATGCGCAAAAATGACAAAATTAAAAAACAGAGTACTGTCCCTGCTAACCTAAAGAGTGTAGGTTTCAGCTCGACAGTTCCCAATGAAGACATTTTTTTTTCAGTTAAAAAATTTGAGGTACATAGTCTACAAAATGAAACAAACGTTGAAAATCTGATGCTCGTCTTGGCGTATACTCAAGAATTTACTTATTCGGAACTGCTTAGACATGAAATGATGTCACAAGACACATGCAACCAGTCACGGCTTTTATAGAACGAGTTGCTCTTCATACACCATTGACACATAGTCCCACAATGCCCTAATGTTCTAAAGCATAATACAAAATATCTTAAAGTCCAGTATAAAAGAAATAACATAACTAATAATTTTAACCAAAAAATTTGATATGAAAAAAAACCACAGATATGAAAGTTTACATTCATTACAAATGACAGGAACTATATTTGTAGACAATCGATTACGAGCGACCAAACAGGTCATTTTTTGAAAATCAGATCATTTCGTCTTTTTCTATTTTGTTCTTTGAGTCTCATTTTTGCTTTTTTTTTACTTTATTATTCATGACATGAAACCTTAACTTCATGTTCTAAAACATGCACGTGTGCATTGTGATTCAATGAAAAAATATGGGGTAAACGTCAATGAGACAGCCACCTAGTGACAGAAATAACCAAAAGACATGTGCTCGGTTTGACGGTAAACCAGATATATGCGAGATTCCCTCACAGGAGAAAGGAAGAAAGACCATTCACAATTTGTCTTACATTTGTTTTTCTCTCTTTTTATTAAATAAAAAAAAAAACCTTTCAAATGTTGAGTTCATATGATAATAATATTCCCTGTGGAACAACCCCACCCCCTTTCTTTTTTTTTTGTGCTCTCCAATTTCAACCCTCAAATAAGGCTTTCCAATGTAATTAAAATTAAAACCTTGCTTTCTAACCAATCTATTCATGTACCGGACCGGGAACTTTCTTTATTCAATAAGAAAATCTACAGTGCCGTTATATAAATGCATGTTGTCTGCTTGGAGTCCCCGCACGAAAAGAAAGAAATAGCCTAACTCCAAGATACTACATTCTTGCATCACGTGATTTTTGCCACGTGGAGCTTACATTAGAATGAATACCGAATATGGAAAGTGAAACTACAATTCGAAACATAAAGTCCGAAGGCACATAGAAGAAAAAGAAGGTTTTTTTTTTACAAAGGGTGCCGGGGTAATCTTCTCTGTGTTCATAATATACATGAAATATTTGCCACTGCCCCTTGTCTGTTCTATAAATTCTAACACTGAGTTTTCTATCTGTTGCATGCCAAGAAATCCTCTCTAAAAATTCCGGTGGACCTCCTACGGCACCTATTAGTTGTTAAAGATTTGATTTCATTCAACAAATTAATTTATGACCTGCATGTATGTGTCGCTTAGAACACGGCCATATACCAAATGGTCAATATTAATCATCCATGTAATTTGCTCTATGGGATGTTTGCAAAATTTCAACGGAGGCAATTTCTTGGCATGACGAGACAGCATCTCAGCGATAAAATAATATGTTTGAAAGAACTATGCACTTGGCTACCTTTTTTTCTTCAATTCGTTTTTAAAACGTCTTGGTTTCTTCAATTTGAATAATAGAAAATAAAACTATATACCAAACGAAAACTGGATAAAGTGAGAAACAAGTTTCTTTCATTGGTGAAAATGACTGCTTCATTGCTTATCTCAGAGTTCGAACTCTACACGTGGTAGGTAGCTTGGTTCGACTCCAATCTTAATTGACTAAGATTGACAGTTTCCTTGTCGAAGGTCAGTGGTTCTCTCCGGGCGTCCCAGCTTTCTACACACAAAAAAGCTGTGCGCCAAGACATAGCAAATAATGATAAAAGTGGCGTTAAAGACCAACAATGAATACATCAATCATTGTATATCTTAGACGTTTCACACACATATCATAGTTTTGTTAAACACGAATCTATTTATTTGAAATTGAATTTGACAATAGCAATTTTCCCGCATCGTATAATGGTGAATCCGGATAACACTGTAATATGTGCCGCTGGACATGAACAAGCTTAACTTCTAATAATTTTTGAATAACTAGAAGAATAGATGAGTTTTAAAGCAGAACAATTTAAATTTTTGTCAGCTATTTTAGGGGAAAGCAATAGATAATGAGAAGATATTCAAGATTTCCAAGGATAAGGCAACATTGAAGGGGCCTGTCTTTAAAGGTTGGTGTGTCCATCATATTACATATGTGGCAACCTTTTGTTTAAGGCTTAAAACAAATTAAACTTTTCAAAGTTATTCAAGTTCCATTACTAACTTAATGTCGACACTTTATAATGTAGAATATCTATTTTAAACAGAAAAGGGTAATTTCTATTTCAAAAGATTGCAAAATTTCTGAGAATGAATAGAGCAGTCCCTATTCGAATGCAGCATTCGCTAACTTAGTAGACATGTCTTTGACAAGCAATACTTTGAACCATTGACAGTGTTTTTAACGATCCCATGCGCAAAAATGACAAAATTAAAAAACAGAGTACTGTCCCTGCTAACCTAAAGAGTGTAGGTTTCAGCTCGACAGTTCCCAATGAAGACATTTTTTTTTCAGTTAAAAAATTTGAGGTACATAGTCTACAAAATGAAACAAACGTTGAAAATCTGATGCTCGTCTTGGCGTATACTCAAGAATTTACTTATTCGGAACTGCTTAGACATGAAATGATGTCACAAGACACATGCAACCAGTCACGGCTTTTATAGAACGAGTTGCTCTTCATACACCTTTGACACATAGTCCCACAATGCCCTAATGTTCTAAAGCATAATACAAAATATCTTAAAGTCCAGTATAAAAGAAATAACATAACTAATAATTTTAACCAAAAAATTTGATATGAAAAAAAACCACAGATATTAAAGTTTACATTCATTACAAATGACAGGAACTATATTTGTAGACAATCGATTACGAGCGACCAAACAGGTCATTTTTTGAAAATCAGATCATTTCGTCTTTTTCTATTTTGTTCTTTGAGTCTCATTTTTGCTTTTTTTTTACTTTATTATTCATGACATGAAACCTTAACTTCATGTTCTAAATCATGTACGTGTGCATTGTGATTCAATGAAAAAATATGGGGTAAACGTCAATGAGACAGCCACCTAGTGACAGAAATAACCAAAAGACATGTGCTCGGTTTGACGGTAAACCAGATATATGCGAGATTCCCTCACAGGAGAAAGGAAGAAAGACCATTCACAATTTGTCTTACATTTGTTTTTCTCTCTTTTTATTAAATAAAAAAAAAAAACCTTTCAAATGTTGAGTTCATATGATAATAATATTCCCTGTGGAACAACCCCACCCCCTTTCTTTTTTTTTGTGCTCTCCAATTTCAACCCTCAAATAAGGCTTTCCAATGTAATTAAAATTAAAACCTTGCTTTCTAACCAATCTATTCATGTACCGGACTGGGAACTTTCTTTATTCAATAAGAAAATCTACAGTGCCGTTATATAAATGCATGTTGTCTGCTTGGAGTCCCCGCACGAAAAGAAAGAAATAGCCTAACTCCAAGATACTACATTCTTGCATCACGTGATTTTTGCCACGTGGAGCTTACATTAGAATGAATACCGAATATGGAAAGTGAAACTACAATTTGAAACATAAAGTCCGAAGGCACATAGAAGAAAAAGAAGGTTTTTTTTTTACAAAGGGTGCCGGGGTAATCTTCTCTGTGTTCATAATATACATGAAATATTTGCCACTGCCCCTTGTCTGTTCTATAAATTCTAACACTGAGTTTTCTATCTGTTGCATGCCAAGAAATCCTCTCTAAAAATTCCGGTGGACTTCCTACGGCACCTATTAGTTGTTAAAGATTTGATTTCATTCAACAAATTAATTTATGACCTGCATGTATGTGTCGCTTAGAACACGGCCATATACCAAATGGTCAATATTAATCATCCATGTAATTTGCTCTATGGGATGTTTGCAAAATTTCAACGGAGGCAATTTCTTGGCATGACGAGACAGCATCTCAGCGATAAAATAATATGTTTGAAAGAACTATGCACTTGGCTACCTTTTTTTCTTCAATTCGTTTTTAAAACGTCTTGGTTTCTTCAATTTGAATAATAGAAAATAAAACTATATACCAAACGAAAACTGGATAAAGTGAGAAACAAGTTTCTTTCATTGGTGAAAATTACTGCTTCATTGCTTATCTCAGAGTTCGAACTCTACACGTGGTAGGTAGCTTGGTTCGACTCCAATCTTAATTGACTAAGATTGACAGTTTCCTTGTCGAAGGTCAGTGGTTCTCTCCGGGCGTCCCAGCTTTCTACACACAAAAAAGCTGTGCGCCAAGACATAGCAAATAATGATAAAAGTGGCGTTAAAGACCAACAATGAATACATCAATCATTGTATATCTTAGACGTTTCACACACATATCATAGTTTTGTTAAACACGAATCTATTTATTTGAAATTGAATTTGACAATAGCAATTTTCCCGCATCGTATAATGGTGAATCCGGATAACACTGTAATATGTGCCGCTGGACATGAACAAGCTTAACTTCTAATAATTTTTGAATAACTAGAAGAATAGATGAGTTTTAAAGCAGAACAATTTAAATTTTTGTCAGCTATTTTAGGGGAAAGCAATAGATAATGAGAAGATATTCAAGATTTCCAAGGATAAGGCAACATTGAAGGGGCCTGTCTTTAAAGGTTGGTGTGTCCATCATATTACATATGTGGCAACCTTTTGTTTAAGGCTTAAAACAAATTAAACTTTTCAAAGTTATTCAAGTTCCATTACTAACTTAATGTCGACACTTTATAATGTAGAATATCTATTTTAAACAGAAAAGGGTAATTTCTATTTCAAAAGATTGCAAAATTTCTGAGAATGAATAGAGCAGTCCCTATTCGAATGCAGCATTCGCTAACTTAGTAGACATGTCTTTGACAAGCAATACTTTGAACCATTGACAGTGTTTTTAACGATCCCATGCGCAAAAATGACAAAATTAAAAAACAGAGTACTGTCCCTGCTAACCTAAAGAGTGTAGGTTTCAGCTCGACAGTTCCCAATGAAGACATTTTTTTTTCAGTTAAAAAATTTGAGGTACATAGTCTACAAAATGAAACAAACGTTGAAAATCTGATGCTCGTCTTGGCGTATACTCAAGAATTTACTTATTCGGAACTGCTTAGACATGAAATGATGTCACAAGACACATGCAACCAGTCACGGCTTTTATAGAACGAGTTGCTCTTTATACACCTTTGACACATAGTCCCACAATGCCCTAATGTTCTAAAGCATAATACAAAATATCTTAAAGTCCAGTATAAAAGAAATAACATAACTAATAATTTTAACCAAAAAATTTGATATGAAAAAAAACCACAGATATTAAAGTTTACATTCATTACAAATGACAGGAACTATATTTGTAGACAATCGATTACGAGCGACCAAACAGGTCATTTTTTGAAAATCAGATCATTTCGTCTTTTTCTATTTTGTTCTTTGAGTCTCATTTTTGCTTTTTTTTTACTTTATTATTCATGACATGAAACCTTAACTTCATGTTCTAAATCATGTACGTGTGCATTGTGATTCAATGAAAAAATATGGGGTAAACGTCAATGAGACAGCCACCTAGTGACAGAAATAACCAAAAGACATGTGCTCGGTTTGACGGTAAACCAGATATATGCGAGATTCCCTCACAGGAGAAAGGAAGAAAGACCATTCACAATTTGTCTTACATTTGTTTTTCTCTCTTTTTATTAAATAAAAAAAAAAACCTTTCAAATGTTGAGTTCATATGATAATAATATTCCCTGTGGAACAACCCCACCCCCTTTCTTTTTTTTTGTGCTCTCCAATTTCAACCCTCAAATAAGGCTTTCCAATGTAATTAAAATTAAAACCTTGCTTTCTAACCAATCTATTCATGTACCGGACCGGGAACTTTCTTTATTCAATAAGAAAATCTACAGTGCCGTTATATAAATGCATGTTGTCTGCTTGGAGTCCCCGCACGAAAAGAAAGAAATAGCCTAACTCCAAGATACTACATTCTTGCATCACGTGATTTTTGCCACGTGGAGCTTACATTAGAATGAATACCGAATATGGAAAGTGAAACTACAATTCGAAACATAAAGTCCGAAGGCACATAGAAGAAAAAGAAGGTTTTTTTTTACAAAGGGTGCCGGGGTAATCTTCTCTGTGTTCATAATATACATGAAATATTTGCCACTGCCCCTTGTCTGTTCTATAAATTCTAACACTGAGTTTTCTATCTGTTGCATGCCAAGAAATCCTCTCTAAAAATTCCGGTGGACCTCCTACGGCACCTATTAGTTGTTAAAGATTTGATTTCATTCAACAAATTAATTTATGACCTGCATGTATGTGTCGCTTAGAACACGGCCATATACCAAATGGTCAATATTAATCATCCATGTAATTTGCTCTATGGGATGTTTGCAAAATTTCAACGGAGGCAATTTCTTGGCATGACGAGACAGCATCTCAGCGATAAAATAATATGTTTGAAAGAACTATGCACTTGGCTACCTTTTTTTCTTCAATTCGTTTTTAAAACGTCTTGGTTTCTTCAATTTGAATAATAGAAAATAAAACTATATACCAAACGAAAACTGGATAAAGTGAGAAACAAGTTTCTTTCATTGGTGAAAATTACTGCTTCATTGCTTATCTCAGAGTTCGAACTCTACACGTGGTAGGTAGCTTGGTTCGACTCCAATCTTAATTGACTAAGATTGACAGTTTCCTTGTCGAAGGTCAGTGGTTCTCTCCGGGCGTCCCAGCTTTCTACACACAAAAAAGCTGTGCGCCAAGACATAGCAAATAATGATAAAAGTGGCGTTAAAGACCAACAATGAATACATCAATCATTGTATATCTTAGACGTTTCACACACATATCATAGTTTTGTTAAACACGAATCTATTTATTTGAAATTGAATTTGACAATAGCAATTTTCCCGCATCGTATAATGGTGAATCCGGATAACACTGTAATGTGTGCCGCTGGACATGAACAAGCTTAACTTCTAATAATTTTTTGAATAACTAGAAGAATAGATGAGTTTTAAAGCAGAACAATTTAAATTTTTGTCAGCTATTTTAGGGGAAAGCAATAGATAATGAGAAGATATTCAAGATTTCCAAGGATAAGGCAACATTGAAGGGGCCTGTCTTTAAAGGTTGGTGTGTCCATCATATTACATATGTGGCAACCTTTTGTTTAAGGCTTAAAAAAAATTAAACTTTTCAAAGTTATTCAAGTTCCATTACTAATTTAATGTCGACACTTTATAATGTAGAATATCTATTTTAAACAGAAAAGGGTAATTTCTATTTCAAAAGATTGCAAAATTTCTGAGAATGAATAGAGCAGTCCCTATTCGAATGCAGCATTCGCTAACTTAGTAGACATGTCTTTGACAAGCAATACTTTGAACCATTGACAGTGTTTTTAACGATCCCATGCGCAAAAATGACAAAATTAAAAAACAGAGTACTGTCCCTGCTAACCTAAAGAGTGTAGGTTTCAGCTCGACAGTTCCCAATGAAGACATTTTTTTTTCAGTTAAAAAATTTGAGGTACATAGTCTACAAAATGAAACAAACGTTGAAAATCTGATGCTCGTCTTGGCGTATACTCAAGAATTTACTTATTCGGAACTGCTTAGACATGAAATGATGTCACAAGACACATGCAACCAGTCACGGCTTTTATAGAACGAGTTGCTCTTCATACACCTTTGACACATAGTCCCACAATGCCCTAATGTTCTAAAGCATAATACAAAATATCTTAAAGTCCAGTATAAAAGAAATAACATAACTAATAATTTTAACCAAAAAATTTGATATGAAAAAAAACCACAGATATTAAAGTTTACATTCATTACAAATGACAGGAACTATATTTGTAGACAATCGATTACGAGCGACCAAACAGGTCATTTTTTGAAAATCAGATCATTTCGTCTTTTTCTATTTTGTTCTTTGAGTCTCATTTTTGCTTTTTTTTTACTTTATTATTCATGACATGAAACCTTAACTTCATGTTCTAAATCATGTACGTGTGCATTGTGATTCAATGAAAAAATATGGGGTAAACGTCAATGAGACAGCCACCTAGTGACAGAAATAACCAAAAGACATGTGCTCGGTTTGACGGTAAACCAGATATATGCGAGATTCCCTCACAGGAGAAAGGAAGAAAGACCATTCACAATTTGTCTTACATTTGTTTTTCTCTCTTTTTATTAAATAAAAAAAAAAAACCTTTCAAATGTTGAGTTCATATGATAATAATATTCCCTGTGGAACAACCCCACCCCCTTTCTTTTTTTTTGTGCTCTCCAATTTCAACCCTCAAATAAGGCTTTCCAATGTAATTAAAATTAAAACCTTGCTTTCTAACCAATCTATTCATGTACCGGACCGGGAACTTTCTTTATTCAATAAGAAAATCTACAGTGCCGTTATATAAATGCATGTTGTCTGCTTCGAGTCCCCGCACGAAAAGAAAGAAATAGCCTAACTCCAAGATACTACATTCTTGCATCACGTGATTTTTGCCACGTGGAGCTTACATTAGAATGAATACCGAATATGGAAAGTGAAACTACAATTCGAAACATAAAGTCCGAAGGCACATAGAAGAAAAAGAAGGTTTTTTTTTTTACAAAGGGTGCCGGGGTAATCTTCTCTGTGTTCATAATATACATGAAATATTTGCCACTGCCCCTTGTCTGTTCTATAAATTCTAACACTGAGTTTTCTATCTGTTGCATGCCAAGAAATCCTCTCTAAAAATTCCGGTGGACCTCCTACGGCACCTATTAGTTGTTAAAGATTTGATTTCATTCAACAAATTAATTTATGACCTGCATGTATGTGTCGCTTAGAACACGGCCATATACCAAATGGTCAATATTAATCATCCATGTAATTTGCTCTATGGGATGTTTGCAAAATTTCAACGGAGGCAATTTCTTGGCATGACGAGACAGCATCTCAGCGATAAAATAATATGTTTGAAAGAACTATGCACTTGGCTACCTTTTTTTCTTCAATTCGTTTTTAAAACGTCTTGGTTTCTTCAATTTGAATAATAGAAAATAAAACTATATACCAAACGAAAACTGGATAAAGTGAGAAACAAGTTTCTTTCATTGGTGAAAATTACTGCTTCATTGCTTATCTCAGAGTTCGAACTCTACACGTGGTAGGTAGCTTGGTTCGACTCCAATCTTAATTGACTAAGATTGACAGTTTCCTTGTCGAAGGTCAGTGGTTCTCTCCGGGCGTCCCAGCTTTCTACACACAAAAAAGCTGTGCGCCAAGACATAGCAAATAATGATAAAAGTGGCGTTAAAGACCAACAATGAATACATCAATCATTGTATATCTTAGACGTTTCACACACATATCATAGTTTTGTTAAACACGAATCTATTTATTTGAAATTGAATTTGACAATAGCAATTTTCCCGCATCGTATAATGGTGAATCCGGATAACACTGTAATGTGTGCCGCTGGACATGAACAAGCTTAACTTCTAATAATTTTTTGAATAACTAGAAGAATAGATGAGTTTTAAAGCAGAACAATTTAAATTTTTGTCAGCTATTTTAGGGGAAAGCAATAGATAATGAGAAGATATTCAAGATTTCCAAGGATAAGGCAACATTGAAGGGGCCTGTCTTTAAAGGTTGGTGTGTCCATCATATTACATATGTGGCAACCTTTTGTTTAAGGCTTAAAAAAAATTAAACTTTTCAAAGTTATTCAAGTTCCATTACTAATTTAATGTCGACACTTTATAATGTAGAATATCTATTTTAAACAGAAAAGGGTAATTTCTATTTCAAAAGATTGCAAAATTTCTGAGAATGAATAGAGCAGTCCCTATTCGAATGCAGCATTCGCTAACTTAGTAGACATGTCTTTGACAAGCAATACTTTGAACCATTGACAGTGTTTTTAACGATCCCATGCGCAAAAATGACAAAATTAAAAAACAGAGTACTGTCCCTGCTAACCTAAAGAGTGTAGGTTTCAGCTCGACAGTTCCCAATGAAGACATTTTTTTTTCAGTTAAAAAATTTGAGGTACATAGTCTACAAAATGAAACAAACGTTGAAAATCTGATGCTCGTCTTGGCGTATACTCAAGAATTTACTTATTCGGAACTGCTTAGACATGAAATGATGTCACAAGACACATGCAACCAGTCACGGCTTTTATAGAACGAGTTGCTCTTCATACACCTTTGACACATAGTCCCACAATGCCCTAATGTTCTAAAGCATAATACAAAATATCTTAAAGTCCAGTATAAAAGAAATAACATAACTAATAATTTTAACCAAAAAATTTGATATGAAAAAAAACCACAGATATTAAAGTTTACATTCATTACAAATGACAGGAACTATATTTGTAGACAATCGATTACGAGCGACCAAACAGGTCATTTTTTGAAAATCAGATCATTTCGTCTTTTTCTATTTTGTTCTTTGAGTCTCATTTTTGCTTTTTTTTTACTTTATTATTCATGACATGAAACCTTAACTTCATGTTCTAAATCATGTACGTGTGCATTGTGATTCAATGAAAAAATATGGGGTAAACGTCAATGAGACAGCCACCTAGTGACAGAAATAACCAAAAGACATGTGCTCGGTTTGACGGTAAACCAGATATATGCGAGATTCCCTCACAGGAGAAAGGAAGAAAGACCATTCACAATTTGTCTTACATTTGTTTTTCTCTCTTTTTATTAAATAAAAAAAAAAAACCTTTCAAATGTTGAGTTCATATGATAATAATATTCCCTGTGGAACAACCCCACCCCCTTTCTTTTTTTTGTGCTCTCCAATTTCAACCCTCAAATAAGGCTTTCCAATGTAATTAAAATTAAAACCTTGCTTTCTAACCAATCTATTCATGTACCGGACCGGGAACTTTCTTTATTCAATAAGAAAATCTACAGTGCCGTTATATAAATGCATGTTGTCTGCTTGGAGTCCCCGCACGAAAAGAAAGAAATAGCCTAACTCCAAGATACTACATTCTTGCATCACGTGATTTTTGCCACGTGGAGCTTACATTAGAATGAATACCGAATATGGAAAGTGAAACTACAATTCGAAACATAAAGTCCGAAGGCACATAGAAGAAAAAGAAGGTTTTTTTTTTTACAAAGGGTGCCGGGGTAATCTTCTCTGTGTTCATAATATACATGAAATATTTGCCACTGCCCCTTGTCTGTTCTATAAATTCTAACACTGAGTTTTCTATCTGTTGCATGCCAAGAAATCCTCTCTAAAAATTCCGGTGGACCTCCTACGGCACCTATTAGTTGTTAAAGATTTGATTTCATTCAACAAATTAATTTATGACCTGCATGTATGTGTCGCTTAGAACACGGCCATATACCAAATGGTCAATATTAATCATCCATGTAATTTGCTCTATGGGATGTTTGCAAAATTTCAACGGAGGCAATTTCTTGGCATGACGAGACAGCATCTCAGCGATAAAATAATATGTTTGAAAGAACTATGCACTTGGCTACCTTTTTTTCTTCAATTCGTTTTTAAAACGTCTTGGTTTCTTCAATTTGAATAATAGAAAATAAAACTATATACCAAACGAAAACTGGATAAAGTGAGAAACAAGTTTCTTTCATTGGTGAAAATTACTGCTTCATTGCTTATCTCAGAGTTCGAACTCTACACGTGGTAGGTAGCTTGGTTCGACTCCAATCTTAATTGACTAAGATTGACAGTTTCCTTGTCGAAGGTCAGTGGTTCTCTCCGGGCGTCCCAGCTTTCTACACACAAAAAAGCTGTGCGCCAAGACATAGCAAATAATGATAAAAGTGGCGTTAAAGACCAACAATGAATACATCAATCATTGTATATCTTAGACGTTTCACACACATATCATAGTTTTGTTAAACACGAATCTATTTATTTGAAATTGAATTTGACAATAGCAATTTTCCCGCATCGTATAATGGTGAATCCGGATAACACTGTAATGTGTGCCGCTGGACATGAACAAGCTTAACTTCTAATAATTTTTTGAATAACTAGAAGAATAGATGAGTTTTAAAGCAGAACAATTTAAATTTTTGTCAGCTATTTTAGGGGAAAGCAATAGATAATGAGAAGATATTCAAGATTTCCAAGGATAAGGCAACATTGAAGGGGCCTGTCTTTAAAGGTTGGTGTGTCCATCATATTACATATGTGGCAACCTTTTGTTTAAGGCTTAAAAAAAATTAAACTTTTCAAAGTTATTCAAGTTCCATTACTAATTTAATGTCGACACTTTATAATGTAGAATATCTATTTTAAACAGAAAAGGGTAATTTCTATTTCAAAAGATTGCAAAATTTCTGAGAATGAATAGAGCAGTCCCTATTCGAATGCAGCATTCGCTAACTTAGTAGACATGTCTTTGACAAGCAATACTTTGAACCATTGACAGTGTTTTTAACGATCCCATGCGCAAAAATGACAAAATTAAAAAACAGAGTACTGTCCCTGCTAACCTAAAGAGTGTAGGTTTCAGCTCGACAGTTCCCAATGAAGACATTTTTTTTTCAGTTAAAAAATTTGAGGTACATAGTCTACAAAATGAAACAAACGTTGAAAATCTGATGCTCGTCTTGGCGTATACTCAAGAATTTACTTATTCGGAACTGCTTAGACATGAAATGATGTCACAAGACACATGCAACCAGTCACGGCTTTTATAGAACGAGTTGCTCTTCATACACCTTTGACACATAGTCCCACAATGCCCTAATGTTCTAAAGCATAATACAAAATATCTTAAAGTCCAGTATAAAAGAAATAACATAACTAATAATTTTAACCAAAAAATTTGATATGAAAAAAAACCACAGATATTAAAGTTTACATTCATTACAAATGACAGGAACTATATTTGTAGACAATCGATTACGAGCGACCAAACAGGTCATTTTTTGAAAATCAGATCATTTCGTCTTTTTCTATTTTGTTCTTTGAGTCTCATTTTTGCTTTTTTTTTACTTTATTATTCATGACATGAAACCTTAACTTCATGTTCTAAATCATGTACGTGTGCATTGTGATTCAATGAAAAAATATGGGGTAAACGTCAATGAGACAGCCACCTAGTGACAGAAATAACCAAAAGACATGTGCTCGGTTTGACGGTAAACCAGATATATGCGAGATTCCCTCACAGGAGAAAGGAAGAAAGACCATTCACAATTTGTCTTACATTTGTTTTTCTCTCTTTTTATTAAATAAAAAAAAAAAACCTTTCAAATGTTGAGTTCATATGATAATAATATTCCCTGTGGAACAACCCCACCCCCTTTCTTTTTTTTGTGCTCTCCAATTTCAACCCTCAAATAAGGCTTTCCAATGTAATTAAAATTAAAACCTTGCTTTCTAACCAATCTATTCATGTACCGGACCGGGAACTTTCTTTATTCAATAAGAAAATCTACAGTGCCGTTATATAAATGCATGTTGTCTGCTTGGAGTCCCCGCACGAAAAGAAAGAAATAGCCTAACTCCAAGATACTACATTCTTGCATCACGTGATTTTTGCCACGTGGAGCTTACATTAGAATGAATACCGAATATGGAAAGTGAAACTACAATTCGAAACATAAAGTCCGAAGGCACATAGAAGAAAAAGAAGGGTTTTTTTTTTACAAAGGGTGCCGGGGTAATCTTCTCTGTGTTTATAATATACATGAAATATTTGCCACTGCCCCTTGTCTGTTCTATAAATTCTAACACTGAGTTTTCTATCTGTTGCATGCCAAGAAATCCTCTCTAAAAATTCCGGTGGACTTCCTACGGCACCTATTAGTTGTTAAAGATTTGATTTCATTCAACAAATTAATTTATGACCTGCATGTATGTGTCGCTTAGAACACGGCCATATACCAAATGGTCAATATTAATCATCCATGTAATTTGCTCTATGGGATGTTTGCAAAATTTCAACGGAGGCAATTTCTTGGCATGACGAGACAGCATCTCAGCGATAAAATAATATGTTTGAAAGAACTATGCACTTGGCTACCTTTTTTTCTTCAATTCGTTTTTAAAACGTCTTGGTTTCTTCAATTTGAATAATAGAAAATAAAACTATATACCAAACGAAAACTGGATAAAGTGAGAAACAAGTTTCTTTCATTGGTGAAAATTACTGCTTCATTGCTTATCTCAGAGTTCGAACTCTACACGTGGTAGGTAGCTTGGTTCGACTCCAATCTTAATTGACTAAGATTGACAGTTTCCTTGTCGAAGGTCAGTGGTTCTCTCCGGGCGTCCCAGCTTTCTACACACAAAAAAGCTGTGCGCCAAGACATAGCAAATAATGATAAAAGTGGCGTTAAAGACCAACAATGAATACATCAATCATTGTATATCTTAGACGTTTCACACACATATCATAGTTTTGTTAAACACGAATCTATTTATTTGAAATTGAATTTGACAATAGCAATTTTCCCGCATCGTATAATGGTGAATCCGGATAACACTGTAATATGTGCCGCTGGACATGAACAAGCTTAACTTCTAATAATTTTTGAATAACTAGAAGAATAGATGAGTTTTAAAGCAGAACAATTTAAATTTTTGTCAGCTATTTTAGGGGAAAGCAATAGATAATGAGAAGATATTCAAGATTTCCAAGGATAAGGCAACATTGAAGGGGCCTGTCTTTAAAGGTTGGTGTGTCCATCATATTACATATGTGGCAACCTTTTGTTTAAGGCTTAAAACAAATTAAACTTTTCAAAGTTATTCAAGTTCCATTACTAACTTAATGTCGACACTTTATAATGTAGAATATCTATTTTAAACAGAAAAGGGTAATTTCTATTTCAAAAGATTGCAAAATTTCTGAGAATGAATAGAGCAGTCCCTATTCGAATGCAGCATTCGCTAACTTAGTAGACATGTCTTTGACAAGCAATACTTTGAACCATTGACAGTGTTTTTAACGATCCCATGCGCAAAAATGACAAAATTAAAAAACAGAGTACTGTCCCTGCTAACCTAAAGAGTGTAGGTTTCAGCTCGACAGTTCCCAATGAAGACATTTTTTTTTCAGTTAAAAAATTTGAGGTACATAGTCTACAAAATGAAACAAACGTTGAAAATCTGATGCTCGTCTTGGCGTATACTCAAGAATTTACTTATTCGGAACTGCTTAGACATGAAATGATGTCACAAGACACATGCAACCAGTCACGGCTTTTATAGAACGAGTTGCTCTTCATACACCTTTGACACATAGTCCCACAATGCCCTAATGTTCTAAAGCATAATACAAAATATCTTAAAGTCCAGTATAAAAGAAATAACATAACTAATAATTTTAACCAAAAAATTTGATATGAAAAAAAACCACAGATATTAAAGTTTACATTCATTACAAATGACAGGAACTATATTTGTAGACAATCGATTACGATCGACCAAACAGGTCATTTTTTGAAAATCAGATCATTTCGTCTTTTTCTATTTTGTTCTTTGAGTCTCATTTTTGCTTTTTTTTTTACTTTATTATTCATGACATGAAACCTTAACTTCATGTTCTAAATCATGTACGTGTGCATTGTGATTCAATGAAAAAATATGGGGTAAACGTCAATGAGACAGCCACCTAGTGACAGAAATAACCAAAAGACATGTGCTCGGTTTGACGGTAAACCAGATATATGCGAGATTCCCTCACAGGAGAAAGGAAGAAAGACCATTCACAATTTGTCTTACATTTGTTTTTCTCTCTTTTTATTAAATAAAAAAAAAAACCTTTCAAATGTTGAGTTCATATGATAATAATATTCCCTGTGGAACAACCCCACCCCCTTTCTTTTTTTTTGTGCTCTCCAATTTCAACCCTCAAATAAGGCTTTCCAATGTAATTAAAATTAAAACCTTGCTTTCTAACCAATCTATTCATGTACCGGACCGGGAACTTTCTTTATTCAATAAGAAAATCTACAGTGCCGTTATATAAATGCATGTTGTCTGCTTGGAGTCCCCGCACGAAAAGAAAGAAATAGCCTAACTCCAAGATACTACATTCTTGCATCACGTGATTTTTGCCACGTGGAGCTTACATTAGAATGAATACCGAATATGGAAAGTGAAACTACAATTCGAAACATAAAGTCCGAAGGCACATAGAAGAAAAAGAAGGTTTTTTTTTTTACAAAGGGTGCCGGGGTAATCTTCTCTGTGTTCATAATATACATGAAATATTTGCCACTGCCCCTTGTCTGTTCTATAAATTCTAACACTGAGTTTTCTATCTGTTGCATGCCAAGAAATCCTCTCTAAAAATTCCGGTGGACTTCCTACGGCACCTATTAGTTGTTAAAGATTTGATTTCATTCAACAAATTAATTTATGACCTGCATGTATGTGTCGCTTAGAACACGGCCATATACCAAATGGTCAATATTAATCATCCATGTAATTTGCTCTATGGGATGTTTGCAAAATTTCAACGGAGGCAATTTCTTGGCATGACGAGACAGCATCTCAGCGATAAAATAATATGTTTGAAAGAACTATGCACTTGGCTACCTTTTTTTCTTCAATTCGTTTTTAAAACGTCTTGGTTTCTTCAATTTGAATAATAGAAAATAAAACTATATACCAAACGAAAACTGGATAAAGTGAGAAACAAGTTTCTTTCATTGGTGAAAATTACTGCTTCATTGCTTATCTCAGAGTTCGAACTCTACACGTGGTAGGTAGCTTGGTTCGACTCCAATCTTAATTGACTAAGATTGACAGTTTCCTTGTCGAAGGTCAGTGGTTCTCTCCGGGCGTCCCAGCTTTCTACACACAAAAAAGCTGTGCGCCAAGACATAGCAAATAATGATAAAAGTGGCGTTAAAGACCAACAATGAATACATCAATCATTGTATATCTTAGACGTTTCACACACATATCATAGTTTTGTTAAACACGAATCTATTTATTTGAAATTGAATTTGACAATAGCAATTTTCCCGCATCGTATAATGGTGAATCCGGATAACACTGTAATATGTGCCGCTGGACATGAACAAGCTTAACTTCTAATAATTTTTGAATAACTAGAAGAATAGATGAGTTTTAAAGCAGAACAATTTAAATTTTTGTCAGCTATTTTAGGGGAAAGCAATAGATAATGAGAAGATATTCAAGATTTCCAAGGATAAGGCAACATTGAAGGGGCCTGTCTTTAAAGGTTGGTGTGTCCATCATATTACATATGTGGCAACCTTTTGTTTAAGGCTTAAAACAAATTAAACTTTTCAAAGTTATTCAAGTTCCATTACTAACTTAATGTCGACACTTTATAATGTAGAATATCTATTTTAAACAGAAAAGGGTAATTTCTATTTCAAAAGATTGCAAAATTTCTGAGAATGAATAGAGCAGTCCCTATTCGAATGCAGCATTCGCTAACTTAGTAGACATGTCTTTGACAAGCAATACTTTGAACCATTGACAGTGTTTTTAACGATCCCATGCGCAAAAATGACAAAATTAAAAAACAGAGTACTGTCCCTGCTAACCTAAAGAGTGTAGGTTTCAGCTCGACAGTTCCCAATGAAGACATTTTTTTTCAGTTAAAAAATTTGAGGTACATAGTCTACAAAATGAAACAAACGTTGAAAATCTGATGCTCGTCTTGGCGTATACTCAAGAATTTACTTATTCGGAACTGCTTAGACATGAAATGATGTCACAAGACACATGCAACCAGTCACGGCTTTTATAGAACGAGTTGCTCTTCATACACCTTTGACACATAGTCCCACAATGCCCTAATGTTCTAAAGCATAATACAAAATATCTTAAAGTCCAGTATAAAAGAAATAACATAACTAATAATTTTAACCAAAAAATTTGATATGAAAAAAATCCACAGATATTAAAGTTTACATTCATTACAAATGACAGGAACTATATTTGTAGACAATCGATTACGATCGACCAAACAGGTCATTTTTTGAAAATCAGATCATTTCGTCTTTTTCTATTTTGTTCTTTGAGTCTCATTTTTGCTTTTTTTTTACTTTATTATTCATGACATGAAACCTTAACTTCATGTTCTAAATCATGTACGTGTGCATTGTGATTCAATGAAAAAATATGGGGTAAACGTCAATGAGACAGCCACCTAGTGACAGAAATAACCAAAAGACATGTGCTCGGTTTGACGGTAAACCAGATATATGCGAGATTCCCTCACAGGAGAAAGGAAGAAAGACCATTCACAATTTGTCTTACATTTGTTTTTCTCTCTTTTTATTAAATAAAAAAAAAAAACCTTTCAAATGTTGAGTTCATATGATAATAATATTCCCTGTGGAACAACCCCACCCCCTTTCTTTTTTTTTGTGCTCTCCAATTTCAACCCTCAAATAAGGCTTTCCAATGTAATTAAAATTAAAACCTTGCTTTCTAACCAATCTATTCATGTACCGGACCGGGAACTTTCTTTATTCAATAAGAAAATCTACAGTGCCGTTATATAAATGCATGTTGTCTGCTTGGAGTCCCCGCACGAAAAGAAAGAAATAGCCTAACTCCAAGATACTACATTCTTGCATCACGTGATTTTTGCCACGTGGAGCTTACATTAGAATGAATACCGAATATGGAAAGTGAAACTACAATTCGAAACATAAAGTCCGAAGGCACATAGAAGAAAAAGAAGGTTTTTTTTTTACAAAGGGTGCCGGGGTAATCTTCTCTGTGTTCATAATATACATGAAATATTTGCCACTGCCCCTTGTCTGTTCTATAAATTCTAACACTGAGTTTTCTATCTGTTGCATGCCAAGAAATCCTCTCTAAAAATTCCGGTGGACTTCCTACGGCACCTATTAGTTGTTAAAGATTTGATTTCATTCAACAAATTAATTTATGACCTGCATGTATGTGTCGCTTAGAACACGGCCATATACCAAATGGTCAATATTAATCATCCATGTAATTTGCTCTATGGGATGTTTGCAAAATTTCAACGGAGGCAATTTCTTGGCATGACGAGACAGCATCTCAGCGATAAAATAATATGTTTGAAAGAACTATGCACTTGGCTACCTTTTTTTCTTCAATTCGTTTTTAAAACGTCTTGGTTTCTTCAATTTGAATAATAGAAAATAAAACTATATACCAAACGAAAACTGGATAAAGTGAGAAACAAGTTTCTTTCATTGGTGAAAATTACTGCTTCATTGCTTATCTCAGAGTTCGAACTCTACACGTGGTAGGTAGCTTGGTTCGACTCCAATCTTAATTGACTAAGATTGACAGTTTCCTTGTCGAAGGTCAGTGGTTCTCTCCGGGCGTCCCAGCTTTCTACACACAAAAAAGCTGTGCGCCAAGACATAGCAAATAATGATAAAAGTGGCGTTAAAGACCAACAATGAATGCATCAATCATTGTATATCTTAGACGTTTCACACACATATCATAGTTTTGTTAAACACGAATCTATTTATTTGAAATTGAATTTGACAATAGCAATTTTCCCGCATCGTATAATGGTGAATCCGGATAACACTGTAATATGTGCCGCTGGACATGAACAAGCTTAACTTCTAATAATTTTTGAATAACTAGAAGAATAGATGAGTTTTAAAGCAGAACAATTTAAATTTTTGTCAGCTATTTTAGGGGAAAGCAATAGATAATGAGAAGATATTCAAGATTTCCAAGGATAAGGCAACATTGAAGGGGCCTGTCTTTAAAGGTTGGTGTGTCCATCATATTACATATGTGGCAACCTTTTGTTTAAGGCTTAAAACAAATTAAACTTTTCAAAGTTATTCAAGTTCCATTACTAACTTAATGTCGACACTTTATAATGTAGAATATCTATTTTAAACAGAAAAGGGTAATTTCTATTTCAAAAGATTGCAAAATTTCTGAGAATGAATAGAGCAGTCCCTATTCGAATGCAGCATTCGCTAACTTAGTAGACATGTCTTTGACAAGCAATACTTTGAACCATTGACAGTGTTTTTAACGATCCCATGCGCAAAAATGACAAAATTAAAAAACAGAGTACTGTCCCTGCTAACCTAAAGAGTGTAGGTTTCAGCTCGACAGTTCCCAATGAAGACATTTTTTTTTCAGTTAAAAAATTTGAGGTACATAGTCTACAAAATGAAACAAACGTTGAAAATCTGATGCTCGTCTTGGCGTATACTCAAGAATTTACTTATTCGGAACTGCTTAGACATGAAATGATGTCACAAGACACATGCAACCAGTCACGGCTTTTATAGAACGAGTTGCTCTTCATACACCTTTGACACATAGTCCCACAATGCCCTAATGTTCTAAAGCATAATACAAAATATCTTAAAGTCCAGTATAAAAGAAATAACATAACTAATAATTTTAACCAAAAAATTTGATATGAAAAAAAACCACAGATATTAAAGTTTACATTCATTACAAATGACAGGAACTATATTTGTAGACAATCGATTACGAGCGACCAAACAGGTCATTTTTTGAAAATCAGATCATTTCGTCTTTTTCTATTTTGTTCTTTGAGTCTCATTTTTGCTTTTTTTTTACTTTATTATTCATGACATGAAACCTTAACTTCATGTTCTAAATCATGTACGTGTGCATTGTGATTCAATGAAAAAATATGGGGTAAACGTCAATGAGACAGCCACCTAGTGACAGAAATAACCAAAAGACATGTGCTCGGTTTGACGGTAAACCAGATATATGCGAGATTCCCTCACAGGAGAAAGGAAGAAAGACCATTCACAATTTGTCTTACATTTGTTTTTCTCTCTTTTTATTAAATAAAAAAAAAAAACCTTTCAAATGTTGAGTTCATATGATAATAATATTCCCTGTGGAACAACCCCACCCCCTAACTTTTTTTTTTGTGCTCTCCAATTTCAACCCTCAAATAAGGCTTTCCAATGTAATTAAAATTAAAACCTTGCTTTCTAACCAATCTATTCATGTACCGGACCGGGAACTTTCTTTATTCAATAAGAAAATCTACAGTGCCGTTATATAAATGCATGTTGTCTGCTTGGAGTCCCCGCACGAAAAGAAAGAAATAGCCTAACTCCAAGATACTACATTCTTGCATCACGTGATTTTTGCCACGTGGAGCTTACATTAGAATGAATACCGAATATGGAAAGTGAAACTACAATTCGAAACATAAAGTCCGAAGGCACATAGAAGAAAAAGAAGGTTTTTTTTTTTACAAAGGGTGCCGGGGTAATCTTCTCTGTGTTCATAATATACATGAAATATTTGCCACTGCCCCTTGTCTGTTCTATAAATTCTAACACTGAGTTTTCTATCTGTTGCATGCCAAGAAATCCTCTCTAAAAATTCCGGTGGACTTCCTACGGCACCTATTAGTTGTTAAAGATTTGATTTCATTCAACAAATTAATTTATGACCTGCATGTATGTGTCGCTTAGAACACGGCCATATACCAAATGGTCAATATTAATCATCCATGTAATTTGCTCTATGGGATGTTTGCAAAATTTCAACGGAGGCAATTTCTTGGCATGACGAGACAGCATCTCAGCGATAAAATAATATGTTTGAAAGAACTATGCACTTGGCTACCTTTTTTTCTTCAATTCGTTTTTAAAACGTCTTGGTTTCTTCAATTTGAATAATAGAAAATAAAACTATATACCAAACGAAAACTGGATAAAGTGAGAAACAAGTTTCTTTCATTGGTGAAAATTACTGCTTCATTGCTTATCTCAGAGTTCGAACTCTACACGTGGTAGGTAGCTTGGTTCGACTCCAATCTTAATTGACTAAGATTGACAGTTTCCTTGTCGAAGGTCAGTGGTTCTCTCCGGGCGTCCCAGCTTTCTACACACAAAAAAGCTGTGCGCCAAGACATAGCAAATAATGATAAAAGTGGCGTTAAAGACCAACAATGAATACATCAATCATTGTATATCTTAGACGTTTCACACACATATCATAGTTTTGTTAAACACGAATCTATTTATTTGAAATTGAATTTGACAATAGCAATTTTCCCGCATCGTATAATGGTGAATCCGGATAACACTGTAATATGTGCCGCTGGACATGAACAAGCTTAACTTCTAATAATTTTTGAATAACTAGAAGAATAGATGAGTTTTAAAGCAGAACAATTTAAATTTTTGTCAGCTATTTTAGGGGAAAGCAATAGATAATGAGAAGATATTCAAGATTTCCAAGGATAAGGCAACATTGAAGGGGCCTGTCTTTAAAGGTTGGTGTGTCCATCATATTACATATGTGGCAACCTTTTGTTTAAGGCTTAAAACAAATTAAACTTTTCAAAGTTATTCAAGTTCCATTACTAACTTAATGTCGACACTTTATAATGTAGAATATCTATTTTAAACAGAAAAGGGTAATTTCTATTTCAAAAGATTGCAAAATTTCTGAGAATGAATAGAGCAGTCCCTATTCGAATGCAGCATTCGCTAACTTAGTAGACATGTCTTTGACAAGCAATACTTTGAACCATTGACAGTGTTTTTAACGATCCCATGCGCAAAAATGACAAAATTAAAAAACAGAGTACTGTCCCTGCTAACCTAAAGAGTGTAGGTTTCAGCTCGACAGTTCCCAATGAAGACATTTTTTTTTCAGTTAAAAAATTTGAGGTACATAGTCTACAAAATGAAACAAACGTTGAAAATCTGATGCTCGTCTTGGCGTATACTCAAGAATTTACTTATTCGGAACTGCTTAGACATGAAATGATGTCACAAGACACATGCAACCAGTCACGGCTTTTATAGAACGAGTTGCTCTTCATACACCTTTGACACATAGTCCCACAATGCCCTAATGTTCTAAAGCATAATACAAAATATCTTAAAGTCCAGTATAAAAGAAATAACATAACTAATAATTTTAACCAAAAAATTTGATATGAAAAAAAACCACAGATATTAAAGTTTACATTCATTACAAATGACAGGAACTATATTTGTAGACAATCGATTACGAGCGACCAAACAGGTCATTTTTTGAAAATCAGATCATTTCGTCTTTTTCTATTTTGTTCTTTGAGTCTCATTTTTGCTTTTTTTTTACTTTATTATTCATGACATGAAACCTTAACTTCATGTTCTAAATCATGTACGTGTGCATTGTGATTCAATGAAAAAATATGGGGTAAACGTCAATGAGACAGCCACCTAGTGACAGAAATAACCAAAAGACATGTGCTCGGTTTGACGGTAAACCAGATATATGCGAGATTCCCTCACAGGAGAAAGGAAGAAAGACCATTCACAATTTGTCTTACATTTGTTTTTCTCTCTTTTTATTAAATAAAAAAAAAAAACCTTTCAAATGTTGAGTTCATATGATAATAATATTCCCTGTGGAACAACCCCACCCCCTAACTTTTTTTTTTGTGCTCTCCAATTTCAACCCTCAAATAAGGCTTTCCAATGTAATTAAAATTAAAACCTTGCTTTCTAACCAATCTATTCATGTACCGGACCGGGAACTTTCTTTATTCAATAAGAAAATCTACAGTGCCGTTATATAAATGCATGTTGTCTGCTTGGAGTCCCCGCACGAAAAGAAAGAAATAGCCTAACTCCAAGATACTACATTCTTGCATCACGTGATTTTTGCCACGTGGAGCTTACATTAGAATGAATACCGAATATGGAAAGTGAAACTACAATTCGAAACATAAAGTCCGAAGGCACATAGAAGAAAAAGAAGGTTTTTTTTTTTACAAAGGGTGCCGGGGTAATCTTCTCTGTGTTCATAATATACATGAAATATTTGCCACTGCCCCTTGTCTGTTCTATAAATTCTAACACTGAGTTTTCTATCTGTTGCATGCCAAGAAATCCTCTCTAAAAATTCCGGTGGACTTCCTACGGCACCTATTAGTTGTTAAAGATTTGATTTCATTCAACAAATTAATTTATGACCTGCATGTATGTGTCGCTTAGAACACGGCCATATACCAAATGGTCAATATTAATCATCCATGTAATTTGCTCTATGGGATGTTTGCAAAATTTCAACGGAGGCAATTTCTTGGCATGACGAGACAGCATCTCAGCGATAAAATAATATGTTTGAAAGAACTATGCACTTGGCTACCTTTTTTTCTTCAATTCGTTTTTAAAACGTCTTGGTTTCTTCAATTTGAATAATAGAAAATAAAACTATATACCAAACGAAAACTGGATAAAGTGAGAAACAAGTTTCTTTCATTGGTGAAAATTACTGCTTCATTGCTTATCTCAGAGTTCGAACTCTACACGTGGTAGGTAGCTTGGTTCGACTCCAATCTTAATTGACTAAGATTGACAGTTTCCTTGTCGAAGGTCAGTGGTTCTCTCCGGGCGTCCCAGCTTTCTACACACAAAAAAGCTGTGCGCCAAGACATAGCAAATAATGATAAAAGTGGCGTTAAAGACCAACAATGAATACATCAATCATTGTATATCTTAGACGTTTCACACACATATCATAGTTTTGTTAAACACGAATCTATTTATTTGAAATTGAATTTGACAATAGCAATTTTCCCGCATCGTATAATGGTGAATCCGGATAACACTGTAATATGTGCCGCTGGACATGAACAAGCTTAACTTCTAATAATTTTTGAATAACTAGAAGAATAGATGAGTTTTAAAGCAGAACAATTTAAATTTTTGTCAGCTATTTTAGGGGAAAGCAATAGATAATGAGAAGATATTCAAGATTTCCAAGGATAAGGCAACATTGAAGGGGCCTGTCTTTAAAGGTTGGTGTGTCCATCATATTACATATGTGGCAACCTTTTGTTTAAGGCTTAAAACAAATTAAACTTTTCAAAGTTATTCAAGTTCCATTACTAACTTAATGTCGACACTTTATAATGTAGAATATCTATTTTAAACAGAAAAGGGTAATTTCTATTTCAAAAGATTGCAAAATTTCTGAGAATGAATAGAGCAGTCCCTATTCGAATGCAGCATTCGCTAACTTAGTAGACATGTCTTTGACAAGCAATACTTTGAACCATTGACAGTGTTTTTAACGATCCCATGCGCAAAAATGACAAAATTAAAAAACAGAGTACTGTCCCTGCTAACCTAAAGAGTGTAGGTTTCAGCTCGACAGTTCCCAATGAAGACATTTTTTTTTCAGTTAAAAAATTTGAGGTACATAGTCTACAAAATGAAACAAACGTTGAAAATCTGATGCTCGTCTTGGCGTATACTCAAGAATTTACTTATTCGGAACTGCTTAGACATGAAATGATGTCACAAGACACATGCAACCAGTCACGGCTTTTATAGAACGAGTTGCTCTTCATACACCTTTGACACATAGTCCCACAATGCCCTAATGTTCTAAAGCATAATACAAAATATCTTAAAGTCCAGTATAAAAGAAATAACATAACTAATAATTTTAACCAAAAAATTTGATATGAAAAAAAACCATAGATATTAAAGTTTACATTCATTACAAATGACAGGAACTATATTTGTAGACAATCGATTACGAGCGACCAAACAGGTCATTTTTTGAAAATCAGATCATTTCGTCTATTTCTATTTTGTTCTTTGAGTCTCATTTTTGCTTTTTTTTTACTTTATTATTCATGACATGAAACCTTAACTTCATGTTCTAAATCATGTACGTGTGCATTGTGATTCAATGAAAAAATATGGGGTAAACGTCAATGAGACAGCCAACTAGTGACAGAAATAACCAAAAGATATGTGCTCGGTTTGACGGTAAACCAGATATATGCGAGATTCCCTCACAGGAGAAAGGAAGAAAGACCATTCACAATTTGTCTTACATTTGTTTTTCTCTCTTTTTATTAAATAAAAAAAAAAAACCTTTCAAATGTTGAGTTCATATGATAATAATATTCCCTGTGGAACAACCCCACCCCCTTTCTTTTTTTTTGTGCTCTCCAATTTCAACCCTCAAATAAGGCTTTCCAATGTAATTAAAATTAAAACCTTGCTTTCTAACCAATCTATTCATGTACCGGACCGGGAACTTTCTTTATTCAATAAGAAAATCTACAGTGCCGTTATATAAATGCATGTTGTCTGCTTGGAGTCCCCGCACGAAAAGAAAGAAATAGCCTAACTCCAAGATACTACATTCTTGCATCACGTGATTTTTGCCACGTGGAGCTTACATTAGAATGAATACCGAATATGGAAAGTGAAACTACAATTCGAAACATAAAGTCCGAAGGCACATAGAAGAAAAAGAAGGTTTTTTTTTTACAAAGGGTGCCGGGGTAATCTTCTCTGTGTTCATAATATACATGAAATATTTGCCACTGCCCCTTGTCTGTTCTATAAATTCTAACACTGAGTTTTCTATCTGTTGCATGCCAAGAAATCCTCTCTAAAAATTCCGGTGGACCTCCTACGGCACCTATTAGTTGTTAAAGATTTGATTTCATTCAACAAATTAATTTATGACCTGCATGTATGTGTCGCTTAGAACACGGCCATATACCAAATGGTCAATATTAATCATCCATGTAATTTGCTCTATGGGATGTTTGCAAAATTTCAACGGAGGCAATTTCTTGGCATGACGAGACAGCATCTCAGCGATAAAATAATATGTTTGAAAGAACTATGCACTTGGCTACCTTTTTTTCTTCAATTCGTTTTTAAAACGTCTTGGTTTCTTCAATTTGAATAATAGAAAATAAAACTATATACCAAACGAAAACTGGATAAAGTGAGAAACAAGTTTCTTTCATTGGTGAAAATTACTGCTTCATTGCTTATCTCAGAGTTCGAACTCTACACGTGGTAGGTAGCTTGGTTCGACTCCAATCTTAATTGACTAAGATTGACAGTTTCCTTGTCGAAGGTCAGTGGTTCTCTCCGGGCGTCCCAGCTTTCTACACACAAAAAAGCTGTGCGCCAAGACATAGCAAATAATGATAAAAGTGGCGTTAAAGACCAACAATGAATACATCAATCATTGTATATCTTAGACGTTTCACACACATATCATAGTTTTGTTAAACACGAATCTATTTATTTGAAATTGAATTTGACAATAGCAATTTTCCCGCATCGTATAATGGTGAATCCGGATAACACTGTAATATGTGCCGCTGGACATGAACAAGCTTAACTTCTAATAATTTTTGAATAACTAGAAGAATAGATGAGTTTTAAAGCAGAACAATTTAAATTTTTGTCAGCTATTTTAGGGGAAAGCAATAGATAATGAGAAGATATTCAAGATTTCCAAGGATAAGGCAACATTGAAGGGGCCTGTCTTTAAAGGTTGGTGTGTCCATCATATTACATATGTGGCAACCTTTTGTTTAAGGCTTAAAACAAATTAAACTTTTCAAAGTTATTCAAGTTCCATTACTAACTTAATGTCGACACTTTATAATGTAGAATATCTATTTTAAACAGAAAAGGGTAATTTCTATTTCAAAAGATTGCAAAATTTCTGAGAATGAATAGAGCAGTCCCTATTCGAATGCAGCATTCGCTAACTTAGTAGACATGTCTTTGACAAGCAATACTTTGAACCATTGACAGTGTTTTTAACGATCCCATGCGCAAAAATGACAAAATTAAAAAACAGAGTACTGTCCCTGCTAACCTAAAGAGTGTAGGTTTCAGCTCGACAGTTCCCAATGAAGACATTTTTTTTTCAGTTAAAAAATTTGAGGTACATAGTCTACAAAATGAAACAAACGTTGAAAATCTGATGCTCGTCTTGGCGTATACTCAAGAATTTACTTATTCGGAACTGCTTAGACATGAAATGATGTCACAAGACACATGCAACCAGTCACGGCTTTTATAGAACGAGTTGCTCTTCATACACCTTTGACACATAGTCCCACAATGCCCTAATGTTCTAAAGCATAATACAAAATATCTTAAAGTCCAGTATAAAAGAAATAACATAACTAATAATTTTAACCAAAAAATTTGATATGAAAAAAAACCACAGATATTAAAGTTTACATTCATTACAAATGACAGGAACTATATTTGTAGACAATCGATTACGAGCGACCAAACAGGTCATTTTTTGAAAATCAGATCATTTCGTCTTTTTCTATTTTGTTCTTTGAGTCTCATTTTTGCTTTTTTTTTACTTTATTATTCATGACATGAAACCTTAACTTCATGTTCTAAATCATGTACGTGTGCATTGTGATTCAATGAAAAAATATGGGGTAAACGTCAATGAGACAGCCACCTAGTGACAGAAATAACCAAAAGACATGTGCTCGGTTTGACGGTAAACCAGATATATGCGAGATTCCCTCACAGGAGAAAGGAAGAAAGACCATTCACAATTTGTCTTACATTTGTTTTTCTCTCTTTTTATTAAATAAAAAAAAAAAACCTTTCAAATGTTGAGTTCATATGATAATAATATTCCCTGTGGAACAACCCCACCCCCTTTCTTTTTTTTTTGTGCTCTCCAATTTCAACCCTCAAATAAGGCTTTCCAATGTAATTAAAATTAAAACCTTGCTTTCTAACCAATCTATTCATGTACCGGACCGGGAACTTTCTTTATTCAATAAGAAAATCTACAGTGCCGTTATATAAATGCATGTTGTCTGCTTGGAGTCCCCGCACGAAAAGAAAGAAATAGCCTAACTCCAAAGTACTACATTCTTGCATCACGTGATTTTTGCCACGTGGAGCTTACATTAGAATGAATACCGAATATGGAAAGTGAAACTACAATTCGAAACATAAAGTCCGAAGGCACATAGAAGAAAAAGAAGGTTTTTTTTTTTACAAAGGGTGCCGGGGTAATCTTCTCTGTGTTCATAATATACATGAAATATTTGCCACTGCCCCTTGTCTGTTCTATAAATTCTAACACTGAGTTTTCTATCTGTTGCATGCCAAGAAATCCTCTCTAAAAATTCCGGTGGACTTCCTACGGCACCTATTAGTTGTTAAAGATTTGATTTCATTCAACAAATTAATTTATGACCTGCATGTATGTGTCGCTTAGAACACGGCCATATACCAAATGGTCAATATTAATCATCCATGTAATTTGCTCTATGGGATGTTTGCAAAATTTCAACGGAGGCAATTTCTTGGCATGACGAGACAGCATCTCAGCGATAAAATAATATGTTTGAAAGAACTATGCACTTGGCTACCTTTTTTTCTTCAATTCGTTTTTAAAACGTCTTGGTTTCTTCAATTTGAATAATAGAAAATAAAACTATATACCAAACGAAAACTGGATAAAGTGAGAAACAAGTTTCTTTCATTGGTGAAAATTACTGCTTCATTGCTTATCTCAGAGTTCGAACTCTACACGTGGTAGGTAGCTTGGTTCGACTCCAATCTTAATTGACTAAGATTGACAGTTTCCTTGTCGAAGGTCAGTGGTTCTCTCCGGGCGTCCCAGCTTTCTACACACAAAAAAGCTGTGCGCCAAGACATAGCAAATAATGATAAAAGTGGCGTTAAAGACCAACAATGAATACATCAATCATTGTATATCTTAGACGTTTCACACACATATCATAGTTTTGTTAAACACGAATCTATTTATTTGAAATTGAATTTGACAATAGCAATTTTCCCGCATCGTATAATGGTGAATCCGGATAACACTGTAATATGTGCCGCTGGACATGAACAAGCTTAACTTCTAATAATTTTTGAATAACTAGAAGAATAGATGAGTTTTAAAGCAGAACAATTTAAATTTTTGTCAGCTATTTTAGGGGAAAGCAATAGATAATGAGAAGATATTCAAGATTTCCAAGGATAAGGCAACATTGAAGGGGCCTGTCTTTAAAGGTTGGTGTGTCCATCATATTACATATGTGGCAACCTTTTGTTTAAGGCTTAAAACAAATTAAACTTTTCAAAGTTATTCAAGTTCCATTACTAACTTAATGTCGACACTTTATAATGTAGAATATCTATTTTAAACAGAAAAGGGTAATTTCTATTTCAAAAGATTGCAAAATTTCTGAGAATGAATAGAGCAGTCCCTATTCGAATGCAGCATTCGCTAACTTAGTAGACATGTCTTTGACAAGCAATACTTTGAACCATTGACAGTGTTTTTAACGATCCCATGCGCAAAATGACAAAATTAAAAAACAGAGTACTGTCCCTGCTAACCTAAAGAGTGTAGGTTTCAGCTCGACAGTTCCCAATGAAGACATTTTTTTTTCAGTTAAAAAATTTGAGGTACATAGTCTACAAAATGAAACAAACGTTGAAAATCTGATGCTCGTCTTGGCGTATACTCAAGAATTTACTTATTCGGAACTGCTTAGACATGAAATGATGTCACAAGACACATGCAACCAGTCACGGCTTTTATAGAACGAGTTGCTCTTCATACACCTTTGACACATAGTCCCACAATGCCCTAATGTTCTAAAGCATAATACAAAATATCTTAAAGTCCAGTATAAAAGAAATAACATAACTAATAATTTTAACCAAAAAATTTGATATGAAAAAAAACCACAGATATTAAAGTTTACATTCATTACAAATGACAGGAACTATATTTGTAGACAATCGATTACGATCGACCAAACAGGTCATTTTTTGAAAATCAGATCATTTCGTCTTTTTCTATTTTGTTCTTTGAGTCTCATTTTTGCTTTTTTTTTACTTTATTATTCATGACATGAAACCTTAACTTCATGTTCTAAATCATGTACGTGTGCATTGTGATTCAATGAAAAAATATGGGGTAAACGTCAATGAGACAGCCACCTAGTGACAGAAATAACCAAAAGACATGTGCTCGGTTTGACGGTAAACCAGATATATGCGAGATTCCCTCACAGGAGAAAGGAAGAAAGACCATTCACAATTTGTCTTACATTTGTTTTTCTCTCTTTTTATTAAATAAAAAAAAAAAACCTTTCAAATGTTGAGTTCATATGATAATAATATTCCCTGTGGAACAACCCCACCCCCTTTCTTTTTTTTTGTGCTCTCCAATTTCAACCCTCAAATAAGGCTTTCCAATGTAATTAAAATTAAAACCTTGCTTTCTAACCAATCTATTCATGTACCGGACCGGGAACTTTCTTTATTCAATAAGAAAATCTACAGTGCCGTTATATAAATGCATGTTGTCTGCTTGGAGTCCCCGCACAAAAAGAAAGAAATAGCCTAACTCCAAGATACTACATTCTTGCATCACGTGATTTTTGCCACGTGGAGCTTACATTAGAATGAATACCGAATATGGAAAGTGAAACTACAATTCGAAACATAAAGTCCGAAGGCACATAGAAGAAAAAGAAGGTTTTTTTTTTTACAAAGGGTGCCGGGGTAATCTTCTCTGTGTTCATAATATACATGAAATATTTGCCACTGCCCCTTGTCTGTTCTATAAATTCTAACACTGAGTTTTCTATCTGTTGCATGCCAAGAAATCCTCTCTAAAAATTCCGGTGGACTTCCTACGGCACCTATTAGTTGTTAAAGATTTGATTTCATTCAACAAATTAATTTATGACCTGCATGTATGTGTCGCTTAGAACACGGCCATATACCAAATGGTCAATATTAATCATCCATGTAATTTGCTCTATGGGATGTTTGCAAAATTTCAACGGAGGCAATTTCTTGGCATGACGAGACAGCATCTCAGCGATAAAATAATATGTTTGAAAGAACTATGCACTTGGCTACCTTTTTTTCTTCAATTCGTTTTTAAAACGTCTTGGTTTCTTCAATTTGAATAATAGAAAATAAAACTATATACCAAACGAAAACTGGATAAAGTGAGAAACAAGTTTCTTTCATTGGTGAAAATTACTGCTTCATTGCTTATCTCAGAGTTCGAACTCTACACGTGGTAGGTAGCTTGGTTCGACTCCAATCTTAATTGACTAAGATTGACAGTTTCCTTGTCGAAGGTCAGTGGTTCTCTCCGGGCGTCCCAGCTTTCTACACACAAAAAAGCTGTGCGCCAAGACATAGCAAATAATGATAAAAGTGGCGTTAAAGACCAACAATGAATACATCAATCATTGTATATCTTAGACGTTTCACACACATATCATAGTTTTGTTAAACACGAATCTATTTATTTGAAATTGAATTTGACAATAGCAATTTTCCCGCATCGTATAATGGTGAATCCGGATAACACTGTAATATGTGCCGCTGGACATGAACAAGCTTAACTTCTAATAATTTTTGAATAACTAGAAGAATAGATGAGTTTTAAAGCAGAACAATTTAAATTTTTGTCAGCTATTTTAGGGGAAAGCAATAGATAATGAGAAGATATTCAAGATTTCCAAGGATAAGGCAACATTGAAGGGGCCTGTCTTTAAAGGTTGGTGTGTCCATCATATTACATATGTGGCAACCTTTTGTTTAAGGCTTAAAACAAATTAAACTTTTCAAAGTTATTCAAGTTCCATTACTAACTTAATGTCGACACTTTATAATGTAGAATATCTATTTTAAACAGAAAAGGGTAATTTCTATTTCAAAAGATTGCAAAATTTCTGAGAATGAATAGAGCAGTCCCTATTCGAATGCAGCATTCGCTAACTTAGTAGACATGTCTTTGACAAGCAATACTTTGAACCATTGACAGTGTTTTTAACGATCCCATGCGCAAAAATGACAAAATTAAAAAACAGAGTACTGTCCCTGCTAACCTAAAGAGTGTAGGTTTCAGCTCGACAGTTCCCAATGAAGACATTTTTTTTCAGTTAAAAAATTTGAGGTACATAGTCTACAAAATGAAACAAACGTTGAAAATCTGATGCTCGTCTTGGCGTATACTCAAGAATTTACTTATTCGGAACTGCTTAGACATGAAATGATGTCACAAGACACATGCAACCAGTCACGGCTTTTATAGAACGAGTTGCTCTTCATACACCTTTGACACATAGTCCCACAATGCCCTAATGTTCTAAAGCATAATACAAAATATCTTAAAGTCCAGTATAAAAGAAATAACATAACTAATAATTTTAACCAAAAAATTTGATATGAAAAAAATCCACAGATATTAAAGTTTACATTCATTACAAATGACAGGAACTATATTTGTAGACAATCGATTACGATCGACCAAACAGGTCATTTTTTGAAAATCAGATCATTTCGTCTTTTTCTATTTTGTTCTTTGAGTCTCATTTTTGCTTTTTTTTTACTTTATTATTCATGACATGAAACCTTAACTTCATGTTCTAAATCATGTACGTGTGCATTGTGATTCAATGAAAAAATATGGGGTAAACGTCAATGAGACAGCCACCTAGTGACAGAAATAACCAAAAGACATGTGCTCGGTTTGACGGTAAACCAGATATATGCGAGATTCCCTCACAGGAGAAAGGAAGAAAGACCATTCACAATTTGTCTTACATTTGTTTTTCTCTCTTTTTATTAAATAAAAAAAAAAAACCTTTCAAATGTTGAGTTCATATGATAATAATATTCCCTGTGGAACAACCCCACCCCCTTTCTTTTTTTTTGTGCTCTCCAATTTCAACCCTCAAATAAGGCTTTCCAATGTAATTAAAATTAAAACCTTGCTTTCTAACCAATCTATTCATGTACCGGACCGGGAACTTTCTTTATTCAATAAGAAAATCTACAGTGCCGTTATATAAATGCATGTTGTCTGCTTGGAGTCCCCGCACGAAAAGAAAGAAATAGCCTAACTCCAAGATACTACATTCTTGCATCACGTGATTTTTGCCACGTGGAGCTTACATTAGAATGAATACCGAATATGGAAAGTGAAACTACAATTCGAAACATAAAGTCCGAAGGCACATAGAAGAAAAAGAAGGTTTTTTTTTTACAAAGGGTGCCGGGGTAATCTTCTCTGTGTTCATAATATACATGAAATATTTGCCACTGCCCCTTGTCTGTTCTATAAATTCTAACACTGAGTTTTCTATCTGTTGCATGCCAAGAAATCCTCTCTAAAAATTCCGGTGGACTTCCTACGGCACCTATTAGTTGTTAAAGATTTGATTTCATTCAACAAATTAATTTATGACCTGCATGTATGTGTCGCTTAGAACACGGCCATATACCAAATGGTCAATATTAATCATCCATGTAATTTGCTCTATGGGATGTTTGCAAAATTTCAACGGAGGCAATTTCTTGGCATGACGAGACAGCATCTCAGCGATAAAATAATATGTTTGAAAGAACTATGCACTTGGCTACCTTTTTTTCTTCAATTCGTTTTTAAAACGTCTTGGTTTCTTCAATTTGAATAATAGAAAATAAAACTATATACCAAACGAAAACTGGATAAAGTGAGAAACAAGTTTCTTTCATTGGTGAAAATTACTGCTTCATTGCTTATCTCAGAGTTCGAACTCTACACGTGGTAGGTAGCTTGGTTCGACTCCAATCTTAATTGACTAAGATTGACAGTTTCCTTGTCGAAGGTCAGTGGTTCTCTCCGGGCGTCCCAGCTTTCTACACACAAAAAAGCTGTGCGCCAAGACATAGCAAATAATGATAAAAGTGGCGTTAAAGACCAACAATGAATACATCAATCATTGTATATCTTAGACGTTTCACACACATATCATAGTTTTGTTAAACACGAATCTATTTATTTGAAATTGAATTTGACAATAGCAATTTTCCCGCATCGTATAATGGTGAATCCGGATAACACTGTAATATGTGCCGCTGGACATGAACAAGCTTAACTTCTAATAATTTTTGAATAACTAGAAGAATAGATGAGTTTTAAAGCAGAACAATTTAAATTTTTGTCAGCTATTTTAGGGGAAAGCAATAGATAATGAGAAGATATTCAAGATTTCCAAGGATAAGGCAACATTGAAGGGGCCTGTCTTTAAAGGTTGGTGTGTCCATCATATTACATATGTGGCAACCTTTTGTTTAAGGCTTAAAACAAATTAAACTTTTCAAAGTTATTCAAGTTCCATTACTAACTTAATGTCGACACTTTATAATGTAGAATATCTATTTTAAACAGAAAAGGGTAATTTCTATTTCAAAAGATTGCAAAATTTCTGAGAATGAATAGAGCAGTCCCTATTCGAATGCAGCATTCGCTAACTTAGTAGACATGTCTTTGACAAGCAATACTTTGAACCATTGACAGTGTTTTTAACGATCCCATGCGCAAAAATGACAAAATTAAAAAACAGAGTACTGTCCCTGCTAACCTAAAGAGTGTAGGTTTCAGCTCGACAGTTCCCAATGAAGACATTTTTTTTTCAGTTAAAAAATTTGAGGTACATAGTCTACAAAATGAAACAAACGTTGAAAATCTGATGCTCGTCTTGGCGTATACTCAAGAATTTACTTATTCGGAATTGCTTAGACATGAAATGATGTCACAAGACACATGCAACCAGTCACGGCTTTTATAGAACGAGTTGCTCTTCATACACCTTTGACACATAGTCCCACAATGCCCTAATGTTCTAAAGCATAATACAAAATATCTTAAAGTCCAGTATAAAAGAAATAACATAACTAATAATTTTAACCAAAAAATTTGATATGAAAAAAAACCACAGATATTAAAGTTTACATTCATTACAAATGACAGGAACTATATTTGTAGACAATCGATTACGAGCGACCAAACAGGTCATTTTTTGAAAATCAGATCATTTCGTCTTTTTCTATTTTGTTCTTTGAGTCTCATTTTTGCTTTTTTTTTACTTTATTATTCATGACATGAAACCTTAACTTCATGTTCTAAATCATGTACGTGTGCATTGTGATTCAATGAAAAAATATGGGGTAAACGTCAATGAGACAGCCACCTAGTGACAGAAATAACCAAAAGACATGTGCTCGGTTTGACGGTAAACCAGATATATGCGAGATTCCCTCACAGGAGAAAGGAAGAAAGACCATTCACAATTTGTCTTACATTTGTTTTTCTCTCTTTTTATTAAATAAAAAAAAAAAACCTTTCAAATGTTGAGTTCATATGATAATAATATTCCCTGTGGAACAACCCCACCCCCTAACTTTTTTTTTTGTGCTCTCCAATTTCAACCCTCAAATAAGGCTTTCCAATGTAATTAAAATTAAAACCTTGCTTTCTAACCAATCTATTCATGTACCGGACCGGGAACTTTCTTTATTCAATAAGAAAATCTACAGTGCCGTTATATAAATGCATGTTGTCTGCTTGGAGTCCCCGCACGAAAAGAAAGAAATAGCCTAACTCCAAGATACTACATTCTTGCATCACGTGATTTTTGCCACGTGGAGCTTACATTAGAATGAATACCGAATATGGAAAGTGAAACTACAATTCGAAACATAAAGTCCGAAGGCACATAGAAGAAAAAGAAGGTTTTTTTTTTTACAAAGGGTGCCGGGGTAATCTTCTCTGTGTTCATAATATACATGAAATATTTGCCACTGCCCCTTGTCTGTTCTATAAATTCTAACACTGAGTTTTCTATCTGTTGCATGCCAAGAAATCCTCTCTAAAAATTCCGGTGGACTTCCTACGGCACCTATTAGTTGTTAAAGATTTGATTTCATTCAACAAATTAATTTATGACCTGCATGTATGTGTCGCTTAGAACACGGCCATATACCAAATGGTCAATATTAATCATCCATGTAATTTGCTCTATGGGATGTTTGCAAAATTTCAACGGAGGCAATTTCTTGGCATGACGAGACAGCATCTCAGCGATAAAATAATATGTTTGAAAGAACTATGCACTTGGCTACCTTTTTTTCTTCAATTCGTTTTTAAAACGTCTTGGTTTCTTCAATTTGAATAATAGAAAATAAAACTATATACCAAACGAAAACTGGATAAAGTGAGAAACAAGTTTCTTTCATTGGTGAAAATTACTGCTTCATTGCTTATCTCAGAGTTCGAACTCTACACGTGGTAGGTAGCTTGGTTCGACTCCAATCTTAATTGACTAAGATTGACAGTTTCCTTGTCGAAGGTCAGTGGTTCTCTCCGGGCGTCCCAGCTTTCTACACACAAAAAAGCTGTGCGCCAAGACATAGCAAATAATGATAAAAGTGGCGTTAAAGACCAACAATGAATACATCAATCATTGTATATCTTAGACGTTTCACACACATATCATAGTTTTGTTAAACACGAATCTATTTATTTGAAATTGAATTTGACAATAGCAATTTTCCCGCATCGTATAATGGTGAATCCGGATAACACTGTAATATGTGCCGCTGGACATGAACAAGCTTAACTTCTAATAATTTTTGAATAACTAGAAGAATAGATGAGTTTTAAAGCAGAACAATTTAAATTTTTGTCAGCTATTTTAGGGGAAAGCAATAGATAATGAGAAGATATTCAAGATTTCCAAGGATAAGGCAACATTGAAGGGGCCTGTCTTTAAAGGTTGGTGTGTCCATCATATTACATATGTGGCAACCTTTTGTTTAAGGCTTAAAACAAATTAAACTTTTCAAAGTTATTCAAGTTCCATTACTAACTTAATGTCGACACTTTATAATGTAGAATATCTATTTTAAACAGAAAAGGGTAATTTCTATTTCAAAAGATTGCAAAATTTCTGAGAATGAATAGAGCAGTCCCTATTCGAATGCAGCATTCGCTAACTTAGTAGACATGTCTTTGACAAGCAATACTTTGAACCATTGACAGTGTTTTTAACGATCCCATGCGCAAAAATGACAAAATTAAAAAACAGAGTACTGTCCCTGCTAACCTAAAGAGTGTAGGTTTCAGCTCGACAGTTCCCAATGAAGACATTTTTTTTTCAGTTAAAAAATTTGAGGTACATAGTCTACAAAATGAAACAAACGTTGAAAATCTGATGCTCGTCTTGGCGTATACTCAAGAATTTACTTATTCGGAACTGCTTAGACATGAAATGATGTCAAAAGACACATGCAACCAGTCACGGCTTTTATAGAACGAGTTGCTCTTCATACACCTTTGACACATAGTCCCACAATGCCCTAATGTTCTAAAGCATAATACAAAATATCTTAAAGTCCAGTATAAAAGAAATAACATAACTAATAATTTTAACCAAAAAATTTGATATGAAAAAAAACCACAGATATTAAAGTTTACATTCATTACAAATGACAGGGACTATATTTGTAGACAATCGATTACGAGCGACCAAACAGGTCATTTTTTGAAAATCAGATCATTTCGTCTTTTTCTATTTTGTTCTTTGAGTCTCATTTTTGCTTTTTTTTTACTTTATTATTCATGACATGAAACCTTAACTTCATGTTCTAAATCATGTACGTGTGCATTGTGATTCAATGAAAAAATATGGGGTAAACGTCAATGAGACAGCCACCTAGTGACAGAAATAACCAAAAGACATGTGCTCGGTTTGACGGTAAACCAGATATATGCGAGATTCCCTCACAGGAGAAAGGAAGAAAGACCATTCACAATTTGTCTTACATTTGTTTTTCTCTCTTTTTATTAAATAAAAAAAAAAAACCTTTCAAATGTTGAGTTCATATGATAATAATATTCCCTGTGGAACAACCCCACCCCCTAACTTTTTTTTTTGTGCTCTCCAATTTCAACCCTCAAATAAGGCTTTCCAATGTAATTAAAATTAAAACCTTGCTTTCTAACCAATCTATTCATGTACCGGACCGGGAACTTTCTTTATTCAATAAGAAAATCTACAGTGCCGTTATATAAATGCATGTTGTCTGCTTGGAGTCCCCGCACGAAAAGAAAGAAATAGCCTAACTCCAAGATACTACATTCTTGCATCACGTGATTTTTGCCACGTGGAGCTTACATTAGAATGAATACCGAATATGGAAAGTGAAACTACAATTCGAAACATAAAGTCCGAAGGCACATAGAAGAAAAAGAAGGTTTTTTTTTTTACAAAGGGTGCCGGGGTAATCTTCTCTGTGTTCATAATATACATGAAATATTTGCCACTGCCCCTTGTCTGTTCTATAAATTCTAACACTGAGTTTTCTATCTGTTGCATGCCAAGAAATCCTCTCTAAAAATTCCGGTGGACTTCCTACGGCACCTATTAGTTGTTAAAGATTTGATTTCATTCAACAAATTAATTTATGACCTGCATGTATGTGTCGCTTAGAACACGGCCATATACCAAATGGTCAATATTAATCATCCATGTAATTTGCTCTATGGGATGTTTGCAAAATTTCAACGGAGGCAATTTCTTGGCATGACGAGACAGCATCTCAGCGATAAAATAATATGTTTGAAAGAACTATGCACTTGGCTACCTTTTTTTCTTCAATTCGTTTTTAAAACGTCTTGGTTTCTTCAATTTGAATAATAGAAAATAAAACTATATACCAAACGAAAACTGGATAAAGTGAGAAACAAGTTTCTTTCATTGGTGAAAATTACTGCTTCATTGCTTATCTCAGAGTTCGAACTCTACACGTGGTAGGTAGCTTGGTTCGACTCCAATCTTAATTGACTAAGATTGACAGTTTCCTTGTCGAAGGTCAGTGGTTCTCTCCGGGCGTCCCAGCTTTCTACACACAAAAAAGCTGTGCGCCAAGACATAGCAAATAATGATAAAAGTGGCGTTAAAGACCAACAATGAATACATCAATCATTGTATATCTTAGACGTTTCACACACATATCATAGTTTTGTTAAACACGAATCTATTTATTTGAAATTGAATTTGACAATAGCAATTTTCCCGCATCGTATAATGGTGAATCCGGATAACACTGTAATATGTGCCGCTGGACATGAACAAGCTTAACTTCTAATAATTTTTGAATAACTAGAAGAATAGATGAGTTTTAAAGCAGAACAATTTAAATTTTTGTCAGCTATTTTAGGGGAAAGCAATAGATAATGAGAAGATATTCAAGATTTCCAAGGATAAGGCAACATTGAAGGGGCCTGTCTTTAAAGGTTGGTGTGTCCATCATATTACATATGTGGCAACCTTTTGTTTAAGGCTTAAAACAAATTAAACTTTTCAAAGTTATTCAAGTTCCATTACTAACTTAATGTCGACACTTTATAATGTAGAATATCTATTTTAAACAGAAAAGGGTAATTTCTATTTCAAAAGATTGCAAAATTTCTGAGAATGAATAGAGCAGTCCCTATTCGAATGCAGCATTCGCTAACTTAGTAGACATGTCTTTGACAAGCAATACTTTGAACCATTGACAGTGTTTTTAACGATCCCATGCGCAAAAATGACAAAATTAAAAAACAGAGTACTGTCCCTGCTAACCTAAAGAGTGTAGGTTTCAGCTCGACAGTTCCCAATGAAGACATTTTTTTTTCAGTTAAAAAATTTGAGGTACATAGTCTACAAAATGAAACAAACGTTGAAAATCTGATGCTCGTCTTGGCGTATACTCAAGAATTTACTTATTCGGAACTGCTTAGACATGAAATGATGTCACAAGACACATGCAACCAGTCACGGCTTTTATAGAACGAGTTGCTCTTCATACACCTTTGACACATAGTCCCACAATGCCCTAATGTTCTAAAGCATAATACAAAATATCTTAAAGTCCAGTATAAAAGAAATAACATAACTAATAATTTTAACCAAAAAATTTGATATGAAAAAAAACCACAGATATTAAAGTTTACATTCATTACAAATGACAGGAACTATATTTGTAGACAATCGATTACGAGCGACCAAACAGGTCATTTTTTGAAAATCAGATCATTTCGTCTTTTTCTATTTTGTTCTTTGAGTCTCATTTTTGCTTTTTTTTTACTTTATTATTCATGACATGAAACCTTAACTTCATGTTCTAAATCATGTACGTGTGCATTGTGATTCAATGAAAAAATATGGGGTAAACGTCAATGAGACAGCCACCTAGTGACAGAAATAACCAAAAGACATGTGCTCGGTTTGACGGTAAACCAGATATATGCGAGATTCCCTCACAGGAGAAAGGAAGAAAGACCATTCACAATTTGTCTTACATTTGTTTTTCTCTCTTTTTATTAAATAAAAAAAAAAAACCTTTCAAATGTTGAGTTCATATGATAATAATATTCCCTGTGGAACAACCCCACCCCCTAACTTTTTTTTTTGTGCTCTCCAATTTCAACCCTCAAATAAGGCTTTCCAATGTAATTAAAATTAAAACCTTGCTTTCTAACCAATCTATTCATGTACCGGACCGGGAACTTTCTTTATTCAATAAGAAAATCTACAGTGCCGTTATATAAATGCATGTTGTCTGCTTGGAGTCCCCGCACGAAAAGAAAGAAATAGCCTAACTCCAAGATACTACATTCTTGCATCACGTGATTTTTGCCACGTGGAGCTTACATTAGAATGAATACCGAATATGGAAAGTGAAACTACAATTCGAAACATAAAGTCCGAAGGCACATAGAAGAAAAAGAAGGTTTTTTTTTTACAAAGGGTGCCGGGGTAATCTTCTCTGTGTTCATAATATACATGAAATATTTGCCACTGCCCCTTGTCTGTTCTATAAATTCTAACACTGAGTTTTCTATCTGTTGCATGCCAAGAAATCCTCTCTAAAAATTCCGGTGGACTTCCTACGGCACCTATTAGTTGTTAAAGATTTGATTTCATTCAACAAATTAATTTATGACCTGCATGTATGTGTCGCTTAGAACACGGCCATATACCAAATGGTCAATATTAATCATCCATGTAATTTGCTCTATGGGATGTTTGCAAAATTTCAACGGAGGCAATTTCTTGGCATGACGAGACAGCATCTCAGCGATAAAATAATATGTTTGAAAGAACTATGCACTTGGCTACCTTTTTTTCTTCAATTCGTTTTTAAAACGTCTTGGTTTCTTCAATTTGAATAATAGAAAATAAAACTATATACCAAACGAAAACTGGATAAAGTGAGAAACAAGTTTCTTTCATTGGTGAAAATTACTGCTTCATTGCTTATCTCAGAGTTCGAACTCTACACGTGGTAGGTAGCTTGGTTCGACTCCAATCTTAATTGACTAAGATTGACAGTTTCCTTGTCGAAGGTCAGTGGTTCTCTCCGGGCGTCCCAGCTTTCTACACACAAAAAAGCTGTGCGCCAAGACATAGCAAATAATGATAAAAGTGGCGTTAAAGACCAACAATGAATACATCAATCATTGTATATCTTAGACGTTTCACACACATATCATAGTTTTGTTAAACACGAATCTATTTATTTGAAATTGAATTTGACAATAGCAATTTTCCCGCATCGTATAATGGTGAATCCGGATAACACTGTAATATGTGCCGCTGGACATGAACAAGCTTAACTTCTAATAATTTTTGAATAACTAGAAGAATAGATGAGTTTTAAAGCAGAACAATTTAAATTTTTGTCAGCTATTTTAGGGGAAAGCAATAGATAATGAGAAGATATTCAAGATTTCCAAGGATAAGGCAACATTGAAGGGGCCTGTCTTTAAAGGTTGGTGTGTCCATCATATTACATATGTGGCAACCTTTTGTTTAAGGCTTAAAACAAATTAAACTTTTCAAAGTTATTCAAGTTCCATTACTAACTTAATGTCGACACTTTATAATGTAGAATATCTATTTTAAACAGAAAAGGGTAATTTCTATTTCAAAAGATTGCAAAATTTCTGAGAATGAATAGAGCAGTCCCTATTCGAATGCAGCATTCGCTAACTTAGTAGACATGTCTTTGACAAGCAATACTTTGAACCATTGACAGTGTTTTTAACGATCCCATGCGCAAAAATGACAAAATTAAAAAACAGAGTACTGTCCCTGCTAACCTAAAGAGTGTAGGTTTCAGCTCGACAGTTCCCAATGAAGACATTTTTTTTTCAGTTAAAAAATTTGAGGTACATAGTCTACAAAATGAAACAAACGTTGAAAATCTGATGCTCGTCTTGGCGTATACTCAAGAATTTACTTATTCGGAACTGCTTAGACATGAAATGATGTCACAAGACACATGCAACCAGTCACGGCTTTTATAGAACGAGTTGCTCTTCATACACCTTTGACACATAGTCCCACAATGCCCTAATGTTCTAAAGCATAATACAAAATATCTTAAAGTCCAGTATAAAAGAAATAACATAACTAATAATTTTAACCAAAAAATTTGATATGAAAAAAAACCACAGATATTAAAGTTTACATTCATTACAAATGACAGGAACTATATTTGTAGACAATCGATTACGAGCGACCAAACAGGTCATTTTTTGAAAATCAGATCATTTCGTCTTTTTCTATTTTGTTCTTTGAGTCTCATTTTTGCTTTTTTTTTACTTTATTATTCATGACATGAAACCTTAACTTCATGTTCTAAATCATGTACGTGTGCATTGTGATTCAATGAAAAAATATGGGGTAAACGTCAATGAGACAGCCACCTAGTGACAGAAATAACCAAAAGACATGTGCTCGGTTTGACGGTAAACCAGATATATGCGAGATTCCCTCACAGGAGAAAGGAAGAAAGACCATTCACAATTTGTCTTACATTTGTTTTTCTCTCTTTTTATTAAATAAAAAAAAAAAACCTTTCAAATGTTGAGTTCATATGATAATAATATTCCCTGTGGAACAACCCCACCCCCTAACTTTTTTTTTTGTGCTCTCCAATTTCAACCCTCAAATAAGGCTTTCCAATGTAATTAAAATTAAAACCTTGCTTTCTAACCAATCTATTCATGTACCGGACCGGGAACTTTCTTTATTCAATAAGAAAATCTACAGTGCCGTTATATAAATGCATGTTGTCTGCTTGGAGTCCCCGCACGAAAAGAAAGAAATAGCCTAACTCCAAGATACTACATTCTTGCATCACGTGATTTTTGCCACGTGGAGCTTACATTAGAATGAATACCGAATATGGAAAGTGAAACTACAATTCGAAACATAAAGTCCGAAGGCACATAGAAGAAAAAGAAGGTTTTTTTTTTTACAAAGGGTGCCGGGGTAATCTTCTCTGTGTTCATAATATACATGAAATATTTGCCACTGCCCCTTGTCTGTTCTATAAATTCTAACACTGAGTTTTCTATCTGTTGCATGCCAAGAAATCCTCTCTAAAAATTCCGGTGGACTTCCTACGGCACCTATTAGTTGTTAAAGATTTGATTTCATTCAACAAATTAATTTATGACCTGCATGTATGTGTCGCTTAGAACACGGCCATATACCAAATGGTCAATATTAATCATCCATGTAATTTGCTCTATGGGATGTTTGCAAAATTTCAACGGAGGCAATTTCTTGGCATGACGAGACAGCATCTCAGCGATAAAATAATATGTTTGAAAGAACTATGCACTTGGCTACCTTTTTTTCTTCAATTCGTTTTTAAAACGTCTTGGTTTCTTCAATTTGAATAATAGAAAATAAAACTATATACCAAACGAAAACTGGATAAAGTGAGAAACAAGTTTCTTTCATTGGTGAAAATTACTGCTTCATTGCTTATCTCAGAGTTCGAACTCTACACGTGGTAGGTAGCTTGGTTCGACTCCAATCTTAATTGACTAAGATTGACAGTTTCCTTGTCGAAGGTCAGTGGTTCTCTCCGGGCGTCCCAGCTTTCTACACACAAAAAAGCTGTGCGCCAAGACATAGCAAATAATGATAAAAGTGGCGTTAAAGACCAACAATGAATACATCAATCATTGTATATCTTAGACGTTTCACACACATATCATAGTTTTGTTAAACACGAATCTATTTATTTGAAATTGAATTTGACAATAGCAATTTTCCCGCATCGTATAATGGTGAATCCGGATAACACTGTAATATGTGCCGCTGGACATGAACAAGCTTAACTTCTAATAATTTTTGAATAACTAGAAGAATAGATGAGTTTTAAAGCAGAACAATTTAAATTTTTGTCAGCTATTTTAGGGGAAAGCAATAGATAATGAGAAGATATTCAAGATTTCCAAGGATAAGGCAACATTGAAGGGGCCTGTCTTTAAAGGTTGGTGTGTCCATCATATTACATATGTGGCAACCTTTTGTTTAAGGCTTAAAACAAATTAAACTTTTCAAAGTTATTCAAGTTCCATTACTAACTTAATGTCGACACTTTATAATGTAGAATATCTATTTTAAACAGAAAAGGGTAATTTCTATTTCAAAAGATTGCAAAATTTCTGAGAATGAATAGAGCAGTCCCTATTCGAATGCAGCATTCGCTAACTTAGTAGACATGTCTTTGACAAGCAATACTTTGAACCATTGACAGTGTTTTTAACGATCCCATGCGCAAAAATGACAAAATTAAAAAACAGAGTACTGTCCCTGCTAACCTAAAGAGTGTAGGTTTCAGCTCGACAGTTCCCAATGAAGACATTTTTTTTTCAGTTAAAAAATTTGAGGTACATAGTCTACAAAATGAAACAAACGTTGAAAATCTGATGCTCGTCTTGGCGTATACTCAAGAATTTACTTATTCGGAACTGCTTAGACATGAAATGATGTCACAAGACACATGCAACCAGTCACGGCTTTTATAGAACGAGTTGCTCTTCATACACCTTTGACACATAGTCCCACAATGCCCTAATGTTCTAAAGCATAATACAAAATATCTTAAAGTCCAGTATAAAAGAAATAACATAACTAATAATTTTAACCAAAAAATTTGATATGAAAAAAAACCATAGATATTAAAGTTTACATTCATTACAAATGACAGGAACTATATTTGTAGACAATCGATTACGAGCGACCAAACAGGTCATTTTTTGAAAATCAGATCATTTCGTCTTTTTCTATTTTGTTCTTTGAGTCTCATTTTTGCTTTTTTTTTACTTTATTATTCATGACATGAAACCTTAACTTCATGTTCTAAATCATGTACGTGTGCATTGTGATTCAATGAAAAAATATGGGGTAAACGTCAATGAGACAGCCACCTAGTGACAGAAATAACCAAAAGACATGTGCTCGGTTTGACGGTAAACCAGATATATGCGAGATTCCCTCACAGGAGAAAGGAAGAAAGACCATTCACAATTTGTCTTACATTTGTTTTTCTCTCTTTTTATTAAATAAAAAAAAAAAACCTTTCAAATGTTGAGTTCATATGATAATAATATTCCCTGTGGAACAACCCCACCCCCTTTCTTTTTTTTTGTGCTCTCCAATTTCAACCCTCAAATAAGGCTTTCCAATGTAATTAAAATTAAAACCTTGCTTTCTAACCAATCTATTCATGTACCGGACCGGGAACTTTCTTTATTCAATAAGAAAATCTACAGTGCCGTTATATAAATGCATGTTGTCTGCTTGGAGTCCCCGCACGAAAAGAAAGAAATAGCCTAACTCCAAGATACTACATTCTTGCATCACGTGATTTTTGCCACGTGGAGCTTACATTAGAATGAATACCGAATATGGAAAGTGAAACTACAATTCGAAACATAAAGTCCGAAGGCACATAGAAGAAAAAGAAGGTTTTTTTTTTACAAAGGGTGCCGGGGTAATCTTCTCTGTGTTCATAATATACATGAAATATTTGCCACTGCCCCTTGTCTGTTCTATAAATTCTAACACTGAGTTTTCTATCTGTTGCATGCCAAGAAATCCTCTCTAAAAATTCCGGTGGACCTCCTACGGCACCTATTAGTTGTTAAAGATTTGATTTCATTCAACAAATTAATTTATGACCTGCATGTATGTGTCGCTTAGAACACGGCCATATACCAAATGGTCAATATTAATCATCCATGTAATTTGCTCTATGGGATGTTTGCAAAATTTCAACGGAGGCAATTTCTTGGCATGACGAGACAGCATCTCAGCGATAAAATAATATGTTTGAAAGAACTATGCACTTGGCTACCTTTTTTTCTTCAATTCGTTTTTAAAACGTCTTGGTTTCTTCAATTTGAATAATAGAAAATAAAACTATATACCAAACGAAAACTGGATAAAGTGAGAAACAAGTTTCTTTCATTGGTGAAAATTACTGCTTCATTGCTTATCTCAGAGTTCGAACTCTACACGTGGTAGGTAGCTTGGTTCGACTCCAATCTTAATTGACTAAGATTGACAGTTTCCTTGTCGAAGGTCAGTGGTTCTCTCCGGGCGTCCCAGCTTTCTACACACAAAAAAGCTGTGCGCCAAGACATAGCAAATAATGATAAAAGTGGCGTTAAAGACCAACAATGAATACATCAATCATTGTATATCTTAGACGTTTCACACACATATCATAGTTTTGTTAAACACGAATCTATTTATTTGAAATTGAATTTGACAATAGCAATTTTCCCGCATCGTATAATGGTGAATCCGGATAACACTGTAATATGTGCCGCTGGACATGAACAAGCTTAACTTCTAATAATTTTTGAATAACTAGAAGAATAGATGAGTTTTAAAGCAGAACAATTTAAATTTTTGTCAGCTATTTTAGGGGAAAGCAATAGATAATGAGAAGATATTCAAGATTTCCAAGGATAAGGCAACATTGAAGGGGCCTGTCTTTAAAGGTTGGTGTGTCCATCATATTACATATGTGGCAACCTTTTGTTTAAGGCTTAAAACAAATTAAACTTTTCAAAGTTATTCAAGTTCCATTACTAACTTAATGTCGACACTTTATAATGTAGAATATCTATTTTAAACAGAAAAGGGTAATTTCTATTTCAAAAGATTGCAAAATTTCTGAGAATGAATAGAGCAGTCCCTATTCGAATGCAGCATTCGCTAACTTAGTAGACATGTCTTTGACAAGCAATACTTTGAACCATTGACAGTGTTTTTAACGATCCCATGCGCAAAAATGACAAAATTAAAAAACAGAGTACTGTCCCTGCTAACCTAAAGAGTGTAGGTTTCAGCTCGACAGTTCCCAATGAAGACATTTTTTTTCAGTTAAAAAATTTGAGGTACATAGTCTACAAAATGAAACAAACGTTGAAAATCTGATGCTCGTCTTGGCGTATACTCAAGAATTTACTTATTCGGAACTGCTTAGACATGAAATGATGTCACAAGACACATGCAACCAGTCACGGCTTTTATAGAACGAGTTGCTCTTCATACACCTTTGACACATAGTCCCACAATGCCCTAATGTTCTAAAGCATAATACAAAATATCTTAAAGTCCAGTATAAAAGAAATAACATAACTAATAATTTTAACCAAAAAATTTGATATGAAAAAAAACCATAGATATTAAAGTTTACATTCATTACAAATGACAGGAACTATATTTGTAGACAATCGATTACGAGCGACCAAACAGGTCATTTTTTGAAAATCAGATCATTTCGTCTTTTTCTATTTTGTTCTTTGAGTCTCATTTTTGCTTTTTTTTTACTTTATTATTCATGACATGAAACCTTAACTTCATGTTCTAAATCATGTACGTGTGCATTGTGATTCAATGAAAAAATATGGGGTAAACGTCAATGAGACAGCCACCTAGTGACAGAAATAACCAAAAGACATGTGCTCGGTTTGACGGTAAACCAGATATATGCGAGATTCCCTCACAGGAGAAAGGAAGAAAGACCATTCACAATTTGTCTTACATTTGTTTTTCTCTCTTTTTATTAAATAAAAAAAAAAAACCTTTCAAATGTTGAGTTCATATGATAATAATATTCCCTGTGGAACAACCCCACCCCCTTTCTTTTTTTTTTGTGCTCTCCAATTTCAACCCTCAAATAAGGCTTTCCAATGTAATTAAAATTAAAACCTTGCTTTCTAACCAATCTATTCATGTACCGGACCGGGAACTTTCTTTATTCAATAAGAAAATCTACAGTGCCGTTATATAAATGCATGTTGTCTGCTTGGAGTCCCCGCACGAAAAGAAAGAAATAGCCTAACTCCAAGATACTACATTCTTGCATCACGTGATTTTTGCCACGTGGAGCTTACATTAGAATGAATACCGAATATGGAAAGTGAAACTACAATTCGAAACATAAAGTCCGAAGGCACATAGAAGAAAAAGAAGGTTTTTTTTTTACAAAGGGTGCCGGGGTAATCTTCTCTGTGTTCATAATATACATGAAATATTTGCCACTGCCCCTTGTCTGTTCTATAAATTCTAACACTGAGTTTTCTATCTGTTGCATGCCAAGAAATCCTCTCTAAAAATTCCGGTGGACCTCCTACGGCACCTATTAGTTGTTAAAGATTTGATTTCATTCAACAAATTAATTTATGACCTGCATGTATGTGTCGCTTAGAACACGGCCATATACCAAATGGTCAATATTAATCATCCATGTAATTTGCTCTATGGGATGTTTGCAAAATTTCAACGGAGGCAATTTCTTGGCATGACGAGACAGCATCTCAGCGATAAAATAATATGTTTGAAAGAACTATGCACTTGGCTACCTTTTTTTCTTCAATTCGTTTTTAAAACGTCTTGGTTTCTTCAATTTGAATAATAGAAAATAAAACTATATACCAAACGAAAACTGGATAAAGTGAGAAACAAGTTTCTTTCATTGGTGAAAATTACTGCTTCATTGCTTATCTCAGAGTTCGAACTCTACACGTGGTAGGTAGCTTGGTTCGACTCCAATCTTAATTGACTAAGATTGACAGTTTCCTTGTCGAAGGTCAGTGGTTCTCTCCGGGCGTCCCAGCTTTCTACACACAAAAAAGCTGTGCGCCAAGACATAGCAAATAATGATAAAAGTGGCGTTAAAGACCAACAATGAATACATCAATCATTGTATATCTTAGACGTTTCACACACATATCATAGTTTTGTTAAACACGAATCTATTTATTTGAAATTGAATTTGACAATAGCAATTTTCCCGCATCGTATAATGGTGAATCCGGATAACACTGTAATATGTGCCGCTGGACATGAACAAGCTTAACTTCTAATAATTTTTGAATAACTAGAAGAATAGATGAGTTTTAAAGCAGAACAATTTAAATTTTTGTCAGCTATTTTAGGGGAAAGCAATAGATAATGAGAAGATATTCAAGATTTCCAAGGATAAGGCAACATTGAAGGGGCCTGTCTTTAAAGGTTGGTGTGTCCATCATATTACATATGTGGCAACCTTTTGTTTAAGGCTTAAAACAAATTAAACTTTTCAAAGTTATTCAAGTTCCATTACTAACTTAATGTCGACACTTTATAATGTAGAATATCTATTTTAAACAGAAAAGGGTAATTTCTATTTCAAAAGATTGCAAAATTTCTGAGAATGAATAGAGCAGTCCCTATTCGAATGCAGCATTCGCTAACTTAGTAGACATGTCTTTGACAAGCAATACTTTGAACCATTGACAGTGTTTTTAACGATCCCATGCGCAAAAATGACAAAATTAAAAAACAGAGTACTGTCCCTGCTAACCTAAAGAGTGTAGGTTTCAGCTCGACAGTTCCCAATGAAGACATTTTTTTTCAGTTAAAACATTTGAGGTACATAGTCTACAAAATGAAACAAACGTTGAAAATCTGATGCTCGTCTTGGCGTATACTCAAGAATTTACTTATTCGGAACTGCTTAGACATGAAATGATGTCACAAGACACATGCAACCAGTCACGGCTTTTATAGAACGAGTTGCTCTTCATACACCTTTGACACATAGTCCCACAATGCCCTAATGTTCTAAAGCATAATACAAAATATCTTAAAGTCCAGTATAAAAGAAATAACATAACTAATAATTTTAACCAAAAAATTTGATATGAAAAAAATCCACAGATATTAAAGTTTACATTCATTACAAATGACAGGAACTATATTTGTAGACAATCGATTACGAGCGACCAAACAGGTCATTTTTTGAAAATCAGATCATTTCGTCTTTTTCTATTTTGTTCTTTGAGTCTCATTTTTGCTTTTTTTTTACTTTATTATTCATGACATGAAACCTTAACTTCATGTTCTAAATCATGTACGTGTGCATTGTGATTCAATGAAAAAATATGGGGTAAACGTCAATGAGACAGCCACCTAGTGACAGAAATAACCAAAAGACATGTGCTCGGTTTGACGGTAAACCAGATATATGCGAGATTCCCTCACAGGAGAAAGGAAGAAAGACCATTCACAATTTGTCTTACATTTGTTTTTCTCTCTTTTTATTAAATAAAAAAAAAAAACCTTTCAAATGTTGAGTTCATATGATAATAATATTCCCTGTGGAACAACCCCACCCCCTTTCTTTTTTTTTGTGCTCTCCAATTTCAACCCTCAAATAAGGCTTTCCAATGTAATTAAAATTAAAACCTTGCTTTCTAACCAATCTATTCATGTACCGGACCGGGAACTTTCTTTATTCAATAAGAAAATCTACAGTGCCGTTATATAAATGCATGTTGTCTGCTTGGAGTCCCCGCACGAAAAGAAAGAAATAGCCTAACTCCAAGATACTACATTCTTGCATCACGTGATTTTTGCCACGTGGAGCTTACATTAGAATGAATACCGAATATGGAAAGTGAAACTACAATTCGAAACATAAAGTCCGAAGGCACATAGAAGAAAAAGAAGGTTTTTTTTTTACAAAGGGTGCCGGGGTAATCTTCTCTGTGTTCATAATATACATGAAATATTTGCCACTGCCCCTTGTCTGTTCTATAAATTCTAACACTGAGTTTTCTATCTGTTGCATGCCAAGAAATCCTCTCTAAAAATTCCGGTGGACTTCCTACGGCACCTATTAGTTGTTAAAGATTTGATTTCATTCAACAAATTAATTTATGACCTGCATGTATGTGTCGCTTAGAACACGGCCATATACCAAATGGTCAATATTAATCATCCATGTAATTTGCTCTATGGGATGTTTGCAAAATTTCAACGGAGGCAATTTCTTGGCATGACGAGACAGCATCTCAGCGATAAAATAATATGTTTGAAAGAACTATGCACTTGGCTACCTTTTTTTCTTCAATTCGTTTTTAAAACGTCTTGGTTTCTTCAATTTGAATAATAGAAAATAAAACTATATACCAAACGAAAACTGGATAAAGTGAGAAACAAGTTTCTTTCATTGGTGAAAATTACTGCTTCATTGCTTATCTCAGAGTTCGAACTCTACACGTGGTAGGTAGCTTGGTTCGACTCCAATCTTAATTGACTAAGATTGACAGTTTCCTTGTCGAAGGTCAGTGGTTCTCTCCGGGCGTCCCAGCTTTCTACACACAAAAAAGCTGTGCGCCAAGACATAGCAAATAATGATAAAAGTGGCGTTAAAGACCAACAATGAATACATCAATCATTGTATATCTTAGACGTTTCACACACATATCATAGTTTTGTTAAACACGAATCTATTTATTTGAAATTGAATTTGACAATAGCAATTTTCCCGCATCGTATAATGGTGAATCCGGATAACACTGTAATATGTGCCGCTGGACATGAACAAGCTTAACTTCTAATAATTTTTGAATAACTAGAAGAATAGATGAGTTTTAAAGCAGAACAATTTAAATTTTTGTCAGCTATTTTAGGGGAAAGCAATAGATAATGAGAAGATATTCAAGATTTCCAAGGATAAGGCAACATTGAAGGGGCCTGTCTTTAAAGGTTGGTGTGTCCATCATATTACATATGTGGCAACCTTTTGTTTAAGGCTTAAAACAAATTAAACTTTTCAAAGTTATTCAAGTTCCATTACTAACTTAATGTCGACACTTTATAATGTAGAATATCTATTTTAAACAGAAAAGGGTAATTTCTATTTCAAAAGATTGCAAAATTTCTGAGAATGAATAGAGCAGTCCCTATTCGAATGCAGCATTCGCTAACTTAGTAGACATGTCTTTGACAAGCAATACTTTGAACCATTGACAGTGTTTTTAACGATCCCATGCGCAAAAATGACAAAATTAAAAAACAGAGTACTGTCCCTGCTAACCTAAAGAGTGTAGGTTTCAGCTCGACAGTTCCCAATGAAGACATTTTTTTTCAGTTAAAAAATTTGAGGTACATAGTCTACAAAATGAAACAAACGTTGAAAATCTGATGCTCGTCTTGGCGTATACTCAAGAATTTACTTATTCGGAACTGCTTAGACATGAAATGATGTCACAAGACACATGCAACCAGTCACGGCTTTTATAGAACGAGTTGCTCTTCATACACCTTTGACACATAGTCCCACAATGCCCTAATGTTCTAAAGCATAATACAAAATATCTTAAAGTCCAGTATAAAAGAAATAACATAACTAATAATTTTAACCAAAAAATTTGATATGAAAAAAATCCACAGATATTAAAGTTTACATTCATTACAAATGACAGGAACTATATTTGTAGACAATCGATTACGAGCGACCAAACAGGTCATTTTTTGAAAATCAGATCATTTCGTCTTTTTCTATTTTGTTCTTTGAGTCTCATTTTTGCTTTTTTTTTACTTTATTATTCATGACATGAAACCTTAACTTCATGTTCTAAATCATGTACGTGTGCATTGTGATTCAATGAAAAAATATGGGGTAAACGTCAATGAGACAGCCACCTAGTGACAGAAATAACCAAAAGACATGTGCTCGGTTTGACGGTAAACCAGATATATGCGAGATTCCCTCACAGGAGAAAGGAAGAAAGACCATTCACAATTTGTCTTACATTTGTTTTTCTCTCTTTTTATTAAATAAAAAAAAAAAACCTTTCAAATGTTGAGTTCATATGATAATAATATTCCCTGTGGAACAACCCCACCCCCTTTCTTTTTTTTTGTGCTCTCCAATTTCAACCCTCAAATAAGGCTTTCCAATGTAATTAAAATTAAAACCTTGCTTTCTAACCAATCTATTCATGTACCGGACCGGGAACTTTCTTTATTCAATAAGAAAATCTACAGTGCCGTTATATAAATGCATGTTGTCTGCTTGGAGTCCCCGCACGAAAAGAAAGAAATAGCCTAACTCCAAGATACTACATTCTTGCATCACGTGATTTTTGCCACGTGGAGCTTACATTAGAATGAATACCGAATATGGAAAGTGAAACTACAATTCGAAACATAAAGTCCGAAGGCACATAGAAGAAAAAGAAGGTTTTTTTTTTACAAAGGGTGCCGGGGTAATCTTCTCTGTGTTCATAATATACATGAAATATTTGCCACTGCCCCTTGTCTGTTCTATAAATTCTAACACTGAGTTTTCTATCTGTTGCATGCCAAGAAATCCTCTCTAAAAATTCCGGTGGACTTCCTACGGCACCTATTAGTTGTTAAAGATTTGATTTCATTCAACAAATTAATTTATGACCTGCATGTATGTGTCGCTTAGAACACGGCCATATACCAAATGGTCAATATTAATCATCCATGTAATTTGCTCTATGGGATGTTTGCAAAATTTCAACGGAGGCAATTTCTTGGCATGACGAGACAGCATCTCAGCGATAAAATAATATGTTTGAAAGAACTATGCACTTGGCTACCTTTTTTTCTTCAATTCGTTTTTAAAACGTCTTGGTTTCTTCAATTTGAATAATAGAAAATAAAACTATATACCAAACGAAAACTGGATAAAGTGAGAAACAAGTTTCTTTCATTGGTGAAAATTACTGCTTCATTGCTTATCTCAGAGTTCGAACTCTACACGTGGTAGGTAGCTTGGTTCGACTCCAATCTTAATTGACTAAGATTGACAGTTTCCTTGTCGAAGGTCAGTGGTTCTCTCCGGGCGTCCCAGCTTTCTACACACAAAAAAGCTGTGCGCCAAGACATAGCAAATAATGATAAAAGTGGCGTTAAAGACCAACAATGAATACATCAATCATTGTATATCTTAGACGTTTCACACACATATCATAGTTTTGTTAAACACGAATCTATTTATTTGAAATTGAATTTGACAATAGCAATTTTCCCGCATCGTATAATGGTGAATCCGGATAACACTGTAATATGTGCCGCTGGACATGAACAAGCTTAACTTCTAATAATTTTTGAATAACTAGAAGAATAGATGAGTTTTAAAGCAGAACAATTTAAATTTTTGTCAGCTATTTTAGGGGAAAGCAATAGATAATGAGAAGATATTCAAGATTTCCAAGGATAAGGCAACATTGAAGGGGCCTGTCTTTAAAGGTTGGTGTGTCCATCATATTACATATGTGGCAACCTTTTGTTTAAGGCTTAAAACAAATTAAACTTTTCAAAGTTATTTAAGTTCCATTACTAACTTAATGTCGACACTTTATAATGTAGAATATCTATTTTAAACAGAAAAGGGTAATTTCTATTTCAAAAGATTGCAAAATTTCTGAGAATGAATAGAGCAGTCCCTATTCGAATGCAGCATTCGCTAACTTAGTAGACATGTCTTTGACAAGCAATACTTTGAACCATTGACAGTGTTTTTAACGATCCCATGCGCAAAAATGACAAAATTAAAAAACAGAGTACTGTCCCTGCTAACCTAAAGAGTGTAGGTTTCAGCTCGACAGTTCCCAATGAAGACATTTTTTTTCAGTTAAAAAATTTGAGGTACATAGTCTACAAAATGAAACAAACGTTGAAAATCTGATGCTCGTCTTGGCGTATACTCAAGAATTTACTTATTCGGAACTGCTTAGACATGAAATGATGTCACAAGACACATGCAACCAGTCACGGCTTTTATAGAACGAGTTGCTCTTCATACACCTTTGACACATAGTCCCACAATGCCCTAATGTTCTAAAGCATAATACAAAATATCTTAAAGTCCAGTATAAAAGAAATAACATAACTAATAATTTTAACCAAAAAATTTGATATGAAAAAAAACCACAGATATTAAAGTTTACATTCATTACAAATGACAGGAACTATATTTGTAGACAATCGATTACGAGCGACCAAACAGGTCATTTTTTGAAAATCAGATCATTTCGTCTTTTTCTATTTTGTTCTTTGAGTCTCATTTTTGCTTTTTTTTTACTTTATTATTCATGACATGAAACCTTAACTTCATGTTCTAAATCATGTACGTGTGCATTGTGATTCAATGAAAAAATATGGGGTAAACGTCAATGAGACAGCCACCTAGTGACAGAAATAACCAAAAGACATGTGCTCGGTTTGACGGTAAATCAGATATATGCGAGATTCCCTCACAGGAGAAAGGAAGAAAGACCATTCACAATTTGTCTTACATTTGTTTTTCTCTCTTTTTATTAAATAAAAAAAAAAAACCTTTCAAATGTTGAGTTCATATGATAATAATATTCCCTGTGGAACAACCCCACCCCCTAACTTTTTTTTTTGTGCTCTCCAATTTCAACCCTCAAATAAGGCTTTCCAATGTAATTAAAATTAAAACCTTGCTTTCTAACCAATCTATTCATGTACCGGACCGGGAACTTTCTTTATTCAATAAGAAAATCTACAGTGCCGTTATATAAATGCATGTTGTCTGCTTGGAGTCCCCGCACGAAAAGAAAGAAATAGCCTAACTCCAAGATACTACATTCTTGCATCACGTGATTTTTGCCACGTGGAGCTTACATTAGAATGAATACCGAATATGGAAAGTGAAACTACAATTCGAAACATAAAGTCCGAAGGCACATAGAAGAAAAAGAAGGTTTTTTTTTTTACAAAGGGTGCCGGGGTAATCTTCTCTGTGTTCATAATATACATGAAATATTTGCCACTGCCCCTTGTCTGTTCTATAAATTCTAACACTGAGTTTTCTATCTGTTGCATGCCAAGAAATCCTCTCTAAAAATTCCGGTGGACTTCCTACGGCACCTATTAGTTGTTAAAGATTTGATTTCATTCAACAAATTAATTTATGACCTGCATGTATGTGTCGCTTAGAACACGGCCATATACCAAATGGTCAATATTAATCATCCATGTAATTTGCTCTATGGGATGTTTGCAAAATTTCAACGGAGGCAATTTCTTGGCATGACGAGACAGCATCTCAGCGATAAAATAATATGTTTGAAAGAACTATGCACTTGGCTACCTTTTTTTCTTCAATTCGTTTTTAAAACGTCTTGGTTTCTTCAATTTGAATAATAGAAAATAAAACTATATACCAAACGAAAACTGGATAAAGTGAGAAACAAGTTTCTTTCATTGGTGAAAATTACTGCTTCATTGCTTATCTCAGAGTTCGAACTCTACACGTGGTAGGTAGCTTGGTTCGACTCCAATCTTAATTGACTAAGATTGACAGTTTCCTTGTCGAAGGTCAGTGGTTCTCTCCGGGCGTCCCAGCTTTCTACACACAAAAAAGCTGTGCGCCAAGACATAGCAAATAATGATAAAAGTGGCGTTAAAGACCAACAATGAATACATCAATCATTGTATATCTTAGACGTTTCACACACATATCATAGTTTTGTTAAACACGAATCTATTTATTTGAAATTGAATTTGACAATAGCAATTTTCCCGCATCGTATAATGGTGAATCCGGATAACACTGTAATATGTGCCGCTGGACATGAACAAGCTTAACTTCTAATAATTTTTGAATAACTAGAAGAATAGATGAGTTTTAAAGCAGAACAATTTAAATTTTTGTCAGCTATTTTAGGGGAAAGCAATAGATAATGAGAAGATATTCAAGATTTCCAAGGATAAGGCAACATTGAAGGGGCCTGTCTTTAAAGGTTGGTGTGTCCATCATATTACATATGTGGCAACCTTTTGTTTAAGGCTTAAAACAAATTAAACTTTTCAAAGTTATTCAAGTTCCATTACTAACTTAATGTCGACACTTTATAATGTAGAATATCTATTTTAAACAGAAAAGGGTAATTTCTATTTCAAAAGATTGCAAAATTTCTGAGAATGAATAGAGCAGTCCCTATTCGAATGCAGCATTCGCTAACTTAGTAGACATGTCTTTGACAAGCAATACTTTGAACCATTGACAGTGTTTTTAACGATCCCATGCGCAAAAATGACAAAATTAAAAAACAGAGTACTGTCCCTGCTAACCTAAAGAGTGTAGGTTTCAGCTCGACAGTTCCCAATGAAGACATTTTTTTTCAGTTAAAAAATTTGAGGTACATAGTCTACAAAATGAAACAAACGTTGAAAATCTGATGCTCGTCTTGGCGTATACTCAAGAATTTACTTATTCGGAACTGCTTAGACATGAAATGATGTCACAAGACACATGCAACCAGTCACGGCTTTTATAGAACGAGTTGCTCTTCATACACCTTTGACACATAGTCCCACAATGCCCTAATGTTCTAAAGCATAATACAAAATATCTTAAAGTCCAGTATAAAAGAAATAACATAACTAATAATTTTAACCAAAAAATTTGATATGAAAAAAAACCACAGATATTAAAGTTTACATTCATTACAAATGACAGGAACTATATTTGTAGACAATCGATTACGAGCGACCAAACAGGTCATTTTTTGAAAATCAGATCATTTCGTCTTTTTCTATTTTGTTCTTTGAGTCTCATTTTTGCTTTTTTTTACTTTATTATTCATGACATGAAACCTTAACTTCATGTTCTAAATCATGTACGTGTGCATTGTGATTCAATGAAAAAATATGGGGTAAACGTCAATGAGACAGCCACCTAGTGACAGAAATAACCAAAAGACATGTGCTCGGTTTGACGGTAAACCAGATATATGCGAGATTCCCTCACAGGAGAAAGGAAGAAAGACCATTCACAATTTGTCTTACATTTGTTTTTCTCTCTTTTTATTAAATAAAAAAAAAAAACCTTTCAAATGTTGAGTTCATATGATAATAATATTCCCTGTGGAACAACCCCACCCCCTTTCTTTTTTTTTGTGCTCTCCAATTTCAACCCTCAAATAAGGCTTTCCAATGTAATTAAAATTAAAACCTTGCTTTCTAACCAATCTATTCATGTACCGGACCGGGAACTTTCTTTATTCAATAAGAAAATCTACAGTGCCGTTATATAAATGCATGTTGTCTGCTTGGAGTCCCCGCACGAAAAGAAAGAAATAGCCTAACTCCAAGATACTACATTCTTGCATCACGTGATTTTTGCCACGTGGAGCTTACATTAGAATGAATACCGAATATGGAAAGTGAAACTACAATTCGAAACATAAAGTCCGAAGGCACATAGAAGAAAAAGAAGGTTTTTTTTTTACAAAGGGTGCCGGGGTAATCTTCTCTGTGTTCATAATATACATGAAATATTTGCCACTGCCCCTTGTCTGTTCTATAAATTCTAACACTGAGTTTTCTATCTGTTGCATGCCAAGAAATCCTCTCTAAAAATTCCGGTGGACCTCCTACGGCACCTATTAGTTGTTAAAGATTTGATTTCATTCAACAAATTAATTTACGACCTGCATGTATGTGTCGCTTAGAACACGGCCATATACCAAATGGTCAATATTAATCATCCATGTAATTTGCTCTATGGGATGTTTGCAAAATTTCAACGGAGGCAATTTCTTGGCATGACGAGACAGCATCTCAGCGATAAAATAATATGTTTGAAAGAACTATGCACTTGGCTACCTTTTTTTCTTCAATTCGTTTTTAAAACGTCTTGGTTTCTTCAATTTGAATAATAGAAAATAAAACTATATACCAAACGAAAACTGGATAAAGTGAGAAACAAGTTTCTTTCATTGGTGAAAATTACTGCTTCATTGCTTATCTCAGAGTTCGAACTCTACACGTGGTAGGTAGCTTGGTTCGACTCCAATCTTAATTGACTAAGATTGACAGTTTCCTTGTCGAAGGTCAGTGGTTCTCTCCGGGCGTCCCAGCTTTCTACACACAAAAAAGCTGTGCGCCAAGACATAGCAAATAATGATAAAAGTGGCGTTAAAGACCAACAATGAATACATCAATCATTGTATATCTTAGACGTTTCACACACATATCATAGTTTTGTTAAACACGAATCTATTTATTTGAAATTGAATTTGACAATAGCAATTTTCCCGCATCGTATAATGGTGAATCCGGATAACACTGTAATATGTGCCGCTGGACATGAACAAGCTTAACTTCTAATAATTTTTGAATAACTAGAAGAATAGATGAGTTTTAAAGCAGAACAATTTAAATTTTTGTCAGCTATTTTAGGGGAAAGCAATAGATAATGAGAAGATATTCAAGATTTCCAAGGATAAGGCAACATTGAAGGGGCCTGTCTTTAAAGGTTGGTGTGTCCATCATATTACATATGTGGCAACCTTTTGTTTAAGGCTTAAAACAAATTAAACTTTTCAAAGTTATTCAAGTTCCATTACTAACTTAATGTCGACACTTTATAATGTAGAATATCTATTTTAAACAGAAAAGGGTAATTTCTATTTCAAAAGATTGCAAAATTTCTGAGAATGAATAGAGCAGTCCCTATTCGAATGCAGCATTCGCTAACTTAGTAGACATGTCTTTGACAAGCAATACTTTGAACCATTGACAGTGTTTTTAACGATCCCATGCGCAAAAATGACAAAATTAAAAAACAGAGTACTGTCCCTGCTAACCTAAAGAGTGTAGGTTTCAGCTCGACAGTTCCCAATGAAGACATTTTTTTTCAGTTAAAAAATTTGAGGTACATAGTCTACAAAATGAAACAAACGTTGAAAATCTGATGCTCGTCTTGGCGTATACTCAAGAATTTACTTATTCGGAACTGCTTAGACATGAAATGATGTCACAAGACACATGCAACCAGTCACGGCTTTTATAGAACGAGTTGCTCTTCATACACCTTTGACACATAGTCCCACAATGCCCTAATGTTCTAAAGCATAATACAAAATATCTTAAAGTCCAGTATAAAAGAAATAACATAACTAATAATTTTAACCAAAAAATTTGATATGAAAAAAAACCACAGATATTAAAGTTTACATTCATTACAAATGACAGGAACTATATTTGTAGACAATCGATTACGAGCGACCAAACAGGTCATTTTTTGAAAATCAGATCATTTCGTCTTTTTCTATTTTGTTCTTTGAGTCTCATTTTTGCTTTTTTTTTACTTTATTATTCATGACATGAAACCTTAACTTCATGTTCTAAATCATGTACGTGTGCATTGTGATTCAATGAAAAAATATGGGGTAAACGTCAATGAGACAGCCACCTAGTGACAGAAATAACCAAAAGACATGTGCTCGGTTTGACGGTAAACCAGATATATGCGAGATTCCCTCACAGGAGAAAGGAAGAAAGACCATTCACAATTTGTCTTACATTTGTTTTTCTCTCTTTTTATTAAATAAAAAAAAAAAACCTTTCAAATGTTGAGTTCATATGATAATAATATTCCCTGTGGAACAACCCCACCCCCTTTCTTTTTTTTTGTGCTCTCCAATTTCAACCCTCAAATAAGGCTTTCCAATGTAATTAAAATTAAAACCTTGCTTTCTAACCAATCTATTCATGTACCGGACCGGGAACTTTCTTTATTCAATAAGAAAATCTACAGTGCCGTTATATAAATGCATGTTGTCTGCTTGGAGTCCCCGCACGAAAAGAAAGAAATAGCCTAACTCCAAGATACTACATTCTTGCATCACGTGATTTTTGCCACGTGGAGCTTACATTAGAATGAATACCGAATATGGAAAGTGAAACTACAATTCGAAACATAAAGTCCGAAGGCACATAGAAGAAAAAGAAGGTTTTTTTTTTACAAAGGGTGCCGGGGTAATCTTCTCTGTGTTCATAATATACATGAAATATTTGCCACTGCCCCTTGTCTGTTCTATAAATTCTAACACTGAGTTTTCTATCTGTTGCATGCCAAGAAATCCTCTCTAAAAATTCCGGTGGACCTCCTACGGCACCTATTAGTTGTTAAAGATTTGATTTCATTCAACAAATTAATTTATGACCTGCATGTATGTGTCGCTTAGAACACGGCCATATACCAAATGGTCAATATTAATCATCCATGTAATTTGCTCTATGGGATGTTTGCAAAATTTCAACGGAGGCAATTTCTTGGCATGACGAGACAGCATCTCAGCGATAAAATAATATGTTTGAAAGAACTATGCACTTGGCTACCTTTTTTTCTTCAATTCGTTTTTAAAACGTCTTGGTTTCTTCAATTTGAATAATAGAAAATAAAACTATATACCAAACGAAAACTGGATAAAGTGAGAAACAAGTTTCTTTCATTGGTGAAAATTACTGCTTCATTGCTTATCTCAGAGTTCGAACTCTACACGTGGTAGGTAGCTTGGTTCGACTCCAATCTTAATTGACTAAGATTGACAGTTTCCTTGTCGAAGGTCAGTGGTTCTCTCCGGGCGTCCCAGCTTTCTACACACAAAAAAGCTGTGCGCCAAGACATAGCAAATAATGATAAAAGTGGCGTTAAAGACCAACAATGAATACATCAATCATTGTATATCTTAGACGTTTCACACACATATCATAGTTTTGTTAAACACGAATCTATTTATTTGAAATTGAATTTGACAATAGCAATTTTCCCGCATCGTATAATGGTGAATCCGGATAACACTGTAATATGTGCCGCTGGACATGAACAAGCTTAACTTCTAATAATTTTTGAATAACTAGAAGAATAGATGAGTTTTAAAGCAGAACAATTTAAATTTTTGTCAGCTATTTTAGGGGAAAGCAATAGATAATGAGAAGATATTCAAGATTTCCAAGGATAAGGCAACATTGAAGGGGCCTGTCTTTAAAGGTTGGTGTGTCCATCATATTACATATGTGGCAACCTTTTGTTTAAGGCTTAAAACAAATTAAACTTTTCAAAGTTATTCAAGTTCCATTACTAACTTAATGTCGACACTTTATAATGTAGAATATCTATTTTAAACAGAAAAGGGTAATTTCTATTTCAAAAGATTGCAAAATTTCTGAGAATGAATAGAGCAGTCCCTATTCGAATGCAGCATTCGCTAACTTAGTAGACATGTCTTTGACAAGCAATACTTTGAACCATTGACAGTGTTTTTAACGATCCCATGCGCAAAAATGACAAAATTAAAAAACAGAGTACTGTCCCTGCTAACCTAAAGAGTGTAGGTTTCAGCTCGACAGTTCCCAATGAAGACATTTTTTTTCAGTTAAAAAATTTGAGGTACATAGTCTACAAAATGAAACAAACGTTGAAAATCTGATGCTCGTCTTGGCGTATACTCAAGAATTTACTTATTCGGAACTGCTTAGACATGAAATGATGTCACAAGACACATGCAACCAGTCACGGCTTTTATAGAACGAGTTGCTCTTCATACACCTTTGACACATAGTCCCACAATGCCCTAATGTTCTAAAGCATAATACAAAATATCTTAAAGTCCAGTATAAAAGAAATAACATAACTAATAATTTTAACCAAAAAATTTGATATGAAAAAAAACCACAGATATTAAAGTTTACATTCATTACAAATGACAGGAACTATATTTGTAGACAATCGATTACGAGCGACCAAACAGGTCATTTTTTGAAAATCAGATCATTTCGTCTTTTTCTATTTTGTTCTTTGAGTCTCATTTTTGCTTTTTTTTTACTTTATTATTCATGACATGAAACCTTAACTTCATGTTCTAAATCATGTACGTGTGCATTGTGATTCAATGAAAAAATATGGGGTAAACGTCAATGAGACAGCCACCTAGTGACAGAAATAACCAAAAGACATGTGCTCGGTTTGACGGTAAACCAGATATATGCGAGATTCCCTCACAGTAGAAAGGAAGAAAGACCATTCACAATTTGTCTTACATTTGTTTTTCTCTCTTTTTATTAATTAAAAAAAAAAAAACTTTCAAATGTTGAGTTCATATGATAATAATATTCCCTGTGGAACAACCCCACCCCCTTTCTTTTTTTTTGTGCTCTCCAATTTCAACCCTCAAATAAGGCTTTCCAATGTAATTAAAATTAAAACCTTGCTTTCTAACCAATCTATTCATGTACCGGACCGGGAACTTTCTTTATTCAATAAGAAAATCTACAGTGCCGTTATATAAATGCATGTTGTCTGCTTGGAGTCCCCGCACGAAAAGAAAGAAATAGCCTAACTCCAAGATACTACATTCTTGCATCACGTGATTTTTGCCACGTGGAGTTTACATTAGAATGAATACCGAATATGGAAAGTGAAACTACAATTCGAAACATAAAGTCCGAAGGCACATAGAAGAAAAAGAAGGTTTTTTTTTTACAAAGGGTGCCGGGGTAATCTTCTCTGTGTTCATAATATACATGAAATATTTGCCACTGCCCCTTGTCTGTTCTATAAATTCTAACACTGAGTTTTCTATCTGTTGCATGCCAAGAAATCCTCTCTAAAAATTCCGGTGGACCTCCTACGGCACCTATTAGTTGTTAAAGATTTGATTTCATTCAACAAATTAATTTATGACCTGCATGTATGTGTCGCTTAGAACACGGCCATATACCAAATGGTCAATATTAATCATCCATGTAATTTGCTCTATGGGATGTTTGCAAAATTTCAACGGAGGCAATTTCTTGGCATGACGAGACAGCATCTCAGCGATAAAATAATATGTTTGAAAGAACTATGCACTTGGCTACCTTTTTTTCTTCAATTCGTTTTTAAAACGTCTTGGTTTCTTCAATTTGAATAATAGAAAATAAAACTATATACCAAACGAAAACTGGATAAAGTGAGAAACAAGTTTCTTTCATTGGTGAAAATTACTGCTTCATTGCTTATCTCAGAGTTCGAACTCTACACGTGGTAGGTAGCTTGGTTCGACTCCAATCTTAATTGACTAAGATTGACAGTTTCCTTGTCGAAGGTCAGTGGTTCTCTCCGGGCGTCCCAGCTTTCTACACACAAAAAAGCTGTGCGCCAAGACATAGCAATTATGATAAAAGTGGCGTTAAAGACCAACAATGAATACATCAATCATTGTATATCTTAGACGTTTCACACACATATCATAGTTTTGTTAAACACGAATCTATTTATTTGAAATTGAATTTGACAATAGCAATTTTCCCGCATCGTATAATGGTGAATCCGGATAACACTGTAATATGTGCCGCTGGACATGAACAAGCTTAACTTCTAATAATTTTTGAATAACTAGAAGAATAGATGAGTTTTAAAGCAGAACAATTTAAATTTTTGTCAGCTATTTTAGGGGAAAGCAATAGATAATGAGAAGATATTCAAGATTTCCAAGGATAAGGCAACATTGAAGGGGCCTGTCTTTAAAGGTTGGTGTGTCCATCATATTACATATGTGGCAACCTTTTGTTTAAGGCTTAAAACAAATTAAACTTTTCAAAGTTATTCAAGTTCCATTACTAACTTAATGTCGACACTTTATAATGTAGAATATCTATTTTAAACAGAAAAGGGTAATTTCTATTTCAAAAGATTGCAAAATTTCTGAGAATGAATAGAGCAGTCCCTATTCGAATGCAGCATTCGCTAACTTAGTAGACATGTCTTTGACAAGCAATACTTTGAACCATTGACAGTGTTTTTAACGATCCCATGCGCAAAAATGACAAAATTAAAAAACAGAGTACTGTCCCTGCTAACCTAAAGAGTGTAGGTTTCAGCTCGACAGTTCCCAATGAAGACATTTTTTTTTCAGTTAAAAAATTTGAGGTACATAGTCTACAAAATGAAACAAACGTTGAAAATCTGATGCTCGTCTTGGCGTATACTCAAGAATTTAATTATTCGGAACTGCTTAGACATGAAATGATGTCACAAGACACATGCAACCAGTCACGGCTTTTATAGAACGAGTTGCTCTTCATACACCTTTGACACATAGTCCCACAATGCCCTAATGTTCTAAAGCATAATACAAAATATCTTAAAGTCCAGTATAAAAGAAATAACATAACTAATAATTTTAACCAAAAAATTTGATATGAAAAAAAACCACAGATATTAAAGTTTACATTCATTACAAATGACAGGAACTATATTTGTAGACAATCGATTACGAGCGACCAAACAGGTCATTTTTTGAAAATCAGATCATTTCGTCTTTTTCTATTTTGTTCTTTGAGTCTCATTTTTGCTTTTTTTTTACTTTATTATTCATGACATGAAACCTTAACTTCATGTTCTAAATCATGTACGTGTGCATTGTGATTCAATGAAAAAATATGGGGTAAACGTCAATGAGACAGCCACCTAGTGACAGAAATAACCAAAAGACATGTGCTCGGTTTGACGGTAAACCAGATATATGCGAGATTCCCTCACAGGAGAAAGGAAGAAAGACCATTCACAATTTGTCTTACATTTGTTTTTCCCCCTTTTTTAATTAAATAAAAAAAAAAAACCTTTCAAATGTTGAGTTCATATGATAATAATATTCCCTGTGGAACAACCCCACCCCCTTTCTTTTTTTTTGTGCTCTCCAATTTCAACCCTCAAATAAGGCTTTCCAATGTAATTAAAATTAAAACCTTGCTTTCTAACCAATCTATTCATGTACCGGACCGGGAACTTTCTTTATTCAATAAGAAAATCTACAGTGCCGTTATATAAATGCATGTTGTCTGCTTGGAGTCCCCGCACGAAAAGAAAGAAATAGCCTAACTCCAAGATACTACATTCTTGCATCACGTGATTTTTGCCACGTGGAGCTTACATTAGAATGAATACCGAATATGGAAAGTGAAACTACAATTCGAAACATAAAGTCCGAAGGCACATAGAAGAAAAAGAAGGTTTTTTTTTTACAAAGGGTGCCGGGGTTATCTTCTCTGTGTTCATAATATACATGAAATATTTGCCACTGCCCCTTGTCTGTTCTATAAATTCTAACACTGAGTTTTCTATCTGTTGCATGCCAAGAAATCCTCTCTAAAATTCCGGTGGACTTCCTACGGCACCTATTAGTTGTTAAAGATTTGATTTCATTCAACAAATTAATTTATGACCTGCATGTATGTGTCGCTTAGAACACGGCCATATACCAAATGGTCAATATTAATCATCCATGTAATTTGCTCTATGGGATGTTTGCAAAATTTCAACGGAGGCAATTTCTTGGCATGACGAGACAGCATCTCAGCGATAAAATAATATGTTTGAAAGAACTATGCACTTGGCTACCTTTTTTTCTTCAATTCGTTTTTAAAACGTCTTGGTTTCTTCAATTTGAATAATAGAAAATAAAACTATATACCAAACGAAAACTGGATAAAGTGAGAAACAAGTTTCTTTCATTGGTGAAAATTACTGCTTCATTGCTTATCTCAGAGTTCGAACTCTACACGTGGTAGGTAGCTTGGTTCGACTCCAATCTTAATTGACTAAGATTGACAGTTTCCTTGTCGAAGGTCAGTGGTTCTCTCCGGGCGTCCCAGCTTTCTACACACAAAAAAGCTGTGCGCCAAGACATAGCAAATAATGATAAAAGTGGCGTTAAAGACCAACAATGAATACATCAATCATTGTATATCTTAGACGTTTCACACACATATCATAGTTTTGTTAAACACGAATCTATTTATTTGAAATTGAATTTGACAATAGCAATTTTCCCGCATCGTATAATGGTGAATCCGGATAACACTGTAATATGTGCCGCTGGACATGAACAAGCTTAACTTCTAATAATTTTTGAATAACTAGAAGAATAGATGAGTTTTAAAGCAGAACAATTTAAATTTTTGTCAGCTATTTTAGGGGAAAGCAATAGATAATGAGAAGATATTCAAGATCTCCAAGGATAAGGCAACATTGAAGGGGCCTGTCTTTAAAGGTTGGTGTGTCCATCATATTACATATGTGGCAACCTTTTGTTTAAGGCTTAAAACAAATTAAACTTTTCAAAGTTATTCAAGTTCCATTACTAACTTAATGTCGACACTTTATAATGTAGAATATCTATTTTAAACAGAAAAGGGTAATTTCTATTTCAAAAGATTGCAAAATTTCTGAGAATGAATAGAGCAGTCCCTATTCGAATGCAGCATTCGCTAACTTAGTAGACATGTCTTTGACAAGCAATACTTTGAACCATTGACAGTGTTTTTAACGATCCCATGCGCAAAAATGACAAAATTAAAAAACAGAGTACTGTCCCTGCTAACCTAAAGAGTGTAGGTTTCAGCTCGACAGTTCCCAATGAAGACATTTTTTTTTCAGTTAAAAAATTTGAGGTACATAGTCTACAAAATGAAACAAACGTTGAAAATCTGATGCTCGTCTTGGCGTATACTCAAGAATTTACTTATTCGGAACTGCTTAGACATGAAATGATGTCACAAGACACATGCAACCAGTCACGGCTTTTATAGAACGAGTTGCTCTTCATACACCTTTGACACATAGTCCCACAATGCCCTAATGTTCTAAAGCATAATACAAAATATCTTAAAGTCCAGTATAAAAGAAATAACATAACTAATAATTTTAACCAAAAAATTTGATATGAAAAAAAACCACAGATATTAAAGTTTACATTCATTACAAATGACAGGAACTATATTTGTAGACAATCGATTACGAGCGACCAAACAGGTCATTTTTTGAAAATCAGATCATTTCGTCTTTTTCTATTTTGTTCTTTGAGTCTCATTTTTGCTTTTTTTTTACTTTATTATTCATGACATGAAACCTTAACTTCATGTTCTAAATCATGTACGTGTGCATTGTGATTCAATGAAAAAATATGGGGTAAACGTCAATGAGACAGCCACCTAGTGACAGAAATAACCAAAAGACATGTGCTCGGTTTGACGGTAAACCAGATATATGCGAGATTCCCTCACAGGAGAAAGGAAGAAAGACCATTCACAATTTGTCTTACATTTGTTTTTCTCTCTTTTTATTAAATAAAAAAAAAAACCTTTCAAATGTTGAGTTCATATGATAATAATATTCCCTGTGGAACAACCCCACCCCCTTTCTTTTTTTTTGTGCTCTCCAATTTCAACCCTCAAATAAGGCTTTCCAATGTAATTAAAATTAAAACCTTGCTTTCTAACCAATCTATTCATGTACCGGACCGGGAACTTTCTTTATTCAATAAGAAAATCTACAGTGCCGTTATATAAATGCATGTTGTCTGCTTGGAGTCCCCGCACGAAAAGAAAGAAATAGCCTAACTCCAAGATACTACATTCTTGCATCACGTGATTTTTGCCACGTGGAGCTTACATTAGAATGAATACCGAATATGGAAAGTGAAACTACAATTCGAAACATAAAGTCCGAAGGCACATAGAAGAAAAAGAAGGTTTTTTTTTTACAAAGGGTGCCGGGGTAATCTTCTCTGTGTTCATAATATACATGAAATATTTGCCACTGCCCCTTGTCTGTTCTATAAATTCTAACACTGAGTTTTCTATCTGTTGCATGCCAAGAAATCCTCTCTAAAAATTCCGGTGGACTTCCTACGGCACCTATTAGTTGTTAAAGATTTGATTTCATTCAACAAATTAATTTATGACCTGCATGTATGTGTCGCTTAGAACACGGCCATATACCAAATGGTCAATATTAATCATCCATGTAATTTGCTCTATGGGATGTTTGCAAAATTTCAACGGAGGCAATTTCTTGGCATGACGAGACAGCATCTCAGCGATAAAATAATATGTTTGAAAGAACTATGCACTTGGCTACCTTTTTTTCTTCAATTCGTTTTTAAAACGTCTTGGTTTCTTCAATTTGAATAATAGAAAATAAAACTATATACCAAACGAAAACTGGATAAAGTGAGAAACAAGTTTCTTTCATTGGTGAAAATTACTGCTTCATTGCTTATCTCAGAGTTCGAACTCTACACGTGGTAGGTAGCTTGGTTCGACTCCAATCTTAATTGACTAAGATTGACAGTTTCCTTGTCGAAGGTCAGTGGTTCTCTCCGGGCGTCCCAGCTTTCTACACACAAAAAAGCTGTGCGCCAAGACATAGCAAATAATGATAAAAGTGGCGTTAAAGACCAACAATGAATACATCAATCATTGTATATCTTAGACGTTTCACACACATATCATAGTTTTGTTAAACACGAATCTATTTATTTGAAATTGAATTTGACAATAGCAATTTTCCCGCATCGTATAATGGTGAATCCGGATAACACTGTAATATGTGCCGCTGGACATGAACAAGCTTAACTTCTAATAATTTTTGAATAACTAGAAGAATAGATGAGTTTTAAAGCAGAACAATTTAAATTTTTGTCAGCTATTTTAGGGGAAAGCAATAGATAATGAGAAGATATTCAAGATCTCCAAGGATAAGGCAACATTGAAGGGGCCTGTCTTTAAAGGTTGGTGTGTCCATCATATTACATATGTGGCAACCTTTTGTTTAAGGCTTAAAACAAATTAAACTTTTCAAAGTTATTCAAGTTCCATTACTAACTTAATGTCGACACTTTATAATGTAGAATATCTATTTTAAACAGAAAAGGGTAATTTCTATTTCAAAAGATTGCAAAATTTCTGAGAATGAATAGAGCAGTCCCTATTCGAATGTAGCATTCGCTAACTTAGTAGACATGTCTTTGACAAGCAATACTTTGAACCATTGACAGTGTTTTTAACGATCCCATGCGCAAAAATGACAAAATTAAAAAACAGAGTACTGTCCCTGCTAACCTAAAGAGTGTAGGTTTCAGCTCGACAGTTCCCAATGAAGACATTTTTTTTTCAGTTAAAAAATTTGAGGTACATAGTCTACAAAATGAAACAAACGTTGAAAATCTGATGCTCGTCTTGGCGTATACTCAAGAATTTACTTATTCGGAACTGCTTAGACATGAAATGATGTCACAAGACACATGCAACCAGTCACGGCTTTTATAGAACGAGTTGCTCTTCATACACCTTTGACACATAGTCCCACAATGCCCTAATGTTCTAAAGCATAATACAAAATATCTTAAAGTCCAGTATAAAAGAAATAACATAACTAATAATTTTAACCAAAAAATTTGATATGAAAAAAACCCACAGATATTAAAGTTTACATTCATTACAAATGACAGGAACTATATTTGTAGACAATCGATTACGAGCGACCAAACAGGTCATTTTTTGAAAATCAGATCATTTCGTCTTTTTCTATTTTGTTCTTTGAGTCTCATTTTTGCTTTTTTTTTACTTTATTATTCATGACATGAAACCTTAACTTCATGTTCTAAATCATGTACGTGTGCATTGTGATTCAATGAAAAAATATGGGGTAAACGTCAATGAGACAGCCACCTAGTGACAGAAATAACCAAAAGACATGTGCTCGGTTTGACGGTAAACCAGATATATGCGAGATTCCCTCACAGGAGAAAGGAAGAAAGACCATTCACAATTTGTCTTACATTTGTTTTTCTCTCTTTTTATTAAATAAAAAAAAAAAACCTTTCAAATGTTGAGTTCATATGATAATAATATTCCCTGTGGAACAACCCCACCCCCTTTCTTTTTTTTTGTGCTCTCCAATTTCAACCCTCAAATAAGGCTTTCCAATGTAATTAAAATTAAAACCTTGCTTTCTAACCAATCTATTCATGTACCGGACCGGGAACTTTCTTTATTCAATAAGAAAATCTACAGTGCCGTTATATAAATGCATGTTGTCTGCTTGGAGTCCCCGCACGAAAAGAAAGAAATAGCCTAACTCCAAGATACTACATTCTTGCATCACGTGATTTTTGCCACGTGGAGCTTACATTAGAATGAATACCGAATATGGAAAGTGAAACTACAATTCGAAACATAAAGTCCGAAGGCACATAGAAGAAAAAGAAGGTTTTTTTTTACAAAGGGTGCCGGGGTAATCTTCTCTGTGTTCATAATATACATGAAATATTTGCCACTGCCCCTTGTCTGTTCTATAAATTCTAACACTGAGTTTTCTATCTGTTGCATGCCAAGAAATCCTCTCTAAAAATTCCGGTGGACTTCCTACGGCACCTATTAGTTGTTAAAGATTTGATTTCATTCAACAAATTAATTTATGACCTGCATGTATGTGTCGCTTAGAACACGGCCATATACCAAATGGTCAATATTAATCATCCATGTAATTTGCTCTATGGGATGTTTGCAAAATTTCAACGGAGGCAATTTCTTGGCATGACGAGACAGCATCTCAGCGATAAAATAATATGTTTGAAAGAACTATGCACTTGGCTACCTTTTTTTCTTCAATTCGTTTTTAAAACGTCTTGGTTTCTTCAATTTGAATAATAGAAAATAAAACTATATACCAAACGAAAACTGGATAAAGTGAGAAACAAGTTTCTTTCATTGGTGAAAATTACTGCTTCATTGCTTATCTCAGAGTTCGAACTCTACACGTGGTAGGTAGCTTGGTTCGACTCCAATCTTAATTGACTAAGATTGACAGTTTCCTTGTCGAAGGTCAGTGGTTCTCTCCGGGCGTCCCAGCTTTCTACACACAAAAAAGCTGTGCGCCAAGACATAGCAAATAATGATAAAAGTGGCGTTAAAGACCAACAATGAATACATCAATCATTGTATATCTTAGACGTTTCACACACATATCATAGTTTTGTTAAACACGAATCTATTTATTTGAAATTGAATTTGACAATAGCAATTTTCCCGCATCGTATAATGGTGAATCCGGATAACACTGTAATATGTGCCGCTGGACATGAACAAGCTTAACTTCTAATAATTTTTGAATAACTAGAAGAATAGATGAGTTTTAAAGCAGAACAATTTAAATTTTTGTCAGCTATTTTAGGGGAAAGCAATAGATAATGAGAAGATATTCAAGATTTCCAAGGATAAGGCAACATTGAAGGGGCCTGTCTTTAAAGGTTGGTGTGTCCATCATATTACATATGTGGCAACCTTTTGTTTAAGGCTTAAAACAAATTAAACTTTTCAAAGTTATTCAAGTTCCATTACTAACTTAAAGTCGACACTTTATAATGTAGAATATCTATTTTAAACAGAAAAGGGTAATTTCTATTTCAAAAGATTGCAAAATTTCTGAGAATGAATAGAGCAGTCCCTATTCGAATGCAGCATTCGCTAACTTAGTAGACATGTCTTTGACAAGCAATACTTTGAACCATTGACAGTGTTTTTAACGATCCCATGCGCAAAAATGACAAAATTAAAAAACAGAGTACTGTCCCTGCTAACCTAAAGAGTGTAGGTTTCAGCTCGACAGTTCCCAATGAAGACATTTTTTTTTCAGTTAAAAAATTTGAGGTACATAGTCTACAAAATGAAACAAACGTTGAAAATCTGATGCTCGTCTTGGCGTATACTCAAGAATTTACTTATTCGGAACTGCTTAGACATGAAATGATGTCACAAGACACATGCAACCAGTCACGGCTTTTATAGAACGAGTTGCTCTTCATACACCTTTGACACATAGTCCCACAATGCCCTAATGTTCTAAAGCATAATACAAAATATCTTAAAGTCCAGTATAAAAGAAATAACATAACTAATAATTTTAACCAAAAAATTTGATATGAAAAAAAACCACAGATATTAAAGTTTACATTCATTACAAATGACAGGAACTATATTTGTAGACAATCGATTACGAGCGACCAAACAGGTCATTTTTTGAAAATCAGATCATTTCGTCTTTTTCTATTTTGTTCTTTGAGTCTCATTTTTGCTTTTTTTTTACTTTATTATTCATGACATGAAACCTTAACTTCATGTTCTAAATCATGTACGTGTGCATTGTGATTCAATGAAAAAATATGGGGTAAACGTCAATGAGACAGCCACCTAGTGACAGAAATAACCAAAAGACATGTGCTCGGTTTGACGGTAAACCAGATATATGCGAGATTCCCTCACAGGAGAAAGGAAGAAAGACCATTCACAATTTGTCTTACATTTGTTTTTCTCTCTTTTTATTAAATAAAAAAAAAAACCTTTCAAATGTTGAGTTCATATGATAATAATATTCCCTGTGGAACAACCCCACCCCCTTTCTTTTTTTTTGTGCTCTCCAATTTCAACCCTCAAATAAGGCTTTCCAATGTAATTAAAATTAAAACCTTGCTTTCTAACCAATCTATTCATGTACCGGACCGGGAACTTTCTTTATTCAATAAGAAAATCTACAGTGCCGTTATATAAATGCATGTTGTCTGCTTGGAGTCCCCGCACGAAAAGAAAGAAATAGCCTAACTCCAAGATACTACATTCTTGCATCACGTGATTTTTGCCACGTGGAGCTTACATTAGAATGAATACCGAATATGGAAAGTGAAACTACAATTCGAAACATAAAGTCCGAAGGCACATAGAAGAAAAAGAAGGTTTTTTTTTACAAAGGGTGCCGGGGTAATCTTCTCTGTGTTCATAATATACATGAAATATTTGCCACTGCCCCTTGTCTGTTCTATAAATTCTAACACTGAGTTTTCTATCTGTTGCATGCCAAGAAATCCTCTCTAAAAATTCCGGTGGACTTCCTACGGCACCTATTAGTTGTTAAAGATTTGATTTCATTCAACAAATTAATTTATGACCTGCATGTATGTGTCGCTTAGAACACGGCCATATACCAAATGGTCAATATTGATCATCCATGTAATTTGCTCTATGGGATGTTTGCAAAATTTCAACGGAGGCAATTTCTTGGCATGACGAGACAGCATCTCAGCGATAAAATAATATGTTTGAAAGAACTATGCACTTGGCTACCTTTTTTTCTTCAATTCGTTTTTAAAACGTCTTGGTTTCTTCAATTTGAATAATAGAAAATAAAACTATATACTAAATGAAAACTGGATAAAGTGAGAAACAAGTTTCTTTCATTGGTGAAAATTACTGCTTCATTGCTTATCTCAGAGTTCGAACTCTACACGTGGTAGGTAGCTTGGTTCGACTCCAATCTTAATTGACTAAGATTGACAGTTTCCTTGTCGAAGGTCAGTGGTTCTCTCCGGGCGTCCCAGCTTTCTACACACAAAAAAGCTGTGCGCCAAGACATAGCAAATAATGATAAAAGTGGCGTTAAAGACCAACAATGAATACATCAATCATTGTATATCTTAGACGTTTCACACACATATCATAGTTTTGTTAAACACGAATCTATTTATTTGAAATTGAATTTGACAATAGCAATTTTCCCGCATCGTATAATGGTGAATCCGGATAACACTGTAATATGTGCCGCTGGACATGAACAAGCTTAACTTCTAATAATTTTTGAATAACTAGAAGAATAGATGAGTTTTAAAGCAGAACAATTTAAATTTTTGTCAGCTATTTTAGGGGAAAGCAATAGATAATGAGAAGATATTCAAGATTTCCAAGGATAAGGCAACATTGAAGGGGCCTGTCTTTAATGGTTGGTGTGTCCATCATATTACATATGTGGCAACCTTTTGTTTAAGGCTTAAAACAAATTAAACTTTTCAAAGTTATTCAAGTTCCATTACTAACTTAATGTCGACACTTTATAATGTAGAATATCTATTTTAAACAGAAAAGGGTAATTTCTATTTCAAAAGATTGCAAAATTTCTGAGAATGAATAGAGCAGTCCCTATTCGAATGCAGCATTCGCTAACTTAGTAGACATGTCTTTGACAAGCAATACTTTGAACCATTGACAGTGTTTTTAACGATCCCATGCGCAAAAATGACAAAATTAAAAAACAGAGTACTGTCCCTGCTAACCTAAAGAGTGTAGGTTTCAGCTCGACAGTTCCCAATGAAGACATTTTTTTTTCAGTTAAAAAATTTGAGGTACATAGTCTACAAAATGAAACAAACGTTGAAAATCTGATGCTCGTCTTGGCGTATACTCAAGAATTTACTTATTCGGAACTGCTTAGACATGAAATGATGTCACAAGACACATGCAACCAGTCACGGCTTTTATAGAACGAGTTGCTCTTCATACACCTTTGACACATAGTCCCACAATGCCCTAATGTTCTAAAGCATAATACAAAATATCTTAAAGTCCAGTATAAAAGAAATAACATAACTAATAATTTTAACCAAAAAATTTGATATGAAAAAAAACCACAGATATTAAAGTTTACATTCATTACAAATGACAGGAACTATATTTGTAGACAATCGATTACGAGCGACCAAACAGGTCATTTTTTGAAAATCAGATCATTTCGTCTTTTTCTATTTTGTTCTTTGAGTCTCATTTTTGCTTTTTTTTTACTTTATTATTCATGACATGAAACCTTAACTTCATGTTCTAAATCATGTACGTGTGCATTGTGATTCAATGAAAAAATATGGGGTAAACGTCAATGAGACAGCCACCTAGTGACAGAAATAACCAAAAGACATGTGCTCGGTTTGACGGTAAACCAGATATATGCGAGATTCCCTCACAGGAGAAAGGAAGAAAGACCATTCACAATTTGTCTTACATTTGTTTTTCTCTCTTTTTATTAAATAAAAAAAAAAAACCTTTCAAATGTTGAGTTCATATGATAATAATATTCCCTGTGGAACAACCCCACCCCCTTTCTTTTTTTTTGTGCTCTCCAATTTCAACCCTCAAATAAGGCTTTCCAATGTAATTAAAATTAAAACCTTGCTTTCTAACCAATCTATTCATGTACCGGTCCGGGAACTTTCTTTATTCAATAAGAAAATCTACAGTGCCGTTATATAAATGCATGTTGTCTGCTTGGAGTCCCCGCACGAAAAGAAAGAAATAGCCTAACTCCAAGATACTACATTCTTGCATCACGTGATTTTTGCCACGTGGAGCTTACATTAGAATGAATACCGAATATGGAAAGTGAAACTACAATTCGAAACATAAAGTCCGAAGGCACATAGAAGAAAAAGAAGGTTTTTTTTTTACAAAGGGTGCCGGGGTAATCTTCTCTGTGTTCATAATATACATGAAATATTTGCCACTGCCCCTTGTCTGTTCTATAAATTCTAACACTGAGTTTTCTATCTGTTGCATGCCAAGAAATCCTCTCTAAATATTCCGGTGGACTTCCTACGGCACCTATTAGTTGTTAAAGATTTGATTTCATTCAACAAATTAATTTATGACCTGCATGTATGTGTCGCTTAGAACACGGCCATATACCAAATGGTCAATATTAATCATCCATGTAATTTGCTCTATGGGATGTTTGCAAAATTTCAACGGAGGCAATTTCTTGGCATGACGAGACAGCATCTCAGCGATAAAATAATATGTTTGAAAGAACTATGCACTTGGCTACCTTTTTTTCTTCAATTCGTTTTTAAAACGTCTTGGTTTCTTCAATTTGAATAATAGAAAATAAAACTATATACCAAACGAAAACTGGATAAAGTGAGAAACAAGTTTCTTTCATTGGTGAAAATTACTGCTTCATTGCTTATCTCAGAGTTCGAACTCTACACGTGGTAGGTAGCTTGGTTCGACTCCAATCTTAATTGACTAAGATTGACAGTTTCCTTGTCGAAGGTCAGTGGTTCTCTCCGGGCGTCCCAGCTTTCTACACACAAAAAAGCTGTGCGCCAAGACATAGCAAATAATGATAAAAGTGGCGTTAAAGACCAACAATGAATACATCAATCATTGTATATCTTAGACGTTTCACACACATATCATAGTTTTGTTAAACACGAATCTATTTATTTGAAGTTGAATTTGACAATAGCAATTTTCCCGCATCGTATAATGGTGAATCCGGATAACACTGTAATATGTGCCGCTGGACATGAACAAGCTTAACTTCTAATAATTTTTGAATAACTAGAAGAATAGATGAGTTTTAAAGCAGAACAATTTAAATTTTTGTCAGCTATTTTAGGGGAAAGCAATAGATAATGAGAAGATATTCAAGATTTCCAAGGATAAGGCAACATTGAAGGGGCCTGTCTTTAAAGGTTGGTGTGTCCATCATATTACATATGTGGCAACCTTTTGTTTAAGGCTTAAAACAAATTAAACTTTTCAAAGTTATTCAAGTTCCATTACTAACTTAATGTCGACACTTTATAATGTAGAATATCTATTTTAAACAGAAAAGGGTAATTTCTATTTCAAAAGATTGCAAAATTTCTGAGAATGAATAGAGCAGTCCCTATTCGAATGCAGCATTCGCTAACTTAGTAGACATGTCTTTGACAAGCAATACTTTGAACCATTGACAGTGTTTTTAACGATCCCATGCGCAAAAATGACAAAATTAAAAAACAGAGTACTGTCCCTGCTAACCTAAAGAGTGTAGGTTTCAGCTCGACAGTTCCCAATGAAGACATTTTTTTTTCAGTTAAAAAATTTGAGGTACATAGTCTACAAAATGAAACAAACGTTGAAAATCTGATGCTCGTCTTGGCGTATACTCAAGAATTTACTTATTCGGAACTGCTTAGACATGAAATGATGTCACAAGACACATGCAACCAGTCACGGCTTTTATAGAACGAGTTGCTCTTCATACACCTTTGACACATAGTCCCACAATGCCCTAATGTTCTAAAGCATAATACAAAATATCTTAAAGTCCAGTATAAAAGAAATAACATAACTAATAATTTTAACCAAAAAATTTGATATGAAAAAAAACCACAGATATTAAAGTTTACATTCATTACAAATGACAGGAACTATATTTGTAGACAATCGATTACGAGCGACCAAACAGGTCATTTTTTGAAAATCAGATCATTTCGTCTTTTTCTATTTTGTTCTTTGAGTCTCATTTTTGCTTTTTGTTTACTTTATTATTCATGACATGAAACCTTAACTTCATGTTCTAAATCATGTACGTGTGCATTGTGATTCAATGAAAAAATATGGGGTAAACGTCAATGAGACAGCCACCTAGTGACAGAAATAACCAAAAGACATGTGCTCGGTTTGACGGTAAACCAGATATATGCGAGATTCCCTCACAGGAGAAAGGAAGAAAGACCATTCACAATTTGTCTTACATTTGTTTTTCTCTCTTTTTATTAAATAAAAAAAAAAACCTTTCAAATGTTGAGTTCATATGATAATAATATTCCCTGTGGAACAACCCCACCCCCTTTCTTTTTTTTTGTGCTCTCCAATTTCAACCCTCAAATAAGGCTTTCCAATGTAATTAAAATTAAAACCTTGCTTTCTAACCAATCTATTCATGTACCGGACCGGGAACTTTCTTTATTCAATAAGAAAATCTACAGTGCCGTTATATAAATGCATGTTGTCTGCTTGGAGTCCCCGCACGAAAAGAAAGAAATAGCCTAACTCCAAGATACTACATTCTTGCATCACGTGATTTTTGCCACGTGGAGCTTACATTAGAATGAATACCGAATATGGAAAGTGAAACTACAATTCGAAACATAAAGTCCGAAGGCACATAGAAGAAAAAGAAGGTTTTTTTTTTACAAAGGGTGCCGGGGTAATCTTCTCTGTGTTCATAATATACATGAAATATTTGCCACTGCCCCTTGTCTGTTCTATAAATTCTAACACTGAGTTTTCTATCTGTTGCATGCCAAGAAATCCTCTCTAAAAATTCCGGTGGACTTCCTACGGCACCTATTAGTTGTTAAAGATTTGATTTCATTCAACAAATTAATTTATGACCTGCATGTATGTGTCGCTTAGAACACGGCCATATACCAAATGGTCAATATTAATCATCCATGTAATTTGCTCTATGGGATGTTTGCAAAATTTCAACGGAGGCAATTTCTTGGCATGACGAGACAGCATCTCAGCGATAAAATAATATGTTTGAAAGAACTATGCACTTGGCTACCTTTTTTTCTTCAATTCGTTTTTAAAACGTCTTGGTTTCTTCAATTTGAATAATAGAAAATAAAACTATATACCAAACGAAAACTGGATAAAGTGAGAAACAAGTTTCTTTCATTGGTGAAAATTACTGCTTCATTGCTTATCTCAGAGTTCGAACTCTACACGTGGTAGGTAGCTTGGTTCGACTCCAATCTTAATTGACTAAGATTGACAGTTTCCTTGTCGAAGGTCAGTGGTTCTCTCCGGGCGTCCCAGCTTTCTACACACAAAAAAGCTGTGCGCCAAGACATAGCAAATAATGATAAAAGTGGCGTTAAAGACCAACAATGAATACATCAATCATTGTATATCTTAGACGTTTCACACACATATCATAGTTTTGTTAAACACGAATCTATTTATTTGAAATTGAATTTGACAATAGCAATTTTCCCGCATCGTATAATGGTGAATCCGGATAACACTGTAATATGTGCCGCTGGACATGAACAAGCTTATCTTCTAATAATTTTTGAATAACTAGAAGAATAGATGAGTTTTAAAGCAGAACAATTTAAATTTTTGTCAGCTATTTTAGGGGAAAGCAATAGATAATGAGAAGATATTCAAGATTTCCAAGGATAAGGCAACATTGAAGGGGCCTGTCTTTAAAGGTTGGTGTGTCCATCATATTACATATGTGGCAACCTTTTGTTTAAGGCTTAAAACAAATTAAACTTTTCAAAGTTATTCAAGTTCCATTACTAACTTAATGTCGACACTTTATAATGTAGAATATCTATTTTAAACAGAAAAGGGTAATTTCTATTTCAAAAGATTGCAAAATTTCTGAGAATGAATAGAGCAGTCCCTATTCGAATGCAGCATTCGCTAACTTAGTAGACATGTCTTTGACAAGCAATACTTTGAACCATTGACAGTGTTTTTAACGATCCCATGCGCAAAAATGACAAAATTAAAAAACAGAGTACTGTCCCTGCTAACCTAAAGAGTGTAGGTTTCAGCTCGACAGTTCCCAATGAAGACATTTTTTTTTCAGTTAAAAAATTTGAGGTACATAGTCTACAAAATGAAACAAACGTTGAAAATCTGATGCTCGTCTTGGCGTATACTCAAGAATTTACTTATTCGGAACTGCTTAGACATGAAATGATGTCACAAGACACATGCAACCAGTCACGGCTTTTATAGAACGAGTTGCTCTTCATACACCTTTGACACATAGTCCCACAATGCCCTAATGTTCTAAAGCATAATACAAAATATCTTAAAGTCCAGTATAAAAGAAATAACATAACTAATAATTTTAACCAAAAAATTTGATATGAAAAAAAACCACAGATATTAAAGTTTACATTCATTACAAATGACAGGAACTATATTTGTAGACAATCGATTACGAGCGACCAAACAGGTCATTTTTTGAAAATCAGATCATTTCGTCTTTTTCTATTTTGTTCTTTGAGTCTCATTTTTGCTTTTTTTTTACTTTATTATTCATGACATGAAACCTTAACTTCATGTTCTAAATCATGTACGTGTGCATTGTGATTCAATGAAAAAATATGGGGTAAACGTCAATGAGACAGCCACCTAGTGACAGAAATAACCAAAAGACATGTGCTCGGTTTGACGGTAAACCAGATATATGCGAGATTCCCTCACAGGAGAAAGGAAGAAAGACCATTCACAATTTGTCTTACATTTGTTTTTCTCTCTTTTTATTAAATAAAAAAAAAAACCTTTCAAATGTTGAGTTCATATGATAATAATATTCCCTGTGGAACAACCCCACCCCCTTTCATTTTTTTTGTGCTCTCCAATTTCAACCCTCAAATAAGGCTTTCCAATGTAATTAAAATTAAAACCTTGCTTTCTTACCAATCTATTCATGTACCGGACCGGGAACTTTCTCTATTCAATAAGAAAATCTACAGTGCCGTTATATAAATGCATGTTGTCTGCTTGGAGTCCCCGCACGAAAAGAAAGAAATAGCCTAACTCCAAGATACTACATTCTTGCATCACGTGATTTTTGCCACGTGGAGCTTACATTAGAATGAATACCGAATATGGAAAGTGAAACTACAATTCGAAACATAAAGTCCGAAGGCACAAGGAAGAAAAAGAAGGTTTTTTTTTTACAAAGGGTGCCGGGGTAATCTTCTCTGTGTTCATAATATACATGAAATATTTGCCACTGCCCCTTGTCTGTTCTATAAATTCTAACACTGAGTTTTCTATCTGTTGCCGAGACAGCATCTCAGCGATAAAATAATATGTTTGAAAGAACTATGCACTTGGCTACCTTTTTTTCTTCAATTCGTTTTTAAAACGTCTTGGTTTCTTCAATTTGAATAATAGAAAATAAAACTATATACCAAACGAAAACTGGATAAAGTGAGAAACAAGTTTCTTTCATTGGTGAAAATTACTGCTTCATTGCTTATCTCAGAGTTCGAACTCTACACGTGGTAGGTAGCTTGGTTCGACTCCAATCTTAATTGACTAAGATTGACAGTTTCCTTGTCGAAGGTCAGTGGTTCTCTCCGGGCGTCCCAGCTTTCTACACACAAAAAAGCTGTGCGCCAAGACATAGCAAATAATGATAAAAGTGGCGTTAAAGACCAACAATGAATACATCAATCATTGTATATCTTAGACGTTTCACACACATATCATAGTTTTGTTAAACACGAATCTATTTATTTGAAATTGAATTTGACAATAGCAATTTTCCCGCATCGTATAATGGTGAATCCGGATAACACTGTAATATGTGCCGCTGGACATGAACAAGCTTATCTTCTAATAATTTTTGAATAACTAGAAGAATAGATGAGTTTTAAAGCAGAACAATTTAAATTTTTGTCAGCTATTTTAGGGGAAAGCAATAGATAATGAGAAGATATTCAAGATTTCCAAGGATAAGGCAACATTGAAGGGGCCTGTCTTTAAAGGTTGGTGTGTCCATCATATTACATATGTGGCAACCTTTTGTTTAAGGCTTAAAACAAATTAAACTTTTCAAAGTTATTCAAGTTCCATTACTAACTTAATGTCGACACTTTATAATGTAGAATATCTATTTTAAACAGAAAAGGGTAATTTCTATTTCAAAAGATTGCAAAATTTCTGAGAATGAATAGAGCAGTCCCTATTCGAATGCAGCATTCGCTAACTTAGTAGACATGTCTTTGACAAGCAATACTTTGAACCATTGACAGTGTTTTTAACGATCCCATGCGCAAAAATGACAAAATTAAAAAACAGAGTACTGTCCCTGCTAACCTAAAGAGTGTAGGTTTCAGCTCGACAGTTCCCAATGAAGACATTTTTTTTTCAGTTAAAAAATTTGAGGTACATAGTCTACAAAATGAAACAAACGTTGAAAATCTGATGCTCGTCTTGGCGTATACTCAAGAATTTACTTATTCGGAACTGCTTAGACATGAAATGATGTCACAAGACACATGCAACCAGTCACGGCTTTTATAGAACGAGTTGCTCTTCATACACCTTTGACACATAGTCCCACAATGCCCTAATGTTCTAAAGCATAATACAAAATATCTTAAAGTCCAGTATAAAAGAAATAACATAACTAATAATTTTAACCAAAAAATTTGATATGAAAAAAAACCACAGATATTAAAGTTTACATTCATTACAAATGACAGGAACTATATTTGTAGACAATCGATTACGAGCGACCAAACAGGTCATTTTTTGAAAATCAGATCATTTCGTCTTTTTCTATTTTGTTCTTTGAGTCTCATTTTTGCTTTTTTTTTACTTTATTATTCATGACATGAAACCTTAACTTCATGTTCTAAATCATGTACGTGTGCATTGTGATTCAATGAAAAAATATGGGGTAAACGTCAATGAGACAGCCACCTAGTGACAGAAATAACCAAAAGACATGTGCTCGGTTTGACGGTAAACCAGATATATGCGAGATTCCCTCACAGGAGAAAGGAAGAAAGACCATTCACAATTTGTCTTACATTTGTTTTTCTCTCTTTTTATTAAATAAAAAAAAAAACCTTTCAAATGTTGAGTTCATATGATAATAATATTCCCTGTGGAACAACCCCACCCCCTTTCATTTTTTTTGTGCTCTCCAATTTCAACCCTCAAATAAGGCTTTCCAATGTAATTAAAATTAAAACCTTGCTTTCTTACCAATCTATTCATGTACCGGACCGGGAACTTTCTCTATTCAATAAGAAAATCTACAGTGCCGTTATATAAATGCATGTTGTCTGCTTGGAGTCCCCGCACGAAAAGAAAGAAATAGCCTAACTCCAAGATACTACATTCTTGCATCACGTGATTTTTGCCACGTGGAGCTTACATTAGAATGAATACCGAATATGGAAAGTGAAACTACAATTCGAAACATAAAGTCCGAAGGCACAAGGAAGAAAAAGAAGGTTTTTTTTTTACAAAGGGTGCCGGGGTAATCTTCTCTGTGTTCATAATATACATGAAATATTTGCCACTGCCCCTTGTCTGTTCTATAAATTCTAACACTGAGTTTTCTATCTGTTGCCGAGACAGCATCTCAGCGATAAAATAATATGTTTGAAAGAACTATGCACTTGGCTACCTTTTTTTCTTCAATTCGTTTTTAAAACGTCTTGGTTTCTTCAATTTGAATAATAGAAAATAAAACTATATACCAAACGAAAACTGGATAAAGTGAGAAACAAGTTTCTTTCATTGGTGAAAATTACTGCTTCATTGCTTATCTCAGAGTTCGAACTCTACACGTGGTAGGTAGCTTGGTTCGACTCCAATCTTAATTGACTAAGATTGACAGTTTCCTTGTCGAAGGTCAGTGGTTCTCTCCGGGCGTCCCAGCTTTCTACACACAAAAAAGCTGTGCGCCAAGACATAGCAAATAATGATAAAAGTGGCGTTAAAGACCAACAATGAATACATCAATCATTGTATATCTTAGACGTTTCACACACATATCATAGTTTTGTTAAACACGAATCTATTTATTTGAAATTGAATTTGACAATAGCAATTTTCCCGCATCGTATAATGGTGAATCCGGATAACACTGTAATATGTGCCGCTGGACATGAACAAGCTTAACTTCTAATAATTTTTGAATAACTAGAAGAATAGATGAGTTTTAAAGCAGAACAATTTAAATTTTTGTCAGCTATTTTAGGGGAAAGCAATAGATAATGAGAAGATATTCAAGATTTCCAAGGATAAGGCAACATTGAAGGGGCCTGTCTTTAAAGGTTGGTGTGTCCATCATATTACATATGTGGCAACCTTTTGTTTAAGGCTTAAAACAAATTAGACTTTTCAAAGTTATTCAAGTTCCATTACTAACTTAATGTCGACACTTTATAATGTAGAATATCTATTTTAAACAGAAAAGGGTAATTTCTATTTCAAAAGATTGCAAAATTTCTGAGAATGAATAGAGCAGTCCCTATTCGAATGCAGCATTCGCTAACTTAGTAGACATGTCTTTGACAAGCAATACTTTGAACCATTGACAGTGTTTTTAACGATCCCATGCGCAAAAATGACAAAATTAAAAAACAGAGTACTGTCCCTGCTAACCTAAAGAGTGTAGGTTTCAGCTCGACAGTTCCCAATGAAGACATTTTTTTTTCAGTTAAAAAATTTGAGGTACATAGTCTACAAAATGAAACAAACGTTGAAAATCTGATGCTCGTCTTGGCGTATACTCAAGAATTTACTTATTCGGAACTGCTTAGACATGAAATGATGTCACAAGACACATGCAACCAGTCACGGCTTTTATAGAACGAGTTGCTCTTCATACACCTTTGACACATAGTCCCACAATGCCCTAATGTTCTAAAGCATAATACAAAATATCTTAAAGTCCAGTATAAAAGAAATAACATAACTAATAATTTTAACCAAAAAATTTGATATGAAAAAAAACCACAGATATTAAAGTTTACATTCATTACAAATGACAGGAACTATATTTGTAGACAATCGATTACGAGCGACCAAACAGGTCATTTTTTGAAAATCAGATCATTTCGTCTTTTTCTATTTTGTTCTTTGAGTCTCATTTTTGCTTTTTTTTTACTTTATTATTCATGACATGAAACCTTAACTTCATGTTCTAAATCATGTACGTGTGCATTGTGATTCAATGAAAAAATATGGGGTAAACGTCAATGAGACAGCCACCTAGTGACAGAAATAACCAAAAGACATGTGCTCGGTTTGACGGTAAACCAGATATATGCGAGATTCCCTCACAGGAGAAAGGAAGAAAGACCATTCACAATTTGTCTTACATTTGTTTTTCTCTCTTTTTATTAAATAAAAAAAAAAAACCTTTCAAATGTTGAGTTCATATGATAATAATATTCCCTGTGGAACAACCCCACCCCCTTTCATTTTTTTTGTGCTCTCCAATTTCAACCCTCAAATAAGGCTTTCCAATGTAATTAAAATTAAAACCTTGCTTTCTTACCAATCTATTCATGTACCGGACCGGGAACTTTCTTTATTCAATAAGAAAATCTACAGTGCCGTTATATAAATGCATGTTGTCTGCTTGGAGTCCCCGCACGAAAAGAAAGAAATAGCCTAACTCCAAGATACTACATTCTTGCATCACGTGATTTTTGCCACGTGGAGCTTACATTAGAATGAATACCGAATATGGAAAGTGAAACTACAATTCGAAACATAAAGTCCGAAGGCACATAGAAGAAAAAGAAGGTTTTTTTTTTACAAAGGGTGCCGGGGTAATCTTCTCTGTGTTCATAATATACATGAAATATTTGCCACTGCCCCTTGTCTGTTCTATAAATTCTAACACTGAGTTTTCTATCTGTTGCCGAGACAGCATCTCAGCGATAAAATAATATGTTTGAAAGAACTATGCACTTGGCTACCTTTTTTTCTTCAATTCGTTTTTAAAACGTCTTGGTTTCTTCAATTTGAATAATAGAAAATAAAACTATATACCAAACGAAAACTGGATAAAGTGAGAAACAAGTTTCTTTCATTGGTGAAAATTACTGCTTCATTGCTTATCTCAGAGTTCGAACTCTACACGTGGTAGGTAGCTTGGTTCGACTCCAATCTTAATTGACTAAGATTGACAGTTTCCTTGTCGAAGGTCAGTGGTTCTCTCCGGGCGTCCCAGCTTTCTACACACAAAAAAGCTGTGCGCCAAGACATAGCAAATAATGATAAAAGTGGCGTTAAAGACCAACAATGAATACATCAATCATTGTATATCTTAGACGTTTCACACACATATCATAGTTTTGTTAAACACGAATCTATTTATTTGAAATTGAATTTGACAATAGCAATTTTCCCGCATCGTATAATGGTGAATCCGGATAACACTGTAATATGTGCCGCTGGACATGAACAAGCTTAACTTCTAATAATTTTTGAATAACTAGAAGAATAGATGAGTTTTAAAGCAGAACAATTTAAATTTTTGTCAGCTATTTTAGGGGAAAGCAATAGATAATGAGAAGATATTCAAGATTTCCAAGGATAAGGCAACATTGAAGGGGCCTGTCTTTAAAGGTTGGTGTGTCCATCATATTACATATGTGGCAACCTTTTGTTTAAGGCTTAAAACAAATTAGACTTTTCAAAGTTATTCAAGTTCCATTACTAACTTAATGTCGACACTTTATAATGTAGAATATCTATTTTAAACAGAAAAGGGTAATTTCTATTTCAAAAGATTGCAAAATTTCTGAGAATGAATAGAGCAGTCCCTATTCGAATGCAGCATTCGCTAACTTAGTAGACATGTCTTTGACAAGCAATACTTTGAACCATTGACAGTGTTTTTAACGATCCCATGCGCAAAAATGACAAAATTAAAAAACAGAGTACTGTCCCTGCTAACCTAAAGAGTGTAGGTTTCAGCTCGACAGTTCCCAATGAAGACATTTTTTTTTCAGTTAAAAAATTTGAGGTACATAGTCTACAAAATGAAACAAACGTTGAAAATCTGATGCTCGTCTTGGCGTATACTCAAGAATTTACTTATTCGGAACTGCTTAGACATGAAATGATGTCACAAGACACATGCAACCAGTCACGGCTTTTATAGAACGAGTTGCTCTTCATACACCTTTGACACATAGTCCCACAATGCCCTAATGTTCTAAAGCATAATACAAAATATCTTAAAGTCCAGTATAAAAGAAATAACATAACTAATAATTTTAACCAAAAAATTTGATATGAAAAAAAACCACAGATATTAAAGTTTACATTCATTACAAATGACAGGAACTATATTTGTAGACAATCGATTACGAGCGACCAAACAGGTCATTTTTTGAAAATCAGATCATTTCGTCTTTTTCTATTTTGTTCTTTGAGTCTCATTTTTGCTTTTTTTTTACTTTATTATTCATGACATGAAACCTTAACTTCATGTTCTAAATCATGTACGTGTGCATTGTGATTCAATGAAAAAATATGGGGTAAACGTCAATGAGACAGCCACCTAGTGACAGAAATAACCAAAAGACATGTGCTCGGTTTGACGGTAAACCAGATATATGCGAGATTCCCTCACAGGAGAAAGGAAGAAAGACCATTCACAATTTGTCTTACATTTGTTTTTCTCTCTTTTTATTAAATAAAAAAAAACAACCTTTCAAATGTTGAGTTCATATGATAATAATATTCCCTGTGGAACAACCCCACCCCCTTTCTTTTTTTTTGTGCTCTCCAATTTCAACCCTCAAATAAGGCTTTCCAATGTAATTAAAATTAAAACCTTGTTTTCTAACCAATCTATTCATGTACCGGACCGGGAACTTTCTTTATTCAATAAGAAAATCTACAGTGCCGTTATATAAATACATGTTGTCTGCTTGGAGTCCCCGCACGAAAAGAAAGAAATAGCCTAACTCCAAGATACTACATTCTTGCATCACGTGATTTTTGCCACGTGGAGCTTACATTAGAATGAATACCGAATATGGAAAGTGAAACTACAATTCGAAACATAAAGTCCGAAGGCACATAGAAGAAAAAGAAGGTTTTTTTTTTACAAAGGGTGCCGGGGTAATCTTCTCTGTGTTCATAATATACATGAAATATTTGCCACTGCCCCTTGTCTGTTCTATAAATTCTAACACTGAGTTTTCTATCTGTTGCCGAGACAGCATCTCAGCGATAAAATAATATGTTTGAAAGAACTATGCACTTGGCTACCTTTTTTTCTTCAATTCGTTTTTAAAACGTCTTGGTTTCTTCAATTTGAATAATAGAAAATAAAACTATATACCAAACGAAAACTGGATAAAGTGAGAAACAAGTTTCTTTCATTGGTGAAAATTACTGCTTCATTGCTTATCTCAGAGTTCGAACTCTACACGTGGTAGGTAGCTTGGTTCGACTCCAATCTTAATTGACTAAGATTGACAGTTTCCTTGTCGAAGGTCAGTGGTTCTCTCCGGGCGTCCCAGCTTTCTACACACAAAAAAGCTGTGCGCCAAGACATAGCAAATAATGATAAAAGTGGCGTTAAAGACCAACAATGAATACATCAATCATTGTATATCTTAGACGTTTCACACACATATCATAGTTTTGTTAAACACGAATCTATTTATTTGAAATTGAATTTGACAATAGCAATTTTCCCGCATCGTATAATGGTGAATCCGGATAACACTGTAATATGTGCCGCTGGACATGAACAAGCTTAACTTCTAATAATTTTTGAATAACTAGAAGAATAGATGAGTTTTAAAGCAGAACAATTTAAATTTTTGTCAGCTATTTTAGGGGAAAGCAATAGATAATGAGAAGATATTCAAGATTTCCAAGGATAAGGCAACTTTGAAGGGGCCTGTCTTTAAAGGTTGGTGTGTCCATCATATTACATATGTGGCAACCTTTTGTTTAAGGCTTAAAACAAATTAGACTTTTCAAAGTTATTCAAGTTCCATTACTAACTTAATGTCGACACTTTATAATGTAGAATATCTATTTTAAACAGAAAAGGGTAATTTCTATTTCAAAAGATTGCAAAATTTCTGAGAATGAATAGAGCAGTCCCTATTCGAATGCAGCATTCGCTAACTTAGTAGACATGTCTTTGACAAGCAATACTTTGAACCATTGACAGTGTTTTTAACGATCCCATGCGCAAAAATGACAAAATTAAAAAACAGAGTACTGTCCCTGCTAACCTAAAGAGTGTAGGTTTCAGCTCGACAGTTCCCAATGAAGACATTTTTTTTTCAGTTAAAAAATTTGAGGTACATAGTCTACAAAATGAAACAAACGTTGAAAATCTGATGCTCGTCTTGGCGTATACTCAAGAATTTACTTATTCGGAACTGCTTAGACATGAAATGATGTCACAAGACACATGCAACCAGTCACGGCTTTTATAGAACGAGTTGCTCTTCATACACCTTTGACACATAGTCCCACAATGCCCTAATGTTCTAAAGCATAATACAAAATATCTTAAAGTCCAGTATAAAAGAAATAACATAACTAATAATTTTAACCAAAAAATTTGATATGAAAAAAAACCACAGATATTAAAGTTTACATTCATTACAAATGACAGGAACTATATTTGTAGACAATCGATTACGAGCGACCAAACAGGTCATTTTTTGAAAATCAGATCATTTCGTCTTTTTCTATTTTGTTCTTTGAGTCTCATTTTTGCTTTTTTTTTACTTTATTATTCATGACATGAAACCTTAACTTCATGTTCTAAATCATGTACGTGTGCATTGTGATTCAATGAAAAAATATGGGGTAAACGTCAATGAGACAGCCACCTAGTGACAGAAATAACCAAAAGACATGTGCTCGGTTTGACGGTAAACCAGATATATGCGAGATTCCCTCACAGGAGAAAGGAAGAAAGACCATTCACAATTTGTCTTACATTTGTTTTTCTCTCTTTTTATTAAATAAAAAAAAAAAACCTTTCAAATGTTGAGTTCATATGATAATAATATTCCCTGTGGAACAACCCCACCCCCTTTCTTTTTTTTTGTGCTCTCCAATTTCAACCCTCAAATAAGGCTTTCCAATGTAATTAAAATTAAAACCTTGCTTTCTAACCAATCTATTCATGTACCGGACCGGGAACTTTCTTTATTCAATAAGAAAATCTACAGTGCCGTTATATAAATGCATGTTGTCTGCTTGGAGTCCCCGCACGAAAAGAAAGAAATAGCCTAACTCCAAGATACTACATTCTTGCATCACGTGATTTTTGCCACGTGGAGCTTACATTAGAATGAATACCGAATATGGAAAGTGAAACTGCAATTCGAAACATAAAGTCCGAAGGCACATAGAAGAAAAAGAAGGTTTTTTTTTTACAAAGGGTGCCGGGGTAATCTTCTCTGTGTTCATAATATACATGAAATATTTGCCACTGCCCCTTGTCTGTTCTATAAATTCTAACACTGAGTTTTCTATCTGTTGCCGAGACAGCATCTCAGCGATAAAATAATATGTTTGAAAGAACTATGCACTTGGCTACCTTTTTTTCTTCAATTCGTTTTTAAAACGTCTTGGTTTCTTCAATTTGAATAATAGAAAATAAAACTATATACCAAACGAAAACTGGATAAAGTGAGAAACAAGTTTCTTTCATTGGTGAAAATTACTGCTTCATTGCTTATCTCAGAGTTCGAACTCTACACGTGGTAGGTAGCTTGGTTCGACTCCAATCTTAATTGACTAAGATTGACAGTTTCCTTGTCGAAGGTCAGTGGTTCTCTCCGGGCGTCCCAGCTTTCTACACACAAAAAAGCTGTGCGCCAAGACATAGCAAATAATGATAAAAGTGGCGTTAAAGACCAACAATGAATACATCAATCATTGTATATCTTAGACGTTTCACACACATATCATAGTTTTGTTAAACACGAATCTATTTATTTGAAATTGAATTTGACAATAGCAATTTTCCCGCATCGTATAATGGTGAATCCGGATAACACTGTAATATGTGCCGCTGGACATGAACAAGCTTAACTTCTAATAATTTTTGAATAACTAGAAGAATAGATGAGTTTTAAAGCAGAACAATTTAAATTTTTGTCAGCTATTTTAGGGGAAAGCAATAGATAATGAGAAGATATTCAAGATTTCCAAGGATAAGGCAACTTTGAAGGGGCCTGTCTTTAAAGGTTGGTGTGTCCATCATATTACATATGTGGCAACCTTTTGTTTAAGGCTTAAAACAAATTAGACTTTTCAAAGTTATTCAAGTTCCATTACTAACTTAATGTCGACACTTTATAATGTAGAATATCTATTTTAAACAGAAAAGGGTAATTTCTATTTCAAAAGATTGCAAAATTTCTGAGAATGAATAGAGCAGTCCCTATTCGAATGCAGCATTCGCTAACTTAGTAGACATGTCTTTGACAAGCAATACTTTGAACCATTGACAGTGTTTTTAACGATCCCATGCGCAAAAATGACAAAATTAAAAAACAGAGTACTGTCCCTGCTAACCTAAAGAGTGTAGGTTTCAGCTCGACAGTTCCCAATGAAGACATTTTTTTTTCAGTTAAAAAATTTGAGGTACATAGTCTACAAAATGAAACAAACGTTGAAAATCTGATGCTCGTCTTGGCGTATACTCAAGAATTTACTTTTTCGGAACTGCTTAGACATGAAATGATGTCACAAGACACATGCAACCAGTCACGGCTTTTATAGAACGAGTTGCTCTTCATACACCTTTGACACATAGTCCCACAATGCCCTAATGTTCTAAAGCATAATACAAAATATCTTAAAGTCCAGTATAAAAGAAATAACATAACTAATAATTTTAACCAAAAAATTTGATATGAAAAAAAACCACAGATATTAAAGTTTACATTCATTACAAATGACAGGAACTATATTTGTAGACAATCGATTACGAGCGACCAAACAGGTCATTTTTTGAAAATCAGATCATTTCGTCTTTTTCTATTTTGTTCTTTGAGTCTCATTTTTGCTTTTTTTTTACTTTATTATTCATGACATGAAACCTTAACTTCATGTTCTAAATCATGTACGTGTGCATTGTGATTCAATGAAAAAATATGGGGTAAACGTCAATGAGACAGCCACCTAGTGACAGAAATAACCAAAAGACATGTGCTCGGTTTGACGGTAAACCAGATATATGCGAGATTCCCTCACAGGAGAAAGGAAGAAAGACCATTCACAATTTGTCTTACATTTGTTTTTCTCTCTTTTTATTAAATAAAAAAAAAAACCTTTCAAATGTTGAGTTCATATGATAATAATATTCCCTGTGGAACAACCCCACCCCCTTTCTTTTTTTTTGTGCTCTCCAATTTCAACCCTCAAATAAGGCTTTCCAATGTAATTAAAATTAAAACCTTGCTTTCTAACCAATCTATTCATGTACCGGACCGGGAACTTTCTTTATTCAATAAGAAAATCTACAGTGCCGTTATATAAATGCATGTTGTCTGCTTGGAGTCCCCGCACGAAAAGAAAGAAATAGCCTAACTCCAAGATACTACATTCTTACATCACGTGATTTTTGCCACGTGGAGCTTACATTAGAATGAATACCGAATATGGAAAGTGAAACTACAATTCGAAACATAAAGTCCGAAGGCACATAGAAGAAAAAGAAGGTTTTTTTTTTACAAAGGGTGCCGGGGTAATCTTCTCTGTGTTCATAATATACATGAAATATTTGCCACTGCCCCTTGTCTGTTCTATAAATTCTAACACTGAGTTTTCTATCTGTTGCCGAGACAGCATCTCAGCGATAAAATAATATGTTTGAAAGAACTATGCACTTGGCTACCTTTTTTTCTTCAATTCGTTTTTAAAACGTCTTGGTTTCTTCAATTTGAATAATAGAAAATAAAACTATATACCAAACGAAAACTGGATAAAGTGAGAAACAAGTTTCTTTCATTGGTGAAAATTACTGCTTCATTGCTTATCTCAGAGTTCGAACTCTACACGTGGTAGGTAGCTTGGTTCGACTCCAATCTTAATTGACTAAGATTGACAGTTTCCTTGTCGATGGTCAGTGGTTCTCTCCGGGCGTCCCAGCTTTCTACACACAAAAAAGCTGTGCGCCAAGACATAGCAAATAATGATAAAAGTGGCGTTAAAGACCAACAATGAATACATCAATCATTGTATATCTTAGACGTTTCACACACATATCATAGTTTTGTTAAACACGAATCTATTTATTTGAAATTGAATTTGACAATAGCAATTTTCCCGCATCGTATAATGGTGAATCCGGATAACACTGTAATATGTGCCGCTGGACATGAACAAGCTTAACTTCTAATAATTTTTGAATAACTAGAAGAATAGATGAGTTTTAAAGCAGAACAATTTAAATTTTTGTCAGCTATTTTAGGGGAAAGCAATAGATAATGAGAAGATATTCAAGATTTCCAAGGATAAGGCAACTTTGAAGGGGACTGTCTTTAAAGGTTGGTGTGTCCATCATATTACATATGTGGCAACCTTTTGTTTAAGGCTTAAAACAAATTAGACTTTTCAAAGTTATTCAAGTTCCATTACTAACTTAATGTCGACACTTTATAATGTAGAATATCTATTTTAAACAGAAAAGGGTAATTTCTATTTCAAAAGATTGCAAAATTTCTGAGAATGAATAGAGCAGTCCCTATTCGAATGCAGCATTCGCTAACTTAGTAGACATGTCTTTGACAAGCAATACTTTGAACCATTGACAGTGTTTTTAACGATCCCATGCGCAAAAATGACAAAATTAAAAAACAGAGTACTGTCCCTGCTAACCTAAAGAGTGTAGGTTTCAGCTCGACAGTTCCCAATGAAGACATTTTTTTTTCAGTTAAAAAATTTGAGGTACATAGTCTACAAAATGAAACAAACGTTGAAAATCTGATGCTCGTCTTGGCGTATACTCAAGAATTTACTTTTTCGGAACTGCTTAGACATGAAATGATGTCACAAGACACATGCAACCAGTCACGGCTTTTATAGAACGAGTTGCTCTTCATACACCTTTGACACATAGTCCCACAATGCCCTAATGTTCTAAAGCATAATACAAAATATCTTAAAGTCCAGTATAAAAGAAATAACATAACTAATAATTTTAACCAAAAAATTTGATATGAAAAAAAACCACAGATATTAAAGTTTACATTCATTACAAATGACAGGAACTATATTTGTAGACAATCGATTACGAGCGACCAAACAGGTCATTTTTTGAAAATCAGATCATTTCGTCTTTTTCTATTTTGTTCTTTGAGTCTCATTTTTGCTTTTTTTTTACTTTATTATTCATGACATGAAACCTTAACTTCATGTTCTAAATCATGTACGTGTGCATTGTGATTCAATGAAAAAATATGGGGTAAACGTCAATGAGACAGCCACCTAGTGACAGAAATAACCAAAAGACATGTGCTCGGTTTGACGGTAAACCAGATATATGCGAGATTCCCTCACAGGAGAAAGGAAGAAAGACCATTCACAATTTGTCTTACATTTGTTTTTCTCTCTTTTTATTAAATAAAAAAAAAAACCTTTCAAATGTTGAGTTCATATGATAATAATATTCCCTGTGGAACAACCCCACCCCCTTTCTTTTTTTTTGTGCTCTCCAATTTCAACCCTCAAATAAGGCTTTCCAATGTAATTAAAATTAAAACCTTGCTTTCTAACCAATCTATTCATGTACCGGACCGGGAACTTTCTTTATTCAATAAGAAAATCTACAGTGCCGTTATATAAATGCATGTTGTCTGCTTGGAGTCCCCGCACGAAAAGAAAGAAATAGCCTAACTCCAAGATACTACATTCTTACATCACGTGATTTTTGCCACGTGGAGCTTACATTAGAATGAATACCGAATATGGAAAGTGAAACTACAATTCGAAACATAAAGTCCGAAGGCACATAGAAGAAAAAGAAGGTTTTTTTTTTTACAAAGGGTGCCGGGGTAATCTTCTCTGTGTTCATAATATACATGAAATATTTGCCACTGCCCCTTGTCTGTTCTATAAATTCTAACACTGAGTTTTCTATCTGTTGCCGAGACAGCATCTCAGCGATAAAATAATATGTTTGAAAGAACTATGCACTTGGCTACCTTTTTTTCTTCAATTCGTTTTTAAAACGTCTTGGTTTCTTCAATTTGAATAATAGAAAATAAAACTATATACCAAACGAAAACTGGATAAAGTGAGAAACAAGTTTCTTTCATTGGTGAAAATTACTGCTTCATTGCTTATCTCAGAGTTCGAACTCTACACGTGGTAGGTAGCTTGGTTCGACTCCAATCTTAATTGACTAAGATTGACAGTTTCCTTGTCGAAGGTCAGTGGTTCTCTCCGGGCGTCCCAGCTTTCTACACACAAAAAAGCTGTGCGCCAAGACATAGCAAATAATGATAAAAGTGGCGTTAAAGACCAACAATGAATACATCAATCATTGTATATCTTAGACGTTTCACACACATATCATAGTTTTGTTAAACACGAATCTATTTATTTGAAATTGAATTTGACAATAGCAATTTTCCCGCATCGTATAATGGTGAATCCGGATAACACTGTAATATGTGCCGCTGGACATGAACAAGCTTAACTTCTAATAATTTTTGAATAACTAGAAGAATAGATGAGTTTTAAAGCAGAACAATTTAAATTTTTGTCAGCTATTTTAGGGGAAAGCAATAGATAATGAGAAGATATTCAAGATTTCCAAGGATAAGGCAACTTTGAAGGGGACTGTCTTTAAAGGTTGGTGTGTCCATCATATTACATATGTGGCAACCTTTTGTTTAAGGCTTAAAACAAATTAGACTTTTCAAAGTTATTCAAGTTCCATTACTAACTTAATGTCGACACTTTATAATGTAGAATATCTATTTTAAACAGAAAAGGGTAATTTCTATTTCAAAAGATTGCAAAATTTCTGAGAATGAATAGAGCAGTCCCTATTCGAATGCAGCATTCGCTAACTTAGTAGACATGTCTTTGACAAGCAATACTTTGAACCATTGACAGTGTTTTTAACGATCCCATGCGCAAAAATGACAAAATTAAAAAACAGAGTACTGTCCCTGCTAACCTAAAGAGTGTAGGTTTCAGCTCGACAGTTCCCAATGAAGACATTTTTTTTCAGTTAAAAAATTTGAGGTACATAGTCTACAAAATGAAACAAACGTTGAAAATCTGATGCTTGTCTTGGCGTATACTCAAGAATTTACTTATTCGGAACTGCTTAGACATGAAATGATGTCACAAGACACATGCAACCAGTCACGGCTTTTATAGAACGAGTTGCTCTTCATACACCTTTGACACATAGTCCCACAATGCCCTAATGTTCTAAAGCATAATACAAAATATCTTAAAGTCCAGTATAAAAGAAATAACATAACTAATAATTTTAACCAAAAAATTTGATATGAAAAAAAACCACAGATTTAAAGTTTACATTCATTACAAATGACAGGAACTATATTTGTAGACAATCGATTACGAGCGACCAAACAGGTCATTTTTTTAAAATCAGATCATTTCGTCTTTTTCTATTTTGTTCTTTGAGTCTCATTTTTGCTTTTTTTTTACTTTATTATTCATGACATGAAACCTTAACTTCATGTTCTAAATCATGTACGTGTGCATTGTGATTCAATGAAAAAATATGGGGTAAACGTCAATGAGACAGCCACCTAGTGACAGAAATAACCAAAAGACATGTGCTCGGTTTGACGGTAAACCAGATATATGCGAGATTCCCTCACAGGAGAAAGGAAGAAAGACCATTCACAATTTGTCTTACATTTGTTTTTCTCTCTTTTTATTAAATAAAAAAAAAAAACCTTTCAAATGTTGAGTTCATATGATAATAATATTCCCTGTGGAACAACCCCACCCCCTTTCTTTTTTTTTGTGCTCTCCAATTTCAACCCTCAAATAAGGCTTTCCAATGTAATTAAAATTAAAACCTTGCTTTCTAACCAATCTATTCATGTACCGGACCGGGAACTTTCTTTATTCAATAAGAAAATCTACAGTGCCGTTATATAAATGCATGTTGTCTGCTTGGAGTCCCCGCACGAAAAGAAAGAAATAGCCTAACTCCAAGATACTACATTCTTGCATCACGTGATTTTTGCCACGTGGAGCTTACATTAGAATGAATACCGAATATGGAAAGTGAAACTACAATTCGAAACATAAAGTCCGAAGGCACATAGAAGAAAAAGAAGGTTTTTTTTTTACAAAGGGTGCCGGGGTAATCTTCTCTGTGTTCATAATATACATGAAATATTTGCCACTGCCCCTTGTCTGTTCTATAAATTCTAACACTGAGTTTTCTATCTGTTGCATGCCAAGAAATCCTCTCTAAAAATTCCGGTGGACTTCCTACGGCACCTATTAGTTGTTAAAGATTTGATTTCATTCAACAAATTAATTTATGACCTGCATGTATGTGTCGCTTAGAAAACGGCCATATACCAAATGGTCAATATTAATCATCCATGTAATTTGCTCTATGGGATGTTTGCAAAATTTCAACGGAGGCAATTTCTTGGCATGACGAGACAGCATCTCAGCGATAAAATAATATGTTTGAAAGAACTATGCACTTGGCTACCTTTTTTTCTTCAATTCGTTTTTAAAACGTCTTGGTTTCTTCAATTTGAATAATAGAAAATAAAACTATATACCAAACGAAAACTGGATAAAGTGAGAAACAAGTTTCTTTCATTGGTGAAAATTACTGCTTCATTGCTTATCTCAGAGTTCGAACTCTACACGTGGTAGGTAGCTTGGTTCGACTCCAATCTTAATTGACTAAGATTGACAGTTTCCTTGTCGAAGGTCAGTGGTTCTCTCCGGGCGTCCCAGCTTTCTACACACAAAAAAGCTGTGCGCCAAGACATAGCAAATAATGATAAAAGTGGCGTTAAAGACCAACAATGAATACATCAATCATTGTATATCTTAGACGTTTCACACACATATCATAGTTTTGTTAAACACGAATCTATTTATTTGAAATTGAATTTGACAATAGCAATTTTCCCGCATCGTATAATGGTGAATCCGGATAACACTGTAATATGTGCCGCTGGACATGAACAAGCTTAACTTCTAATAATTTTTGAATAACTAGAAGAATAGATGAGTTTTAAAGCAGAACAATTTAAATTTTTGTCAGCTATTTTAGGGGAAAGCAATAGATAATGAGAAGATATTCAAGATTTCCAAGGATAAGGCAACTTTGAAGGGGACTGTCTTTAAAGGTTGGTGTGTCCATCATATTATATATGTGGCAACCTTTTGTTTAAGGCTTAAAACAAATTAGACTTTTCAAAGTTATTCAAGTTCCATTACTAACTTAATGTCGACACTTTATAATGTAGAATATCTATTTTAAACAGAAAAGGGTAATTTCTATTTCAAAAGATTGCAAAATTTCTGAGAATGAATAGAGCAGTCCCTATTCGAATGCAGCATTCGCTAACTTAGTAGACATGTCTTTGACAAGCAATACTTTGAACCATTGACAGTGTTTTTAACGATCCCATGCGCAAAAATGACAAAATTAAAAAACAGAGTACTGTCCCTGCTAACCTAAAGAGTGTAGGTTTCAGCTCGACAGTTCCCAATGAAGACATTTTTTTTTCAGTTAAAAAATTTGAGGTACATAGTCTACAAAATGAAACAAACGTTGAAAATCTGATGCTTGTCTTGGCGTATACTCAAGAATTTACTTATTCGGAACTGCTTAGACATGAAATGATGTCACAAGACACATGCAACCAGTCACGGCTTTTATAGAACGAGTTGCTCTTCATACACCTTTGACACATAGTCCCACAATGCCCTAATGTTCTAAAGCATAATACAAAATATCTTAAAGTCCAGTATAAAAGAAATAACATAACTAATAATTTTAACCAAAAAATTTGATATGAAAAAAAACCACAGATATTAAAGTTTACATTCATTACAAATGACAGGAACTATATTTGTAGACAATCGATTACGAGCGACCAAACAGGTCATTTTTTGAAAATCAGATCATTTCGTCTTTTTCTATTTTGTTCTTTGAGTCTCATTTTTGCTTTTTTTTTTACTTTATTATTCATGACATGAAACCTTAACTTCATGTTCTAAATCATGTACGTGTGCATTGTGATTCAATGAAAAAATATGGGGTAAACGTCAATGAGACAGCCACCTAGTGACAGAAATAACCAAAAGACATGTGCTCGGTTTGACGGTAAACCAGATATATGCGAGATTCCCTCACAGGAGAAAGGAAGAAAGACCATTCACAATTTGTCTTACATTTGTTTTTCTCTCTTTTTATTAAATAAAAAAAAAAAACCTTTCAAATGTTGAGTTCATATGATAATAATATTCCCTGTGGAACAACCCCACCCCCTTTCTTTTTTTTTGTGCTCTCCAATTTCAACCCTCAAATAAGGCTTTCCAATGTAATTAAAATTAAAACCTTGCTTTCTAACCAATCTATTCATGTACCGGACCGGGAACTTTCTTTATTCAATAAGAAAATCTACAGTGCCGTTATATAAATGCATGTTGTCTGCTTGGAGTCCCCGCACGAAAAGAAAGAAATAGCCTAACTCCAAGATACTACATTCTTACATCACGTGATTTTTGCCACGTGGAGCTTACATTAGAATGAATACCGAATATGGAAAGTGAAACTACAATTCGAAACATAAAGTCCGAAGGCACATAGAAGAAAAAGAAGGTTTTTTTTTTACAAAGGGTGCCGGGGTAATCTTCTCTGTGTTCATAATATACATGAAATATTTGCCACTGCCCCTTGTCTGTTCTATAAATTCTAACACTGAGTTTTCTATCTGTTGCCGAGACAGCATCTCAGCGATAAAATAATATGTTTGAAAGAACTATGCACTTGGCTACCTTTTTTTCTTCAATTCGTTTTTAAAACGTCTTGGTTTCTTCAATTTGAATAATAGAAAATAAAACTATATACCAAACGAAAACTGGATAAAGTGAGAAACAAGTTTCTTTCATTGGTGAAAATTACTGCTTCATTGCTTATCTCAGAGTTCGAACTCTACACGTGGTAGGTAGCTTGGTTCGACTCCAATCTTAATTGACTAAGATTGACAGTTTCCTTGTCGAAGGTCAGTGGTTCTCTCCGGGCGTCCCAGCTTTCTACACACAAAAAAGCTGTGCGCCAAGACATAGCAAATAATGATAAAAGTGGCGTTAAAGACCAACAATGAATACATCAATCATTGTATATCTTAGACGTTTCACACACATATCATAGTTTTGTTAAACACGAATCTATTTATTTGAAATTGAATTTGACAATAGCAATTTTCCCGCATCGTATAATGGTGAATCCGGATAACACTGTAATATGTGCCGCTGGACATGAACAAGCTTAACTTCTAATAATTTTTGAATAACTAGAAGAATAGATGAGTTTTAAAGCAGAACAATTTAAATTTTTGTCAGCTATTTTAGGGGAAAGCAATAGATAATGAGAAGATATTCAAGATTTCCAAGGATAAGGCAACTTTGAAGGGGCCTGTCTTTAAAGGTTGGTGTGTCCATCATATTACATATGTGGCAACCTTTTGTTTAAGGCTTAAAATAAATTAGACTTTTCAAAGTTATTCAAGTTCCATTACTAACTTAATGTCGACACTTTATAATGTAGAATATCTATTTTAAACAGAAAAGGGTAATTTCTATTTCAAAAGATTGCAAAATTTCTGAGAATGAATAGAGCAGTCCCTATTCGAATGCAGCATTCGCTAACTTAGTAGACATGTCTTTGACAAGCAATACTTTGAACCATTGACAGTGTTTTTAACGATCCCATGCGCAAAAATGACAAAATTAAAAAACAGAGTACTGTCCCTGCTAACCTAAAGAGTGTAGGTTTCAGCTCGACAGTTCCCAATGAAGACATTTTTTTTTCAGTTAAAAAATTTGAGGTACATAGTCTACAAAATGAAACAAACGTTGAAAATCTGATGCTCGTCTTGGCGTATACTCAAGAATTTACTTTTTCGGAACTGCTTAGACATGAAATGATGTCACAAGACACATGCAACCAGTCACGGCTTTTATAGAACGAGTTGCTCTTCATACACCTTTGACACATAGTCCCACAATGCCCTAATGTTCTAAAGCATAATACAAAATATCTTAAAGTCCAGTATAAAAGAAATAACATAACTAATAATTTTAACCAAAAAATTTGATATGAAAAAAAACCACAGATATTAAAGTTTACATTCATTACAAATGACAGGAACTATATTTGTAGACAATCGATTACGAGCGACCAAACAGGTCATTTTTTGAAAATCAGATCATTTCGTCTTTTTCTATTTTGTTCTTTGAGTCTCATTTTTGCTTTTTTTTTACTTTATTATTCATGACATGAAACCTTAACTTCATGTTCTAAATCATGTACGTGTGCATTGTGATTCAATGAAAAAATATGGGGTAAACGTCAATGAGACAGCCACCTAGTGACAGAAATAACCAAAAGACATGTGCTCGGTTTGACGGTAAACCAGATATATGCGAGATTCCCTCACAGGAGAAAGGAAGAAAGACCATTCACAATTTGTCTTACATTTGTTTTTCTCTCTTTTTATTAAATAAAAAAAAAAACCTTTCAAATGTTGAGTTCATATGATAATAATATTCCCTGTGGAACAACCCCACCCCCTTTCTTTTTTTTTGTGCTCTCCAATTTCAACCCTCAAATAAGGCTTTCCAATGTAATTAAAATTAAAACCTTGCTTTCTAACCAATCTATTCATGTACCGGACCGGGAACTTTCTTTATTCAATAAGAAAATCTACAGTGCCGTTATATAAATGCATGTTGTCTGCTTGGAGTCCCCGCACGAAAAGAAAGAAATAGCCTAACTCCAAGATACTACATTCTTACATCACGTGATTTTTGCCACGTGGAGCTTACATTAGAATGAATACCGAATATGGAAAGTGAAACCACAATTCGAAACATAAAGTCCGAAGGCACATAGAAGAAAAAGAAGGTTTTTTTTTTACAAAGGGTGCCGGGGTAATCTTCTCTGTGTTCATAATATACATGAAATATTTGCCACTGCCCCTTGTCTGTTCTATAAATTCTAACACTGAGTTTTCTATCTGTTGCCGAGACAGCATCTCAGCGATAAAATAATATGTTTGAAAGAACTATGCACTTGGCTACCTTTTTTTCTTCAATTCGTTTTTAAAACGTCTTGGTTTCTTCAATTTGAATAATAGAAAATAAAACTATATACCAAACGAAAACTGGATAAAGTGAGAAACAAGTTTCTTTCATTGGTGAAAATTACTGCTTCATTGCTTATCTCAGAGTTCGAACTCTACACGTGGTAGGTAGCTTGGTTCGACTCCAATCTTAATTGACTAAGATTGACAGTTTCCTTGTCGAAGGTCAGTGGTTCTCTCCGGGCGTCCCAGCTTTCTACACACAAAAAAGCTGTGCGCCAAGACATAGCAAATAATGATAAAAGTGGCGTTAAAGACCAACAATGAATACATCAATCATTGTATATCTTAGACGTTTCACACACATATCATAGTTTTGTTAAACACGAATCTATTTATTTGAAATTGAATTTGACAATAGCAATTTTCCCGCATCGTATAATGGTGAATCCGGATAACACTGTAATATGTGCCGCTGGACATGAACAAGCTTAACTTCTAATAATTTTTGAATAACTAGAAGAATAGATGAGTTTTAAAGCAGAACAATTTAAATTTTTGTCAGCTATTTTAGGGGAAAGCAATAGATAATGAGAAGATATTCAAGATTTCCAAGGATAAGGCAACTTTGAAGGGGCCTGTCTTTAAAGGTTGGTGTGTCCATCATATTACATATGTGGCAACCTTTTGTTTAAGGCTTAAAACAAATTAGACTTTTCAAAGTTATTCAAGTTCCATTACTAACTTAATGTCGACACTTTATAATGTAGAATATCTATTTTAAACAGAAAAGGGTAATTTCTATTTCAAAAGATTGCAAAATTTCTGAGAATGAATAGAGCAGTCCCTATTCGAATGCAGCATTCGCTAACTTAGTAGACATGTCTTTGACAAGCAATACTTTGAACCATTGACAGTGTTTTTAACGATCCCATGCGCAAAAATGACAAAATTAAAAAACAGAGTACTGTCCCTGCTAACCTAAAGAGTGTAGGTTTCAGCTCGACAGTTCCCAATGAAGACATTTTTTTTTCAGTTAAAAAATTTGAGGTACATAGTCTACAAAATGAAACAAACGTTGAAAATCTGATGCTCGTCTTGGCGTATACTCAAGAATTTACTTTTTCGGAACTGCTTAGACATGAAATGATGTCACAAGACACATGCAACCAGTCACGGCTTTTATAGAACGAGTTGCTCTTCATACACCTTTGACACATAGTCCCACAATGCCCTAATGTTCAAAAGCATAATACAAAATATCTTAAAGTCCAGTATAAAAGAAATAACATAACTAATAATTTTAACCAAAAAATTTGATATGAAAAAAAACCACAGATATTAAAGTTTACATTCATTACAAATGACAGGAACTATATTTGTAGACAATCGATTACGAGCGACCAAACAGGTCATTTTTTGAAAATCAGATCATTTCGTCTTTTTCTATTTTGTTCTTTGAGTCTCATTTTTGCTTTTTTTTTACTTTATTATTCATGACATGAAACCTTAACTTCATGTTCTAAATCATGTACGTGTGCATTGTGATTCAATGAAAAAATATGGGGTAAACGTCAATGAGACAGCCACCTAGTGACAGAAATAACCAAAAGACATGTGCTCGGTTTGACGGTAAACCAGATATATGCGAGATTCCCTCACAGGAGAAAGGAAGAAAGACCATTCACAATTTGTCTTACATTTGTTTTTCTCTCTTTTTATTAAATAAAAAAAAAAAACCTTTCAAATGTTGAGTTCATATGATAATAATATTCCCTGTGGAACAACCCCACCCCCTTTCTTTTTTTTTGTGCTCTCCAATTTCAACCCTCAAATAAGGCTTTCCAATGTAATTAAAATTAAAACCTTGCTTTCTAACCAATCTATTCATGTACCGGACCGGGAACTTTCTTTATTCAATAAGAAAATCTACAGTGCCGTTATATAAATGCATGTTGTCTGCTTGGAGTCCCCGCACGAAAAGAAAGAAATAGCCTAACTCCAAGATACTACATTCTTGCATCACGTGATTTTTGCCACGTGGAGCTTACATTAGAATGAATACCGAATATGGAAAGTGAAACTGCAATTCGAAACATAAAGTCCGAAGGCACATAGAAGAAAAAGAAGGTTTTTTTTTTACAAAGGGTGCCGGGGTAATCTTCTCTGTGTTCATAATATACATGAAATATTTGCCACTGCCCCTTGTCTGTTCTATAAATTCTAACACTGAGTTTTCTATCTGTTGCCGAGACAGCATCTCAGCGATAAAATAATATGTTTGAAAGAACTATGCACTTGGCTACCTTTTTTTCTTCAATTCGTTTTTAAAACGTCTTGGTTTCTTCAATTTGAATAATAGAAAATAAAACTATATACCAAACGAAAACTGGATAAAGTGAGAAACAAGTTTCTTTCATTGGTGAAAATTACTGCTTCATTGCTTATCTCAGAGTTCGAACTCTACACGTGGTAGGTAGCTTGGTTCGACTCCAATCTTAATTGACTAAGATTGACAGTTTCCTTGTCGAAGGTCAGTGGTTCTCTCCGGGCGTCCCAGCTTTCTACACACAAAAAAGCTGTGCGCCAAGACATAGCAAATAATGATAAAAGTGGCGTTAAAGACCAACAATGAATACATCAATCATTGTATATCTTAGACGTTTCACACACATATCATAGTTTTGTTAAACACGAATCTATTTATTTGAAATTGAATTTGACAATAGCAATTTTCCCGCATCGTATAATGGTGAATCCGGATAACACTGTAATATGTGCCGCTGGACATGAACAAGCTTAACTTCTAATAATTTTTGAATAACTAGAAGAATAGATGAGTTTTAAAGCAGAACAATTTAAATTTTTGTCAGCTATTTTAGGGGAAAGCAATAGATAATGAGAAGATATTCAAGATTTCCAAGGATAAGGCAACTTTGAAGGGGCCTGTCTTTAAAGGTTGGTGTGTCCATCATATTACATATGTGGCAACCTTTTGTTTAAGGCTTAAAACAAATTAGACTTTTCAAAGTTATTCAAGTTCCATTACTAACTTAATGTCGACACTTTATAATGTAGAATATCTATTTTAAACAGAAAAGGGTAATTTCTATTTCAAAAGATTGCAAAATTTCTGAGAATGAATAGAGCAGTCCCTATTCGAATGCAGCATTCGCTAACTTAGTAGACATGTCTTTGACAAGCAATACTTTGAACCATTGACAGTGTTTTTAACGATCCCATGCGCAAAAATGACAAAATTAAAAAACAGAGTACTGTCCCTGCTAACCTAAAGAGTGTAGGTTTCAGCTCGACAGTTCCCAATGAAGACATTTTTTTTTCAGTTAAAAAATTTGAGGTACATAGTCTACAAAATGAAACAAACGTTGAAAATCTGATGCTCGTCTTGGCGTATACTCAAGAATTTACTTTTTCGGAACTGCTTAGACATGAAATGATGTCACAAGACACATGCAACCAGTCACGGCTTTTATAGAACGAGTTGCTCTTCATACACCTTTGACACATAGTCCCACAATGCCCTAATGTTCTAAAGCATAATACAAAATATCTTAAAGTCCAGTATAAAAGAAATAACATAACTAATAATTTTAACCAAAAAATTTGATATGAAAAAAAACCACAGATATTAAAGTTTACATTCATTACAAATGACAGGAACTATATTTGTAGACAATCGATTACGAGCGACCAAACAGGTCATTTTTTGAAAATCAGATCATTTCGTCTTTTTCTATTTTGTTCTTTGAGTCTCATTTTTGCTTTTTTTTTACTTTATTATTCATGACATGAAACCTTAACTTCATGTTCTAAATCATGTACGTGTGCATTGTGATTCAATGAAAAAATATGGGGTAAACGTCAATGAGACAGCCACCTAGTGACAGAAATAACCAAAAGACATGTGCTCGGTTTGACGGTAAACCAGATATATGCGAGATTCCCTCACAGGAGAAAGGAAGAAAGACCATTCACAATTTGTCTTACATTTGTTTTTCTCTCTTTTTATTAAATAAAAAAAAAAACCTTTCAAATGTTGAGTTCATATGATAATAATATTCCCTGTGGAACAACCCCACCCCCTTTCTTTTTTTTTGTGCTCTCCAATTTCAACCCTCAAATAAGGCTTTCCAATGTAATTAAAATTAAAACCTTGCTTTCTAACCAATCTATTCATGTACCGGACCGGGAACTTTCTTTATTCAATAAGAAAATCTACAGTGCCGTTATATAAATGCATGTTGTCTGCTTGGAGTCCCCGCACGAAAAGAAAGAAATAGCCTAACTCCAAGATACTACATTCTTACATCACGTGATTTTTGCCACGTGGAGCTTACATTAGAATGAATACCGAATATGGAAAGTGAAACTACAATTCGAAACATAAAGTCCGAAGGCACATAGAAGAAAAAGAAGGTTTTTTTTTTACAAAGGGTGCCGGGGTAATCTTCTCTGTGTTCATAATATACATGAAATATTTGCCACTGCCCCTTGTCTGTTCTATAAATTCTAACACTGAGTTTTCTATCTGTTGCCGAGACAGCATCTCAGCGATAAAATAATATGTTTGAAAGAACTATGCACTTGGCTACCTTTTTTTCTTCAATTCGTTTTTAAAACGTCTTGGTTTCTTCAATTTGAATAATAGAAAATAAAACTATATACCAAACGAAAACTGGATAAAGTGAGAAACAAGTTTCTTTCATTGGTGAAAATTACTGCTTCATTGCTTATCTCAGAGTTCGAACTCTACACGTGGTAGGTAGCTTGGTTCGACTCCAATCTTAATTGACTAAGATTGACAGTTTCCTTGTCGAAGGTCAGTGGTTCTCTCCGGGCGTCCCAGCTTTCTACACACAAAAAAGCTGTGCGCCAAGACATAGCAAATAATGATAAAAGTGGCGTTAAAGACCAACAATGAATACATCAATCATTGTATATCTTAGACGTTTCACACACATATCATAGTTTTGTTAAACACGAATCTATTTATTTGAAATTGAATTTGACAATAGCAATTTTCCCGCATCGTATAATGGTGAATCCGGATAACACTGTAATATGTGCCGCTGGACATGAACAAGCTTAACTTCTAATAATTTTTGAATAACTAGAAGAATAGATGAGTTTTAAAGCAGAACAATTTAAATTTTTGTCAGCTATTTTAGGGGAAAGCAATAGATAATGAGAAGATATTCAAGATTTCCAAGGATAAGGCAACTTTGAAGGGGACTGTCTTTAAAGGTTGGTGTGTCCATCATATTACATATGTGGCAACCTTTTGTTTAAGGCTTAAAACAAATTAGACTTTTCAAAGTTATTCAAGTTCCATTACTAACTTAATGTCGACACTTTATAATGTAGAATATCTATTTTAAACAGAAAAGGGTAATTTCTATTTCAAAAGATTGCAAAATTTCTGAGAATGAATAGAGCAGTCCCTATTCGAATGCAGCATTCGCTAACTTAGTAGACATGTCTTTGACAAGCAATACTTTGAACCATTGACAGTGTTTTTAACGATCCCATGCGCAAAAATGACAAAATTAAAAAACAGAGTACTGTCCCTGCTAACCTAAAGAGTGTAGGTTTCAGCTCGACAGTTCCCAATGAAGACATTTTTTTTCAGTTAAAAAATTTGAGGTACATAGTCTACAAAATGAAACAAACGTTGAAAATCTGATGCTCGTCTTGGCGTATACTCAAGAATTTACTTTTTCGGAACTGCTTAGACATGAAATGATGTCACAAGACACATGCAACCAGTCACGGCTTTTATAGAACGAGTTGCTCTTCATACACCTTTGACACATAGTCCCACAATGCCCTAATGTTCTAAAGCATAATACAAAATATCTTAAAGTCCAGTATAAAAGAAATAACATAACTAATAATTTTAACCAAAAAATTTGATATGAAAAAAAACCACAGATATTAAAGTTTACATTCATTACAAATGACAGGAACTATATTTGTAGACAATCGATTACGAGCGACCAAACAGGTCATTTTTTGAAAATCAGATCATTTCGTCTTTTTCTATTTTGTTCTTTGAGTCTCATTTTTGCTTTTTTTTTACTTTATTATTCATGACATGAAACCTTAACTTCATGTTCTAAATCATGTACGTGTGCATTGTGATTCAATGAAAAAATATGGGGTAAACGTCAATGAGACAGCCACCTAGTGACAGAAATAACCAAAAGACATGTGCTCGGTTTGACGGTAAACCAGATATATGCGAGATTCCCTCACAGGAGAAAGGAAGAAAGACCATTCACAATTTGTCTTACATTTGTTTTTCTCTCTTTTTATTAAATAAAAAAAAAAAACCTTTCAAATGTTGAGTTCATATGATAATAATATTCCCTGTGGAACAACCCCACCCCCTTTCTTTTTTTTTGTGCTCTCCAATTTCAACCCTCAAATAAGGCTTTCCAATGTAATTAAAATTAAAACCTTGCTTTCTAACCAATCTATTCATGTACCGGACCGGGAACTTTCTTTATTCAATAAGAAAATCTACAGTGCCGTTATATAAATGCATGTTGTCTGCTTGGAGTCCCCGCACGAAAAGAAAGAAATAGCCTAACTCCAAGATACTACATTCTTGCATCACGTGATTTTTGCCACGTGGAGCTTACATTAGAATGAATACCGAATATGGAAAGTGAAACTGCAATTCGAAACATAAAGTCCGAAGGCACATAGAAGAAAAAGAAGGTTTTTTTTTTACAAAGGGTGCCGGGGTAATCTTCTCTGTGTTCATAATATACATGAAATATTTGCCACTGCCCCTTGTCTGTTCTATAAATTCTAACACTGAGTTTTCTATCTGTTGCCGAGACAGCATCTCAGCGATAAAATAATATGTTTGAAAGAACTATGCACTTGGCTACCTTTTTTTCTTCAATTCGTTTTTAAAACGTCTTGGTTTCTTCAATTTGAATAATAGAAAATAAAACTATATACCAAACGAAAACTGGATAAAGTGAGAAACAAGTTTCTTTCATTGGTGAAAATTACTGCTTCATTGCTTATCTCAGAGTTCGAACTCTACACGTGGTAGGTAGCTTGGTTCGACTCCAATCTTAATTGACTAAGATTGACAGTTTCCTTGTCGAAGGTCAGTGGTTCTCTCCGGGCGTCCCAGCTTTCTACACACAAAAAAGCTGTGCGCCAAGACATAGCAAATAATGATAAAAGTGGCGTTAAAGACCAACAATGAATACATCAATCATTGTATATCTTAGACGTTTCACACACATATCATAGTTTTGTTAAACACGAATCTATTTATTTGAAATTGAATTTGACAATAGCAATTTTCCCGCATCGTATAATGGTGAATCCGGATAACACTGTAATATGTGCCGCTGGACATGAACAAGCTTAACTTCTAATAATTTTTGAATAACTAGAAGAATAGATGAGTTTTAAAGCAGAACAATTTAAATTTTTGTCAGCTATTTTAGGGGAAAGCAATAGATAATGAGAAGATATTCAAGATTTCCAAGGATAAGGCAACTTTGAAGGGGCCTGTCTTTAAAGGTTGGTGTGTCCATCATATTACATATGTGGCAACCTTTTGTTTAAGGCTTAAAACAAATTAGACTTTTCAAAGTTATTCAAGTTCCATTACTAACTTAATGTCGACACTTTATAATGTAGAATATCTATTTTAAACAGAAAAGGGTAATTTCTATTTCAAAAGATTGCAAAATTTCTGAGAATGAATAGAGCAGTCCCTATTCGAATGCAGCATTCGCTAACTTAGTAGACATGTCTTTGACAAGCAATACTTTGAACCATTGACAGTGTTTTTAACGATCCCATGCGCAAAAATGACAAAATTAAAAAACAGAGTACTGTCCCTGCTAACCTAAAGAGTGTAGGTTTCAGCTCGACAGTTCCCAATGAAGACATTTTTTTTTCAGTTAAAAAATTTGAGGTACATAGTCTACAAAATGAAACAAACGTTGAAAATCTGATGCTCGTCTTGGCGTATACTCAAGAATTTACTTTTTCGGAACTGCTTAGACATGAAATGATGTCACAAGACACATGCAACCAGTCACGGCTTTTATAGAACGAGTTGCTCTTCATACACCTTTGACACATAGTCCCACAATGCCCTAATGTTCTAAAGCATAATACAAAATATCTTAAAGTCCAGTATAAAAGAAATAACATAACTAATAATTTTAACCAAAAAATTTGATATGAAAAAAAACCACAGATATTAAAGTTTACATTCATTACAAATGACAGGAACTATATTTGTAGACAATCGATTACGAGCGACCAAACAGGTCATTTTTTGAAAATCAGATCATTTCGTCTTTTTCTATTTTGTTCTTTGAGTCTCATTTTTGCTTTTTTTTTACTTTATTATTCATGACATGAAACCTTAACTTCATGTTCTAAATCATGTACGTGTGCATTGTGATTCAATGAAAAAATATGGGGTAAACGTCAATGAGACAGCCACCTAGTGACAGAAATAACCAAAAGACATGTGCTCGGTTTGACGGTAAACCAGATATATGCGAGATTCCCTCACAGGAGAAAGGAAGAAAGACCATTCACAATTTGTCTTACATTTGTTTTTCTCTCTTTTTATTAAATAAAAAAAAAAACCTTTCAAATGTTGAGTTCATATGATAATAATATTCCCTGTGGAACAACCCCACCCCCTTTCTTTTTTTTTGTGCTCTCCAATTTCAACCCTCAAATAAGGCTTTCCAATGTAATTAAAATTAAAACCTTGCTTTCTAACCAATCTATTCATGTACCGGACCGGGAACTTTCTTTATTCAATAAGAAAATCTACAGTGCCGTTATATAAATGCATGTTGTCTGCTTGGAGTCCCCGCACGAAAAGAAAGAAATAGCCTAACTCCAAGATACTACATTCTTACATCACGTGATTTTTGCCACGTGGAGCTTACATTAGAATGAATACCGAATATGGAAAGTGAAACTACAATTCGAAACATAAAGTCCGAAGGCACATAGAAGAAAAAGAAGGTTTTTTTTTTACAAAGGGTGCCGGGGTAATCTTCTCTGTGTTCATAATATACATGAAATATTTGCCACTGCCCCTTGTCTGTTCTATAAATTCTAACACTGAGTTTTCTATCTGTTGCCGAGACAGCATCTCAGCGATAAAATAATATGTTTGAAAGAACTATGCACTTGGCTACCTTTTTTTCTTCAATTCGTTTTTAAAACGTCTTGGTTTCTTCAATTTGAATAATAGAAAATAAAACTATATACCAAACGAAAACTGGATAAAGTGAGAAACAAGTTTCTTTCATTGGTGAAAATTACTGCTTCATTGCTTATCTCAGAGTTCGAACTCTACACGTGGTAGGTAGCTTGGTTCGACTCCAATCTTAATTGACTAAGATTGACAGTTTCCTTGTCGAAGGTCAGTGGTTCTCTCCGGGCGTCCCAGCTTTCTACACACAAAAAAGCTGTGCGCCAAGACATAGCAAATAATGATAAAAGTGGCGTTAAAGACCAACAATGAATACATCAATCATTGTATATCTTAGACGTTTCACACACATATCATAGTTTTGTTAAACACGAATCTATTTATTTGAAATTGAATTTGACAATAGCAATTTTCCCGCATCGTATAATGGTGAATCCGGATAACACTGTAATATGTGCCGCTGGACATGAACAAGCTTAACTTCTAATAATTTTTGAATAACTAGAAGAATAGATGAGTTTTAAAGCAGAACAATTTAAATTTTTGTCAGCTATTTTAGGGGAAAGCAATAGATAATGAGAAGATATTCAAGATTTCCAAGGATAAGGCAACTTTGAAGGGGACTGTCTTTAAAGGTTGGTGTGTCCATCATATTACATATGTGGCAACCTTTTGTTTAAGGCTTAAAACAAATTAGACTTTTCAAAGTTATTCAAGTTCCATTACTAACTTAATGTCGACACTTTATAATGTAGAATATCTATTTTAAACAGAAAAGGGTAATTTCTATTTCAAAAGATTGCAAAATTTCTGAGAATGAATAGAGCAGTCCCTATTCGAATGCAGCATTCGCTAACTTAGTAGACATGTCTTTGACAAGCAATACTTTGAACCATTGACAGTGTTTTTAACGATCCCATGCGCAAAAATGACAAAATTAAAATACAGAGTACTGTCCCTGCTAACCTAAAGAGTGTAGGTTTCAGCTCGACAGTTCCCAATGAAGACATTTTTTTTCAGTTAAAAAATTTGAGGTACATAGTCTACAAAATGAAACAAACGTTGAAAATCTGATGCTTGTCTTGGCGTATACTCAAGAATTTACTTATTCGGAACTGCTTAGACATGAAATGATGTCACAAGACACATGCAACCAGTCACGGCTTTTATAGAACGAGTTGCTCTTCATACACCTTTGACACATAGTCCCACAATGCCCTAATGTTCTAAAGCATAATACAAAATATCTTAAAGTCCAGTATAAAAGAAATAACATAACTAATAATTTTAACCAAAAAATTTGATATGAAAAAAAACCACAGATTTAAAGTTTACATTCATTACAAATGACAGGAACTATATTTGTAGACAATCGATTACGAGCGACCAAACAGGTCATTTTTTTAAAATCAGATCATTTCGTCTTTTTCTATTTTGTTCTTTGAGTCTCATTTTTGCTTTTTTTTTACTTTATTATTCATGACATGAAACCTTAACTTCATGTTCTAAATCATGTACGTGTGCATTGTGATTCAATGAAAAAATATGGGGTAAACGTCAATGAGACAGCCACCTAGTGACAGAAATAACCAAAAGACATGTGCTCGGTTTGACGGTAAACCAGATATATGCGAGATTCCCTCACAGGAGAAAGGAAGAAAGACCATTCACAATTTGTCTTACATTTGTTTTTCTCTCTTTTTATTAAATAAAAAAAAAAAACCTTTCAAATGTTGAGTTCATATGATAATAATATTCCCTGTGGAACAACCCCACCCCCTTTCTTTTTTTTTGTGCTCTCCAATTTCAACCCTCAAATAAGGCTTTCCAATGTAATTAAAATTAAAACCTTGCTTTCTAACCAATCTATTCATGTACCGGACCGGGAACTTTCTTTATTCAATAAGAAAATCTACAGTGCCGTTATATAAATGCATGTTGTCTGCTTGGAGTCCCCGCACGAAAAGAAAGAAATAGCCTAACTCCAAGATACTACATTCTTGCATCACGTGATTTTTGCCACGTGGAGCTTACATTAGAATGAATACCGAATATGGAAAGTGAAACTACAATTCGAAACATAAAGTCCGAAGGCACATAGAAGAAAAAGAAGGTTTTTTTTTTACAAAGGGTGCCGGGGTAATCTTCTCTGTGTTCATAATATACATGAAATATTTGCCACTGCCCCTTGTCTGTTCTATAAATTCTAACACTGAGTTTTCTATCTGTTGCATGCCAAGAAATCCTCTCTAAAAATTCCGGTGGACTTCCTACGGCACCTATTAGTTGTTAAAGATTTGATTTCATTCAACAAATTAATTTATGACCTGCATGTATGTGTCGCTTAGAAAACGGCCATATACCAAATGGTCAATATTAATCATCCATGTAATTTGCTCTATGGGATGTTTGCAAAATTTCAACGGAGGCAATTTCTTGGCATGACGAGACAGCATCTCAGCGATAAAATAATATGTTTGAAAGAACTATGCACTTGGCTACCTTTTTTTCTTCAATTCGTTTTTAAAACGTCTTGGTTTCTTCAATTTGAATAATAGAAAATAAAACTATATACCAAACGAAAACTGGATAAAGTGAGAAACAAGTTTCTTTCATTGGTGAAAATTACTGCTTCATTGCTTATCTCAGAGTTCGAACTCTACACGTGGTAGGTAGCTTGGTTCGACTCCAATCTTAATTGACTAAGATTGACAGTTTCCTTGTCGAAGGTCAGTGGTTCTCTCCGGGCGTCCCAGCTTTCTACACACAAAAAAGCTGTGCGCCAAGACATAGCAAATAATGATAAAAGTGGCGTTAAAGACCAACAATGAATACATCAATCATTGTATATCTTAGACGTTTCACACACATATCATAGTTTTGTTAAACACGAATCTATTTATTTGAAATTGAATTTGACAATAGCAATTTTCCCGCATCGTATAATGGTGAATCCGGATAACACTGTAATATGTGCCGCTGGACATGAACAAGCTTAACTTCTAATAATTTTTGAATAACTAGAAGAATAGATGAGTTTTAAAGCAGAACAATTTAAATTTTTGTCAGCTATTTTAGGGGAAAGCAATAGATAATGAGAAGATATTCAAGATTTCCAAGGATAAGGCAACTTTGAAGGGGACTGTCTTTAAAGGTTGGTGTGTCCATCATATTATATATGTGGCAACCTTTTGTTTAAGGCTTAAAACAAATTAGACTTTTCAAAGTTATTCAAGTTCCATTACTAACTTAATGTCGACACTTTATAATGTAGAATATCTATTTTAAACAGAAAAGGGTAATTTCTATTTCAAAAGATTGCAAAATTTCTGAGAATGAATAGAGCAGTCCCTATTCGAATGCAGCATTCGCTAACTTAGTAGACATGTCTTTGACAAGCAATACTTTGAACCATTGACAGTGTTTTTAACGATCCCATGCGCAAAAATGACAAAATTAAAAAACAGAGTACTGTCCCTGCTAACCTAAAGAGTGTAGGTTTCAGCTCGACAGTTCCCAATGAAGACATTTTTTTTTCAGTTAAAAAATTTGAGGTACATAGTCTACAAAATGAAACAAACGTTGAAAATCTGATGCTTGTCTTGGCGTATACTCAAGAATTTACTTATTCGGAACTGCTTAGACATGAAATGATGTCACAAGACACATGCAACCAGTCACGGCTTTTATAGAACGAGTTGCTCTTCATACACCTTTGACACATAGTCCCACAATGCCCTAATGTTCTAAAGCATAATACAAAATATCTTAAAGTCCAGTATAAAAGAAATAACATAACTAATAATTTTAACCAAAAAATTTGATATGAAAAAAAACCACAGATATTAAAGTTTACATTCATTACAAATGACAGGAACTATATTTGTAGACAATCGATTACGAGCGACCAAACAGGTCATTTTTTGAAAATCAGATCATTTCGTCTTTTTCTATTTTGTTCTTTGAGTCTCATTTTTGCTTTTTTTTTTACTTTATTATTCATGACATGAAACCTTAACTTCATGTTCTAAATCATGTACGTGTGCATTGTGATTCAATGAAAAAATATGGGGTAAACGTCAATGAGACAGCCACCTAGTGACAGAAATAACCAAAAGACATGTGCTCGGTTTGACGGTAAACCAGATATATGCGAGATTCCCTCACAGGAGAAAGGAAGAAAGACCATTCACAATTTGTCTTACATTTGTTTTTCTCTCTTTTTATTAAATAAAAAAAAAAAACCTTTCAAATGTTGAGTTCATATGATAATAATATTCCCTGTGGAACAACCCCACCCCCTTTCTTTTTTTTTGTGCTCTCCAATTTCAACCCTCAAATAAGGCTTTCCAATGTAATTAAAATTAAAACCTTGCTTTCTAACCAATCTATTCATGTACCGGACCGGGAACTTTCTTTATTCAATAAGAAAATCTACAGTGCCGTTATATAAATGCATGTTGTCTGCTTGGAGTCCCCGCACGAAAAGAAAGAAATAGCCTAACTCCAAGATACTACATTCTTACATCACGTGATTTTTGCCACGTGGAGCTTACATTAGAATGAATACCGAATATGGAAAGTGAAACTACAATTCGAAACATAAAGTCCGAAGGCACATAGAAGAAAAAGAAGGTTTTTTTTTTACAAAGGGTGCCGGGGTAATCTTCTCTGTGTTCATAATATACATGAAATATTTGCCACTGCCCCTTGTCTGTTCTATAAATTCTAACACTGAGTTTTCTATCTGTTGCCGAGACAGCATCTCAGCGATAAAATAATATGTTTGAAAGAACTATGCACTTGGCTACCTTTTTTTCTTCAATTCGTTTTTAAAACGTCTTGGTTTCTTCAATTTGAATAATAGAAAATAAAACTATATACCAAACGAAAACTGGATAAAGTGAGAAACAAGTTTCTTTCATTGGTGAAAATTACTGCTTCATTGCTTATCTCAGAGTTCGAACTCTACACGTGGTAGGTAGCTTGGTTCGACTCCAATCTTAATTGACTAAGATTGACAGTTTCCTTGTCGAAGGTCAGTGGTTCTCTCCGGGCGTCCCAGCTTTCTACACACAAAAAAGCTGTGCGCCAAGACATAGCAAATAATGATAAAAGTGGCGTTAAAGACCAACAATGAATACATCAATCATTGTATATCTTAGACGTTTCACACACATATCATAGTTTTGTTAAACACGAATCTATTTATTTGAAATTGAATTTGACAATAGCAATTTTCCCGCATCGTATAATGGTGAATCCGGATAACACTGTAATATGTGCCGCTGGACATGAACAAGCTTAACTTCTAATAATTTTTGAATAACTAGAAGAATAGATGAGTTTTAAAGCAGAACAATTTAAATTTTTGTCAGCTATTTTAGGGGAAAGCAATAGATAATGAGAAGATATTCAAGATTTCCAAGGATAAGGCAACTTTGAAGGGGACTGTCTTTAAAGGTTGGTGTGTCCATCATATTACATATGTGGCAACCTTTTGTTTAAGGCTTAAAACAAATTAGACTTTTCAAAGTTATTCAAGTTCCATTACTAACTTAATGTCGACACTTTATAATGTAGAATATCTATTTTAAACAGAAAAGGGTAATTTCTATTTCAAAAGATTGCAAAATTTCTGAGAATGAATAGAGCAGTCCCTATTCGAATGCAGCATTCGCTAACTTAGTAGACATGTCTTTGACAAGCAATACTTTGAACCATTGACAGTGTTTTTAACGATCCCATGCGCAAAAATGACAAAATTAAAAAACAGAGTACTGTCCCTGCTAACCTAAAGAGTGTAGGTTTCAGCTCGACAGTTCCCAATGAAGACATTTTTTTTTCAGTTAAAAAATTTGAGGTACATAGTCTACAAAATGAAACAAACGTTGAAAATCTGATGCTTGTCTTGGCGTATACTCAAGAATTTACTTATTCGGAACTGCTTAGACATGAAATGATGTCACAAGACACATGCAACCAGTCACGGCTTTTATAGAACGAGTTGCTCTTCATACACCTTTGACACATAGTCCCACAATGCCCTAATGTTCTAAAGCATAATACAAAATATCTTAAAGTCCAGTATAAAAGAAATAACATAACTAATAATTTTAACCAAAAAATTTGATATGAAAAAAAACCACAGATATTAAAGTTTACATTCATTACAAATGACAGGAACTATATTTGTAGACAATCGATTACGAGCGACCAAACAGGTCATTTTTTGAAAATCAGATCATTTCGTCTTTTTCTATTTTGTTCTTTGATCTCATTTTTGCTTTTTTTTTACTTTATTATTCATGACATGAAACCTTAACTTCATGTTCTAAATCATGTACGTGTGCATTGTGATTCAATGAAAAAATATGGGGTAAACGTCAATGAGACAGCCACCTAGTGACAGAAATAACCAAAAGACATGTGCTCGGTTTGACGGTAAACCAGATATATGCGAGATTCCCTCACAGGAGAAAGGAAGAAAGACCATTCACAATTTGTCTTACATTTGTTTTTCTCTCTTTTTATTAAATAAAAAAAAAAAAACCTTTCAAATGTTGAGTTCATATGATAATAATATTCCCTGTGGAACAACCCCACCCCCTTTCTTTTTTTTTGTGCTCTCCAATTTCAACCCTCAAATAAGGCTTTCCAATGTAATTAAAATTAAAACCTTGCTTTCTAACCAATCTATTCATGTACCGGACCGGGAACTTTCTTTATTCAATAAGAAAATCTACAGTGCCGTTATATAAATGCATGTTGTCTGCTTGGAGTCCCCGCACGAAAAGAAAGAAATAGCCTAACTCCAAGATACTACATTCTTGCATCACGTGATTTTTGCCACGTGGAGCTTACATTAGAATGAATACCGAATATGGAAAGTGAAACTACAATTCGAAACATAAAGTCCGAAGGCACATAGAAGAAAAAGAAGGTTTTTTTTTTACAAAGGGTGCCGGGGTAATCTTCTCTGTGTTCATAATATACATGAAATATTTGCCACTGCCCCTTGTCTGTTCTATAAATTCTAACACTGAGTTTTCTATCTGTTGCATGCCAAGAAATCCTCTCTAAAAATTCCGGTGGACTTCCTACGGCACCTATTAGTTGTTAAAGATTTGATTTCATTCAACAAATTAATTTATGACCTGCATGTATGTGTCGCTTAGAACACGGCCATATACCAAATGGTCAATATTAATCATCCATGTAATTTGCTCTATGGGATGTTTGCAAAATTTCAACGGAGGCAATTTCTTGGCATGACGAGACAGCATCTCAGCGATAAAATAATATGTTTGAAAGAACTATGCACTTGGCTACCTTTTTTTCTTCAATTCGTTTTTAAAACGTCTTGGTTTCTTCAATTTGAATAATAGAAAATAAAACTATATACCAAACGAAAACTGGATAAAGTGAGAAACAAGTTTCTTTCATTGGTGAAAATTACTGCTTCATTGCTTATCTCAGAGTTCGAACTCTACACGTGGTAGGTAGCTTGGTTCGACTCCAATCTTAATTGACTAAGATTGACAGTTTCCTTGTCGAAGGTCAGTGGTTCTCTCCGGGCGTCCCAGCTTTCTACACACAAAAAAGCTGTGCGCCAAGACATAGCAAATAATGATAAAAGTGGCGTTAAAGACCAACAATGAATACATCAATCATTGTATATCTTAGACGTTTCACACACATATCATAGTTTTGTTAAACACGAATCTATTTATTTGAAATTGAATTTGACAATAGCAATTTTCCCGCATCGTATAATGGTGAATCCGGATAACAATGTAATATGTGCCGCTGGACATGAACAAGCTTAACTTCTAATAATTTTTGAATAACTAGAAGAATAGATGAGTTTTAAAGCAGAACAATTTAAATTTTTGTCAGCTATTTTAGGGGAAAGCAATAGATAATGAGAAGATATTCAAGATTTCCAAGGATAAGGCAACTTTGAAGGGGACTGTCTTTAAAGGTTGATGTGTCCATCATATTACATATGTGGCAACCTTTTGTTTAAGGCTTAAAACAAATTAAACTTTTCAAAGTTATTCAAGTTCCATTACTAACTTAATGTCGACACTTTATAATGTAGAATATCTATTTTAAACAGAAAAGGGTAATTTCTATTTCAAAAGATTGCAAAATTTCTGAGAATGAATAGAGCAGTCCCTATTCGAATGCAGCATTCGCTAACTTAGTAGACATGTCTTTGACAAGCAATACTTTGAACCATTGACAGTGTTTTTAACGATCCCATGCGCAAAAATGACAAAATTAAAAAACAGAGTACTGTCCCTGCTAACCTAAAGAGTGTAGGTTTCAGCTCGACAGTTCCCAATGAAGACATTTTTTTTTCAGTTAAAAAATTTGAGGTACATAGTCTACAAAATGAAACAAACGTTGAAAATCTGATGCTTGTCTTGGCGTATACTCAAGAATTTACTTATTCGGAACTGCTTAGACATGAAATGATGTCACAAGACACATGCAACCAGTCACGGCTTTTATAGAACGAGTTGCTCTTCATACACCTTTGACACATAGTCCCACAATGCCCTAATGTTCTAAAGCATAATACAAAATATCTTAAAGTCCAGTATAAAAGAAATAACATAACTAATAATTTTAACCAAAAAATTTGATATGAAAAAAAACCACAGATATTAAAGTTTACATTCATTACAAATGACAGGAACTATATTTGTAGACAATCGATTACGAGCGACCAAACAGGTCATTTTTTGAAAATCAGATCATTTCGTCTTTTTCTATTTTGTTCTTTGAGTCTCATTTTTGCTTTTTTTTTACTTTATTATTCATGACATGAAACCTTAACTTCATGTTCTAAATCATGTACGTGTGCATTGTGATTCAATGAAAAAATATGGGGTAAACGTCAATGAGACAGCCACCTAGTGACAGAAATAACCAAAAGACATGTGCTCGGTTTGACGGTAAACCAGATATATGCGAGATTCCCTCACAGGAGAAAGGAAGAAAGACCATTCACAATTTGTCTTACATTTGTTTTTCTCTCTTTTTATTAAATAAAAAAAAAAAACCTTTCAAATGTTGAGTTCATATGATAATAATATTCCCTGTGGAACAACCCCACCCCCTTTCTTTTTTTTTGTGCTCTCCAATTTCAACCCTCAAATAAGGCTTTCCAATGTAATTAAAATTAAAACCTTGCTTTCTAACCAATCTATTCATGTACCGGACCGGGAACTTTCCTTATTCAATAAGAAAATCTACAGTGCCGTTATATAAATGCATGTTGTCTGCTTGGAGTCCCGCACGAAAAGAAAGAAATAGCCTAACTCCAAGATACTACATTCTTGCATCACGTGATTTTTGCCACATGGAGCTTACATTAGAATGAATACCGAATATGGAAAGTGAAACTACAATTCGAAACATAAAGTCCGAAGGCACATAGAAGGAAAAGAAGGTTTGTTTTTTACAAAGGGTGCCGGGGTAATCTTCTCTGTGTTCATAATATACATGAAATATTTGCCACTGCCCCTTGTCTGTTCTATAAATTCTAACACTGAGTTTTCTATCTGTTGCATGCCAAGAAATCCTCTCTAAAAATTCCGGTGGACTTCCTACGGCACCTATTAGTTGTTAAAGATTTGATTTCATTCAACAAATTAATTTATGACCTGCATGTATGTGTCGCTTAGAACACGGCCATATACCAAATGGTCAATATTAATCATCCATGTAATTTGCTCTATGGGATGTTTGCAAAATTTCAACGGAGGCAATTTCTTGGCATGACGAGACAGCATCTCAGCGATAAAATAATATGTTTGAAAGAACTATGCACTTGGCTACCTTTTTTTCTTCAATTCGTTTTTAAAACGTCTTGGTTTCTTCAATTTGAATAATAGAAAATAAAACTATATACCAAACGAAAACTGGATAAAGTGAGAAACAAGTTTCTTTCATTGGTGAAAATTACTGCTTCATTGCTTGTCTCAGAGTTCGAACTCTACACGTGGTAGGTAGCTTGGTTCGACTCCAATCTTAATTGACTAAGATTGACAGTTTCCTTGTCGAAGGTCAGTGGTTCTCTCCGGGCGTCCCAGCTTTCTACACACAAAAAAGCTGTGCGCCAAGACATAGCAAATAATGATAAAAGTGGCGTTAAAGACCAACAATGAATACATCAATCATTGTATATCTTAGACGTTTCACACACATATCATAGTTTTGTTAAACACGAATCTATTTATTTGAAATTGAATTTGACAATAGCAATTTTCCCGCATCGTATAATGGTGAATCCGGATAACACTGTAATATGTGCCGCTGGACATGAACAAGCTTAACTTCTAATAATTTTTGAATAACTAGAAGAATAGATGAGTTTTAAAGCAGAACAATTTAAATTTTTGTCAGCTATTTTAGGGGAAAGCAATACATAATGAAAAGATATTCAAGATTTCCAAGGATAAGGCAACATTGAAGGGGCCTGTCTTTAAAGGTTGGTGTGTCCATCATATTACATATGTGGCAACCTTTTGTTTAAGGCTTAAAACAAATTAGACTTTTCAAAGTTATTCAAGTTCCATTACTAACTTAATGTCGACACTTTATAATGTAGAATATCTATTTTAAACAGAAAAGGGTAATTTCTATTTCAAAAGATTGCAAAATTTCTGAGAATGAATAGAGCAGTCCCTATTCGAATGCAGCATTCGCTAACTTAGTAGACATGTCTTTGACAAGCAATACTTTGAACCATTGACAGTGTTTTTAACGATCCTATGCGCAAAAATGACAAAATTAAAAAACAGAGTACTGTCCCTGCTAACCTAAAGAGTGTAGGTTTCAGCTCGACAGTTCCCAATGAAGAAATTTTTTTTTCAGTTAAAAAATTTGAGGTACATAGTCTACAAAATGAAACAAACGTTGAAAATCTGATGCTCGTCTTGGCGTATACTCAAGAATTTACTTATTCGGAACTGCTTAGACATGAAATGATGTCACAAGACACATGCAACCAGTCACGGCTTTTATAGAACGAGTTGCTCTTCATACACCTTTGACACATAGTCCCACAATGCCCTAATGTTCTAAAGCATAATACAAAATATCTTAAAGTCCAGTATAAAAGAAATAACATAACTAATAATTTTAACCAAAAAATTTGATATGAAAAAAAACCACAGATATTAAAGTTTACATTCATTACAAATGACAGGAACTATATTTGTAGACAATCGATTACGAGCGACCAAACAGGTCATTTTTTGAAAATCAGATCATTTCGTCTTTTTCTATTTTGTTCTTTGAGTCTCATTTTTGCTTTTTTTTTACTTTATTATTCATGACATGAAACCTTAACTTCATGTTCTAAATCATGTACGTGTGCATTGTGATTCAATGAAAAAATATGGGGTAAACGTCAATGAGACAGCCACGTAGTGACAGAAATAACCAAAAGACATGTGCTCGGTTTGACGGTAAACCAGATATATGCGAGATTCCCTCACAGGAGAAAGGAAGAAAGACCATTCACAATTTGTCTTACATTTGTTTTTCTCTCTTTTTATTAAATAAAAAAAAAAAACCTTTCAAATGTTGAGTTCATATGATAATAATATTCCCTGTGGAACAACCCCACCCCCTTTCTTTTTTTTTTGTGCTCTCCAATTTCAACCCTCAAATAAGGCTTTCCAATGTAATTAAAATTAAAACCTTGCTTTCTAACCAATCTATTCATGTACCGGACCGGGAACTTTCTTTATTCAATAAGAAAATCTACAGTGCCGTTATATAAATGCATGTTGTCTGCTTGGAGTCCCCGCACGAAAAGAAAGAAATAGCCTAACTCCAAGATACTACATTCTTGCATCACGTGATTTTTGCCACGTGGAGCTTACATTAGAATGAATACCGAATATGGAAAGTGAAACTACAATTCGAAACATAAAGTCCGAAGGCACATAGAAGAAAAAGAAGGTTTTTTTTTTACAAAGGGTGCCGGGGTAATCTTCTCTGTGTTCATAATATACATGAAATATTTGCCACTGCCCCTTGTCTGTTCTATAAATTCTAACACTGAGTTTTCTATCTGTTGCATGCCAAGAAATCCTCTCTAAAAATTCCGGTGGACTTCCTACGGCACCTATTAGTTGTTAAAGATTTGATTTCATTCAACAAATTAATTTATGACCTGCATGTATGTGTCGCTTAGAACACGGCCATATACCAAATGGTCAATATTAATCATCCATGTAATTTGCTCTATGGGATGTTTGCAAAATTTCAACGGAGGCAATTTCTTGGCATGACGAGACAGCATCTCAGCGATAAAATAATATGTTTGAAAGAACTATGCACTTGGCTACCTTTTTTTCTTCAATTCGTTTTTAAAACGTCTTGGTTTCTTCAATTTGAATAATAGAAAATAAAACTATATACCAAACGAAAACTGGATAAAGTGAGAAACAAGTTTCTTTCATTGGTGAAAATTACTGCTTCATTGCTTATCTCAGAGTTCGAACTCTACACGTGGTAGGTAGCTTGGTTCGACTCCAATCTTAATTGACTAAGATTGACAGTTTCCTTGTCGAAGGTCAGTGGTTCTCTCCGGGCGTCCCAGCTTTCTACACACAAAAAAGCTGTGCGCCAAGACATAGCAAATAATGATAAAAGTGGCGTTAAAGACCAACAATGAATACATCAATCATTGTATATCTTAGACGTTTCACACACATATCATAGTTTTGTTAAACACGAATCTATTTATTTGAAATTGAATTTGACAATAGCAATTTTCCCGCATCGTATAATGGTGAATCCGGATAACACTGTAATATGTGCCGCTGGACATGAACAAGCTTAACTTCTAATAATTTTTGAATAACTAGAAGAATAGATGAGTTTTAAAGCAGAACAATTTAAATTTTTGTCAGCTATTTTAGGGGAAAGCAATACATAATGAAAAGATATTCAAGATTTCCAAGGATAAGGCAACATTGAAGGGGCCTGTCTTTAAAGGTTGGTGTGTCCATCATATTACATATGTGGCAACCTTTTGTTTAAGGCTTAAAACAAATTAGACTTTTCAAAGTTATTCAAGTTCCATTACTAACTTAATGTCGACACTTTATAATGTAGAATATCTATTTTAAACAGAAAAGGGTAATTTCTATTTCAAAAGATTGCAAAATTTCTGAGAATGAATAGAGCAGTCCCTATTCGAATGCAGCATTCGCTAACTTAGTAGACATGTCTTTGACAAGCAATACTTTGAACCATTGACAGTGTTTTTAACGATCCTATGCGCAAAAATGACAAAATTAAAAAACAGAGTACTGTCCCTGCTAACCTAAAGAGTGTAGGTTTCAGCTCGACAGTTCCCAATGAAGACATTTTTTTTTCAGTTAAAAAATTTGAGGTACATAGTCTACAAAATGAAACAAACGTTGAAAATCTGATGCTCGTCTTGGCGTATACTCAAGAATTTACTTATTCGGAACTGCTTAGACATGAAATGATGTCACAAGACACATGCAACCAGTCACGGCTTTTATAGAACGAGTTGCTCTTCATACACCTTTGACACATAGTCCCACAATGCCCTAATGTTCTAAAGCATAATACAAAATATCTTAAAGTCCAGTATAAAAGAAATAACATAACTAATAATTTTAACCAAAAAATTTGATATGAAAAAAAACCACAGATATTAAAGTTTACATTCATTACAAATGACAGGAACTATATTTGTAGACAATCGATTACGAGCGACCAAACAGGTCATTTTTTGAAAATCAGATCATTTCGTCTTTTTCTATTTTGTTCTTTGAGTCTCATTTTTGCTTTTTTTTTACTTTATTATTCATGACATGAAACCTTAACTTCATGTTCTAAATCATGTACGTGTGCATTGTGATTCAATGAAAAAATATGGGGTAAACGTCAATGAGACAGCCACGTAGTGACAGAAATAACCAAAAGACATGTGCTCGGTTTGACGGTAAACCAGATATATGCGAGATTCCCTCACAGGAGAAAGGAAGAAAGACCATTCACAATTTGTCTTACATTTGTTTTTCTCTCTTTTTATTAAATAAAAAAAAAAAAACCTTTCAAATGTTGAGTTCATATGATAATAATATTCCCTGTGGAACAACCCCACCCCCTTTCTTTTTTTTTTGTGCTCTCCAATTTCAACCCTCAAATAAGGCTTTCCAATGTAATTAAAATTAAAACCTTGCTTTCTAACCAATCTATTCATGTACCGGACCGGGAACTTTCTTTATTCAATAAGAAAATCTACAGTGCCGTTATATAAATGCATGTTGTCTGCTTGGAGTCCCCGCACGAAAAGAAAGAAATAGCCTAACTCCAAGATACTACATTCTTGCATCACGTGATTTTTGCCACGTGGAGCTTACATTAGAATGAATACCGAATATGGAAAGTGAAACTACAATTCGAAACATAAAGTCCGAAGGCACATAGAAGAAAAAGAAGGTTTTTTTTTTACAAAGGGTGCCGGGGTAATCTTCTCTGTGTTCATAATATACATGAAATATTTGCCACTGCCCCTTGTCTGTTCTATAAATTCTAACACTGAGTTTTCTATCTGTTGCATGCCAAGAAATCCTCTCTAAAAATTCCGGTGGACTTCCTACGGCACCTATTAGTTGTTAAAGATTTGATTTCATTCAACAAATTAATTTATGACCTGCATGTATGTGTCGCTTAGAACACGGCCATATACCAAATGGTCAATATTAATCATCCATGTAATTTGCTCTATGGGATGTTTGCAAAATTTCAACGGAGGCAATTTCTTGGCATGACGAGACAGCATCTCAGCGATAAAATAATATGTTTGAAAGAACTATGCACTTGGCTACCTTTTTTTCTTCAATTCGTTTTTAAAACGTCTTGGTTTCTTCAATTTGAATAATAGAAAATAAAACTATATACCAAACGAAAACTGGATAAAGTGAGAAACAAGTTTCTTTCATTGGTGAAAATTACTGCTTCATTGCTTATCTCAGAGTTCGAACTCTACACGTGGTAGGTAGCTTGGTTCGACTCCAATCTTAATTGACTAAGATTGACAGTTTCCTTGTCGAAGGTCAGTGGTTCTCTCCGGGCGTCCCAGCTTTCTACACACAAAAAAGCTGTGCGCCAAGACATAGCAAATAATGATAAAAGTGGCGTTAAAGACCAACAATGAATACATCAATCATTGTATATCTTAGACGTTTCACACACATATCATAGTTTTGTTAAACACGAATCTATTTATTTGAAATTGAATTTGACAATAGCAATTTTCCCGCATCGTATAATGGTGAATCCGGATAACACTGTAATATGTGCCGCTGGACATGAACAAGCTTAACTTCTAATAATTTTTGAATAACTAGAAGAATAGATGAGTTTTAAAGCAGAACAATTTAAATTTTTGTCAGCTATTTTAGGGGAAAGCAATACATAATGAAAAGATATTCAAGATTTCCAAGGATAAGGCAACATTGAAGGGGCCTGTCTTTAAAGGTTGGTGTGTCCATCATATTACATATGTGGCAACCTTTTGTTTAAGGCTTAAAACAAATTAGACTTTTCAAAGTTATTCAAGTTCCATTACTAACTTAATGTCGACACTTTATAATGTAGAATATCTATTTTAAACAGAAAAGGGTAATTTCTATTTCAAAAGATTGCAAAATTTCTGAGAATGAATAGAGCAGTCCCTATTCGAATGCAGCATTCGCTAACTTAGTAGACATGTCTTTGACAAGCAATACTTTGAACCATTGACAGTGTTTTTAACGATCCTATGCGCAAAAATGACAAAATTAAAAAACAGAGTACTGTCCCTGCTAACCTAAAGAGTGTAGGTTTCAGCTCGACAGTTCCCAATGAAGACATTTTTTTTTCAGTTAAAAAATTTGAGGTACATAGTCTACAAAATGAAACAAACGTTGAAAATCTGATGCTCGTCTTGGCGTATACTCAAGAATTTACTTATTCGGAACTGCTTAGACATGAAATGATGTCACAAGACACATGCAACCAGTCACGGCTTTTATAGAACGAGTTGCTCTTCATACACCTTTGACACATAGTCCCACAATGCCCTAATGTTCTAAAGCATAATACAAAATATCTTAAAGTCCAGTATAAAAGAAATAACATAACTAATAATTTTAACCAAAAAATTTGATATGAAAAAAACCACAGATATTAAAGTTTACATTCATTACAAATGACAGGAACTATATTTGTAGACAATCGATTACGAGCGACCAAACAGGTCATTTTTTGAAAATCAGATCATTTCGTCTTTTTCTATTTTGTTCTTTGAGTCTCATTTTTGCTTTTTTTTTACTTTATTATTCATGACATGAAACCTTAACTTCATGTTCTAAATCATGTACGTGTGCATTGTGATTCAATGAAAAAATATGGGGTAAACGTCAATGAGACAGCCACGTAGTGACAGAAATAACCAAAAGACATGTGCTCGGTTTGACGGTAAACCAGATATATGCGAGATTCCCTCACAGGAGAAAGGAAGAAAGACCATTCACAATTTGTCTTACATTTGTTTTTCTCTCTTTTTATTAAATAAAAAAAAAAAAACCTTTCAAATGTTGAGTTCATATGATAATAATATTCCCTGTGGAACAACCCCACCCCCTTTCTTTTTTTTTTGTGCTCTCCAATTTCAACCCTCAAATAAGGCTTTCCAATGTAATTAAAATTAAAACCTTGCTTTCTAACCAATCTATTCATGTACCGGACCGGGAACTTTCTTTATTCAATAAGAAAATCTACAGTGCCGTTATATAAATGCATGTTGTCTGCTTGGAGTCCCCGCACGAAAAGAAAGAAATAGCCTAACTCCAAGATACTACATTCTTGCATCACGTGATTTTTGCCACGTGGAGCTTACATTAGAATGAATACCGAATATGGAAAGTGAAACTACAATTCGAAACATAAAGTCCGAAGGCACATAGAAGAAAAAGAAGGTTTTTTTTTTACAAAGGGTGCCGGGGTAATCTTCTCTGTGTTCATAATATACATGAAATATTTGCCACTGCCCCTTGTCTGTTCTATAAATTCTAACACTGAGTTTTCTATCTGTTGCATGCCAAGAAATCCTCTCTAAAAATTCCGGTGGACTTCCTACGGCACCTATTAGTTGTTAAAGATTTGATTTCATTCAACAAATTAATTTATGACCTGCATGTATGTGTCGCTTAGAACACGGCCATATACCAAATGGTCAATATTAATCATCCATGTAATTTGCTCTATGGGATGTTTGCAAAATTTCAACGGAGGCAATTTCTTGGCATGACGAGACAGCATCTCAGCGATAAAATAATATGTTTGAAAGAACTATGCACTTGGCTACCTTTTTTTCTTCAATTCGTTTTTAAAACGTCTTGGTTTCTTCAATTTGAATAATAGAAAATAAAACTATATACCAAACGAAAACTGGATAAAGTGAGAAACAAGTTTCTTTCATTGGTGAAAATTACTGCTTCATTGCTTATCTCAGAGTTCGAACTCTACACGTGGTAGGTAGCTTGGTTCGACTCCAATCTTAATTGACTAAGATTGACAGTTTCCTTGTCGAAGGTCAGTGGTTCTCTCCGGGCGTCCCAGCTTTCTACACACAAAAAAGCTGTGCGCCAAGACATAGCAAATAATGATAAAAGTGGCGTTAAAGACCAACAATGAATACATCAATCATTGTATATCTTAGACGTTTCACACACATATCATAGTTTTGTTAAACACGAATCTATTTATTTGAAATTGAATTTGACAATAGCAATTTTCCCGCATCGTATAATGGTGAATCCGGATAACACTGTAATATGTGCCGCTGGACATGAACAAGCTTAACTTCTAATAATTTTTGAATAACTAGAAGAATAGATGAGTTTTAAAGCAGAACAATTTAAATTTTTGTCAGCTATTTTAGGGGAAAGCAATACATAATGAAAAGATATTCAAGATTTCCAAGGATAAGGCAACATTGAAGGGGCCTGTCTTTAAAGGTTGGTGTGTCCATCATATTACATATGTGGCAACCTTTTGTTTAAGGCTTAAAACAAATTAGACTTTTCAAAGTTATTCAAGTTCCATTACTAACTTAATGTCGACACTTTATAATGTAGAATATCTATTTTAAACAGAAAAGGGTAATTTCTATTTCAAAAGATTGCAAAATTTCTGAGAATGAATAGAGCAGTCCCTATTCGAATGCAGCATTCGCTAACTTAGTAGACATGTCTTTGACAAGCAATACTTTGAACCATTGACAGTGTTTTTAACGATCCTATGCGCAAAAATGACAAAATTAAAAAACAGAGTACTGTCCCTGCTAACCTAAAGAGTGTAGGTTTCAGCTCGACAGTTCCCAATGAAGACATTTTTTTTTCAGTTAAAAAATTTGAGGTACATAGTCTACAAAATGAAACAAACGTTGAAAATCTGATGCTCGTCTTGGCGTATACTCAAGAATTTACTTATTCGGAACTGCTTAGACATGAAATGATGTCACAAGACACATGCAACCAGTCACGGCTTTTATAGAACGAGTTGCTCTTCATACACCTTTGACACATAGTCCCACAATGCCCTAATGTTCTAAAGCATAATACAAAATATCTTAAAGTCCAGTATAAAAGAAATAACATAACTAATAATTTTAACCAAAAAATTTGATATGAAAAAAAACCACAGATATTAAAGTTTACATTCATTACAAATGACAGGAACTATATTTGTAGACAATCGATTACGAGCGACCAAACAGGTCATTTTTTGAAAATCAGATCATTTCGTCTTTTTCTATTTTGTTCTTTGAGTCTCATTTTTGCTTTTTTTTTACTTTATTATTCATGACATGAAACCTTAACTTCATGTTCTAAATCATGTACGTGTGCATTGTGATTCAATGAAAAAATATGGGGTAAACGTCAATGAGACAGCCACGTAGTGACAGAAATAACCAAAAGACATGTGCTCGGTTTGACGGTAAACCAGATATATGCGAGATTCCCTCACAGGAGAAAGGAAGAAAGACCATTCACAATTTGTCTTACATTTGTTTTTCTCTCTTTTTATTAAATAAAAAAAAAAAACCTTTCAAATGTTGAGTTCATATGATAATAATATTCCCTGTGGAACAACCCCACCCCCTTTCTTTTTTTTTTGTGCTCTCCAATTTCAACCCTCAAATAAGGCTTTCCAATGTAATTAAAATTAAAACCTTGCTTTCTAACCAATCTATTCATGTACCGGACCGGGAACTTTCTTTATTCAATAAGAAAATCTACAGTGCCGTTATATAAATGCATGTTGTCTGCTTGGAGTCCCCGCACGAAAAGAAAGAAATAGCCTAACTCCAAGATACTACATTCTTGCATCACGTGATTTTTGCCACGTGGAGCTTACATTAGAATGAATACCGAATATGGAAAGTGAAACTACAATTCGAAACATAAAGTCCGAAGGCACATAGAAGAAAAAGAAGGTTTTTTTTTTACAAAGGGTGCCGGGGTAATCTTCTCTGTGTTCATAATATACATGAAATATTTGCCACTGCCCCTTGTCTGTTCTATAAATTCTAACACTGAGTTTTCTATCTGTTGCATGCCAAGAAATCCTCTCTAAAAATTCCGGTGGACTTCCTACGGCACCTATTAGTTGTTAAAGATTTGATTTCATTCAACAAATTAATTTATGACCTGCATGTATGTGTCGCTTAGAACACGGCCATATACCAAATGGTCAATATTAATCATCCATGTAATTTGCTCTATGGGATGTTTGCAAAATTTCAACGGAGGCAATTTCTTGGCATGACGAGACAGCATCTCAGCGATAAAATAATATGTTTGAAAGAACTATGCACTTGGCTACCTTTTTTTCTTCAATTCGTTTTTAAAACGTCTTGGTTTCTTCAATTTGAATAATAGAAAATAAAACTATATACCAAACGAAAACTGGATAAAGTGAGAAACAAGTTTCTTTCATTGGTGAAAATTACTGCTTCATTGCTTATCTCAGAGTTCGAACTCTACACGTGGTAGGTAGCTTGGTTCGACTCCAATCTTAATTGACTAAGATTGACAGTTTCCTTGTCGAAGGTCAGTGGTTCTCTCCGGGCGTCCCAGCTTTCTACACACAAAAAAGCTGTGCGCCAAGACATAGCAAATAATGATAAAAGTGGCGTTAAAGACCAACAATGAATACATCAATCATTGTATATCTTAGACGTTTCACACACATATCATAGTTTTGTTAAACACGAATCTATTTATTTGAAATTGAATTTGACAATAGCAATTTTCCCGCATCGTATAATGGTGAATCCGGATAACACTGTAATATGTGCCGCTGGACATGAACAAGCTTAACTTCTAATAATTTTTGAATAACTAGAAGAATAGATGAGTTTTAAAGCAGAACAATTTAAATTTTTGTCAGCTATTTTAGGGGAAAGCAATACATAATGAAAAGATATTCAAGATTTCCAAGGATAAGGCAACATTGAAGGGGCCTGTCTTTAAAGGTTGGTGTGTCCATCATATTACATATGTGGCAACCTTTTGTTTAAGGCTTAAAACAAATTAGACTTTTCAAAGTTATTCAAGTTCCATTACTAACTTAATGTCGACACTTTATAATGTAGAATATCTATTTTAAACAGAAAAGGGTAATTTCTATTTCAAAAGATTGCAAAATTTCTGAGAATGAATAGAGCAGTCCCTATTCGAATGCAGCATTCGCTAACTTAGTAGACATGTCTTTGACAAGCAATACTTTGAACCATTGACAGTGTTTTTAACGATCCTATGCGCAAAAATGACAAAATTAAAAAACAGAGTACTGTCCCTGCTAACCTAAAGAGTGTAGGTTTCAGCTCGACAGTTCCCAATGAAGACATTTTTTTTTCAGTTAAAAAATTTGAGGTACATAGTCTACAAAATGAAACAAACGTTGAAAATCTGATGCTCGTCTTGGCGTATACTCAAGAATTTACTTATTCGGAACTGCTTAGACATGAAATGATGTCACAAGACACATGCAACCAGTCACGGCTTTTATAGAACGAGTTGCTCTTCATACACCTTTGACACATAGTCCCACAATGCCCTAATGTTCTAAAGCATAATACAAAATATCTTAAAGTCCAGTATAAAAGAAATAACATAACTAATAATTTTAACCAAAAAATTTGATATGAAAAAAAACCACAGATATTAAAGTTTACATTCATTACAAATGACAGGAACTATATTTGTAGACAATCGATTACGAGCGACCAAACAGGTCATTTTTTGAAAATCAGATCATTTCGTCTTTTTCTATTTTGTTCTTTGAGTCTCATTTTTGCTTTTTTTTTACTTTATTATTCATGACATGAAACCTTAACTTCATGTTCTAAATCATGTACGTGTGCATTGTGATTCAATGAAAAAATATGGGGTAAACGTCAATGAGACAGCCACGTAGTGACAGAAATAACCAAAAGACATGTGCTCGGTTTGACGGTAAACCAGATATATGCGAGATTCCCTCACAGGAGAAAGGAAGAAAGACCATTCACAATTTGTCTTACATTTGTTTTTCTCTCTTTTTATTAAATAAAAAAAAAAAACCTTTCAAATGTTGAGTTCATATGATAATAATATTCCCTGTGGAACAACCCCACCCCCTTTCTTTTTTTTTTGTGCTCTCCAATTTCAACCCTCAAATAAGGCTTTCCAATGTAATTAAAATTAAAACCTTGCTTTCTAACCAATCTATTCATGTACCGGACCGGGAACTTTCTTTATTCAATAAGAAAATCTACAGTGCCGTTATATAAATGCATGTTGTCTGCTTGGAGTCCCCGCACGAAAAGAAAGAAATAGCCTAACTCCAAGATACTACATTCTTGCATCACGTGATTTTTGCCACGTGGAGCTTACATTAGAATGAATACCGAATATGGAAAGTGAAACTACAATTCGAAACATAAAGTCCGAAGGCACATAGAAGAAAAAGAAGGTTTTTTTTTTACAAAGGGTGCCGGGGTAATCTTCTCTGTGTTCATAATATACATGAAATATTTGCCACTGCCCCTTGTCTGTTCTATAAATTCTAACACTGAGTTTTCTATCTGTTGCATGCCAAGAAATCCTCTCTAAAAATTCCGGTGGACTTCCTACGGCACCTATTAGTTGTTAAAGATTTGATTTCATTCAACAAATTAATTTATGACCTGCATGTATGTGTCGCTTAGAACACGGCCATATACCAAATGGTCAATATTAATCATCCATGTAATTTGCTCTATGGGATGTTTGCAAAATTTCAACGGAGGCAATTTCTTGGCATGACGAGACAGCATCTCAGCGATAAAATAATATGTTTGAAAGAACTATGCACTTGGCTACCTTTTTTTCTTCAATTCGTTTTTAAAACGTCTTGGTTTCTTCAATTTGAATAATAGAAAATAAAACTATATACCAAACGAAAACTGGATAAAGTGAGAAACAAGTTTCTTTCATTGGTGAAAATTACTGCTTCATTGCTTATCTCAGAGTTCGAACTCTACACGTGGTAGGTAGCTTGGTTCGACTCCAATCTTAATTGACTAAGATTGACAGTTTCCTTGTCGAAGGTCAGTGGTTCTCTCCGGGCGTCCCAGCTTTCTACACACAAAAAAGCTGTGCGCCAAGACATAGCAAATAATGATAAAAGTGGCGTTAAAGACCAACAATGAATACATCAATCATTGTATATCTTAGACGTTTCACACACATATCATAGTTTTGTTAAACACGAATCTATTTATTTGAAATTGAATTTGACAATAGCAATTTTCCCGCATCGTATAATGGTGAATCCGGATAACACTGTAATATGTGCCGCTGGACATGAACAAGCTTAACTTCTAATAATTTTTGAATAACTAGAAGAATAGATGAGTTTTAAAGCAGAACAATTTAAATTTTTGTCAGCTATTTTAGGGGAAAGCAATACATAATGAAAAGATATTCAAGATTTCCAAGGATAAGGCAACATTGAAGGGGCCTGTCTTTAAAGGTTGGTGTGTCCATCATATTACATATGTGGCAACCTTTTGTTTAAGGCTTAAAACAAATTAGACTTTTCAAAGTTATTCAAGTTCCATTACTAACTTAATGTCGACACTTTATAATGTAGAATATCTATTTTAAACAGAAAAGGGTAATTTCTATTTCAAAAGATTGCAAAATTTCTGAGAATGAATAGAGCAGTCCCTATTCGAATGCAGCATTCGCTAACTTAGTAGACATGTCTTTGACAAGCAATACTTTGAACCATTGACAGTGTTTTTAACGATCCTATGCGCAAAAATGACAAAATTAAAAAACAGAGTACTGTCCCTGCTAACCTAAAGAGTGTAGGTTTCAGCTCGACAGTTCCCAATGAAGACATTTTTTTTTCAGTTAAAAAATTTGAGGTACATAGTCTACAAAATGAAACAAACGTTGAAAATCTGATGCTCGTCTTGGCGTATACTCAAGAATTTACTTATTCGGAACTGCTTAGACATGAAATGATGTCACAAGACACATGCAACCAGTCACGGCTTTTATAGAACGAGTTGCTCTTCATACACCTTTGACACATAGTCCCACAATGCCCTAATGTTCTAAAGCATAATACAAAATATCTTAAAGTCCAGTATAAAAGAAATAACATAACTAATAATTTTAACCAAAAAATTTGATATGAAAAAAAACCACAGATATTAAAGTTTACATTCATTACAAATGACAGGAACTATATTTGTAGACAATCGATTACGAGCGACCAAACAGGTCATTTTTTGAAAATCAGATCATTTCGTCTTTTTCTATTTTGTTCTTTGAGTCTCATTTTTGCTTTTTTTTTACTTTATTATTCATGACATGAAACCTTAACTTCATGTTCTAAATCATGTACGTGTGCATTGTGATTCAATGAAAAAATATGGGGTAAACGTCAATGAGACAGCCACGTAGTGACAGAAATAACCAAAAGACATGTGCTCGGTTTGACGGTAAACCAGATATATGCGAGATTCCCTCACAGGAGAAAGGAAGAAAGACCATTCACAATTTGTCTTACATTTGTTTTTCTCTCTTTTTATTAAATAAAAAAAAAAAACCTTTCAAATGTTGAGTTCATATGATAATAATATTCCCTGTGGAACAACCCCACCCCCTTTCTTTTTTTTTTGTGCTCTCCAATTTCAACCCTCAAATAAGGCTTTCCAATGTAATTAAAATTAAAACCTTGCTTTCTAACCAATCTATTCATGTACCGGACCGGGAACTTTCTTTATTCAATAAGAAAATCTACAGTGCCGTTATATAAATGCATGTTGTCTGCTTGGAGTCCCCGCACGAAAAGAAAGAAATAGCCTAACTCCAAGATACTACATTCTTGCATCACGTGATTTTTGCCACGTGGAGCTTACATTAGAATGAATACCGAATATGGAAAGTGAAACTACAATTCGAAACATAAAGTCCGAAGGCACATAGAAGAAAAAGAAGGTTTTTTTTTTACAAAGGGTGCCGGGGTAATCTTCTCTGTGTTCATAATATACATGAAATATTTGCCACTGCCCCTTGTCTGTTCTATAAATTCTAACACTGAGTTTTCTATCTGTTGCATGCCAAGAAATCCTCTCTAAAAATTCCGGTGGACTTCCTACGGCACCTATTAGTTGTTAAAGATTTGATTTCATTCAACAAATTAATTTATGACCTGCATGTATGTGTCGCTTAGAACACGGCCATATACCAAATGGTCAATATTAATCATCCATGTAATTTGCTCTATGGGATGTTTGCAAAATTTCAACGGAGGCAATTTCTTGGCATGACGAGACAGCATCTCAGCGATAAAATAATATGTTTGAAAGAACTATGCACTTGGCTACCTTTTTTTCTTCAATTCGTTTTTAAAACGTCTTGGTTTCTTCAATTTGAATAATAGAAAATAAAACTATATACCAAACGAAAACTGGATAAAGTGAGAAACAAGTTTCTTTCATTGGTGAAAATTACTGCTTCATTGCTTATCTCAGAGTTCGAACTCTACACGTGGTAGGTAGCTTGGTTCGACTCCAATCTTAATTGACTAAGATTGACAGTTTCCTTGTCGAAGGTCAGTGGTTCTCTCCGGGCGTCCCAGCTTTCTACACACAAAAAAGCTGTGCGCCAAGACATAGCAAATAATGATAAAAGTGGCGTTAAAGACCAACAATGAATACATCAATCATTGTATATCTTAGACGTTTCACACACATATCATAGTTTTGTTAAACACGAATCTATTTATTTGAAATTGAATTTGACAATAGCAATTTTCCCGCATCGTATAATGGTGAATCCGGATAACACTGTAATATGTGCCGCTGGACATGAACAAGCTTAACTTCTAATAATTTTTGAATAACTAGAAGAATAGATGAGTTTTAAAGCAGAACAATTTAAATTTTTGTCAGCTATTTTAGGGGAAAGCAATACATAATGAAAAGATATTCAAGATTTCCAAGGATAAGGCAACATTGAAGGGGCCTGTCTTTAAAGGTTGGTGTGTCCATCATATTACATATGTGGCAACCTTTTGTTTAAGGCTTAAAACAAATTAGACTTTTCAAAGTTATTCAAGTTCCATTACTAACTTAATGTCGACACTTTATAATGTAGAATATCTATTTTAAACAGAAAAGGGTAATTTCTATTTCAAAAGATTGCAAAATTTCTGAGAATGAATAGAGCAGTCCCTATTCGAATGCAGCATTCGCTAACTTAGTAGACATGTCTTTGACAAGCAATACTTTGAACCATTGACAGTGTTTTTAACGATCCTATGCGCAAAAATGACAAAATTAAAAAACAGAGTACTGTCCCTGCTAACCTAAAGAGTGTAGGTTTCAGCTCGACAGTTCCCAATGAAGACATTTTTTTTTCAGTTAAAAAATTTGAGGTACATAGTCTACAAAATGAAACAAACGTTGAAAATCTGATGCTCGTCTTGGCGTATACTCAAGAATTTACTTATTCGGAACTGCTTAGACATGAAATGATGTCACAAGACACATGCAACCAGTCACGGCTTTTATAGAACGAGTTGCTCTTCATACACCTTTGACACATAGTCCCACAATGCCCTAATGTTCTAAAGCATAATACAAAATATCTTAAAGTCCAGTATAAAAGAAATAACATAACTAATAATTTTAACCAAAAAATTTGATATGAAAAAAAACCACAGATATTAAAGTTTACATTCATTACAAATGACAGGAACTATATTTGTAGACAATCGATTACGAGCGACCAAACAGGTCATTTTTTGAAAATCAGATCATTTCGTCTTTTTCTATTTTGTTCTTTGAGTCTCATTTTTGCTTTTTTTTTACTTTATTATTCATGACATGAAACCTTAACTTCATGTTCTAAATCATGTACGTGTGCATTGTGATTCAATGAAAAAATATGGGGTAAACGTCAATGAGACAGCCACGTAGTGACAGAAATAACCAAAAGACATGTGCTCGGTTTGACGGTAAACCAGATATATGCGAGATTCCCTCACAGGAGAAAGGAAGAAAGACCATTCACAATTTGTCTTACATTTGTTTTTCTCTCTTTTTATTAAATAAAAAAAAAAAACCTTTCAAATGTTGAGTTCATATGATAATAATATTCCCTGTGGAACAACCCCACCCCCTTTCTTTTTTTTTTGTGCTCTCCAATTTCAACCCTCAAATAAGGCTTTCCAATGTAATTAAAATTAAAACCTTGCTTTCTAACCAATCTATTCATGTACCGGACCGGGAACTTTCTTTATTCAATAAGAAAATCTACAGTGCCGTTATATAAATGCATGTTGTCTGCTTGGAGTCCCCGCACGAAAAGAAAGAAATAGCCTAACTCCAAGATACTACATTCTTGCATCACGTGATTTTTGCCACGTGGAGCTTACATTAGAATGAATACCGAATATGGAAAGTGAAACTACAATTCGAAACATAAAGTCCGAAGGCACATAGAAGAAAAAGAAGGTTTTTTTTTTACAAAGGGTGCCGGGGTAATCTTCTCTGTGTTCATAATATACATGAAATATTTGCCACTGCCCCTTGTCTGTTCTATAAATTCTAACACTGAGTTTTCTATCTGTTGCATGCCAAGAAATCCTCTCTAAAAATTCCGGTGGACCTCCTACGGCACCTATTAGTTGTTAAAGATTTGATTTCATTCAACAAATTAATTTATGACCTGCATGTATGTGTCGCTTAGAACACGGCCATATACCAAATGGTCAATATTAATCATCCATGTAATTTGCTCTATGGGATGTTTGCAAAATTTCAACGGAGGCAATTTCTTGGCATGATCACATTCGACCGGTCAAGACTATTTATTTTTTATTTATGTATGCGTTATAATTATAAATATTATGATTACCAAATGATTATAATCGACATGTAACCTGGGATTAGTATTCGTATAAAATTTATTATGTCCCGCGTGTAACATATAAAATACAGTTATATTTTAAGGACACGACACCTGGCCTGCAATACACTTAGAATCCTTATCTAATTACTTTATTATTTATAGCACATATAATTTTGCCGAGGTCAGGTACGACTTCACATTCTTGTGTTTACATTTAATTATATGCGGTCAGGGCATATAGATCTATATCTTGTTTATATTTTTTCACGGTTGTAATGGCGATCGTACTACGACGACGCCTAGGAGTCGCGTCACAAACTAAGGCAGATAATCGGAAAAACCTGTCTATATGTTTCTATCGTGTAACGTTTCAATTGCAGTTACATTTTTTGGGTTCTGATGTAGGGAGCGTTTGTTATTTAAAAAAGAATTATGGTTGAAGTCTCGTTTATAAGATATCTTATAAAGTATATAAGATATCTCATATAATTTGCTTTATTAGATATCTTATAAACTATATAAGATATCTCATAGAGTATATAAGATATCTTATATGCTTTGTAAGATATCTCATATAGTTTATAAGATATCTTGTATAGTTTATAAGATATCTTATAAGATAAGATAAGATAAGAATTTTATTAATCTAATCAAGAACCCATAAAGGGCATCATTTACAACAATATTAAGCACAATTTGATTGGAAAAAAGAAAAACTAGATCCTAATATAATACTATCATATTATGGACAGGATCAGAGCCTAACACATCATGTGTCTTACATAACTATAACAATAATTTCATAATAATTAAATATTATTTTATATATTTTGTATCCACCTGGATCTTATTTCTAAACACTTAATTATATAATTGCCTAGGCACATAAGAGTTGGTAAATGCTCATTTGTGAACAGCCAGAAATATTTTTTATCCTTGGGTAATTCTTTAAAATTATTACAAAAACTGTTTACTTTATCCCATAATAATTTTCTCTGTTCGTTATATAAAGGACAACTTACTGTGAAATGGGTCTCATCTTCAATAGAATTTGATCCATGTGATAGGCAGTGATGACATAGACGCTGACTTCTCTCTATGTATTTTTCACTATATCTATCTTTCTCAATTTTAAGATCATGTGCACTTATTCTCAATTTACATATAGCTCTTCTTATATTAAAATCTTTAATTGATAAATAAGCCTCCTTTACGAAGTCAGTCTTGAGGTTGAAATAATTTTCTAATTTACTATTACCTTGTGATAAGGTATCAGATCTTTTGACCACCCAAAATGTTTTAAAACTGTTACAAAGTTTACATTTTACAAATTTAATTAATTTATTGAGCTTTGTATTCAAATTTTGTATATCAAGTGATTGAAGGACATATCTCATAGATGAATACCAACAATTAATGTTTCCTGCATCTAAAATTTTATTACAAACATAAGCATCATAAAGTAACCCATCGTCTAATTTGTTAAGCCTGTGTACATATTTTACCATAGATATAATGACAGAAAAATAAAGAGGGAAATCTTGCAACCTCTGATAACACTGCCAAATTTGAGGCTTTTTTTATTTACACCAAGAATATATTTTAGATACCTGAAATGTGATTTTTCCAAATAATCATTTATGTAAATTAATTCAAATAGATAATCACTTTTTTTCTTGCAAGCAGCAGAGTTAATCTTAAAGGTACCCCAGATTTCACTACAATATAATAAAATTGGTTTTATTGTGTGATCATATAAATGGATTGCAGTATCAATACTTGGATTACAAGCTGACATGGATTTTTGTAGTTTAAATTTTGCCTTTAAGGACTTTTTGAATAGCTCTTCTTTCCCCTGCTGAAAAAGACCACTAGAAGTAAAGACTATCCCTAAATATTTATATCTGTTAACACATTCTATAGCCTCATTATCTAAACAAAGTGATTCCTTCAAAAATTTTCCAGGCTTGTTAAAAATTAAAACTTTTGTTTTGGACAAGTTTACATCTAGACACCAATCAATACAATAAGTGTGCAGTTTATCAAGTCGGTTTTGAAGACCCTGTTTAGTGTTTGATAATATAATAATGTCATCGGCGTACATAAGACAATCAATTCTACGCCCATTGATATTAAAGAACCTTAGTGAGCGCGCTCACATACCCCACGTCCTCACATTGTCATTGGAGAAATAAAATATGTGTAATAAAAAAAAATTGAATCATAATTTCCTGTCAATATGCACATCTACATAGTATGTCCTTATTATCTACAAAGTTTCATGAAATTATGTTGTGTGGTTTCAGAGGAGTTGCGATGAAAAACTGTTGCAGAAGTACATTGAAGCAAATAAGTTCAAAGGGGCGTAACTCCTAGAAAAAATATTGAATCATAATTTCCTGTCGAAATGCACATCTACATAGTATGACCTTATTATCTACAAAGTTTCATGAAATTCTGTTGTGTGGTTTCAGAGGAGTTGTGATGACAAACTGTTGCAGTAGTACATTGAAGCAAATAAGTTCAAAGGGGTGTAACTCCTAGAAAAAAAATTGAACCGTAACTTCCTGTCGATATGCACATCTACATAGTATGTCCTTATTATCTAAAAAGGTTTCATGAAATTCTGTTGTGTGGTATCAGAGGAGTTGCGATGACAAACTGTTGCAGTAGTACATTAAAGTAAATAAGTTCAAAGGGGCGTAACTCCTAGAAAAAAAATTGAACCGTAATTTCCTGTCGATATGCACATCTACATAGTATGTCCTTATTATCTAAAAAGGTTTCATGAAATTCTGTTGTGTGGTATCAGAGGAGTTGCGATGACAAACTGTTGCATAGTACATTGAAGCAAATAAGTTCAAAGGGGCGTAACTCCTAGAAAAAAAATTGAACCGTAATTTCCTGTCGATATGCACATCTACATAGTATGTCCTTATTATCTAAAAAGGTTTCATGAAATTCTGTTGTGTGGTATCAGAGGAGTTGCGATGACAAACTGTTGCATAGTACATTGAAGCAAATAAGTTCAAAGGGGCGTAACTCCTAGAAAAAAAATTGAACCGTAATTTCCTGTCGATATACACAACTACATAGTATGTCCTTATTATCTCAAAAGGTTTCGTGAAATTCTGTTGTGTGGTTTGAGAGAAGTTGCGATGACAAGAAACAGGACTGACGGACTGACGGACTGACGGACAGACGGACGGACGGACGGGTCAAAAACATTATACCCTCCGCACCTCGTTGCGTGGGGAATAATAAACAGCATCTGGACTCGACTCAAATCTTGGAGGCAAATCGTTAATGAAAAGCTTAAATAAATTTGGGCTTAGAACATCCCCTTGCCTTACCCCAACTAGCGAGCTGAATGATGGCGTTAGTACATTACCCACTTTCACCGACATTTCATTTTTTCTGTACATATCTTTTTAAATAGTATAAAATTTTCCAGATATGTTATTTTCCAATAATTTGTATTTAATACCACAGTGTATGACCCTATCAAAAGCCTTTTTAAAGTCCACAAAGCAAGCATGAATTGTTCCCCCTTTTCTGTTAGTATATTAATCTAATATGGTTTTTAAAACAAACATATGGTCAGATGTTCTGCTCTTTTTTGAAAAACCAACCTGACATGGATGAATTATATTATTTTTATCAAGATGAATGTCAAGTCTTTTATTAAGAATACTGTTAAATAATTTTCCAATGCATGAATTAATTGCTATGCCTCTGTAATTTTCAGGTTTACTAGGACTCCCTGCTTTAAAAATTGGACATAAATAAGACAATGACCATTTGCGAGGGTATGTTCCAGAGCAGAATATCAAGTTAAAAAGTTTCTGCAAAACAGGTGCAAATATACTACCCCCTGATTTCAATATCTCGTTTGGGATACCATCTAGTCCTGCAGCTTTATTATTCTTTAGTTTATATATAGCATCCAAAATTTCTTTTATGGTTATTTTGTAATCCAGTTCACAAAAAGTTGGATTATTTTCTAATTTTTTTACTTTCTTGTTAATTTCCTCTAATCTGTCTTTAAATTTGTCAGAGTTGAGATTTAAAGATTGAAAATATGAAAACCAGACGTTAGTTTGAATAGAATGTTCTGGACCATCCGAATTGTCTTCTTTTAATTCTTTGATGAGATTCCAATAACTCTTTGGATTATTATCCCTTAGATTATCCAGACTCTCAAGAATGTTTTGTTTAAATTTCCTTTGTTTATATTTACGTAGCTTATTATACTCCCTATAACATTTATAGTAAGACCCTTTTATAATTGGGTCCCAGGGGAATTTTGATAACAGCTCACCTTTAGAAATAAGGCTTTTACGTGTTTGTACCAGGTCTTTGTCAAACCATTTTTTGTTTTTGTATTTACGTGCAACTTTTTTCTTGGTTTTACGGAATATTAAACATTTACTGGCAGCATTATCTATTATATCAAAACATTCATTAGCTGCCTTTTCAATATAGTCCTCTGAAAGATTAAATTTTGTGTCTCAAAATTTTTTGATACTGTTTCTAATAATTGGCTGGCATAAAGTATCTTGAAGTTTTTGTGTAGAGGTTTCTGACCATATATATTTTCCTGGAAAAAAAATAGTATTGTCTTGCTCCTTAGCTTTATGTGAGTAACTAGCTAACAGGCCAAATGTCAGTTTACAGTGACAGTCTGACAGAGTTGATAAAAAATCAGCAACATGAAAAAATAAAGTATCTTCAATCAAGTCTTCCGACATGATAACATAGTCAACCACACTACTACCTACTGCTTTTATACAAGTGTATTTACCATGAGAATCGCCCCACATTCTCCCATTTAAAATACGTAATTTGGACGCAATACACAAGTCCAGAAGTTGTTTACCTCTTGAACCTACTTTCATATCATAACTACATCTCTTTTCTTGAATAATATCACAACTATAATTATCATACATTGGTATATGTGTATCATTAACATCATTTATTATAAAATCTGGCTCTGACCCTGTCCTTGCATTTAAGTCCCCACACAATATAATACTACCTTGATGGCTAAAATTTATGATATCTTTTTCTATGTTTTCTAGTGTGTCATCTTCTGATTGATCAACATAAAATGAAGTAGCTGGTATAATATATGCCAAACATAGGAATATATCTGTACTTAGATTAAAATAATGTTTATCAAACTGTAACCATTGATAATCTTTACATGTATTTATCAAAATCTTGATGCCCTTGCGAACTTCATATTTGATCAAAATATCTAAGCCCCATAGTATCTAGAGTTAGCTGATTGTTGACTACAAATAGGGTAATAGTTAAAACCCTCAATATTGACTGTAGTGTTATAACCTACATGGGTCTCAGTTAATAGTATAACATCATAGTTTCTTATCTCTTGAAGAAAAAGGGGATCTGTTATTTTATCATGATGCTTTGAAATAAGCCCACCTATGTTCCAAACACAAAATGTTATGTTGTGAAAAAAATTATTTCTTTTTTGACTGGTCATAATTGCTTTTTTAATAGTAATCTTTTAAAATTCCCTCTCACCACTGGTTAATTGTACAATAATCTTTTATTAACTTTGACAGTCAGCTTTTGGGCAGGTAATATGAATATGAAATCCTTGTAAAATAATAAAACTCTTTTCCCTCTTATAAAATAACAAACTCCTCTAACTAAGGAAAGGCAAAAATGAAATTATCTTTTTATTGTCCTATATAAATGACAATTTAAGTTTAGATAAAACAAGAAAGCAAAACAAAATCTAGCTACAATTGTTTACAAAATATCAAACAAATCTTAATTATAACTGGCAACTTTATCTTCTTTACTAAAAAAAGCTAAATACAAATGTATCAGCATATTAAGGCTGCCCATATCCACGACCCCGACTTTGATAATTGTTATAAGTGTTATAACCGCGACCACGATATCCACCACGCCCACGATATCCACCACGTCCACGATATCCGCCTCTTGATCCATTATTCAGGTTAACATTGCTGTTATAAAAAGGTCTACGTTTTGGTAGATCTAGTGCTTCATCAACTATATCCCGAATATTTGCTGCAAACACGTTTACACCTTGATCTGAAAGGTGATATTTATCATCCTCACTAAGAAATTTAGGGATTGCTCTGCCTTTATTTGCTAGATTACTGTGATCACACAGATATACTTTTTCGGTATCAAAGTATTCCTGCTTCAATAAAGCAATTATCAACTGACCTTTCATATTGAAGCTTTCGTTGTCAGCTCTAGGTGTTGGTGTAGATAAGATAACTTTTGAAGATGGATATAAATCACATGTTAAAGATATAATTTCCTTCATTTTGTTAACACAAATTTCTGCACTTTTTTCACGTAGATCATTTGTTAAGGAGTGAAACGCAATTATATCAGGTGCATGCTCAATTTCTCGCAAACTTTTCTCGGTATCAGGTAATGTGTAAGCAATTCGCTTCTCCATTGTAAATTTTTGATGACAATTTAGATACATCGATTCTTTCAATATTTGACGTTCCAATTAATATAACATGTGGTTCGTCTGCATTATTTTGACGCAAGTTGCTTTGTGTAGATCGTCTAGTTCTTGATGGAACATCCTGAAAATGCGCTGCACCATCATCTCTACATGCATGTTGTTTGAGACTGTATAGCTCATCATCTTTTTCTTCTAATCTAGATTTCATTTCATTGCATGATCTTACTAAAGTTTTAAGTTTATCATCTTTCTCATGTATTGTAGTTTCTAATTTATTAATTTCAAACTCAAATTGCTTCTGTGATTTGTTATGGTTCACCTTTTGAAGCTCAGACTGAGATGTTTGCTGATCAAGTTTTGACTGTAACTGAAACTTGTCCAATTCTGTTGTGTGTTTAACCTGTTGTAATGACATCTTCAAATCAGAGTTTTCATGCTCCAGTGTATTTAATTTGTTGAAAAATTTCTGATCACATGCATTTGTGGAATCAGATTTGGCAACTTGAATTTTGGAAACACTTTCAAGTACTTTTGCAAGTTTATTATCATTTTCCTTTAGGTGATTAAGATATGAATCTTCCATTGTTTTCATTTTAGCTGAAAAAAGTTCAGATTGTTTTGTACAAATCTTATCTAGAGCAAGTACGAAGAAGTTTTCCATTCTCTCTAACATTTTCTCAGGTCTAAAATGTGTTACTGACCATTCATTATTTTGGTTGCTTGCTTGAGGTTCACTGTTATTGTTTAAATCACCTCTGTTTTCAAATAATTGTTTTCCATGTGTTTGGTCATTATTAACTTTGTCCTCATTTGAGTCATTGTCATGTTTACCTGATTCACTGGTAACATCAGTGTTTGCCTCGTTGCCCTCTGCTACAGTGCTAGGTGTATCATGCTGGACAACCCGGTCACCATTGAACTCTTTAATTTTATTAATCAGTGCAATTAGGATGGGAAAGTCATGTTGAACAAATTTGTCTTTGGCCTTACCCTGAGTCTGAATCACCCCAGTGTTAATAAAGAATGTTATTTTGTAGAGAAGGGGGGTTTCTGAATCATGTGTATGCTTCGTTGAGATTTCAATACATATGGCTGTATTACCTCCTGCATTCTAATTCCAATCAGCTGGATCGTCAAACCACCTTATATCATGTTCAGCGGAATTACCAAGATGATCATAATACCATACATGAAGAGTTTTGATCCACAAGAGAATTCGATCAACTTTCACACGAAAGGCAACCATGTTTGCCTTGTCCTCATATAGATTTATGTCTATCGACTCATATTTAGTTCGTTTGGCCTTATCGCCTGCTGGCGTTTTTAACTTTGTAGGTTTACATTCAGGAGGATATTCTGAGTAAATGCTATCCAGATTAAGGTCGTTGGACTCTTCAATTGTTTTGATAATAGTTTCAATTGTTATTTCATTGTCCGCCATTTTGTTTATGTGCGATACACGCTGATCAGTTGAACCAAGATATATGCAGGTTAATCAATAAAATGTTCAAGCGACACACTTACATTGGGTTAGTTCATATAATTAATATCAATTTAACTAATTTTCATGATGTTATGCTGTCGGGAAACGTGGAAGTAGGCAGCATTTTTCTCTGCTAAATTTCCATTGCCGCTTTCTAGTCAAGGGCAGATAACAGTTTATAAGATATCTTAAATAGTTTATAAGATATCTTATAAAGAAAATTATATGAGATATCTTATAAATTATATGAGATATCTTATGAACTATATAAGATATCTTATAAAGTATATAAGATATCTTATAAACTATATATGATATCTTATAAGCTATATGAGATATCTTATAAAGTTTATTAGATATCTTGAAGTTAGAATAAATAGTAAAACGGCTTGCCATAGAAATGGGTATATTTGATATTACCGTAAAAATCTTTATAACACAGATTTTTGGCTGTTTTGATAGTGTTATCAGTCACGTAAAGTAGTGCTATTTAGGTCATACTAAAAAGTACCTGTATAATAATTGTTTACCTTTGAAACGTATCATACTGCAAGTTATCTCAGTATAACGATATTATAATAGCTATTTTTGAAATGGATTTTATTATCAATACGCTTTAATACAGCAATGGGTGACATTTTTAATCAAACTGACATTACTCTCACATTTGTGTTTATATTTACTTTGATAGCTATTGGATTATATCGTAGACATCTAAGATCGAAGGATCAACCTCCAGGACCATGGGGACTTCCATTTGTCGGATATCTTCCATTTCTCGGCAAAAATCCACCAAGGAAGTGTACGTGCCTGGCCAAGACGTACGGTGATATATTCCGCATTCGATTGGGTAGCTGGCCAACAATAGTTTTAAATAGTAGCGCGGCAATTCGAGAAGCATTAGTTGAACAATCAGAAACATTTTCTGATAGACCAGACTTTTTTTCATGTAAAGTTGTAAACAATATGCGAAGCCTCGGTTTTGGGTCCTACACCCCAAGATGGCGCTTGCATAGTAAAATAGCTTCAACTGTACTTCGTGAATTTGCATCCCCGAATAAACCAACGACGGAGAAAGTTATAATGATGGAAGCAGAAAAACTTACAGAATATTTTCTAGAAAATACACATACACATTTTGATCCACACGAGGAAATATTTTTTGCAATAGGGAGTGTTATATATCAAATATGTTGTGGAATGGACAAAGATTGTAGGAACGACAAAGGCTATATAAATCTAATCAAGAACACTAAAATGATGCAAGAATTTGCTGGTGCTGGAAATCCAATAGATGTCATGCCTTGGTTGCGATATGTTATTCCTAGTAAAGCTACAAGATTTGTAGAAATTCTGCAAACTCTGATTGTATCTACTGATACGATTATGAATGAACATTTACAAACATTTGATGAGAAATACCTTCGAGATGTTGCAGATGGTCTTATATTTGCGGAGAAAAAATATTGCAGAAACCCGAAAAAAAACCAAGGGATCACAAAAAGTGATATATTCTCAACACTACAAGATTTTCTTGGTGCAGGTTTCGATACTTCATCATCAACCCTCGAATGGATTATTTTATCTTTGGGACATTATCAACATATTCAAGAGTTAGTTCAACAAGAAATTGATTCTGTTATTGGTACCAGAAGTGTGAGTTTAGATGACATGGGTAAGTTACCGTTTACAGAAGCGACAATACTCGAGACTCAAAGGGTATCGCCAGTAGTTCCTATAGGAATACCTCATGCAACGTCAAAGGATACCGTACTTAGAAATTATAGGATAAAAAGAGGCACTGTAGTGCTGTGTAATTTTTATGGGACAACAAGGGACTCAAAGGTATGGAGAAATCCTGAGGTGTTCACACCGGAAAGATTTTTAGATGATCAGAACTTTATAAATTCATCAATTGAAAACAAACTATTGACATTTGGTGCTGGACGTCGACGTTGCCCAGGAGATTTTATTGCTAAAATGGAACTGTTTTTATTTGTTGTAAATATATTTCAAAAATGTAAGATCAAATTAATTTCGGAAGCCAATTTTGAGGGGGTTTTTGGTCTTACATACAGTCCTAGATCCTATACAATTAAAGTATTTCACAGATAAAAAGTTGAACGGTTTAATGGTTTTTGTTCAGTTATCAGAAAGTGGTTTTCACATAAAATTGTGCCGTTTGCTCTCAGTTAAACGGAACATTATGCGTTAAGTCATTCCTTTGAATAAAAACAGGTGTATGCTGGCGACAAACACTGTAAAGATTCACAGAAAATTGTGCCGTTTGCACTCTGTTAAACGAAAAAGTATGCATTAAGTCATTCCTTTGAATAAAAACAGGTGTATCCCAGCGACAAAAACTGTAAAGATGAATCTTCGATTTCATACTGTTTCAATAAACGTCAATATATCGAAAACTAAGAATTATTATATAATTGCTTGAATACTGATTTGGCATTGTGTTGATTATGGCTCATTTATTATCTATGCAATCTCAAATGAAACCAACTGAGAAAAGCTGAAACAATACAATCATAATTTAAAATAATTTAATTTGTTCTTGCTTGCTTAACGTCCAGTGACAAATATTCCAAGCAAGAGGTAAATATGTTCTGGCATGTAGGTCAATCCGGATGAAAGGTGAACTTTGTATTTTTCTGTACCCTTAAATTAGTGGTTAACATACACCCACGAAATTCTAAAAACATAGAAATATTTTCGTTATGTTTGTAATCAATTGCCATTGAATAAGATTGTATATATTAGCAATTTATTATTGAAACTTAACAACTGCTCATATTCAATTGTTTATATTTACAGTAGGTGTATTCATGTAAATCTTTTATTGGCTGACAGATTCCGTCATATGCTTTTATTTCGTATTAAAGTAACCCTTGCAGTGGATAGCAACCCATGTCGCATGAAACAAAACTCATCAAAGATAACAGGACTATAAACTTGTACGCCAGGAGACTCACCGGTGATGCTCGAATCAAAAAAATTCAAAGACCAAATCAAGAACGAAGCTGAAGATGACCCGAAAATTGAAACAACTCAAAATTATTAAATTATGGTTTCCACTTACCTAATCAATCAACACCATTTTTCGCATTGTGCGTGTACTTCACGCAAACCGATCATGCTTTAAAAATGAAAATTTTATTCATTCGGAAAAAGAAGTTGATAATATATCTTGAAAAATGGATAAATGATATAAATGTAATAAATATATAACAATTATTTATTATCCTTTGATATACATGTACAATAATGATTTAAATTTGATAAATATTTTACGAGCAATCTTCATGCTAATTTCAGCTATATGGCGTATAATAAATTTGATTTAAAATGGAATGATTATTATACTGCCTTCATTTCACTTGACAATTTTTGCCAAAGTTTTGTCTTTAAAGTTTTACTTCCGGATTCAAAATGTGAATAATATATACTTCTTTTATTTCGAAAATCTGTAAATATAAGAATTGAATGCTATTTTTGAAAATTTACATGAAATGAAAGCAAGAAACGTTTTCGCGCTTGGTCGCTTGCTTTCTTTCGTATAAATTTAAAAAAAACAGCATTCAGTTATCTAGTACAATACAGCATATTCCTACTGTAAATTGATAGATAAAATAATAAAACTGCAAATCTACGTACAGTTTGTGTTAGTATTTATTAATACAAAAGTTCATTAATTTAAATAAATCGGAATGATGTTTGTTACTTTGTGTTGCACATCCAGGATGAAAACCATTCAAAAGTGTTTAATAAATAAAGAAAATTAAATTGCTGTTAGTCATCAGGAGCAGTGTGGGATGAATATGGAACGCCACAGCTGTCTTATGTGGAACTCTGATATTACTTTATGTTGTTTTATTATTACTTGATGATATTTTTACTTAATATAGTTTTAACATTACGTAATGATGTTTTGATATATCTCAATATGGAATAGTCATTACTTAATGATATTTCGATATTACACGATATGGTTTCGTATTGACTTGATATAGTTTTGTCATTACTCAATATGGTTTTGTCATTACTCGATGTGGTTTCACCATTATTTAATGTGGTTGTGTCATTAGTCAATGTGGTTTTAACATTACTTAATGTGAATGTGACTTGACGTTATGTAGTTGTTTCATTACATGATGTGGTTTTGTTATTTTGTAATGATGATTTGCCTATTCTTTATATGGTTTTAACATTACGTAATGATGTTTCAAAATTTGACGATTTTACACTACATGATGTGTTTGTGTCATTATTTGATGTGGTCCTGTCATTCTTTGATGGGGTTATCCCATTACTTGACGAGGTAAAATCACGTGACTAGTTCGGAAAAACCTGTTCTATTTTTAGATAGATTTACATGTTGTATGTGCCTTGGATGAGTGTGGCCATCCATCGAATTAGAGTTCAAATTAAAGTTCGGGTTACTGTTTGAGTTAAACTTTGAGTTAGTCTTCGATTTCGAATTCAAGTCATTATTAGAATTAAAGTTTTAGTTAGCATTGAGTTTCGAGTTGGACTTCGAGTTTGAGTCACATTTAAAGGTAGAGTTCTAGTTACAACATTAAATTTGAGTCACTTTTTGAGGTAGAGTTTGAGTAAGATTCGAATTTTAAGTCTCATTTAGAACATAATTAAGATTTTGAGTTGAAATTCGAGCTATCTTATATGAGTTCGTAATTAAATTTTCTATCGCGGAACAAGGACTTTTGCTCGGGCTTCCGAAAAGAGGGCTCCGGGGTATGCGTACAAAAGATAAACAATGTTACAGTATACAAAACGCAACATAGAAGTTGAAATAAAGTTAGATGTGGTGTGATTGACAATGAGACAACTATCCACCAGAGTTTAAATGCAGTGGATGTAAGAAATCATATATAGGCAACCGTACAGCCTTCACCACACCGTATAGTCAGCTACAAAAGGCCACCATGCACCATGTGAAAAAATTCAAACGAAAAAACAAACGGTCTTATTCATAAATAAACAATCTACAAAAAAACATGACACACATTTATACAACGACAACAATTGAACTTCATGCTCCTTACTTGGGGCAGGTACATAAAGAAAGTGCACGTGGCGGCGTTTTACATATATGTGAGCGCTAAATCCTAACCTTACATCGGACTGTTACAGTTGTGTAACAGCACAACACGAGAAAAAAAATGTAAACTAGACAAAGTGATGCCCCCGCACTCAACTCATTTAACCGCTTATACCCCAAAAATGACCAAAAAAAAGTTTAATTATCTCCCAAAAGAGCAAAAGATAATAAAAATAAAAACCCTGACCACATGCACACCTTCAATATATGTACAAACAGACAGTAAAGAGAAAACTTCCTAGGATTCAAACTGTAGGAGGAGTTATGCGGACGGACGGACGGACAGGGGTAAAACAATATACCCCCCAACTTTCAGTTGCGGTGGCATACAAAACAGTTTCATTTGGCTGATTCAATAGATCGGTATGACTGGGTAATATAAATCCATCGGGGGTGATCTCGGATGCTCCAGAAAGGCACCCGTCGTGTTATTCGAGAAAGTACAAACCCAGTGATTTGGTTTTATTTGGTAGCTTACATTCAAGAAAAAGATGACGGTATTATGGTTACGACCACTGGAACATGTCCGTCGTCACATGTGAAAGAGATATTCCAAAAAGTTTATTTTTCAATTAGTGCGAGGTAGATCAGGGAATTCAATTGATTACAAATAAAAGATTGATATTCGTATAAGTTCAAATGATCATTTACGCTAATAAAAATTCGAAGAATTCTTATTTTATAGTATTGATGCTTTGTCGCTTAGTCCGAGCCCCCCTCCCCCCGTTTCCCTATAACTTTAGTGTGAGTTGATTTTAAGTGTTTCATTTGTTAACAATAAAGTTCAAGTCTTTTGATTTGTGTCGAGCCTGCGACATCAATGTAGCGGCAGTGAGACACAACAAACCTATATTTCGTCGTCGATAGTGGCGTCGGCGTCTCCATCTCCATTTTATTATTTCTATTGAGTTTAACCTTTCATTATACATGTTACTAAACATGTATGCCATCATAATTTTGTACTTTTAGAATATCATACTGTATTTGTTTACCTCGACTATTGTATCTGTATTTATATTGTATGTTTCTCTGTAAACTTGTATTTAGTTTTTAGAGAATAAAGTATCTATCTATCTATCTATAGATCGTTAGGTTTCTAGTTTTTTACATTTTTCATTTCGGGACCTTTTATAGCTTACTATAGGGTATGGGTTTTGCTCATTGTTGAAAACCATACAGTTTTGTTTTAGTTAAATAAAACCGAATTAAACTGTTTTGACATGATAAATTTGTAAACCTCCATGAAGTGTTTTAAAACTTGTATAGGAGTTATTCCTCAATTTCAAGAAAAAGCATCTACAGAAAAACATTTTGTTTTTTCATTTTTTTTACCGATAAATGTATAGATAAATGTACAGCCGATCAACATGACGCTTTTACACTTACAGCAGCAATATCAGGCGAGACACACGGTTCCGTGAAATATTTTACAAATTTATTACAAAAATACTGCTTCCGTTTGAGAACTTAGGATAAAAACAACAGGACCAAGTGGTTTGGGGATATCCCAATTATGTCCGAAATACTGTAAACTTTTTAATACTTTTTTTCTTATTATTGTCTGCCGTTCCCCTTTTTCATACCAAATAACTCTGAACAACAACTCGAACTTTAACTCAACGGATAGCGATACCCATCCAAAGCACATTAAACAAACGATATATTGAAATCTGTTTAAAAATAGAACATATTTTTTCCGAATTGGTCACGTGGTTTTACCTCATCAAGTAATGGGATAACCACATCAAAGAATGGCAGAACCACATCAAAGAATGAAAGGACCACATCAAATAATGAAACAAACACACCATGTAGTGTAAAATCGTCAAATTTTGAAACATCATTACGTAATGTTAAAACCATATAAAGAATAGGCAAATCATCATTACGAAATAACAAAACCACATCATGTAATGAAACAACTACATAACGTTAAGTCACATTCACATCAAGTAATGTTAAAACCACATTGACTAATGACACAACCACATTAAATAATGGTGAAACCACATCGAGTAATGACAAAACCATATTGAGTAATGACAAAACTATATCAAGTCAATACGAAACCATATCGTGTAATATCGAAATATCATTAAGTAAATAAATGACTATTCCATATTGAGTTATATCAAAACATCATTACGTAATGTCAAAACCATATTAAGTAAAGACAAAATATCATCAAGTAATAATAAAACAACATAAAGTATATCAGAGTTCCACATAAGACAGCTGTGGCGTTCCATAGAAGAATATTGAGACATTTTACTTCTTCGACTGAAAATTTCGGCAAATTGACTTATTTGTAGATCTTCTCTTGCTGATTAATTTTGCTATTTAAAGTGTCTATCAATGTATTATAGTTTTCAGGATAATAAGCTAATACGCAAAAAATTGGAAGAATTCGTCAATACTGAAGATTTCTGCCATGTTGATTTATTTGCATATCTTGTTTTTCTGATCATTTTTGCTGTATAAAAGTTTCTAATTTTAAATATTTCAAGATATTGGGCAATAAATTGCTTCGCCGAGCGCAGCTGGATACGACCGCAGAGGTCCAACCATGAACAGTTGGGGCAAAAAAGGACACAATATTCGCGCTTGATACAGGTCTGAATTTGTATTGTAATTAAATATTTGACACATAATAGGTTTCTGACACAGAATAACTGTAGTCAAAGAACTTAGAATTGGTTATATGATTTGTATTTATATTCATTTTTTTTGCTTTTGTGCAATACACTATGCTGTTGCGAATTGACACCCACCCACCCCCCCAAAAAAAAAAATTACCTTCCCCCCTTTTTTTTTGGCAAAAAAATAATTCTTTTTAATTTCTGAAATCTTGAGGAGAAAAAATTGTCCCCACCCCCCAATTTTTTTTAACCTCCCCCCCCCTTTTTCCAAAAAAAAATTCTTTCCCTCAAGATATGGTCATAATCTCAATTCAAATTTCCAATGGAGTTTGCAACCATAATAACCCATTTAAATACATCATAAAAGTCTTAAAATAGAAAATGACATACATGATCATGGCTAAAATTAATATACCTTCATCAACATTTTTAAAATAGTAACTTCTAAAAATAAATTGACAGCTAATCACCTCAAGACAATACAACATTTCTTTATAACATAACCATTGTAAGGGAGGTAACTCTTAATGCCAAAATACCCCAAACAAAAGATAGTGATCACAAATAAACAAATGTATTACCACTTAACCCTTTGATATACACTATTATTATATTATATATACTTCCATCACAGTATTTGATGTTTCTAGAAACAACTAAAAAATTATTCATACTAGAACTAGCAGACAACTTTACTTAATTTAAAAGCAATGTAAGGGAGGTAGTTCAAATATAACCAGGAAACCCTTGTTTTTCTCCCCTTTTTACCCCTAATTCCTAAACGGTTTGAGCCATAACCCCCAAATCCAATCCTTACCATCCCTTTGTGGTATGGAAACTTGTGGTACAATTTCAGAGAGATCCATACACTGTTCCACCAGTTATTGTCTGGAAACTAGAAAAATGCTTATTTTGCCCCCTTTTTGGCCCCTAATTCCTAAACTGTTGGGACCTTAACCCCCATAAAATCAATCCCAACCTTCATTTTGTGGTTTCAAACCTTGTGTATAGATTTCATAGATTTCTATTTACTTATACTAAAGTTATTGTCCGGAAACCAAATGTCTTCGGACGACGCTGACGCTGATGCCGACGCCGACGACGACGTGATACCAATATACGACCGCAAACTGATAAAAAAAAATGTCATTTATGGGCAATAACTCCTATAAAAGTCGTCTGACAGTTTTGATTTGAATAACAATAGGTAGATCTCTGAACATTTAATTTATTTTCTACTCCTATCAGATTTTCTCTATATATAGCAGTTTTCGAAATAATAGACAAAACTTGCATTTTACTCTCATGTTCTATTTAGCCATGTTGACAATGTTGGTTGGTAGGCAGAGTCATTGGACAGATTTTTAAACCAGATACCCCAAAGATGATTGTGGCTAACTTTGGTTGAATTTGGCTCAATAGTTTTAGAGCAGAAGATTTTTTGTAAAAGATAATGGAAGACGACGACAACAGATGACAGACGCCAAGTGATGAGAAAAGCACACAGGGCCATTTGGTGGTTCAGGTAAACTAATAAAAAAACAAACTAACCAAACAAACAAACAAAAAATCATCCCTTAAATAACCACTGAATACAGTGACTTTTGCCAGCTCCTTATCCAACCCGTCTCAAAAATGCAATAAGACATATTCTAAAGAAAACCAAAATATTGTAAATAAAACAGAACAACAATAACTGAGTTAAAAAAAACTGTTGACACAGAGATATGTTTCGCCGGTCAGCATAAAATTAAGAAAAAGACAATCTGATGGACTACAACATTGTTTATTAATTCAGTTGCTGGACCATGATCTAGATCCATTATCGTTTATCTAAAGATACTTTGGAGTTTGAGAATTATTTAAGTATTTTGGATGACAGGCAGATATCTTTATCTCTTAAATTTCGAACTCTGAACATGAAATTTCCAATAGAAACTGGAAGATGGCAAAACATAGAAAGAGAAACAGAAAGTGTGTATTGTGTAATTTAGATGCCATTGGTGATGAATACCATTACATTTTTAATTGTTCAGCTTTTGATAACTGTAGAAAACAATGTATTGCATTTCATTATAGAAATAGACCGAACAGGTTGAATTTTATGACTTAATGAATTCCAAAAAATGTACAGAACTGAATGAACTATGTAAACTTATCAAGGAGATCAATAATAAATTGAACTTTTCTGAGTGAACAATTGTGAATGCCTCTATCTACTTTCGTACATTATTTATTTATGTAATTGTATTGAAATATGTATAATTATCTCTTTACCTTTGTAATTTGGTTTGTGAAAATAAAGAATATATATATATATACAAAATATCATTGATTTATCACAAGTAGATCCTATTAAACTAACTTAAGCAGAAAACTTAATATTGAAAATTGCTAATTAATTCAAAGTCAATGGACCATGACCTCGGGGGCAGGGGCTAAAAATAGTCCTCAAACTGATATGTACTAATAATAATACATCTATCACAAGTAGTTCCTATCAAACTAACTTAAGCAGAAAACTCGTCCCCGAAGCCATCGCTGGAAAAACAATCCCTATGTTTCACTTTGTGTGAATTTCGTTGCAGGCGAGACAAAAAAACAGAGGAACATCCAAGATCTGGATTAAAATTTTGCCCCTGCTTCTTACACTGTAAATTAATTACAACGAGAAAAATCAACAATCTAAATGATCTTCACCCTTAAGAGGTGAGGAAAATGGAAGTGATCAGATTGCATTTGGCTTGAACTGATCATTGAATTACTGCTTCATTTGCTTCATTGATGTTCATCAAATAATATCATGTTTAAAAAAATTCCAAGGGTTAAATATCATTTTCTGACTGAATATGTTACATGTATCATGTTTTACAGCTTTGGGTGTCATTGCAGCAGTAAATCAACTATCATCAGTAACTATTCTGAAATGATCATTATCCGGAAACTTAACATTATATGTTATAAACATTGTTGTTGACACTGTCATTTCATTTAAAAGTACTCCCTACAACTGTATGTTTCTCTTTGCTACATTTGTTGTTGGTCAGAAACTTAAAATAGCATGTATAGTTTGGAGGCTTTCACAATCACATTCAAAGTTAAGTGAACTGTGAAACTGGGGTCAAAACTATAAATTGGCAGATATTTTTAAAAATTTACAGCGTAATGAACATGTGTACTAAATTTCAAGTATCAACTTCATGGTAAACAACCTTGACATAAACTTTATCCTGATACAAGACAGATGGACAAACGGAATAACAGATGGATGGATGAACAGAATAACAGATAGATGGACGAACAGAATAACAGATGGATGGACGAACAGAATCACAGATAGATGGATAAACAGAATAACAGATGGATGGACGAACAGAATAACAGATAGATGGACGAACAGAATAACAGATGGATGGACGAACAGAATAACAGATGGATGGACGAACAGAATAACAAATGGATGGATGAACAGAATAACAGATGGATGGATGAACAGAATAACAGATGGACAGAATAACAGATAGATGGACGAACAGAATAACAGATGGATGGATGAACAGAATAACAGATGGATGGATGAACAGAATAACAGATGGACAGAATAACAGATAGATGGACGAACAGAATAACAGATGGATGGATGAACAGAATAACAGATGGATGGACAAACAGAATAACAGATGGATGGACGAACAGAATAACAGATGGACAGAATAACAGATAGATGGACGAACAGAATAACAGATGGATGGATGAACAGAATAACAGATGGATGGACAAACAGAATAACAGATGGATGGACGAACAGAATAACAGATGGATGGATGAACAGAATAACAGATGGATGGACGAACAGAATAACAGATGGATGGATGAACAGAATAACAGATGGACAGAAAAACAGTTGGATTGACGAACAGAATAACAGATGGATGGACGAACAGAATAACAGATGGATGGACGAACAGAATAACAGACGGATGGACTAACAGAATGACAGATAGATGGACGAACAGAATAACAGATGGATGGACGAACAGAATAACAGATGGATGGATGAACAGAATAACAGATGGATGGACGAACAGAATAACAGATGGATGGACGAACAGAATAACAGATGGATGGATGAACAGAATAACAGATGGACAGAAAAAACAGATGGATGGACGAACAGAATAACAGATGGATGGACGAACAGAATAACAGATGGATGGACGAACAGAATAACAGACGGATGGACAAACAGAATAACAGATGGATTGACGAACAGAATAACAGACGGATGGACGAACAGAATAACAGATGGATGTACGAACAGAATAAGATAGATGGATGAACAGAATAACAGATGGATGGACAAACAGAATAACAGATGGATGGACGAACAGAATAACAGATGCATGGATGAACAGAATAACAGATGGATGAACAAACAGAATAACAGATGGATGGACGAACAGAATAACAGATGGACAGAATAACAGATAGATGGACGAACAGAATAACAGATGGATGGATGAACAGAATAACAGATGGATGGACAAACAGAATAACAGATGGATGGACGAACAGAATAACAGATGGATGGACGAACAGAATAACAGATAGATGGACGAACAGAATAACAGATGGATGGATGAACAGAATAACAGATGGATGGACAAACAGAATAACAGATGGATGGACGAACAGAATAACAGATGGATGGATGAACAGAATAACAGATGGACAGAAAAACAGATGGATGGACGAACAGAATAACAGACAGATGGACAAACAGAATAACAGATGGATGGACGAACAGAATAACAGACTAATGGATGAACAGAATAACAGATAGATGGACAAACAGAATAACAGATGGATGGACGAACAGAATAACAGATGGATGGACGAACAGAATAACAGATGGATGGGCGAACAGAATAACAGATGGATGGACGAACAGAATAACAGATGGATGGACGAACAGAATAACAGATAGATGGACGAACAGAATAACAGATGGATGGATGAACAGAATAACAGATGGATGGACAAACAGAATAACAGATGGATGGACGAACAGAATAACAGATGGATGGATGAACAGAATAACAGATGGACAGAAAAACAGATGGATGGACGAACAGAATAACAGACAGATGGACAAACAGAATAACAGATGGATGGACGAACAGAATAACAGACTAATGGACGAACAGAATAACAGATAGATGGACAAACAGAATAACAGATGGATGGACGAACAGAATAACAGATGGATGGACGAACAGAATAACAGATGGATGGGCGAACAGAATAACAGATGGATGGACGAACGGACCAGAAAACATTTTTCTTTCCACAAACTTTAATAAAATAAAAGAGTGAAAAATAATGTGGTTAAAAATCATTTAATCAATAAATGACAAAAACTAATAGATATAATCACATCTTTTTACAATGTACATATACATAGACAATTTAGCCTGTTCTTTTACAGCATATATGGTAGCTATGGAAGGCATTGTTTAAATAAGGGACAAACACATAAAAATAATTTAAGTTTTGAGTTCATATCTATGATCACACTTGTTTTACAATACAGCAACACCTGAACAGCCAAAAAACTAGATTGCACTTCAGTAAACAAATAAAAATCTAACACGTAAGGGCCAGTGATTACATCGTGGAAACAAAACAATCATGTACATGTATGAATCAATATTTGTACATATTTATCTTAAATTCAAATACTCATATGAAAAAACTCGAGCTTATCGAAAAATTTTGGAGGTTTGACTCTAGAAGCATTTTGCAGACCAAATCTACAACCAGTAAACATTTGTGCAAAAGATATTTAATTATGGATGCCATTTCTAATGGCAACAGATATGCACAATTAAATGTGTAAACTGAACATAAACCATTTTTTTAATCTACAATGATGTAGAATTCAACAAAACAGGAAAAGATGTTACAATTTTTGTTATAATATAAAGTAAACAAAAATACTAATTAATCAACAACTCTATTGAAATGTGTATCATCCTGCACAATTATAACAAATTCCTAAAAAAAAAATTCTGGCTGAAGCATATTAGTGTTTCTTTAAAGGTGTAATAGGAAGTAAACAAAAATGCATTCAAACATGATTTAAACTCCAAATTTTACATCATTTACTTGTAGTATATCTATATCTATATTTTTTTGTTTTCTGTTTGGTATTAAATTGATATGTAAGATCCATTTTTTACATCTGGTGATCAATTTATTTGGCAATCGCCAATGGCAGTCAGCAGGGTTTAAGAACATCAGTTGTTCGACCTGTTAGTCAAATGCGTTTTGTTAAAATATACTTTTTCACTTTTTGGTCTTTTGGAAAATGTTGTTTGTGCTGTATTTAGACCCCTCTACCAAGAAATTTGTTTTACATGCACACGTATGAAAATTGCGGTTTTTATCCAACACAATCATAGGTTTGAACTTTGTTTTCAATTTAGACTTGTTTATATATATATATATGTAGTATATCCAGTTTCAATTATATCTGCTAATTTTTTTAAGGGTAAAAAGCAATGGGAGAGGGGGACACAGGAGTGCTCATTTCCAAAATCCTGCCTTTTTTCAGTAAGTTTTCCAACTTCCCACCTTTTCTGCCTTCTTCCCAGATCCCACTTTTGTTACCCTCTATATCCCACATCCTAAAAGCTGTCACCCCCCTCAGCAATCAAAACCAGCTGTCTTCAATCAGAACTTGATATCCTATGCTAATCAATCATAATCAGTTGAAGCTAAGGATTTTTTTGGTTATTGAAATATTTATGTCAGAAATTTACAACTATACAAACTAAAATATAATTTTTTATTAAAACAATATAGCTGTGAATGTGAACTACAAACCACATAAGCTGAAAAGAAAGCAAAGGAGAACATGTCAGAAATTATTTATCTAATCTCTTTATCAGTTTGGAGCTCTGGAATTAAGCTTAGCATTACATTTCAAGACTACAAATGATATTACATATTATACAACCTTTTCATACATGTTATACAGTATTAAATGTATGTTCATATGTATTATACATAGATTACAGGCATTTCTGTACATTTGTAAGTAGAACCATAATTGTTAAAAAGAATTGTTGAATAAATCATCGCCTTTTTTCTTTTAAATGTTAAAATAGTTCATGCTTGAAGGTCTGTGAATGTCTAATTTTGGTCCCAATATCACAAGGTACTTTATTGAATACACCAGAAGTATTACATTCTGATATGTATAGTATTCAAAAATGATAAATCATTTTTTTCTCTTATTTGCTTCAAGTAAAGGATTTCTTTTTAACATTATCAAAACCTGCCGTTGTTAAGGCATATCTAGGACTTAATTCACTTCAAAAATATATTGGAGAAGGCATATTTAGGATTTGACTTACTTCAAAAACATATTGGAAACTCCTTCTGAACACAAGATGTATCAGAGAGCTACAATAATGTAGTATCCTTATTTAACAATGGTTTAATGGTTCAAGGACGTGAACAATCTTGTGCAAAAACAAAATTAATTTCAAAATATTAAATGCTTTTTGTTGTTTGAATCACAAATTTTATAATTATGACACACTGACATCATTTGCTACTTGATATGTTAATACACACTCATTTTTGTATTGATCAGATGTATAAAATAGTAATTGGGAAAAGTGGTGTATTCATTGATTATTGTTTGCATTATGTCCAATGGCAAATATTTCATGCATGTTCAGGATGAAGGAAATTGGTGTAAATTCTTTTAATTGACTTTCAAGGATAATATAAAATCTTTATAAAGCTGGTCATTTACAGTATTTATATTAAAGACAAACACAATTTATGCAGTTATAATGTGATAAAACTAACTAAACTTTAATAATAAAAAATCTACTAAAAATTCTCATTATGCTTCAAATCTCTTGTAAAAATAATATACAAATTGCCTGTCACACTTCACAATAAAAGTTTTTCATATTTTATTTTACTGCACATATGTATGTATCATTCTCAATGAAAATAATCAAATTACAAGAAAATATATAGATACAAATACAAAATGTAAAGGAAACTCTTAAAGATAAATTGCAAGGTTAAATTATTTTTTTTCACATATTATTATTAATTTTTTTCCTTTTGAGACAGATATTAGTATTCACATGAACTCAGGTATTTTAGGCTTATGCCATATTGTCAACATGAAAAAAAATGTATTCTTAGCATATGGCTATTACACTTGATATCTCACATAATTAACTTATTTCACCTATCTCATTAACCTTATCTACAATTAGTTCCCTTCACTGCAAGGTATCGTGTAGGAAATCCATTTTGTTTTTGATCTCAATTTTTTGCTAAAAATGTTTGGGTAGATCAAACAACCCTGTTATGTTTTTTAATATAAATGTGTTGTATTTTCATTTAAAAAATATCCTCTACCTTTTAATTTGGCAATATACAAAACTATTTTCAATTGTAAAGTTATCTAAAGATTTAACTGTCACAGTTAAGATCTACCCTTTTATTTGGGAAGAAATGACAATAGTAAAAAAAAAATTGAAATCTTTAAAAAATTTACAAAATCTATACTTTCCACAAAAAATGGAGAATTTGTGAAATGGACATATACTATAATGATTCTACAGAATTCACTTAACAAACATTTGACTCTCTGGTTTTCATACAACGCTATGAATAATGGACATTATATTATACTCAATCAAAAACTGCTCCACAGTTTGGACATCTTCTTTGTCTCATTGCTAAACAGCACAAAAGTCCTAATGGGAAAAATAATATGGCACAAAGCACTCCAAGACATGTGTAATCCTCTTCTAACACCCCTACCTGTAATTAAAAGTACACAGTTAAAATTTAATTGATATGAACAATATGTCATGTATCTGGCTAAAGAGTAACTGAATGTGTATGATCCTTGGTTATTTGTGTTCTTGGGTTGCTGTTTCATTGACATTTATGCAATCTGCCCCAGCACTACATATGTAAGTACATACTAAAATAGTTGAGTTGTTATTTCCACTAATTTTTTTTTTTTACAAATATGCCTTTAAAACTGTTGTCAACCTTGTCACATTTGAGTTTGTATGACAGGTCTTGATTGAAGACCCATTTTTATTTATTTTTTTCATTTTCCTATTTTTGTATTCATTTCTAAGAATACTCCTTTTTTCTTCTTGTTTTTTAGCTGTCAAGTTCATCACAACCAAATTAACTAAAACTTTTTAATTTGATTTATAACACACTAAAATATTTACCAAAATTACAAAAGTTCAGTCCAGAACAATTATCAATGCATTAAGCATTAATAAAGTATTAGCATTTTGTGTGTATTTCAGAACTAGATGCCATCTGATCAACCATTGAGATTACCTCCAAAAAACTGTTGATGGTCATTTGGCCTGATATTAACATAAATAGACAGACATATTTGTGCAATATTTTTTCTAAGTACGTTTGATTAAAATTGAGAATGGAAATGAGGAATTTGTCAAAGAGACAACAACCTGACCAAAGAGCAGAAAAACAGCCGAAGGCCACCAATGGGTCTTCAACACAGCGAGAAAATCCTGCACCCGAAGGCGGGCTTTAGCTGGACCCTAAACAAAAATGTGTACTAGTTGATTGTATGATATAGATTAAAAAGAATATGTAAATCATCGTTTTATCAGTATATAATAGATTTTTTGTGGGCCAAATTAGTCAATGAAATGGTTCTTCCTGGTGGTTCCCTTGTTTCATTTTTCACTTTTTAAATTCTTTTCCTTTAAATAACCATCCCTTGATGTATTCCTTGATACACCATTTGTTTTTTGGCCAGGTCATTATCATTGCTGTAAATATACTGTATTTGAAGTATAATCTTACCCTACATGCAGGACAACCTCCAACAACCACTACATGTGTAGGTGGTTGCTGTGCTACTATAATCTGTTGCTGCGACGATGAACTTTGACCAGTATATCCAGCTGGTCCAACATATCCTCCAGCAGGATATCCCTGTCCTGGAGGTCCAGCATATCCTGGTTGTGGGGGATATGTTGTTGGATTGTATCCCTGTGATGGGTCTCTATGATATCTTGGATCATAGGCTCCAGCTGGTTTTTGATGAGGGTCATTAAATGCCCCTGCTGGAGGTGGAATGGCACCATAGGCTCTATTGGCTACAATGAAAGAAAATAAGTATTTGAAAAATTGAAACATAGCAGTTCTCATTGCAGATCACATACTGTAAATTGAGAAATTTTTGTATGCATTTTATATTATTGCCAATGTTACAATGGCAAAAAATTCAGGAAATGCTGCATACAAATACCTGTATTGCTATCGAAAGTTCAAATACATGTTTTTGTTTTTGCAAAACCTATCCTGTGCCAAATTTTGCAATAATAAAATCATTGCAAAATTCTGAATTTACAGTATATTAAAGTTTAACTATGAATCTTTCTAAGGAGATCATTATCCTATTTGTTCATTTTTCTTCTTTATTAAAGTTTGCTGACCAGAAATTTAGAAAGTACTTTATATCTATCAAATAACATGCTCCAATTTTTATGCCAAAATTAATTTTTCTATTTTCTTCAATTGTGCATGCTATAGGTAGATTTCCTTCTTTTTGTGTTTTCTATTACTGCTGGTTTTCATACATAGCAACTAGATTAATTACATTAATATTTTAAGGCTTAGATGGGTATTCACCACTTGTAATTGTAATCTATTTTTTCAGTAAAATAAATAAATTGCTAAAGTATGTCATCCTTTTTTTTTTCATACATTCTTTGCCATCAAATATTAAATAATAATCATAATTTCATGTTTTATCATGTTTATTGCAGATATGCTGTATTTCATTCCTATTTGTCTGTTGTTTTCAGTTCTATTATATCAATTTTACCTTGACCTTGAAGTCCCTCCCTTTCTGCATATGGTGGAGGCTGGTCAGACATTTTGCATTAAATTTCCTGAAGAAAAAAATTTAGAGTCAGAATGAATTTTTTAAATATTACTGATATCTTATATGGTACAAAATTTCGGATTAGGAAAATTAATACAATTGGGTGTGAACTGTGCTGAATGATTAATTTTCATTAAACTGAACTGCATCATGGGTTAAATGATGGAACATTTCAGTAGACACGAAATCAATATTGTCATAACTAAAGAAAGAAACCTACAATGTAAGAAGTACATGTGTATCACAAATTGTAAGTGAATACATGTACATTTGTAAAAAGAACAGGGTGATTTCAAGAGCTGTCAAGACCTAAATCCTGATCCTGCTTCTAAACAAGTACCATATGATGAAACTGAAAATCATCCTGAGACAAAAAACTCTTTTTACCACCAAACAAAGAACTACAAAAATACAATCAAACGTGGCAACAACTTGAAATGTTTCTCAGAATTACAATTAATGTGACTTTAACTATGTTCTGTTTTTTTTTAGAGTTGTTGGCCGTTTTGGTGTATTTATTTTTTAGTTTATTTGAGTAAAGCTATGAAGCCCATTACAGGCAGATTCAGGCAGAAGGGGGGGGGAAGAGTTCCTGTGTCAACCCTAATTCTGGAAAATATAATTTGTTTGCAAAAGAAATGTTAAAATATGAGCAATAACATGAACAAGCATTCTGAGAGTATTGCATGGCAATACATAGTCCCCTACCGGGTAAAAATTCATTAAACTGGAACAAAAAGCTAACTTGTTCTATAACTTGTCATGGTGTAAACAAAAAGAAAATATCAAGTCAATATCTTCAAGCATGACTAAAAACAGTGTGGAAAACTGATTAAATGAGTGAATTTTTCAAGTCCAAGGACCATAACTCTGCACAAAATTATCAGACCGAAACAAAATTTCGAACTTGATCTGTATAACTTGTCATGATAAAACTATATACCAATTATCAATCAATATCTTCAAGCATGATGAAAAAAAGTGTGGAAAACACTTTAACATTAGATATGATTAATAGTTCTCTAAAATTAGATATGATGTAATACAGTGTTTATCTATTTTCAAATTATAATCAAATAAAGTTAATAGTTCCAAATATTTTTTTCTTTTATTTGTCACAAACTAATATAGATTTGTAACTTATCTATAAAATGTCAACAATTTTTATCTACACAATGAAATGTAATACATACATTAATAATAAAAATAGATTATAATCTAATTAAAGGATTTCACTTCATAATTTTTTTTTATATATATATATCATGTATATAGCATTCAGAAAATTAGTTTATACAAATAACAAACAAACCTGCCAAAAAATTCTTAAAAATAATTTACTAAAGAATGTCTTTTAAAAAATGAGTTATCTCCCTTTGTACAGAAATATGGTTTAACATAGTACTCTAACATTAGATATGGTCCAGAGTTATGGTCCATAACTCTGGACTAAATCATCAGACCAGAACAAAATTCGAATTTGATCTATAACTTGTCATGACAAAACTATTTACCAAATATCAAATCAATATCTTCAAGAACGAACAAAAAAAGTGTGGAAAACTGATTTGCCGGACTGACGGATGGACAGACAGACGGATAGAGTGCAAACCTTAAGTCCCCTTCGACTTCGTCAGTAGGGGACTAATAACAAAAATAATAATGACTGTAGTATTAAATTTGGTTTTGTGGAACATTCTTGTCATTCTGTGGTTAAAAGATTCTTCCCCAAACATGCCAAAAGACAAGTTGTCCCAGGATCAGAATGATTTATATACCATTTGAATTATTATAGCCCAAACGTGTAGTTATAATTCAATAAAATGCTTCGCTGGGCGCAGCTTGATACGACCGCAGAGGTCGAACCCTGAACAGTTGGGGCAAGTATGGACACAACATTCAAGTTTGATACAGCTCTGAATTTGGATTGTGATTAAATATTTGACACAGCATAGGTTTCTGACACAGAAAGAATGTGGTCTAAGAACTTCAATTTTTTTAATTTACCTATTATGGTCCAATGTCCAAAATCAAAATACATGGTTAGATTCAGCATATCAAAGAACCCCATATATTCAATTTTTGTTGAAATCAAACAAAGTTTAATTTTGGACCCCAACTTGGACAAACTTGAAAACTGGTCCCATAATCAAAAATCTAAACACATGTTTAGATTCAGCATATCAAAGAACCCCAATAATTCAATTTTTTATGAAATCAAACAAAGTTTAATTTTAGACCCTTTTGACCTCAATATGAACCAATTTGATAGCGGGTCCACAAATAAAAAATCTAAATACATGGTTAGATTCAGCATATCAAATAACCCCAAGAATTCAATTTTTGATGAAATCAAACAAAGTTTAATTTTGGACCCTTTTGACCTCAATGTGGACAAAGTTGATAACGGGGCCCAAAAATCAAAAATCTAAATACATGGTTAGATTCAGCATATCAAAGAACCCCATATATTCAATTTTTGTTGATATCAAACAAAGTTTAATTTTGGACCCCGATTTGGACCAACTTGAAAACTGGGCCCATAATCAAAAATCTAAATTCATGTTTAGATTCAGCATATCAAAGAACCCTAAAAATTCAATTTTTGTTAAAATCAAACTAAGTTTAATTTTGGACCCTTTTGACCTTAATGTAGACCAATTTAAAAAACGGGACCAAAAAATTAAAAATCTAAAAACACGGTTAGATTTGGCATATCAAAGAACCCCAATAATTCAATTTTTGATGAAATCAAACAAAGTTTAATTTTGGACCCTTTTGACCTCAATATGAACCAATTTGATAGCGGGCCCACAAAATAAAAAATCTAAACACATGGTAAGATTCAGCATATCAAAGAACCCCATATATTCAATTTTTGTTGAAATCAAACAAAGTTTAATTTTGGACCCCAAATTGGACCAACTTGAAAAGTGGGCCAAAAATCTAAAATCTAAATACATGTTTAGATTCAGCATATCAAAGAACCCCATATATTCAATTTTTGTTGAAATCAAACAAAGTTTAATTTTGGACCCCAACTTGGACCAACTTGAAAACTGGTCCCATAATAAAAACTCTAAACACATGTTTAGATTCAGCATATCAAAGAACCCTAAAAATTCAATTTTTGTTAAAATCAAACTAAGTTTAATTTTGGACCCTTTTGACCTTAATGTAGACCAATTTAAAAAACGGGACCCAAAATTAAAAATCTAAATACACGGTTAGATTTGGCATATCAAAGAACCCCAATAATTCAATTTTTGATGAAATCAAACAAAGTTTAATTTTGGACCCTTTTGACCTCAATATGAACCAATTTGATAACGGGCCCACAAATAAAAAATCTAAATACATGGTAAGATTCAGCCTATCAAAGAACCCCATATATTCAATTTTTGTTGAAATCAAACAAAGTTTAATTTTGGACCCTAATTTGGACCAACTTGAAAACTGGGCCAAAAATCTAAAATATAAATACATGTTTAGATTCAGCATATCAAAGAACCCCATATATTCAATTTTTGTTGAAATCAAACAAAGTTTAATTTTGGACCCCAACTTGGACCAACTTGAAAACTGGGCCCATAATCAAAAATCTAAACACATGTTTAGATTCAGCATATCAAAGAACCCCAAGAATTCAATTTTTGTTAAAATCAAACTAAGTTTAATTTTGGACCCTTTGGACCTTAATGTAGACCAATTTAAAAACGGGACCCAAAATTAAAAATCTAAATACACGGTTAGATTTGGCATATCAAAGAACCCCAATAATTCAATTTTTGATGAAATCAAACAAAGTTTAATTTTGGACCCTTTTGACCTCAATATGACCCAATTTGATAGCGGGTCCACAAATAAAAAATCTAAATACATGGTTAGATTCAGCATATGAAAGAACCCCATATATTCAATTTTTGTTGAAATCAAACAAAGTTTAATTTTGGACCCCGATTTGGACCAACTTGAAAACTGGGCCCATAATCAAAAATCTAAATTCATGTTTAGATTCAGCTTATCAAAGAACCCTAAAAATTCAATTTTTGTTAAAATCAAACTAAGTTTAATTTTGGACCCTTTTGACCTTAATGTAGACCAATTTGAAAACGGAACCAAAAATTAAGAATCTAAATACACGGTTAGATTCGGCATATCAAAGAACCCCAATAATTCAATTTTTGATGAAATCAAACAAAGTTAAATTTTGGACCCTTTGGACCTCAATGTGGACCAATTTAAGAACGGGGCCCAAAATCCAAAAACTTAATACACGGTTAGATTCAGCATATTAAAGAACCCCAAGAATTCAAGAATAAAACCCCATTGAAATTGATCAAGAAATAAGCAATTTATACAAAGTATCTTCTTTTGCACAATACTGTGCAATTGAATATTTCTTGCTATTGTGCAATACTGTACAATTGACAATTTCTTGCTATTGCGCAATATTGTGCTATTGGATATTTCTTGCTATTGCGCAATACTGTGCAATTGAAGATTTCTTGCTATTGCGCAATACTGTGCAATTGAAGATTTCTTGCAATTGTGCAATACTGTGCAATTGAAAATTTCTTGCTATTGCACAATACTTATTATAAAATAATTTACACATCCTGTTTGGTGTGTATCTCCTACCATATCATTATTATTTGCTTTTAAATATTAATCAGAAATAACCAACTTAAAATGGAAAATTTTAAAAGAAAAAAAAAAGGAAAAAAAGAAAAAAAAAAATCCCCCCCCCAAATTTTTTGAACCCCCTTATGATTCATCACCCCCAAACTCAATCCCAGCCTTCCCGTTGTGGTATTGTACCTTGCAGTACAATTTCAGAGAGATCCATACACTTGAACACAAGTTATTGTCTGGAAACTAGAAAAATGCTTATTTTTGGCCCCTTTTTGGCCCCCAATTCCTAAACGTTTCGGGCAATTACCCCCAAACTCAATTCCAGCTTTCCCTTTGTGATATGGAACCTTGTAGTACAATTTCAGAAATATCCAAACACTTACACACAAGTTATTGTCATGAAACTAGAAAAATGCTTGTTTTTTGCCCCTTTTTTGGCCCCTAATTCCTAAAATTTTGAGGCAATTACCCCCAAAATCAATTACAGCCTTCCCTTTGTGATATGGAAACTTGTGGTACAATGTCAGAGAGATCCATACACTTACACACAAGTTATTGTCTGGAAGTTACAAAAATGCTTATTTTTGGCCCCTTTTTGGCCCCTAATTCCTTAACTGTTGGTACCATAACCCCCAAAATCAATCCCAACCTTCCTTTCGTGGTATTGAACCTTATGGTAAAATTTCATGGAGATCCATTCACTTAAACTAAAGTTAGAGTGCGAAAACCAATGTGTCTTCGGACGACGCCAGACAACGACGACGACGACGACGACGACGCCAACGTCATACCAATATACGACCAAAAAATTTTCAATTTTTGCGGTCGTATAAAAATGGGTATTTATATCCCAAATTGATTAAAATAAAGATGTAATGGTTTAAGTTTTTTTATGCTTTAATATCAGTGTTGTGTATGTTTATTGTGTAAATGTATGTATTTGTCGGTTATAACAGCTCAAAGAGTTCATATTATACTTTTGAGACCTGCCAACTTTAAATAAAGCTTTTGAATTTGAATTGAACCCATCCATAATTGGCATAAAGGTTACTGGTTTCCAACATTTGAAATCTGGGGGTGGGGGGAAAAGGGGGTACTGGTCTTCTTCTTCAAGTTAGTGGCCATCATCAACTGGTATATATATATTTTTTGGTCTTTTCGAAAATGTTGTTTGTGCTGTATTTAGACCCCTCTAACAAGAAATTTGTTTTGCATGCACACGTATAAAAATTGCGGTTTTTATCCAACGCAATCATAGGTTTGAACGTTGTTTTCAATTTAGACTTGTATATATATATATAATCCTGCCACATTTTTGGAGTGCACGCATGAAATTTTTGAAATTGATTAAAAACAAGCATTCTGAGAGTATTGCCTGGCAATACATAGTCCACTTCTGGTTAAAAATTCATTGTACTGGAACAATATGCTAACTTGATCTAATAATTATTAACTTGTCATGGTGTAAACTATAGAACAAATATCAAGACAACTATGATCTTCAAGCATGACGAAAAAAAATGTGGAAAATTGATTATTTGAGTGAATTTTCTAAGTCCAAGGACTATAACTCTGCACAAAATCATCAGACCGGAACAAAATTCGAACTTGATCTGTAACTTGTCATGATCAAACTATATACCAATCATCAAATCAATACATAGTCCACTACTGGTTAAAAATTCATTGTACTGGAACAATATGCTAACTTGATCTATGACTTGTCATGGTGTAAACTATAGAACAAATATCAAATTAATATCTTCAAGCATGACGAAAAAAAGTGAGGAAAACTGATTATTTGAGTGAATTTTCTAAGTCCAAGGACCATAACTCTGCACAAAATCATTAGACAGGAACAAAATTTGAACTTGATCTGTAACTTGTCATGATAAAACTATATACCAATCATCAAATCAATATCTTCAAGCATGACAAATCATCAAATCAATATCTTCAAGCATGACAAAATAAAGTGCGGAAAACTGATTATTTGAGTGAATTTTCTAAGTTCAAGGACCATAACTCTGCACAAAATCGTCAGACCGGAAAAAAAATTTGAACTTGATTTGTAACTTGTCATTATTAAACAATACACCAAATATCAAATCAATATCTTCAAGCACGAAGAAAAAAAGTGTGGAAAACTGATTTGTCCGACTGACGGATTGAAAGACAGCTAGACAGACAGACAGATGGACAAACGAAGTGCAAACTTAAAGTCCCCTTCGACTTCGTTGGTAGGGGACTAATAAAAAGCAGGTGATATTTTATGTATACTGTCAATACAGGTGCAAGTAATAAAAAAAACATGTGGTGTAGCCAGATCTACTGAGAATGGGTTGACCTTCTACCAATTTATACAATGAGTTAAAACTTGAACAAACAAATATGTGTAGTACATACCGTCATACGCACTGCAGATCAACAGCAATAAAGAAGAGGAAGTTTTTTAAAAAAATGTGTAATTTTTCACTTTTGATTTCCGTCCATAATTATTCTTTTCTTTAAAATTGTATATCAGAGTACAGAAAAGAGATGAAAGCTGCAAATTATTTTCTTTACCTTAAGTGACAATGTCTTCTTTTATAAATGCTTTAAATAATATAGATTTTCATAACCACCTGATGAGGGTGTCACAAGACCGACATAAACAAATAAATTATCTCCCTTTTGCGTTTAACAAAATAATTTGGGATGGTGTGTTATATTACCGCTAAATTGACAGTCATTTGGGTAGTCTGAACACCAAAATAGAAAGATCAACATTAGAGTAAACAGTAGTTTACCGATGTTAAATCTCATAAATTCTTTATTCAATTAAGAGGAAACAAGGAAATACCAAAAATGCACACAAGAGTTGTTATAGTCTTATTCTTAAAATCAGTGATGCACCGAAATGGAAATACGAATAGTTTCACTAAAATAATTTATTATGTTTTTGCATATATAACTGAGTGTATCAAACTGAGACATTTATACACATGTCTCTGACTGTATATAACAAATACAAATCATAACAAAATACAAATATGTTCTTGTTTCTAAACTCATTTACAATAAATGGTTAAGACCTATTGCATATATATAATAATATCAGAGACATATATTATAAGTTATCTACGTTCATATCCGTAGATATGGATATTTTAACACCCTGAAGTATCCAAGTACACCCTGAGGCGCAGCCGAAGGGTGTACAGGGTACTGAAGGGTGTTAAAATATCCATATCTACGGATATGAACGTAGATAACGAATTTATCCCCGGTCTTAGTCTAAATCTTGCGATTTTTAGAGAAATTCGACCACAAAGTTTAACGTAAAAGCAACGTTTTTTTCATTTTTTAAATATCTTTTATTGAAATTTGGGAATTTGACATATTTTTTACGGGGTGTAGGGTACTACCTTTGGTAGAACCCTACAGGTAGACAAATATAAGACGTTTTTAAACTAGAGACAGAGAAACTGAAATGGGTCGAATTTGGCGCGCAATGTTGTGAGAGTTACATCATAAACGGTGTGACGTCAACGTGGGTCATTTGCATAGCTAGGTCAGTAGCAGTAGGACAACCGGATGTGCCTTTTTGGCCAAAATGTGATTCGGCGGCGCTCAGTAGTCCTACGCCGAAAATTGGACTATTTTGCGTCGGCCGACGTCAAAAGAAAAATGGCGCGCTTTTGTAATTTTTTTTCGTTCGTTTGCGGCAAAGTACCGACGATAAATACTGTTGATTGTAAGCACATTTATATGAGAAAAATATATGAATTTACATATTATTTTCATTTTTGAACATTAAAATAAAAGGAAATCTCATTTTTTTATATCTGAACATAGAATTTCGGATATTGATTTTCTGCACTGTAGGATAAAATGGCTATATTAAAAATAGGAACAAAAAAATACCTATCCTTCGATTTTCTAAAAATTTTTACATCCTATTCTCGCTAGATTTTGGCATCGAAATTGTAAAGAACAGGAGTGTTCAAGCCAAGGCAAAAATTTGTTCCCATTTTAATGCAGGAGTCTCATTTTTTCTAAGTTTTTCATAGCAAGTGCGGTAGATTTAGAAATTGTTAGCGTTTTAGTGTAAATATGAAGTATTAAGTGCACTGAAGTGAAATGATGAATCCTTGGTACCTATATTCCTTGAAATAAAACCATATGTAATGAAAAAATTAATTTAAAAAAAAAAATTCTAGAAATAGTTGTGGAATATTTTTTTGTCCTTTTCTCGCTAACGTTACGGCTCGGCCTCAATAAGTAGCAAATTCCAAAAATTGGTCGCCTCAAATTTTTTCATACATTTCTGCAATAATCCTGGGTAAATATTGTATGCTTTTTTAGAATTTTAGACAAATCTATCGATTAGATATGGAGAAAAACAATATTGATTTTAAGAGTATACATCACGGAGGGGTGACTTGGTTTTTCACCTTTTCATTTAAAAAACTTTTTTTTTATGAAATTCTTCGCCTCAATTTTTTTCAAATTTAATTCTTATGTTCCTGAATATATAAAGCATATCTGGTTTAAAATTTGTCTAATTCTACGGAGCAGAAAAAATGTAATGACAACATGAATTTTGGGTTCCGACCAGTCACAACATAACGTCAGAAAGGGGCGGCGGTCGGACATAAAACACTAAGACTGCTATTACATTCCAGCTGTAACTATTTTGTTTCTTTTCCAAATGTTCAGAAAATTATTATCTTTCCCTTTCAAAACCATAATAAATCGTACCGCTTTAATTAAACCGGAATTATTTGGTATTCGTACCGCAAGAGGACTGAATTGTACATATTATATTTCCTTCGTTTCCGGTAGAAAAAAAATTGTTGGTGGCTGTAAAATTTTTCCGATAATCTTTTTAGAATCAAAACGCCAATCGATCGCACTATCCTGAACTTCCTCAGTAACAACCCAATCGATCGCACTAACCTGAACTTCCTCAGTAAAAAGAACGCTACACGTAATTTGTCAATAGCGTTCTTGTCAGTAATTTTATCTGCTGGTTGTTCTTCAAACTTGTAGTTGTAATATTTAATCAGCGCTCATTTTCTCTTTACCTTTCAACTGTTTTTTTAATAATAGAACACGTTTACACTTAGAAATCAGGTTAACACTTATTGAAAATCTGATCGTATATATATTGGTGATTTTATTGGTAGTTCCTTTGACTTAAGAAGAACAGGTTTTGATACAGTGTGTGTGTGGTTTAATATTTTAATTTTGTTGTGGCTCTGATTCTGACTGAGGCTTATTATGATATAGTGATATATATTTTATATTGTAATGTTTCATTGTTGACTTAATTACTTCAATCATTCTACTTGATTTATATGGGTCCTGTAATTCATGTAATTTGGTAAATAAAATATTCTATTCCATTCTATATTAAAAAGATAAATTGGATACTTTTGAAATACTATTTTTTTTGCTATAAAAAATACATATATTTAAAATGAGCTTTCAGTTCAACGTGGAAGATTTCCCACCCCTCATTAACCCAGTTGACAAAATGGGCATCCAAAAATCTCTTAATAATTTTAAATTCTCCAATAAGTTACCAAAAAATTTTGTTGATACTAAACTAGCTGTAACAGTAAATAATCCAATTGCTAAAACAGAAACTAACAGAAATTCAAAACAAATTTTGAGACCAAAGGCTAAAAATTGTACTACTGCAAAGCTGTGTCCAGTTTCTAATATTGGTAGCAGCTTAAAATATGTTCCCAAAATCAACATGAATACTTGTAGTACTGTGTCTGACTTTTACACAGTTTATACAAAAAATTTCTTTGATTTATTATCAATCTCTGACATGAAAGAAAACTGTCATTATGATAAAATGCATGAACCAGGAGAAATTCCTCATGAAAAGAAAAACATAATTCCAGCTAATCACAGACTTCATAATATAAATGATAAAAGAAAAAATCTTCATATCCAAGCCTTTGGTAAATCTCTAACATTTAATACATTCTATAAAACTATATCAATAACAACCCTCAAATCATTTGTTGAAAAACACACTGGAATAAAAAAAAAACAACAACATTTTAGGTTAAAAAATGGTCTCACATTATCCACCATGAAGCCAGTCATTTGTGAAGATGGTCTGAAAATTGATTTATATCAACCTGGATTGGGGGGTGTTAAAGGTTCAAATTTTCACCCTGAAAGAGAATGTGGTCCATGCAGAATATGCCAAAAACACAGCATTTATTCTTATCGCCATTTGGTAAAAAATGAACAATCTGACATAGCTATAAATTATATACAACAAAAATATGGACTTATTGAAAATGACTGTATTTGCAAGGCTTGTTTTCTTAAGTCAGAGAGAGTAGCCAGTAGCAAGAGAAATGAGCAAGATGTACCAATTATTAAAAAGAAAAAGGTTCAATGTACATTACATTCTCTAAAGATGTGCTCCCCTGACATATCTCATTTACGTCCCTCGCCCATTTCTCTTGATAAAATAAATTCTGTTTTTGACACAAATATGACTGATTATGAAGGATTTGAGATTTTTCTTTGTGATTCCCATTTTATGAAGGCTACAAGGTTTGAATCCTCACATGACAAATGCACAATCTGTAACTCTATTTTAAAGAGAAAATACAAATTGAGGTTTGACAAGATGGACAAATTACTTTACTACTTTCAAGACAAAAATTTGACCCCTGTTGATTTATCTAAAAATTTAGATATATGCAAACAATGTTTTTCTTCTATAACAAACTTTTTTGATAGTGATGCTTTTGTTGAGATATTAAGCCGTGAAAAGATCATAGACATTTTGACAAAAGCCAGTAACAGCTCCCTTCCAATCTATTTTGATAATAATAGTACTAAATGTTTTGAAAAACTTGTTATTAAAATTTGCAATGATCTTCTGGAGAGAAAGGCACTTCTTATTTCAGACATTGTGCAGTGTTATAAAGATTTTGGGGGGAATTTTGTCTCAGATCAGTTGAGAAATCAAAACCGTTTATTATGTAACAAATTAAACACATTATTCGGTGATTCCATCAACTGTAAATATGACCGACAAGGTACTATAATACTAATGAAAGGACTTAATATTGTTTCCTGTCTTATTGATTCATTAGCTGAATTGAAGAAATTTAAAACATGTACTTCACATGATGAAAATACACTTGAAGAAAAAGTACAAATTGATGATGCAAATGTTTTGAAAAAAGCTGCAGAAATTATCAAATTAAAAATACAAACATCTTGTAAAAATATTAAAAATAGTACAAATAGAAACTTGTCAAATTTTAAATTTCACAACTTCATCGAGAATACTATTGACCCAATATTGTGGAATTTCTTGTGTGCCTTAATAGGACAAGAAACAGAATTACAGCTTCCTTTTGGGGAGAATTCAATAAGTGATGATTCTGTTGAGTTTTCTCAAATTTTTAATATTTGTTGTTGTTTAATCTTCAACAGAGATTCTAAATGTAACAAATTTCAAATGTTAATAGCTGACATCATTGACAAGTTTACCAATTCCTCTACTGATTGCTTTAACCTTTTAAATAAATTTGGTATATGTGTTTCTAAACAGACTTATGAGAGATATCAAACTCAAATTGTCGAAGAAAGGAAATCCAATTCAGTAAATTCCTCAAAATGTCAGTTCCAAATAGCATCTGTAGATAATATTAACAAAAGATCATCTTATTCTGCTGTTAAGTCTACAGATGCTCATCGTGGTTTTGATGGAACCTCTATTCAATTGGTTATACCGAAGCCTTCAATAGAGTTATTGCCCGAGGAAAAGCAACAGTATTTAAAAGGAAATATATATTTGTATGGTAAAGATGAGTATCGTTCCATCAATTTATTTCAAGATAATGATTCCAAAGTTATTTCCCTTTACAAATCAATTGCCATTTTGATGAATTATTGTTTACTTACATCTGAAAGAGATAATGATGGTATTTGCACTTCTGATATTGAAAAAATTATGGAAAACTGTCTAACAAATACAGTAATGGATCAATCTCTGAGAGAAATATTATCAGATCCTTATTACTTAAGTGATGAAAACTTTTCTAAAGTTTCAAAATTTTCTCCAGATGAGCACATTAACCATGAATTGTATCTTTTTAATACCAGAAGAGAGGCAGATTTATTAGATTTAGCTGCTATATCATTTGCTACAGGTTGCTGTATTTATATATATGAAATAAACACAAACAATCCCTTAAACCAAAATCATTTACTCCTTAAGAAGAAAATAAATCCCATGTTTTTAACTAATCATTCTTTCCACATTATGGAGGTTGATGGAAAATATTGTCCTTTAATTAATCATAGGTTATACTTTGACAGTGGTATTTTTCTCATGTCAAAGAATATAACTGATGTTTCAGATTTCAGAAAGTATAATGGTTTTCATAAAAAATTGTCGAGTATTGCAGCCATTTGCACTGAAGTAATGAAAGATTCTGAAATTCAGCAATTTGCTCGAAACAGAAAAAGAAAACCAGAAGATCTTCATTTCTCTAATCAGTCTATAATTAATTTAGGAAATTTTGTTAATAAAGTTACTCTAGAACATTCAAATAATAACAGACAGGAATCTAATTTAAAAAAAACTTTCAATGTAAATGATTTTGAAAAATCAGAATCTGAAATTGCAGTGGCCCAAAGCTGTGCTTCTACTTTTTTCGAATATTGTTTTTGTAAACTGCCCTGTCCAAATAGCCATTCACAATCCCCTGGTATTCAAGATTTTATAAGTAAAAAAACTAACAATACTCTAATTGAAAAATCTGAGGTAAAATATCTGTCTTTGTTAGACGAACAATGTGACAATAAAGATACTGTCAAACATTCATTAGAGATACTTCATCAAAATTTAAATGTCGGTCAGGATATCAACCATTTAGTTGTTGTTGGTGATGGAAAGACCTATGACCTCTTAGTAAAGCTAAAAGGGGAATATGGATCAGAACTTGATTGGGTCCTCCCTTTTCCAGGCGACTGGCACATACTAAAAAATTATCAGAGGATGCTTATGAAGTTGTATCTTGATGCTGGTCTCAAAGACTTCATTGAAATTTTCCATCAAGGTGCAACTGCAAATTCAGTTATACAGGCTGTGAACTTTGATAAAACACATAATTTTTTGTTGCAATTCTGGGAATCCCTTTTTCGTTTTCAAATAGAAACTGTTATTAAATATTTTCATTTTAATCATGAACAAAATGACCATTTTATTCATATTAAAAGAGTATCTGACATTTTATCAGATGATACACTTTCCCCTCTAGAGAAAATACAAAAAGAAATGCAATTTTTCCAAAAATTTTCATTTGAATATGAAGAATTATTGGGTCAGCTTTGTGAGGAAAATGAAAACTGGAGATTTTGGAATACATTCTTAAGTAAGCACTGCTTTACTTACATTGCATATTTCATTGCTATACGTTCTGGTAACTGGGAACTTCGTTACTTTTGTATTAAAGAAGTGACCAAAATTACACAAATTACTGAAAGCAAATATTATGCACGACTTTTACCATATCATATAGCGGACTTGAAAAATTTTCCAGCTGGCATAATAAAAAAGTTTGAAGAAGGTGCTTTTGTTGTAAACATATCCGGCAGAAACATTCATAGTCAGGGGTTGGATGAAGCACACGAGAGTTGTATCAATCGTGAAGTTAAGGGTGCAATGAGAACTTTTTCCTCTGCTGCATTGTCAAAACTGGTTCATTATCTTCCCCATAGAGCTAAAGTGCTAACAAACTTAAAAAAAGAACTTTCATTCAATAAGCCGGACCTTCACAAAACTGCAGTTACTAGGACAACTTTTGAAGAAGAAAACATACTTTTATATGTACATCATCTCAGGCAAAGCCATTTAGTGCAATTTGAGCACAAAACTTTATCACATTTTTTCAATGATAAAATAATTCTGACAAAATTACAAAAAGATGACCTTTTATCATATGAAAATGTAGCTACTACTCATTTGATGACATACATAAAATCTTGTATGACTGACTTTAAATTTAGATATAATAAAACCAAAAAAATTACTGGATTTTCATTTAAACCACAAACTGTTTCTTATGTTAAAAAAGAATTAAAAGATCAACGTTTAGAAAATTCGTTACTAAGGAAACAAATTTCCTGGTCAAAAAATCAAAACATACCAGTTTCAGATTTTCAACAATTTATTGCTTTACCGAAAGCCATTGTTGACTCTGATGGCTTACCGTATAAAGGTGACAAATCAAAAACTTTAAAAATTTTCCGTTCACGATACCCAGATTCTTTCACAAATATTTTAACTGAAACTCCTCAATGTGTAGTTATAGATGGGATGTTTATTTTACATACCAAACCCTTGTTATCTTCACATAAAACTTTCACTGATTATATTATTTACCTTTACAAAAAATGCATATTACCCTATTTTGATAATAATAATACAGTTGAAGTGCATCTGGTTTTTGATGATCAGTCCCCTCCACTTTCCCCAAAGGACATTGAGCGAAACAGACGTGATTTAAAAAATGAAAATACTTCTGGCGTTTCTTTTACCAAATCTTCCAAACTACCCTCAGACTGGTTGAAGTTTTTGACAAATAGAAACAACAAAAAACAATTGGTTTTATTAATAAGTGAACAGTTTTTATTACTTTCACAAAATTCAATCAAATTAAATCAAACATTTGTTGTTGGTGGTGGTTTTGACAATTCTTCTTTATCAAAATGTGTTGTCCAAAATGAGATAAGAATAATCAAGAATTTTCAAACTAATATATCAGAAGGGGACAGTCGAGTATGGTTACACACTGAAAAATCTTTGTGTGATACTGTGCTTATTTATTCGCCAGACAATGACACATACAACATTGGTTTACCATTTATACAAACTTTAGACAAACAGGTTTTTGTTCAACTTACTTTTAAGAAGGATGTCATATATTTAAACATGAATAAGCTTATTCATTCCATGAAAAATGATCCAGATTTGCAATGCCTTTCAAACGACAATCATGACAATATACCTTCAATTTTTCAAATGTTGTATATTGTTACTGGATGTGATTATGTATCTTTTTTTAGGGACCATGGTAAAACTTCTTTCTATCAGATATTTTTCAAATATCCAGATTTTATTACTTCCAATAATATTGTAAAGGGGTGGTTGGGAATATTAAGTGATAGTGATAACACAGAAAATGAAGGATTTCTTGCTTTTTTACGTTTAGTTGGGTGTGAATATTGGAGGAAATGTTCCTCTGCCTTCTTAAAGGATAGGATCGAATCTCCTCATTATTTATTTCAATCTGTTTTTGTAGAAACACTAAGCCCGTTAGAAAATCACTTTATTTGGCTTTCAAAAATTAGAGATGCACTGTACTGTCCAGTTCCATCTGAAGAATTTTTTCTGCCATCAAATGATGCGTTATTCTTACACTGGAAAAGATCTTGTTGGGTTAAACTTGTATGGCAGCAAGCTAATCAAAATTTTGTGCATTATCCAATTTTGAATGACCATGGATGGAAGATTGAAAAAAATGTACTAAGCATTGTTTGGGACTCTGACGAAAATTTAGAAAAAATATCAAACAATATAAAATTATGGACAGCTGGGTGTGGGTGTTTAAAATCTAATTGTAGTGGCAATCAGTGTGGATGTAGAAAGCAAAGAAAGTCATGCGGTCCTGGATGTAAATGTGGACAGTCTTGTTTAAATTCAAATGGCCCTACAATGTTACCTTCAGGTGATGCAAATATCCAACAACCCAACGAGAAAACCCTAGTTGAACACCTTTACGACTCTGAATCAGACACTGACACGGACTCGGATAATATGACATTTAATGACTTTTTTCTTGAATTTGAGAATCTTGGCATTAATTTAGTTGAACTGGATGAATCAGATTTACAAACTGTCATCACAGATTTCAAAACACATGTTTGAAATAATTCCATTCAAATAATGATATTTTTACAAAAACAACTTTAGTCCAAATATCACATATCACATGTATCAGCAAAACATCTTTCAGTAGGTTGTAGCTATACACTTGAATTCATCTGTTTTCACATTCTGAAAGCAGAATATATTCAAATATAATTTTTGGTGAGAAAAATTTTATTTACATAATAGTTCCGACTTAGCTGGTAAATAACAATATCTGTTGTATTAGTAGAGTTGGTGAGAATCGTATAAAAAATATAGATACAGTATGTGTCAGTATTAATGAGTAATGTTGTATTGTATGCTCATATTTACAATTATACTGTAAACTTAAATTCCACTTTTTTAATAAAAAAAAAAATCTTCTTTCATTATGAAGAAAAAAAAAAAAAAAAGTTGATGAATGGGTTTATATGACCAAGTCCAAGTCACACCTCCACGCGGTATCAACTGGAAACTCTTTACTCAGTAAAGTGGCCAACGTGACAGGGCCAAATTTAATTTATATATTTCATGTGGGCTTTTTATGTGCTTCATGTTGAAAGTTTTCTCAAATACTATATGTGCTTCATGTTGACAGTTTTTTTCAAACAGTTTGTGTGCTTTAGGTTGAGAGTTTTTTTTTCTAATTTGTTTGTGTGCTACAGGTTGAAATTTTTCTCAAACACTTTATGTGCCTCATATTGACAGTTTTTTTTTTAAAGTTTATGTGCTTCAGGTTGACATTTATCAAATAGTTTTTATGTGCTTCAGGTTGACTGTTTCTCAAATAGTTTATGTGCTTCACATTGACAGTGTTCACAAATAGTTTATGTGCTTCATGTTGGCAGTTTTCTCAAATAGTTCTTTTTTTTCATGTTGACAGATTTCTCAAATAGTTTATGTCCTCATACTGACATTTTTTTTCAAATAGTTTGTGTGCCTCATGTTGACAGTTTTTTTTCAAATAGTTTATGTGCTTCATGTTGACAGTGTTCTCAAATAGTTTTAGTGCTTCATGTTGACAGTTTTCTCAAATAGTTCATTTGTGTTGACAGTGTTCTCAAATAGTTTAAGTGCTTCATGTTGACAGTGTTCTCAAATAGTTTATGTGCTTCATGTTGACAGTTTTCTCAAATAGTTCATTTTTTCATGTTGACAGATTTCTCAAATAGTTTATGTGCTTCATACTGACATTTGATTTCAAATAGTTTGTGTGCCTTATGTTGACAGTTTTTTTTCAAATAGTTTGTGTGCTTCAGGTTGACATTTTTCTCAAATAGTTTATGTGCTTCACGACGACAGTGTTCTCAAATAGTTTATGTGCTTCATGTTGACAGTGTTTCTCAAATAGTTTATGTGCTTCACGTTGACAGTGTTCTCAAATAGTTTAAGTGCTTCACGTTGACAGTGTTCTCAAATAGTTTATGTGCTTCATGTTGACAGTGTTCTCAAATAGTTTTAGTGCTTCATGTTGACAGTTTTCTCAAATAGTTCATTTGTGTTTTGTGTTGACAGTGTTCTCAAATAGTTTAAGTGCTTCATGTTGACAGTGTTTCTCAAATAGTTTATGTGCTTCACGTTGACAGTGTTCTCAAATAGTTTATGTGCTTCATGTTGACAGTTTTCTCAAATAGTTCATTTTTTTCATGTTGACAGATTTCTCAAATAGTTTATGTGCTTCATACTGACATTTTTTTTCAAATAGTTTGTGTGCCTCATGTTGACAGTTTTTTTTTTCAAATAGTCTGTGTGCTTCAGGTTGACATTTTTCTCAAATAGTTTATGTGCTTCATGACGACAGTGTTCTCAAATAGTTTATGTGCTTCATGTTGACAGTGTTTTTCAAATAGTTTATGTGCTTCACGTTGACAGTGTTCTCAAATAGTTTAAGTGCTTCACGTTGACAGTGTTCTCAAATAGTTTTAGTGCTTCATGTTGACAGTTTTCTCAAATAGTTCATTTGTGTTTTGTGTTGACAGTGTTCTCAAATAGTTTAAGTGCTTCATGTTGACAGTGTTTCTCAAATAGTTTATGTGCTTCATGTTGACAGTTTTCTCAAATAGTTCATTTTTTTCATGTTGACAGATTTCTCAAATAGTTTATGTGCTTCATACTGACATTTTTTTTCAAATAGTTTGTGTGCCTCATGTTGACAGTTTTTTTTTTCAAATAGTTTATGTGCTTCACGTTGACAGTGTTCTCAAATAGTTTATGTGCTTCACGTTGACAGTGTTCTCAAAAAGTTTGAGTGCTTCATGTTGACAGTTTTCTCAAATAGTTCATTTGTGTTTTGTGTTGACAGTGTTCTCAAATAGTTTATGTGCTTCACGTTGACAGTGTTCACAAATAGTTTATGTGCTTCATGTTGACAGTTTTCTCAAATAGTTCATTTGTGTTTTGTGTTGACAATTTTCTCAAGTCCTATGTTGAGTCAGCGCTTGCCAGAAGGAATTAATTTTCTAAATCACAGAGTAAAATATGAGAATCAGTATATTATAATTTACATGATATTTATACTACTTACTTTTCATGTGTTTCAATCTCAAACTTATTCTTTTTTGCACATTTTTTTTTTCTGAAGGAAAACAATTATTTACTGCTTAATGACAGTTTTAACCTATATTAATTTTTATATAAGTGAATATTAAAAACATAGTTGGGTACATTTACTTACCATTACCACAATCTGAAATCTGGTTGATCAATTTCAATCCATGTTCAGAATAAATCAAAGGACTTGACTGCACATTAATGTATGAAACTTCTGTAAAATATAAAACTTCATGATAATTTGACGAAAAAAATAGTTTCAAGTGCTGGATAGATATTCTGTTTAAGCTGAGAATATAAAAAATATTAACATCTAATTATTTACTCTTGATATAAAAAAAATAAACATACTGTATTCAAAAACATTTTATTGAAGTTGAAAATATTCTTATATTACTCATTTAAATATTTTGATATTGTAAGGGTTATTTCCCCTTGACCTAAAATCTGACATGCACTCTTTATGGACATTGGTAATGTGTTTTAACGCATATTGTAATAATTTAAACGTCCCTGATACACATGTTAAAATAAGGTAATATTCCCAAAGTACTCCTTTTAAATGTTTTGATATTGTAAGAGTTATTTCCCCTTTACCTGACATATTTTTAAGGACATAGTTGAAATGTTTTAACCTCATATTTAATTACTTTACATTTCCCTGATATACATCTTAAAAATAATGCATCTTATTTCCAACATATCTTTAATAGGAGAAAATTTATTAATAATAAAAGTACACAATCACAACTTGTTAAGACTCTAAACAGTAAATGACCATTTTAAATTTATAATTTTACAGCATAGATAATTAAATAAACATAATTTGTGAAACAATTTTACATACAATGATAATACTATTTTGGACTGCATTTCCCTATCTTTTAGAAATCTGTTCAGCCTTTAACACTATTTAAATAAGTAAGAATTAGTATGAAAAAAGCTGTATTATTGGAAATAATACCACATCTTATTTTCATATAAATCTTAATCAAGGTTTATAAATCATAATTAGGCCTCAATCTGCCTATTCTTTGAAAAATATTAACCTTATCAAATATTTCCCTTTTTTCACTATCTTTCATAATTCTCTGTACATAATTCTTGAATATTTCATGTGTCAGTATGTGCTTCAAGATATACATCTTCTAATCTCATCCAAATCACATTGTAATACTTGTCGCTGAACATTGTCCAATTTGAAATAATAACTCTAGCTGCAAAACATTAAAAATAAAATGAATGGAGACATTTTAAAAGTTTGTTAGAAAGTTACCAGAAATTGATATAAATTTTTACTAGGAAATAAATATACATTCAAACCACAATCTGTAAATAGGAATTTTCCAATAAAAAATGCTTATATCAGTATTCCTGATGTAGAGGACAAGAGACAATTTTCAGTACTCATCCATATGCCCTTTGGTCTCTGGTATAAAGTTATCTCATTGGGAACAATGCCACAAGTACTCATTTTATAATATTATTGTAAAATATTTTTTGGTAGTCAGTTGAGAATTCTTAGTAAGCCCTATATGTGGGAGAGTACTTATACATCCCTCTTCCTTACATTAAATGACTCTTTTTACTCAATTGCATAACATGATATTTTTTTACATTGTTTACTTAAAACACTATTTTTCTGAAATTTAATACATTATATTTGGTGGTAAAGCATATTTTGTAACAAGTAAAATAAAATAAGGTATACTAATTTCCTGATGGAAATTGACATAAATTTATATCACGGTAATGAAATCTAAATACACAATAATAAGTCTATTATATTTAAAAAAGAAATGTTTACCCTTTCAAATATTTCCTGTTTTTCACTGTATTTCCTTATTCTCTGTATTCTATGAGTCAGTATATGTGCTTCCAGATATATATCTTTTGATCTCATCCAAATCACATTGTAATACTTGCCGCTGAACACTGTCCAATTTGAAATAATAACTCTAGCTGCAAAACATTAAAAATAAAATGAATGGAGACATTTATATCAAAACTTTGTTAGAAAGTTTATACCAGAAATTGATATAAATTCTTACTAGGAAATAAATATACTTTCAAACCACAATCTGTAAATAAGAATTTTACGATAAAAAATGCTTATATCAGTATTCCTTATGTAGAGGACAAGAGACAATTTTCAGTACTCATCCATATGCCCTTTGGTCTCTGGTATAAAGTTATCTCATTGGGAACAATGCCACAAGTACTCATTTTATAATATTATTGTAAAATATTTTTTGGTAGTCAGTTGAGAATTCTTAGTAAGCCCTATATGTGGGAGAGTACTTATACATCCCTCTTCCTTACATTAAATGACTCTTTTTACTCAATTTGCACAACATGATATTTTTTTACATTGTTTACTTTAAACACTATTTTTCTGACATTTAATACATTATATTTGGTTGTAAAGCATATTTTGTAACAAGTAATATAAAATAAGGTATACTAATTTCCTGATGGAAATTGACATAAATTTATATCACGGTAATGAAATCTAAATACACCATAATAAGTCTATTATATTTAAAAAAGAAATGTTTACCCTTTCAAATATTTCCTGTTTTTCACTGTATTTCCTTATTCTCTTTATTCTATGAGTCAGTATATGTGCTTCCAGATATATATCTTTTGATCTCATCCAAATCACATTGTAATACTTGCCGCTGAACACAGTCCAATTTGAAATAATAACTCTAGCTGCAAAACATTAAAAATAAAATGAATGGAGACATATCAAAAGTTTGTTAGAAAGTTACCAGAAATTGATATAAATTCTTACTAGGAAATAAATATACTTTCAAACCACAATCTGTAAATAAGAATTTTACGATAAAAAATGCTTATATCAGTATTCCTTATGTAGAGGACAAGAGACAATTTTCAGTACTCATCCATATGCCCTTTGGTCTCTGGTATAAAGTTATCTCATTGGGAACAATGCCACAAGTACTCATTTTATAATATTATTGTAAAATATTTTTTGGTAGTCAGTTGAGAATTCTTAGTAAGCCCTATATGTGGGAGAGTACTTATACATCCCTCTTCCTTACATTAAATGACTCTTTTTACTCAATTTGCACAACATGATATTTTTTTACATTGTTTACTCTAAACACTATTTTTCTGACATTTAATACATTATATTTGGTTGTAAAACATATTTTCTAATAAGTAATATAAAATAAGGTATACTAATTTCCTGATGGAAATTGACATAAATTTATATCACAGTAATGAAATCTAAATACACCATAATAAGTCTATTATATTTAAAAAAGAAATGTTTACCCTTTCAAATATTTCCTGTTTTTCACTGTCTTTCCTTATTCTCTTTATTCTATGAGTCAGTATATGTGCTTCCAGATATATATCTTTTGATCTCATCCAAATCACATTGTAATACTTGCCGCTGAACACTGTCCAATTTGAAATTATAACTCTAGCTGCAAAACATTAAAAATAAAATGAATGGAGACATATCAAAACTTTGTTAGAAAGTTACCAGAAATTGATATAAATTCTTACTAGGAAATAAATATACTTTCAAACCACAATCTGTAAATAAGAATTTTACGATAAAAAATGCTTATATCAGTATTCCTGATGTAGAGGACAAGAGACAATTTTAAGTACTCATCCATATGCCCTTTGGTCTCTGGTATAAAGTTATCTCATTGGGAACAATGCCACAAGTACTCATTTTATAATATTATTGTAAAATATTTGTTGGTAGTCAGTTGAGAATTCTTAGTAAGCCCTATATCATGTATATGTGGGAGAGTACTTATACATCCCTCTTCCTTACATTAAATGACTCTTTTTACTCAATTTGCACAACATGATATTTTTTTACATTGTTTACTTTAAACACTATTTTTCTGAAATTTAATACATTATATTTGGTTGTAAAGCATATTTTGTAACAAGTAATATAAAATAAGGTATACTAATTTCCTGATGGAAATTGACATAAATTTATATCACGGTAATGAAATCTAAATACACCATAATAAGTCTATTATATTTAAAAAAGAAATGTTTACCCTTTCAAATATTTCCTGTTTTTCACTGTATTTCCTTATTCTCTGTATTCTATGAGTCAGTATATGTGCTTCCAGATATATATCTTTTGATCTCATCCAAATCACATTGTAATACTTGCCGCTGAACACTGTCCAATTTGAAATAATAACTCTAGCTGCAAAACATTAAAAATAAAATGAATGGAGACATATCAAAAGTTTGTTAGAAAGTTACCAGAAATTGATATAAATTCTTACTAGGAAATAGATATACTTTCAAACCACAATCTGTAAATAAGAATTTTACGATAAAAAATGCTTATATCAGTATTCCTGATGTAGAGGACAAGAGACAATTTTAAGTACTCATCCATATGCCCTTTGGTCTCTGGTATAAAGTTATCTCATTGGGAACAATGCCACAAGTACTCATTTTATAATATTATTGTAAAATATTTTTTGGTAGTCAGTTGAGAATTCTTAGTAAGCCCTATATGTGGGAGAGTACTTATACATCCCTCTTCCTTACATTAAATGACTCTTTTTACTCAATTGCATAACATGATATTTTTTTACATTGTTTACTTAAAACACTATTTTTCTGACATTTAATACATTATATTTGGTGGTAAAGCATATTTTGTAACAAGTAATATAAAATAAGGTATACTAATTTCCTGATGGAAATTGACATAAATTTATATCACGGTAATGAAATCTAAATACACCATAATAAGTCTATTATATTTAAAAAAGAAATGTTTACCCTTTCAAATATTTCCTGTTTTTCACTGTCTTTCCTTATTCTCTTTATTCTATGAGTCAGTATATGTGCTACCAGATATATATCTTTTGATCTCATCCAAATCACATTGTAATACTTGCCGCTGAACACAGTCCAATTTGAAATTATAACTCTAGCTGCAAAACATTAAAAATAAAATGGATGGAGACATATCAAAAGTTTGTTAGAAAGTTACCAGAAATTGATATAAATTCTTACTAGGAAATAAATATACTTTCAAACCACAATCTGTAAATAAGAATTTTACGATAAAAAATGCTTACCGTATTTATTCTAATAAACGCCCCGGGGGCGAAGACAATTTCCAAAAGGGGGGCGTCAATTAGAGAAACGAATTTCGTACCTTACTTCATTGACCTTTAACTGAATTTTGTTGAAACAGACTATAGTTACCTACACGTGTTTCTAATTGTCTCCATAATCTTTAAATAGCGTTTATCGGTAATTTGACTTCATCAAATATTTTGTTAAAATTTTCGAATGAACAAGCGTGCACATCAATGGAACATAATTTCAACAGCTCAATAAGGGGATATCATGTATACAAAAGTATCTGGAGTTATGCAATCGGTGACAAACTAAGATGTGAACAAGAGGAAGATAATCCAAACGATAAATTTGCCGTCAAACTCGTCTTTGTCATTGGAAATGAAGAAAAATGTGTAGGCCACGTGCCGATCGAACATAGTAAAATCTTCAACTTTTTCTTAAAAAGAGGAGGCAAAATCAACGCGACTGTGACTGGAAGCAAGTTTTTTAATATCGGACTTGAAATACCTTGCCTATACACATTTTCCGGGAACAATACTGATATTGAAAAACTAAAAAAATTACTGAAATAGAACAAGGATTTTAATAGTAAGACCAAAATAATGGAATCGAAATCGTCAACACATAAAAATAAATATACGTTTAGTTTTAAACTTAAAGTTATAAAATTTGCCGAAGAAAAAGGGAAACATGCTGCAGCAAAATTTTACAATGTTGACAGAAAACGTGTGCGCGAATGGTCCCAAAATAAATGTAAAATTGAAAGTGGATCAAAAAATCAGAAAAGACTACCAGGTGCTGGACGGCCTGTTAAGTACAAGGAAATTGATCAAAAATTGATGATATGGTTTAAGGAGAAACGAAGTGCGGGAATTCGCGTGACAGGAAAAGCAATGCGAATTGAAGCATTGAGACTTCACAAGGAGAATGGAAGCCAATCGTTTAAGGCATCTCTTGGGTGGTTTAATAAATTTAAAAAGCGTCATAGAATTACGTTCCGACGAGCAACGCATGTAGCCCAACACTCAAAATCAATTGTTGATGACCGCATTGACAAATTTCTAAACTTTGTAATCCGTATGAGACGGTTTCGAGGGTATGCTACAAGTGAAATCGGGAATATGGACGAAACTCCTGTATGGTTTGAAATGCCAGGGAAATCCACATTAGCAGAATGTGGAGAGAGAGAGATACGTATGGCATCAACCGGACACGAAAAAGAAAAATTGACAGTCACGCTAGCTGCATATGCTGATGGCACAAAGCTGCCTCCTTTAGTTCATTTACCCGGTGTTCGTCCACTTCCAAAAAATGAAATACCAAACGGTGTTGTTGTATACATGTGTGGTTCAGGAAAGAAATCTTGGGCCAATGAGGATAGTATCAACTTTTGGTTGAAAAGAGTGTGGGGATTAAACAATCAGAAACGGCGATTACTTGTATGGGATGCATTTAGAGCACATATCACTCCGAGAGTAAAGGAATCAGTACGAATGAAGTACAATTCGGACATGGCTGTAATTCCCGGAGGCTGCACTTCAAAATTACAACCAGCTGATGTTTCGTGGAATAGGCCATTTAAATCATACATATCGGAAATGTATGACGAATGGTTATTTAATGGACCTGTTGAGAGAACCAAAGGTGGCAACAGACGGGCCCCTTCAAAGTCCGTAATTCTTAGTTGGATTAAAAAAGCATGGGATTCTATCACTCCAGAAATTATACGAAAATCGTTTAAAAAGTGTGGGATCTCGAATGAGTTGGACGGAAGTGAAGATCATTTATTTCAAAATGACCACGATGATGATAATGATCCTTTCGAAGGGTTCGACGTGGAAGATGTCGAAATGGATGAGGAAATGTTGGCTAACGTTTCAGCGTACGACGAAGAAGCCATGGAAGTTAGCGAGAGTGAGGGTGAAATAGATTCTGACCTCAATGAGGCTACAGAATCAGACTATGATAGTCCTGGTCACTGAAAACAATAACATTTGATGTATAAATTTATTCAATATTAGTTTAGAAATGCATGCCTGTTTATAACGTTGAACTTTACTGATAGCGTACTGCGTAACTGACAGATCTATTTTTGGAACTTGTACACACTGTGTTATATTATCGGAGTGGATTAAAACATGGGCATTATTGATTTTTCGTTTCATGTTTCTGAGTGACCAGGTCGATGTCCTTTGCAATATTGTAATGAGTTAGTTTCAATTTTATTTTGTAACTACAAAATGGGGGCGTTTATTAGAAGTCAAAAGTTCTGAACACACGTTTTTCGGTAGGGGGGCGTTAATTAGAAGGGGGGCTTTAATTAGAATAAATACGGTATATCAGTATTCCTGATGTAGAGGACAAGAGACAATTTTAAGTACTCATCCATATGCCCTTTGGTCTCTGGTATAAAGTTATCTCATTGGGAACAATGCCACAAGTACTCATTTTATAATATTATTGTAAAATATTTTTTGGTAGTCAGTTGAGAATTCTTAGTAAGCCCTATATGCGGGAGAGTACTTATACATCCCTCTTCCTTACATTAAATGACTCTTTTTACTCAATTGCATAACATGATATTTTTTTACATTGTTTACTTAAAACACTATTTTTCTGACATTTAATACATTATATTTGGTGGTAAAGCATATTTTGTAACAAGTAATATAAAATAAGGTATACTAATTTCCTGATGGAAATTGACATAAATTTATATCACGGTAATGAAATCTAAATACACCATAATAAGTCTATTATATTTAAAAAAGAAATGTTTACCCTTTCAAATATTTCCTGTTTTTCACTGTCTTTCCTTATTCTCTTTATTCTATGGGTCAGCATGTGTGCTTCCAGAAATATATCTTTTGATCTCAGCCATACAAATCCCATTGTAATACTTTCCGCTGAACACTGTCAAATTTGAAATAATAACTTTAGCTGAAAACATTGAATATTTAATGAATGAAGACTTTGTTAGATTGGTATCAGAAATGAATGTAAATTCTTACAAGGGAAAAGACACTATATCATGTATATCAAGTAGCATTTTTGATAATTTTTAGGTAATGAATTATTTAAAGGTTCAAAATGTAACTCATTCCATTTTATTTGACTTACATGTTGCCTGATGCCAGTGTTGGAAACTATTTATAAAATTTTGTGTATATACATGTATGAAGTTTAGTCAACTGCTAATGTGAAATATCTTAAGACAATAAGTTACGAGTTGTTTCAATGAACATGTAAGTTCTGGGTAGAAAATAATGTTATAATATCATAGGTTTTTTTTTTTAGCATATTATATCACAGGGGCTTGTCTAGTGGGTCAGACGAGGTTTGACTGTCAATGTTGGTTGCTATCAAATAATTATGAGGTCTTGAAAGGCTATTATATTTTTTTACTCTGACTTTCAGTCAGGGGTACTACTTGTACAAGTAATCTTTATTTACTTGAAGAAGTAAATAAAATATACTTATATAAGTTAATTATAATGTTTGAATAATCTCCCCTTAATTTTCTCAAAAATTTACTTGTATAAGTAAATTTTTTTTACAATCCACAAAAATTCTCAAGTTTTGAGATGTAAAATCATGTCTTTAACAATTTTTCTCAGGTTAGCTCATAATTTTTGATAAGAGTTCAATGTTTCATCTCATTAATTCAACAAAGAAACTGATTGAGCAAAGATCTTAAGTATTTGCGTAAGGCCTTCAAAAATTGCTCCTTAGGGGCTTGTAAATGAGCAGTGTTCGGAAGATAACAGACAAATGAGATTTTCATTGTCCATGAAATTACACTTAAATGATTAGAAAAGACATCTGCAAAGGACAGACAATTGAAAATTGTGTTAGAGCAAAGAAGTTCTAAGAATTCAAGAAAAGAAGATAGGATGACTTTTTTACTTGTATAAGTAAAAAAATCTGAATGTCTAAGGGACATAATTAGGCCAAAAAATAATTTACCTATACAAGTAAATAAAATACACTTGTATAAGTATCCTACAAATTTACTTATATAAGTATATTAATATTTACTTCTTCAAGTAAATAAAAATTACTTGTACAAGTAGTACCCCTGACTGACTTTATAATTATTTGGACTATCATTTACCATGCACCAAAATGTCACAAATTGAACAAATTACCTAAATATCTGGTCCTTTCCTTCTAATTTTCACTTTTTTGAGCATTTTTTTACCAGTTCAGAACAAAAGGACAACAGAAAACCATGACAACAAATTATAGCTGATTGCTCTTTAATGAATGACATTATCATAAGGCCAAAAAAAAAAATTATATGTGTGTTTCCTATTACATCTTTAAAAAAATTAGGGTAGGTAGGTAGGAAATCTTTTTTATTTTACCATTTTTTTTACATTGAGTCTATGGGAGGGACATTCTGACTTTAACAGTGGTATTGGAATGATAAAAAAACACTTGGGGTAGGGAGGGTAGGGTAATAGGAAACACATATCTTTTTTTTCATTTGGCCTAATCATCAGATCAGGGGATCATATTATTATACAGAGACAAAGTGCAGTGGTACCAGAAGTTCAGAACTAATAGTCGGTATGACCTGACCGAATGTGCATTTTAATTTTACTCACTTTGGTCGGTATTTGATGTTTATCTTCCGAGAGTTACAAAACGTGCTTTTATGTGTGCCATGTGAGGTCTGTACAAAATGTCAACTATCTGGAAAACGGATGTCTTGTGAATTTGGTTATCACCGAAGTCAAAGCCGGATAGCTTGAGTTGCAATCCGAATTTTATCTTCTTTCATGTTGGTGGTTAATGAATAAAAATGAAATGAATGGTATTTCCTGCATCAAATCTTTTACACGTCAGTTCAGTTCACTTCATTTGTGCAGTCTAAATTTTCATGAACGCACTTTTATTTATCTATCTTCATATTTCCGCACTCAGTCACAACTTTGACTATTACGTGCCGTTGCATGCGTGGCTTATTTACAATTTAAAAGAAATAAATTTTCAGTAATTTTACGTTACATTGCATTGGTGCATAGAAAATGAAGTAAAAATATAACAGTGATTTAATAAATTTTTTTGTGGATTGTTATCCTATGTATATTTCATGGTAAAACTATGTACATGTTATGCAGTTTTTAGAATATTTGTGAAAGAGCAGATATAGAAATCTGCTCTTTGAAGCCTTCGACTGTTGTACAAAGGATTGCTGGTGTAGGAAGTAGGTTCCATTGTACTATTGTATGTGGATAAAATGAGAACTTGTAAGAATCTTTATTTGTTTGAATTTGTTTAAAGTGGTTGGTATGTTTATATCTTGTAAAGTATTTCAGCTAAAAATATAAAGTAAGCCTTTCCCTTTTAAGTTATCGTGTAGCATAATGTTAAAGCATCAAATTATGACATGATTTAACTTATCAGCTTGGAATGCCAAAATCAACGTCAAGCTCTGGCCGCCATTACGTGTTGACAACGTCGTCTAGTGAACCGTATCACTGAGCACCGAAATTCTTACTCAGGCGCTTCCGGTTGTCCTACTGTAGTACCATTCATTGACAATGTGGCTGCATAGTGATGCATTTACTAAAATGAGTGCAAATAATCGATGTTATAAGATAAAATCGTTAGTGGATTACGTATTTAATTATACAGACATCATGGAAAATCTACAGAAATTGATATTTCATAAGGAACAACCATAGAACTAAGGAAAACGCGCGTGAAATTCCCCGATGTAATGGGTAGCAACGTCCGGGGATATGGGTTAGCAACACCCAGGGGCTATGGGTTTTGTAACGACGTGCGTTAACCAATCAAAATCCTAGAAATATACTAAGCCGGGGATAATGTGTATTATATGTCTCTGATAATATTAACCATACATGTCATACATGTTAGAATCAAAAGTTCCATGCTAATATATCATATTATTAAACTATTCCTTATTATTTAAGAGGAAGACAGTTTATGTATATTATACAATTATAGCCTTTGTATGAGGTCGATACGAGTTTATATCGACCTAAGAGAAGCATATTGGTTGAGGACTAAGTCCGAGGTTGATATGCTTCTCTGGGTCGATATAACATCGTACTGACCTCAACCAAAGGCTATACAATTGTTATACTATTAATCAACAACTATTGCATGACCAATGTAAAATTGGGGATTTCTAGAATGTATTTTTAGTAACATGCTGTTTGCCCTGTGCAATATACTGTTTTTGACCTACGAAAAGCTGAACACAACAACAGTTTTGGCGTGCAAACTGAGTAAATACAAATGTACATGTGATCAAGTTTAAACGAATCACAAATCCTTAAAATATTCGATTAATAAGAGAGAGAGAATAACAGAGACATATAGTACAATAATTGTATTATATATATATGTCTCTGATAATAATTCTGAGTTATTGTTTACCAATAGAGAATTTTTTTCACTGACAGTATATGTTATACAACTACTGTCTTTTGAGGCGTTAAATATGTGGTTTTATTGACTTTTCTCAAAAACTGATATTAACTGAGGCCAACGACCGAACGGTGAATATCAGTTTTTCAAAAGTCAATTTGGCCTTTTCGACATCCAGAAAAGTCAATTAAACCACATATTTACCGAAACAAAAGACAGTAATTGTTTTATTCCTTATTCCGAGAGAGTACCGAGAGAAATGTATGTAATGACAATTATTTACCAAAACCATGGCCAATTGTACATCAAACGATTTTAACATAATTATACACGTAAAAGGACGCGACGTTTTGGCGGCGAATATACTTTTTTCCGCAGGTGAATATGCTTATTTATTCAAAATCCCATTCATATAGAAAAATCTACGAAAGTTCTATCAATATGGAATTATATACAATTACTCTCTTTTGATGAGATAAATATGCGGTTTTATTGACTTTTGAAAAATTGATATTCACTGAGGCCGACGGCCGAAGTGAATATCAGTTTATCAAAAGTCAATTAAACCACACATTTAACGAAACAAAAGACAGTTATTGTTTTATTCCATTTTCCCAGAGAAAACAATGTATTTGATGTCAAATATTTACCAAAACCAATTGTATATCAAACATTTTACCATAACAGTTAAAAGCGCGTGACGTACAGCGCAGTGAAACATCACTTTTCTCCAGGTGAATGTGCTTTTTTATTCAAAATCCAATTCATAAAGTCAGAGACATATAATACAAGAGATTCGCAACTCGGCGAAATCCCGTAAAAACACGCGGCCACTAGTTAAACCTCGCGAGATCTCCTTAGGTAATAAAGTCATGAATAAAAGTATTAAAAGTACTCGAAGTAAGGACGAATGTTTAAGCATAACATAAACTGTTTCAGTGTTAAATTTATCATAATTAATTAAATAATTTGAGTTCATATATAATTATTTATTTTAATGTAATTTTGATTTAAGATTTGTATTATAGAAAAAGAGACATAATTTGATATTGTATTTAAAAAAAAAATGATAGTAAATAATTAACACTTGATAAATTGTGTCAGAGTTCATTTTATTTGATAGTTTCATAATAGGTTTCCATTGAATACACACCTGTCTCGGAGACATAATTTCACAGTGTGACATGTATATTAGGTTTGAATTATTCGATGACCAGGTAAATCACGAACATGTTATAAATAATGAGTTTTAATTGACATCCTGTAAACAAGAAGTTGTTACACCACAGGTGTCCACACACGATTTCCAAAAATACAATTCACAAAATGTAAAATTAATTAATGTGGAAAAAAAGTTAATTTATTTGTTAATTAATTGTTAATCATGAAAAGCTTTGTTTTCTATTCTTGATATTTATAAATTATTAAAATTTTATTTATTTTTATAAACATCATTAATTGGGCTTGCATTGAGTTTTTTCTGTGGGATTGCCGGTAAATGTTTGATTTCTATGAGTTGTTTGACAGTTTCTTCATAGGCTTGCATTGAGTTGTTTTTTAATTGATTGTCGGTAAATTTATGGTTTCTTCATGTTCGAAGTGTGTATTGAGAATTAATATTTAAGAAAATTACATTTAATTTCTCATTTGAATAAAGCTTCATTCATGTGCACGCAATATGGAAAATTCCGATTTTATTTCGTGGGATGACAATCTTACTACTTAGATACTCTCCTAGTTGAATAAACTGATAACGAACTCTTTGTTTATAGTGAAAGTGACGAAGACATAAGCGAGAGACCCACCAACAAAAGCAATTGACAATACTGCATACATAGATGGATATGTGTGTCCTCGAAGCAACAAAAAATCTATAAAAAAACACAACATTGAAGTGGGAGCCGAGGTCATACATCAAAGCAACATGGAAGACACTATTTAAAAAGTTTTTTATAACCTTTTTTCCACGAGACAATCATTTGTAGTGGTTTTTGTCTTTAAATCATTTGTAGTGGTTTTTGTCTTTTTTATTCTGGGGTAAAGAGATGGCAGTTTAAAAGTAAGTGTGTATACATATACAAATCCTTGGTGTAAATACATTTTTTTATTATCAAATATATATATATTTATATATCTTTTGCAGTCACCATTGAAATGTCCTTAATACGATTTTAATTTAAAAATGAATAAGTTCATGATTGAATGAGAAGCGTAGTCTGAAACGACAACAGATGCATGAAGCTCATTCATAATATTACGACCAGCAGAAGGTTTCCTTTACTAGGAAAATTTTACTCCTTTTGTAAATTTACTGCATTCGTTCATCTTTGGCACGCCACCCTAAAAGGAAGAAAAAAACAATGACTTCAGAATAGGAGAAAATAAAAAACTTTGCCATAAACAGAATGAAAAATGAATAAATTGCCAAACAAAATGCAGGCTATAAATTTCTTAGTGCACAAAAATGAAGAACTGATTTAAGGAAATTTGTCCATGAACAATTTCAATATTTAGCCAGTTTAATAAAAAAAAAAAGAAATTGGGAGTAATATATATCCCCATAATATGACATATTTATTTGTAAATTTCTAGTTTTGACGAAACAGATTGAAATAATTAGCATAGCTGGCTTTGTGTATAAATAACAAAATAATAGTCACCTTTGTTGATATTTTTAGAAATAACTGTTGGATCAAATTTTACGAAACTGGTCTTATTTTAACGACATAACATCTGAGAGTAATATAGCCCCATACAATTGAATATTTATTCGCACATTTCCAAGTTTTACGAGATAAAATGATAGTTCCAGCACAGCTGGCTTCGGGTATCAATAAGAAAAAATCGCCACATTTGTTGATAATTTTGAAAAAAAAACACTTTAGGATCAAATTTTACGAAAATAGTCTTATTTTCACGAAACAACATTTAGGAGTATTATTGCCCCATAAAATTATATATTTATCAGCATATTTCCAAGTTTAAAGAAAAAAATTGGGAGATCAAATGGTTTCTACGGCAATAGGTGAAGTAAAATGGGCCGAGTTTTAACCTTGTTTGTATTTGATTAATCTCATCATTAGAACACATTTTATCAATAACAAATTATTAGAATTCGTTTTTTGTAATTTTTAAATATACTTGCATGCTTTAGCTGTGAAAAGTATCGGCATTATCCATTATAAAAATCGTTAGGCGTAGGACCTTTTTCACAACAATGGCGGATTTTACCCAAAAATCCATCGGTATAATCGGCTTTCCGGTGGCCAAGTCATTTCATTGGCTGTTGTATAGACTCTACTAGAGTTGCGAATCTCTTGTATTATATGTCTCTGATAAAGTTCATAGTTCAAAGTTCTTTATTTTCCAATTAAGGGCCCCTGATGGGACATAATGACAACAATACACAATACATTCTCATTCATAACACATAAACATATAAATGAAGATAAAATTAAAATTCACATGAAGTAGATGAGATTATCATAGAATATATATATAATCATATAAAATATCACAACATAAAACAATTGTTATTGTTATTATTTATAAGTTAGTTTTGTTCTTTCAAATTTTCATATATTAGATTTAACTGCCATGCCAGAGTGCAAATACAAATAATTTAATAATTTCATCATATAGTTTGCTAACACTGTTAACACTGTTTATTCAAAATACACCGTCAGACGCAGATTTCCTGCGTAACAGGAGCGACAAATACACATAAATTTACAAATAACATAGAAGCGAAATGAGTAGAATACATAAAATAAAACAATATAAATTTTTTTTTTTTTACAAAACTAAATGTATACTACATCTATTGACCAGATCGCAAAAAGTCCGTGCAATCTGTTAAGTTTAAATAACCACGTGATCACATGAACACAATAAAATGATAATGGATAGTAGCAAAAAGTGTAACATATATAAATATTCATATTGGACATGTTAGCAAGTGTGATTTTAGATACCGTCTTAACTTCCGAGTGACTAGTGCACTAAAGTAATTTGTTTTATCACTTTAATGCAAAAATCACCAAGGGATGATACCAAAAGGTTTAGGCATCTATTTGTCTTAATATAATGATTACTTTTAACAACACACTTTTTATAAAGCATTCAAGGAAGTGGTTACTGCATTCAGCAGTGGCAGCAATCCACAAAATTTATTGAATATTTTTAGATATAATGTTAAAAAATTTTAACTGACCGAAATAAAATCTTCATTGAGATCATAACATTAACATATAGCTGTAAACCGTATATAATTATACATACATATGCATATATATATACATATTCAACACTCTAGCATAGCAGTAGCAGGTGCAAGTGAAGTCCCAATGCTCCCTAATTAGGATGTTCATTTTTGGCTATAAGGCAACAAATTTTACATAAAATGTCATTATCTTCATTACTCATCATCAAAATAAATTTTCAGGATTTTGTAATTGGGTAAAATTAGGACATTGCATACTAATAGCATTAATAAGATCACAACGCTCAACTTTATACTTTGAATGTACAAGTCAGTAAAAAAATGGTTCTCATCTTCTACCTCGCCAGATGAGCAATGAGTACACAATCTATTTTGCCTGATAATACCTTGATATCTTCCTAACTCTATTTGAAGTCTATGAGCTGATATTCTGAATCTGGTGAAAATTCTCCTCTGCCCAAAATCTTTTATAATATTCAAATAATTTTCAAATCCAAAGTTTTGTTTAAAGTTGAAGTATGTACAAAGTTTGCTATCTTATAATGATGTTTTTTGCTTTTGCCAAAGATTAATATAATGAGTTTTCATATATTTTTTACATGTCTTCTTAAAACTATTTGTTTTCATTGACTTTAAGTCAGTTTGGTTGTCAAAAATTAGTTTTTTTCTGTATATTCACAGAGCCATACCAAGAAGGATGTTTATTTTCGTACAACTCTATATATATGGAAGTTAAATAGGCATCTTTTAAAATAGGAAATTGATTATCTAAATTTTCTAAGCGGTGCCAATATTTAAGCATTGCAGTGACAACATTAAAATGTGTGGATAATCTGCTAAGCTCTGACAAGAAGGCAAAATTTGAACTCTTTTTCCCACAACCCAAAACAAATTTACATAATTTAACATATTAACACTTAAAATCTTCGCATTTAAGTCTTTTATAAATTTCATCAAACGACAAATCAGGGTTTTTTTCAATCTTGTCGTAAAGGGATTAAAGTAACCCCAAATTTCACAACCGTATAATAATATTGGCATAATAGTTTGATCGAATACATGTAATGAGATTTTGGGTGAAGGACAATGAGAAATAAATTCCTTGCACAGTTTAAAATAAGCTTTCAGACCCTTCTGATAAAATTCATTTTGAGCGTAGGAGAAAGATCCAGATGAACAGAAAGTAATGCCAAGATATTTACATTTTGTTACACATTCAACAATTTTTCCATTGTATTTGAAATTATATTTGAGATGTCTGCCTGCCTTATTGAATATAAGTACTTTTGTTTAAGATAAATTTACAGTAAGACACACATAAAGAGAAAACGTACTAAAATAATACCAATATGGATTAATACGCTGTATCTTAAATATAACATTGATTTTGTTTTCTGATATTTCTCGTTTTGAGGCACATCTATTACACTTTAACACATTGGAATAAAAAATGTTGTTCATCTTCAATTTCCAGCCCTTTATTACAGACAGGACAATGCCTTTCTGCCCTTGGAATATTAAGATGTCTTCCCCTTTCAATCATTAATTATTAAAGAATGTGCACTTATGTGTATTTTGCATATTACTGCTCTATCATATGAATTTGGCTTATTATGGCTTAATTTTTTCTGAACAGGTCATCTAAATGATAAACGACTAGAAATAGCCCAAAACCCCCATTTTGACCAATTATGGTAAATTTTTAGTATTTATTCCAAAAAGTACATCATAGATTTTCCTAGATGTATAAAAAAAGCTCATCAAAGATACAGGCTTATAATTGTGTACGCCTACAGACGCTCGTTTCGTCTACACGAGACCCATCTGTTACGCTCGTATAAAAAAAATCTAAAATGCCAAATAAAGTACAAAGAAGAATAGCATTAAGAACCAAAAATACACAGTCACGTCCAGGATTTTTATTCACGACTTCAAATATAATTACATATGTTGGGTAAGCTACTTGCGGCCTCTTTGCACGAAAATTAGCCCTTATTAAACTCTTACCGAGCCGTTTAGCTGTGAGAGATGTATAAAGAATTACTTTGTTTTGTATAAATTGTTATGTGTTGAAAATCCGTTTCATTCGCCAAGTAATCACGTGCCTGTCCAAAGCCAGGTTCTATACCACGTCAGTTGCAGTAAGTTTTTTTCATTGTTGATATTTGGCATTGATGGCAGATTTTTGATAATCTGAGGTAAATTTATCATAACTTTTCGAGACAGAGCGATTTAGAGTTTGACAAAGTGAATAAACACCTTCAATGTCTATTTTTTAAAAACAACATCGTCTGTGGTCATATAGTGACCCCCCTTTTCGATAGTATCTGTTCTCAATACGATGGCGAAACAAAATCTGTGATAGTTAGCGACCTAAGTACAAAAAAAAAACATTTTTTCACATTTATTTGTAAGTGGGGAAAACACCAGATGATTTTTTTTTATGCAAGGGCAAAACCATAGCCAAGGCAGGGAAACATAAATACAATTCTTCAGATAAGTCAGGAACATAGATATACTGTTCCCAGGATAAGTCCAACACTGATAAAAATATATATGAACAGATGAGAGGAAATATTATGGTATTGCATTCATATAGAGACTAATATTTCGGCACATTTCGAAATGGTTCTAAATGGATTTGCCTTTTTCCTGTTTGTGCATTTTCGTCATTTCCAGACAATCTGAAATCTATTTACAGCTTGCTGGTTTGTTGTTTTCTTAAGCCTCTTTAAGCTGTAAACCGTCTTGGGGTTAGGCTAATAGAGATTGGCCATGTCCCCAAAACTCTGTGTTTCATGTTAAAATTACCGGCACTGCAGTCGTGCACTATCTTTTTCATTATAGGGAAATGTAAATTATTAACAACAATTCACGGAATGTAACAATTAAAAATGGGAATGGGACTTGTAAAATGTCTATGCACTTACCATATATGTAGCTATGTAGCTCCATAATAGGGCTGGAGTGGAGTGCTAAATCTGCCTTGGTCAAGTCAGCTTTAATTGCTTCACCTTAACTCATAGCAAACTATTGATATCATCTAAATCAGGGATTTCCATGTGAGATAGGCACTTATCCATTATTATTTTCTAGCACTGGGTCGATACTGCTGGTGGTGGACTGCTTGTCCCAGAGGGTATCATCGTCTCAGTAGTAAATGCTCCAGTACTGACATGATTTATAGCAAAATACCTTTCCTAAATTATCTGTTGATGAAGTTAAATATGATAAGAACATAAGGTTCCAACTCCTTCAGGGAAATTTGACAAACTTGATAAAGTGTTATTTCCATTAAGAAGCAAAGACTATATTCACTTGCATTTGATTATTAAATAGCAATTTCCTTTATATCTTATATTTGCAAAAGTTAAATCAAATTCCAAAAGGACTGGACTGCTTTTATCCAAGAACAACAAACAAAATAGGTGATAGCTCAATCTTAATTATGTATTTACTTGGAAGCTCCTCAAAAATGAAGTCAAGCATTTTATATCAAGGAAAAATATTTTACCACATGATGTAAAGTTAATATTTCTGAGTGTATCACTAATATAATCCTTCTTTATCTTATATTAGAAGACAAAAATTATTTGACCTGATTTATCATTAACTACAAACATAGCATATGCAGGTGAGAATTAAAGCTTTGAATTCTGCTGCTTGAATTCATACATCTCTACACAGCCCAAATTCTGAAACTGTTTCTATGAATTCTATGAAATTGTTATCTGTATTTTCCATTCATCTTACTGCTGAAATGTGAGTCTTAAATTTGGATATTCTTAAAATCAAATTTGAATGTATCCAGCATGTCCTGATTAGATTACGAATTATCCATATAAAAGATTAACCCCAGTATTACTAGATCAAGGAAAACAATTAACTATAAGTACAAAAAACAAATGAACTCTCAAGTGATAGTCTGTACATCTACCAGACATGCTGTGTGGAGACAGTAGAGTGCTTCAGGTTTATGCTTCTATAATATACTAGTTAATGGAGTGTGTGTCCGAGCGGAATATCTCTATGTTCATTACTTTAGGAATAATTATTTAAAACACAGTATTCACTATTCAGCCCCATTATTTAGGGGCCAGCTGAGGACCACCTCCGGGTGCGGGATTTTCTCGCTGTGTTGAAGACCCATTGGTGGCCTTTGGCTGTTATCTGCTCTTTGTTCTGATGGTGGGCAGCAACATTGCTTATTAATTCAGCCACAGGACCATGAACTAGTGGGCAAGATAATAACCAATAAATTGTTGACACAGAGATTTGTCTCGCCAGTCAGCATAAAATTCAGAAAAAAACAATCTGATGGGCAGCAACATTGCTTATCAATTCAGTCACTGGACCATGAACTAGTGGGCAGGGCCTTGAAATGAACAAACAAACTGAGATGTACAGACAGTATTGTAACTTTATAGAAAATATCATTGTCTAAACTAACTAACTTATCAAACTCACTTAAGCAAAAAACTTAACATTGAAAATGGTTAATTAATTGAAAGTCACTGGACTACAGGGGCAGGAAGTAGAAATAGTCGTCAAACTGATTATGTACTGTTATTAATGGAACTTTATAGAAATTTCTTTGATCAAGTTCCTATCAAACTGACTTAACAGGAAAACTTAACATTGAAAATTGCTAATTAATTCAAAGTCACTGGACCATGACCTATGGGACAGGGCCTAAAAATAGTCATCAAACTGATATGTGCTGATAGTAATGCAACTTTAAAGAAAATACCATTGATCTATCACAAAAAGTTCCTATCAAATTAACTTAAACAGAAAACTGAACATTGAAAATTGCTCATTAATTAATAGTCACTTCATGACCTAGGGAGCAGGGCCTCTAAATATGTGTCAAACTGATATGAACTGATAGTAATGTAACTGTATAGAAAAGTAGTTCCTATCAAACTAACTTAAACAGAAAACTTAACATTGAAAATTGCTAATTAATTCAAAGTCACTGGACCATGACCTAGAGGCAGGGCCTCGAAATAGTCATCAAACTGATATGAACTGATAGTAATGAAACTTCATATAAAATATCATTGATCTATCACAAGTAGTTCTTATCAAACTAACTTAAGCAGAAAACTTTACAATTGTTGACACCAACTATGACAACGTCGTCATAGCAGGAAAAGCAATACCTATGTCTCGACTTCTAAGACTTTTGTCGCAGACAAGGCAAAAACTGTGAAATTTCATGAAAAATAATCATTTCAGAGGAAATAACTCTAAAACAGGTTGTATATTTCGATTGAAAATTTTACAGCACATATCAACCTAATGATCATTTTAATCCCCTTGTCAGATTAGTTGTAACTGCTTTAGTTTTTGAGATATAAGCCAAAAACGGCATTTTACACTTATGGCCCAGCTGATCTAAAATATAATAGGAAATGCTAAATTGCACAGTAAAAAAATATTCTTTGAAAGTTTTCCCAAGAGAAAATAAATCTGGAATCCCACTGAAATCCCAGCTGGAATTTTGATGGGATTCCAAGTGGGATCCCACCTAATTCCACCGGGATAAAATTTCGGGAATCCCGCCAAAAGTCCGGGAATTCCGATGTAAATCCCGGTTGAAATATACTGGGATCCCACTGGGATATTGTGGGATTTTGATTGGAATATACTGGGATTCTGATTGGGATCCCGCTCTTTTAGCGGGAATCCCGTACATCGGGAATCCCGGACTTTTGGCGGGATTCCCGAAATTTTATCCCAGTGGAAATATACTGGGATCCCAGTATATTTCCACTGGGATTTACATCGGGAATCCCGGACTTTTGGCGGGATTCCCGAAATGCTACGATTTTGCATTTTCTGAGGGAATATACACATTTATTACTCATTATAAGGTAGATGAATATTGCCCTTGTATCAAATCTGTCACGTATATATAAACATTGCGGCATGAATTACATTGTATTGGCCATGTTTAATATCTTATTTCAATGGCTGTCAAGTTCCCATTCAAAAAAAATGTACTTGTATTTAATGTCCTGAGATCCTTAAACTTCCATCAAAATTATAGATACTAGTACTACTAGCAAACTTGTTTGCCATTTTTAATGGCTGCTTATATTGTTAAATTACCCATTAATTAAATATGGTACTCACCCCACCCCTCCTCCCCATGTTCACTAACACCTTCAAGCATTTCATTGTCTTAATTGTATTTAGATACGCAGTTTTCACCATGGCTTAATGATGCTCGCTGTTCAGTTTCAAATATTATAATATTAAAAATGTGTGTCAGATATAAAGGATACATGTGAAGTTCTCCTCTCCTCCTTTCTGTAATTAAATTTGCTGTCTCTGTACTTCCAACTAGTATTGCTGAGTAAAGGTAACTGGAATCTGCATGCAATCCGTTTACTTTCAAAATTGGCAGCTCCATTTAATCATTTAATCCCCTAAAAGTATCAAAAAAATCCACAAAGAATCAATTGTTCTAGACATTTTGAAGCAATAAATTCAATAGAAATATTATTGCATGTTTATACAGTATACATTGGAAGCCAGTTGGAATCAAATTAATTACCCTCCCTCTTTTTTTATCCCCTGAAGATAAAAAACTAGCGACTTATTATTTTCACCAAATAACCATTCACACAATTCAATTAAATTTTTACATATCTACCAGTTATGCCTGTTATGTGACAACAAGATTATTCAATGTTGTTAAAAATAAATATATTTTTCAGTTTATGCAGGAACATATATATATTAGATATATCTGCATGTTCCCAGGTTTATGCTTTCAGATTTTCTGATGTTGATTTGCTAAAAAAAAAACCATAAAAAAATCATAGTTCCTCAATAAATTATATTTTATAATCTCATTATATACACATGTTAAATTAAATTTTTAATGCACTTATCTGAAAACATCTTCACCATCACATGGAATCTTCTATTTTGCTACAGCGTAATCACATTTTGATGACGTTTTTATTGAGTACTCTAACGTCGAGGTGACAATCTCGCCCCATATTATATCGGCCAGAAGTTGATCCGTCCCCGTAACGGTATTATAAAAATAAATCAAGGGTGTCGTATAAAAGTATTTATTACTGGCCAGTTTTTAAAAATAGGAAAAAAAAACCTTTAATTTAATCGGCACAGGGTGCATGCGGATGAACTAGTGGCCGCATTATCTAGGACGGTATTTTCTAGGGTCGGACTGTTCAGTACAATTACTAAAAACCACGTGGTCATGACTTGTTTACATAAGTTGAGAACCAAGGTTTTACGATGTCGATCGTTGGCCTATCGTTGATCTGATAATTTTTCTATGTTATTTAAATGCCGGACAACAGGTAGAAAATCAGAAACGATCCAGCTTGTCTGGCAAAACAGCCGTTGGCGTTTCTCGGGCGCCCTTTCGTTTTTATCGCGAAAATCTCGGCATTTTTCTGACTTTGAAATACTGTCAAACTAAAATTTGTAATTCTTCCATCAACAGAAGTTCAGCTAGCTGTGTAAACTGTCAAATTAAGTGACCCATTAAGTGCAGGGCTTCACCTGACAGCTTTGGTGTCAAACACATTGTTAATTAACACAAATAACCTTTGCTTTATGTCATAAATAATTTGTGTATTTCAAAAATGTTTCAGTTACTTCCCCTTTTTTATCACCTTTTCACAATATATTCCTTAAATTTATTGGTTTTTTTTCTAAAAAAAAAAAAATAAAACAAATTGAATGCAAATGCATATCAGAATATTACTTTTAATTATTTTTAACCTGAAAACACTTCAAATATAAATATTTTGAAAATTATTTTTTTCATCTTTACTTCCATTAATTGATCTATCAAGTGCATTCAAATAATAATTCAAATTTTCATTGAAAGAGGACAACTTTTATTTTTAGAAGCAATTAGTGGGGGAGAGGCATTTAAAAAAGGGCATCCAAATTTTCAAAGCACCAGTTTTAAGTGGGGTCATTCAAAATATATTGATTTAAAAAGGAAAATTTACAAAATTTAGGTTTTTCACAGAAATCTATAACCAGGATATATTTTACATTTCCAGGATAATTTTTTTTAAATTCCACACAAAATTCTGGTTTATGTTTCCCTGTTTAAAGTAAGATGGGATCCCGGTTTCAGACAGTTATCCCAATGGGATCCCAGTTTCGTATATTTATCTTGCTTCAACTGGGATTGGATCCCAGCTTGAGACAGATATCCCAATGGGATCCCAGTTTCAGACATATATCCCGAATGGGATCCCAGTTTCAGATATTTATCCCGAATGGAATCCCGACTTCTGAGGCCCATCCCGGCTTATCCCGCTAATTTTACCGGGATTTGACTGGGATCCCGATAGATCCCGTTTTCATTTTCTCTTGGGTTGAATACTGTTGATTCATAAATAATTGCGTGCATTTATTATTGCGATTTTTGAAGAATTAACAAAAATGCTACTTTAATAACTGAGATTTCAAGAAAAGCTTAATACATACATATGTATCATATATCAGAATGAGAGTTCTTATTATTGCGATACTTAAGGAGGAGCATTATTCCCATTAATGAAAAGCTCGCATCAATTTCTGAATTTACAGTAAACGAATTTCAAGAGTAAGGGACACAGGATTCATATCCACTTTTGAACATATAGCAAAGTCCATATTTTAGCTATCGAAAAATCTTTTGTTACAAAAAATAAAATAATATGACATTATTTACTGAAAATTCTTTAAAGTTTCCTTGGCTTAAGAGGAAGATTGCTGATCATATAATTGAGAAAGGATGAAGGAACAGATGAACAAATGAATGAAGGGACCAAATAATCCCTATATAACACCCACTTGACTTGGGAGGGGTAAAAATAATGAGCAGTCATTAAACATTTTATAAGTAACAAAACAGTGGACATTAATTCTTGAGGAATTTATCAGTCAAAATATCACAAGACAAGCTTTTGTTACCCATATCTTTATCTTACCTTCATAAATTTTGCCAATTAGGTATTGTTGTTATCAAAATATTCAACACACAAATTAGTGCAACTGTAACAAAATTTGTTCAGCTTTTTTAACATAAGAGTGCAAACGCTGAAATGTCTCACCTGTTTTACTGATCATTGATTTTATGTTGAAAGTCTTAAAGATAAAAGTTTTACTACAAGTATCACATTAACATTTTCAAAGATCAATGACAATGAGGTCAAGGTCAGATAAAAACTTTCACACAGACATGTTCACCTTACAATTATTCCATACACCAAATATAGTTGACACAGTGCATATGGTAATTGAAAAACAGACCAAAACACAAAAAACTTAATGTTAACCAATGAACCATGGAAATGAGGTCAAGGTCAGATGATACTGGCTAGGGTCATAAAAAAGAATATGTTTGTTTGCCCTAACCCTACCTACCCATATAATAGCTGCCTACTCAAAATCTTTTATTGTCCTGATGTGAAAATTTTTTTTTCAATCAGATAGGCATGAAGACTAAAAATCATCTGACACTTCAATTACTCTTTACCGAAAAAAAAAAAAAAGAAAATGCCTACCTACCTTCCCACTGTCTCTACCTTTGGGTAGGGTTTGGGCAAACCAAAATATTTTTAAGTGTGGCCTAGACAGACATGTACACCATACAATCATTCCATACACCAATTGCAGTTTGACCTATTGTTATTAGTATTTGAAAAACAGACCAAAGCACCAAAACGTAACATTGACCAATGAACCATGAAAATGAGACTGTTACTGAGAAACGGACCTAATCACGTAATTTTAACCTTGATCACTGATCCATGAATTGAGGTCGAGGTCAGGTTTACCCTGTCTGACGGACATGTAGACGTTGCAAGGAACCCATATACCAAATATAGTTATCCTATTACTCATAATATGTGAGAAATTTACATGACAAAAAAACTGTCATTTTTTTCAAGCAGTCACTGAACCATGAAAATGAGGTCAAGGACAATGGGCATATGACAGACGGAAACTTCATAACATAAGGTATCTGCATATAAGGTATGAAGCCTCTAGGTCTCCTACCATCTGAAATATAAAGCTTTATACAAATAGTTTACGTTTACGTCGCCGCTGCTACTGCCGGATAGTAATACCTATGTCTCGCATACTGCACCTTTCATCGCAGGCGAGACAATAAAACTATACTCTTTTAACAGCTTTCATTGTAAAAGATTTGAAACTTATTTGTTTACAATTGTCACATTTATTAATTTTATACCATGTAAGAAAAGACCTACATTCACGATTACATTAACAACAGAGATTAAATATTAAAATATAAATTTTATTGCACTATTTCATCTCTAAATGCTAAACACACAACAGCTTTTTGATGTCCACTATATTCTTTCTTGACCTCTCCTGTATCTACACTCCATAATCTGGCCATGTTATCTGATGATGCTGAAAATAAACAGATAATACATTTAAAATAAAAACATAATTTTAATATAAAAAAAATCTTAATAGGTCATCATATAGCACAAGAATCCAAATCACAACTCTAATGATCGTTTGTACACATGAACACTCAAGGAATATGAAATTTTTTTTTGTTATTTTATGATGGTCAGTTGAACAATAATTTAATAACAGTTTGTTTCCAATTCCAAAAATAAACTTGAATGAAATTTTAGACCCAATAAGCCCTTACATATTCTTGTCCTTTAATTAATACATTTTTAGTGTCCTTTAATTATACATTTTTAGCATCATATTAATGCGTTTTGAATTACCTGTGATAATATACTGTGAATCTCCACTAAATGCACAGTCCCAGACCCATCTCTGTGCAGTTTCTTTTAATTCTGTCATTAATGTCAGATCTGCAGTCCGCCATATTTTGGCTGTTTGATCAGCAGATGTGGTGGCTAATAATCTAAGTAAAATAACAACTTTTCATTACAGAAAATATATATCATGTCCATATATACATGTACTTAACTTTTTAACTTTGGAATATTCAGAAAATTGATAAAAATGTCTATCATCTTTTACAAAAGAAAAATCAGCAGTATCTGTTTAAACTTATTTATACAAATCAATATTCAAAATAAAATGCTTCGCTGGGGCGCAGCTTGATACGACCGCAGAGGTCGAACCCTGAACAGTTGGGGCAAGTATGGACACAACATTCAAGCTTGATACAGCTCTGAATTTGGATTGTTATTAAATATTTGACACAGCATAGGTTTCTGACACAGAAAGAATGTGGTCTAAGAACTTGAATTTTTTTAATTTACCTATTATGGTCCAATGTCCAAAATCAAAAAACATGGTTAGATTCAGCATATCAAAGAACCCCATATATTCAATTTTTGTTAAAATCAAACAAAGTTTAATTTTGGACCCCAACTTGGACAAACTTGAAAACTGGGCCCATAATCAAAAATCTAAACATATGTTTAGATTCAGCATATCAAAGAACCCCAAGAAATCAATTTTTGCTAAAATCAAACTAAGTTTAATTTTGGACCCTTTGGACCTTAATGTAGACCAATTTAAAAAACAGGACTTAAAATTAAAAATCTAAATACACGGTTAGATTTGGAATATCAAAGAACCCCAATAATTCAATTTTTGATGAAATCAAACAAAGTTTAATTTTGGACCCTTTTGACCTCAATATGAACCAATTTGATAGCGGGGCCCACAAATAAAAAATCTAAATTCATGGTTAGATTCAGCATATCAAAGAACCCCATATATTCAATTTTTGTTGAAATCAAAAAAAGTTTAATTTTGGACCCCAACTTGGACCAACTTGAAAACTGGGCCCATAATCAAAAATCTTAACAAATGTTTAGATTCAGCATATCAAAGAACCCCAAGAATTCAATTTTTGTTAAAATCAAACTAAGTTTAATTTTGGACCCTTTGGACCTCAATGAAGACCAATTTAAAAAACGGGACCCAAATTAAACATCTAAAAACACCGTTAGATTTGGCATATCAAAGAACCCCAATAATTCAATTTTTGATGAAATCAAACAAAGTTTAATTTTGGACCCTTTTGACCTCAATATGAACCAATTTGATAGCGGGGCCTACAAATAAAAAATCTAAATACATGGTTAGATTCAGCATATCAAAGAACCCCATATATTCAATTTTTGTTGAAATCAAACAAAGTTTAAATACTAGACCCTATCTTGGACCAACTTGAAAACTGGGCCCATAATTAAAAATCTAAACACATGTTTAGATTCAGCATATCAAAGAACCCCAAGAATTCAATTTTTGTTAAAATCAAACTAAGTTTAATTTTGGACCCTTTGGACCTTAATGTAGACCAATTTAAAAAACAGGACCCAAAATTAAAAATCTAAATACACGGTTAGATTTGGAATATCAAAGAGCCCCAATAATTCAATTTTAGATGAAATCAAACAAAGTTTAATTTTGGACCCTTTTGACCTCAATATGAACCAATTTGATAACGGGGTCCACAAATAAAAAATCTAAATACATGGTTAGATTCAGCATATCAAAGAACCCCATATATTCAATTTTTGTTGAAATCAAACAAAGTTTAATTTTGGACCCCAATTTGGACCAACTTGAAAACTGGGCCAAAAATCAAAAATCTAAATACATGTTTAGATTCAGCATATCAAAGAACCTCATATATTCAATTTTTGCTAAAATCAAACAAAGTTTAATTTTGGACCCTTTGGACCTTAATGTAGACTATTTTGAAAACTGGACCCAAAATTAAAAATCTAAATACACTGTTAGATTCGGCATAACAAATAAATAAATGTGATCAAAGATTTTACAAATCTAATGCGCCATACTGTGCAATTAAAGATTACTTCTTGAAATTTTCAATATTTGAAATTTGAAAAAAAAATAATATTTGAAGAATAATTCTTTTTAATTTCTGAAATCTGAAATGAGAAAAAATTGACCCCCCACAATTTCTTTTTATCCCCCCCCCCCTTTTTTCCCCCAAAAAATTCTTTCCCTCAAGATATGGTCATAATCTCAATTCAAATTTCCAATGGAGTTGGCAACCATAATTACCCATTTAATTTTACAATAGTGCTAACTTAATCTATTTTATAATAGAATTAAAAATATAGTGTCAAATCTTTCATATGGATTTTTTTGTAAAATAAAATGATGCAACATTTGCAGATATTTTTACTGGTCTTCCTTTATAAATATGCATTTCTTTAAACAAAATTTAAAAGCAGTGTAAGGGAAGTAACCAAAATGTTGTATTTGGATTACCTCCCTTACACTGTTTTAAATTATCTTTATTGTTCATTAACCATTACTTTATACATAATTTAAAAGCAGTGTAAGGGAGATAATTTCAATGATGTATTTGACTTATCTCCCTTACACTGCTTTAAATTATGTTTTGTACTAAAGTATTTGTCCATTAACCAGGACAACCTTGTTTTTCCCCCTTTTTTGCCCCTAATTCCTAAACGGTTTGAGCCATAACCCCCCAAAGCAAATCCTAACCATCCCTTTGTGGTATGGAAACTTGTAGTATAATTTCAGAGAGATCCATACACTGTTCCACAGTTATTGTCTGGAAACTAGAAAATGCTTATTTTTGGCCCCTTTTTGGCCCCTAATTCCTTAACTGTTGGTACCATAACCCCCAAAATCAATCCCAACCTTCCTTTTGTGGTATTTAACCTTATGGTAAAATTTCAAAAAGATCCATTCACTTAAACTAAAGTTAGAGTGCGAAAACCAATGTGTATTCGGACGACGACGCAGGACGACGACGACGATGCCGGACGACGACGACGACGCCAACGTCATACCAATATACGACCACAAAAATTTTTTTGCGGTCGTATAATAAAGCTACTACAAAAAATACACATATCTATTTGCCTGTCCTAGGTCAGGACCATCATCAGTGCTTTGCCTTTTGTCATATCTTAAGTTTTTTGTTGTTTAAAACAAGAGTGCACACGCTGAAATGTCTCGCCTACTTTACTGACCATTAATTTTATGTTGAAAGTCTTAAAAATAAAGGTTTAACTAAAAGCATTACAGAAACTTAACACTTTTAAAGGTCTATGACAATGAGGATAAGGTCAGATAAATTGTGTCAGACAGACATATACACCTTACATTTTTTTTATACACCAAATATAGTTGACCTATTGCATATGCTAATTGAAAAACAGACCAAAACACAAAAACTTAACATTGACCAATGAACCATTAAAATGAGGTCAAGGTCAGATTATACTTGCCAGACAGACGTGGACCTTACAATTATTCCATACACCAAATATAGCTGACTTATTGCTAATAGTATTTGAAAAACAGACCAAAACACAAAAACTTAACATTGACCATTGAACCCTAAAAATGATATCAAGGTCAGATGATACCTGCCAGACAGACATGTACATTTTACAATCATTCCATACACCAAAAATAGTTGACCTATTGCTTATAGTTCTTGAAAAACACAAAAACATCAAAACTGAACATTGAGCAATGAACCATGAAAATAAGGTAAAGGTCAGATGATACCTGCCAGACTGACATGTACACCTTACAATCATTCCATACACCAAATATAATGACCTATTGTTTATAGTATTTGAAAAACAGACCAAATAAAAAAAACTTAACATTGACCAATAAACCATGAAAATGAGGTCAAGGTCAGATGAAACCTGCCAGACTGACATCTACCCATTACAATCATTACATACACCAAATATAGTCGACCTACTGCTTATAGTATTTGAGAAGCGGACCTAATCACGTAACTTTAACCTTGATCACTGATCCATGAAATGAGGTCGAGGTCAGGTGAACTCTGACTGACATCTAGATGTTGCAATGAACCCATATGCCAAATATAGTTATCTGATTATTCATAAAATGAAATTGAGGTCAAGGACAATGGACATCTGTCTGACGGAAACTTCGTAACATAAGGTATCTGCATACAAGATATGAAGCATCCAGGTCTTCTACCTTCTGAAATATAAAGCTTTATACAAATAGTTTACGCCGCCGCCTGATAGTAATACCTATGTCTCGCATACTGCGACGAAATAATGAGACTTTCATCGCAGGCGAGACAAAAAATAAATGATATAATATTTTTTTATGTAATTGTTAAACATGGATGCATCAAAATTGTTCAAAGTCTTGAACCTCATCAGTGGTTATCATTAGACACCTTTGTGGTTGTTTCTTTCTTGGACTTGGTGTTGATGACTATTCTTTGGTAATTTTGTGATATTTTATCACCTTATTTGTCTCAAATTGTGGCAATTAGAGCTTGATATATGCTAGAGACAAATGTCTAATGTTGAGAACTATGATGACCTATAGAAGAATTTATGGTTTTATTGACAGCAAAATAGACCAATGATGTTGGAGTGTCTTGATATAACCAATAACCTACGTAGAATCTGGACTAAATAAACACTTCAGAACATATCTACTGTGGGCTTCAAATTTTGATTTGGGATGTAATTTAGTGGGTTCTGTTCCTTTGCCTCCAGTCAGATTCCATATATAACAGTTACCCTGGAAAAAAAAGAAGTTCTAAAATTGTGATCAGCTAATAAAATACATTTTAGGTGATACAGTACACAGATCAGATACTGCTAAAATTGCATATAGGAGGCATGTATCACATTATATTTTAGTGAAGGAAATTTTTGGGACTTCCTTTCTTAAATGCAAATGTAAAGAAGTTATATTCCAAAGAAACAATTTTTGTTCAAATCAGAATATATTCAATTGAGGGGTTTTTAATTTAATAAGATGAAAATGTTTGAATGGAACACATTTTTTTTATGTGTGCAGTTTTACTATATAAATCCTAAATATTAAGCCAATAAGGCTTCTCAAAACAAGTTTCGGGTACTATGAACTTTACTTCTATAATGAAGGAGACTTAGTAGTTGCATGCATTTCCAAGCGAGGTTGCCATTTAGCTAAGGTTTGTCTGAATTAATAAATATTCATTGTGGATTATAAAATAGTTAAAAATATATTCTTACAGTCTAATCAAAATATTTATTCAATACATGTATTCCATTAGATTGTTTTTGTAAAATCATCATACATAGCCAGTTGGTAGATATCAGCCTGTAAATACTCATGACTTCTTTCACATGCATGCAGGCATATTAGCACATAAAGTGAAAACTTATCAATTGTATATTTTCTTTCTATCCTTAATACCTTGTTATTTACAGCAGCCATCATGGTTCCCATGGGATCTATACTGATAGACTGTATGGAGGCATCTTGTTCTGGTATCTGTAAACAGAACAGACTGTTTTCAAATCCAGAGTTTCTTTTTGTATTTTAAACAGCATATAAAAGCATATAATATATTGAAAAAACTGTTCAGTGTGCGGTTTTCGATTTGTTGTTGAAGACTTTTATTAGCAATATAATAAATGTACAATTGATGCAATTTAAAACAGCAATAACAATAACCGTTTTTAATTTATATTTTTGTCTAATGAACATCAATCCCATATCCTATTTTTCCCAAATCAAAAGGGTTTCATCTTAAAAATAGTTCATTGACAAAAATAGATGTGTTCAACAGAGATTATTAATTGTATAATTGATTACAAAATTTAAACAGTTATTTGACATTTTCTTAATAAAAAAAAGAAGCTGATTATGCTCATTTTTTTGTTTATAGATGTTTAGTATAAAGAGATTCAATCAAATATAAAATGGTTTATTTCCTAACAAATCTCAAAATGTGTCTTTAAGACAAAAATAGATGCTTAGAGCTCAATCCTATCATAATATCCTAATTAACCTACAAAAATAAATACTATCGACAAAAGGTAATTTATATAAACTATCCCATTTTAAAATAAATAAGTAGAACTTACCAACTGTTCATTATTATCTGTTTTTAGGTCCCATACATGTATAGATCCACTCTGGTCTCCAATAAATAATTCTCCCTGAAACATATAATTTAACTGTTTTCATTTTTCTTTTGTATTGTCCTTACTATAACAAATTTCAACAATAGCATAAATCTAAAGAAAAAACTTAACAAACAAACAAACCAATAAACAGTAACTTCTTAGGAAATTAAGATTAGCAACAAAATTTGTTTTATCCAGAGTTATTGCCAACATCATAATGCTGTACCTGTCCTGACAATCAGTGATCATCAGTACATTTCATGTGACTGCATCAGGAACAACCTACACATCAATATAAAAATAAAAGAACAGAGTTCCAATGTTCCCCACGTTGCACATATTTTATCTATCCAACATGTCCAAGGACAATAATTAAACTAGAGGCTCTCAAGAGCCTGTGTAGCTCACCTGACTCTACTTTGGTTTTAGAAATCATGTAAAGATAGATAAAAATCATAACAGATACCCAAATAATGATTGAGGCCAAATTTGGTTTAATATTGGTCCCGTTATTTAATAAAATATCCTGGTGGCCATCTTGAACAGTAAATCAGCAACAAAGTAGCAACACTTGGTCAGCACCTCATAAGGAACATTCATGTCATGTTTGGATTCATTCCATTCAGTGGTACTCTAAAAGAAGACATTTGTATGTATTTCCCTTAAGATCCGTTGCTAAACTAAGTCCCCCCCCCCCTGGCGGCCATCTTGGATGATGGATCGGCTGCAAAGTAACAACATTTGGACAGCACCTCATAAGGAACATTCATGCCATGTTTGGTTCCATTCCATTCAGTGGTTTTCTAAAAGAAGACATTTGTATGTATTTCCCTTAAGGTCCTATGTTAAACTTAGTCCCCCGCTGGCGGCCATCTTGGATGATGGATTGGCTGCAAAGAAACAACACTTGGTCAACACCTCATAAGGAACATTCATGCCATGATTGCTTCCATTCCATTCAGTGGTTCTCTAAAAGAAGACATTTGTATGTATTTCCCATAGGGTCCTATGTTAAACTAAGTCCCCCGCTGGCGGCCATCTTGGATGATGGATTGGCTGCAAAGAAACAACACTTGGTCAACACCTCATAAGGAACATTCATGCCATGATTGCTTCCATTCCATTCAGTGGTTCCCTAAAAGAAGACATTTGTATGTATTTCCCATAGGGTCCTATGTTAAACTAAGTCCCCCGCTGGCGGCCATCTTGGATGATGGATTGACATCAAAGTAACAACACTTGGTCAGCACTTCATATGGAACATTCATGCCATGTTTTGTTTAATTCCATTCAGTGGTTCTCTAAAAGAAGACATTTGTATGTATTTCCCGTAGGGTCCTATGCTAAACTAAGTCCCCCGCTGGCGGCCATCTTGGATGATGGACCAACTGCAAAATAACAGCATTTGGTGAATTTTGGACAGCACCTCATAAGGAACATTCATGTCATATTTGGTTTCATTCCATTCAGCGGTTCTCTAAAAGAAGACATTTGTATGTATTTCCCATAGGGTCCTATGTTAAACTAATTCACCCACTGGCGGCCATCTTGGATGATGGATCGGCTGCAAAGTAACAACACTTGGTCAGCACCTCATAAGGAACATTCATGTCATATTTGGTTTCATTCCATTCAGCGGTTCTCTAAAAGAAGACATTTGTATGTATTTCCCATAGGGTCCTATGCTAAACTAAGTCCCCTGCTGGCGGCCATCTTGGATGATGGACCGACTGCAAAGTAACAACACTTGGTCAGCACCTCATAAGGAACATTCATGCCATGTTTAGTTTCATTCCATTCAGTGGTTCTCTAAAATAAGACGTGTATGTATTTCCCATAGGGTCCTATGTTAAACTAAGTCCCCCGCTGGCAGCCATTTTGGATGATGGATCTGCTGCAAAGTAACAACACTTGGTCAGCACCTCATAAGGAACATTCATGCCATGATTTGTTCCATTCCATTCAGTGGTTCTCTAAAAGAAGACATGTGTATGTATTTCCCATAGGGTCCTATGTTAAACTAAGTCCCCTGCTGGCGGCCATCTTGGATGATGGATCTGCTGCAAAGTAACAACACTTGGTCAGCACCTCATAAGGAACATTCATGCCATGTTTGGTTTCATTCCATTCACTGGTTTTCTAAAAGAAGGCATTTGTATGTATTTCCCATAGGGTCTTATGTTAAACTAAGTCCCCCGCTGGCGGCCATCTTGGATGATGGATCGGCTACAAAGTAATAACACTTGGTCAGCACCTCATAAGGTACATTCATGCCATGTTTGGATTTATTCCATTCAGTGGTTCTCTAGAAGAAGTTCAAAATGTAAAAAGTTAACGACGACGACGACGGACGACGATGGACAACGACGGACGCCAAGTGATGAGAAAGCTCAATTGGCCCTTTTGGCCAAGTGAGCTAAAAAAAACACTTTTTTTTGTTTGTTCTTAAAAACTTTTGATAAATATCTTAGAGAAATGAAGGCTTCAGAGCAAATGCAATGCGATTTCCGTTATAATTAATATTTCCAAGGGACATAACTCATAACTTAAAAATATTTGATCAGCACTAATTTTTCAAAAGTGTCAAAGACATTGCTGATATAAACCTATGATAGAAGTTTCATAAAAATCTGGCAAGAAATGTACACAAGTGAACGCTAACTATGCAATTTTTAATACAATTAATGTTTTCAAGGGGCAAAACTCTTTTAAAAATAATTGATTGGCACTGATTTTCAAACTCCTCCAAGACATTGCTAATATAATCCTATGATATAAGTTTCGTAAAAATCTGGCAAGAATTGTACAAATGAGAGCGCTAACTGTGCAATTCGTTCAAGACATTGCTGATATAAACCTATGATATAAGTTTCATAAAAATCTGGCAAGAATTGTACACGTGAGAGCGCTTACAAGACCGGACAGACGTACGGACGCCCGGTATTTTTATGTCCCCGCAAGGCATTGCACAGGGAACAATAAGGAGATACTTGTATGCCAATGAAACAACGATCCACCAAACACCACATGATATAGATGTTATCAACTATCTAGGTCCTCCTTAATAGTTAATAATTGGCCAAAATATAAAGAATAGAGAATAATGGGGTGCTAAAATATAAAGAATAGAGAATAATGGGGTGCTAAAATATAAAGAATAGAGAATAATGTGAATAAAAATGAATAGAGAAGAGTTGCCTTAAAAAATTCAGAATACAGAACCATCACCAAACTCCCCACCCCCCCCCCCCCCCCCCCCCCCTTCCAGACCCTCACATAAATTACTTTTTTCTGCTTCGAGGCAAACTAAAACAACAATATAAAATGCTTTATTTTAGAATTTGAGATTTGATAGAATTGAGTGAAATTGTTCAAGAGTTAATGGTACTTTGTCCTTAATTAGCACAAACCTGGTTAGGATGTAGGCACACACAGTTAGCTGGAGCATTTACTTGGAATATTCTTTGGCACTGTAAATTTCTTGACCTACAAAAAATTAACAGATCTTGTATTGATTATCAGTGAGTGCAACACTTTTATGTATCTGATACCTATATATGTGTGGAACTGTATTGAGCTCCCTTCATATGAAACTGATAAAACACTCTAACCTTATAAAATATACATAAATTACATCAGTTATGCTATATTGTAACAGTCATATTGACATGCTATCTTAATATATCAATGAAGATGCAAATTTTTATATATGTGAACATATATGGCCACATCTTTCAGAATACATGTCAAAACATTTACTAAATTTTATCATCGGTACAAGGACATCATTCGTAAATATAAATCAACGTGCAGGTATTTCACATCCCATCTTTTATGGGAATATTCTATAGAAAGCACAAAAATGTCGTCATTCATCTCAAAAGCTAACCAAACCTTTAAACAGACACATTCAGAAGGGATATAGTTATGACACTGTTGTCAGGTCATTAAAGATGGCATTTTTTGGAATTAATATTGATTCATTCATAGGGTCTTCACATAGGTAATAAATACATTTATTCTAAAACCAGTTGTTGGCATGATGCGGGTTATGTTCTTCACGTATGTTTTTATGATGGTATGATACTAAACCGTTACCGGGAGGAATTGTGCTTGATTTTCATATGATGAAGACATAATCTTTTAATCAGTTTAATTGAGGTCTGGTACTGGCATGTCAGTAACTGCTAGTAGTCCTTTGTTAATTTATGTTGATCATTGTCATTTTGTTTAGTTTCTTCTGTTACCTATTCTAAGATCGGACTTTGAATTCTTTTCAACTGACTTTTACTGTGCGTATTGCTGTGTGTTTGTTTATTCTACATTGGCTACAGGTATAGGGGGGAGGGTTGAGATCTCACAAAACATGTTTAACCCTGCCGCATTTTTGAGCCTGTCCCAAATCAGGAACCTTTGGCCTTTGTTAGTCTTGTATGTTTTTTTTTAAATTTTGGTTCATTTATATGTTTCAGAGTTTAGTGGGACATCCATTTTTGCTGAACTAGTGTACATTTTTGCTTAGGGCCCAGCTGAAACCTGCCTCAGGTTGCAGGATTTTCTGGCTGTGTTGAAGACCCATTGGCGTTCATGGGCTGTTTTCTGCACTTTGGTTGTGTTGTTGTCACTTTGTCACATTTCACGTTTCCATTCTCAATTCTATAAATAGCACAATATTTTTAAAATACCTTAAATCCCAGATTCTCACAGCGTTGTCTTCTCCTCCTGTGTACATCCACTTGCCATCCTCATGGAAACCTAGTCCAGTAACATTCTTTGATATTCCATCATAATTAATCACAGGGTTTGGGTTATTTGAGTTCAAATCATACATTCGAATGTGCTGGTACCCTATAAATATATATCTATTTTCAAATTATCACTATTCTCTGTAATATAATACTGATCATTTTACTAAGAAGACATTTCATTTTATATAAGGACTAAGGAGTACAATTTTGTTCAGTTTTCCAAGACTTGTACAATAAAGATTTTAATTAATATCTAGAACAACAAATTCTGCCTATATGAAGGTGTAATACCATAAAAACACAGTACATCACATCTTGGCTCATACGAAAAATGGTTGAAAAAAAAAATTCCCGTGAATTTGACAGTTGTAGGAAACTAGACATTATTGATATGAGAGCCATCTCTGTGGGCCCGCTGTAAATAACGTGTGGTAAAAATTTTGTATGGATAAGCTGATATGAAGCACTTTTTTAAGTTATTACATAGTCTCGTTATGTGCTGAGAGTGATTTTATTCTATGTTTTTTAGTTAAAGTGTTATATTTGGCAATTTAATTAAACTGATAAATATCCTGAACTTACTTTCATAGTATAATAGTGATATGACTGCATGGTGTGAATTCATTGTTGACCACTAGGTGACTTATGGATATATGGGTTGATGTATAAACTTTGAAATCATAACGGTTCTCAAGGTATAGAGCGGACATGATCTGTACCATAGGACATGGGGTTGTCAACTGAAATCAAAGTTTTTGACCTTGACCTTTGACCTAGGATGTTGTACATAAATTATGACTCACCCTCTGGTGTTGGTTAACATACATGTCAAGTATAAACTTTGAAATCATAACAGTTCTCAAGATATAGAGCGGACACGATCTTTACCATAGGACATGGGGTTGTCAACTGAAACTAAAGTTTTTGACCTTGAACTTTGACCTAGGAAGTTGTACAAACATTATGACACACCCTCTGGTGTTGGTTCATATACATGTCAAGTATAAAGAATGAAATTATAACGGTTCTCTAGATATAGAGCGGACACAATTTGTTATGGACGGACGGACAGACCTGAAACCAAAGTTTTTGACCTTGAACTTTGACCTGGGAAGTTGTACAAATATTATGACACACCCTCTGGTGTTGGTTAATATACATGTCAAGTATAAAGTATGAAAATATAAAGGTTCTCTAGATATAGAGCGGACACAATTTGTTACGGACTGATGGACAGACTGATCACTATAGGGCGACCCGCCACTAGCCGGGGCCCTAATAAACCCTGCATTTCATTGCAGAAAAAAAATTCAGTCATAAACATTATTATGCACATTTATTTTGAAAAATACCAATTTAACAAAGACTAATAGGGAAAATACAATGGTGGTATTACTCCTGAATAAGTGAAACATTTGTCACATATTGTGTAAATGCCACACTCTTTCACATTAAATGGCTCCTCAAAAAGTTTTGAGGTGACCTGCTACAGATTTAATTTTTAATCATATCCAATATGCCCTTGTTTTTTAGTGGAAGTCAAAATTATTCCTGCATTATTCCCAGACTGCCCATAAATTAGCTTATTATGATTTTTTTATAGTCAGGTTTTGCATATAAATATAAAAAATAAAATAACAGAGTTCCAATGTCCCCCACATTGCACATATTTTATCTGCTCTGTCTAAAATTTGTCCAAGGGCAAAAAACAAAAAAGAAATTTTTTTTTGTTCTTTAAAACTTTTTAGAATTATCTTACTAGAGAGTTGAAGACTTGAGAGCAATTTCCAGTATATTTAATATTTCAAAGGGAAACTCATTAAAAATATTTGATTGGCACTTATTTAATTGTCCAAGACATTGCTGTTTTATATCTTTGATATGAATTTGATAAAAATCTGGCAAAAATTGTACATGTGAGAGCACTTACAATGCAAATTTCCATATAATTTATATTTCTATGGGGCATAACTCTTTTAAAAATAGTTGATCGGCACTGATTTTCAAACTCGTCCGAGACATTGCTGATAAAAACCTACAATATAAATTTCATAAAAATCTGGCAAGAATTGTACACATGAGAGGGCTAACTATGCAATTTTCCATATAACTAATGTTTCCAAGGGACATAACTCTTTTAAAAATAGTTGATCAGCACTGATTTTTGAACTCATCAGAGAGATTGCTGATATAAACCTACGATATAAGTTTTATAAGAATCTGGCAAGAATTGTTCGTTTGAGAGCGCTAACAAGATCGGATGGACAGACCCTTGTTATATCTATGTTCCCCGCAATTCCTTGCGTGGAGGACAAAAATGTAATAGTAAAAGCTGACATTTGGACCATAATTCTACATTCAAGATTCATTTGTGCTAAGAATTTATTTATCAAAAATTTGTATATCTATTTTCAAATATATTTTCTATGATATAATATTGTTTAATCACTTGGATTATTTTGTACGGGTATAAGACCCTTGACCCTAACTAGGTTTGATGGAGGGGAAACAAGTTGAAATAATAATTCCTCTATTTACATGTTTGAACAAGCATTCTGAGAGTATTGCATGGCAATATATAGTCCCCTACTGGTTAAAAATTCATTGTACTGGAAAAAAATAGTAACTTGATCTATAACTTGTCATGGTGTAAACTATATAACAAATATCAAGTCAATATATTCAAGCATGACGAAAAAAAGTGTGGAAAACTGATTATTTATGTGAATTTTCTAAGTCCAAGGACCATAACTTTGCTCAAAAATCATCAAACCGGAACAAAATTTGAACTTGATCTGTAACTTGTCAAGATGAAACTATATCCCAATTATCAAATCAATATCTTCAAGCAAGACGAAAAAAAGTGAGGAAAACTGATTATTTGAGAGAATTTTCTTAGTCCAAGGACCATAACTCTGCACAAACTCATCAGACCGGAACACAATTCGAAATTGATCTGTAACTTGTCATGATAAAACTATACACCAAATATCAAATCAATATCTTGAAGCACAAAGAAAAAAGTGTGGAAAACTGATTTGCCGGACTGTCGGATGGACGGACAGACAGACAGACGGACAGAGTGCAAACCTAAAGTCCCCTTCCACTTAGTCGGTAGGGGACTAAAAACTGGAAGAAGGAATTTATTGTTAGAAAGAACACAGACAAATACTTGATACCTTAATTTCATCATTCTCATACATTTCAAAGCATAATTTGAACTGTAAGAAAGAAAACTTTCTAATCAAACATGGATTCAGAAATTTTTTTAATTGAGTGCTAAGGGTATTCCACCTGAAAAAGATGGTTCCAGCTTAATTTTTGTGAATTTTTACATGATTTGATAAAAAAAAAAAGAGAAATAGAATGTTCATACCACTGGTACCCCCTGCTCTGGATACATGGGATACACAAATATAAATCTGTTGTGTTACTTGAAAATTTTTACATGTACTACTGGTTTTTAAATCTTGTAAATATGTTTTGTATGTACTATTCCATATATTTTACAAACTCACCAGCTGCAGCAATCAATTGCTTGTCTGGAGTTATTTCCAATGCATTTACTTGCTAGAAAACAAATTAAGGAAAAACACAGACAGATCAGAATTATGCTGAAATATACATGATATATGACAATGTTTATTTACATGTACAGATTATATAGTGTTTTGAAAACAAGAGGAATTTTTTATGCTATAATCTCATAGAAAATAAAACAAATTTTGTTCAATTGTGACTGCACTTTCTTTACCATTGTATGGTGAAACTTTCCAATTTATTTCCTGTCAAGAAAAATATAAAAAAATTTAATTGACATGGTATTGGCAGATTTTTCAGGAATTCTGCTGAAATGATGTCATTGAATAATTGACTCGTACTGTAAAGTAATAACATCAGCATTGTAACATAGGAAAATGCAGGAATTCGAAAGTCATCTATATCTTGCCCCACTCCCCTTTGTTAACAGAGGGAAGGTTGAGGTGAAACTACTCTAACATAAATCACAAATGGGTTGAGACAGAGAGGTGATTGACTACTTCTTGTATATTTGTTAGACTCAGATCGACAACTGTCTCTAATGGACATCCTTTCCTAAAATCTATGTCCAATTTTGACAACATAATATAGTAAGATTTCAAATCAACGACCAATTCTATGCCACTCTAATCGAAGTCTGTTTTTTGTTCTTAAATTAACTTCTACCGCTGGACTGAATCCTCATGACAACGAATCAAATCATTTGTAACAAACAAAATTAGATGTTATTTAATGAAATTTATAAAAATTTATAGCTTACATAATTTTATCATCGAACATGTTAATGTAAACAATTCATGCTATCAATTTGAAATGATGTTCACTGTAGAGACATTAATTGTCGAAGTAAGCATTTTCTGCAGTAAAAATTACACTGTTAATATTATAACTATCACACTAATTTACATACAGTCAGGGGTACTACTTGTACAAGTAATTTTTATTTACTTGAAGAAGTAAATATCAATATACTTATATAAGTAAATTTTTAGGATACTTATACAAGTGTATTTTATTTACTTGTATAGGTAAATTATTTTTGGCCTAATTATGTCCCTTAGACATTCAGATTTTTTTAATAAATACAAGTAAAAAAGTTTTTTTTAATAAATACAAGTAAAAAAGTTATCCTATCTTCTTTTCTTGAATTCTTAGCACTTCTTTGCTCTAACAGAATTTTGAATTGTCTGTCCTTTGCAGATGTCTTTACTAATCATTTAAGTGTAATTTCATGGACAATGAAAATCTCATTTGTCTGTTATCTTCAGAACACTGCTCATTTACAAGGCCCCAAGGAGCAATTTTTGAAGGCCTTGCACAAATACTTAAGATCTTTGCGCAATCAGTTTCTTTGTTGAATTAATGAGATGAAACATTGAACTCTTATCAAAAATTATGAGCTAACCTGAGACAAATTGTTAAAGGCATGATTTTACATCTCAAAAATTAAGAATTTTTGTGGGATTTAAAAAAAATTTTACTTATACAAGTAAATTTTTGAGAAAATTAAGGGGAGATTATTCAAAAAATATAATTAACTTATATAAGTATATTTTATTTACTTCTTCAAGTAAATAAAGATAACTTGTACAAGTAGTACCCCTGTCTGACATATTGTTTCTATTTTCTGGGGATTCAGTTATGTTTTGTTAACACAACTATTTCCTTGTCCCAATTTCGGAACCTTGTCATTACATGTATTTCTTGTATGTCATTTCTGAATGTTTTTAGTTATTTTGAGAATTGACTATTTTGAGAATTGACTATTAATGGCAGATCTTTGATTGTTTCTGGTAAAGAGGGAGGGCCTAATTTTTGTGTATATGTTTCACTCACAGGGTAAACATAGGACTTTTTTTGAAAACTACTTGATTTTTAATATAGCAGAGTTCAAATTATATACTTAAAAGTTTCTGAACAATCTTTTTTTTCATTCCTAAAACTTACAAGTTATTTTGCACTAATCATTGTTGTTGAAGGCCTTTTTTAAAGGAATGATGCAGACTGCATTGTTTTAGCTACATCAACTTATTTGTATACAAAATACAGGTATAAGACAAAGTTTTATTTCGGATAGAAATTTGGTCATTCTTTTTTATTTTTGAAAAAGAATCTAAAAACTTGTAAAAATCTATCTATTAAAATTGTGGTTCCAACTTATCTGTAGAAATTTAGTCATGTTAGTTGTGGTTAAATGTTCTTAAATATGCATTTGTATAAAAATGAAGCAATGATACTGTTAATTGTCTTACAGATTGAAAGACTTTAAGAATGCCTCTGGTTAGAAATAAATTAGGGCAAATTCTTTATTCGCTATACTTTCGAATACATGTACATGATGTAAGAGCTCGACATATTGAATAGATGTATTTCTATTGTTGGCCACTGTACCTCTTGACATGCTAGTAGTCTTTGGGTTATCTTTGTCTTATCTTTATGTTTTTGTTGTCTCATAAACATGTACCCACATCTTACTCATATGGGTATAAAAGGAATGAAACAACATAGATCGAAGGCAACATTAAACAAAAACAAAACGATCACTACAGTGAAATAAAGAAAGATCAAACTGGAAAAAATTTATTAAAGATTAGAGGCAACTCCAATCCATGGGACATCATTTTGGTTACTTATACATGAAGTCAATTAGAGGGTAAAAATATCGGCAATTGATTTGAGAATTTGACGTAAAATCAAACATTGATTTGAAGAGCAGATGTCGATTAGAGACTTGATGTTGTCTGAGTTTAACATATTTTTTTCAAAACAGTTGTTAATTCAGAATTGGTCCTATGTTATTAATGAATGGTTTTTGTTGATGGATACAGAATCTGGATGCTGCACAGTTCTCAGACAAATTCCACTGTAAGCCTGCCAAAATCTGACCGTATGATCATATCCTGCAGTAGCTAGTATAATAGGATCGTTATTTGTGTTTGATCCGTTCATTTTAAACCACAAATAAAAGATGACAACATCTATTATTCAAGAAGTCATCTTTAAAAATGTTATCTCAAGCTGCATTGCAAAATTTTTTACCGGAAGTAAATAAATATTGCCAAACGGACTTGTTAGAAATATTTTGATTAGCGGTTGGGATTGTCTCGACGACTATGATTGGTGTTCTAGTTTTCTAAAAAACATGGCTTCCAACTTTAGTGGAGCACTTCAGCTCACAGATTTGAACGATTTTATCACACCATCACAGGTTAAACATAATAGTTTTGTAGTCTAAACAATTCATTTGTCACTTTGTATGCATGTTGTTTTTTTCCAACAGACCTAAAAGACTTGCTCTCGCTATGGATTTTTTTTCTATTTTAAATCTCTACTAAGCTGCTAAAGGTTAAAATCTAGTACGAAAGATCCATATGAGAAACTTCTGCCTATACTTTAACTTTTAAAGTACATCCCTGAGGTTAAGTAAAGTCATGAATGATTTTTTTTGTGTTTGAAGTAATGGTGTGGCCAAAGTTGTATTTAAGGGACCATGATATTGCACTTATTTAGGGGGAGGGGCAGGATTTTTTTCTGCAGACAAAATATTTGAGACTCAATGAGAGTCTCGGTTTTATTTTTTGCGCTGAAATTTTCAAGAAATTATATTTTCACTTTTGTACACCTTTATTTTCTGCATTTTGTTCTGTTTTTAGCAATGTTATTTTATTTGAGTTCTTCCTGGTCAGATTATTTATTTTCAAAATCCTCCTGTCTTTCTCTGTCTCATGAAATGCACATGTACTGTACACAGCACTTGGGGAATGGACCTCCATCTTTTTAAATATTTTTTTGTTTTAATTTTTTTTTTCAGTAAATATTCTTTCTTTTTTTCACATAATGTGTTCTTGATCTTTTCCAAAAGATATTACAATAACAGTAGTTTATAAATTTTGACACTCTATTATTATTTTCCACAAGACAGGAAAGATAAAAAAATTCAAATATTGTAATCTGTTCCCCACTGGCACATTTTATGAACCTGATTTCCATTAAAATCATACAAAGTAGGGACCGGCATCAACAAAAAACAAGACTTATCTTTTTGTTTCTGTTGGTGGTTTGTATGTACAATCACTCAGCTATCCAGAAATAACAAGTTTTCAATTCTTTGTAGCTTTAATGTTGTCAAGTCCATTACTGATGATGGATAAAATTGCTGTCTTTCGCATGAGTTGTATAACTCCAAATGCAACAAATGCATCATGAAATCTGATAAGTTTGAAAGTTGATTAAAGCTGCCAAAATAAAAAAAGAATACAGGAAACCACCTAGGAAATTTTTTAAAGTGTATATGCATGCACCAGATTCTAAATTAATACTCACACATATCAATTTAGAAACTAACTGGAATAGTGGAAGTCATAATCAAACATATATACAGAACATGTGAACATGTGAAAGACAATTGTAACATGATTCTGTTGTATGTGATGTGCAGAAAAAAATCCATTGCATAAAGACAACACAGTTGAGGGTTTTATCCTAAAAATAATAATTTATATAAAGATAAGGAGATGTGGTATGATTGCCAATGAGACAACTATCCACCAAAGTTCAAATGAAGTGGATGTAAGCAATTATAGGTAACCGTACGGCCTTCAACTATTAGAAAAAAACCATACAGTATAGTCGGCTATATAAGGCTTCGACATGAAAAATATGAAACAATTCAATTGAGAAAACTAGCGGCCTAATCTATTACAAAACAATTACATTCCTTATTTATTCCAGGAATGTATCAAACCAGTTAAAATTGACAGAAAACCTGGAAAAGTTGGCAAAATAAGAATTGAAGATGATGGTTCTTATCTATCTATTAATGATGAAGGACAGGAAACCAGACTAGAGAAGGCAAAGATTACATTGAATGACTGTTTGGCTTGTAGTGGGTGCATTACATCAGCAGAGAGTGTACTCATAACTCAGCAAAGTCAAGAGGAACTTTATAAAGTACTGAAAGAAAATTTGAGGTTGCAAGAGGTACATGTACACACATACATTTATTATTTTGCCTGCAGCTAAAGAGAAGTTAATACAGCCTAATCTGGATACGTTGACTGCATTAGTATTAGTACAGTCAGGGGACTTACTTAAATGAATGATTTCTAAATCACTGATTCATGTAACATTTTGTTCACAAATGTTGGAAGTAAGAGTTGTCTTTCTTTAATAATCACCTATTTAAGTAGTACAAATAAATCACTAGACTAAGTGATTTAATTTTATTGTAGCTTTAGATATACAATACTAATGATCCAGGGGCTAATTATGTTGCTAAAATTATCAGAACTAACATCTGTGTCGATAGGATGACCAGTCCTGTCAGGTGATGACCTTGTACTCAATCTGGGATAATGACATAAAAATCATTTGTTCAAGTATCATACCTCTATTTTCTTCCAAAAAATCACTTCTTTAAGTATTATTATTTTAATAACTCCCACTAATTTTCAACACCCCCGAACAGTGAAATTTTGATCGCGAACAGTAAAATTTTATTACATAATCTGTAAGATGAAACCTTGAATTTTACAGGAAAAATACTCCCACTGCTGGGAAAAATCTGTTAAGAAAGTATCAGTTCATTATGTAAAGCCTTCATTATATCATTTTTTTCAACAAAAATAGAATTTACAGCTAACTGATTGCATCAAAGGCATAAACCTTTCTACTTAAAAATAGCAAAAGGTTCATTTTTTTTTTTAATTTTACTAATAATAAGGTATAATCTAAACCTATGTGTTTAATAAAATTTTGGTAAAACTACAAAATCACAATTTGTGACAAAATTTTGAATTTGCTACTTAAATAAGTGATTTTGTTTGAAACATTTGTAATGTTGTGAAAATACATTTGTAGTAGAAGTGTTATAACAGGCTAAACATTATTTTCAATTCAAATGGAAATATTTCAAGAAAGATTTGATACATACAGCAGAAAGTATTATGAAGAAATATTTCCTTGATGTCTGCCATTTTGATGTTTACATCATGTGCATAAGAGGCTCCATTTTTAAGAATGAGAAAAAAAAACTGGTGTGAAATTGATTATATTGTCAGAGGTAGCCAAGCTGGTTCTTTGTCATCTCTTAGGATTTTAAAATGGGACTTAATTTTGAATTAAAGGCATATAATAAAATCACAGATGTGTAAATGACTTGCAGAAAGCATAAAAAATATTGGTTTAATCATATAACATCAACTTTTCTCATATAATTTGCCTGAAAATGAGAATGTGAAGCCTATCAACTATTTTTTTTCTAACTAAAACACTTGCATATATGTTGTTCATATGTAAACCTGTAAAGGCACCACAAATCATTATGTCTTTGTTCATTTTATATATCACTCTTGAAAGAAAAATAAATATAGTAAATCATAAAAATGATTATACCTTAAAATTGCAGATACATGTATGTGATTATTTTTTTTTTATAGAAATTGTTTCTAAAACAGAATCATAATACATTTTATCTGTTTTAATGAGACAAACAAATCCAACAATTAAAATTTAACATGTATACTGAAAGAAATTTTGTAGAAGAAGGTACATTGTGATCTAGCTATGGGACTGATTTTCTGATGTGCATGATTTGTGCAGACATTTATCTGTATCCAAAAACATCACAAGGATCATAGGAGCTACTGTTCTGCTTCTATACCATGATTGTGTAATATTTGTATAAAGTCTTTATTTCAGACAGGACAAGCTGAGCAACAGAAGTTAGTAGTTGTGTCAATAGCTCCCCAGTGTAGAGCCTCACTAGCTGCCAAGTATAAACTATCTGTACAAGAAACTGCTGGCAAACTGACAGGATTCTTCAAGAAACTAGGTATTTATCTATATAATATGTTCACTTGAAAATAAATTTGAAACAGGCAAACAAAGGACAGCTTCAAACCAGTATTTTGGGAATATAATGATATGGTAAAAGCTCCAATTGATTATGAAAAAAAAATGTTGGATTAGGTTCCTTCAAACATGATGCAAGTGTTAGAGTTCTCATTAAGGCCTTTGCCAAAAAAAATATGCTATAATATTATCTGATTATATCAGATCTTTAGAAATTCTATGAATGAGTTTATATGAACAAATTATGTTTTGGCGTACTTTTGTTGTAATTTGAAATAAAAACCTGGATTTTATTCAAACAACTCTATTTCCAACAGGTGGGTTTTGCAACTGCACAAAGAGTTGAACAAGCTTTAGGTGATGCTTTGATAGGGCAGACTCCTACAAAAGCTTAGTACAATCTGAAAAAACACAATAGGACATGCATTCAGAGTGGTCTCTGTATTCCTGTATAGGCTGAATAGTTGGTAATAGTAACATACATTGTAGGAGAAAGAATAAATCAAAGTATTTATTCTTGGCAAATAAACTAGAAATATAGTTGAAAAAAGTTCCAAATTACTACACTGTTTATTACAAATTACAGAGAATGTCAGTATTTACCTAGTTTTCTGTATAAAAAAAATGGTATAAATGAAAACTTTCTCATTAACCCTTTTGCTCTCCGTCACATTAGCGAAACTTCTTGAAAGTATAGACAATTTTTAATTGGCATGCATTGTACATGTACAGAAAGAATATCAACTTGTTCAACAAAGGAAAATAACAGTGATGTGTACTATGCATGTCAATATTAATTTTTAAGTTTTGTTTGTTTATATTTACAGGTGTACACTATGTTTTTGATACCACATTTTCTAGGAACTTCAGTTTGTTAGAGAGTTGTAGAGAATTTGTACAAAGATATAAGGAATCAGAAACAAACAAAACAGCCTTACCAATGTTGTCGTCGGCTTGTCCAGGTTAATATCATGCTGGTTTAAATTTCAAAATAAGAAACATTGTATTTTATTATCAGTTGATACTTGAATTTGCCAGTGGTACCATTAAGGTTATTGATACACATATTATGTGATCATAAATAAATGGCATAATACACATTCATATGATTAAAAAAAAAATATTTTGAAACTTCTATTCAACATGCTACTTAACTTTTTTTTTATCAATATTAACAACTACAATAATAAAGAATAAATACTGCTGTCTATCGTTAATATTCAAAGTATACCAAGAGTATTGGAAAAAATCAGTTGTAAAAAGCATGTTTCTTTTAATGGCATGTAAATTAAAGTAGTATATGAAATTTGTAGATGTAAAAATATTTTTTCTTTTTGTGACAACTGCAGGTTGGATTTGTTATGCAGAGAAAACACATGGTTCTTACATCCTGCCATACATTAGTACAACTAAATCTCCACAGCAGATTATGGGTTCTCTAGTCAAAGATTACATGGCATCCAGTAGGGGGGTACCAGCCAACCTGATCTATCATGTGACAGTTATGCCTTGTTTTGATAAGAAACTAGAGGCATCAAGATCAGATTTCTACAACGACATCTATAGTACAAGAGATGTAGATTGTGTCATAACCTCAGGTAATTTTCACTATTTACCTTTCCCATTTTGTGTATGAGTAATAATATTTTTTAGAAATTCCAAACTGTATATTCTTACATGTGAACTCTCAAACAATGGGTATGACTGATTATATTTATATAGACATAGACATTAGTTTCTGTAGTGGTTGAAGAATTGCAATGTCATCACCATTGTATGTTCTTTGAAAGGAATAAATTATGTAACATGAGTTTCTCATATATATATATATATATACAAATCTAAATTGAAAACAACGTTCACATATATATATATATATGTTTGCGGTATACTATCTTTTCCGCAAGTTTATTGTTTTCTGTTTGGTATTAATTTAATAATTAAGATCCATTTTGTTACATCTGCATGATCTGTTGATCAGTTTATTTGGCAATCGCCATGGCAGTCAGCAGGGTTTAAGAACATCCGTTGTTCGACCTGCTAGTCAAATGCGTTTTGTTAAAATGTACCTTTTCACTATTTTTGGTCTTTTGGAAAATGTTGTTTGTGCTGTATTTAGACCCCTCTACTAAGAATTTTTTTTTTTGTATGCACACATATAAAAATTGAGGTTTTTATACGCCTGTCAAAATTTTGACAGGATGTATTATGGTATACAAATGTCCGGCGTCCGTCTGTCTGTCTGTCCGGCGTCCACATGTCGCACCGTAACTGAGAACGACTTATCCAAAATTTCATGAAACTTAAAATAGTTGTTTCTTATGATGGTCAAACGATCTGTATACTTTTTGGTGAAAATAAGATTAAAACTTTTTGAGTTACGGGACTTTGTGACTAAAACAGGGGGGTGTTTTTTTCACATGTCACGCTGTATCTCAAAAACAATTTATGATTATTGCTTAAAACTTTACACACTTCTTAGTTATATTAATCTAAAGATCTGTATACTTTTTGGTGATGATTCAAAGTTATTGAGTTTTTTGGAAAAAAAGGGGGGGTTTTCACATGTCGCGCCATATCTGAAAAACGATTTATGATTATTGCTTAAAACTTTACACACTTCTAAATTATATTAATCTAAAGATCTGTATACTTTTTGGTGATGATTCAAAATTTTATTTTAGAGTTATTGATTTTTTTATAAAAAAAAGGGGGGATTCTCACATGTCGCGCCGTATCTTAGAAACGATTTATGATTATTGCATAAAACCTCACACACAAGACGACGGGCGTATCATGCGCTCGTGGCGCAGCTGTTTATTATCCTATGCAATCATAGGTTTGAACTTTGTTTTCAATTTAGACTTGTGTATATATATATATGTTTGCTTTAAATAGTAAAATAGTTTTTAAAATGAGACAAAAAAAAGGCTTTTTTATCAAAAACTAAACAGAAAGAGGTATAAAACTTCACCAGAAAAAAAAACCAAACAAATATATCTTCATTCCTAAACCCTAGTGATCTTCTTAAAGAAAGATTTAATGACTTTTTCATGTACATGATATAATAAGATAGATTTTTGCTGTTTTTCAGTTGAAGTTGATAAAATGTTGGAGCAGGAAGGAATATCTCTGAATGATGTTGAACCAGCTGAAATTGATAATATGTGAGCACAACTTTTTCTAGTTTTTTTATGGCTGATGATACTCATGAAGTTTTATTGCAAGTCTTAGTTTCAACGCTAAATTTTGCAAATTGAATAAAGGACCTTCAATTCTGCAAATTGAATAAAGGAGGGTGTGATAAGGGTGTTATCTGACATAACTTTTTATTGAAATTTGAAATTTGAATTTTAGTTTTATTGTGGAAGATAATGAAAACAAAACTTAGTTTATGATCCATGCTGTCACAATAAATGTTGTTGTGACATCATTGAAAGTCCCTTTTACACATTTTCTTGAAAATTTCAAGATTTTGATTTTTTTTGTTGAGCCTGCGACTTTTGTCGCAGAAAACTCAACATAGGGATAGTGATCTGGCGGCAACGTTAACTAACTACTTAAAAGCTTTATATTTTAGAAGGTGGAAGACCTGGATGCTTCATACTTTATATATAGATGCCTTATGTTATGAAGTTTCCATCTGTCATATGTCCATGGTCCTTGACCTCATTTTCATGGTTCAATGACTACTTGAAAAAAAAGTTCAGATTTTTTGTAATGTTAATTTCTCTCTTATTATGAGTAATAGGATAACTATATTTAGTATATGCGTATCTTGCAAGGTCCTCATGAGTTTTCATCTGACCTCTACCTTATTTCATGGATCAGTGAACAAGGATAAGCTTTCATGGTCAAGTCCATATATTAGATACTATAAGCAATAGGTCTCATATATTTGGTGTATGGAATGATTGTAAGGTGTACATGTCCAACTGGCAGGTGTCATCTGTCCTTGACCTCAATTTCATGGTTCAGTGGTTAAAGTTAAGGTTTTGTGTTTTGGTCTTTTTTTCTAATACTATACGCAATAGGTCAGCTATATTTGGTGTATGGAAATATTTTACGATGTACATGTCATTCTGGCAGATTTTATTTGACCTTGACCTCATTTTCACGGTTAATTGCTCAGTGTTAAGTTTTTGTGTTTTGGTCTGTTTTTCTTAAACTGTAAGCAATAGGTCAACTTTATTTGGTGTATGGAAGTATGGAATGATTGTAAGGTGTATATGTCTGTCTGGCAGGTATCATCTGACCTTGGACTCATTTTCATGGTTCATTGGTCAATGTTAAGTTTTCATGGTTAAGTTTGTTTTGTCAGATACTATAAACAGTAGGTCAACTATATTTAATGCATAGATTAATTGTAAGGTGTACATGTCTGTCTGGCATGGTTCATCTGACCTTGACCTCATTTTCATGGTTCATTGGTCAATGTTACGTTTTCCTGATTAAGTTTGTTTCATAGAAACTATAAGCAATAGGTCAACTAAATTTGGTGTATGGAATGATTGTAAGGTGTACATGTATTTCCGGTTTAGTTTATCTGACCTTGACCTCATTTTCTTGGATCATGTTAAGTTTATGTGATACTTGTAGTAAAGCTTTATATTTAGGACTATCAACATAAAATTAATGGTCAGTAAAGCAGGCGAGACATTTCAGCATGTGCACTATTGTTTTAATAGTGTTTGGACCTACAAATATAGAGCACATGCAGGTACCAACTTAATAATTCACCTTGATCTTTGAACTGTATGAACAAAACCTCTCATGTAAATTTTTTGTGGTACTTCCATGTACTCAATATCTCCCACTCACAAATATAATTTTGAAATACGTTAATTTCTGAGCCTAAGAGGACCATTCGTGCTTATTCTTCATTTAAATCACAATTGAATTAGGGCATGTATAACTTAAATTATTATCTTGTCGATAATAGGTTCATTGCACTTTAATAACCAGTTCTACTTCCCAAAACTGGGAATAACTTATATTAAGAGCCAAAGTCAGTCGTTTGGAAATACTTTTCTGGAAAATGCTTTAGGTTAGTGGTATGGAATAGTTATACAGAAAACTATGTTTGTGTAAAAGGAGATATGGGAAATTAGTCAAAAAGACAGCAACTCAACAACAGACAAAAAACTAGAGGTCACATTTGGTCTTCCACAATATACAAGTGTCTATACAACATATACCGCTCTAAAGACTACCAAATATCTACCATCAGTATTAATATTTCAGATTTACACAGATACATGAAGGTCAGTTATTGAATCATGCTGGAGGAGGATCAGGTGGCTATCTAGAACATATACTGAAGTATACTGCACATAATCTCTTTGGACAGGATGTCACACAGATAGACTATAAAGTTTTAAGGTGACAGTTTTATCATTATAGATCTTTCATTTTTAGAGCTTCTCTAATCTTCATCTTTTTCATTGTTATGATAAATTCTGTAAAGAATAGTCTTTCTTCGTAGATTTTTTCTACTTTCCAGATTTTTTGTGAAAACTTACTTCAAAACACCTATTAAAGCAATAATAACTTAAAGAGCATTTTATAGTATATTTTTTCAAAGATGATATTGTTTATTGATTATGAATTATAAAATTTTAATTTCAGGTTAAGAAAAAAGACCAATATCTGTAAAAAAAATTCCGTTGTAACCTGGTGATCAAAGACTAAGCAAAAATTTTTGTTAATTCAGTAGCTACATTAATGAAGAGTATTGCTTTTTTGAGAGCTACAATTAAAGGGAAAGTTAAATTGCTTTATACTTAAGATACGAGTACAGATTATGCCAAATAGAATTTTTTGGATTTTTTTTTCTTTATTTACCATTTACATTTCTAGGAACCAAGATTTTCAAGAAGTGACTTTAGAAGTACCAGGACAGCCAGTCATCAAAATGGCATTAGCTTATGGGTTTAGAAATATTCAGAACATTGTTCAAAAGATAAAACGAGGAAAGTGTCCATACCACTTTGTTGAAATTATGGCTTGTCCCTCAGGTTGTAATAATGGTGGTGGACAAATCAGACCTGAAGGAGAGGAAACACCAAAAGAACTTGTAGATCGTGTAACAGCAACATATAATTCAATAGACAATAGTTTGCCTGATAGCTTAAAAACTGTGATTGATGTATATAATGAATGGTTAGGTGAAGTTGGGTCCGAGAGAAGTAGAAAACTACTGCATACTCAATATCATGAAGTAGAAAAAATGACAAATGCATTGACAATAAAATGGTAGAATGAAGACTATATCTGTGATATTTTGAATTTATGCAATAAAAATAGTAATATATTCTTTTTCTGATATCACTAAGCCTTTTGGTGTTTAACTTTAATATATATTTGATGTATATAACATAATATTTGGAATCTTTTTTTTGGGGGGGGGGGGAGCTGAAAAGTTTGCAATATGGATTATCTGGCAATTTTTGTCTAAAAGAATTCTAAAAGGGATTTTATGTGTATTTTCTGCATAGAAATATATAAACTGGCTTAACTCAATATTTATCTACAAACTGTTTGATTCATTAATGTTCATAGAAATCTAACATGTTTACTCAGGATGACATGTTATTGAGATACCCTGCTTTTTGTAATAGACCCCTTAAGACATTTTTAAAGTGCTAGCTCACAATGAAAAATCAGCTTATTGCCTTGCCACATTAATCTGAACCAATTGGGCCAACTAGTTGTATCCTGAAGGTCATGGAATGTGATTCTTATCCAGCAGCGTTGACAATGGCGTACATAATTATTTGTATACAGCTTTTTATTACAGAATGTAGAAGACCTGGATGCTTCATACCTTGTATACAGATGCCTTATGATACATAGTTTCTGACTGTCATGTGTTATTTTCCTTTGACCTCATTTTCATGGTTCAGCAACTGCTTAAAAAACTATAAATTTCTCACTTATTATGAGTAAAAGGTGAACTATATTTGGTGTTTGTAATGATTGTAAGAGTACATTTCTTTTTGGCAGGTTTCATATGACCATTACCTCAGTTTCATGGATCAACGGTCAAGTTTAAAGTTTCATGGTCAGATCTTAGATCTCAGATACTATAAGCAATAGGTCGACTATATTTGATGTATGGAATCAAATGTTTGTAAACATGTCTGTCTGGCAGGTTTCATCTGACCTTGACTTTTTTAAATGGTTCATTGATCAATGTTCAGTTTTGAAGGTTGCCAGTTTATCAATTGTTATAAGCAATAGATGAACAAAAGCTGGTGTGTGGAATGATTGCAAGGTATACATGTCTGTCTGGCAATGTTCATCTAACCTTGACCTCATGTGCTTTGATCATAAGTCAGTATTGACTTTTCATGGTTTGATGTGTTTCTCAGACATTATAAGCAATTGGTCAACTTTATTTGGTGTGTTGAATGAATTAAATGTATACATGTCTGTCTTGCAGGGTTCATCTGACCTTTACCACATTTTATGATTCATTGGTCAATGTTAAATTTTCATGGTTGTCAGTTTCTCAGGTACTATATGCAGTGGGTTAACTATTTTTGATGTAAGGAATAAAAGTAGGGCGTACATGTAAGTCTGGCAGGCTTAATCTGATGGTGATCTCATTTTCACAGTTCATTGGTCAATGTTTAGTTTTCATGGTATCATTTGTTTCTCTTATACTACAAGCAATAGGTAGATATTTGGTGTATGAATTGATAGCAAAGTGTACAGGTCTGTCTGGCATGGTACATCTGACCTTGACCTCACTTTCATGGTTCTTAGGTCAAAATTAAGTTTTTGTGATTAGAAAAAAATAATGAGATGTGGTATGATTTCCAATGAGAGAAATATCCACCAGAGACCAGATGTCATAGATGATAGCAACTAGAAGTCACTTAAACTGCCTAGGCTTCTGTTTTTCAGAAAGGATAAGCAATATTTTAGTGTATTTAATGATTATCTCACTTTAATGGGTCATATTTGAAAATAAAATTAACTATTGAAACTTAAAAGGTGATTTAAGGTAGATCAGGTGTCTTCTGCCATCTGGGATTTTAAAATAGCAGAACACAATCCATCTAGATCTTTAATTAAAAGTCCAAATTTTGTAAGAATGTAATTCATTTGTTAGGCTTAACATCTTAATGAAGAAAAATATGTTTTATTATATTTTTTCTACTGTTTTTTACAAAAACAAAATATTTTTTGTTTTAACTTCACCAAACAAAGGGAGATAACCATGTTATTGTAACTTTTTTAAAGGAAGGTGTTATGAATTTTTTGTTTTGTAGCAAGAAAACGAGTCCTGCATAGTTCATGATTAAAATATATATGCACAATATCTCATAGCTTCATTTAAAAACACTCACATTGCACAAATCATTCAAAGTTTTTTATAAGAACAAGACCAATACCGGGTCTGAACCTGCAGTACTGCATGCAATTGATTGAAGTAACATGTTTATTTGAGTGGAGCATAACTGATCATTCAATTTCCCTGAAGCAAAGAAATCTTTCATGAAAATTTTCCTTGTACCATGAGTGTTATAAAATTTCAAACTATCCGCAAAGAGGAAGTGACTATACCGCAGATGTAAAAATTATTTACTCACTACAACTCAACATAATCAAGCTGCAGACCAAAAATTAAATCATTCACGTCAATAGGAGACGAGAAAACTTGTACAAAAAAAATTTCTTATTCAATGAGTGTTTTTAAATTTCACAGGAAGTGGATACATTGTGAAATTGCTAATTCACTACAACAACATTATTAAGCTGCAGACCAAATATGAAGTCATTCCAATAAACAGGAGCAGAGAAAATTTTTACGAAAATTTTACTTGTACAATGAAAGCTGTCAAATTACAAACTATTGGCAAGCAAGAAGTGGATATTTGGCATTTGTAATAAAGAGCTTTGCCATGAGCGCATGATACGCCCGTCGCTTTTTCAAAGAATAAAGTTCCATAACTGCTCAATGTCATATAAAAAATTTATAAAAAACTAAAGCGAGGTTATTCTAATAGATATAAACCAGTTATCATTGCTCAAAGCACTTTTGAGTTGTTGCCTCAAAACTGGAAAATCCCCCTTTTTTAATGAATAAAACCCCATAACTCGGAAACTTAAAATCTAAAATTTATAAAAATCAAAAGGGAGCTCAAGTCAATAGATATATAAACAATTCACCAAAGTTTCATGAAAACTGCTCAAAGCATTTTTGAGTTATTGTCCGAAAATTGGAATATCCACCTTTTTTAATAAATAAAACCCCATAACTCGGAAGCGTAAAATCTAAAATTTATAAAAATCTAAAGGAAGCTCACATCATTAGATATAAACAAAAATTTGTAAGGGTTCCGCGGAACCCAGTGTCTCGCCTACTTTTTCTTTTAATCGCAGGCTCAACAAAAATGAGGAAGTAAATCAATAAAAATATTCCTCTTGATACTATCTTTTGATTGTAAGAAGCTTCTGTCCAAGTTTGGTAAAAATCCAGGATAGTTTATGAATCTAATAAATGTTTAAAAACTTTAACTGTAGACTGAATGTAATGTTAACTGGAAAAAAACAAAATTTCCTTCTAGATACTAGCATTTGATCATAAACAAGCTTCTGTCCAAGTTTGGTACAAATCCAAAATAGTATAAGAAAGTTATTAAAATTTTAAAAACTTTAACCACAGAGTGAATGTGTTGTTTCCCAGCAGAAAATCTAAGTCCATTTAAAAGTAAAATAAGGATAAACAGGGTATTTGTTTACAAAATTTACTTCTGGATACTATCTTATGATCATAACCAAGCTTCTGTCCAAGTTTGGTACAAACCAAGGATAGTTTAAGAAAGTTATTAAAATTTTAAAAACTTTAACCACAGAGTGAATGTAATGTTTCCCGGCAGAAAAACTAAGTCCATTTATAAGTAAAATACGGAAAAATGGAATTTTATTTTTACAAAATTTACTTCTGGATACTATCTTATGATCATAAACAAGCTTCTGTCCAAGTTTGGTAGAAATCAAGGATAGTTTAAGAAAGTTATTAAAATTTCATAAACTTTAACCACAGAGTGAATATTTGTGGACGCCGCTGATGACGCCGCCGACGGAATGTAGGATCGCTATGTCGCGCTTTTTCAACTAAAGTCGAAGGCTCGACAATAAACCAAAGTTTCATGAAAACTGCTCAAAGCATTTTTGAGTTATTGTCCGAAAACTGGAAAAATCCCATTTTTTAATGAATAACACCCCATAACTCTGAAACCTAAAATCTAAAATTTATGAAAATCAAAAGGAAGCTCACGTCAATAGATATAAACAATTCACCAAAGTTTCATGTTAATAAGTTAAAGCATTTTTGAGTTATTGTCCGACATGTTGATGACAGATGGACGGACTGACAGGACAGACGGACAACGGTTTACCATAATACATCCTGTAAACGGGCGTATATAAATTGCTTACTTGCTACAACTCAATATTATAAAGTTGCAGACCAAATATTAAATCATTCATTTTCATAGAAGCTGAGATCTTTGTGACAAAAGATTTCTATCGGACGGACAGACAGAGTGGGTCGAGCGGATACTAGACCTGCTTCCGCCTTTGGTGACACAGGTAAAAAACAATGCATACTGTATTTAGATTTTTCTTATTTTGAACTTTTGTCAATATCCAATTAGATCCATCAATACAAAATATATGCACTAGATTGCTCATGTCAAAGTATTTAAATAAATTGTCTCAAGTACATCCACACCTTACTCTTTCTCTTTTGTATTTATCAATCCTTTATTTATATGAGCATGAAAATGAACATAAAAATATATTTTCTTTGGTCTAATGAATGATCAAGGCATAGAAAATAGACTACTTAACCATATTAAAATCATTTAATGATCACACACTTATCGTTCTGAAGATGTTAAAACCACTATGCGCTGTACTAACTATTACACCAGGTAACTGTTTGTGCCAGTGTAATTCTTTAATGTCTGTCTGTCCTTGATGAATAAATAACAACTGAGGCGGAACATCTGGTTCCCCTTCACCTTCATTGTCTTTTTCTACTGACAAATCCCATATTGTTATTTGGTTATCAGAACCAGATGCAGCAAACACAGAACTATCATAAGGATTCCATTCTATAGATGTTATTGGTGCTGTGTGATGTTTAAATGATGCTGCTGGTTTACCCTTCTGTAAAAATTAAAATTAAAAAAAAACAATTTAAAATATATTTTTAACAAACTGTTAATCTAATTTAGGTAAAAATGGTTGTAAATTTTGGTAGACTAGAGTAGCTGATATTTTTGTTTTACCTGTAACAAATGACATACCGGTATTTACATTTGTTTTCAAATTTCTCAGCCATTAGGTACATTGTGTAAAACCACAAAAGTTCCCACAATATATTATTTTTTGACATCGTACCAGTAATTTAAAAGTAATTGTTACATGCATGACTTCAGATGGTTATTTGGAGACAGATCTATGGTCGTTCGGAGACTAAATACAGCTATTATACACAAAAGTGTCAAGTAAGCTTTCATTTGACTTTTCTTTAACTATGTATAAAATGTGACAATGAAGATAAAAAAAATCATTATATCATTGTTTACAATAAATAGCCAGTCTCTCACATCTCATTTTATATTACTGGCATCTACTGATTATTGTGTCCATTATTTTGTTCATTTGCCTGTTAACACATTGTAGCCACTATTTCACCTATACCAGTGAATGAATTTTACTTGTGAAATTTTAGTACCTAATAACATTTAAGCATATCCTGTGTGTGCAACTCCTCTTAACCATTGACTGGATTAATGTCAGCCTTTTACAGAAATTCTCAGTTCTGAATTGTACTTTGCACTTGCTCCTGCATTATTTTAACAATGTTTTGGGTCAAAGTATTTTTTTGTTGTGTATCAAATTTTTGTAGTTTTATGGATCAATAAAACCATGAAAATGGATGTACTGTGGATTCATTTTTATTCGTGGTATACCAATTTTCGTGGGTTTCGTGGGTCACAGCAAACCACAAATTTAAGAATTCAACGAAGAATAATCCCGAGAAATGTGTATGGAGTCGGATGTTTATTTCCGGTTATGTTATGCAGTTCTAGTATAGTGTTGACTAGCGATAAACATTGTAACATAACACGTGTTTTTATTGAAAGAAGATACAAGTGTTTTGATTAAATCAACAATAATTATATCGAATATCAGTGATAATTTACCTTTTAAAATTGATTAAAACTGTTCATGGAAAATAACTGCAAGGTGTTAATTACCGTGTCATAGTTTGGTTTACTGGTGATTAAAAATCAATAGGATTAAGTACAGGGATATTGCCCGTAGGTAATATTGTTTATGACAGGAACATTTATTTTCACACCTTTTACTTATATGACTGTTTATTATATCGTGATTAGGGAACTGAGCTTTCAATCATAGAATTTTGAATGCCTTATAAAATTCCGACAAGAATCTATAAATTGTAAAACAAACAAATAATTAGTTGTCTCTGTCCATTATTGTAATAGAAGTTTTCAATGAACACTTTAACCTAGAATGACCAAGCGAGGATTTTGACAATTCAAAACTTTTTCAATGAATTCCTTCTTTTTTGTTTGTTCTATTATTGATCAAACCAAGGAGGTTATATGATCTCCAAAATCAAAAAGAAATCCAAGAATTACATATTTGATTTTTTTTTTTTTTTTGTAATCAGCGATCCCTGAATTTACGTATACCACGAAACGTCTTTTTTTCTCTATCCACGAAAATTGATACCCACGAAAATAAATGAATCCACAGTACAAGAAAATTTATTCACTGCATTGTCTTGTGATATGTAAGGTATATCTTAATCAAAGTATGACAATAATTTATCTGCAAAAAAATTTGCATCCATGAATAAGTATGTCAACAATATTGTCAAGGGAGATAATTTACACATTAGTTAGCATATCTAGCTTTCCATTTGAACAAATATGTACCATGATTTTATTTTAGCTGGATTATTCTCTTGTTCAGCAAACTAATTTCACAGCCTCTGGTAACAAATTTTGCCAGAAGGATTTAAAATGTTGAGATTTATTTGGTCCAGTAAAAGTTTATTCAGTCCTTTAATAGCTCACTCTTTACAGAACCAAATGTCCAGTGAAAACCAGAAAAAATTGGGAATTGCAACCATTACCTGAAACTGTCTCAGGTCCCAGACTTTAATAACACCATCATCACCCCCTGAAGCTATGAATGGTTCGTTCCTATTCCAGTGTAGAACATTAACATCTCTGTCGTGAGCCTCTTCAGCAGTCAACATACATGCCTTATTAGGGGCAGCTCTTGCATCCCATACTCTGATTGATCTGTCTACAGAACACGAGGCAAAAACCTATAAATAAACACATAAGGGATATACCATCATACCTGACAATGTCATATGTTTTTTTGAGATCAGTTAACAAATTTTCTCTCATTCTTAGCCGATATATTCTGACCTGTTGATTATTTTTATTTAATCAAGATCTCAGTTTTTCATTATGACGTCATTTGGTTGAGGCAAACTAAAGTTCGAAAAAGGAAATGAAACATTCAGAAATTTTTATGTTTATAAAGGGGCATAACTTAGGAACGATAAAAGTGACGTTACCCAATTTCAAACTTGATCTGTCTTGTTTAAGTTTTATAACATTTGGTTGAGGCAAACTAAAGTTAGAGAATGGAAACCAATTTTGGGGACAGACAAGGGAAACACTTAATGCCACCTCCTCTACGGCGGGGGCATAAAAAAGAAAATGAACTTGTATTGATGACATAGTTCAAAATTTCAAAATTAACCACTGGTAACAGGAATATATGTGTATATATTTTTTATTATGTGTATATATTTTTTATTATGTGTATATATTTTTTATCTGTTTATTCAAATGGAAAAAACCTTTATGCCACTGGTCCTAATGTTCTAAAAAAGTTTTCTAATTGGATTTTTTTTTTCATTCAAGGATCATTAAAATTCAAGCTTTACAAAAATAAATGTTTACATTGTTTTCATTAGGAGACCACTGTATATCTTCAACTGAAGAGGTGTGTCCACTGTAAGGTCTTTGATCTACATGCCAAGCTCCTCCTTCTTTTGGAGTCCACATATGTATGTTCTTTTTACAATCACCAGTCAGTAGTCTTCCTAAAAGTACAGACATTTAAATATCCAAGATATGAAAAGTTGATAAATCATTGCTTAGAATAGTGTGTGATTTAGTTTACACTAACATTAAGAAAAGAGATATTTTGTGATACAGTCTACACTACATTAAGAAAAATTAAGATAAATAAAACATAATATTCACTTATTAGTTCGTTGATCAATATCAAAATATACATAGCCCTCTTTATATCAAGGGCTAGTAATGTATGCCACATTCAGAAATACAATGGAAGGAAACTTGACATTAGTGAATCTTGTGTTAACTCAACAATACTATGCATTAAGGTCTACAGTTGTTACCCTTCAAAACTAAATTTGTAACTCTATAAAGTTTGCTATGGTTTAGAGGAGAAATGTATATTTAACTATTTTATATTTTACAAAAGCTTTTATTTTTAATGAAATTAATGAAACAGTAATACCCTTCAAATTCTACTTTGATTATAAGGTATCTTTCATGTTTCCTTATTTGGGTGAACATTCATTCATATTATATACCCATACCTTCCATAATAGGAGACCAATCAACAGCAAATCCCTCTACCTGATGGCCTTTAAATGTATAAATAGGAGGTGGAGATTCTTCATTGCGTATGTAAACTGACATGATGTTAGAGTCATTAACAGCATGAAGGGGCCGTGTCAAATCCCAGATATACACTTTGCCATTCTCTGACCAAGTAGCTGCTATACTCTTTTGACCAATTGTTGTTACCTTAGATAAAAAAAAATGTCTTTTTATATATAACTGATAAATAATTTCACTAAAGGCTTTGATGAGACAGTATCACTCACCAGGTTTCATGTACAGAATACTAAAACACAAACTAATATATATTTACTATATAAAGGGAGATAACACAGATAGTTCAGTTTATGCTATCCTTTAGTTCTCTGTCACAGAAATGTGGGTTTTAATCTTAGCATAATCTTACAGAATATGAGAAATTCACACAACTTGTAGCTTGAAAACAATTTTAGCATTGCTCAGTACCTATACTTTTTATTGTATTTTTAAAAAAAGCATGATATAAATTAACAGTAATTTTTTGCAAAGTATATTTTTTTGTTCTGATACTTCAAGTGTTTCAAGTTGATGAATAAACGTATGAGAAAGTGAAATACACAATTATAAATATTTTTGTACCCATTTTCTTATAAAGCTTTGAAATGTACACACAAAATATGTCAAAATTAGTTTTGACAAAATCCTATGGATGTTAACCATATTTAGGTATAGAAAACATAGACCCTAGGATTCAACAAACTAAATAGAGTGTTTGTTATAACAAACATTGTGTTTTAGGATATAAAAACTACTTCAAAATTGGACTGTTTAAATTGAATTTGTTCAAAAATGAAATTTTGGCTCATTATGACATCATAAAAAAATAAAAGACGAATGTGTCTGAGGATACAAATGCCCCACTCAAGCTTAGCAATTTTTCAAGTTAAAATGGGGCATAACTGTAGAATGGTAAATGACTTACCTTCCAAAATTCAAATTCTGTCTATGTATTGTGGTTCTTAACATTGTGTATTAGTTTTCCAAATTTGGATGAGGCAAACTTAAGCTAGAGTGCAGAAACGAAAAAATTTGCAATTTTCCAAGTTAAAGGGGACATAACTCTAGTATGGTAAGTGACTCACTGCCAAAATTCGAACTCTGTGTGCGAGTTTTGTTTCTTAGCATTATTTATGAGTTTCATAAAATTTGGATGAAGAAAACTTAAGTTAAGAGTGCAGAAACAAAAATGGGAAGGACAGATGAAAGAAAGGACGGTCAAGGGTAAGACTTAATGCTCCGTTGCTTACTGTGGAACTAAATACAACGGGGGCATAAATAGCAGACTTGTAAATTTTTAAAAAAAACCTATTTCCTAATTAGTCATTGTTTCAACTCAACAACAATATTTATTTGTAATGATAGACATTAAATTGTAATTTAAATTTTTTAAACCTGAAATAGGGGCCATATTTGGCCCTTTTTGAACCGCTGTTTAGAATAATTTTGAACTAGATGTGTCCGAATAACAGGAATGGCCCATTTGCAAAACAAGCTTGAAGTCATTTTTAGGAGTGGAAATTTTCAAAGTCCAAAGCCTGTTATTTTAGCAAAAATCAGCGGAGTGGAACCAAATGTAAACTCGATCTGTAACTCATCATAGTAGACTCACATACTACAAATTAGCTCAATATGTGAAGGTGTTTAGAAAAAAATGTATAACTATTATTTTCAAGAATTTTTCAAACAACACCAATGGCCCAAACTCGCAAAAAAAGATTGAAGTCATTTTTAGGAGTGGAAATTTTCAAAGTATCAGCAGAGCGCAACCAAATGTTAACTTGATCTGTAACTCATCATATTAGAACCACATACTAAAAATCACCTCACTATGTGATGGCGTATAAAAGAAAGTCTGTATAACTGTTTGTTGCAGAATGAAGGAATGATAGAATGATGGATAAGGGTAAAACTTAATGTCTCGGTTCTAAGTGGGCGGGGCCATAAAAATCCTGTTAACTTTTATAAATGTAGAATACTTTTTTTTGTGGATTCAAATAGTCATGAATGTGTAAAAATCAAAGGTGTGTTCATGTTTTTTTTAATAAATTTGCAATTGCAGTTGCTTACAACATTTTAATTGGATACCAGGTATATTCATTTCATATGGTAATCAAAATTGAAAACAAAATGAAATAAACAAAAAACTGATACCCAAAGTACAAACATACATGAATGAGGGGATTTTCAAACTTGCAACTTTTGTACTTTTTACAGTATATATGTACTTTTTTTAAACAACTATGAATTTGATAAAGCCATTTTTCTAATATTCTTAAAACATTTCCAGATTTAATCATATCTTACTAAAAGTATTAACTGATGTTCTTGTACCTGATTTAAAAAGAAGTTATATTTATACTAGGGTAAAGGTTTATATCCTACCCTTATTCTATTAACAGAGCCACTATGTTTTATTGACACTGTTTCTAATTCTGGTTTTTTTTCTTCATCATCATCTTCTTCTTCATCCTCATCTGATTCATCTTCATTTTCATCTGATTCTTTTTTCTCTTTTGTAGTCCGATGTAGATTTTCCATTTTCATGACAATCACATGATTCAAGTGTCCATGCTCTGACTGAGAACCAGAAACACAATAACATGTTAATGGGAAGGTCTCTCTTTTGTCTCCTAAAGAGTCTGGTATAACATCAAAGCTGAGACACGGTGCACCTAGTAAAATATAAATTGTTCCAAGTTTTAATTTTGTTTACGTGAATCTTGATTAGTGGTCAGTGATAGTAAGGTCAGGTTGACAAGAATCTACATATAATGAGAAGGAAAATTATAAAACAAGGAGATGCGGTATGATTGCCAATGAGACAACTATTCACCTAAGTCCAAATGACGTTGATTAAGCTACTATAGGTCACCTTGAACATTGAGAAAAATCTGTACCTTTAAGTCAGCTATATAAATGGCCTGAAATAACAAAAAGGGAAACAATTCAATATGACAGACAGGAACCAATAACAACCACTAAATTACAGACTCCTGAATTGAGACAGGCACATCTAATATGTGTTCCTTTCAACATCTTTGAGTGCACTCAATCTGAGACCTGTCACAATTTTTTTTAATGGTGTAACACCACAACATAAGAACAAATTATTAAATTCAGTTAAAAATGATTAAACTCATTAGATTGGCACAAACAACAAGGCCATGTCCAAAAAAATAGGGTCAGTAGATTGGGATTTTATTTTCTTCCATCATGAAGTTTTTCGAACGGTTGTTTTATGTTTTTGAGTTAATGAGTGAAACTGTCATGAATATTTGTATATCAAACGAACTGCCAGCACATTTTTTTTTGCCCCAACACAGTAACACAATAGGTCATATATACTATGAATTTTGTAAGATTTCTGTGACATACATGTACTTCAATTGTTCCTTTTTAAAAGTTGACATTTCGTGAACGTCAACATACATGTATCTGTCAATTTTACTTTTTTTCAGTGGATACTTGAGCTGTTGATATGCTATGTGACAGTTTGGTGTATAATTAGCTATGTTGAAAGATGTGCATAATGGCAAATTAAAAAAATATAAATTTTACGTTTTTAAGAAAGCCTACATGTAGAAGATTGACAAGTTGCTTTTTGTGCAAAATGGGTGCAAATTGGGTTCTAGGTGCAATTTGGGTACCATGACGTTATACTTTTATAATCTAATTTTGGATGTATAACGTCTTCTGATTGTCTGATTGTTTTTGATCTATCAGCTCATAGAAATAATTTTGTCACTTGACTGTGACGTCATCAACGTTTTTTTCATGTTTTACTCCTTAGAATTAAATTATAAGGCTACGCGGGTTATTCAGTGAGCACCACATTTTTTTATGTTATTTCTTCATAGACAGAAAAAGTATTGCAGTCATTCCTTAAATATTATTTCAAGTAACGTTAATTTTTGTTGAATCTAACGAAACTGTAGTAAAAATGCAATAGAAATTAATCTGATTCGCCACAAAAGTAAACTTGATTGTCTATAATGACATTGTTCCTGTATCTACATTCTGGATTTCTCTGCGTAATTTAAAAAAAAAATTTGCTGCAATTCTTCCTTCTGCCCTTTTGAAGGAAAACATTACAGCAAAATTTTTAAAATAGCCATACATTTGTACAACATGTACAAGACCTCATGATTATTTGTAACCAACACAGCTCACAATTGTCATGCTCACTTACAGTTACACTCTTCAATGAATTTTCATTTGCAATTGTGTAATGAATATACAATTTTATTCAATTTCTATCACTTTTTAAAGAAATTTAAAATATGTGACCTGTTTGTGCCTGATGATACATCATGTATGCAGATTCATCACACACTAACTCTTCTCCCTCTTCTAGTGGCTCCCCAGGGAGATACACTTTATCGTCTTCGTTTTCATCTTCCATTTCCTCGTCAGCTCCGTCCATCTGACACATTTCCATCTCATCATCGTCTTCGGTGTCAGATTTTTCAACATTTTCATCTTGTTGTTTATCTCCCATTTTGACCATGTGGTGTGTAGTTCAATATTTCACTTCCGGGTCGTGTATGATTTGCGACCAATCAGAGCGGCCAAAATTACTGAAGCCTTCGATACACACAAACAATATGGCCGAACAGTTATGGAATGAAAGGTATCACTGATATTCTCGTAGAACTTAAGCAGATTTCCCTATATGTCCCCAACACTTTTAAGATGTATGCTCTATGCCCCTAGCACTGTATGCAGGCATTTTAATGAATCGCATATCTACTGTAGGTAGATGTCAGATTAGCTTATTGATAAATTTATGCAAATTACTCTGTATTTATTTGGATTATATTGATAATAATTAATATTTCCAATTTTGTAAAACGTTCATTTGCAAAAATGAAACTCTTGATTGTGCATTCATATAAAAACCTGTTTTATTTAGATAATATTGAAAAACTTAGAGTATGTAAGTTGTAGCACTAGTAGTTCAGTGCACCTTTAAGGTTCATGAAAGGAAATTGAAAAATATGGCCTGTTTACACTACAAAATCTGCTCTGAGTACAGACAAACCGATGCATCTAGAAAACTTTTAAGGCATGGCTTAGATATATATAAAAGTTATACAGTTTAAATCACCCATTGTTTGCAGATGTCTATTGTCCATTTCAATCAATACAACTCACAACATTAATAATATGGGTATCGGGTCCGTTCGCGCCCAATACACGTTTGCACCCTACACGTTCGCACCCCACACGTTCGCTCCCTATGTCCGTTCGCACCCTACACATTCGCACCCTATATTTATAGCAATACACTTACCATGCTTACCATTTATTCAACACCAAAATAACGTTGTCAGATTTGGACTTTATTTACAAGAAACAATGAAAAATATTTATAACAATACACTAACCAAAACATGATTAAAAATTATTCAACACTAAAATAAAATACTGGTCGTCAGAATCTCATTTTATTTAAAAACAATGAAAAAAAATGTTTATAGCAATACATTTAACATGACACAAAAAAAACCTTGTCAGAATCTCACTTTATTTAGAAACAATGAAAAAATATATATTAATAGCAATACACTTACCAAAACTTGTTTACAAATTATTAAACACAAAACCAATAAAAATTGGGCGCGAACGTGTAGGGTGCGAAAGTGAAAGGGGGGCGAACGTGATTGGGCGTGAACGGACCCGGATTCAATAATATGAGCATGATGAGGGGAGCTTCTCAAACCTCTATCCCAAGTCTATTTTGGCACCTTCTGCAGGAATGAAAAAAATGCATAGCAAAATACAGTTAAGTTTTAATATTCTGAAACTTAAAATGCATTTTAATTTTAAATATCTAGGTCTAGCCATGATCTTAAACTTTTCCACGTGCACAGGTTTGTCTGTATACTCAGAGTGAAATTTGTGGTGTCAATACGGCCATATTTGCTGAAAAGTTATGATGAACCTTAAGACTTTTGGCTACACATTGGTAAACTCAATAAATCCAATAAGCAAATAATAATAAAGTAAAAATTTATAATGTATTTTAATTTCATGAAATCTTCTTTAGGTATGATTTCACCCTTAAGATATTGTGTAATTCTTATAAGCCTGTCCAAAATTAGCAGTCAAGGGTATAACATATACAAGTTATTACAGAAAATACTAGGCATACTGTTATTGTGGCAATTCTGACAGAGTTATCTCCTCCTGTCATGAAGTGTTGAAATAGCACATGTCCATTATTGTACAAAGAAACAATGTCTGTAATAATGCCTTTCAGTTACCAAAGACATTTTCGTCAGTTGAAACGCAAATCGGGTCATATACTTTGAAATTTACTGCTGTTTGTTTTGTTGTTTAGATCTCGTGTGATTTCAACATGTTTACAGTATAATTTGCGCCATTTTCTGTGAATCAACATAGGCGCAGTGATTACCACTTTGTTGTACTTTTTATGAAAACTTTGTCTTGAATAAATAAAATTTAGCGGATTTGATGTAATCTTTTCACGTATTTTGGATTATTTTCACAATTCGTCAATGATACCTTACGATTAAATTTCAAATTGGGCATCAGACAAGAATTCGATTAAAAACTGAAAACTAAGGTCATATTCATTGTTTCAAGTGCAAAGGTCCACACAATTTTAGTTTACACAAATTGGTGACCATTTTTTTATACGCCCGTCAAATTTTTGACGGGACATATTATGGTATACAAATGTCCGGCATCCATCTGTCTGTCCGTCTGTCTGTCTGTCCGTCTGTCTGTCCGGCGTAAACATGTCGCACTGTAACTTGAGAATGACTTATCCAAATTTCATGAAACTTAACATAGTTGTTTCTTATGATGGTCAAACGATCTGTATACTTTTTGGTGAAAATAAGATTAAAACTTTTTGAGTTACGGGACTTGGTAACTAAAACAGGTGTGTGTTTTTTTTCACATGTCGCGCCGTATCTCAAAAACAATTTATGATTATTGCTTAAAACTTTACACACTTCTTAGTTATATTAATCTTAAGATCTGTATACTTTTTGGTGATGATTCAAAATTTCATTTTAGAGATATTGAGTATTTTGTTAAAAAAGGGGGAGGGGTTTTTCACATGTCGCGCCGTATCTCAAAAACAGTTTATGATTATTGCTTAAAACTTTACACACTTCTTAGTTATATTAACCTTAAGATCTGTATACTTTTTGGTGATGATTCAAAATTTTGTTTTTGAGTTATTGAGTATTTTGTAAAAAAAGGGGGAGGGGTTTTTCACATGTCGCGCCGTATCTCAAAAACGATTTATGATTATTGCTTAAAATTTTACACACTTCTTAGTTATATTAATCTTAAGATCTGTATACTTTTTGGTTTTGATTCAAAATTTTATTTTTGAGATATTGAATTTTTTTTTTTTTTTAAAGGGGGGGTTTTCACATGTCGTGCCGTATCTCAAAAACAATTTATGATTATTGCTTAAAATTTTACACACTTCTTAGTTATATTAATCTAAAGATCTGTATACTTTTTGGTTTTGATTCAAAATTTAATTTTAGAGAGATTGAGTTTTTTGTTAAAAAAAAAGGGGGGTTTTCGCATGTCACGCCGTATGTCAGAAACTGTTTATGCTTATTGCATAAAAATTCACACACAAGACGACGGGCGTATCATGCGCTCATGACGCAGCTGTTTATTGTTTTTGGTAAAAAAAATGGGTTTTTTGAGATATCAAAAACTAAAATTAAGAAAATTCTCATTTTCACATAATTTTATGTTTATGACTTCAGAAAGGTTGTGTCAATTTTCAATAATTTCAATGACTTTTAAATCAGTACATGTAGTTTGCAATAGAAATTTTTACTCCAAAAAGATTAATGGCGGTGGTGTGTTTCTTTATTTGTTGAGTACATTGTATATATGTTACATCACGGATATACAAAATCAGGAATTCAAGCACAAAGCACCTGCCATGCACTGGAAAGTTTTGGTTAAATGCACATAGAAATGTTTCTTAAAATAAATATATTTTGTCATGAATAGATGTGATCTATACTAATAGATAAACTCAAAATACACTTATGTGTTAAAATCTATTTTTGGTTAGTGTTGTTCTGTGCATTTTTCAATGTGGATGTGTCAAACGGTCAAGTGTTTGTGTATTATCTAGATTTTACCAAATTTAAGTACATGGATTGAACATTAGATTCTGCAAATTAGATAAATTACCACATTTGACATGATGCTTTAGTTCATACACAATACAAACATTAAAAATCATAAGTTCAGTATGATTTTTTATTTATTTAGTAGTAATGAATTGATTACTCAATAATTAGAAATAAACTTATATGTTGACAATTTAATGTTTGATTACCCAAACCTAGACATGACTACGAGATCAGAGTATTGCCAAAGCTCTATCAATTAGTCAGAAAAAACTTGCAATAACAATTGTGTTACTGTATGTGTATCATATACTCATGTGTATCAACTTCAATTTGATTTATGATTCAGATAGTGAAATGTACATTTTTTGCAATGTATCTTTAGTGGCCCTTTGTGTTTTTTCCCTTTGACTTTACTACATGATATACTTAGATCATAGACAAGACCTGGTATTAAAGAATATACATTTTTAAAGCAATGTGACCTCACACATCTGTGCAGTAATGCCTTCATGTCCATCCTTGTCAATGTAACAATGAAAATATGGAATGCATGTGACTTCATTCATACTAAAGAACTACAAATGTACTATCACAATATTTTGTATGCATGAAATTAGTTTTGCTTACTATTTCATTTTATTTCATATTCAAACAGCTTTGTTAATCAAAGGTACTGAACTATTCATGCTATTCAATACAATACAAAATCATTTGCATAGGCTTGTACTATTTAAGACATTAAAAGCATATATCAGGTTTTTTTTTAATTCTAAATTTCTTTATTTATTATGTTAGAGCATTTTCCATTTAATCGTTTGATTGATGTTTGCTTAATCTTAAGTAATAAGTATTTCATGCACATTGAAGGACGATAGTTAAATTGAATAAACCACACGTAATTTCAAGTGAAACTTTAAAAGCTGCATTTGGTAAATTGGATTTTTGAAACATTTTCTTTTGTACTTAGATATATAATCAATTCAGAAACTTATGCTTGAGTTTGATTAATGAGAAAATAATTGTTTCTGAAAATTCAGGAACAATATTTTATATGAAACTCAATATGGCATACATCAAATAACAGAAAAATGACTTTCAAAGCATTTAATTCATGTCAACTTGGTTGAAAATACACATTTATATGTTTGATCCATTTTATATGATATTTTAATTTATAAATATCTGTTGTAATGGCAGATATCAAATCACACATTAAATATAAATTTATTGTTATGAAACTATGACAAAAAAATGTTAAGTGGAAATGTAAATGAAAGTCAATAAAATGTCAGAAATTTTAAATGAAAGACTATTTAGAAAGTTTGCTATGTACATTCAGTATACAGTAAAGCATGTAAAAATATTTTAGTGGGGTTTTTTCTATAAAATTGGTTTGATGCAGGTTTGTTCTTTGTCAGGTTTCTTTCCCTGTTTGAAAAAAGTAAAGAAAGTAATCACTGTTCTTAGTAATTAAGGTTATTTTTTTTATTGGAGGTTTTAATTTGATTAAGTGATCCACAAATAGGTAAAATAAATCCTCAATGACAATTTCTACTTAAATAACAGAATATAACTTGTCTTTGTTTGGTAAAATTTAATTTAAGAGTATTACTAAAATTTGAAAAACCCTCTGATCCTCAAATATAAACCAGTAGGTATGTTGGTTGTTGGAAAATTTCCAAGTGAAATTATAAACAATATTGCTTTTATAAATTATTACCTGATAACTCACAGGTTACATTGTGTATTCATATTAGATTTAAAACCAACTTTAAAAACATTTAAAATAAAATTACTACAAAATTTGCTTGCCTTGAAATTTACAGGATAGATGAAGTATAACTAATGTTGGCAAATTATTTACTGTTGGCAATGAGTGGACTCATTCTAGACTATTGCATTAAATTTTACCCTTTGATAAAATAGTTTTGTTGACATTTACTTACAAAATGTATATAAGTAAATTACAATGAATTACTGTTATGGAAAATCTTAATTATTTTGGAGTGCGAGTATTTGTAAAAAAAAAAATTTCATTCTAAGCACAGCTATTGATTAGTATAGGAGTTATTGATGGTGAGCCTCAGACAACAGAAAAAACTTTTACATATTTCAATTTCTACCAGTACCACTGTAATTGATTGAGAGAAAGTCATCATGTCAAAATGTTGAAATTGACTGCATGAGTGAACAAAACATTGCCATCTATTATTTTCAATATATTGATGCTTTATTCTATTTGATGTAAGTTGTGTCTTCTTGTTGATGTTTTATGTCAAAAGTATGAATGGAAGTTAATGGATTGGTATAACATTGGCTTCATTAAAAACAGGAAATCGACCAATCTTACTTTGTTCTTGTCAAGTTTTTTACATTATCTTTATGTTCTGCAAGGAGACTTATTTTGAAATTGATGTGTTAGCAGTCATAACTTTGTTTTCATTTGATACTTAGTGACAGCTTATAACAAATGATTTTTTTTTTCCATTACGTACCTTGATACAGTTGCACCTAAAACTGATGAAGCTCGTAGCAATAAGTTTTTAATTGACATGTCTGAAGATTCTAGGATATTTGCAAACAATTATTGGATTAATTCTTGATGGAAATACTTCACTTTGATGTAGGCATGAACTCTCACAGGAACTGCACTATTAGAATAAACTAATTTATTATTAGTGCATATTGAAAAAATGATTTGCTTGTAAGTTTCAAACACAACAGAAGTTGAATTTCAAGGATTAACATATATGATCACCAGCTATCATAACAGAGACATTTTATCCTTTCATAATTCTGATTCTCTGATGGTTTGAGAGAAAAAAATATAATTGCTCGCTATTACTTTACTTTATTTGTTTGGGGAAAATATTGAAAAATAAAATGAAAGGAGTGCACCTTTGTGTGGAGGTACATAGAGTTTATTATTTTGCATTTTGTTGACAGTAGTCATTTGAGCCAATGAATTAATTACTTTGATTAAATATTCACAAGGTTTTTTTACTCTATGGAATATTCCTAGAAATAAGGATGAAAAATTTATATTAGGAATTAATGACCGTTTTACGAGAACTATAGTTACAACTAAACAAAACTAATAATCAACTGAATGCTTATTGTTTAACGATTCTGATCAGAAGGAAAATGCAGTCAGTGATACTTTATCGATAAAAACATGTGTAAATGATTGATTTGATAATCATGCAATCCTTTTAGAAATATTATATTTTAAAATCAAATGAATGTTATTATCATCTCTTTGCATTGTCTTGCAACAATGGAGTTTAACTTGTTTTTGTGCTCTAATTATTGCTAATTAATATGGAAAGGAGCTCATTTTGGAAAAAGCTGTATCAAGGACCTGGAAACAATAAACAAAGGAGAAATAGTATTCCTACATCACATTCAGTGCCAACAGCTTTAAATGTCACTGATAAAATAGGAAGAAGGTAAATGCTTTCGGTGTTGTAGATTTTTTCTAAATGTATGCAATATTAAGACAAGTAAATGTAATGACAAAAATTTATTTAGCTACAGTGGTTTTTTTTTGTAAAGATTTACATGTTGTATGTTTTATGTGTATAAGCACCTTGCTCTGTGTTAATCACTGAGTATATTACCACTTATTTTTTATGCTAAATCTTTTCATTTGAATTTTAAAGCATCTACCAGTTTTATACATTTCTAAAGACTGACTGCTGTTTTAATTGATTTTTTAATATTTTTTTACTAAATTGTTATATAATAACAAAGTGTAAAAATTTGTAATATCCACATTTATACTTGATAAAACTAAAAGTCGATAAAAGTTCATACCTCAACCATAATTCTGATATAATTAGTTTGAACCTGTTTTCCAATTGGAATTTCAAAGTTCATAATATGGTCATCTTGTCAACTTTGACATGTTAATCTTAGATGTGATGAGATTTTCTATAAAATAAGAATTAACTTGTTAATAAATTTCTGTGATTATTGATCATGTTGAATATTTTCATGATACTTGATAATACTGTTTCAATCTTCTCTTGTAAGTGAGTTTAACTGGCATTAAAGTTTATATTGACACAAATTTCATTAGTGTTATATAATGTAGGTCAATTTTGAAAATTGTATTGAAATTAGTGTAACTATCTATTAAATGTAATCATGGTAATTCACTTAATTTCATGCCAAACTATTTCACAAGTTTAGAAATAGCTTTGCTATTGTTTCTGTAGATATTGCTATTAATTTAAGAACATTTTCTTGATGTGTTTCTACACTGAAGCACTTGAAAATTAGTATGTAATATTTCAAATTTTTCAGAAATTGACTTTTAAAAGATTTGTCCAGATAGCAATCTTCACATTTTCTTTTGCATTTTCAAGGACTAATTTTTTGTACATGTATGTTTACAATCCCATGGTTACAGAAAAAATTTTGAGGGTTTTTCCAATGTATTATAAATGGAAGGAAAGAAAAACATAAGAACATAATCATAAAGAAAAACATAAGAACATAATCGTAGATTTTTGATAATTGAAAAAAAAGAAAAAAGATTGAAAAATCATAAAATAGTTGTTGCCATTACAATTCTTCTTTTAATAGGAATGAAGACCACACATGTTTTCGTCATTAATGGTCTTTAGTTTTTGTGAAAATGTAAAATTTAGGGTTAGAAAAGGTTCTCATAAAATAAAAGAAATGTCAAACATTTTACATATTTTGAATCTTTTAGTAGAAAACGCTATGTGATAATTTTGTTTGTTGACGTTGTCCAGCTTATCTTGGTATCTGGTATCCTAGTTCTGGACAATAATAGACAAGATAAATTAAAGCCTTTCATGAAGTTTTAAAATATCGCCACAGATTGTTACTTAAACTAGACTTGAAAATTGTTTTCTTTAATAATAACATTTTGAAAACAACTTGCTAAAACTTATAGATAAATCAGATCAGCAAACTCTTAATGTTGTCTTGAGACTTTTAATCTAATCTTCATGAGATTTAAACTTCAAAGTCAAACTTTGAATAAATCATTCTTGCTATACACAAAAATTGTTTATGCTCTCAAACTTTATAATCCCTTGTAGTTCAAGGATGAAACTTAGCATTATTATTCACTACTACTATAATATATGTCTTGCACCTGGAAGAAAACTGTATGTTATAAATAGTCATGGTCAAAAAGCTAGTTGAACTAGCTGTGCAAGTACATGTACATGGATAATCCTAACTGCATCTCAATTAACATGCTGAGGGGATGTCTTGATATCCTCGTCCTTTGATCTCGGCTGGGTAGTAATGTCTCATCAGAAATCATACTATTATAGTGCATGTTAGTTATACATATCTGTAGCAAGCTACCATTTTCATTATTTGCAATCAATTGATTAAACAAATTGGTTGTTCTAATATTGTTATTGTTTTATTATGCTCAGACAAGTAAAATTGGATAAATTGATCAAACTTTCTTTTTTCGTGATATGTGGAGGATTTTTCCATAGACAAAGCTGATTACATTAAGAAAGAGTATGAAAACTTATAAATGTCAGTTAAACTTGAAATCATTTAGATTTTAGCTTAGTCCCAGATTTTAGTTACAAATTCTGTTTAGATAATTTTCAAACTGTTTGTATAAAAATTTGGTCAGTAATGGATTTTACATGGCAGAGATCAATTTGAATAATGTTATACTGATTAAATATACATGGGTATGATACAATAAGAGCTACTTAGCTAGATGCTTAAAACTTTCCATAATAACTGAGGTATTTTGTTTTTTTAAACATCAAGTGAAAATTGATTAAAATGAAAAAATACAGTATTATATTGTCATTTTTGTAGTTTTGAGATATGATGTAGATCGAGATAATTATGTTCTGTGAAAAAATCATGAAATATAACATAGTTTTACAGTGCTTAAATTGTTTTCGAGATAAATGAGTTTCAAAATTGTGATTTTTTTGTAATTGTGTTTAATTTTCTTTCATCTTTGAGATTATTTAAAACTAAAAGTTATAGTAAAACATCAGCCAAATTGGTTTTATTTTAAAAAAAAACTATTATAAATATGTATTAGTGAAAAATTTAATGTCATGTCAGCAGTGTTGTCTCATTTCAAAACTTAAGTATATCAACATATTACATGCCAAAATAAGTTCTATTTACCAATTGTTATTGGGCAGTTTTATAAGTTTTTTGTATTGTCATTTTTGTATTTTTATTTTATAAGAGTCAGCTTTTGTTATGATTTGAAATATTTACACACAAAAATTTGTTTTACCGTGCTTATATATAATTTTAGAGAAAGTTTTTAAAATTGTTACTAAAATGTGTTTGCCCAATTGTTACCTCATATTTTGAGGGAAAATAATTTTCCAATGAACGGAAAATTTTACAACCTCTCCCGTCAAATTCTAAAAGCAGAGTAAAAATCAGAAATAAACAATGTACCTAAAAGTTCTGACAAAAACAAAATTTTGTCTTCTGTTTCATTTAGATTTGTTTAAGAAGAAAGCAGATTTTTTTTTGTGTCTGATTCAATGGGTTATTCTGCGCAATGATTTTATTTCAGATTTGAAATCATGTGTCACTGATAAGATTCCATTTTTAAGACTTGTCATAAACCAAACCAATAACAGGTCGTTCAGAGTGCATTATAGTGTTAATGATAATCTCCCCTGAAACTTTTTCAACTTCTTTGAATTTGATAAGTTTGAAGTAATTTTAGTTAAACAGAATAAATTCTTAAATTCGAGGCTAAAGGAAAGTCTTCAATTTTTGTAATGACAACAGAAACTGCAGAAAAAATGTGAACTACTCTTTAATCTTGTTTATTAAATGCAATTTGATGATACAAACTTCTTGTGATTATTTTCAACATAAATATTCATTTGCAGCTTTTTGTCTGTTTTGCCATTTCTTGTGGGAAGAATCATGTCTAAACAGTTGGTTTGTGCATATTTTTAACTACATAAATATTTTCTTAAATACAGTTGTACATGTAGCTCATACTGCATAACAGTTTTTTTCATGAAAAATTATAAACCAAAAATAATTGAGATATTGTTAGACACACCATAGGCCTTTGGATTTGACAACAGAAAAGTGGTCATATATAGCCTGTAATTCAGTGTTTGTCGTTTGTTGCTGTATATCATTTTCGTTTTTGTTGAGCCTGCGACTTTTGTCGCAGAAAGCTCGACATAGGGATAGTGAGGCAGCGGCGGCAGCGTTAGCTAACTTCTTAAAAGCTTTATATTTTAGAAGCTAGAAGACCTGGATGCTTCATACTTTGTATATAGATGCCTTATGTTACGAAGTTTCCTTCTGTCATATGTCCATTGTCCTTGACCTCATTTTCATGGTTCAGTGACAACTTGAAAAAAAGTCAACATTTTTTGTAATGTTAATTTCTTTCTTATTATGAGTAATAGGATAACTATATTTAGTATGTGCGTACCCTGCAAGGTCCTCATGCCCGTCAGACAATTTTCATTTGACCTCTACCTCATTTCATGGATCAGTGAACAAGGTTTAGTTTTCGTGGTCAAGTCCATATATCAGATACTATAAGCAGTAGGTCTTCTATATTTGGTGTATGGAATGATTGTAAGGTGTACATGTCCAACTGGTAGGTGTCATCTGACCTTGACCTCATTTTCATGGTTCAGTGGTCAAAGTTAAATTTTTGAGTTTTGGTCTTTTTTTCTAATAATATATGCAATAGGTCAACTATAAATGGTGTATGGAAATATTTTATGATGTACATGTCAGGTCAGTCTCACAGGTTTTATTTGACCTTAACCTCATTTTCATGGTTCATTTTCTGTTTTTCTTCAACTATAAGCAATAGATCAACTATATTTGATGTATGGAAGGATTGTAAGGTGTATATGTCTGTCTGGCAGGTATCATCTGACCTTGACCTCATTTTCATGGTTCATTGGTCAATGTTCAGTTTTCATGGTTAAGTTTGTTTATTAGATACTATAAGCAATAGGTCAACTATATTTAATGCCTAAATTGATTGTAAAGTGTACATGTCTGTCTGGCATGGTTCATCTGACCTTGACCTCATTTTCATGGTTCATTGGTCAATGTTAAATTTTCTTGTTTAAGACTGTTTCTTAGAAACAATAAGCAATATGTCAACTATGTTTGGTTATTGAATGATTGTAAGGTGTACATGTATTTCTCGTTTGGTTTATCTGACCTTGACCTCATTTTCTTTGATCATGTTAAGTTTATGTGTTACTTGTAGTAAAGCTTTGTATTTAGGACTATCAACATAAAATCAATGGTTAGTAAAGAAGGCGAGACATTTCAGCGTGTGCACTCTTGTTCATTCATTATTTTGAATATTAATCAGGCCATTTGTTTACCTGTTTGAATTGTCTTACATTTGTCATTTGGGGGCCTTTTATAGATGACTATGCAGTATAGGTTTTGCTCATTGTTGAAGGCCATAGAGTGACTTCTATGTCATTTGGTCTCTGGTGGAGAGTTGTCTCATTGGCAATCATACCACATCTTATTCTTATTTAATATTATAGGCTACCTAATTTGTCACTTAATTTTATATAATTATAAGAAAAAAATATTTACTTAATATTATCCCCCCTTTTTTTTTATTCAATTTATTTCTTTCATGATTTGGTTTTCAAAAAAAAACCATAAGAAGCTCAGGTAGAAAGTTATTTATATTTAAACTGGATAGTTCATCAAACAACTTTAAATTACATTTACCAATTGATTTATAAATCACAATATTTATAAATATCAAAACGATGCAATTTCATCAATAATAAATGAAATAATCAATAACTAGCTATAAATGAAAGAATAATTGACAATATGAATCTTCAAAACTTGCATAAAACACTTGAATGGTAAGTCAATCCTCTTAAACAACTATGAGTTTGTGTGTTTGCCTTTATATATTTGTATTATTTTATAGTATAGTACTGTCTGTAGTAAAAACTAATGCTTGACGACTGTTTTAAAAACAGTAATAATAATAATTGTATGAATACTATATTGATTTCAAGGAAAGACAGATATTCTAATCAGAACCTAAGTATTCTACATCATTAGCACTTAATTAGTAAACCAGTCATAAGGTAAAATGAAGTACAAATCTAATAGGACATAATTTTCCATCATACACATGCTTTTGGGGTATTCAGTGGCGGATCCAGAACTTTTTATAGGGGGGGGGGGGGGAGAGGGGGCACTGACTGCCATAAGAGGGGGCCCCCTACAGTCCTGCTTCAGTGATTCCCTAGATAACCAACCAAATTTTTCCCACAAAAGGGGGGAGGGGGGGGGCAGGACCCCCCTTGGATCCATCTATGAGTATTCATATAACAAAAGCTCCTGATAGAACAACAGCATACAAATTTCTTTCTGGAACCCTATTCTCATTTTTATGCAACCTAGGTTTATAACATAATTTTGAAGCGATAGTTGTAGTAGTAAGTTTATGAATTTGAATGCAGTCTCATACAGATACAGTTACTAAGAGTATTAAAAATTTATAACTTATTTAATTTTCTAGTAAATTTTATCAATGTAGGTATTAAGGGTTAAGTGCAATGGCTACTTTTAAGTCCAGACCATACACTAGGACAGAATGGTATGACCAGTCAAATGAGTACACTTCTCCAACTCCAAGGTAAGGGTAGAGGCATGGCTAGTGTGCTAGATGCAGTTTTGAGCATGTTGCAGTGAAGCACCTTCATATCTGAATGCAATAACAACTACAAGCTGGAACTGAAGTTCATTTTTTTACAATTCAGTTTCAGCTTGTATGTTCTTAATTAGGAAACAGTTCTGAGAAATGATTTACACTGTTGTGCATGCACAGTAAGGAATTCATGTCTGTCATAGTTTAATGAAGTATTATTTGATACAGCGATTAGATATAAGTGGGTGTAATAGTATTCCAGAAATAAGTTAAATATCTTCTTTCAAAGTTCATTTAGGCTGCTAAGGCTAGGCTTCATAGTACTAATTTTAAGACAAAAATAGATAAAAGAGAATGTTTAATGACAAATTAAAAAAAAAAGAACCTGACAATGGGGGTTGGTTTTCCATATGATGCATGCAATGTGGACATAGAACTTTGTGTGGACTATTGTAATCATCATTTCTTTATCTAGTTCATAAAGGAGCACATCCCAATAAAACACTGAATGAAGTTGATGTTTTGCACTTGAACAATAAATTTTGTTGCTCTTAATACCAAAAACCACAAATAACTGCAGCATACTAATATTTGGAAATTTAAAGAATGTGAGGTGAAAAAACAAACCAAAGAAGATATAATTTACATTATTTAGTGATTAGAGAGATATAAGCCTTTTAAATAATGAAGTAAGATTATTTAGATAAAAAATACAGCAATTTTTTGCAGTCAGTTTGAAATTTTGAAATAAGTGTGAAGCGTAAAAGAAAAATGTTGTTCTCTTTAACAAGGATGTGTATTACATATATGATGTGTTTTTGTCGAGCCTTCGACTTTAGTCGAAAAAGCGAGACATAGCGATCCTACATTCCGTCGGCTTCATCGTTGTCGTCGGCGGAGTCCACAAATATTCACTCTGTGGTTAAAGTTTTTGAAATTTTAATAACTTTCTTAAACTATCCTGGATTTCTACCAAACTTGGACAGAAGCTTGTTTATGATCATAAGATAGTATCCAGAAGTAAATTTTGTAAAAATGAAATTCCATTTTTTCCATATTTTACTTATAAATGGACTTAGTTTTTCTGCCGGTAAATATTACATTCACTCTGTGGTTAAAGTTTTTAAAATTTTAATAACTTTCTTATACTATTTTGGATTTGTACCAAACTTGGACAGAAGCTTGTTTATGATCAAAAGCTAGTATCTAGAAGGAAATTTATAAAAAAAATAAATCCATTTTTTCCGTATTTTACTTTTAAATGGACTTAGATTTTCTGCCAGGAAACAACATATTCACTCTGTGGTTCAAGTTTTTAAAATTTTAATAACTTTCTTATACTATTTTGGATTTGTACCAAACTTGGTCAGAAGCTTGTTTATGATCAAATGCTAGTATCTAGAAGGAAATTTTGTTTTCTTCCAGTTAACATTACATTCTGTCTGCAGTTAAAGTTTTTAAACATTTATTAGATTCATAAACTATCCTGGAATTTACCAAACTTGGACAGAAGCTTCTTACAATCAAAAGATAGTATCAAGAGGAATATTTTTATTGATTTACTTCCTCATTTTTGTTGAGCCTGCTATTAACAGAAAAAGTAGGCGAGATACTGGGTTCTGCGGAAACCTTACAAATTTTTTCTTACTGAGAACACTATAGATGTAGGAGGTCACATGACTTTGTTTTATTTCTTATATGCCAGAGGTCTGCTTTATAAACAATGAACCATGTTTAAACTGAACCAAGCATAACTGGAAACCTACTTGAACAACTGATTTTGGCAGATATTTGACAGATTTCTGTTCAATTTATTGATTAACTTTTCAAGAGTTGTTTTAGAGCTTGACAAATTGTATGTGTATTTTGTCTATTGGCAACCTCTTTTGTTTCTTTTGTTGTTGGGTTGGTGTCTTGTTATCTCTGTGTATCAGAACATACAGTGAATCTATTCTTTAGTTATTTAACCTGTATAAACCAAATACCTGTCTTTTCCAAAATAACTCTCCCATCCATATGAGGTTCAATTCAGACAGATTCCACCTTAATTCCTTGTAGGGGATTCTCAATAGGTGTTTTAACCCAGTTAATTTTGACCATCAATATATACAAGCTCAACACTAATTGCCAGACTAACATTTTAGAAAAGAAAATATAGATTTAATAGTTTGTTATATTTTTTTACCTGATTTTGAAGAGAAATTTAAACTTATATATATGTATGTAGTAAGGAAACACATTTTCAGACACTATAGAAAATTAAATAATAGTTTTCTGGTATGAAATAAGATAATCAATGTCTGGCCAGTAATCGTTTGATTTTCTTGAAATTTTTCAATATGTTTAATTGTTGATTGTTACAATGTATTCAGTATCAGAAGTTTTAGAATTGAATTATTGATACGATTTTTAACATTACATGATTGCTTGCTGCAACTTTATTCTTTGCTGTTGTTGTAAAAGAATAGATATTTATTTTTCTAATCTATACATTATCCCTAACCAGTACTTAAATGGTCCCAATGGGAATCTGTTGGAATGAAATAAAATAAAACAAAAACATACAATTGTTTAACTTTTCAATTAATGTTTCTGCTTATTTTTTGGTGAACGATTTTTTTTCCAATCTTGATCAATTAATGCTCTGAATTAAGAATGGGTAATTGCAGCTAAGAGAAGACTTTTTTGTTTTAGTTTGCTAGTTTTGACATTTGTTTCCTGGATTCCAATATAATATGTATTGTCATTGTAGGCCCCGTTGTATGGAGCTTGTTACAATTTTTCAATAAATCTTTACAGGTTACAAAAGTCCATATTCATGTTAAAAGAATGTTTATTGTCTTCATTCAGTGTGCCAAAATAAAGAAAAAACAATGAAAACAGCCAATTTATCTTTAGCAGAGGCATGATGTTTTTTTACACTGAATCAATTAAGATCTACTGACTAACATGTTAAATATAATAAAATAAATTACACCTATTTTTAAGGGAAAATAACTAAATGTTTATGAATAAATATGAACTTTTTGAATCAAATAAAAACTAAATATGATCATGTAATTTTATATTGTATCAAAAAGAAAAAGATTACAATTGAAAAAAATGTATATTGTCAAACAACATTCATATTATACTCTAATAAATTTCATGAAAAAGGGATGACAAATTCAAAACGTTTTATATGTTTACTTATGTATTAGACATATAACATTACGGTAAGATCTTTATATGTTCAACAAGAAATAATTGATGTGTAAACATTGAAAATTGTCAGGTTTTAGACATTTAAATTTCTAATTTTATAGGTTTATGATCTTGCACTGTTAAAATTATTACATTTATCTAAGATACAAGAAAACGTTTGGTAGGAATTAGGCAATTTTACCTGATTATACTTAAAATATATCTGATAGATTATATAAACACATTTATGCATGATATCTTGGACTTGTAGATTTCCCTAAAAGTACTATGTCCTACTTTAAGAATTGTATTATATATACTTGCTATGTATAGCCTAAGTCTTAGTATCAGCTTATTTTGAAATATTTTGTGTTGGATAAAATGAATTCTTATAATTATATAACGGATTACAAATGTCAAAGAAATTAAATGCATGCAATACCAAACTTCAACTTCAACTTTTATTAACACTCTTAGTCTCTAGACAGTTTACACTGTAACAAGAGGCAGACAAATGGTACAAAAGGGATAATTTTCATTGATTCATGTGCAATGTCTAAACCAATAAGTCCCAAGGCCCCAATTTCCAACAGCACATCTTTTTAATATATATATATGTCTCAAAATCATAAAAGTCACATTACAATGAGAAAATATATAAGCACCTCTTAGTGAGAATTCTAGTTGATGAATTTATTTGAAATGTAGTAAAATTTTAATTTTCTCAGACCTTATGCAAATATAACTTTTTCAAATGTAAAATCAATAAGAAAAGTTATATTTTTTCAGTGATTATAGCCTATGAAATCAATGAAGCACATTTAGTACTGTTGGTTGAGAGAGTGGAACTTATCGACTTTCAACTTATCCTGTTTAACGAGAAATGACTATGTTTAGTGGTTTCCAATAACATAAATGATTTCTTTTAATGAAGATGGGAATTGCACAGTAATTGTTACTTCATAATATATTAATGTGTTAATTTCTTAATCTTTTGATGTATGTTACAAAAAGGTTGACAGGATGGAAAAGGATGGATTTCAATGATTTGGAACATTTTCTTTAATTTGTTTATTAATTAACAGGATGGAGAAAGAAGCTAAGTCAACACCAAGGTATATTTTATAGTCTCCAGAGGTTGATATTTATTTTGCTTTTTATGATTTTGTTTGATGATATAGATATAGTTAATGGCGTGAATGAATTTTTTATTTTGAAAAATGGAGCATGATATAATTAATTTTTTTTCTCTTATGGTTGTGTCCTGTTATCTATTTCTCACTTGAAGAGATATTTCTCAGAGTGCACTGAATGGAAAGTGACATGAATAAGTAATATGAAAAATGTGTGAATTTGGTTGGCATATTCTGCGCAAAAACAAAAATGTCTATTCGTTAGGTCAATGATGACCTTCAAAGGTCAAAAAGATCTACTTTTCCTTCATTACAATGGAGATATCTGTGATTTCACAAACATACAAAACACTGACATTTTTATCGGAAAATCTTCTATTTAATTGTCAAATTTGCTTCCAATCTGAAGCATAAAAAAACCTCAAAAACATCTGATGTTAATTTTAGACACTGGAAGAGGACCTTAGAATAACATCATACTGCTTAGGTGCCAAAGAAATGAACAACATTTTGCTGAATTTTCTTTTTTTTTTCACACAGAGAATGTTCACCATAAGAGAAATAGCTTTAGCAACTCTTTAGAATTGGATATCGCTTGATATCAACTCAAGTTATTTATTTCAATATAATTTTGCCTCTGACTTATGCATTATAAGGACAATTTGATAAGCTGTTGTTTGCTATTCTTTTTTTTGTTTTATTTCAATAATTTTTATTTGAATTGTTTTATAGTTGGCATGCATTATTTAGAAATTATAAATTTGCAATGTGTGACCATTTATAATTAATTTAGAAGTATTTGTAGGTTTTCGATTTAAAATACACAAAACACTATAAGAATTGCTGTTGGAAACATTATGACTCTCCATATGCAATAGCAAATTTGCCCAATTATACTGTTGGTTTAAACTCACCCCCATAAGCAAAATATGAACAAAATGATCTGGTCATCAGAGATTAAAGTAATTTATATTTTTAATCATTGGAACAAAATGAAAGAATAATTAGCTCTTTAAGAAATTAAGTATTCATTTATTGCATTATGGTACTGAAGAATCTATGACGAATTTGCTTATTTCTTTTTTCTGTTGTTAACTTTCCATTTTTCAGTAGTTTCATGAATACTCTCATGTTATTCATGTTCTTATATCAGCTATGTCTAGGTAATTATCTATTTAGTGCATAAACTGCAAGGATAGTTTATCTTAAATTATATATAAGTGTGTCTATGTATATATATTTTTTTTTTATTTCTGGATAAACTGAAAAGACTGTCTAAAATTGTACATAAGTGTGCCTTTGTCTAAGTTATTTTTTCAGTACTGAATAATCTGCAATGACAGACTGTCAGTTCATCAAAAACTATACTTAAAGTTAAATGTACCTTTTTTTTCATTTCAGTATTTTATTGTAATTATTAAACATTTTTGTTCATAGGCCACCAGTACAGTTCCAAAGCAAGTATCCATCTTTACCTGACATATCACCTAGACATATGGATGGCCAACTGGTTCCTGTTTTTAAAAGAAAAGCTAGTCCAATAATAAGAAATAACTCAGACATGGAACCAGAGGAAAGAATTAGACAGTTAGAAATGCGAGTTGCAGTGTCAGAAAAATCAAACCGTGCTTTGTTAGAAGAGGTGCTAAGACTTCAAGGTGACTTAAAAGGTTCTACCCGACATAATGATGATATGCTACGTGAGGAACAAAGTGCCAGAAGAAATATTGAAAATGCTATCACAGTCAGTAATGAACTTATTCAGCATCTAGGTTCAAGAATTAAAGAAGCTGAACACAAACTTGATGATGAACGGTTGGCATTAAGTTCACTTGTTAATCATACGAAAGGTGTTGAACAGGCAGTAAAAAGTAGTCAGCAAGAACTGGTCACCAAAAAAGATGTTCAGTCTTCAAGGTAACATAATAGAATATATGGTATGTTCAGTCTTCAAGGTGACATAATAGAATATATGGTATGTTCAGTCTTCAAGGTGACATATTAGAATATATGGTATGTTCAGTCTTCAAGGTGACATAATAGAATATATGGTATGTTCAGTCTTCAAGGTGACATAATAGAATATATGGTATGTTCAGTCTTCAAGGTGACATAATAGAATATATGGTATGTTCAGTCTTCAAGGTGACATAATAGAATATATGGTATGTTCAGTCTTCAAGGTGACATAATAGAATATATGGTATGTTCAGTCTTCAAGGTGACATAATAGAATATATGGTATGTTCAGTCTTCAAGGTGACATAATAGAATATATGGTATGTTCAGTCTTCAAGGTGACATATTAGAGTATATGGTATTTTCAGTAGTCATTAAGAATTGCCCATATGAAAAAAAGTTTACAAAAAAAGAAAGAATAAACTTTATTGATAATTGCAAAATTCCGTGTTTCAATGACAGCAAAATTGTAAAAAAGTGTGATACAAAATCTAAAAACCACCAAACATGAAAATAAACACAGACGAAAACTTTTCACTAGAATCACAAATTGAAAAACATCAATGCAATAACAGCATGCTTTAAAGAAGAATTAGTAAAGTTTTTTTGTTTATGTAACTATACTGTGGATTCATTTATTTTCGTGGGTTGAGAACAGATTGTATGTCCATGGATACTTGATTTCATGGTTTTGCAAAAGTCTGCATACAAGCCTATAGAAAATTTGTCATTCGTTGAACATTTTATTTCGTGGTTCACCTGTACCAACGAAATCCATGAATATTGGTATCCAACGAATAATAATGAATCCACAGTACTATGAATAAATATTTTCAGATTACAAGATGTGCGGACAGATTTAGATGAAGTTTTGCAATCAAAACAACAGTTAGAACGGGTAACATTACAAATGGCAGACGACATCAGAAATTTAAAAATGAGAGTGGAGCAACATACTGCAACTTTTGCTACAGTGTCCACAGATCTCAAAAATAAGTCAAAGAAACTAGAAGATGACAATAGATTGCAGGTACTTAAATCTGACTGATTTTGTAAGTCATGAAGATAACTAAGTTACTTTATGATTAACTAAATATAGTTTTACATTGTACAAGATATATCCTGAGTAAACTATTCTGGAAAAGGAGAGTTATCTCCCATTATCAGTTGTGTATGTTAGTTCTAACTGTATACAGTAGTTGTGACTGTTACCTCAGGTTAAAAGTGGAATGTTATCTGGTTTTAACTGTAGGTGAGAAATAGATTTTGTACATAAATATTTCAATCATAGTTTGCTGTTTTCTATATAACCTGTTGTGTAGATGTAATTAAGATCTGGTTTAATGATATTCAAGTCTTTAATTTCATCTATTAGTTTGAAAAGAGGTTCTTGGACAACTTGAAATGAAAACATCCTGATTGTATGTTGTTATCATGTAAATGAATTGTTTGTGACTCTTACTTCTTGATACATGGACATCAATGGTAGGAAAATTTAATTTAAAATAATGTGCATGTAATTTAATCACTCACTGAAGATTGAATTCTGTCAATGATAATCAAAAGTCAAGTCATCAAGTAAACGTTTTGTTCCATTCTCCTGTAACAATAGTTGTTACAACCTACATTTTGTGGAAAGTGCTAAATCGGCAAAAAAAAAATTGGTTATGTTATCTTCACAGCATTAGTGAACATCATTTATCAGCCAACTGTTATTTTGATAAACAATCTGTGATACTGCCAATTTGTTATTACCACTATCTACATAGTGACAGACAGGTTTTTCTTAAAAAGTCACATTTGACACATATAGCATGAGAAATCAACATAAAAAAAAGGAGATGTGGTATGATTGCCAATGAGACAACTATCCACCAGAGTCCAAGGGACGAGGATATGAACAACTATAGGTCACTGTACAGCCTTCAACAATGAGCAAAAACCATACCATACAATGGCCATTTTACATAAAATTAAAAGTTCTTATATTTAGCTCTTGTCTCATGCAGATGGAGCCGATCTAATATGAACATAATATGATATGTATTTGATGTTAGTTTAGTACTATCTCAGTCTATCTTTCTTCCTAATCATGATAACATTGTAATTATTGCATGCAGACAGAAGAGGTAACTAGCTCTAGAGTAGTAGATTTCAAATTAAACCTACAGTAGATATTGTTAAAATGGTTAAAAAGATTTTTTTTCATCCCATTATTTGTCCCATACCTTGAAATTATATATTTTATAAACTTGTATTCCTATTTTCTTTTTTAGTAGAGAATAATTAAATCAAAAGCATTTCGCCATTTATAAAACTTTGAAAACAGAACTTCTATGAAGAAAAGTTTCTATGCTTACATATAAACATTTAGGTTTTTTTTTTTTGGTCAAAACTTACTTACTACCGGTATATTGTTTTTTTAGTACTCTTATATATATGTTAGCCTTACTGTTATTTCTGTTACTCCCATATGCTATAATGTAGATACCAAAAACATATTTATTCAATTTACTTAATGCTGAGTTATAATATAAAATTGCTATTCTTTCATGTATTTATTTACAGTAAATAAACAGTTTGTCAAATTGTTCTTTTTGAAGCTTTTGTTTTCACTTCAAGCAAATGTTTAGGGTATTTTAAAGAAAACTTTACTGCAACATCCGCTTTCAATAAAGCATTTTTTATATATTTATATTTTTATAGAGGGTAAGTATGCTCATCACACAATAAAGCTGATCGTTTTATTTAACACAAATATAAAAGAATTATATCAGAACATTTTTCAAGGATGCACTGAACATAGATTTGCATGTTGTTACACACAAATAATATTGAATCTGGCAACAAATATGGCCACACGAACTTGTTCTGGGGTTCACAGCACAGTGTATGCATTATTGGCAAATAATTTTTTTTATTAATGGGGCTATTTACAAGATAATTCTTTATGAACATTATAGTTTTTGTCTCACCTCCAGCGAGACATAGGGATAGCAACAACAGCTTTAACAATTGTCAAGTTTTCTGCTTAGTTTGATAGGAACTACTTGTGTTAGACCATTGATATTTTATATAAAGTTGCATTACTATCAGTATATTTCATTTTGACGACTATTTTGAGGCCCTGCCTCCTAGGCCATGGTTCAGTGACATTGAATTAATTAGGAATTTTAAGTGTTAAGGTTTCTGCTTAAGTTAGTTAGATAGGAACTACATGTGATAGATCAATGATATTTTGTATGAAGTTGCATTACTATCTGTACATATCTGTTTGACAACTATTTTGAGGCCCTGCCCCCTAAGTCATGGTCCAGTGACTGAATTAGTTAGCAATTTTCAATGTTAAGGTTTCTGCTTAAGTTAGTTTGATACGAACTACTTGTGATAGATCAATGATTTTTTGTATGAAGTTGCATAACTATCAGTACATTTCAGTTGTCAACTTTTTTTGAGGCCCTGCCCCCTAGGCCATTGTCCATTGACTGAATTAATTAGCAATTTTAAATGTTAAGTTTTCTGCTTAAGTTAGTTTGATAGGAACTACTTGTGATAGATCAATGATATTTTGTATGAAGCTGCATTACTATCTGTACATATCAGTTTGACGACTTTTTTGAGGCCCTGCCCCCTAGGCCATAGTTCAGTGACTTTGAATTATATAGCAATTTTAAATGTTAAGTTTTCTGCTTCAATTAGATTGATATGAACTACTTATGATAGGTCAATGATATTTTGTATGAAGTTGCATTACTATCAGTACTTCTCAGTTAAATGACTATTTTAGGACCCTGTCCCCTAGGTCATAGTCCAGAAACTATGAATTATTTAGCATTTTTCATTTAGTTTTCTGCTTTAATCTGTTTGATGTGAACTCCTTACAATAGACAACAATATTTTCTATAAAGTTACATTGCTGTCTGTACATCTCAGTTTGTCATATTTCTAGGCCCTGCCCACTAGTTCATGGTCTGGCGAGTTTGAATTTTGAATAGCAATGTCCGTCACATTGTCTTTTTCTGAATTTTATGTCGACAGGCAAGACAAATCTCTGTGTCAATAGTTATGTTTATTTGCAATAAATGACAACTTAATATTTCAATTTGTAAGTTCTTTTTAATAGTATAAGCAATCTCCCTTTGGAAGATCTTTGTGTGTCATATTCCTGTTAGATGTTTTCACACAGGGTAAATATCGTTGTGTTAACTGAATATGATTAACTATTGCAATGCACTGTTACTTTGGTGTCATTTAAAGTGTTACCTGTAAAATTTGCCTTGGTGATGAGGGGTTTTGTTTAAAATTTGCCCATCTGCTGAGGTTAGCCATAGGAATCATCACACAATGAAGACACTTTCAAAAAGGATACTAAATAGCAAGGATGTAACAGAATTTCACTGAGAAGAATCATATTTTATTGTGGACACTTTTCATCTTTATGAATGGTTTTTTAATACATCCAGTAAAAAACAGACCAACAAGGTTTTTAAGTGTATTTGAAAAGTATAATGTTTAAAAGATATGGTATTATTTCAAAGATTTGTTTGAAAGAAAAGAATGATATTATTTTGACTTATTTTGTTAACTTTGTAGTTAAAAATGTTACTTTGAAGGACTAATAATGTAAAGTTGAATAAATACTTTATGCTTAGAATTAACTTTAGACTTTTTTATTTTATAGCTTGACAATCTACGTAAGCAGTCGACCGTACAAAGTCAAACAGAACATCAGACAACGCAGTTACGAGGACAGGTAGAAACTAGGTAATAAACTTACAAAATACACCTTCTTTTACTAGTAAATTTGTAACAAAGGTTCCTGAACTTAGTCAACTGTAACGAAATAATCATATTTTCATACTGTGTCAGTCTAGCTGCTCTTACAGTTTTGAAGATAGAAACTTTTTATTACACTAAAAATGTGTGAAAATTGGTTGATTTATGGTAATATTCTGATATTCTGATGAATTATCCCCCTGATCTTCAAAAGTTACCTCCCTTGACAAATCACAGATTCTTTGATTTTGTGAATAAATGGATGATTTGATGGTATATTTAAGAATATTATTATTGATTATTTACTGTTCTGTATTACAGATTGTCAGAGCTAAGAGAGGTGCTGGTTGATCTTAGAGCAAAACATGACATAGAAATTACTGAGAGAAGAAATTTAGAAACAACACTTTCTCAAAGGTAATAATTATGTATAATGTTGAGCTTCAAACAATTTTAAAAAGCTAAACATATCTAAAAAAATAATTGGGACAAAAATACAGTGAATGCTGATTGCAGAATTCTGATTGAATTTAGGGAAGAAGATAAGAAAATGATGTATGTTATAAAATGTAAAAAAAAATATTTTTTTTATGATACTGATATAAAATGGAAGTGGGGTATATGCCAAGAAGACAGCAACACAATAACACAAAATAAAGCTAATCAGATAACTTAGGGTCAACATAAAATATCAAGTGTCTGTAATGATTTCCTTTAATTTTCAGTTTTACTATTCTTTCAACATTATTCTGTAAATTCAGTAAAAGATTCAATTTTGTTTTATTGAGAAATTTGCAATGGGATAGGTTTTGCATAAAAAAAAACTTGCATTATAGATTTTAATAGAATAATTTGTATGCAGCATTTTATAGAATCGTAATTTTTATCTTGCATTTTTGTTATTGTTCAATAATTTATAATACAAAATGCATGCATAGTTTTTGAATTTGCATTATGTGTACAGAGAAAATTTAGTTAATCGTATTTTGCTTTTTTAACAGAGTACATGAGCTGCAGCAGCAATTAAATGATGCCAGTAGAAAGAGAGAAGAAAGCATGCACACAGTAGACATGTTATTACGGGAAAAGGAGCATGTATCTGCTGCTGAAAGAATGACCTTGACCTCTAAAGTAGCAGACACTGTGGAAGATGTTAATAAAAAACTTTTATCTAAAGAAATCAAAATGAGAGAAGAAATGCAAGATAGATATTTAAATTTAGAAAGAGTAAGGACTAAGATAAATTAAAGATTATTCTTATCTTACTGCATATCAGTCAAAGGATATAAATGTAAATGAGGTAGCAATCAAACTGCACAACAAAACCAAGAAAAGGCATATGATAACAGATACTTCAAAAATCTGCCAAAACACCAAAATCACATATTTTAAAATGTTACTAGCTTTCTAATGAGATGAGTTTTAGAAATACTTTGGTGATATACACATGATTAAAAATAAGAGTTACATGACAGTCCAGACAAACAAAGGTTCTGATTTTGCTACAAAGCAGATGAGGTATGTTTCTGTGTTAACAGTTTAATGATTTGTTTGCAGTTAATTCAACAAGAACAGATACAAAGAAGAGAGTATGAAAGAGCAACAAGAGAAGAGACTGACAGAAAATGGCAAGCTATAAAACATGCACATGATGAACTCAACATTGATTTAAAAGAATCTTTAAAGGTAATGGTTGCCTAGCAGCTTAATATGTTTAGAAATGTTGTCCCCTGCTGACAAAGCTGGATATGACTTCAGGTTTGGATTCCTTCCTTTTATGTCCTCTATACACTTTTTATTCTTAAAAAACTTGACAAGTTCATGTATGGTATAAAGAACAGTATGGATATTTACAGCTAAAGTATGTGTTTTATTAACCGGAATTCTGAAGGAAAATATCTTATGAATTTGGTGATGCACGGCAGGCGGCAGGGGGCTGTCAAATAGTGTTCGTGCAAAAACTTGAAAAAGCTTTGACGAAATCTTTTCAAATTTAGATATGTTTTTTCCTGTGACTAAAAGAAGGTCAAGTTCGAATTTTGTGTTGATTCTTTGAAGAAACAAGACAACAACTGTTTGAAAGTGGGTTTCTGGAAAATTATTGGAGTGACCACAAGATTAGATGGTTTCATATTTAAGGTTATAATCTCATAAACTAATTTCTTTCATTATTGACTGCATGATTTCTGCCTAACAAATGTGTGTGTACTTATATACTCTCTTAAATTCCAATATTATGTCGATTATGATAAATAGGTCAAGATTGATTTTGGCCTTTCCATTCCTAAACCCTTCAAAAATTCGTTTATTTTATTTTACTTGATCCTGTTTGGGGTTCCAGATTTGCAAATATCATTTTCATGCAAGGAAATCCAGTTTGCTGTCAATCTGACAGCCTCTTGTTTTGGTCTGGTATTATAAATTTTCTCATATATATACACACGAGCTTAGAGAATTCCTTTGAATTTAAGGTTGCCATACTTTTTTTTTCCCTGTGAATGTGTGATTATATTAACAACATCTTTTATATGACTTTGTTTTTAAAATTTAAAGATCTAGTTCTATGGTTGGTAAAGTGATCATTTATTCCAGAATTAGAAATTTTTTAAAAATTGAGAGTTATTATTTGTAGTGTGTTGAGATTAAATATTGGAGGGATACCATTATTTATAAATTTTACAGTCATACATTCAACCAGGGTTGAAGTATATGACCACACTTTCTCTTGTGAGATATGTACTTAATCAATTAAACAAGTACAAAAAGCAGTGATCACTTGAGACATCTGTTCAACAACAAGTGCCAGAAAATTTAATAGCTCCTTATTTCAGGTACATAAGAAATCTTTCTCCATTTTTCATATTTCCAAACCTTGTTTCCTTTTTTTTTCAGGCTGAAAAATTGAAATCAAAAGAAACAATAACCAAATTAGACGAATCAATATCAATTATAGAGAAACAAACATTAGAAAATAAAAGACAGTTTGAAAAATTAATGAGTGCTGAAATTACACAGAGGTATGTATGCATTGTGCCAGTATAGTTTTCACAATTTCTGTATAAATTCCATAGAGAGCTATTTTGAAAAGTAGTATGGGAGTCTTTTCGAAATCTTTTGAATCACAAATGACAGCAATTGATGCATGTCTTTTTTACTACAATCAGCAAATCTTATAAGCTTAAATTCAATTTATTTATTGGAATTTTCTTTTAGATTTTTTTAACTTTCATATTGTAACTTATTTTAATAAATAAAAGGTGTTATTTTATTCATTTAAAAGTTTTTAAATGGTTGCTTTATAAGGGGACATAACTCAAGATTTTTTTGTTTTTATACAAGGATGTATAGTTAATTATCTACTTTTTTTATGTAGCAATAAAATAAGTGCTGTGACCCAAGTTTTTTTTTTTTTTTTTTAATTTTCGGAAAGCATTTCAAAAGAGCTATCTTCTTAAATTTTATTCTCAAAATTCTATCTCTGATGTTTTTTTATAGTGCTTTTTCCTTGTATTATCCTAACAAACAAAATATCAAAATTTTAAACTACTATGGAAAATAAGCTCTGTGATGTTTACTAAACTATAATTTTGCAAAGAATAAAAAAATATTTCCATTTTTATTTATACTTCCATTCTATCTTAAGCAATTATTAGATATTAATATCCATATTGCTCAGATGAAATAACTTGCTTCAGGTGACCTTACCATTGATTTTGTAATATACATTCTTAACAGTTTTATTTCAATGCTGATATTTTTAATGTAGCTCTGGAAGTCTGGGTAGAATTTAAAGAGGATAGACTCCTTGCATCAAAATTTGTGAGCAGATGTATGGTTACTGATATTAGCTTCAAATATTCTAAACATTAGTGACCACATTTTCTCTTTTATTTAGTTTAGAAGTGACTTGCAGCCTTTTTTATGTCCATTATTTATTATGTATATAAAAATGTTGTATTTGTAAAAGATTCATATATATATTATTTTTTCTTCTTCAGAAAAACAAATACAAAAAATATTAGTGAAAGTTTGTCACAAATGAATGAAAAATTACAGATTGCTACCTCAACTCTACAGCAAGCTATAGGTGGTGTAACCCAGTCGTTTCATACTATGAATGAAAAGGTAACAGCAAAGATTTAATGTAGATAGACTATTTGATACTGATGATAAAAGATTACGAGAAACCACAATAAAGATATTTTAGCCATTTTAGAGTGATTTCTATTAAATGAATAAATTGTTAAAATGAATCTTTATTACTAACAATATGATTAGTTATTAAGGATAATCTTTAGTTCAGTTAAATCCCTTTTCACAGCTGATTTATATTGGTATTTTATGTCCTTGTGACATTATTCCTTGATCAATATGTTGCACTTACCCATTTCAAAGTATAGTTATTCTTAAAAAAAAAAGTCATTGAAGTAGTAGCTTAATGAAAATTAGCTTTTTTTCTACTCAAATATATTACAAAATGATATAAAAAAATCTTTCATTTGACAGATGCGTCGAGAAATGAGACAAACAATAGCAGAATCAAAAGACAGTACGACTCGAGGAATGACAGACTTAGATGCTAGAATTTCTCATCTGAAAAATAGAATGAATGATAATGAAGAAAAACTTGAAGCTAGAGTGGCAACAGTACGTAAAGTTTATTCACTTCTGCCTATTATGAAATCTCTAGTTTTGAAAATTGTATATCTTAAAATGAAATTTTTTTATTATATGGGAACAATAATTTGAACAGTATAAAGAAGTTATAATGGTTTAAAAGATTATTATTAGTTTTTCAGTGATTTGTTGACTCAGGTTAAAAGAATGTAAAGGTCCATTGTTCTTAAGATTGAAATAGTCATCTCTGTTTGAATGCAACTATTTAAGGAGTAAAATTTATAAAACAAAATCAGGTTTTGTACACATTGAGGATGTGAGGTTATATTTTATAGTTATCTGATCAATGAAGCATATATGAAATTGCCAAATTTAAATCTAAATTGATTCAGATCTTCCCTTTTTTAACAAGTTAATGCACACTGCTCGTTACACTTTTTTTTAGTTTAAAGTTTATCTGGTGTGTTTGAGTAACTGTAATTTGAATAACAGGAAAATGATGAAGGAAACCAGCCTGTATTAAAACAGCCTAAGAGTTTATCTAAATTGGTAAAACAAATGTTTGCACCAAATGAATGAAAGAATGACACATAATATTGTTGTAAAAAATCACTGCAACATACTATAAATCTTTCAAATATTTAAAGGAAAAAGTAATGGGGAATATCATAAATTCTTGTGTTCCTTAGGTACAGGGATTAAAAACCACCAGTCATTGACTATTCTTTGAGCTTCATTGCCGCTTAACAGTTGTACTTCCAGAAAAGAGAGATAACCAACTTTAAATTATGATTTTAGAGTAAAATTAGTGATTTTGGTAATGAGTTTCTGGGAAGGGCTTTTGTCAAAGCTGCAAAAGATATATGGATATTTATGTTTAAATATAAATTGACAGTTTGATTGACTTGCAAACCATTTTCGCTCTGAAACTAGGTACACTTTAAATCAAAAAATTAAAAGAAGGGAGAAAATTTTCGACTACAGCTCATAGGATCTATAAATTAACAGATGAAAGGTTTTTAAAAAAGATTTTATGATTTACATACACTGTATATCATTGCTTGAAGAGTGTATATGTTTATTTGTAGTGTTGTGTTCTAATCTTGTTCAACACTAAGAGGATAATTAGCTAAACTCAGCTCTGAAATATAACTTCAACTCTTTGTTCTCATAAATGTTACCTTACTCTTTCGTTTAAAATCATATGTTTAACAAGTACAAAAACTTAAAATTTTGATTCGTTTGTTACAAAATTATTTGAAAATATTCTACATGTACACTATAGTTTACGGCAAAGCAAAAAAATCCTGAGGTAATAAAGTAGTATTTGCGATAATGGAGTGTAAATCTTCTATTATTTTTATTTGATTGAATCTGTTTTTAGTAATAAGTTTCTTGTCCATAAAAGACAGTATAGATAGTTTGTAGATATTGCTCGGATTTCATTTTAAATTTGGTTTTTTATCCTTCAGAATGAACATTATATATCAGTCTTTCATAATATTGATATGAAGCTTGTAAAATGTTTTTATGCCCCCGCCATAGACAACAGGGGCATTAAGTGTTACCCTTCATCTTCTGTTCATCCGTCTGTCCCATTTTAGTTTCCACACTCTTACTTAAGTTTGTCTTATCCAAATTTTATGAAACTCATACACAATGCTAAGAACCACAACACTCAGACAGAGTTCAAATACGGGTTTAGAGGCATTTATTGTTCTAGAGTTATGCCCCTTTTTAACTTGGAAAATTGCAAAGCTTGAGTGGGGGCATTCATGTTCTCACACACATTCTTCTTTTATTAAATGTCATATGTTTATAACAATACCAAGATTTTTTCTTCATAACTGAGTCCAAAAGTATGGTTGTAAAGCTTAATGATGTATAAATCAGCTTTGTCTTCATGATGAAAACTTAACATTCAATGTTTTTTATGACCCTAACAACATATGTTTAAATCAATAGAATTAACATCGGTACAATTGCGATGGGATTGCTGACTTGTTAAGACAAGCATTAAGGCAAAGATTAGGTCAAACAGCCGTAATATCACAAAGCAGAGATATATTTATGTTATAAATGAACAGTTTGAGAGATAGTGGGAAGATAATGAAATATGTTTGTTCAGAAACTTTGTGATATGCCAAATTTAAACACAATCCAATTTGTTTAATCTCTTAATGATTTTTTTTATGTTCAAAATCTCTTGGTGTGCTATTTTAAGTTCTAGCGTTTATCTAATAAGGACATTTAGTAGAACTTTTTTTTTTTATTTTATTTTGTTCAGAATTTAGAAATTATACATGCTGTTTGGTGTTAAAATGTAGTTTTAATCAATATGCAGACATGCAGACATTACCAAGTGATAGATTTAGACATTGGCAATGTTCATAGATACCATACAAGACTGGAAGTGAAAAAAACCAAACCTAGATAGATGAACTATCAACATTCAAAGATCAAACATATGGGTACATGCAAACAAACAACAACATTAAAAACCTTGCCATTATGAGCTACTATAAAAAAAGTTATGATATCTGATTCTTTTGAAGGGTTAGCACATTTCATGTATATTATGCGTATACAAATGCATAAAACCTGTGAAAGTATAACATTATAAACTGTATAGTTTATTTCTTTTACTAGGGTTTTGCTAATATACTGCCTTTTCATTAACTTATGCCAATTTTTTACATTATCTCTGTGTCAACAGTTTATCTCCTTGTTGAAAGCCGTATGGTTGCCTATAATTGCTTACATCCACTTCATTTGAACTTGGGGGAATAGTTGTCTCATTGGCAATCATGCCGCATCTCCTTATTTTTATATCAATAAGCTTTATCAATTTCATGTAATCAATAAGTTTTTTACTAGTTGATCGGCTTATTGAGGTAAATTCAAACTGTTATTGGGTTAAACATTTTAGCAATTGGTTGAACAAAGCCTTCTTAATTTAATGTGCACAGTATGTGACCAGTTGCACGAAAATTGGTAACATCAGTATAAAGAATTATATAATTTATTATGTAAATTGTTTTAGAAATTACTAAATGAGAAAAAGCAAGAAAATGAGGTACTAAAATGATAGTTTATGGATTTGGAAGCATGCTTCATTTGTGGTAATATTACACATGGTTAAAGTTGCAAAAGAGGAAATAAATATTAATTGTGAAAGGTTAATAAGTATTTATGCTGATACTATTAAAAGGGCTGATTCTCTGTGAAAATGTGCTGATTGGTTTAGAAAAACAGCAAACAAAGAATTAAAATACTTACAATATTGTTGAATCGTTTTTAATGCACACAGACGGAGGAACTTATTGAGGTACTGGGTACAACACATGGATTTTCATTGCAGTTGACTAGATACTTTTTTTCAGGAGTTTTAGAACACAACAATATTTTACATAGTACACATAGATAACTGCAGAATTATAGATTTAGATCTGCAGAAAAAATTTGCAGTGAATATTCATAGTGCAATTCATCACAGAACAAAAATGTGGTTTTGAGTGATATACCATGGAACTTTTGTTGTACCTTCATGTTTTCACGGATTTGAAAATATGAAAATTGAAATTATCAAATTTTTTTTCAAGTAGTTTGTTGCAAGGTAAAAGTTAAAAAAATTGACTATTGGACATGGAAACAGAAATCATTGTTGACTGTTGGACATGATATCATTGTTGACTGTCGAACTTGATATCATTGTTACCTGCTTGTTACTTATGTCACCAAAGGTGGAAGCAGGGCTAGATACCACTCGACTCAGTCTGTTCGTTCATCAGTCCATCCGTCCAAAAGACCTTGAGTAGAAAACTTTAACTTTCGTTAAAAGTTTTCTTGGCTTCTATTAAAAGGGAATGATTTTATATTTGGTCTGCAGCTTGATAATGATGAGTTGTTTGCCAATAGTTTGAAAGTTTACAACACTCATTTTCATCAAAGCTTTCTTAGCTTGCATGGAAGGGAATGATTTTATATTTGGTGGTGCAGCTTGAGAATGAAGATTTGTAGCGTAAATGCAATTTTTACATTTGCTGTGAAGACACTTCCTGTTTGCCGATAATTTTACAACACTCATTGTACACGGAAATTTTTTGTCAAAGTTTTCTTGGCTTGCATGGAAGGGAGTGATTTTATAGTTGGTCTGCAGCTTGATTATGATGTGCTAAAGCATGTAAGCTATTTTATCATCAGCTACTTCCTGTTTGGTGATAGTTTGACATTTTACAACACTCATTGTACAAGGAAAATTTTCGTCAAAGTTTTTCTTGCTTTCAAAGAAAGGGAATCATTCAGTATACATGCAACCTCAATCAATTACATGCAGCAACACAGGTCCATATCTGGTAATAATTGGTCTTGTTTATTTTTGAGTGGCTAATAATATAAATCCTCCAATATGTTTTGTACTTATTTATTTATAAAAAAAATTCTCAAAACATGAGGGTACAACAATACAATACAACAATGGAAAGTGTTCTTAGACGATAGAAGTGTGTTTGACCATCAGACCTAAACTACTGTTGCCATTTAAGCTTTTGACAGCATTTGTTCTTTAGGTGAAACAAAACTTCAGTTGCTCCTGAACTCTTTCTATAATTCCATAGCACTTTGTTGACACCAGTTTTTTATTGTTCTATTCAATCCTTTCACTGTTTGATCAACTTATTAAAAATATGTAGAAGAGGAAACGGTTACTAAAAGTTAATATTATTTATTCAAATCTTAAAACTGGTATTCAACAAGTAAATATTTTTTAAATCACAATTTTTTATTTTTCTATGGAGAGTTTATGGTTGTAAAATGTACTCTTATGGTAAAAGTAATAGCTCATATTTTAAAATTAGTTCATCACTTGCTTGGTAAACAACTAATTTATATATAAAAAAACATCATATAGACTGTAATTTGTTTCCGTTGTCTTGTAAAAAAAAGATGATACATCAAAAATTATAATTAAAAAAAAAGTCAGATAACCCTTTGGCAGAAAAAAAGTCAAACAACAGTTTAAGAAACATAAAACACATAAATAGAGATTGAGCAAAACAAACGCCTCCAAAACAAGGGCTGAATGTAGGTGATTTGGAAGTATAAATATTTCCTGTTTTAGTCGGATTGCTGTCTCATTGACATTTAATCTGCATTTAGATTGCTGCTATACCTTTTTTCTGGAATTGATTAGTTGTTCTAAGATCAACTAACTATCAAAACACGTAATTTTCAGATATGCAATACCATTATATATGTTTGCAACCATGAATTTCCTTTATTTACATTTTTTTCAAAACTATGAATATATTGTACTTCAACAATTAATTTGTTTGTTTTATTTATAAAGGATAATACAGAGGTAATTAAGTCTATTAATAGAATGTAAATTTCAGCTATTGATGTATACCCCCATTATATTTTTAGCAATAATTTGAAATGTCACATCTTCTAGTTAATTTTTAGGATGTACTCCTTTAATCCTTGTTGTTGTGATATGGCCTGAAGGTAAAAATTTTAGGAGTGAATTTAGATATATTATTGCGGACAAAAAAGGATGGTCAATTTTAGACAAAGCAGTTTTTTGAAAATTAAATTTAATATTAATCTAAAAATCTGTACTGCTAATTTCACAATTCTGAAAATATATTTAAGGTGGCTCGGGACTATTCGAAGTTTCTGTCAGAAGTGCCGTATTTTTTGTTTTTTTAATCTTTACAGAGAGTGAATCAAATTGTTCGAAAAAAAATAGGGCGTCCCGGACCATTTAAGCTCAAAATATTACTTTTAAAGAGGTATGTAAAAGGGACCGTTTTTCAATGAAATGATAGGGAAAGTAGAGGTGTTGACATATTTTTATCGGAATATCAAAAAAACGTTCTGTGACACTTGGTCCAAAACTGTAATATAAAAAGCTGAAATATAGCTTTAAAGAATGAGAAAATAAAAAACATAGGTCATCGATAAGGAAAAAAAAATATATTGCCTTAAAACCCAAAATTTGGCGGGAAAATGGTGAAATTGGGTGAAATGTCATTTTGAGTCTTTCACAGATACACATAATAACAATAATTATTTTTTAGTGACAAAAGTACAATGATTTAACATTTTTAATCAATCAAAATATTAAAAAAAATAATAGTGAATTTACGACACAAACTTTTCGTGTGCATGGTAATTCATGTGTGAAATTATGCGCAGTCGAATAGTCCCGATCCACCTTAATTCATTTGTTATTATAGTATTTTATGTTTCTGCCCAATATTTTTTAGTTGTTTTTTTTTTTTACAGATGTGACAGCTTTACCATATTAAGCAGTTAATAAAAAATATTGCTTATTTAGTTTATTGTCACCAATTGCACATATTAAACAATTTTTTATAAGTTTCACGTTGCACAATTTTTTCCATTTTAAATTAGAAATTTAGAATAGTAAAGGCAATTTGAAATAAGAATGTAAATAATTTTATTTATTTGGATATATGTGATTTACAGTTGTGACCCCTTCACTCAGTGTGAACGTCTATTATTATTTTTAGCTCACCTGGCCCAAAGGGCCAAGTGAGCTTTTCTCATCACTTGGCGTCCGTCGTCCGTAAACTTTTACAAAAATCTTCTCCTCTGAAACTACTGGGCCAAATTTGACCAAACTTGTCCACAATCATCAATAGGGTGTCTAGTTTAAAAAATGTGTCCGGTGACCAGGCCAACTAACCAAGATGGCCGCCATGGCTAAAAATAGAACATAGGGGTAAAATGTAGATTTTGGCTTATATCTCTGAAACCAAAGCATTTAGAGCAAATCTGACGTGGGGTAAAATTGTTTATCAGGTCAAGATCTATCTGCCCTGAAATTTTCAGATGAATCTGAAAACCCGTTGTTGGGTTGCTGCCCCTGAATTGGTAATTTTAAGGAAATTTTGCCGTTTTTGGTTATTGTCTTGAATATTATTATGGAAAGAGATAAACTGTAAACAGCAATAATGTACAGCAAAGTAAGATCTACAAATAAGTCAACATGACCAAAATTGTCAATTGACCCCTTAAGGAGTTATTGCCCTTTATAGTCAATTTTTAACCATTTTTCGTAAATTTTTGTAATCTTTTACAAAAATCTTCTCCTCTGAAACTACTAAGACAAATTTAACCAAACTTGTCCACAATCATCATTAGGGTATCTAGTTTAAAAAATGTGTCCGATGACCCGCCCGCGAACGAAGATGGCCGACATGGCTAAAAAATAGTTCATAGGGTAAAATGCAGTTTTTGGCTCATATCTCTGAAACCAAAGCATTTAGAGCAAATCTGACAAGAAATAAAATTGTTCATTAGGTCAAGATCTATCTGCCCTGAAATTTTCAGACCAATCAGGCAACACGTTGTTGGGTTGATGCCCCTGAATTGGTAATTTTAGGAAAATTTTGCAGCTTTTGGTTATTATCTTGAATATTATTATAGATAGAGATAAACTGTAAACAGCAATAATGTACAGCAAAGTAAGATCTACAAATAAGTCAACATGACCAAAATTGTCAATTGACCCCTTAAGGAGTTATTGCCCTTTATAGTCAATTTTTTATAATTTTCATAAATTTTTGTAAATTTTTACAAAATATTTCCACTGTAACTACTGGGCCAAGATCATTATAGATAGAGATAATTGTAAGCAGCAAGAATGTTCAGTAAAGTAAGATCTACAAACACATCACCATCACCAAAACACAATTTTGTCATGAATCCATCTGTGTCCTTTGTTTAATATGCACATAGACCAAGGTGAGCGACACAGGCTCTTTAGAGCCTCTAGTCTAATTTTGGGGAGGTGTTTAATAAGTTAAATTGTCTTGTGTGTTTTGTCTAGTTTATCATACTTATTTTGTATTGAAGTACATTCCTTGCAATGTATAGGTAGTTTTTGGTTTGTCTTAAGTCTTACAAATACTGAATGTTGTTATATCTATACAAATTTAAAAATTAGGATTGAAATTTAAAACTATTTATTTTCCTTAGTTCATCCAAACATTTCATTTATATACATTTGTGTTGTGTATCATATCATTATCATCATAAAAATGTTGTAAAAGTTTAAATTTTTTTAATGTTGGAAGTAAATTTTCATAGACCGGTAAATAGCTTGTCAAATTAACTATTCATTTGTGATATTTTTTTGTAAAGTTTGCTTTAGTATTGTCTTTTCTCAATTGTAGGCTTCACAAGTATTGGGAGAAAATTTACGTGAAAAAGTGGATGCTATCACTGTCTGGCAGGACACCACTCAATCGTCTCTAAGAGAAATTCAAAATAGTGTGCACAAATTACCAGATGAGGTACATATATTGTAATAATTATCCCCTGTAAACAAATTTATCCCTATTAGTTTTCAAAGTTGGATTCAAGGTTAAACTGAGGTGAAGGACCTGGACAAGACTGACCCACTTTAGCATGTTTAACGAACTTCATCAAACTTGGTCTAAATTATCATCATGACCAGATAATGACTATTTTGATTTCCAAGATCTGGAATCAAAAGTCATTTAGGTCAAGGGTCAAGATTGCAACCTTGTCAACACAATCTCCAACACCAAGGTAATGTGTATACAAGGAGATTTAGGGGTATACGTCACTGACACAGCAACCAAACAATAAGAATAACTAAAAAGACATCCAGTGGGCTACATATTGTCTTCAAGAGTAGACAGGTGTCTATACAATAAATCAAGCTTTAAATCATTATGGGTCTATAAAAGTTGTCAATAAATTAATCAGCAAACAGGCAATTACCCGTAGATTTTGTGGTACCCTTGTTTGACTTTTTGATAGGGTTTTTAAAGCATTATTGGGAAATTGATTAAAATTATAAATAAAAAGTTGATAATGTATTGTTACTTAAAGATAAAGAATAACTTCAATAAAGATACTTTTCTTGCAGAGAAAAATTGAACTCTGGGCATTTCTTGCAAATCAAAGTTTTAAATCATTATGTTTTGTACTGAACCCTAAATGTGTATACTGTATTTACAATGTCCATACTACATTAGGCATTTAATTTCCCTCAGTCATAATATCCACTGCTGATATTGGTGAAGCTAAACCTTAGGAAGATTTTTGCATTTAAGAACATTTATTGTTTTGCCTTTAATAGTAAAACCAGAGTTTTATTTCATTTTACAATCTGACACTGGTAGAGATCGTGATTTGTTTTTTTTTACAAGATAAGAAATCAGCCTCTTTAAATTATCATTAAAAGTTTATACTGACTGAAAATTAATGTATATTTACGTGTTTTAGATCTATGCAGTGCAGGAAAAACAGACACTTCTTAAGTCAGAAATGAACTCTAGAATGACAGCAGAGTCTGATGCTAGGTTTGTATAACAAACTATGGGGATTTTTTTTTTTTTATTTTAAGTACAATGACATTATCTTTGTGGCTAATTTATATAAAGAAGTAAATACAAATTGCAGAAAAGGATAGAGAAACAAATAACCTATCTATATGTAAGATGGCTGTTATAACTTTTGATAATCTTATGCTTTCACATTTAATTGAATGGATATATTTACATAGATATAAGAAGATGTGGTATGAGTGCCAATGAGACAACTCTCCATCCAAGTCAAAATTTATAAAAGTAAACCATTATAGGTCAAAGTCTTCAACATGGAGCCTTGGCTCACACCGAACAGCAAGCTATAAAGGGCCCTAAAAATTACTAGTGTAAAACCATTCAAACGGGAAAACCAACGGTCTAATCTATATAAAAAACAAGAAACGAGAAACACTTATGAACCACATCAACAAACGACAACTACTGAACATCAGATTCCTACATGCATTTATTCTTGTTAGTGCATAAATGTGCTTAATAATTTATTTGAAAGGAGTAATTTATGCAGATAGGTGTGTAAAACATTTTTTTCCCTGAAAGTTAAATCAATATGGATAATATTTTCTTTCAGAAATCGAGAGGTTGATAGTTTAAAACAAGAAATTCAACAATTAAAGGCCAGAAGAGATCCTCATCCAGCTACAATACATGACTTAGAAAATGTATGTATATATGTTGTTTACGCAAAACTTGATCTAGATTGAACATTTGTTTTCTCTGACAGAAATGGGAAAATGCTTGCATTAACATATCAGCTTTTGGAACAATTAGATATTTGTTTTATGACCTGGTACTCAGACTTTCCCTTTGAAAGCTGATATTATTTTGCCAATCTTCCACTTGTATGACAATCTTTCATGATTCCATCAGTTGACAGCAGTTTTAAAACAACATAAAACCATAAAGCACACACCAATCAACTTAATATCTTAAATACCTCACAAAATAGATCTTTCCACAAGAAATTATATTACATTGTTTAAGAACTGTCAAGATCAGTAGAGCTTTTGGTTGTTAGATTTTGTGTATAGAGACTGAATTCCTTGATGTTAAATTTTTTCATTAGGGTCAATATTTTACATGTAGAATATCAGCAATACTGAGAGATTATCATGACCTGTATTTTTTTGTCGTGTATGTCAAATATTGCAAAATTTGAAACATAGGGATGTTAATCTGGTGAGGGCATAAACTGTTTGTATAAAGCTTTATATTTCAAAAGATAGAAGAACTTGATACTTGATATCATGTATACAAATGCCTTATGTTCTGAAGTTTCTGTTTGGCAAATATCAGATGTCCATGACCTCATTTCAATGAAGGCAGGACATGTCTCTGTGTCAACAGTTTATTGTTATTAGTCCTGTTTCTCAGATACAATAAGAAACAAGTGAACTATTTTGGTGGATTGAATTACTTTAAGGTGTGGATTACATGTCTACCTGGTAGGGTTTATATTACCTAGGTCTTATTTTCATGGTTCATTGGTCAACGCAAAGTTTATGTGATTAGTTTCATTTCTCAGATGCTATAAGCAATAGGTTAACTATAAAATATCCCCACTCTAAAAGCAGCTTGACAGTGATAAGTTGGTAATGTTTGTGTTTCAGATCTGTCAGACACCTACTTTCTGTTTGTTGATACTTTGAATATTTCAATATGTTGAATAAACTTTAAATTTTTTCAGTACTACTCACAGAATGGCTTTATATTTGGTCAGCAGCTTGGCCATATTGAGTTGTATCATGCGAGGGCTTTTTGGATCTGTGTGACTCCCACTTCCTGTTTGCTGATAATTTGAATTATCAACATGTTAAATAAAACAAAAACTTTAGTCACATTTTTCTTAAAAACTACCAGTCAGAATGATTTCATATTTGATCAGCAGCTTGATTGTGATCAGTTGTAAGGTGTGCATGCTTTTTGGATATAAGATCCCTATTTCTTGTTTTCCAATACTTTGAATAACGAGTTTGGTATGCTTAGCACAACAATGTATGCATCCGTATTTGGTGTATGGAATGATTGTAAGGTGAATAAATGTCTGTCTGTCAGGGTTCATCTGACCTTGATTTCCATGGATAATTGTTTAGTTTATACAATACCTGTAGTAAAACCTTATTCTTAAAGACTCTTAAAATATAATTCAATTATGATCAGTAAAGCAGGCAAGTTATTCCAGCATGTTCTTGTATTTTTAAATGACTCATTGATTGTTGCCAAGTGTTTGTTTCATAACATTTGTAACAAATCTCCTTAAAAATCTTAAAAACAAAACCCTGTAATCTAGGTTGCAAGGGGAATAAGATTAAAATAGCTCTTAACATTTGTGATATATTTACTGTTAGAGACCATCAAATGCAGGAACAGGTGGTAATTCAGCAGAGGTGAATTTTGTAGTCAAATGTGTGCCTTACTTGAAATTCTTTTGTTCAAATAGATGCAAGTAGATGCAAATCAGAAAATTCAATTTTATTAATTTTTTTTTAGGATTTTTGAATTTGAGAGAATGAAATATTTTTTTCTGTGTTGTTTGACATATTATTTTAAGATAGGAATACATGTAGTGTTTGCTGAATTTTATTTAAATAATAAAATATTTGATTGTTTAAGAATAGAATTTTAAGATTTAAAAAAAATAATTTCAGTTTAGAATAAAGTTTATTTTAATTTTAGCATAGTAATTTTTTGTACTGCTAGTTTTGTAGTCCATATGATTTGAAATTCAAATATTAACTGTTACAATGATAAATATATATATTTCACCTGTGACAAAATAATATATGAAAAGGAAAAAAAAAAAAAAAAGAATAATTGTATTATATTAAAAATTTCAAATGTAAATTGCTTAGAAATAAGAAAAAACTGTTTATTCTATATGTAATAAATTATAAAGTACATGCAAACCTAGAATTCTTGGTAAGAAGTGGTTGGTGTTACCTCATATTGTATACTTGAATATGTTGAATTTAGAAAACATACACACAATTACATAAACAACTTGGTTTTCTCAGGTAGTTTGCGACCTTTAGCACAAACCAAAGATTTTGAATATTGGTGTTTGCTGTTTCAAGGCCAAGCAAACGTTCACATGTGAGCAAGCATGTTAATTATCTAATTCTGTATGTTTTACATATACATTATTACATTGACATGTTCTTTTCCTATGGAGTTGAAAGATAACCTTTGAATGTTATGCATCCATCCATTTGGATACACCTAGGGATTTTTTTTTAAAGAGAATTGTAGCAATGAAACAGTTTCTATACATTGTAGTGAAAGAAATTTAGGTTGTATTACTAGTAAACAGTTAATAGAATGTTGCAGAGAAATAATAAGTTTGATTTATTTTTTTTTCTTAGGTACAAGCCAGTGTTAGGAAATTAGCAGATTCTATACAAACAGTTAAGACTGTATTAGGGATGAAAATACAGTCCGAACAGAAGTTGGTTAGTATATTTGTTCAAATTTATTTTCATTGATCGTTTTCATTGAAATATTATGAATAATTAGTTAGAAGTTAAAGTAAAATGAAAAGATGCAGATAAAAAGAACTTTTAAAAAATGTTTTGACTGCATCTAACATAAATAGATACCTTTATTCTTTCTTTTTGAATTGAATGTGACCTAGTTAAGAAATTCTACATGCAAACATTAGAAGCAATTTTGAATTTATTAGCAAAAAGACATTTTATACATTTTGTAATAGTAGAAAATCAAGCCAATAATTTGGAGTTTTATCTATCCTATTCATGATTGTATCTTTTTTTGTTGTTGTAATTTTAGGAATTATAGTAATGCTTTTTAAAATTCAAAACGTGAGGTTTGCCGAACGTTTTAAGTATTTAAAATTATACTGTTGAGTGTGGAGAAATATTGTTTTGCACGAGAATAGAGGTAGAATCTGTTTCTTTAATGATTTTTATACCATATGCAGACACAATTAATCCTTCTTTTCCAATGATCTGCAAAACAATGTGTTCTTTCTATGTAATATCACCTTTTTTCTTTATGTCACAATAAGAAATTCAGAGGTAAGCAAAACAATTTGACGTCATAATTAAATTTTGATCAATGAAGAACTGAGATCAAATGAATCACATGTTGATTAAAAACAGATAGTCAACAGGTCTGGAAAGGATTAATTAGTTAAGAATTAGAGAAATATAAATATACATTCAAGTGTCTACATCTGTTACAAGATAAAGTGAGATTTTTTATTTCTCCAATGAAGACAATCATATTTTTAAAATTTTAAAATGCTTTAGAAAATAAGCTCCTTGCTTTTACAAAGGCAGAATCAGACAACAATGTAGAAATTTGATGTTATACTGATTTGGAGCTGAAACAAACAAATCACTTGTTGATTATCCTAAGATATTCCACAAAAAATTTTGTAGAATAAAATAAAAAAAATATCTGTAAAGTTTTGGAATTTATTACATGGATTCCTTTTTTAAAAGCAAACTTGCATTTTTTCCTCTTTAATATCATCATACAAAGAACTTTCCAATGTGAACAAATTACTGGGGTCTCCATTTATTATTTGTTTCAATGCATTTGTTTTCACTAAGAAAAGGGTTAGAAGGTATTTATAACTTCAGCAACTTTCAGTATGTGCAAAATCCATGTCATTTGAACATGTGGATAGTTGTCTCATTGGCAATCATCCATATTTTACAAAAATTAAGTGTTTGATCTTTTGCCTTCTACGACCTATTTTGATTTATATCATACTATTTTTGTTAGATTACAATGTTGCACACTATATTTTAAGAGAAAAGTAAGTGAGAGGAGGGGAAGGGTTAAAAGATTGTTCTTAGGAAAACCATTTAGAACGTTTTTTGCCCATAATTTACCAAATTTATTTGAACTGTATCATAAACTTGTCTGTGGATAACATTGAACTGTTGATAAATTTACAGAGAATATCTGGTCTAGAAGACCTACAAACACAAGTGAATCAGGTCAAGGTGAACGTTGGCATGCCTAGGTACACAAGTAATGGTATGAAAGATGATCCCTCAGATGGGTATGACACAGGATTTGCCTCCTGGGATGATCCTACCCCTTCTCATACAGGAAATCCAAGGGCTACAACTCAGGAAGGCAGGAAAAGTCCTGGGGATAATGCAGGAATGGGACCAATTCCTGAAGGAAATGAAACAAAAAGGACAAATTCTCAAACCAGTTTAAAAAATCAGAAAAATAAATCTCCTTCACCTTCATATGGTAGGAACCAGACACCCTCTGAGGACAGAAATAAAACACCAGCACAGAATGGGAAACAAACCCCTTCACAGAGTCGAAATCAAACACCAACAGGAAATAAAACACCATCACAGAGTCGAAATCAAACTCCCACAGGAAATAAAACACCATCACAGAGTCGTAATCAGACTCCAACAGGCAACCAAACAAATTCTAGAAATGTGACTCCAACAACAGGCAGAAAGAGTGCTACAAACAAGAATAATACAAAAAATGATGGATCTGGGACTCCAGTCAGTTTGTCTAATGTATAGACTTCATAGAAATGGTAATGATTTTCACTGCTGTGAACTCTCACCTCTGACCTGTGTTCTTACAACTTTGACCTCTCATATATTAACCATGATTTCTTATTTAATAGTAGCATGTGGTGTGGTTTCTTACCAGACTAACAGTATTGGGATTTATTAATACTGCATGTTGTAGAAAAAATATGGAATGTCTCTACTAATTTCTTGATCAACATTTCTTTCAGGTTGACATTGGTTTTTAGGTGTTAACTTCCTTTTCTTTCAGATATGCATAATACTTCAGAGACACTTGTTGGTGCACAAAAATACATAATTTGATACATTTCTAGTGAAAACTTTGAAATCTTTAATTAAAAGAAATTTAAATCACTGAATTCCACAAAAATATTGCTGAGGAAGTTTGAGTTCTATTGTAGAAAAGCTTCATATATAAAAATGTTCTCCCTTACAATACCAACTTTTTGGTTGCTCTGAAGTATTTATCTGCAAGCTGGTACAAGAAATGAAGAACTTCAACTGTTCAGCTACAAATAATGCTGCTTTGAATATAAATAAATGCTTTCAAAAGGTTTGATACACAAATTAGAAAAATAAACATTAAGCAAAATTTGAACTCACGAACAATTTCTTGAAATTATTATTTATGATAAATTGTTTGTGTAAGAAACTTTTATAAAAGCATTTATTTAACACTCAAGCAAAAGGATATTATATTAATGTTTTTAACTTAATAATTGTTAACACACCAGTTAATTTTCTTGTCTACAGAGAGCTGAAGAAATTCAGAAACTACAAGAAGAAATAGCTATATTGAGAACTGCTATAGAACCGCTAGTGAAAAAACCCCTACCTCGAAATTTTGTCAAAGATCCCAATAGACGGAGCGATGACACGCCTGATGTCAATAGACACAGTGTTGCTAATGCTTATAGGTAAGTCCCCATTGCCTGCATAGCCAGTAGTATTGTGATTTGTCAAGTCATCATAGCAAAAGAATAAAACCTAGATTGACAGGATTTTGATCATCTGTGCAGTTACATGGTATGCTTTTGTATATTTGCAAAACAACTTGAAAATAACAGACGTTTTGAAAGTAAGGATACTTTACATTTTTGATTATTTTAAGGGATAAGACAGCAACATTGATAGTGTATTTGCATTGTTTGTTTTGCTAGCCCAACAGAGTTTGAAGGGGGCAATATAAATTGCTATGCTGTTGTCTTGTGTGTTCATCCACCAATGTTAACTTGCACAGTAAGTTGTTCTACTGTTTAAACAGATTCTTAAAAATGTTTCCATATACACACCTTAATACTTCAAGGTTCATTATTCATCCTAACCATTTCCTGCATATATCGGAACTTTGTTACTTTTTCCTTGACTAAATTTCAAAATGAGGGTTCTTTGTTTGTATCTTAACTGCTGCAATATTAATCAACAATTCCTTCAAAATTTTAATTGTTTTTTTATTTTTTGATATGCACACACAGCAATATAAATCAACTTGCAATGGATAGGAAGATACCCTTATCATTGAGCCCAGGACACATTTTTAAAAGAAAAAAATAATGTAATTTTATAAGTAATCATTTGAGATAAATTATAAAACATTTAGAATGGTTTCAGGAGGATATTGAACATGATTATGGTTGAAAGTCAACCAGAAGCCTGCAGTTACTGGATTATATGTTACAAAATTCAGTAACTGCATAATATGTTACAAAAGCCAGTAACTGCATAATATGTTACAAAAGTCAGTTACTGCATAGTTTATTACAAAAGCCAGTTACTGCATAATTTGTTACAAAAGCTAGTAACAGCATAATTTGTTACCAATGCCAGTTAATGCACAATATGTTACAAAAGCCAGTAACTGCTTAATTTGTTACAGAAGCCAGTATCTGCTTAATTTGTTACAAATTCAGTTACTGCATATTTTTTTGGCAAAAGCCAGTAACTGCATAAGATGTTACAAAATCCTAATAGGTTTTATTTATTGTAAAATTATTTTTATTTTGCGATCACACCAAAGACACCAGCTTTATAATGATGGAATGTTTTGGAGTTACAGGATTCCGTTTTCTGTTTGTTTTTATTTTACTAATGGCACTGTTTATTTCATTTTGTAGCACATGTATGTTTTATGTATGCACCAGATTTTGTTTATTGTCTAGATATGATGCACTAGTAAAATGCCAGCTAAGTATATTAAAAAAAATAATGCAAGAGAAAGTCGTGAAATGCATAATAGCAACGGCCACATTTACATTTCTAATAATGATAATTTTAGTAAGAAAATGATTGAATTATGCAAATTAGTCAGTTGTTGTTCTTGATTTATTTTGGTGTAAACATTTTAATATTTTGGGTAGTATTGGGTGGTATACTACTGTAGTTGGCATTATTTGTTTGTGTACATGTGTTTTGTTGTTTTTTGGGGGGAGAGGGGTTGTTCTAAGTATTAATTTTGTTTTTTGATTGATGGGATGTACATGGCACAAATCATGCAAATGTTACATTGTTTGGAAAATCACTCAAGGAAGTCTGTCATATCAAAATACTAATTTATTTTCAAAATGTGATTTCATTCTCACTCATACAGTGATTGGCTATATTAGTACTATACTAAAATGGCAGTTAAAAAGATAATATTATTTCATTCTTTATCAATTGTTAGTAAATGATGAATGTTATAAAATATATGACAAACTTTTATGGTGCTTTTTCATCCAGGTCATCTTATAATCAGATACAGAATGATAAGGATGCATCATTACTTGTAGGAATGTTGTATTTTAGCTCAGATATTGATACAGTTATACTTTATATGTGATATTGATAATGACTTGTCTCCCTTTGTTAACATTATGGATTTTTTTTTCATTCTAATCAATTAATGTTTGTTTAATGCTAAAAATGTCAAAAATGAAATTCATCTGTAAAGAATTAGATTTTGAAATGACAACAAAACTAATTTGAAACAATAAGGTAGGTAAATGGTATGTTATCTATGTATAAAATACATTATTTTGAATATTGATACATGTAGTGTGTTGATGGACAATATTCATATTTTTTTCAGTGATGATGAAAATGATTAAAAATGATATATTGGTAACCATATTGTTAACCATTCCACTGAACATGCACAAAAAAATCACTGAACACATGTCTCCATGTATGTCCTGCACAGACACACAAATCACCTACACAACATCTATAGCTGAATGTATGTAGGTAGCCTGTTGCTTGGAAAATTGCTGCCTCTAACCAACGTAGCCTCATTTTCAAATGGCAGTGTATCTATCATCCCCATCCCAGTTTGCACAACATTACCAATGGATTTATTGTTAATTTGTTCTTGCCATGAATATGACATTGCATGTAAAATTTCCCACAGGACATTAAGAAAGCATTGATCAGTCAATCAGCATTTTCTGTTAAAAAGTCAAAATATTACAGTGTGTTCATTCACCTTGATAATTTTAATGATTTAAATGCATGCTTTACTTTGGTTTGATGTTTGATCTCTAGCTTCATGCATGGAGCCAGAACTACCTCAGTTGTCACATGGTAGTGTGTTCGCCTCAAGGTGGGAGGTCATGGATTTGAACCCCAGCCTAGTCAAACCAAAGACTTGAAAATTGTTATTTGCTGCTTCTGCACTAAGCCTGCCGCATTAAGGAGTAAGAGAAAAAAATGGTCAGCTTAAAGTTAGAATAATGTGTCAGGGTAGGGTGAAATGTCTTCCTTGGGAGCTAGCATGTTAAAAATAAGGCTCAATGTGTCAGTCTAGTACAAAGCAGGGTTTATACTCATATCCCATTGTTATCTTCTTGTTCTGAATATGCATTTGATTTGTCACTGGATGTTTAACATCAATCCATCCATCATTGAGCCAGATCAAACTTATATACCGGTATATGCTGATTCTTTAATTTATCATGCAAGATATCTGAATGTTCATCAGAGTGGGTTAAATATCGTTCCCTCATTGTTTCATTGGAGCTAGAACGTCTCTGAAGTTGAGGAAGATTGCAGCATAAGTTTACCCCCTGGTTGCTGAGTATTGCTCCTTCCCTCCCTCCATCCCTCCATTTATTCATCCATCAATCCATCCATCGACAAAATATATTGTGTATGGATTCAATCTTATAATATATTAAGATATTCTGAATGTAGAGTGAATTTTACAACTGCAAATTTACAGTAAACTTCGATTGATTTAGAAAAAAATTAATAAAACCATCAGAAAGCAAATATCAGCAACCATCTAGTATTTATTTATCATGATAGTTAATTGGTCCTTAATTCACATTTGAAAATATATTAAAACAGTTACTGAATATGTGTCTTTCATATGCTATCATTTGGAAACAACTTTTAAATATTAAAAATAATTCTGTTGTTTGCTCAACTAGCTAACAAAGACAGGTAAACGTTGTACATTAATTGATGTTCCTTCTTGCATGATTTACTGTTCCTGTTTATGCATGTAAATTAAATGTTGTCAGATAAACAAACTGAAGCATGAATTTTGTGTTGTATAAATGTCTCTTTGTATTTTCACTAATTACAATACTGACCGTGAGAGACCCTCATGGGTAGTCAAGGTCGTTAAACACCCCCTAGTGGTAATTACAAAACACCTATTGAGGGAAAGTGTCCTTCAATCATCTGTTAGTGGGCCATGTACAGTATGGTCTGGTTCACTTAAAAATGCTTTTGTTGACTTGCAACTACATAGATCTTTTAGTTGTTCCTGCCACAATTCTTTCACTTAATACAGTTGATAGATAAATGTTCCTTGGATGAATTACTGTAAAATCAGAAATTTTTGCAATGTTTTTATTATTGCAAAATTGCTACAGGATAGTTTTTTCAAAATATGAAAACTCACATTTTTAAATTTTGAAAGCATTACTGGGTATTTGTTTACAGCATCTCCTGAAATTTTAATAATAAATTTCTCATTTTGTACATTGTCAATAATCACAATGATAAATGTACACAGAAAATTCTGAATTTACAGTTTATGTTTATTTGATTATTTGGGATAGTTTTCTCAGATTTTATGTGTTCCAAAACCTTAACTAATTATTGAAATGGGAAATGACCTTGAAATATTTCTTTCTTTTTGCCCAGTACAAAATTCTGATTTCAATTTTTTTACATCATAAAGGAATCAGTTAATATTTCAAATTATTATGCTAGTCTATTGAATAGTTTCTGTTGAATTTACAGAAGGAAAAAGACATATTAGGAAACCATGGTAACATGACTTTCAACGTAACTTCTGATACTTTATTTCAGAGTGCATTATTCAAAAACATACTGACAAATTCTAATGATAAAGGAGATTATATCTGTATTGGAATACATGTTTTTGGAAATAATTTTGAAACTTGCATAGCTCTACAAAAATTTCCTGTAAATATCAGCTAAAGCTGTACCATGCATCAAATTTAGTCATGAACATTTTGTTACCATTTCTCTTGGTAAATGGTAGTCCAAATAGTTATGACGTCTTGAAAGGCTATTATATTTTTTTCTTTGACGCCTTACTAGATGTAAGGCGTCAAAGAAAAAAAATATAATAGCCTTTCAAGACGTCATAATTATTTGGACTAGGTAAATGGTGTTAACGTGGTTGGTCATCAAATGACTGAGAGAGTTTATTTTAAATGAGTAAAAATGTAAACTAATCCTTTGTCAGTATGTTTTTTCTTTACCTTTGTTAATGTTTATGTTGTTTGTAGATATATGTATGATGTATACATATAATTTGTAGAGAACTATTGTTATTCATTCTCTTTTATTTACTATTTTTAAATTTCAGAATTTTGTATTAGATTTTATTTATATTCTATCTGTAAATACTTACTGGTACTCATCTTCTTTCTACTCAAGAATACTATCTTCATTAGTTTCTTTTTTTCTTTTTCTTTACTTTGTAACAAAAATTCTAATGTTTTGTTTATTTTGTTCATTTTAAGATATGCATACTTTGGAATCTGATTACAGAAATAGTTACTAAATAAACCAAACTTGTAATTTAAATTATTTGTAAATTGAAGATCACCCTTTGATTTCAGAGCCGAGTTTTGTGTTAATTTTGGTCCTGTTAAGGTGTTTTTGTCAAAATCTGCTCTTGGCACAAAATTTAAACTTGAATAACTTACTGCTATTGCAGAGATATTTTGTGTTTTATTTCTGCCTGAATCCTGAATGTATTCTAGATACTTTCATATCAAAAGTAAACTCTTTATTATGCATGTGTATATTTAGTGCTATTATGAACATTGCATTGTATAAATTTAACCATTTGTTTAAAATTTACAAAATATTAAGTCAGAAATTAAATCTGTATAAATTAGTTTAATATGACAATTATAATATGTCTACTTTATGATTGAGATGGAATCATCAAAAAACTTAATAAAATGCTGACTTCACAAAAATCATAACATGTGAAAAGTTATAAATTTACTTAAAGCTTAAATTTCCCTCACTTGTTATTATCTACCCTGAATTGCATTATGATTATATATTTTTTTGTTTGTTACATGTACTATGTTTGATTGAGAATAACATACATGTTCAATTTATCCCTTTTTCAGAAGAGAACTTTTTTCAAAAAAAGTAAATATAATGTAAAACGATCCTTAAAAACCTGAACAAATGTCTTTCAAATTAACAGAAAAGGATAAATATAGAATGATATTCCTTAATTTTATTATGTTAATTCTTGAGTGCATTATAGCTTATTTTTTTGTTTCTCTTCAGATGGTTACGATGGAAGTCAAAACTTATGTATATTCTATGGCAAATTCGTTCTCGAAAGCAACTGGAAACAGAAAATACTGGTACCTTAAGGCCAGCAAAACCACCACCTACAGGAACTGTTTGATATATAAATTGTATAAGATACCACCATTTAAGTTCTTTTCAGTTTTTTTTGTATTTTTGGCACAATACCAATTTGTCCTGCAAATCTGCCTGGAAGATCAAATACTTTCATTTTAATGATATTTAAATTTGAAACATTTGTAATAACAATATATTTTTCTGTTAGAAAATGCTTGAATAATCATGTTATCCTCTAATACCACATTTTCATGTTTAGAAATATCAGTCAAACATCAGTTTAAGACAAACTTGTTGCCATATTTCTGTCAATGTAATGATTATGGATCTGAAAATTATTTCAAGAGTAAAAAGATAAACCCATTTCCCACCACCAATTTGAAATCAAACTTTATTTTTATACCCCACAGATTTCACTTTATTGGGAAAGTAGGGGAGTAAATATTTTCAGAACAATTCCTTGTTTGTATCTGTACTGTATTGTAAACCATTCATTATAGTTATGAAGATTGTTATACATAAATACAATATGAATGTGTGTATGTGAAGAAAATGGACAACCATGATTTTATTGCATGGATCATCATTTTAGAATTGGTGATGGATGATTATTATTTTGAGAATAAAAGGGAAGTGTTATTAAGTTTTTATCAACCTATATACATTTTTTGTTCTTGAAATGAATTAATGAATGTTCATCTTTTTTTTATACCTCTGAGATCATCACTTTGCATCTGATTTCTGTGTCATTAGGTACCTTAATCTTCTTAAAATTCTAATGAAAATCATAGGCAAATTTTAACAAATTGCCAGAACATTCCTAGATTGTTTTAGTTGTAAACTTTATCCAATGATGCCTATATCAAACCAATATGGCAACTATGACTTTACAAAGACAATTGGAGTACAAATAGCAAATGTGGTTTGATTTGGCCATCCCAGTAAAAAGTTCACTGATTATTAGTATACAGTAATGTGATATTAAGTTTGTTCAAGTTAAATTAATTTTTACATAGATAAAAAAAAGCTTTTGGAATCCAAAAAAAATACATGAAAATGATAGACTTCTCTGTCACTTCCAGTCCTCCTCACAGGTATTTTGCAAGTCATAATATAACATTTGATACTTTATAATAGCCTATTTTTAGTTTAAAGTTCACTATTGATCCAATAGTGAGGAGCAGAAAATTAAAATATTTGATTTTTTTCTTTTTCTTTTGAATAGTTAATTGTTTAAAGGATTTAGAAAAGGATTTCATGAACAGATTTTGACTACTAAACAGTGCTACATTTGACCTCATTGGCGGATCCTGGAGGGGTGTTCAATTTTTTTTCAATTATTTGAATGTTTCATAGTGTTCTATGGGTTTGAACCCCTGACTCCTTTTTCAAAATTGGCTGGATCTGCGCCTGTACCTTGATAAAGTAATCATTCATTTCACCTTTCATTTTTCATAATTTTTGTAACCATTATCTTGTGCCTTGTATAGTTTTAGTAATAACATTCAGGAACATGCATGTAACAGTCCTTTTCACATTATCTGAATTGATCCATTCTAGTAATTTGTTTCCATCTGAAATGTTTTACTTATTAAAAAGGATGGCTGTCATTGTGGAACGTATCCACATAGAAACATATTAGAAAGACATAGAAAAAGCTCAGAAAACACAGTCAAACACACTAACACTTATCAACCAATTACTATCCACACTGATCTGTGTCCTTTTTATTTTTCCAATTTGGTTCAGACATTTATTTTATTCTTTTTTATGTTGATACAAGTAAGCTAAACTGTGATAAATATATATTTGAACATTTTATGCATTCCAATAATTGAAATGCCTTGAAATAAATAGTTGTTTTGAAAATTGTGATACTAACCTTCAACCGTCCTTAAAATGTCCAATTTTAATGTATCTTTTTTTTTATTGTTATATTATTTATTAATGCATTTATAGAAAAGAAACCTTGTCACTTTGTTAATCTTCACTGTAGTACTTTTATAATGAGGTTTATATATTGTAGTACTATTAAATAAAGAAGAAACTTGATTTTTAATGTTGAAATATAATTACAAAGAGATATACATCAGTGAGATGACAACCCACTGACACAAAAAAATCATAAGACTTCAGTCTAGAGGTCAACAAAGGGTTTTGAACAATAGACAAGAGTCTACATAGGGTGTCAACTGTCAAGCTCTCTTAATCTCACTGAGCCTAAAAAAGTTTTCAAAAAATGTAACAGATACTATCAATGATCTGCCATCAGCATAAAATGACAAAAAGCACTGACATATGAGAGAAAACACAGTAGACTGGACTTCTAATGTCTGGCAATACAGTGGCAATCAAAATGTTTGGCTCTTCAACCCTGAAAGTCCACTAAGCAGAACTATGACTTATTTTTAGTCCTTTTAAAGAAGTCTTATTTTGTTTGTATAGATATCCCTTTTTTGGGATTGTTCAGTATCTTGGCAAAAGTAGCTCAGTGACCTACAATTAATGCTGCATTGACTTTGATGAAGTCTGAGGTCATATCTATCAATGTAACTATAAGTCATAGGATTTCTAAACTTGTAATTATATTCATTTTATGGATAGGTCACTGTGACCTACATGCCATGCTTAAATGAACTTGTGTGAATATCACATTTTTAGGGGGTAGGTCAGCATCAAGGCAAAAGTAAGACATTAACCTACATTTTATGCTTCATTGATTTTTGTTGGGAACTGCATCTAACCTTTTGTAGAAATGTATATTTATGAATAAGCCAGCATCATGACAAAATTTGGTCACTATGACCTAGATTTGATTCTTAATTGACCTTGGTTAAATTTAATGTCCAAGTTCATAAGTGTGCAGAATTAGGCAAAACTTGCAATTGTATTTGCATGTTGTCGTCTTGTGTATACATGTATATAAAGAATTTTCAACTGGATGTTAAGCAAACAAATGTCATAGGAGAAGTCTGTAAGAGGCCAAGCATTACAGACTCGATACATCCAAATCATTTGTGATCTGCCACACCAAGGGAGGTTAGATTTTACACAAAAAAAATCATATACCAGAACATTCTAAAGCGCCATGATTGTGCTTGACAGACCCCAATATTTGCTAAAAATATGAAGCCTATAAAAAACAAGTAAAATAAATGATTTAAAACTAATCATTTCTCTATAAAATAACATTGTTGAAGCACACCAAATCAAAAACACATTCAAATTTCACTTGTTTTTCGTCCACGTCTTTTTGGTCTCTGATGGACACCTGGTCTCATGGGCAATCATATCACATCCCTCTATGTTTGTCCCAAAGGAAAAACTAGTAGCAGAGTAAAGATGGTCAGCACAACAAGCTACCCTGAAAATGTTACAAAATTCTATCCGTTTTGGAGTAATTATCCCTAAAATGTTGTTTTTTTTAAACTTTTAGGCATATCTTGGCCATTGTCTCAAAAAACTATTATGGAATGATTAACATGGCATGTTCAATATCTAAAAATTTCAGAAAAATCTGTAGACATTATATGGAGTAAGTCCTCCTGAAATGTAAGTTTTACCAATTTTCAGAGTTTTGACTTAATTTTGAAACTAAAGGAGCTAGGTTAAAAGTGTTAATAGCAAAAATGATCAGCACAACAAGATGCATCCACCCTTAAAATAAGAGAAAAATCGTAATCACTGTTTTGGAGATATTGCCCCTGAAATATCGAATTTATTTTCCAATTGTTGTCAGTTATTTGCTGTTATTCTGAATACTAGGTGCTTGCTTTATAGTGTAAAATGATAAAAGGGTCAGCAAAACAAGATGTATCTATCCTGAATATTGGAGAAAATAGGTCTATCTGTTTTGGAGTTATTGTCCCTGAATATCATTTTTTTACAATTTTTGGATATTATTTGTGACATTTATATGAGCTCGGTTTAAAAGGGTAACTTAAATTAAGATTAACCCTGTGTGTCGCTAGTTATATTCAGATTCTACTACACATTATTTATCTATTAGCCAGATTCTTCAAATTGTCAAGGACGTTTAGCAATCAAAAACCAATCAATCAATCAAATGTTCAAATGAATAAAACGCCTTGGTGGTCTCGTGGTAGCATTCTCGCTCAATGCGGGAGTTTGTGGTTCGATCCATGGCCGGGCCAAACCAATGACTTAAAAACTAAGATTTGCTGCTATTTTGCTTAACATGCAGTATTAAGGTGTTAGAGCAAATATTGGTCGGCTAGCAGTCGGGATAATATGCTCAGGTAGGGTGACATGTCTGTGGGCTGTTACTTTGTGATCTGTCATGTTAAAAATCAGACTTGGAGTGTAGTAGGGTTCATATTTATATCACATTAAAATGTCCTCGTCCTGATATGCATATAAGATTTGCCACTGGACGTTGAACACCAAATGACCAAATTTTCATGATTAATTGGTCAATGTTAAAGTTTTTGTGTTTTGGTCTGGTTTTTTTTCAAATACTATAAGCAATATGTCAACTATATTTGGTGTGTGGAATGATCATACGGTGTGCATATCTGTCTGGCAGGTATTTAACATTGACCTCATTATCTGGGTTCATTTGTCAATATTAGGTTTTCATGGTTTGGTCCTCGTATCGTATACTATAAGCAATATGGCAATTATATTTGGTGTATGGTGTACATGTCTGTCTGGCAGGGTTTATCTGACCTTGATCTAACTTTCATTGTTCATCGGTCAATCTTTAATTATAGCATTCCTGGTTAAGAGTGTTTCGTATACCGGTATACTATAAACAATTAGTGATTGGAATGATTCTAAGGTGTACATGTCTGTTTGGCATGTATCATCTGACCTTGATCTCATTTTCATTGTTTGGTCTGTTTCTTAGATACCATAAGCAATATGTCAAATATATTTAGTGTATGGAGTAATTGTAAGTTGTACATGTTAGTCTGACAGGTTTTATCTGACCTTGACCTCAATGTCATGGATCTTTGAAAATATATAGGCACATAGAAAAAAAAACACTTTCAGCATATAATCAATCATGGTCAGTAAAGTAGACATTTCATTGTATGCACTCTTGAGTTTACAATAAATTTAAGAAGTTTGCTATAGTAAATATGTAAGACAAGTTTAAAAAAAAACACTGAGTATTTTGAACATTTGCTTCAATATTTGTAGATGCGACAGCTTGTAAAACACTACTATAAAAATAAGGATATACGTACGAACGCTGTATGCCTCAAATAAGTTTCTTAAAAACTAGACTTTTTTTAATTTATTTACCGTTTAAGCCAAAATTAGTCGTGCTGTACTTTTTTATAAGAAAGATTCCAATGGGGCGACCAAAAAATAATTAAAAGACTTGAATGGACAGATAAACATAGACAAAAAGACACAATCACCAATTGAACTTTTAAATGTTTCACTAAAGAAATTTTCTTTTCAAAATTTAAAAAAAAAACGCAAAAAACTCAATTAGAAATAATCTTAATGCTCGCTGACAACGTGGCGGTGGTAATTTTGTTTGTTTTCATGAAAAACTTTTCAACCACGAAATTTAAATCAATAGTTTTAGCACACAAAAATTCTCAATACCAAGAAGTGCCTTTCACCTTCTTAGTTGACTTTGAATATATACTTAAAACTAACAAAATTCTTCCTTGAAAATTGTGGATCATCTTTGAGAATTAGTTCTTCCGTTTTTCCGTTAACCGCCAATGACGTGCAAAATAAACGGCAAAAAAAAAATAGCATTCTCCATTGTAAATCTACAGCTGCATTGGCTTTACCAAATACAATTACTTTTACATTGTAAAATAAATTGAATAAACATATCCTATTATTCATTTTACAGAAAACCAAAACGTGGACGAACAAAGGACAGCGGGCTTATGTCAGAATCAGAAGATGAAAATTACACTCCCAGAGAACGATCTCGTGACAGATCTCGTGAAAGACCAAGGAAACGCGAACGTTCCAAAGACAGACCAAGAACACGATCTCGGGACCGTCGACGAAGAACACCATCTCCCAAAAGACATAGAACAAGGTCTCGGGACCGTCGACGTAGAACACCATCTCCAAAAGATGAATGGAACACTGACAACTTTGACAGGAAACAGAAGGAGAAGAAACAGAAAGAAAAGCAAAGCAGAATGCCGACAGATAGTGAAGACGAGTCTGATGATAGCACAGCTCAAAAACAACAGAGGAGACGAAATCGTAAAATCGCAGAATTATTCTGAACTAGTTGAAAAAATTGAAGATTTATGAATTTTTAATATAAACATGATAAAGTGGAATCGCGAGTCGATCCAGGAATTTCGTCGCACGAAAATGTTTAGCCGAGCATAGCAAGTCTGAAGACGAAGATATGATATTTTGCGTTTTTAATATAATTAAATCCGTTTAGTATGTTCGTTGTTTATGTATGGACACACGGCTGTCACCCTTCTGTTGTCGATAACTCATGCAATATCCTAATACATTAAAGGCGTTATATATTTAACGTTGTAAAAAATATACTTTTTTGTGTGAAAAGGGTCTCTCTCTATCAATTAAGCATTCTAATTGCATTGACTTACCAATTAAAATATAGCGTTTGCATACATTATCAAACTATGAAAACCTGTGAGCAGAGGTCAAAACTGATAGCCCCACTCTCTATTTAAGATATCGAAAAGCCATTATGAGACTAAATGGACTAACAAATGTTATAAACGAACAAACCAGATTTTGTGCCACACGCCAGTCCTTGTTAGATCCTATTTTAGTATCAGATTCACGTACGTGATGTCTACGATTCCCATGTAATACAAATAGATCGTAAGTACAGTGGTCATAATGGCACTATTATATTCTTGAATAATCTCACTAGGTCAAAAAATAATACTATTTATATAAAAGAATGATTTGGGACTATCGAAATGCCGATTTTCACAAATGTAACGAGCTCATTGCTACTTTTGATTGGAAATCGATAATCAATGCTGAAAATAGTATGGATCAAAATTGTAAAAAATTTACAAATAAATTTCTTTGATATATTAATGACTGTATCCCACAAAAAGAAGTAACGATACGACCAAAATGATAAAATCTGGTTTAATTCTGACCTACGAAGAGAAATACGAAAACGTAATAGACCACACAAACAAGCTCGTGGATCCAATAGTATTCCTGATTTGAATAAGTATAAAAAGCAAAGAAATAATGTGAATAATTTAAAACGATATACAAAAGACCAATTTTACTTAAACGCGAATAGTTTGTTGGATGAGTTCGCATGTGGAAGTTCGAAATCGTATTGGTCTTTAATGAAAAAATTGGTAAAGACATCGGGTAATTCTACTAATTAGTCACTGAAAATTAAGACAAAGCATGCCTTTTGAATATCTATTGTCATGCCGCTTTTCAAAACCGGAGACAAATCGCTGATTTCCAATTATAGACCCATCTGAATCATTATTATCAGCAATGGGCAAAGTATTTGAAAGAATTGTATTCAAAAATGTATTTAATCACTTAATAGCAAACAAGTTATTATACAAATTCCAGTCAGGTTTTATTCCAGGTCATTCTACCGTTCACCAGCTAATAGAAATTTACTATAGGATATGTATGTCACTTGATGATCGCTGTATAACATCTCTAATATTATGTGATATCTCGAAAGCTTTTGATAGGGTATGGCATACTGGCCTCTTGATAAAGCTGAAAGCATAATTATGGTATTGATGGAAAACTGTACAAATGGTTGAAAGTTATATTTCAAATAGAAAACAAAGTGTTTTTGTTTCAATTTCATATTCGCCTTTTGAGAATACTAATGCAGGAATTCCGCAAGGCTCAGTATTAGGTTCCCTACTATTCCTTATTTATGTAAATGACATAGCTGATAATTTGATAAGTCTAACTCGATTGTTTGCTGATGACACATGCCTTTCTCATTCCAGTAATAGTCCTTACACAATAGAGGAAGTCTTAAATAGCGATTTAGAACAAATCTCAGCATGATCTTAAGATTGGCTAATTAATTGTAATCCTAACAAGTGTGGACACAGATGAATGTGGATAGTATGTTTGGATGTTTGACAGTGTTTTATATGACAAAAGGAGTTCTATGTTTTTCCTATATGTTGTTATTAACTGTGTTGCACGATGACAACCAACCTGAGCATGAGGAGTGTGGTTTATTTAATATTTAGATTTTATGTTCAAGACGGGCATGGAAGAGGCACTAATTGCATTAATTACCAAATGATTATGATAGAATATTTTCCACACCTTTGATTTTGGTTTCATTTTGTAGCTAGGAGAGCAACACATAATAGGTTCATTTTTTCATGTGATTTTTTTTTAAATGGGAGATGATATCTGAGAACATGATATCAGGAGGCTGTAATTCAGTGGTTGTCGTTTGTCTATGTGTTACATAATATTTGTTTTTCGTTTATTTTGTGTACATAAATAACATAAATGACTATGTGTTATGGGCTTTGCTCATTGTTGAAGGCTGTACGGTGACCCGTAGTTGTTAATTTCTGTGTCATTTTGGTCTGTTGTGGAGAATTGTCTCATTGGCAATCATACCACATCTTTTTTATATGTATTTGCTCACTATTTGTATGGTTCTATTTATATTACTTTGTGGTGGATTGTAAGTATCATTCGTAAAATATTCTGTTAAAATGTTGAAATTGTTTCTCAGATTAGAAGACATTTATTGGTTTTTAGTAATGACAATGCCTGACATGATGCTTGGGGCTAGAAGAGCTAGAAAGTAAACTTCTGTGTTGTTTTTTATCAATTCTTTGATAACATCTCCTCCAAAGCTGGCCCAAGCAAAAAAAAGTTTTGACCAATATGAAAATGATATCAACAAAAAAACCTTTGTGAGCATGCTTCAAAGACTCATAACTGCTCCAAAAGTAATCCGATAGAATTTCAAGCATGTCAAATGGGTATTATGAAAATCTACTTAATATGTCTAAATATCAAAAAAGTTATAGTATTCAATATGAAAAAGGTATTGCAAAATTATTCTCTTTTCAATTTTTTTTGTTATATGGATACAAATATAAATGATACAATACAGTATTTGTTGTGGTATGAAAGTGTAGTAATTAACATTTACTGTAACAATGTTAATTCACACAAATTAAGAAATAAACAAATGAATGAAAAATGTTGAACATGTACAATGAAATATAGTTTTAGAAATTAAATAGGCCAGATAGGCCTTATAAATTTTGCCCTTTTTTTTTAACATACTGAATGACCATTTACACTCAGGACCGAGTCATCAGTAGGCAGTACAGATGTATTAAAACAACCTAGCATCATATTGCTAGTAGCGAGTGTAGCATTGTCGGGTAAATTTGTTCTTTTTTTTAAATTTGGTTAATGGACAAAAAATGTTTGGTTCAAATCATAATAAAATGCTTTTATCTCCTTATTACTTACATTGTACATAGAATGGATACTACCCTGACAAATCCTTGTACATGGGAGTTGTCTGTCAAATCTTTATTTCACAAAGAATGAATTGCATAACAATGAACTGAGCTCAAAGCAAAGCACTTTAATAATACACTTAGACAAAGAGCTCAATCCAGTGATATACTTTGTACTACAGGTCCTTCAAGAACATCCTATCCACCAAAACCATATCTCACAAACATGCCATACTACATGGTTGGATCAGAGGTCCTGAAAAAGACATGAATTTTATTATCGTATTTCAATTATATATACACAGGTTAAAAGTTATATACTCCAATGGCAGTCTTTCCTGCTAAAATGTCATGTGTAGAATGTGATATACCATTTTTGGGTCTATATGGGTACTGTCCTTTATATTTATTAGGTCATTTTGACACAGCAAAATATATAGAAAATATTAACTTTGATCTGGAAATTGAGTTCTTTTTCGCAAAACAAACCCACTAAAACTAAACTTTGAATGCAAAAGACCCCTCAATGGCTAACAGATATTGTTATAAAGAATAGTCCATGATGATTCTTGTTATTAAAGAGTTCATGAAATGTACACCAATTCTGTCAGTTGAATGGACAAGAATGAGATAAGTTATATAAACATAAAGGTTTTTTCAACAGTTGTGGTGTAAATTAAATCAGTTTTATTTTATGGTTGACATATTTAAGTATATATGTAGATCATTGGCTTTTCAACACATTGATATTTTACAATATCGATTATCTATTTATTGTTATGTTGTTGGTATTTTTCACCTTCCTAAAACAGTTTTAACGCAACATGAACACAAGCTTGATAGATCTTGATAGGGTGTCCTCACATATTTTGACGTTGCTGAAAAGTTTTGGTTGACATATGTATCCTCTTCTCATCATTTTTCGTGCTATTAAGAATGCATACTGTCGTCACAATTTCCATTGAAAAGGCATGCACAGTACAAATTCATATGACGTACGAAAACATATGATCTGACCATATACATGTACATGTATGTATAGGTTATCAGCTTTTCTACACATATTAGCCAGTAAGCCGCGATGAACCTATTATGGCGAGTGAGCACAGCTAATGAGCTAAAATGAATCAAATTGGTGTCCTCAGTGGGGGATATTTTAAGGGATTAATATGAAGAAAACCTGATCATCTGTTTATCTTTCTATTACGTGCTTTTTCACCTCCCTAACTTGGCCTAAGACAGTTTTTACAGACGAAAGGAAACTTGATAACTACTCCTCACACACATGTATAGATTATCGGCTTTTCTACACGAGTCATGAATATCGTAAAATGTTAGCCAGTGAGCAGGCCCGCAATGAACCTTTTTAGCAAGTGAGCCCAGTTAATGAGCTAAAATGAATCAAATTCTGTACTCAGTCACAGTTGGTGATATTTTAAGGTATCTACACAAAGAAAACCTGCTTATATAAATCTCAGTGGTGGATCCACAACTTTTCATAAAAGGGGGTGGCCTCTGACTGACCTAAGGGTTGCCCACTCCCGTCATGCTTCCCCAGTGGCGGATCCGGGGGAGGGTTCCGAGGGTTGGAACCACCCTTTTTTTGGACGATCAATGCATTTGAATGGGGACACATAGTTGGAACACATCCCCCACCCACCCTTTGTCCTGAGTTGGGAACCCCCCTTTTATAAAATGGCTCGACCCGCCCCTGCTTCCCTATAAAATCAACCAAATTTTCCCCACCCCCTGGATCCGTCTATGTAACTGTTTATCGTTCTGCGTAATACTGGCTTTTTCACCTCCCTTACTTGGCCCTAGACAGTTGCTTATCTCAATATCTGTTTATCCTTCTGTCACTGGCTTTTTTTAGACTAGAGACTTCATGTGTACAAACCTGACGCCAAACTCGTGTACTATAAAAGAAGAGACAAATGATTTCACATTAAATCCTGTAACATTACATCTAAAGATAATTATAATCCAAAGTAAATTATATTACGATGTCAATGGACTAAATTCCCGCGCAAATGTCATCACTGGGATAGACCAAAACGAATTTTAGGTTTCCTTTATCTTTAGGATTCCTTAAAAGAAATTTAAAAATATCAAACACAGACATTAAATCAAGAGCATATCAAGCAATAGTCAGACCTAAATTAGAATACAGCTGCAGTTTATGGGACCCTCACACAAAAGATGCTACCCAAAAAATAGAAATGGTTCAAAGAAGAGCAACTAGGTACATTTGTAACAACTACCATAACACCAGTAGCGTTACAAATATGATGAATAATTTAAAACTACCAACATTAGCTGAACGCCGCCTTAAAACACGTCTTATTATATTTTACAAAGTAATTCACGGCCTCATTGCCATACCATCTGAAATTTTAATACCAACAGACAGTAGAACAAGACAAAACCATCCAAATACTTATAGACATATACGAACCACAAAGGAAACATATAAGTGGTCATTTTTCCCACACACCATCATACAATGGAACATGCTACCTATAGCCACAGTACAGTCAACCACAGTTGACAGTTTCAGAGCACACCTTACACAAGGTGTTCTCTGCCAACTGATTTAAATTTTTGTATATAAATTTTATTTTAATCACTAGTTTTTGTAATATACATGCACAAATTGTCAAATTTGTATATATTTTTTTTTTTTTTTTTTGTTCTTTGGCATCTACAAGAAAATTAAATTTAAACACGCATGCGCAACAACAAGTAATCTTCAGTATCCTGAAGTTTTGTTGTATAACTGAAGAAGAAGAAGAAGAAGAAGTTTATGTATCATTCACATTCCGATCAATTTACTCAGTTAAATAAAATAAATGTGTTAACTATTTTTATATTGGTTTTGGATTTAGTTAATCTGTCAGAAAAAAAGATTTATTTCTCGCAGATAGCCCTCAATATTATACACCAACTCGACACTGAAGCTAAAAACCCTAAAACATAATAGTATATGGAATCGTCCAAACGGATTACCTAATATTGATATAGGTGAAATATGTAGATTCAGAATTGTGTACACAGAAATAAGATCAGAAATAAAGCCCTATGTAAGGTGAAAACAATAACACAACTGTATAAAATCATTGTTTATTAAATTTGCTTGCATAAGAACCATGAAGTTAAAATTTATAACGATTACGTTTATCCTGTCAACCCCTTTTCTTCGTTGCATCAAGGCTTCCGTTGCTTTACATCGAGCAGCAATTCAACCAATCGGGGAATGTTAAGTTGGGACATACCTCTATTTTTGGAAGCGTGATCTTTACATCGAGGCTTGCTTTGCTTTACACCGAGGCCACAGTAGTTCGACCAATCGGGGAATGTTTATTTGGGGCATGTGACCTATTGAACTGCAGGTTTTATAATATTTTAATCGAAATTGTAGAAAAATGAAATGTTGTTAGTACATACAAAACAGAAAATGATGAATAATTTTAGTAAACGATAATTTGGATCCGGGTTCTGTGTATTCACATCATTTGTACAACTCTCCTTACTGATCTCATTTTTTGGAATTTCTGTGACCTAAATGGTTCGCGAAAATTAATATTTTATTATATAGTATATTAATAAGACAAAGGCTATGATATTCTCCTGTAATACTTCCCCAGATGATATCGAAATAGAATTTCAAAATCAAGCAGTAAAATTTGTCTCCTGTCACAAACACTTAGGAATTACTTTTGATACTAATGGTAAATTCCATACACATATAGAAAACATTTTAAATGGTGCAAACACAAGATTAAATGTTCTTAAAAAATTGAAATATGTATTGAATAGAAATTATCTTGCTCGTTTATACTTAACATTTATAAGACCAATTATGGAATATGCATGTGAGTTATGGGATGGTTGTACTCAACAAGATTCCGACAATTTAGAACATGTTCAGTTGGAAGCAGGATGATTAGTAACTGTGTTGCCCGTGTTTGCTAGTCGGGAAGCTATATATTTCGAAACAGGCTGACAATTGCTAGTAGACAGAAGAAAGTCCAGAAAGCTCAATATGTTCTATTCTTTACATTGATTACCTCTGCGATTTAATGCCCCAACTTGTTGGTCAAATTATCTAATTATGATTTGTGAAACAGTAATAATTATGTAGTACCCAGGTATAGACTAGATATAACCAGAAAATCCTTTTTTCCGTTTACTACCATTGAATGGAATAGCCTAAATCCCGACATACGTATTTCCAGAAATATAAATATATTCAAACGAAAGATGAAATCTAAATTGATACAGCCACCCTCCTATTTTAGTTGTGGTGATAGAAAACTTAATATTATTCATACAAGTTTGAGAAATATGTGCAGTTCTTTAAATGCACATCTGCGCCGTGTTAATATTAAACCCAATCCGGCATGCAGCTGTGGCCATCCTACTATGTTTTTCGTCATTATATAATTTTATTTTGTTTTTATATTTTTATAGGGAGAGGACGTCACTAATGTTGTTATAACTTGTGTCAAATCCCTTTTGCTACTTTTGCAAATAAAATATGTTTAAACTAACTCGAAAAGCCATGTTTAAAAGAAGAAAAGCCAACTTTCCCTGAATTTATTTCACACGAAGGACATTTTCGAATGTCTTCCAATCAATCTTTTTTACTGAAATGATGTCCCCAGTGTCACAGCCGAATGTATGTACTAGATATTTGATGTTTTAACATCGTTAGGGCTTTTTCAGACAGATTTCCAAATTATAAACGCCTTGCGATAGACAACTCACGCAACTTTGGTAGATCCCAAAAATCTTAAAGAAGAACAAAACGGAAATAAAGCAATATGTACTGTCTTTCAAATATAAATTAATTTATTTTGTTTAAAGAGGTCTTTCGATGCAAAAATGTAAAAAAGTTAATTTCGGATCAAAATACTTTCTACAGCAACTTTCAGCGCTGAGTAGCATTTTGATTTATGGAAATATGAAAACAATCATTTATTTAAAAAAAATTTAAACCTTTAAATGAATAATAATGATACAACATTCTAATAATTTTTACTAGAGTAAGTCTTTTATTTGTCAGAAATAATAAACTTCAACTTTGAATATCTTACATATTTTCTGTAAACCCTCAAACTTCTTGTCTTTAAGGGAAACATCGGTGAATTTGCATCCTTTTAATATCTTTTCATCCATATTTATGGAGGAGGAATATAACATTACCCAAAAAGGATATTTTGCAACAATGTTTTTTTTTTTATTAAAAAATGTTGCTCTAAGTGGAATATGTTCAATTTAACATAAAACTATATATAAAGTGTCCATGTTTGGTCAAATTTAGATTACGACATGTTTTTGCCGTTACAATAAAAACACCAAAGACATTTCTTCGCTAAAATGACCAACTGCATTAACTTGTCACTTTTTTTGTTATCAATTTTAGGGGCCCTTATCATACCTCCTGATTTTCAGTTAAATTTTGTGATTACATACTTTAACTTAGGTTATTACATATCATCAGTCTGTCATCCAGAAAAGGCTTAAAGTGTTCTGTTGAGACTCTTTTAGATTTGATAAGCCCATACGTTGATGTATTTTAAGACTTTTAGTTTCTAGTGTATCCAATGAAGGGGATTCCAGAAACACGTGACCGGTTTGATACTTTAAATAACTGTCACAAAATTTCACTGCTGATGGATTGTGAAGTCTCTGAGGATTGCACCTGTCAAGTACACTGCTTCGCTACTGCTATGGTCTAAATAAAAATAGGGTAGTTTCCAACAAATTACAAATCAATTCATTTTGGTTCTGAAAGTGACGTCAGTTAAGGAGAACTTGGGATTGGCAATTTTTCCTTTGCAGTTTATGAAATTATACAAAAAATAAAGTTGTGTCTATTGGAAAGTCGACTTTGGCTTGTACTGACGGTATTGGCTGTTCTGTTTCGGTCTTTTGGGTTCATGATTACACTCTACCTGATAAATGTATGAATCGTGAAACAATTAGTGCTGTGCACCCTGGAACTGGTATCGTAGGTTAATTAATCGTATATATTCAATACTTTGGACATTTCTAAAATTTCAACCTTGTTTGGACTCATGTTTTTCATAAATAGCAAGAGATAAAATATGCATGTAATATTTGCTGTTGGACGTTAGACAGCCTCCAATAAATCAGGCAATCGCTTTATTTTTTTTTTTAACTATATACGATTCTGGCAGTTTAAGACGACAGACGGACAACAAGTGATTGCCAATGCTCACATAACCTTTTAGGCCAGGTGAGCGAAGAAAGCAAAACAATTAGTCATACGGATGAAGAGGAAGTCTAAGTACTGCCAAATAACAAGGAATTTTACAGTTTATTTATTTCCACTTAGAAGTGTTATCTTTAATATTATAGAAAAGAAACCAATGAAAATACTGTTAAGTGCAAAAAAACTAGATGAAGCTCACAAAATCATCTGTATTTACTCATGATTTACCTTAATCTTGCAGCCAAACATTTGAATATAAATAAGAAGATGTGGTATGATTGCCAATGAGACAACTCTCCACAAGAGACCAAATGACACATAAATTAACAACTATAGGTCACCGTACGGCCTTCAACAATGAGCAAATCCCATACCGCATAGTCAGCTATAAAAGGCCCCGAAATGACAAATGTAAAACAATTCAAACGAGAAAATTAACGGCCTAATTTATATACAAAATAATGAACGAAAAACAAATATGTAGCACAGCAACAAACGACAATCCACTGAATTACAGGCTACTGACTTGGCACAGGCACATACAGAATGTGGCGGGGTTAAACTAGTTTGAAGGCACCAACCCCATGGGCGGATTCAGGCGGGGGCGTGTGCCCCCCTAAAATTTGCAAAGCATGGGTTGTCCTCAGCTTAAAGAATATTTCGATAATTTTACCTCAAAAACATTTTCGACTCGCGCAGCTCGCCGAAATTTAACTTTGCATTCCCCTTTACCAAAAATCATGGATCCGCCCCCTGAACCCTCCCCCTAACCTGGGACAATGGTGTAACAGTACAACATAAGAATAAACAATAAAAATCAGTTGAAAAAGGCTCAACTCATCAGGTGGATACAAATAGAAATACATCTAACAAAAACACAGAGTGGACATGGACGGGTACTTGTACATCCAAACAACAAAAAGACACTAAGTACAGATATCAGAGTACTCGCAGTTACTGACAGCTAGTTCAAAGCCAATTACAACTAATAAAAAAAATCATGCATCTAAGACTAAATTATCAATCAGTACACATCCAACATCCAATGGATTTAGTGTAGACGTTATAAACAGTCAGAGAAAAATATGACCTTGTGCAATGCCAAGATACAGGTATCGACAGATTGTAGAGCCATGAATGTGCATATGTATATAACAATAATATTTAGTTTGATTTTAATTTACTGATAACAAAATCAATATTAATACCAATAAAAACAATATTCAAAGATCTAATTACAGTGTTGAATTGGTAACCTTTTAGAATCAGTTTATTTACAAGATCGATAAGTTTACCCAACGTTTCTAAATTTCTGGGCTCGGTAAACAACATCTCTGTAAAAATGAGGATTTGCTATCCTGTTTGAAATAAGTTTTCTACAGGTACAACCAAACTTCAAAACCAAATATTTATATCTATGGAAGAATTTAGTAAAGGTTTTAAGTAATTTGTGGTAATGAAATCCCTGACTTAATAATTTGCCAGTAATACATAGATTACATTCATTAAAATCCAAAACGTCACAACAGACACGGGCACAGTGAATGAGTTGTGATATATAAACACTGTAAGATGGTGCCAAAGGAAAATCACCATCCAAAAAAGGGAAATTAACAATAGGGAACGATAAATCGTCCCTTTAGCGTAAATTTTAGTGTAGAGTTTACGTGTAAAACTGAAATATCTAAATCTAAGAAAGGACAGTTATTACCGTTTATATTTGATTTATTCAAAGTAAGTTCCTTTCGGTAAATTTCGCAGTATATTTAGAAAATTCTTGATTATTTAACGAAAAAATATCATAATGATAACGGTAAGTGTTGATGAATTTATCAATTAAATGCAATTTAGATGGGTCTTTACTGAGTTTGGTCATAAACTGTGATTCATAACAGTACAAGAACAAGTCTGCTTTTAAAGGGGCGCAATTGGCGCCCATACCTGTTAGTAAACTTTATTGACGAAACGTACATAAATATTATCAAGGAGAAAATTAACAGCTTCAATCATCTCATCACACCTCCAGTAAGTATATCTAGCATATTTACCTTTCTCATTAGAGAAGAAGGCTTTAAATGAGTTGCAGCAAATAGATTTGCATTCAGATTTACCAAATGACCATTTAATTAAATAGGAAAACTTTAGTTTGATAAGATTGTGTGGAAATGTAGTGTAAAGAGTTGAAAAGTAAAAACTGTCAACAGAATCACAAGGACCATCAAAAGCATGTAATTTATCTAAAACATCCAAAGAATTTTTTACACTCCAAAAATAGTTAATTCCACTAATTTCATTTATTTTATTACAAAAGTTAATGATAAGTTCTTTGATAGTAGTTAAGGAACTAGTTAAAAGCACTGAAAGATTAGTTGTAGATCACTTACTAGAGGCCGAGATGAAACGATATTTTACTAGTTTTTTGTGTAGTTTAAGTAACCAATACATAGTAGGAAACTTCAAATGTTCAGAAGAGGCTTGAGCTGTGATGTGGTTATGATATGTTTGTTTACTATATGACTCCTCTGTGGAGCGCACGGACTTGAATAAAGATGAATTTAAAATTTCATTCTTAAGAACATCTGTGTAGTATTTACGGCGAACTTTATTTGCAACATACTGGTACTCTGGTGGTGGGCAACAATAATATCAAGTATCCTTAAAATCCTTCAAGGCATGCAAAAGAGTTGGAAGTAACTTTAAAAATGTGAATCTGTGACCTTGACCTTCAAGAGACAAGTGGATCTTATTCATGACACCTCTGGTAGTAGTCAACAACAGTACAAAGTATAAATAAGATCTTTATTGACATTCTAAAGTTTTGAGTTGGACACGACTCTGATATTGGAATACCGGCTTTTATAAGTTTTGAGTTGGACACGACTCTGATATTGGATAACTGGCGGGTTGTAAAGTTGAACTAAGTTTGTGACCTTTAAATTTCATTCAAATATTTCAACCATAATTGGGTCTAGGAACACACACTTTGGTGTTGCACAACAATAATACATCTATCAAGGCATTCAAGAACTGAGTTGGACTTAAATATCATGGGTATGTAAACTAATTTGTGACCCTGACTTTGCAGGCAGACATTCCAACCTAATCCACACTACACACACTTTATTAGTGGACACAATAATACCTAGTGTCAGTACAGGGTTCCTACTATTTTTGCAACAAAACATTTCAGGGTTTTTACAGGAAATTAATATATCTTAAATGATTGTTAAAGAAGCAATACTTGTATATGTAGAAACCGTAATTATCAATTGACTGTAAGACATTAAGTTTAGGAAGTATACCAAATAAATAGCCTTTCTAACAAACACTCCAAAGACTTGAGTCATGTTACGTAACTTAGTTCTTAAATCAAAGGCAAAACAAAGTCTCATATCAATGTCAATACCAATAATTCTTAATGGAACATTGCATTGCAAAAGGGAAATAATTTGAACTAAAAAAAAAATAAAAGAAGAATGTGTCTGAGGACACGAATGCCCCCACTCAAGCTAACCTAGCTTTCCAATGAAAATGGGATGGGCAGAAAAACAGTAGGATGGAAGGACAGACGGTCAAGGGTATCACTTAAGGATGCCTCCCTGGCCTAAAAATGGGGCATAAAAATAACTAACAAACATTAGAAATTCCTGGACTTTTGCCATTTCCACAAACTTGAAATTTTGTTTTAGCCCTGGCACAAATGGAATAAATTCAAGGTTTTTTCTAGATATCATGAAAGGATGAGAACACTGTCATTAACATCTTGCAAGGCATTCAAAAGTTTAAATAGGATAACTAGCACGGATAACAGACAGATGGACAGATTCCTAAATACCAAGGCAATCTTTATTGTCAGGGTGTGATTGTTATCCAAAACCTTTTTTCCACAAAGCTATGACCTTTTAAAGCACATGATATTAAAAAGACATATTTTTCCAAAGCAAAATCATAAATTACCAATTAATCATTAAAACATACCAATCAAGAAACACAAACAGCTTTATAAATATTTTATTTTGCTGTACAAATTATCAATATTCATATTTTAAATTTAACATCTATTTTACAAATGGAATGCATCATAAATAGTAAAAAAATATCACTGTACATCTCAGGACGGACTTAAAACATACTACAGGTATATAGCTTTTACATTTGATTTTCCTAGTAAAGAGACTTTACCTTTATCATTTTTTTTATGGAGAAATACAAAATGTCTATTGCAAGCTTTATGGTTTCTTACTTGTTTTTTTGTGGAAATTACATCGATCTAACCTTTTACAGTTCTAAAATCCAAAAATATGGACTCAAACAATCAGCACAAGTTAAAGAGTAAACCCTTAAAAGGACAGAATTATAAATACAACACACATCATTAACAAACAAGAAAACAGAAGAAATATTCTCTTCTTACAAAAAATACTAGTGTTATGAGTTGCATTGGTCTACCTTGTACAATATGAAATAAAAACACTTTATAAATTAAGTGTGTCAGAAGCACTTTTCTGGATGGAATAAGATGATAAACAAAGTCTTGAGAAATATCTTGGGTGAAAGTGCAAGATTCATTCAGACAACTTCCATGTAAATTAAATGTATTTTACATAAACAATATAATTGAATACTCTGTATTACATGTGAACATAATTGTAGTACAATTGAATGAACTTGTGGGATAGATGAAATTAATAGTTGACATTGGACATAGCAGTTCATGATAAAATGTTGTAGTAGAGAAAGGTGCATTGGATTCTGTCTTTCAAGAAGGTCCATGAAGGACTGAAGCTGATTGGATATACAAACCATCAGGCACTGTTAGTATTGTGTTCAACATTTTCTTTAATTATACATATCATCTTTGCAGTAAGTGGACAAGCATTATCTAACTTCCATGCAATTATTGTATGTTAAAATACATTGTACAGCAAAGCAGATTGTATTTATATACTGCATTTTAGTAGATCATCATAATTAATCATACCATCTTTAGCTTTTTGAATGGTAGAGGTATTCATTGCTTAATGAAAATTTTCAAGGGTGGATTTTGGAGGGAAGCGTGACAGAAATATTTCTATTGGTATGCTATTATATTCAACAAATGCACAATAAACAAGAATATTACAGCATCACAGCTTTGTATAAGTAAAATCAATGAAGATATAATTTTTCAGCAATTAATATTTTGTAAAATACTGAAAAATTCTATTTTGACAGGTCTTGCAATCAATTACCTTGTTTGTCACAATTTTCATAAGTAAACTTTTAAAAAACAAGTAATGTCTGCTTAAATGGCTAACTTTTTCTTCCATCACTATTTAATTTTATTGCTATCGCTGACCCATGAAAAAACATCAAATACGACGTAGAAACTGCATAGTTTCTATATTGCTGTAAGTCTGTGTTGAAGTACATGTATATTGAGAAAATAGATATTTTTATCATACCATTATACTGTGAATTCGCCACAATTGGCAGTTTGAAACTTCATTTAGAGTTTTCATGCAGTAAGATCTTAATTATCTAAATAAAGTTTTCAAGGTTTAGAATAATGTGGTAATATGAATTTGAATATAAATCTTTATTCTTTTACAGTAAATCTCCAAAATAAAACAGTGTTTAACAAATAAATATCACAGTTTAGAAGACCTCCTCAAGGCAGAGGGACTAGGTTGTCTTTGGCCCATTTCTTCATGGTTCGTACAATGTACTCTACTTGTGGATTACTGGTATTCCTTAACATGTTGATGACATCCCGTAAAGTGTCCCTACAAATATACTACTGGTTAATACTACAGGCAAAAAGCATGCAATGTATAGTAATCTTTCTAACTTAAAACCTAAGTGTTTCATGCAAGTAAGTACAGTTAACTTCCATTATGCAGACTTGAAATGAGTCATGTATATATTTTAAGATTTATACAAATGTTAAAAAATATAGCTTATTCTATATTCATCAACTTGAAGACATAGGGTGATCAACAATCTAATGACAACTCATGAAATTGTGTAAATTTAAATGACTACTGAAATTCAATTACAATTTATACTGATAATGAAAGTTAGCTGTGCTATGCAAATAATATATGTAAGTGATTATGCATATATATTTATATTCTTATAAAAATGTGTAAATTTTGTTATATGTCATTATCCTTGCTAAAGATCATCTGATTAGTTCTTTTAAAATATTTTTCAACAACTAATTCAGAACTTTAAACAAACTAATCTTCTTATTAAGTTGCAAAGGTTTTAAAAATGTACAAAGGCATAAAAATATACAAAGGCATAAAAACGACAACAAAATAATGGTGTACAATAATACATTCAAACTGGTACAGTATTATCTTTTGCCCATTTTTTCAGTGTCCTTATAACATATTCTGCTTGTGGATTATTAGTATTCCGCAGCAGTCGAATAGTTTCACGTAGCTGGTCTCTGCACAGATAAAGGAAAAAAATTTAGCAAGTAGTTCACGGAAAATATCTAACTCGTGTGTTGACACATAACATAATGCTAAGCTTTAACTCCTTTCTTGAAAGTATTTGACAGACTCTACATTGTAAAGTCACCATTCTTTCCTTTCAAGTACTTCTTTTGTTTTAAATATTGTATTTTCAAAACTGCAATTTGATAGTAGGATCATAGTTCTATGAAATAGGACTTTGCCTGTTTTTACCTAGTTACCCTTCTCTTTTCAAAGTTAAGTATGTGGAATTCACCTCAAACGTGGAATTTTCAACAGTGAATACAGCATTTAAAGAAATGTATATCACAGTAATAGAAAATATTGTGCTTGCATTCTTAAATATCTTACTGGATATATTGATATGTGTTTGGAGTTATCCTCTGATCATCTTTTGGAATATTTTAATATTTGGCGTTAAACTATTGTTGTGACAAGTTCTATATAATTTATTGTGTTTAATGATGACAAAACCACAGAAGGAAAACTATTTTTGATATACTAACCTAGGTTCATGTCCAGCTATAATCATCTGGAATACCCCCACACAGGCCCCTCTCTTGCCTTCCCAATACTCAGGGTTAGGGTCTAGTCTCTCCAGTACATCAAATGCCTTAGCTGCATAGTAAAACTGTCCCATCTACAGTAAAAGAAATATAAGTTATTAATCATTTCTAAATTCTTTGTGATCAAAACCCAGAATAGAGGATTTTACTTTTTATCTGCAACCAAGGATCCAAATGAAAATTTCATTTATTTTAAACTGAAATTGAGCTGATCCTTTAAAGCATATTTCATCATTATCTGCTTATGTAAATTTAGAATTATGGAAGTAGTACATGTATATCTGATTTAAGTGTTTTTTTTCTACCTGGCATTTAAATCATAATGGAACATAATGAATGTAAATTTCTCTAATTTGTTCACTTTTTTCACATTTCCCAACCGATTGTGAAAAAAAATTTTCTCCTCACTAGTGAAATAACTGTTCTCTGCAAATCATAGGTCGAAATTTAATTATGACGTCAAATTTTCTTGGTTTCTTATGAATTTCAATAGTGATGTCATGAAAAAAAGGTGACCATGCCTGATGACGTCACATATAAAGAACACAACTTTCTGCAAATCTTTGAAAAGGAGGATAAAAATCATTAGAGAAACAGATTTCAACACTATAACTCGTGTATTACAATATTTCTCCACTCTCAACAGTTAAATTTAAATTATTCAAAAAGCTCGGCAAGCCTCACGCTTTAAATATTAGAATTTAACTGTCTTGAGTGGAGAAATATCATAACACACCTGTTGCAGTGGTGGAATCTATATCTCTCAAGTCATTTGGCATAGGAACATATTTCCCACAGAATTCTGTCCAATTAGATAGAAAGTTTTTAGAGGAAAATAATCCAAGGTATAGTTTCACTGAATCATCTCAATATTTACAAGTTCCTCATTACATCCCAGATTACACTTTCATCTAGTAAAAATAATTTTGTCTGTTAATTTATTAAGGCTGAAAATAAGTTAACCTAAGCATGATCAGTGATATTTATAGTATCACCAATCAACATAATTGATTATCAAAAATAAAGTGTGACCAAATGACCAGAAGAATTAAACGAGTGCAGCAGTTTAAAAGATAGCTGCACTCAGTCACAAGAGGTTTTATTTTTTACAACAATTAGTTATACTTTTTATTATATAGAAACGTCTATCAAAACTCTTTGCTGTGTTACTGGCGTTATTTAGATTCAATTTATGTAATGTGGATTTCACTGTCCTTATTTGGCGTATGAATATATGTGTATTGCACTCAGTTGTCAAAATGGCAGATTGTCACTTTGAGAAGATTGATGCAGATTGTGCAATTATTATGAAGCAAGTAGTTGTTTTAAAAGCACCCAGACGATTGATTGTTTTAATTATTAAGGCCCAAATCTTGAGTTGGAAGTCTAAAGTGAGATGCCGGTTATAGGCATGGAAAGTCACAAAGTGAATAGAAATATTTCACGTGAGATTATTGGAATTTATCACAATCTGAAATTCATTAAAATCAACACCATCTATATAATAATTCGTATAATTCATTCATTGTCAACCAACCAAATTTTGATTGAATTTTTTTTCTTGGGACTGATTGATAATTTAAAAATCAAATAACATTAATTCTAGCTTCCTTAAAACTTTACTTATGAAATTCAAACATTATAATAGAAGAAACTAACAAATATTGTAAGACAAGTGCCTGAAAAAATTCTACCATAGGAAAACATGATCTTTCAACTTTTTAAAGTTTCTTTAATGCTATACCTTGTAACAATCATTTGCTATAAGTTGTAACAAACTAAATGATTCTCCTGAAGTCTCCATCTTTAGATACAACTCCCAGGCCAGTCGTGCCTTTCTGTTCATTATATCTATAAAAGTATTCATACATCTTGTAACAATTTATAAAATGTGTTTCTTTTGCATGTGATTGGTTTTTTTTTGTGTATACATTTTTTTCTTCAATAATTGAAATGTGTGCTGTTAAATATTGTTCATAAAAACGTATTCATTCAATAGTTTTGTTATTTACAATTTTTCATGTTATTAAACCAAATTCTCATCATGATAACATTGTATACATGTAAAACAACACAAACTACATGATGAACAGTAATTAACTCTGAAAATACCATTGTTAAACATGGATTCAATTTTCATTGTTTATTATTTTTCTGTTGTTTCCTGAATATTTGGTATGCTAATGGCTATCTAAAATCTGTACAATGTACAAAACCACTAAACCCTTAACCAAAAAAGAGTTTGCAGTAGGCAAAGATAGGAAGATATATCTACTCCAGAGTACTTACAACATCTTGCTAACCAACTGAGATATGTGTAGTCATTCTTTGTCTTCTCACTTTGTATTAATAAAAACACCTATAAAATATTGAACATCTATCAACAAATAAATCTTCATATATATATATATACATATGATGTAAGTCTTCCATAGACTGTGGAATGTTTGGGTAGTTGTCTTTTAATCAGCTCTTAAAAATGAATAGCATTTAGCTGTAATTAAATCATTTTAACATTGATAATCATTTCCCTATTTTAATGTAACTGATCCTAGAGTGTCTCAGTTTGTTTAATAAAACTTTTAATTAGAATGTTTAGTTTTTATTCTAATAACAGCAAAGTTATAACATAAGAGAATCCTGCTTAAAGGTTTTAAAAGCTCATTTCATTGAATTTTTTTCCTACCTAATAAATATAAAGTTTTGACAAAAAAACCAACATTTTTACACAAAAATAAAGCACCCAGTACTTAGAAATATAAAAATATACCAGGAGTAACACCCAAGCATTTAACACCTTTACATATAGGCCAAATGATGATTAATGTTATGTTACCTCTTCTGCTTCTTTGAAGTTTCCTACAGCTGCCTTGGCTTGAGCATAATTAAAGTTGAAAGTGTCATCATTGTAAAAGTAACTCTACAAAAAAATAAATGCTGAGGTTAATGAAAAGTCTAATTTTGATAGTGTCTAATATCTGTTTATTACATACCTGCCAACCCTCCCATTTTAAGCGGGAGTCTTCTGCCCAAACAATGAAATTCCTGAAATCTCCCACTTGCTGGTCCGCTCCCGCGCGGGAGTATACAATCTCCCACTTTTGGATATTTTGACCTGGAATAACCAGCGTTTGTAATTTTCTGGCTTTTTCATTACTTTCAATAGAAATAAATAAACAATCGGCGATCATTAAAAACTTTGGTCAGTAGTTTTTATGTTCGATATATAAGTAATCGAAATTCAGTTCTGCTATGTCAACTCCAACAAGATAGAGGTCTTTGTCTGGACCAAGCAGCAGTGTAAAAAAGAAGAAATAGATAACTGTAAATCGAAATGTCAAGCAGATTTGAATGAAAGATTTTCAATTTTTACGACCAAGACCAAGTGAACTTGGCAATGAATCTTTTTGCACATCATGTTCAGTCAACTTTTCGATTTCTTCTGGTGGTCTGTACGATGTTTGAAAGCATGCTTAGTGTGAGACACACAACAAAATCAAAATATGGAATGCTATGAGTTATGAGACTCGGAGGTATTGAAAAAGGCTAAAAAAAAAAAACGCCTTGTATAGATTATAACCATGTATTGAAGAAATAAAGTATATTTATTAACTCTTATTGTCGTTTTGTAGATGAATACGTAAACAGGTCATATATTTAATTTGAAAATGTCGTTCGCGCAAAATCTCCACCTCAGCTGTCATAGCTGAGAGGGAGATCTCCCTCTTTGAAGGTTTCAGAGGTTGGCAGGTATGGTTCGTTAGTTTGTTACATAATCATTCAATATAAGAAAACAAAAAGCTGTAACATTTTTCAATATCATTCAATTCTATTCTATACAACAATGACTTTTAATGAGATGGACTAAAGATTTGTTTGTTTTCTAGAATTTTATTTACAAAAGCAACACATAGGTATATCTAATTTCTAGGTTAACTAAAGGTACTATGAGCAAAGCTCATAAAAGGATACCCCAGCCCCACCCCTTGTATTTATCTTAAAATACTGTATTGACATTGACCTTGGAAACAGCCATGTCAATATTATTCCCAACTCTAGTGGTGGACAAAAATAATATCAACAATCATAAGTATCCTTCTTTTTGACAGCATTATTTTAATCTATATAATGAAACTTGCAAGAACATAAAAACATTATTTCTCATTAAATACTATTTTACACAAACACTACACATACTTGGGAAAATAAAACTGAATTCTATACACAAGAGTTTCAATAATTGCTATGAAAATCCATCAAAATTCAAATAAAATTTCAGCACGATTTCTATAGAAAAATTTATGGATATGGTTTTGACATTAAAAAAAAAAAATATCTAGGTTTTTCACTTGTTGCTTCATTATGACAATGTATTTAAGAGTCAAAAAACTATTTTGCAGCCAAAATTGTCTAATTTTAGTGTACTGTAGTATTATTTTAATTTTATTAATAGGATATTCAAGGACTCTCTCCTCTTACGCACACTAATATCATAATATTCAGAGATAACTTTATTTAGATCACCATACCTTTATAGAGTTTAAATATATCAATACATCTTCGAACTGTTTTAATAAAAAGAAACAGGATGACATACACTGCCTGCCAGGAATGGTGTCTGAAAATATCAATAAGTATGTATAATATCATGTCAACAATGTAGACACTATGTAAGTATAATGTCAATGAAATATAGGTAATTTATGATAACAAAGTTCACATCATCACTTCAATTGGCTCAATAAACTTCAGATCTTGTTAATAAAGAAGCTTCTCTAACGTTGCTATCCCTTGATAATAAAAAAAGCTTTGGATCAAGTTTCATAAAATTCAATGTACATTTGACTAGAAGATGTCATTGATGTCAATAAGACAGTAACCAAACAACAAAATTTACCAAAAGACATACAGAGTGCAACACACAGTCCTCAAAAAGTGACTGTCTCCTTTAAGTAAAGATGTATTAAAAAAGTATGAAAATACAAAAAATAAACTGTTGCACAGAGATATATCTCGCCTGTCGGCAGAAAATTAAGAAAAAGACAATCTGATGGACAGTTACATTTCTAATTAATTCAAAGTTGCTGGACCATGACATTGAGGGCAGCACCTCTAAATGATTGTCAAACGAGATGTACTGATAGTAATGCAATTTATAGAAAACATCATTGTCTTTCATAAGAAGTTCCTATCAAATCAAATTAAGCAGAAAAGTTAACATGGAAAATTGGTAATAAATTAAAATTCACTGGACCATGACATACAGGGGCAACACCTACGGAAATGCAGTACCTATGTCTTGCTTCTGCGATGAAAACTAAAAGAAAACAATAAATCAACAATAAACTCACTTACGTACTTTGTATATAATTCGGCAACCCTTTAGTAAGAACAAACCATTTTTATGATAAACATTATAATAATAACATTTGAAATATTGCTTATTAACTCAAAGTTGCTGGACCATGATCTAGGGGGTAGGGCCTCCAAATGGTTGACAAACTGAGATGTACTGATAGTAATACAACTTTATAGAAAAAATCATTGTCCATCACAAGTAGTCTCCTATCAAACTAACTTGATCAGAAAACCTAACAATGAAAATTGCTTACTAATAGAAGTCGCTGGACAATGACCTAGGGGAAGGGCCTCGAAATAGTCATCAAACTGATATGTGCTGATAGTAATGCAACTTGATAGAAAACATCAATGATCTATCAGTAGTTCCTATCAAACTGACTGACTTAAGCAGAAAACTTTAACAATTGTTGACCCCTAAGCATCAGGAAAAGCAACATCTATGTCTCTCTTTCCGCGACTTTCACAGGCTAGACAAAAATCAACTTGCAAGGAAGCATTTACATTAGTCTCAAATAGTTTCAATATCATTATAAAATACTCACCACATTCGCTGGCAGATCCACCAACTAACTGAAAATACTGCTGAGCTATCTTCAAATGTTCTCTCTGAAATTAATAGAAGTCATCTTTAAAAGTTTGTTGTAACATTGTTCTATCTCATTTTCACAAACAATTTGTTTTCTTTTCCTATTTGTTGATTGATAAAAAGCAAAACTAGAATGTAACTATTGATCAAAATCAAGTGCAATATTCAAATGTGCCAAAAAAAAAACTAACATTAGAGGTCATCCATATTTCTCAATTTTCCAAAGTTGACAATGGCTTCTTATATGTATTGGAAAGAGGGGAAAAGTTGACAAAAAAGTACAATTCAATGCAATTTGGATTTGTTTGTAATTTTGGAAATTCTAAATTGGTTGCTATCTAACTTTAAGAAATTTCGACAATAATTGTTTATATGAAAGCCAAAAACAAAACAGGATGTTATTACAAAACTTAAAACAACATTCAGCAAATTTCGAATTTCTTCAACAAACTATGGAGACATTTACCCAGACATACAAATTCTTGGTATGAGATAGTGTGTCAGACTTCCAGGCTGAGAGCCTCTAAGAATAAGAGGTCGGAAAGATAATCTGTCAGTTTAATAATATAGTTATCGACAATTTTGAGATATTTCTATCATACATTTGGTCAGACACATTCTGAAAGTCTATTTGCCTGAACCAAATTTTTTTCTGACATGCCAGACAGTGAGAAAGATTTCTAGACCTCTGTTCAGCTAACATCCAATTTTATCTATATTTGGAAACAGCCCAAGATTAATATAGAACTCAATGATTAGCATGTACCAATACATAAAGTTTAGGAAATTCTATTTGCAGTTTGCACACATCAGAATATCAATGAGACCTATGAATGACCGGTTAAGGAATTGCTTGTGTTCCAATATAAGGGAAACAAGAAGTCTTTGCAACTCACACATCTATATATATCTTTTGTTAAATAAACAAATATTTCATGATTAAATTTTCTCAATTTTTAGTACTAGTGTAATAATTTTAACAAACTTGAGTACTTTTTTTTCATATGAATTTGAACTTTTTTAATATTTAAAGTGTAATGCATTCCTTTAAATGAATTAGTAACTTTAGTTTGTGCGAAGATGTTTGTTAATTCAATAGGACACTTTCTTACCACAGTTGAATCATCCTGAATAAATAACATTTCACTTAATGTATAAGAGTAAAAGGGGTGACAAGGGGTGAATACTTGAACACATTTTTGTCAAAATGCATTTAAATTTTCAAAGTAAAAAATTCTACATCAGTGCATCCTAGTTTGTGATTTAAATAATGTTTACTAGTAAAATGAAAATCAAGCATTGAAGTAATAGTCTTTTTGTAAAAGAGGCTTCTATCCCAAATAAAGAAATCTGAAAGGCTAAACACATCTAAAGATTTTAAAAGACTGCTACTACAATATCCTAAAAGCCAATGAAGGAACCAAAAATTAGCAAAAAGTACCAGAAAAACGGTATAAAAAGCTACACTTCAATTTTCCTTAAAAATCTGATACCTTTGTTTCAACAGGAGGACCACTTCCCTTTTCTTTCTGGGTAGGTTCCTATTTTTACCAATGCATTTTTAATAATAAAGATTATTGTTTTCACTTTGGTAAGTTATCATCTATGCAAAATAGAGTTCAAAGAAGACATTTAAAAATATCTTCAAGACAAATTCAAGGCATTACAACTAAGATGAAAAATGGAATGTCATTTACACATGTTCAAGAGGAAAGTTTTACAATGTGCGATCATGTCAGTAGAAAAATTACTTTAAATGACATAGTTTAAACCTGAATGACAATGATAATTAAATATCAAGAAGCTATTACAATATATAACACTTGGTTAGAATTTACAAAAAAGTTATTGTTACTAAGCAACTCATAACAATAAAGTACTTACTGATCCAGATTCTTGTCCTAAAGCAGCATTAACCACACCTTTTAATATGTATTCTTGTGGGGTTGTTGGCTCTAAGTCTTTAATCAAGTTGTATGCTTCTGTTACATCATCTGAAATAGAAATATTGCCATGGAGCATTGTGTTTTTCATTTTGTACCAATTTTCATTAATCTGACAGTTATTTTAGTGTGGTTATATTACATTATTAAAGGATCATCCATTTACAGTAGACTTCCTAGAAATCTTGTAGCAGAGGCTCAAGATTTATTGATTTATTTTTATCTCCTGCCAAATTATCTGTTATTACCTTGTTTTAAGTAATAAATAACTAAGTTAAGTCTGGCTTCAGGTATCACATCAATCAGGGGAGGTAATACTTGTAATGACCCTTCTCCACCACGGAATACAACCTAAAACATAAAATCATTTAATTGGAACAATATCATTTGCAAGACATCAAATGGGTGTCGAAAAACTTTACATGTTATTGAATTCATAATGTAAAAGGTACCTCTGTAACCTTTATGAAAACTGATTTACTATGAATAAAAGTAAAAGTGAAATTCATTTTCACATCTTATGGACATTCTTGTTTGTAAAGAAAATTATGAATCATAAAATGTGAGTTAAATGGTAACAAAGATATAATGCTCTCATTAACATTCTAAATTTCTTATTAGAGCTATTTTATCATATATTTTATGTAATTGTTTCAATCATAATTTCTGTTTTACAGTTGTATTTCATGCAATTTATCTTTTATACAGATGATTATGAATAGTATAAGACATTTTTGGTACTACATGACTTGATACTAACTTACCAAATCAGTGCTCAGTGCGACAATGACTTACCAGGTTATGTTTTATGAGATCTCTAGCAAACACAAATGATGGTGAGGCCATTTCCTGTAAACTCTTTAATTCTGCCTATAACATATAAATATTAGTTTAGAATAAATATAACAACCTCGACATCACGCAATGATAATTAAGTTTATCTTGAATGAAGGGAGATGAATGACTCAACTTTCTACTAGAGCGTTAAATAAAACAAGGGCCATAAATCTTGAGCAGCATTAGCTGAAATTGTCAAAATCTGACTCAACCTCAATGTAGTTGTCAGAAACTGCATATCAAATTTGAAAAGGATAGGTTAAACCAAGTTTAAGTTATCGCAATAAAACAACATGAAATGCCATGTTTCAATCAATCAAGGACCCTATCCCTATATTCCTATATGGAAAATTGTCAATATATGACTTGACCTCCATTTTTTCTTCTATATTCAAAATTAAAAGGGTTGAAAAATTCTCAAATTATGGCATGGAAGCAGATGGAGCAGACTACCTGCCTATATATTAATGGCCTACTGGAAGTTTTTTTAAAATACATTCTGAAAAAATATGTTTGATTTTCAAATAAATTCAGATTTTGCATTTGGCAATTATTGCTAAGACAGAAGATCATTTTGTTTTATCCGATCAAAATTTTAAGACATGAAAAACAAAGAAAAAAGAAATGCATTGTAAAAAATTGCTGTTCCTCTGAATGTACATTTTTTGCCAGCAAACCTCTTATTCCATAGCCAAGCTATATGTGTGTTCCTACCTCTGCAGCCTTCCCATTGTATAATCTGAAATGATTACATGCTTTCAAGTTTAAGGCTATAGCACTGTCTGGATACTGTTGTAAATATACTGCTAAAACTTCCTACAATGATACAATATAATTAGTTTCAAAACCATACAAGTACTATAATAATTCATTTGAAGAAAACAAATGCGTAAGAGTATCTGTACCAGGAGTCAATATAAGCAACAAAAACAATATATTTGTAAATGATTGCAAACATTTTGTGGTTTAAAGAATTAAGCCTTAGGATTAAAATGTATGTTGTGAAGAAAGTTAACTGTAAAGATGAGATGCTATATCCTAGTAGAGGAATTTAAAATCCGAACTGATCAGACTCACTGACCAAGGGGGACACTGTCAAATGGATGGGTGTACTAAGAAGTTGGTTTAAATAGACATGTGTAGATTCCCTCATCATTTCAACACCATAGTAAGGGTAAAAAATTTTGCACCAGACATTGGAAAAAAAGACAAGGTGAACTTGCAGTACCAGTGATGTGTAGTGAGTACATACAACTGGTTTATCAAAGATATTTCAGTTTTTAACACCCAAGAGACTGCCAGTAAATATTGTACACAAATATAGAGTGTTGTAGAACATTATTAAACAAACACTTGCCCCATAAGAATTTTCTTTACAATATATAATATTTAGATGTATAAGATTATATATAATCAGGATAATAATATAGCTGCTATTTTAAAAGAATAAATTTGAGTGCAATTATGTTAACTTACCTGTGACACATCATAGTAGTCTAACTTGTAGTAACATAAAGCAACATATACATTTAATGCCAGGAAATCCCTGAAATAAAAAAAATCCATGGTTAAGGGCCGAGTTTTCTTTATTGCTGTGGTACTTGGGTCTAACCACAAAATTCACTGAGATTAACAACTTTACATTAATCAGTATCTATTTTGCAGAAATAAGTCAGAATTAGTGTTCCAAATCATAAAACTCTTAACATCAAGATGTGTTAAAACTGTTATTTCTTTATAAACTTAAATCATGACAATTCTTCTAAATGAAAGCTCATGGACTTAAAAAGAGCAAGACTACATAATAGTTTGACAATATAAGAATCAGATGAGTAAGGAGTGTAAAATAAAAAGATTTTTACACCTCTAGATGTCTTTATTTGTTTCTATGGGTTGCTATCTCATTGTCCTATGTATACAGATAACCTTTAATTCATATTTGCACTACCATCAATTAAATGTGTATGTGCTAACCTATTATCTAAGAGAATACGTTTGTATATGTCTATAGCCTCTTGATAATGACTGCGGAGATAATGTATAGATGCTAGGGATAACTGATCCTCTATAATGTCTTGTAAGTTCTGATGGAAGCCCATCAAACGTTTTTCATCACTGAACTTGTGTGATAAATGGAATAGCAATCTGTTCTGTAGTCGACTTTTAGGACCTGAAATGTAAATGAAATCTTTCAGTTATATTGACCAATTTTAACTTAAATTCTCCAAGGTTAAATGGTTCTTTATGTGTAAGTGTAAATCATTGATGGTCTGTCTTAAAGAAAAATTGTGTTAATCAGTTAATAAAAGTAGTTAGGTTGGTTGGAAGTTTCAATGTTAGTTGGTTAAACTTTCTAAGAAAAAGCCATCGAAAAATTTACTAAAATAGATAGCATCATGGTAAAATGTATAATTATGGACCTAGAGAGATGAATTTCTTAAGAAAACACTTTTTGTATAACTCCCATACATTTGAATTTGGTTGGGTAAAGAAAAAAATTTATTATAACTTTGGCTATACAATTATATATGGCTATAAAAAGAATTTTTCTCATGTCCTGAACATGCATGAAATATTTGCCACTGTATATTCATTAAACAACAATGGTTCAAAAGGATTTTGTGAGAAGGGAGATAATTCTTGTTACCTAGAAATTCAAAAGGGATAATATAAATAAAATCATAACCTCATTCATTTCAATATAATATTAATCATGCAAACAAGTGAAAACTGCACACTAGAAAAACAGGTAACAGATGGCTTGATATTTTTGTTGTTGTTTTTTTTGGGGGGGGTTCAACTATATAATTTTTTTTTTGAAAAATGGAACAATTAACAAGTTTTTGTTAAGAATCAGGAAAGCCATACATTCAGTGTCCTCATTCAATTTAAATATGCAAAACAAAGCTGTTTTTTATATAAATTCTTGCTGATGTCATTATTGAAGATCTAGAATATTTTCCATAATTGGAAAAGTTATAAAGACAGTATTGAAATATGCATGAAAGACAAATCTATATTTATACACAATGGCAAATATCCTCATCTTCAATTTAGGAATAATGTGCGAATATCTTTCTTATGTAAATGATAATCTTGATGCTCCACAAAATTATTAATTGAAAGGTAAAATAGTCGTTCTTTCAGGTAAGTTCCTAAATAGTTCAGGACTTTTACAATTCTGAAGAGTATATCAGACTGGTTGGTTGTAATCCTAACTACTATGAATTTTGCAACGTAGTGGGTTATTTTTTACAGAAGAAATGAAATAATTGTACATGCAGGTCACAGGTTAGTTCTGTGTATTGACATTAGTTGTATGAATGGGAAAACTGTCAAAAAACATCCTCTACAATAAAGGTATTAGACGTGTAGGGTGTAGTGTGGTGAACAGGGTTCTTGTAAGTAAGGTCTTGACAGTGAATGAGATTCTTACAAGTAAGGTCTTAAATAAAACTGAAACATAAGGTCGAGTTGAAATAGGTATTTTTGATAAAAAAAGGGAGGCTTATTAGATCACATACTATGTAAGATATTATTCAAATCATTAACATAAGAATATGGATCCATAGGATAACATTTCATGGCTTATCACGTTTCCATGATGTTTAGTGTCAAATTAGTGAACTACAAAATCTGGGTCCAACCCCTTATTTGGCATATATTTCAAAAAGTTCACATTATAATAACAAGTTCCAAGTTGATGTGACCACAAATTCCTGGTAAACAGAGACACAGAAGGAAAACATACTGCACCCTTACTATAGAAGATGAGGCATAAAAATCAAACCTGCATAAAATCATAAATAGCAGTATTTACATTTGAACTATTTAATACATACAAGTTTGTAAATACAATTATTATTCAGGTATATGTACCATTTTCATCAATTGAGAAAGAGATGAAAGTATTTGACATGCTTTGTAATATTGAAGAAACAGAACAATATATACAGTTCAAGGGTCATGCTTTACATATTATTTGATGTCAAAAACCATTTACATCATTTATTCAGAAAGGTGTTTTTTATACAAGACCTTACTTTTTCTTATAAGAAAATATATATTTTCAACATGCATATGATACTTTAATCAAGCGTTCATATGGACTTCAAACAAATGTTTTTTATTACACGAAAACTGACAAAATTTACTTTTAGCTGAAAATGAATTTTTAGAATAACTATATAAAAAAATATATATTTCATTGACGTGTGACAAAAAATGCATACAAAAATAAACAAATAAGGAATTTGAACAGGTAAACACATACTTACAATACATGTCAAAGGGTACAACCGCTAAAATACAGTAAGGAAAAAAAGTGTTTTGCATGTAAATGAACAGAAAATAAAACTACGAAATGGGAAAAAGTAAATATAAAGTAGTGTAGTCAGTGATATGTTAATGTGAAACTAATAGATATTGCAAGTCAATAAGGTAATCATTTATTAGTACAACTAGAAAACTGATATGACAGCAATGGACCCACTTGGACATTCTTGAAACACTTACATTTATTTAATACATTTTGAAGGTGGCAGCAAATGCATAATTTTTGACACCAATTCATGATATCTTATTCTACCTAGATTGAAAATTTCCTTAAAATCCAAAATCCATGAAAGTTTTTTGGAGTATTTAGACACCCATTTTGAAGATAACAATCAATGAATAAATTAGACAACAGGAATTATTTCAGGACATCTTCTACATACATGTAGGTAATAGATATCAAATTTTGTTAAAATCCATGCACGTTGATTTTTTTATGTATTTTTAAGGCCATTTAGAAAATGGCAGGTGACAGATAATTTTTTTAATTTACTTTACAAATTTCGTTTAGAATAATATTATACATAATTTACCTGAACCACTCTATGTGTACTGTATAAACTAACAGTACATATATATACTTGTAAATATTTCAACATCCCAAACTTATGCATAGGACCTAGAAATGTTAGATTGTCTATATATCTACACACAAATCAATTGTCAATCTGGACAGAGCCTGAAGAAATACCTTATTAACTTAACAAATATATCTTAGAGGAATGTCTATGTGCAGTTTTGTTATATCATAGGGAATTGATAAAATAAAGTCAGAATTCCTAAAACAAAAAAAATAACAGTTAAAATTAAAAGTGCTACTAGTAGGCTGCAGGTATGTTAGTGTAATACAAACATGCAGTGTCTGAATTAATATTGTTAAGAGGGGAAAGAAATTCACTTTGACATTGTCTATCAACATCTTACATAAATCAATGAATTCAAAAGATCAAGTTAATTCATATGAATTCAATATGACATTTTCACAAATTGACTCATGATTATTTCTTCTTTCTTTTTATTCTTTCTAACACAGAAGAAGTTTCTTGTTTACCAGTTATATCATTAAACTTTATTTAATAAAGGTCATCCTTCCTTTTTTGCTGCATATTCAATATCCCCTCAATACTAAAAAAATGATATACATGTAGGTTCAAAATCTGAAACTATGTTAAATGAATATAAAGTGTGGAGTCTGAACTGTGTGATACAAAGCGATCAAATTTTATCTTTTTCTCTAGGTTCAGGTTAGACATATTGCTGTATATTTGTAAATCCAACACCAATTTGCACATTTAATCAAACAACCCATGTGCAAACTTTTTAAACAACTTTCCTACTAATAACTTTTTTCATCAGAATTGCTCACCTTTTTGCACCGCTGAATCAGCCTCTGGATACATTCCTAAGAAAAAATAGCAGCATGCCAAATTTGTCCACAGATCTGGATGACAGCCATCCTTCTTTGTCAATCTGCTATATTCCTGTAATCAAGAACAAGTCAAGGGAAATGTTATATAAATATTGTGATTTTTAGAACAGCTTCTATATACAATGATATATAAATGCTGAATTTTTTGTTGCTGATTATTATAATTTAAAGTAAACACAAAAATCATAATATAATGGAATGAAATCAATGAAACAATATCTTGTTAAGACATTAAGAGATAACAAACATTATCTAATGAAACACATGGGAAGGAAATAATGATCAATTAATAAAGGAACAAAGTTTTTGCTGATCTTTTTTTAAAAGTTACTGGAAGTTGATCAGTGATCAGCTGATGTTCAAATTGTATTCACACCTTAAAGCAAGATCAATATGGATTTGTTCAAGTAATCTAATTCATTGTTAGATAATCACATGTAAACCATGAACAGAAGAAACTAAAGCATGTATCATAAAAATAGAAGATTACTGAGTTTACTCATCTTCATAGTGTTGACTATGTTAAAAAGTACTAGTATTTGCAAAAAAAACTATCAACATAACAAGATGTTTCATAGGTTTTAAATGAATATTTCCATACATTAAATACAGTTTTCGTGTTATCAAAAATTCTCTGTGAACAAACAGGTAAAATGATAATTAAGATACATGACAATTGCCACTAAATGGAATATTTGGCATCTGTTTGTTTCAGCAGTTGTAATTTTACATACCTCCATAGACCTCTTATAATCTCCCAAATGAAATGCACAGTAGGCTATCCACATGTCAGATTCATCATTACCTCTACCACTATTTCTGTTAAACTAAAAATATTAATCATATCCTTAATACATTGGTACTTCTAAGTGGACATGATTATTTCTTTCAAAACACACAATATGTTCAGTATGAAATTTTTCTTATAAACAAAAGTATTTTTAGAAAAAAATCTGTTGATTTTATTCAATTAAAAGCACCCTCATTTTGTAATGCAAATCTTGTAACCCATGGTAGGCAACTTAAGTGAACACCTTAAGTGAACACCTTCTGGGTGATTTGAAACTTGACCTTACATTCAAGTTCTTGTCTGTAGACTTTGGCTGCATAATTAAAAAAAAAACAGGCCATGAAGTCAACTCTAGCAATTTTATTGATGGTGTTTTGTAGTCCAGAATCATGCTTGAAATTCATGTAAGAATGATGTAAATTTTAGAAAGCTTACAATTTCATGTACATACATGTACCTAACAATCTAAATTTTGTTTGAATGTTTGTGTCATTGGTATGTTGTACATTGACTTATACCCCACAGCTCCTTTCAGTCATTTATTTTCAAACAATAGTTATAATATAAACAAAAAATGTATGATAAAGAATTAAGTGATAGTTGGCTGTTGAATTCCCAGTGATGGATAGTACATGTATACAGTTAAAGAGTACCCATCATAAGATGTAGTCAATTTGTTCAATTTGTTGGTAAACTTCATAAAATGACTTACCTCTAACAGTGTTATTGCTCCAGTATAATCCCTTAGGTTTAAGAAGTCTTCAACTTTTGGTATTTTTTTCTTCTTTTTATCTGCTTCTTTTGCAGGAGTTGTAGAGCCAGGCCCAATGGCCGGCTTTGCACGTGAGAGCATCTAAAATAAAAATACAAACTAGGGGATGAACCATTATCCAAAGTTTTTACCTTTCATAATTACAATGTAAACCACCAAATTAAAGTTATTCAAACAATCATGGAGATCAAACATATTAAATATTAAAACCTAATGAAGGACAAAGTCTCATAAAAGGAAGAAAATGAATGGCTTATAAACCAAAAAGAACAAAAAGTACAGCCAAAGCCTGCAAGGAATCAGAACTTTGCATATGGGAGATATATTCTTTAATCTAAAAAAAAAAAATTTACCAACTTTCGTAACAGCAAATTTAAATAACACCTTCCTCATATTATACATGAAAAATATATTCTAACAAATACCAATCTATAATTGTCAGATGAAAACCAGCTCAAAATTAAACAAAAAATATATTTTTTCATTAATTTAAGATTCTTTTACCTGATTACATGTATCTACATGTACATAAAAAATCAGGGCAAATAACCTCTATGGGTGAGCATGTTATGTGGTCGAATGATACAAATACCAAAAAATTCGTAAGGGTTCCACGAAACCCAGTGTCTCGCCTACTTTTGCTGTAAGTCGCAGACACAACAAAATGGGGAAAAAATTATTAAAAATTTTCCTCTAGATACTATCTTTTGATTGTAAGAAGTTCTGTTCAAGTTTGGTAAAAATCCAAGAAGGTTTATGAATCTAATAAATGTTTTAAAAACTTTAACCATGTTAACTGCAGACTGTACGTAATGTTAACTGGAATAAAACTAAGTCCATTTATAAGTAATATACAGAAAAACAGGAAATAAATTTTTACAAAATTTCCTTCTAGATACTAGCTTTTGATCATAAACAAGCTTCTGTCCAAGTGTGGTACAAATCCAGGATAGTTTAAGAAAGTTATTAAAATTTGAAAAACTTTAACCACAGAGTGAATGTTATGTTAACTGGCAGAAAAACTAAGTCCATTTATGAGTAAAATATGGATAAACAGGATTTTTTTTTTTACAAAATTTTCTTCTGGATACTATCTTATGATTATAAACAAGCTTCTGTCCAAGTTTGGTACAAATCTAGGATAGTTTAAGAAAGTTATTAAAATTTCAAAAACTTTAACCACAGAGTGAATATTTGTGGACACCGCCGCCAACAACGACGGAATGTAGGTTCCCTATGTCTCGCTTTGCGACGGCTCGACAAAAAGGGGGTATGTTGACTGATTACTTTCCTGTAAGTAGTTAAATTAATTGATAAAAAGTGACAAGAGGAAAAGAATACTAATTTTTTTTTCTCTTTCCAAAAGCATAAGCATTACAATGTGTGTTGATTTGTTAAACATTGTTTATGTATGATGTGAAGGTAAAAAAAGTTCATCTCAATCTGATTTTTAACATGGAAACAAGTGCTTGTGGTGCCAGGCTAAGGTTTTACGTTAAACCATATTTGAGCTGGTATCAAAAAGAACTGGGTTCTTAGTTATTTGATTCTATCAAATACTGAAGATATATTACCATATTGAAATAATTTTAAATTCTTTTCCAACAGTGTAAACGATTTTTGTTGTCAATGAAGCCTTGGTTGGAATGCAATCACTGCGCATGCGTGTGAGTCAGTGTTAAACATAATTTTATTTTATCGATCGTTTTCTTGTTCTCTACAAGCGTTTAACTGATTTAAAAAAGTGATTAAAGGTTTTCGGTCTCGGGTCAGCACTGTCTCGGTTTTGTAAATGCATTAAGAGAAATATCAATTTCATTTAAATAACATTTATGTGAGTGTTAAAAACTAGCAGAAAAAAATGTAAAGAGACTCAAAATGGGAAGGTTTACAAAACATAGTGGAAGTTAAAAAGTGTAAAACAAAAGGTTGTTGTTTCCTCCATATCTTCAAGTTCCACTAATTGCATGCCTATTAATAGAAATGATTTCCCTTTGGATGGTTCAAACCTGATGAAACCTGGACTATTATACTGTTAGTCCCTGCTCAAACTGTATGCATTCATCATTGTATTTGTAGTTGGGATGCTCTTTTTATACGACCGCAAAAAAATTTTGTGGTCGTATATTGGTATGACGTTGGCGTCGTCGTCGTCGTCGTCGTCGTCGTCCGGCGTCGTCGTCGTCGTCGTCGTCGTCCGGCGTCGTCGTCCGAATACATATTGGTTTTCGCACTCTAACTTTAGTTTAAGTGAATGGATCTTTTTGAAATTTGACCATAAGGTTAAATACCACAAAAGGAAGGTTGGGATTGATTTTGGGGGTTATGGTACCAACAGTTAAGGAATTAGGGGCCAAAAAGGGGCCAAAAATGAGCATTTTCTAGTTTCCAGACAATAACTGTGGAACGGTGTATGGATCTCTCTGAAATTATACTACAAGTTTCCATACCACAAAGGGATGGTTAGGATTTGCTTTGGGGGGTTATGGCTCAAACCGTTTAGGAATTAGGAGCAAAAAAGGGGGAAAAACAAGGTTGTCCTGGTTAATGGACAAATACTTTAGTACAAAACATAATTTAAAGCAGTGTAAGGGAGATAAATCAAATACATCATTGAAATTATCTCCCTTACACTGCTTTTAAATTATGTATAAAGTAATGGTTAATGAACAATAAAGATAATCTAAAACAGTGTAAGGGAGGTAATCCAAATACAACGTTTTGGTTACTTCCCTTACACTGCTTTTAAATTATGTTTAAAGAAATGCATATTTATAAAGGAAGACCAGTAAAAATATCTGCAAATGTTTTCATCTTTTTTTTTTACAAAAAAATCCATATGAAAGATTTGACACTATATTATTATTAATTCTATTATAAAATAGATTAAGTTAGCACTATGGTAAATTTAAATGGGTAATTATGGTTGCCAACTCCATTGGAAATTTGAATTGAGATTATGACCATATCTTGAGGGAAAGAATTTTTTGGGGGGAAAAAGGGGGGGGGGGGATAAAAAGAAATTGTGGGGGGCCAATTTTTTCTCATTTCAGATTTCAGAAATTAAAAAGAATTATTCTTCAAATATTTTTTTTTTTTCAAATTTCAAATATTGAAAAATTTCAAGAAGTAATCTTTAATTGCACAGTATGGCGCATTAGATTTGTAAAATCTTTGATCACATTTATTTATTTGTTATGCCGAATCTAACAGTGTATTTAGATTTTTAATTTTGGGTCCAGTTTTCAAATTGCATTAATGTCCAAAGGGTCCAAAATTAAACTTTGTTTGATTTTAGCAAAAATTGAATATATGAGGTTCTTTGATATGCTGAATCTAAACATGTATTTAGATTTTTGATTTTTGGCCCAGTTTTCAAGTTGGTCCAAATTGGGGTCCAAAATTAAACTTTGTTTGATTTCAACAAAAATTGAATATATGGGGTTCTTTGATATGCTGAATCTAACCATGTATTTAGATTTTTTATTTGTGGATCCCCGTTATCTAATTGGTTCATATTGAGGTCAAAAGGGTCCAAAATTAAACTTTGTTTGATTTCATCTAAAATTGAATTATTGGGGTTCTTTGATATTCCAAATCTAACCGTGTATTTAGGTTTTTAATTTTTGGATCCTGTTTTTTAAATTGGTCTACATTGAGGTCCAAAGGGTCCAAAATAAACTTAGTTTGATTTTAACAAAAATTGAATTCTTGGGGTTCTTTGATTTGCTGAATCTAAACATGTGTTTAGATTTTTGATTATGGGCCCAGTTTTCAAGTTGGTCCAAGATAGGGTCCAGTATTTAAACTTTGTTTGATTTCAACAAAAAATGAATATATGGGGTTCTTTGATATGCTGAATCTAAACATGTATTTAGATTTTTGATTATGGGCCCAGTTTTCAAGTTGGTCCAAATTGGGGTCCAAAATTAAACTTTGTTTGATTTCAACAAAAATTGAATATATGAGGTTCTTTGATATGCTGAATCTAACTCATGTATTTAGATTTTTTATTTGTAGGCCCCGCTATCAAATTGGTTCATATTGAGGTCAAAAGGGTCCAAAATTAAACTTTGTTTGATTTCATCGAAAATTGAATTATTGGGGTTCTTTGATATGCCAAATCTAACCGTGTTTTTAGATTTTTAATTTTAAGTCCCGTTTTTTAAATTGGTCTTCATTGAGGTCCAAAGGGTCCAAAATTAAACTTAGTTTGATTTTAACAAAAATTGAATTCTTGGGGTTCTTTGATATGCTGAATCTAAACATGTGTTTAGATTTTTGATTATGGGCCCTGTTTTCAAGTTGGTCCAAGTTGGGGTCCAAAATTAAACTTTTTTTGATTTCAACAAAAATTGAATATATGGGGTTCTTTGATATGCTGAATCTAACCATGAATTTAGATTTTTTATTTGTGGGCCCCGCTATCAAATTGGTTCATATTGAGGTCAAAAGGGTCCAAAATTAAACTTTGTTTGATTTCATCAAAAATTGAATTATTGGGGTTCTTTGATATTCCAAATCTAACCGTGTATTTAGATTTTTAATTTTAAGTCCCGTTTTTTAAATTGGTCTACATTAAGGTCCAAAGGGTCCAAAATTAAACTTAGTTTGATTTTAGCAAAAATTGAATTCTTGGGGTTCTTTGATATGCTGAATCTAAACATGTGTTTAGATTTTTGATTATGGGCCCAGTTTTCAAGTTTGTCCAAGTTGGGGTCCAAAATTAAACTTTGTTTGATTTTAACAAAAATTGAATATATGGGGTTCTTTGATATGCTGAATCTAACCATGTATTTTGATTTTGGACATTGGACCATAATAGGTAAATTAAAAAAATTCAAGTTCTTAGACCACATTCTTTCTGTGTCAGAAACCTATGCTGTGTCAAATATTTAATAACAATCCAAATTCAGAGCTGTATCAAGCTTGAATGTTGTGTCCATACTTGCCCCAACTGTTCAGGGTTCGACCTCTGCGGTCGTATCAAGCTGCGCCCCAGCGAAGCATTTTATTTCTTGTAAAGTTTAGACGAGTATACACCAGAAACCATATAAATTTAGGTGTACATATGACAAAATTGTCATTAATTTCGAACTTCTTTTTCATCCTGTGCTGTCTATTGATGTTTAGCATGCATCGTGTTTTGATAGCTGTTACATGTCTTGATTTCAGATTGCCAAGTCTGTTTTCTTTATGTGTTTTGTGATCAAATGTAATGCTGTGCGCACTGTAATCGGTACAATGCATTTATATTATATCCTGCAGGCAGTTTTTATATAATAATGTTAAAACAGAGACATATAATACAATGTGTATTATAAGTGCCTGCTTAAATTTATATTTATAGTTTTAATTGTTTTTTCTTCTGAAATTGAAGTAATTATATAAATAAAATAGATACCCGATGAAGAATCTATGCTAACTTGTGACCATATATGTCGAAGAATGACAACACCATGTCTGAGGTTCTGGATGGGGTTTACAGAATAGATAATAATGTTAAAAAACACACAGACTATTAAACGGACGGGACGAAAGAAATACAGAACAGGGAAAACTGGACCAAACTTATACAGAATAGAGAATAATGGGGTGCTAGAATATAAAGAATAGAGAATAATGGGGTGCTAGAATATAAAGAATAGAGAATAATGGGGTGCTAGAATATAAAGAATAGAGAATAATGGGGTGCTAGAATATAAAGAATAGAGAATAATGGGGTGCTAGAATATAAAGAATAGAGAATAATGGGGTGCTAGAATATAAAGAATAGAGAATAATGGGGTGCTAGAATATAAAGAATAGAGAATAATGGGGTGCTAGAATTATAAAGAATAGAGAATAATGGGGTACACAAGTATAAAGAATAGAGAATAATGGGGTGCTAGAATATAAAGAATAGAGAATAATGGGGTGCTAGAATATAAAGAATAGAGAATAATGGGGTGCTAGAATATAAAGAATAGAGAAAACTGGGGTGCTAGAATATAAAGAATAGAGAATAATGGGGTGCTAGAATATAAAGAATAGAGAATAATGGGGTGCTAGAATTATAAAGAATAGAGAATAATGGGGTACACAAGTATAAAGAATAGAGAATAATGGGGTGCTAGAATATAAAGAATAGAGAATAATGGGGTGCTAGAATATAAAGAATAGAGAATAATGGGGTGCTAGAATATAAAGAATAGAGAATAATGGGGTGCTAGAATTATAAAGAATAGAGAATAATGGGGTACACAAGTATAAAGAATAGAGAATAATGGGGTGCTAGAATATAAAGAATAGAGAATAATGGGGTGCTAGAATATAAAGAATAGAGAATAATGGGGTACACAAGTATAAAGAATAGAGAATAATGGGGTGCTAGAATATAAAGAATAGAGAATAATGGGGTGCTAGAATATAAAGAATAGAGAATAATGGGGTGCTAGAATATAAAGAATAGAGAATAATGGGGTGCTAGAATATAAAGAATAGAGAATAATGGGGTGCTAGAATATAAAGAATAGAGAATAATGGGGTGCTAGAATATAAAGAATAGAGAATAATGGGGTGCTAGAATATAAAGAATAGAGCATAATGGGGTGCTAGAATATAAAGAATAGAGAATAATGGGGTACACAAGTATAAAGAATAGAGAATAATGGGGTGCTAGAATATAAAGAATAGAGAATAATGGGGTGCTAGAATATAAAGAATAGAGAATAATGGGGTGCTAGAATATAAAGAATAGAGAATAATGGGGTGCTAGAATATAAAGAATAGAGAATAATGGGGTGCTAGAATATAAAGAATAGAGAATAATGGGGTGCTAGAATATAAAGAATAGAGAATAATGGGGTGCTAGAATATAAAGAATAGAGAATAATGGGGTACACAAGTATAAAGAATAGAGAATAATGGGGTGCTAGAATATAAAGAATAGAGAAAACTGGGGTGCTAGAATTATAAAGAATAGAGATGATAATAAGTAAAAAAGATAAAGTATAGAGAAAAATGTTTTATTTTTAAATACAGAAATGAAGACCACTATCTTGACCCTCATGTTTGAAAAAAAACCGTCGAAAAGTCATATAACTGTCAACAAAACACAGACAACTAAAGGCGGAGCAACACTTTGTATCATAACGGAGAAGCAATTTACCTCTGTAATATTAATAACTGCGATGTTGTTGAAAAATTGAAAAAGGAAAACTTTAACTCATTTTTTTTAGTTCTCAACCGATCCTCATTGTCAATTGCTATAATATTATGACAATCAAGATGAGAAGCAAAATGTTACAAACAATGTGTTTGTCAAAGAAATCAAAATGTAAGAAATACCAAAGTTCTTATATTACATAAACATTGATAAAACAGAAGAAATATATGAAATGATAGAAAATATTTGCAAAAGGAAGACATCGGCTGAATTTGACATTTAATTACAAAACAAAAGTTAATCTATGTTAAGTTAGAGTCATATATACCATGAATTACTTTTTTTGTTAAATATTATAGAAGACTTGCAAAGATCAAACGTCGAACGGCATTTGTTTTATTTTGGCACCGTCCTTTGAAGTACTTTCGGAGTATTTTTTAAATCTCTAATACTTGACAGATCGATGCGAGTATAATAATACGGTAACTCGGCATAATAATTGCCATTTGTAAAAAAACAACTTGCTTACTTATTTTTTAATTGGTTTTTGAGCGTTCCTGATGAAGGTAATTCCAGAAAATCGTTTCGGACGCACGGATTTATATAAATTGTTTCATTTACTAACACTGCTGGCTGTTTGTTATTTCACAGATAAGGTTCCGAATCCCTCAGGCAAAGCTGACCTTAAATCATTTATGATTTTCTTTTTAGGTCCCTGTTATGGTCATATATATATACCTCATCACGTTCACAGCTTAGGTCTTATATATCTTTGGCTTTCAAATTTTTGGGTTTGAGCGTTACTGATGAAGGTAAATCCAGAAGAGCGCTTCGGACGAGCACAATTTACTAAAGAGTTATTTCATTTACGTCTTATCTTTTATTTTCGATTATATTTATTTAAATTTCAATTTATTTATTCTAATATGACCATTCGTATTTTAAGACAAAAGAGAACTAGGACGTTATCTAAGATATACATTTCCAACAGCATTTCGTTTTTTACAACTGCTTGCCATCACGCGCTTTCATTGCAGTAAGAAAAGCATCGCATACATTATACAATGAGGTTTCACGGGAGTGTAAGTTTACTGCAAATCTTATATCGTACGTTACATTATATTGGGAGTATACCAAATGAAAAGTTTGAAAAGGGACATTAATTTGCAAACAAACGATAAACTATTCTTCCCTTTTTATGCTCCAGATGTACCCATTTACGTGTATATAACAGCTTCGGTGTGGAAACGTTTCGATTGTAAAATATATAGACTTACTTGTCAATGATAATTGTATTATAGTTTTTAAGACTGAAAAAAAAAAGACTTCACCGGAATATGAATAAGGGGGGAATACAAGACGAATAAAACAGGTCAAGTTTTAGTAAAGAAAAAGAATCATATATCACTATCTATCTGTAAAATAATTTGATATATTAGAAAAAGAACCTTTCTTACCAGCATTATGTTTTTCTTGATTGTCTTCCATGCAGTCAAGGCTCTCAATAGAAAAGAACTGGCGCTATCGTTCAATTTACTGAAAGTAACGGTGACAGGCACTCTGATTATATGTCCTAGTAAATAATACATTTATGTTGTTCTGTAATCCCTTAATAGCATACATTTACGATGACAATCAAAAAAGAAAGATGCGAGTTTTCTTTTTTCATACATTATGTATCGAATGAATGAACAGGAGCGTGACAACAGTCTGGAGAGCGTAAATTCTAAACAAAGTAAGACATAGTGGCACAAGGTAAGTAAAAAAAAGAACATAAGGACATGCCAATTGGACAATGCAAAGAATAATTCAACGAAAGACAGACACCCGATCGAAACAAAAATCCTCGAAAATACTAAAATTACCTGAAAAATACGCACAAAAGCAAAGACTTAACTAAATGGTGTCCATAAAATATTACACGGAAAACTAAAGGTTTACAATGGATTTACCTGATTGCAACCGGATTTTTATACAAATTTTAAATCTATCTGTTAGAAAAAGAGAGTAGATCGAGTCTGTAAAATTGGCTGTGTTCTAATTGTCGATTCGAATGAAATATATCTTTTCATGATTTTTTTGTCGACTGCCTTCTCATAATTGCCTTTGTATATATTAATCTAATTTTAAGGACTATGATGATCAAAATAGAAGGGCAAATCTTATGTGACTTTCTACATCGATGATAAATGCATAGACTTTTTACAAGTACCGCTCCAAACGTTGACTTGCCAGCCCCATCCCCCTTTCAACATCCTGAATCCGCAACGTATAACTAGAAAATTTATATTCCTGTAGAATTTACCAAAAGTAAGTGTGTAATATTCGCCGGTATTGCATGCAGCGCATGCAATATTGCTTCAAATATAATGACGTTACCGCTTGGTAAGCACAATTTACTGATCATTGGCAAGTTTTGCCACACTAAAAAGTGGTTTTTGTATGAATATTTTATCATTTTATTATTAATACTGATCTATATATTCATCTCCATGTTAATTTTTACAATAATTAAAATTGCATTCAGGATAAGCTATTTTCAACATCTGAGTCAATAGTCATGTTTTCAGTTCCACTCGATGATTTTATTCCACCACAATCAACTCCTTTACAAAGAAGAAAATGTTCAACATGTTTATGAATTTTACTTCTCATTTGTAGAATTTCACGTCTTTCATTTAAAGTACACATTCTGGTAAATATTTTTGGAACGAGACACACAAAAGTTGTGGTTGCAGTTTGTGTTACTACAGAAAGCTGCTGAAATCCATCAAATCGCGTTAATATACCAACAGAAATGTACAAACATAAGAATATGGTGGTTACTTTAAGAAACGATTTTAAAATTTCAACTCTTTTTGGTTTTTGAGCGTCTACTACAAACATGTATAACTCAAGCGGAATTCTAGCTCCTTCAATGTCCTTTGTGTGCAGTATAACAGGACAATCCTCTGCAAGTTGCCTATTCAATCGTTTACATACTTTCTTTGTCTGGTTGAAGAGTTGTTCGTAAGTCTCATTAATGGAGTTGGTGCTATCATACAAGTACATTGTTACAGTAATAGAAAAGATAAGGTATCCCTCTGTGTAACTTGGGTTTGCAAAAAGACCGGTATATGTAAAAATTGCAACTCTCGACAAGAAAATAAAGCTATCAATAAAAATTATAGAAAACATATAAACAGTAAAAGTTAGTAGAACAATACAAACAGGTAACACAACAAACATAGCTGGGTACCCTATCCTACTGTTTTTTAACCAATCATAAACGTTCCTGGAATAAGCTCGATAGACTAGTCCAATAGCAAAAACAGTCGGAAAACCATAACACATTAATGTAAAAAGCAATTCAACGAAGCAAAAAGTAAGATAAGGAAAGATAAAAGCTATCACTTTGAAACAATTAAGAACTAGACTCTCCCCAATTAATTTTTCCGCAATATGTTTGAATCGGTCAATTTGAAGTGAAATTGCGTATTTCCAAAACCTCGGATTGAGCAGTGAAAATATGTTTGCAAGCATGGTTTTCTGAATCTTTCCATACCCGTCTTCTCGAATAGTAAGAATCCTGCGTGAACCAAAAAACTCTCGTAGCTTTAAATCGATCGTTACAACAAATCTTGGTTTGTTTGCTTTCTCGGGTAAACCCACTTTAAGAAAGTCTGAAAAACATTTCGGAGAGCAAACTAAAACAAAAAAACACAGCAAATATGCCCCGAGTGCAATATACGGACCACCAAGAAATATTAAGAAGTTATTTTTGCTCAGTTGGTAACCAGCTATCATTGATAGAAAATTCATAGGCGCTCCCTGTTTAACACTTTCTATTATGTATGCGCGGTCGTATTGAAAATGAACAAACACTTTTATAAATATAATCGCAACACTTAAAGCAGCAATTATAAAACGCAGTACTCGAGACGTCAGAACCGGATACAGACGACAGCACTTTCTAAGCGGCATGACACAAATTGCAAACAGAGTAACTGGATTATGGTGAATCCATTTTTCCTTTTCTTTTGAATTTCTGTAAATGTTTGCTGACATATTTTTATATTGTTGTTTGCGTGCACTTGGAATTTGTTGAACGTTGTTGCTACTATGCCCAGCTATCAACGGCAGGTGTTTGTATAAAACAGATAGAAGAGAAAAAAGCATTAATGCAAAGTATAAATATAATATAAAGCCGATTACAAATGGACACACCCACCATACACCATCAAACACATAGAAATGTCCAGGACAGCGGATAGTAAATCCATGTATGTTAACGTCATATGTATGTTTGCAGCATCTATAACCAATTGTCTCAATTGGACAAATGACGTGCAAACAAAGTTGATATAAAAAGTAATTTTCAACAAATATTCTTTCTTTATAACACCAGTAACTATAATTATATTCATCTTTGGTCAATGCAAGATCATTGGTAAAATTATCAAAAGCCATTGCCAGGCGCATTGTTGTATTTTTGGCACCAATCACTAAGTCACATTTACCTTGAACGGTTAGGTTCATGTGAAGTGGTGTTGAAGTGTGTGCTTTTAACATGCCAATTGAGAGCGTTCCATATTCCGGTGGCCAGGTTAGATACTGTCGTCCTCCGTAGTTCCCCTCAACTCCACGAAATGTCCAAATCCAATCCATGGGTTGGATCACACATCTGGTATAATGAATTTCCTTATGTGATGACAAGTTCAGAAACCTCAAATGGATTGGCACAAACTTGAATTTATATTTCATAACTTTATAGGTAAAGTATTGTTTACTACTAGGAGTAAAAGAAATAATGCATTCTTTATCCAAAGCATTTCTGTTATTGTACGGTCTTAATTCCTTGTAACGACTACATGGTATGCCTTCAGAAGAATTGGCAATGTTCGACATATTTCCAGAATCGGTAACACCTGACAGAAAAACGTTCGGTTGTTGATAGTGACAGTAAGACAATCTTAAATTTAACACAGAATATACTAACAATAACAAATAATTCTTTTTATCTGGCATTGCGAATATCTGCATCACAGAAATGTTCAATATGGGAATTAAGCAGCGTTAGTCTTTTCAAATCGGAATTTCCACCTGTTATTTTTTGGAAGTGTATTTAAATTTTCAGTACATTTAAATCGTTTGTGTTAAGTCACATGAGGAAGTTTTTTAATACACCGATACTGAAAGTTCAAAATAAATGACCTATAAATACTGTGCATTCAACATGTTGTCTAGATATTTGTAAGGTATATACTATTCAATTATACCATTGAATGACTTAGGGTATTATGTTATATATAAATGGAGAAACGGTTTAAGAATTCAATTTGTTTTAAAAGTAGAATAAAATATAAATGACCAAATTACTTTATTCGGTGTCAGTTTAAAAGGAAACCATAGAAATTTGATGATTATTAGTCATTTCAAAATAAATTAAAGAAAGCACATGTTTTCGATTCTACTGACCTGCTGAGCTCATCGGCATGGGTTACTTTGACAAACTTCAAAAGGGGTCAAATTCGGACGGTCCATTTCACCCATGATAGTTGAACTTCATTGGCTTTGTCACTACAGCTACAAGACCACATTGTATAGAAAAAGACTCGTAAAAGAAGTACAAGTTTATGAAGTAATTGTTAAACCTTGTCAGATTATATGGAGTCCGACTAATGGAGTGTCAGATTTATAAAGTGGTTTTTTCCCGGACTTTCAAAGGAATGCGTATACCGGGCTTATAGAAAGTCAATTGAACTAAAAAAAAATCATATTTTAGAATAAAATCACATCTTCATTATCCTGCTTTTAAAAAAATAAATAACTACAAAAACGTTGATAACGATGCACGTATCACGAGATTTTAGGAAGAAAGCAATTAACCAGTTGCATAATTTCCGCATATAATAGATACATATTTAGGAAGTATATGTACATTAAATATATGATTAAATAAGTAAGTGTGAGAAGTCCTGTAAATATATGAAACCCGACCACGATTTCGGGATTTAAATGACGATTGGAAAACCCATTACAATTCAAATTGGCATGGCTTTGACACAAAAATAGATATACACAGGTGAAACACAGGTATGTTGTCAACATATAACTGGGACATTTGAAGAACATCAAATTGAAATATGGAAATAGGATTATTATGTATCATTCTTTATTATTTTTTTAATGCAACATTAAGTGAAAGCATAACAAATTTAGTTTCTCACAGAAAGAAGAGTTTTTGTTATACAAACGTAGCGAAATCTTCGAAAATAAGATGCAGTGACTACGCTGATGTTCGGCCATACAAGGATCAGAGAAAATTGGACAAAGACTGTTCGTTTCACTTTACCCCGGAGAGTAAGGAATATTTTACATATAAAGTGACAAAATTCAAGTACAGGTTTGTTAACTTGCATTTTCAGTTCTGTAATCATTCGTCGACGGTGAAATACACGAGATGTGTAATCCAACCATTAGAATGGGTTTGGACATTCGATGGTTTTGAAGGAGGTGAACAGTATCTTGATTGGCCAGCAGAATATGAAACTCTCTCCATGGGGATGCTAAAAAAGTACACTTCATTACCACTATGGCTTAACATAACGGTTAAAGGTAATTGTAATATAGCTATTGGACAGAAAAATACCACGGAAAGATTTGCTTTGGCGTTTGCCGACCTTTACCATGATCTAGCCAAGATGCATGACCAATACAACTATAGCTACTGGTGTTTCAAAACTAGAATCTTCATCGAAAGCCTGTTTTTGTACAAATTATGCAAACAAGTCATCTGCCCTGTAGAAACTATAGGCTATAAATGTTGCAAACAGATATTTGATGTCAATACAAAGAATATGACGATCATATGTCCTGGCGAATCATTTAAATTCGGAAGTGTATGGTGGATATGTCCATTTGTGATTGGTGTTGTGCTTTATCTTTATTTCGGAATAGTACTCGCCTGGGTTCTGTCATATATCTATAAGCATTTAGATGCTAATGGAATAGACAATATATTCATGCTTCTAAGGCCAGTCGTCGATCAACAGAAAGGTAATCCAAACGAATCAACACCGCTGCTCCAGGAATCGGGACCACTTGAAATATTATGGATAAACCATAACCCGATCACTGTACTTTCAATAATTGCAAGTCCAATCAGACGCTGCTGTTTGATTCATCCAATCACTACCTCGCGAATAATTCGATGTTTATTAGCAGTGACAAGTCTTCTTGTTATTTTTCTGAAAGTTTTGGTTCATTTTATATACCACAGAGATTTTATTATCGAAAGTGTCAAGCAAGGCGCCCCAAAGGATTTCTTATCAATGATAGCTGGATACCAGCGAAGCAAAGACAATTTTCTAATATTTCTCGGAGGACCATTTGTTGCGTTAGGTGCGTATATCGGATGTTTGATAATTTTCATTACTGTACCACGAGATCTTGGAGAAACACTTGTAAGTGGACTTCCAGTAAATAATTCGGAACCATCGTCACCCTTGACAATGAATTTAAGATTAAGAGAACGGTTTGGAACTAAACGTGTTTTATGTAATGGCCAAGGAGGGTATACAAAAATTCACCAAACAATGCTGGCCAATATTTTTTCATTATTAAATCCATGCTTTTGGGGATATGTATTAGATTTACAACTCGGCAGATTTCAGTATTTCACAAACCGCATTCACCGTGGTATTTTTACTTACATCTTTTTAATTATAGTAGGTTTATTTTATTTATTTGCTTGTTTAATTGAACTATTGTTAACTGTTGCATTTTTTGGTTTTCCTACAATTTTTGGGATATTGATCGTATTCAAAGCATACACAAGAAATCTGATAACTTTGCTAGGCGACAAAGGTTCTATTGGGAAATGCTTGGTTGTTTTTATTTTACCTTGCATATTTGTGATGTTAATGATAACTTTTTATATGTTTTCCATTATATTTGTTGACAGTTTTATATTTATTGCAAAAGTTGCTATTTTTACATATACTGGGCTATTTGTAAACCCAAGTTATACAGAAGGATGGGTGATATTCGGAATAACAATTGTTATGTATATATACGACAGTATTCATTCAGTAAATGATACATATGAACAACTTTTTGTACAAACCAAAAAAGTTTGTAAACGAAAAGGGAAGAAGCTGGGCATTATGCAACATTTGTACAAAAGAGAAGTTGAAGGTGCAAATATCCCGCTGGATCTTTATAAATATATTGTTCATACATACAAACCAATACGAGTTGAAGTGTTTGTCTCAGTTATAAAAATCAGTATTATAATATTTTGTCTTTATATTTCTTTGGGTATTTTAGTGAATTTTGATGGTTTTCAAGAATTGAATGTTGTCACACAAACCGCAACGACACTTTTTGTCAGTTTTATTCCGAAACTTTTAAAACGAATGTGCTCTTTAAATGAGAGAAGAAAAGTTCTCAGAATGAGAAGAAAGATAGACGAGATTGTAGAAAGTCATTTGATATACAGGGGAATTAATATGGAGGGAGAAAATATTGCGTAGCAGGCTTTCCAATCTTGAACTTAAATTTTACACGATATACATCTACTTCAAATAAAAAGATGTGTAATTGATTTTAAACTTATGTGTTACCGTACATGTTACAATGTAATCTGTAATGAACATTTTATATCTTGACTGTTCAGATTACGTTATCCATTATAATGCAAAAAGATTTTGATGTTATGTTATACAAACTGATATATTTTGTATTTAGATTTATAGGTATTTTCACTTTATTTGTTAGCAGTACATGTATGACTACTTTTTTCAGAGTATCAGTATATTAATAATATTGAAAAATAAATTGTCGAAAGTAGTTTTTTCTAAGATACACACATCTGTATGTTTATTGATACATTAAACCAGTACCCATGAACTGCAGTTTTATATACTATGATCATAGTTTCGTATTTTACAATAATAACAAAACTTCTGATTTTTCTGCATGCGCTTTACACCACTATTCCCCATGCTTAATTGAAAGATCGTATGGAGTTTACATATCTAAATTGATAAGCTACGCTTATGTATGTTCACACTATGCGGATGTCATTAGCAGGATGAGCGCCTTACAAATACCACAACTCCTCTTGAGTTTTTTAGGAAGAACGACTGAAATCAACACTACATAAGTTTTTCTGTCACCATCATATTGGTTGACAGATACGGAATATATGTCTTAACTCACTGGTTACTTGTTTTCACTGTCTTGGTGTTTAGATACCAGAGTATTCGTCTAATCTGTAACTTTACCCACTTTGTTTCGTATTCTCGATTGTGACATTTTGGCTGAGTGTGGACAGCATGGCTGGTGATGCATGTATAGCAGGAGATGCTTACCGTGTAGAAATAATCGCTCTTGCTCCTTTTGGGGTTCATGCGATTCCTTAGTTACCTTGATTTTGTCTTCTTATAAAAATACGAAGATGTGGTATGATTGCCAATGAGACAACTATCCACCAAAGTTCAAATGGAGTGGATGTAAGCAATTATAGGCAACCGTACGACCTTCAACAATGAGAAAAACCCATACCGTATGGTCGGCTTAAAAGGCCCCGACATGAAAAATATGAAACAATTCAATAGAGAAAACTAACGGCCTAATTTATAACAAAACAGTTTTCGAAAAACAAATATGACAGATATGAACCAACGACAACCACTGAACTACAGGCCCCTGACTTGGGACAGGCACACAAAGAATGTGGCGGGGTTAAACATGTTTGTGAGCGCTCAACCCTTCCCCTTACCTGGGACAGTGGTGTAACAGTACAACATAAGAACAAACTATAAAAATCAGTTGAAAAAGGCTTAACTCATCAGATGGATACAAACAGAAATACATCTAACAAAAACACAAAGTGGACGTGGATGGGTACTTATACATCCCAAAAACAAAAATACAATAAGTACAGATCTGAGAGTACTCGCAGGTTGCTGACAGTTAGTTCAAAGACAATAACAACTAATGAAAAAAATCATGTATCTAAGACTAAAAATGGATTTAGTGTAAAGACGTCATTCACAGTCAGAGAAAAACATGACCTGGTGCATTGCCAAACTATAAGTATCAACAGATTGTAGTACCGTGAAAGTACATATGTGTAATATTTAGTATGATTTTAATTTAGTGATAACAAAATCAATATTTACACCGATAAAAACAATATTCAAAGATTTAATTATAGTGTTGAATAGGTAACCTTTTAGAATAAGTTTATTTAAAGGATTGATAAGCTTACGCAGGTCGTATCTAAATTTCCGGGCTCGGTTTACAACATCACCGTAAAATTTAGGGTGTGCTATATAAGTTGTCTACAGATACAGTCAAACTTGCATACCAAATCTTTGAATCTATGAAAGAATTTAGTAAACGTTTTAAGTAATTTGTGGTAACAAAATCCCTGACTTAATAATTTACTAGTGATACATAGATTACGCTCATTAAAATCCCAAACGTCACTACAAACACGAGCATAGCGAACGAGTTGGGATATATAAACACCGTAAGACGGTGCCAAAGGAACATCACCGTCCAAAAAGGGAAAATTAACAATAGGGAAAGAAAAATCATCCCTTTTGTCGTAAATTTTTGTGTAGAGTTTCTGGTGTAATACTGAAATATCAAAATTTAGGAAAGGACAGATATTGTTGTTGATATTAGATTTATTTAAAGTAAGTTCCTTTGAGTAAATTTCAGCAGTATAGTTAGAGAATTCTTGATTAGTTAACGAAAAAATATCATCAAGATAACGGTAAGTGTTGTTGAATTTATCTGAGTTTGGTCATAAACTGTGATTCAAAACAGTAAAGGAACAAGTCTGCTATTAAAGGGGCACAATTGGTGCCCATAGGAATACCTACAATCTGTCGATAAACTTTATTGCCGAAATATACATAAATGTTGTCAAGGAGAGAAAATTTAGTGCTTTAATCATCTCATCACACCTCCAGTAAGTATATCTAGCATATTTACCTTTCTCATTAGAGAAAAGGCTTTATATGAGTTGCAGCAAATAAATGTGCAACCAGATATATCAAACGACCATTTAATTAGATAGAAAAACTTTTATTTGATAAGATTGTGTAGAAGTGTAGTATAAAGAGTGGAAAAGTCAAAACTGTCAACCGAATCAAAATGACCATCAAATGTATGTAATTTATCTAAAACATCCAAAGAATTTTTTACACTCCAAAAATGGTTCATTCCATTGTTTTCATATGTGTTATTACAAAAATTAACGATAAGTTCTTTGATAGTAGTTGAGGAACTCGTTAAAAGCACCGAAAGATTAGTAGTAGAACACTTACTAGAGGCCAAGATGAAACGATATTTTACGGGTTTTTTGTGTAGTTTAGGTAACCAATACAGAGTTGGGACCTTCAAATGTTTCGAGGAGGCCTTAAGCTGAACTGTGGTAGTGACATGATTATTTACTATATGACTCTCTATGGAGCGTACGGCCTTGAATGTAGTTGAATGTATAATTTCATTAAGGACTTCCGTGTAGTAATTACGTCATACCACCACCACATTGTTGGCTGCTTTGTCGGCCTATAAGTCGGTTTATGTGATTGAACATCGATAAATTACCTTTGCTAAATTTGAATTAAAAATTGATATCACAATCTTGCAAAGACGGTCATAAATCGTGTGGAATACTTTCAAACTGATTAGTTCTTCTATACCAGCGAATAGGGAAGCTACAAAAAGGACTGATAAAGCCCAGTACAAAAGGATAAATGCTCTTACTGAACTATATTTACGAGTTTTGTTCTTCTCATATACTTTATGATGGTATGATACTAACTTAACCCCTAAAGGGAGGGATTGTGCTTGCTTTTCATATTATGAAGACATAATCTTTCAATCAGTTTAATTGAGGCCTGGAGCTGGCATGTCAGTTACTGCTAGTAGTCCTTTGTTAATGTATGTATCATTGTCTTTCTGCTTAGTTTCTTCTGTTACCTGTTCTGACATCGGACTCGGACTTCTTTTAAACTGAGTTTTACTATGCGTATTGTTGTGTGTTTGTTTATTCTACATTGGCTAGAGGTATAGGGGAGGGTTGAGATTTCACAAAACATTTTAACCCCGCCGCATTTTTACGCCTGTCCAAAGTCAGGAGCCTCTGGCCTTTGTTAGTCTTGTATGTTTAATTTTAGTTCATTTAAATGTTTCGGAGTTTAGTGTGACGTCCATTTTCACTGAATTAGTACACATTTGGTTAGTGGCCAGCTGAATCCCGCCTCCGGGTGCAGGATTTTCTCGCTGTGTTGATGATCAATTGATGGCCTTGGGCTGTTTTCTGCTCTTTGGTGCGGGTGCTTTGGTCGAGTTGTTGTCTCTTTGACACATTCCCCATTTCCATCCTCAATTTTATTGAATTATTTCCCAGTAAATGTGGCTCAAATTTACAGCCAACACAAATACCAGGATTAAAGTATCAAACCTATAAAGCCAATGTATATAGTCTTGAAAAAAACACATTTGGTCTTAACAACTTGACTCGCTCTGCAGTTGTATACAATCGCTGATTAACAGACCGTGAAGCATACCTCTGACCATCTAGTTCCAACATACTATCTATACAAAACTCATCATAAGTATTTCTCTATAGTCGGACAGATTGTTATCTATTTATTAATGAAATGCACATTTATACCCTTAGGGGTTGAAGGCATATATAAACAATACAATACAAATATATACACAATGCAAAACTTAAGTTATAACATATTAAACATCATATATAAAGTGGTAAACAGTAATATTTATGCAGGTGTTGTGTCCACTCCCCTCAGTGCAAATGACTTTTTAATGAACGGAACAGTAAGCTGCATAATATCAAATGAAGATAGAAGTAATTGTAATCTATCTGTTTTAGACAATTTAAAGTATTCTGGACATATATTATTTATATCTTTCTCAAGCTGATTACGTAAAGATTTATTAATTTTACATTTTAAGAAAAAGTGGGTTTCATCTTCAACCTCATTTATATTAAAATGTTTACATATTCTATTTTCTCTATGAATTCTTTTATATCTACCCCTCTCTATTTCATGTTATCATGCCAGTAGATTTCGAATTATCACTGTTGGTGGATACAATAAATATACATTGTATTTGTTCCCTGCTTGGTAATTATCTATGAAGGCCTGTCAAAAAGAAAAACCCTGCCTTGCTGTATCAAAATGTTAGAGATACACTTGACGTACTATTACTGTTACGTTTCTGTAAGGAGTCTTATAGTATCCAAGCAATAGTAGTATCAGATGTTAATCCTTCAATAACAGATCATGTCATTATAATTCCATATGGTCTCGCCTAACGGGCAGGTTTAGACTTTATCTTTCATTTGTTTAATAGCAAAAAATATAAGAAAGCCAATAGCATCATCATTACTTACCAGTTTTACATTCACATTTACGAATTGCTTGATCGATACGATGCGACATGTTTTAAAGGTCTTAATTAGGTCTTTAGTTACCAGAATAGTCATGAGATTTGTAAAAAGTGTTTTTTTTTCAAATCTAAATATGTGTATTTTCTTAATTCATTTAAGATATTTTAACATCGATAAGCTACTTACTGTTCCCTTTTAATTTTAACATCTGTCTGGGCACTTCTTTCAATCCAATGCTAGATATAGAAAACTACACTAGCCATCGACAAATCCCCCCAATCAATAGCATCAGAATTAATTTTTATACTATCTGCATCCTCCTATATAAAGTGACCTCCACTAGAGTAGTTGACCGATGTTCAAATCTCAAAAATCAATTAAAAAGAAAAATCAAGTTAACAAACATAAAAAGTTGCCTCTAATTCAATAGAAAAACATTGACGGACTTTGTAGAGTGAAGACATGAAGTCATTTATACAATATCGTAGTTGGGATTCATCAATTCGTTGAGAAGAATCCCGAATATGATATTTGTAAAAAAAAATCTAAAATTGTAAAGGTTGTACACTGTTTATTAGAATAATAAAGGTTCATTTAGATCTAGTAATAAGTTGAAATTTGTTGAATTACAACTAAGGCAGAAAAAAACATAATATTTAGATAATTTTCTTAATTAGCATTGAATTTTTTCCACATGTTTTTATTTAACTCAACATCGTGTATAACTTGTATCATTTATATTCGTTGAATTGTTCGAGCTGCGTTTAGGATTGAATCAAATTGTTTTTAACAAACGTGTTATCAAACTTTCAAACTAGGAATCGAAAACCCCTTTCTATCAAACCATCGATTCCTTTCTTTAAAACGCACGACGACTATGTTTCACTGCTAAATATAGTACAGTTTCTATTCTTTCCTTGCGTAACTTTTGAAATAATTTAATCCAAAAACAAACTAAATGTTATAGAAATTAACAGTTTACTAAGTAGTCTTTGCTATTCTTCCAAAAATATATGATTTTACGAACAACAAATTCGATGCATTTTTCCTTTTGTAGAAAAGTTAACTCTACTTTTCTGCTTTGACAAGAACGTGTAGTATCCATATTCTTCTTTACTTCCACCAAAGGAAACAGCTATCTTCACAATTTGTGTTACAATAGTGAACAAACTGACAAAAGTTACACAGTCTATGCGGACGATGACATTCACTGTTGCATAGTCCTTTAAAGAAACAGTAGTAACAATACGAACACACCCTTGTTCCACCTGCAGTTAGATCTGCCATGGCTGCATCGTAATCGCCAACCATACAAGATCCATTTCTGGTACATAAAAACACTGACAAAAGCAGCACGATACTTTTCATTTTTACAATTTCAATGTCAATGTTTGTAGCTGATGCAACTGTACACTAGACGTAAATTATGATTTGATATTAAGGAGTGACAAGTTCAACTACAATAGGTAATACAAACTATAAACGGATGCTATATTTCTATGTTCCAAATACTTGTATGTCAAAAGGTCATTCAATTGACATGTTTAACTAGAACTCTTAATAATTAAGTATCACAAGTGCTTATACATGTACAAAAGGTGAAGTATCTTATACGAATGAGGTCAACAGAGGTTTGTCAGAGGTTTCTATCTGTAGATTACCAATCGCACTTTTGCAAATTGTTTGTGCTTTCTATTGATATTAGAAAAGGAAATTACTACATAATTTAATCTAAATTAAACGAAGAAAGGGTTCGACATTTAAATGCTAAAATCACAAAACAAAAAACAAAAATATCATGGAAATTGCAATTTCCTATCTTTGTATTGACTCTTTTACGCGTAACGTGAACATTCAATTATTTACTACACATAATATTCAGAAAGACTTAGAAAAACAATTACCAATAAAAACTCAAGTTTTCCATCAGTCGTAAAGATAAAGTCAACCATCATTCTAAGAAGGTATCGGTTTTGAAAAATGCACAAGATAGATTATATGCTTCAAAAGTGTATAACAAAACTAAACGTAAATAAAATAACAAACAAAAATATACAATCATGAAAATATATCACTAACCTAATATAAAAATTGCTGACTTTGACCGTTTAAAATCCCGAATATCGTACAAACTAATTTTTTTCACGTTCAGTAATTTTAAGAATCATTACCAATAACACAAAAGAAAAAAACCTTTTAAGGTAGTCACAAAAATTGCACACTTAAATTGCAAAAAAAGGCAAAACACACGACTAGATCTAAAAGATATAAAGTTAAGTTTTAAAATTCACATCTAGATTTGAAGAAACACTGCTATTTTTTTTAAATTACACATGTGGGTGTGAAAGAGGCATTTTTTTCTTAACAACACAGACAAATTTGAAAACTACACAACTAGATTTGAAAACTACACAGCTAGATTTGACGTGACTTCACTTTATGCATTTTTTGAAAATTTATGTCTTGTTACGTCAGGGTCTGGATTTCTTCCGCGTTTTATTTCTGGTATTTGTGAAAGTTATATAAAGTGGTCCGCTGTATGGATAATGAGGCAATCAAAACAATTATCCCCATTTTTATCATACATACACGCATATTTGACTTTTATTTTTAGGGAAGCAAACTGAGAAATCAAGGACCCATGCTGTATTGGAGGGGATGATTCAAGGGCGGAGCTCGTGTCCAAAAAGAATTTTCAGTATTTTTTATGTTTGCTTAACGTCCAGTGGCAAATATGTCATGCATATTCAGTACTTGAACAAATAAACAGTAAATCGAGCAGTATATAAGTAGGTCAGTGAATTGTTTTACAATAAGATTTTTTTCAATTTTCATCCAAATATGGTCACTATGAAACATTCAGGTAATTTTACATTTACCATATCTTTTCAAAATTATCAAGGCTATCTGCCCTTTAATATGGTACTATCTTTTAAAATGAAAAAGTAATTGCTTTTTAAATAAAACCACCCCAAATTTTCCTGAGATAGATTATTCTGTTTTATTCATACACAAACTCTATTAAAGAATACAATGTATTATGAAATAATAAGAAGATGTGGTATGATTGCCAATGAGACCTCCACCAGAGACCAAATGACGTAACGTAGAAGCATAGATATAATGGCTATTATATCTATGGTAGAAGTAAGCATTTATAGGTCACCGTAAGGCCTTCAACAATAAGCAAAACCCATAAACAATCTTTATTTCAAGAGGATAATCCCTTAGTTAAAACAAATCTTCCTGAGAGTCCTCAAAATAAAAAAAATAATATACACATTAAGTACAATATAATCATAATTATATTGATATATACACAATTTACAATTTTATATAGATTTTAATGAAAAAGCATATTAATCTGCCTTTTTCATGAAAAAATTGTAACATTTTGCTTTAAAAGAAACAAGTGTATTACTCATCTTTATTTCATTTGGTAAACTGTTCCATATTTGAGAACCAGAATATAGAAAAGTTTTCTTCAAAAATTCTTTTTTTTGGCTTTGGAAGTTTCAATAGTTTTTCAACATTTAATTATAATTTTGATTAATTATCAGTAAAATGAAAGTTTTCTCGTAAATAGTTAGGAACCATATCCTTTAATGATTTAAATACAAGTATTGCCTTTTGATATTGAATTCGTTTTTCCACATTCAATCAATTTAAACTATTAAACAATAAAGTGTAGGATATCTTACCATACCGCACAGTAAGCTATAATTAAAAGACCCCGAATTGACTAGTGTAACTAAAAACTATTCAAACGAGAACTACAACCACGGAACCACATGCATTCAGACCCTCATTATCTAAGTTCAAATGTATCAACAATTGATGTGATAAACAATATCAATCATATATTTAAACAACCACTGAACCACAGACATTCAGACCACCATTATCTAAGTTCAAATGTATCAACAATTGATGTGAAAAACAATATCAATCATGCATTTAGCAATCACTGAACCACATGCATTCAGACCATCATGATCTAAGTTCTAATGTATCAACAAGGAATTGTACAATTCCTTGGTATCAACAATTGATGTGATAAACAATATCAATCATGCATTTAAATATTCGACTAAGTGCAGTATTCGTGTTTTGTTCACTGAAATAGAAGTTCCTTCCGATAATATAAGTTCCAAATGGAAGAAATAGTCAGTAAAACTATTTCCTCTAGAACAAATATTATTTGTTTCTAACGGAATGAAGATTATAGAATATTTGTTCCAACGGGAACAGATTTTGGCATTGTTTTTCACAACTTCTGTTTGTCGGATCAAATACACGTGAAACCCGTTTCCACCAACTTGACGTCCGAATCTTTATATCTCCTCGGATTTCTAACTAACTTCTCTTTAGATTTGAATTACCAAATACATGTAATATTACATAATAAACTTAAAATGAACAAAATACAAAATCACATAAAAGGATTAAGATAAGAAAAGAAATTATACACAATAGACTCGTGATGACAACGGATTATAGAGTACGTAACTTATAAACGTGTAATTAGCACATTCATGTAGTTAAAACCTTTTCAGATTTAAAAAACTGCATGAGAAGAAAGAAAACAGTGAACATGTCGAAATAAAAGAAAGGAAAAGTTACTATACTTTAGTTTGACACCATAATTAAATTAGTACTGTGTGGACTGCCTTTAAGTTATCGTAACAGTATGACTTTTATAATACTGAGGCGGTAAAATTAAACGTCAACATAGTTTATTATCCGATTAAATTACATGTACATCCTATTGATATTCAATTTAACCAATATAAACAAACATCTGACCAAATACGGATGAAATAAAATCACAGGTCAAAGGGTACAATAAATACTTACAGTTTGTTAGTATTTGCACCTTTTAGTATTGTTACGGATATTTGATTATTGTGACTCATTTATTTGTTATTTGACGTTTGTACTGAATGGATATATATTCATATTCAATTATCCTGATTTCTGTGTTTTTGTGCCAAGAAATACGTAAGTTTTAATTAATTTCAAATATATTTTCTTTTAGCTAATTGTTTCCTTAGATCATTTGAGGTCACCTGATAAATGAATTTTGAAATCATGTGACAATCCCGCTCTATGTCCATTTCAATGTCAGAAATGTTGATTACAATTATAAAGTGAAAGATGTCTATTTTATGTGTTCATATTAACTTGTAAATACATTATAGATGGACTAAATAATTGTAAAACATTCGATTCTATGTGTCTAACCCCTATGGTTGACTTGGGTACAGAAATATGCCCGTCCGCCAAGGGAGCCCATACTAAAATGAAGTGGGATGCATAAAGACGCAGCCACGTCCGGTCGGACGTTAAATTAGATGCCTTATATAAGGAGAGAACCACACTCACTGCACATAAAGAACCTTTGAAACAACTCTCTGATGGATTCGTATGTGGCCTGTTGCAAGGCAAAATGTATACCCCCGTCCAATACACCCTTATTTTCAAATGGCAGTCCACCAACCCTTAACCTTTGCAGAACCTTCCTAACGAAATAATTGTTAATTCATTCACGTCCTGAACATGCATGAAATATTTGCAAATAGAAGTATAGCAAGCAAAAATCAACCAATCAATCTATTGGCTTATTTTGTGAAATAAAGAAGGACTTGAGATACCAAGGAGACAGTCAAAAATACATTATTTGTAGAAAGGCAACACACTGGCAGTATAGCAGAACATTCTTCATTTCAATACACAAAAGGTAAAGATTGAAACTAACCCACCGGAAACCGGGGAAATGTTGAACTTGGTGCTTTGTAAGAGCAAGCAGTTCAAGCTCCACAAGTGGCAGCTAGCGTGTTGCATAAGGCAGGTACAATTCCTATGATAAATGGCATTCGGTGACAATAAACACGAAAGGAAGACGGGTTGTAGCAAGAAGAAATGGAGGATATCCTTGGTAAAATATGATGGATGAAAGCGTGATTGTTAAAAATGTAAGTACATGTTCAGTTTATTGATTGTTGTTTGCTTTACGTCCAGCAGCAAATATGACATGTACACATTCATGACAATACCAAATTGTCATTTAACCCACTTGGTAGGTTTGTAAAGTGTATCGACTGGGATACAGGGATGCCAAATCTGAATCTGAAAAGGTATGATGTTTTGAAGCAGAGTTTTGCGTTGCAACATGCCACTAGCTGAACCATCAAAGAAAAGTTGGAAGAATTTTTTAAAGTGCAAAGAGCGTTGAACTCTTCTTTCACTAAGCATCGGATTTAGCGTTCCTATTTCAACCTGATGTGGTTGTGTAATCATGCACCCGACACAGCATATGTATAATTGACGCATTGGGAAAAGTAAACGCGATCATATTGGTACACTCAAGCCATTCTTTGGGGTTATAATTTCCTGAACTAATTGATTGTTTACACTGTAAAATGCAGGCTTTGTTTCCTATTTTGTCCTGTCGGGTCCTTTTATAACTTGTTATACGTTATGATTTTGCTCATTGTTAAAGTATTTCGGTGACCTATAGTTGTTTACATCCTAGTCCTTTGGTCTCATTGGCAAGCATACTATATCTCCTTATTTTTGTATTGCAGTGCGACTGTGTTCTTGTTAGATCGATTCGTAATTAACTGGTATCCTTTCTTCTGTCACACTATCAAAATTGTAACAGCTACCAAAGTGATCACGATTACAATAAATAAAATACATTGTCATGAGTACAGTTTGATTTCTCAAAAAAAATGTGCGTGTTTCTATTTTCTTTACCCCTGTCTCTACCACAGCTACAAACTAGGAGAAGCGAATATTATATTTATAGTCCCTCTTATATAACTTTAACACTCCCAAATTTGGTTCAGAGTTTTCCTGATAACTGTACATGTTTATCTAGAAGTGAGCATGGAAAGCATGTGCACTCTCCCTATTTAAACAGTTCCACACTAAGTTTCTTTTGATAAGAAGTACTAACATTTCTCCTGTATTTTTGAATTTTAGAGATAAACACTCAACAAACATGTAGATCAAAACAGAAATTTTGTGATACATGAGTTTCTAAAGCTTCTATTTCTAATTTAACTGTTGCCAATATAACTTAATTGTTAATACTCATACGTTAACCAAAACAATTCATAATTCAAATGGCTAAGATCTGTATAGTAGGTGGATCCGGAAGAAGACCGAGCATCTGCAACTATGAAAAACGATTATTAGCCTATTTTAGAAAGATAAGAAATCTTAATTGCCAAAGACCCGTTAACAAAGCGGATTTTGATCCGAAGATAAGTTGCATTTCTCCAGTACAACGGGTTCATCGCAAATTCCAACCAAAATTCGAGAATATAGGGAAAATATATATTATGTATATGTAATATATACTAGTACATGAGGTTCTATAGCTTTTATGTTTGCTGTTATTTCTGTCCTTTTAATCTGTTCTATTGTGCAATGTAGCCTTTTGTTGTTCACTTAGTTTGCTTTATCTTTTATAGAAACCCAACAGTGTGTAAAGAAAAAATGCGAGAGCAAAAATGGTGGATACAAGTCCTGTAAAGTTAATGCAGTACCAGATGACAACTTCATTACTTCTGTGACTGTCAAGGAGGAGAAAGACTCTGATGAAAGTGATGAAGTTTTTTGCGTATTTAATGTAACCTATGGCTACACTTCCAACACAATATGGGTAAATCAAGGATGCAGGGCTGACTTTATAGCTTGCTACAGTGGAGTAAAAAGTAAGTACACGGTAAATAATGGCGTAATTGTCATTCTATATACATAATACAGATGGCATCGATGGGAAGTGACATAGAAAGGTATTACGATATAGGATGGGTGGTTGATTTTAAATTTCAGGAAAAAATGTTGTTTTAGCATAAATTGTTTTAGTTTTGATCTGTTGATAAGTTTATATCGTGTCATGGTGGTCTATCTTATTGAAGCGAAACACGGACACATGATTTGTACATTAATAATTCTGCCTTGTGATGGGTTATCTGATTTAAAAAAAAACATATGTCAAATTGTGGTTACAGATGCAATGCCAAATGAAATAATGGTCTGATGCGACAGTATTACATGTATCATAAAAGAACAAATCGTAAGGATAACTATTTAAAAAAAAGTTTTTATTCCAGCTTGCTAATTTGAATAATTTTATTTTCTACAAATTCAAGTAATCTCTATTGGTGAATTCGTCCATAAAATGTTGCGGTGGAATTACTCTGTTTTTTTTTGTCGTTGTCTTTGTCATTGTCCTGAAGTTCTATTTGACAGAGCATAAAGTGTTACACTGTACCATGTTAATGACCAAACTATGTTTTTTTCTGTCCTAGGCATGTATTTAGCTAAGACATTTTGGTCACCACTCTTTTGGAATAAGTTGTTTATCAATGCTCGTCTTCTTGATTGTTCAACTGATTTAATTTACTTTCAAACTGTTTAGATTCAAGTGCCCCTGGTGTGTATTGTACCATTTATATTAAACCAGTACTCCTGAATATATATTAAGTCATGTATGAATAGTGTATTTGAATTTCAGCAGCGAACATTCATAAATACTGAAACAAATAGATTTACACATTACATCATAAATACCAGAAAAAATGGTACTGTCTATGTTATGAAATATACTATATTAATTATTTAATAAAAGAAACAAATCACATCAGGAATTTCGTGTGCCCCAAACCACGTTTCTGGAGTTACCTTCAACAGGAACGCTTATTGACCTTATTCCTAAAAATGTGAAAGTCTGTGATGTATAAATACGTAGAAACATAAGAACGCAATTTGACCAAAATAAACCGTGGCTAAAAAAACTACCCACATTTATCTTAGGTCAAACTGTGCCCGATGGAGTTGGAACCTTAGTAAATATTTTCATAGTTCTATATTTTTCAAATGACTTGACAGTAACCCTTTTTCAGTTTATATCAAATTTTGAAAATATGGTTGTGCTGACATTTTCGGAGTTGAAAATAACTTCAAATAAATGTTAATTCAACATCTTTACATTATTCTACAGTTTCTTCTACATCCGTACCTTCCACAACAGAAAAGAAAAATAATTCAACTGCATTTTCAAGTTACATGAATGCAACAGCAAGATCAGGTACTTGTAAATGATTAAGCCACAACGCGTCACATTTCTATATGTATGTTTCACGAGAATCCGTTAGTTTGATTGGTTAACAACAATAGCGCTTTATTAAAAAAAAAATTAAAACTTCATATCAAAATGAAATGTTACATTCGCGATGACACGTGCTTCCACAAAAAAAGTGCACAGGTAAAAAAAAGAAAAAGTTGATAAAACTTTTTTTTCATGGCCTTAGCATAAAAATGTGATTATAAGAAATGCATGCTTCTTTTAGTAATTTGATAGGGTTGTAAAATTGTTGATCGTGCACACATTTTTAGAACGATGTGCTTCCGCGCTTTATACAAAATGTGCTTCGGTCAACACTTTTAAACCCCGATAAAATTACAAAAAGAAGCATGCATTTCTTACATTAATAATCATGCAGATTACCTATAATTTGTGTGACTGTATTCTATAAACATTTGTTCAATATTCATGATTTTTAATAAACACACTTTATGACCTTAGGATTTGTAACCTATAAGGCAGCTACAGGTAGTGATATATTTTTGCAAAAAAAAAAAAAAAAAATGAAGTATCATAAATTAAGAAAAACCTGACAAATTGTAAAAATCTTTCCTTGAAATGAAAACGTACAAATACATTTCAACAATGAAAATAAAAAAGTAAGAACAGTGAAATAAGAAGATGTTGTAAGTATGAAAATTCACGATGGAATAGTTTAAGACCAACCAGCCAACATGAACATATAGCATAGTAAACTATAGTAAGATTGTCATATCAATACAAACGCTTAAACTTTAGTAAACTCAATTCCATTTGAAAAGTAAGAATCTGCCGTTGATACGTGGTATTTGTTGGGCAACCACAAAAAAAAAAAAAAAAAAAAACATGGCAAAAAAGGTAAAGCAAGTGAAACTTTACTGAGCTGTGGTAATCTGTGACATTCCATCTCTTAAACAAGATTCCTTCCAACGGAAAACAACATTAGGACACCTATATCTGGCTTTGTGAATCATTTGTCGGATGGCTTCCTCCTTCCAGTTACTGCATATGTATATGCAGGGAGAAATCATTGATAACTAATTTTAAAGTAAAAGTAAAACATGAAACGATGTAATTAGAATTTACAAATATTGTAACATAAATATAAATTTACATAATAGTCTCGTGTCTTCAACATATATTAGAAAGAAGACAAAAGTATCCCTAAAATCAGCACACTGTCAAAATGAATGCAAATAAACACGTTGTTTGATTGTAGAGTCACCTTTATACACACCATGTCGTCTTATAATTCTAACAGTAACTAGGTAGAGGTAAAGCAAATTTTACTTGCATTCGTTTTAATCACAGGTTCAAAACCAGAAAGATTAAACACCCACTGGAATTCGAAAATTTAAGTGTTTACATAATATACTTTTAAAAATTTCAGCAGCTGTACATACTTCATAAAATTAAGATGCTAACAAGTGCCACATATTGCTGTTGAAGTCAACATTGAGTCTTTTACATGGTTTTGTAAAAGGCATCGAAGGTTATCTTTAACGAAAGAAAATTAATTTGTATTTGAAAGAGAACATATATATAATTACTTCCTTTAGAAATATCTGTTCGCAAAGAATAGATTCTTGTACATTTTTTTCATAGTTTATAAAATTTTACCAAAGTCTATAAAAACTGCAGGTTTGAGCCATCTTCAGGCATTGAATAATTTCGGAAATACGCAAAAATGTCGTAAAAACTTTATTGTACATATAAATCTTTACCACGGACACCATGGATATAAATAATTGAAAAAGTGTTATAAAACGTTGCTGTAGTGAAATAAATTTAAAAGAAATGGCCTTATAATATATTTGATATAGAATATTTATAGAATGTCTATTCCCGGTAGGTATAGTGTCCGGCTAGAATCATGGTTTTTCGAGTGATTTGATCGGATTTTTTCGAGTGTGACCACTTTTTTTCGAGTGAATATAATAAAAAATGGAAACAAACAGACTTCCTTTCTAACAAGACGTGATATAGAAGCTTAAGTTTAATATACAAGGATATACAAGGTGTGTTAGTATTTGAGATAAAAAGATATTATCAATCCGACATTATTTTTCGTTAAAAAAGTTGAATTTAGCCTTACAATGCTTTTATTCCAAAAAACAGAATAAAGCCATTTTTATACATATACCAATGCAAATGTCGATGGAAATGCATACATGGAATCCATATATCCTTAGATATACAGACACTTTACAAAAATTCTTGTTGTTGCATCGAAAACGACATTTTGAGACTAAATTCATTTCTATGTGTTCGGGTTTTTTCGAGAGCAGTCCGGGCTTTTTCGAGTGCGTCCGTGTTTTATCGAGTGATTATACAAATTTCCTATAGCTTAGAATGTTATGTGTCAGTGTATTTGCGTTTAAAAACAATAAAAAAGGGTTCAAATTGTGTACTTTTTAAGGCACAAAACCAATGCATTCGTCAGTTTGATAAAGGTGTACTAACACTTACACTTTATAAACAAGTATCGTTCATTTGTATATATTTTTGTTTGTCACATCTTATAAATTACATGTACAGTTTATATTCATGATGTCAACAATCTAATGTAAGCATAGATAATTTGGATTGAGACGTACGTACAAATAGTAAATTAAGCTGATGAATTATTCATTTCATTGTTAACTATATATGAAATTTAATTCAGATTTTATTTACAATGGGAATAAAAACTGGTCGGATTAAGTCTGTGAATGTGTGTGAATGAGGGGGCATACCTCTTGTAGTAGAATATTTTGTATTACATAGCATTTTTCTGATTCTTCTCTGCTGTCCAGTAGGTTTCTTACTCCGTTTTATAATAACAGCTGCGCCATGGGCGCATGATACGCCCGTCGCGTTTTCAAAGAATAAAGTCCATTCTCTCATGGTTGTGGCTTATTATATATTTCTTGCATGAATAGATATTGCTTATATCACACTGCACGGAGTGTGATACGAAAAAGTGATATGAAAATCTGCGTTAATTTTATTTGCTTATCCAGAGCATCATAAGACGACATTACGGCATTTCCATTGGCTATTCGTTAGGTCATTGACGACCATCAAAGGTTACGACGATGTACATTTCGTGTGCAAAACACTAGACCAACGATTCGCGGAAATTTTAATTTAACACAGTGATGGTGTTGACCATAAGACAAATAGGTTTAACAACTTGTGAGAATGGGATATCGCTTGATATCAACTCTCGTTATTTAATTCAAGTAAGTAAGTAAGTAAGTAATTTCCCCCTCGTTATTTTATTCAAAAAGTAATAATAAAATCACCGGAGGCTCGTTTATTATTATATTGAAATTAAATAACTCGAGTTGATATCAAGCGATATCCATTCTCACTCGTTATGAAACCTATAAATAATTTCTCAATGCCATATAAAAAATTTATGAAAAAAACTAAAAGGGAGGTTACCTTAATCTATATAAAGCAGTCACCAAAGTTTCATGAAAACTCCGCAAAGCAAAACTGTAAAGTCATCCCTTTCTAGCTCACCTGGCCCCAAAGGGTCAAGCGAGTTTTTCTCATCACTTGGCATACGTCGTTGTCCGTCGTCGACGTCCGTTAATTTTTTCATTGTGTTGTCCCGTGATGCTCGGAATTATACGTCTAGAGTGTTTTAAAATTGCTGTTGAACAGATCACAATCTGAGCAGCTTAATAACTGTATTTTAATGTTAAGGATAGCGGATCATGAGCAACGCAATTTTTTTAACAAAAAATCTTCTCCTCTGAAACTTATGGACCAAGTTCATTATAGATAGAATAAACAGCAAGAATGTTCAGTAAAGTTAGATCTACATACAAGTCACCATCACCAAAACAGAATTTAGTCATGAATTCTATTCTTGTCTTTAAAATAGAAGAGTGTCCTTTGTTTGATATGCACTTCAGCACATAGACCAAGGTGAGCGACACAGGCTCTTTAGAGCCTCTAGTTTGTTTAATAAAATCCCATAACTCGGAAACGTAAAATCTAAAAATTTTAAAATTCTAAAGGGAGGATACCTCAATAGATATAAACAATTCACCGGAGTTTCATGTAAATTGTTTACCGCGTTTTTGAGTTATTGTCCGACATGCTGACGACGGACGGGCGGACGGACAACGGTATACCATAATACGTATAAAAATTCCGGGGTTCACTGCGAAAAAAACTATTAACTGTGACAACAAAAGTACCATAAAAATGAAGTTGAAATGATTATGAGTCCCCCTGCACTATGTTCTAAGGACCTTTTAATAAAGAATCCAATAATTTCTAATTTAATACTGGAAAGTTGTGGTTGAACGTTTTCCGAACAGAAAATGTGCATTAAATTGAAAATGGTTAATTTTGATCAACGTAGTAATATGTTTTGGTGATTTATTGAGAAAATATGATATTGTCATTCATAAAATTACTTTTATAAACTAGAAAAGTCATTTTTTAAAGTCAAGAATTCCTTTTTTCTTATTAAAATTTCTGTTAAAAAAAACCCGGACCATTTGTTTAAAAACCCGGACGGTTTCACAGTTCCTCTCGAAAAAACCCGGACAATAACAAACACTGAATTTAATGGTTAAATACAAGGAATTGAACTTACTCAAAACATGTGTAGTATTCAAATAAGATGGGTAGTCATGTAAAAGACTATTTTAATTACGAATTAGCAGTTAATTGACCTAATCGCATGTTTTATCACTCGAAAAAGCCCGATCTACACTCGAAAAAAAATGGACAGATTCACTCGAAAAACCACGATCCTAGCCGGACACTATACCTACCGTGCTATTGATTTATTTCAGGTATATCAACAAAACATATCAACCAATCCACATCTAGTCAAATGAAGATGAACAGCAACAAAAGCATAGCAGGTTAGTAAATGTATTAATCAATCTCGCCTTTCCACTTTCAACATTACTTAATGTTAATTTTATTACAACATCATAGTATATGGAAAATAATTGATATGGGATAGATATACCTGAAACAAACGAGGAAGGTGTCTCTAACACAATATGAAGTACTCAAAGAAAAAAACAAATAGTTCAGCACGAAAGAACTTCCAAGTGATGCGACAGTCACTACAAGGTACTAAAGGACACCTTACAATAATTTCTAAGTTTTCTATTGAACATCGACACAAATGAATTATTTTTTTGCAATGTAGATAAAAAACGAAAATCAAGAATAATCTAAAATACAACCCATTACAACATACCGCATCAACCACCAACCATGGGTCACCCGACTGCTCCGGAAAAAAAGACATACAAACAAAAATGAATCACACATGGTCCATTCAAGTCTGTTCAGATAAGAGTATGCTGGTAAAGCATGTGTAGATCACAAACAATTTCAGTTATAGTAGTTGTGGATAAAAATAATTTAATTTTCATTAATAAATCTGAATTGAAGAGATATAATTTGAAAAAAGCACTCTGTGAATGTAGCATGGGAGATATCCAATTAAATACTTGTATAATCAATATAAACATTTATAGGGAAATTATAGTGATGAACCAAGTATAAATAAAAGGAGAGTGTGGTTGCATACGTCAATGGGACAGCAACGCAACAATACGAAAACCCAGAAGATATCTACAGGTCGCATACGGTCTTTGACCATACACAAATGTCAATTAAATTTGCACATATGTATTAATATTTACAAGCATGCGTAAGTAAAGGACTTACAAGATATAAAGTAAATCCTCTTTTTTCAGGATTGGTTGCAGGCATTATAACAGGTGTTGGTTTCATTGCTTTGATAATTTTAATCTTCATTTTTAAACGGTACGTATTGAGGGTTTCAAGATCTATTCATATTTATTGAAAACTGTATTTGATTTGCATTTAAGCGTTTACTAGGTATTAAACTGAAACTTTTAAAAATCGTTCATTTAGAATGTGTTGATTCTACAAAGTTATACCATTAGTGAAATTTAGACTGCAATCTGAATATACTTATTAATTTCATTTACTGGAAGATAAGCATTTTTATAAATTTGCTTTATAAAAAGAATTCAAATGTCACTTCTCTGGTTTATGAGTATTTTATTGGTTTTGTTAACAACTTTTCAAGTTGTATGTACTGAGTAGTAGAACATGAAAATTTTAACGTAACTTGTTAAAAACTTTTTCTCTGATTCATTTGTTTTGCCACAATTCTAGATATTTTTTATCATTGACATTACCTACATTAACCTAAAAAAAAATGACAGCATTATAAAGGTATATGTTTATCATAATTCAGTGCTTTGTATCAATATAATCAATATTTGCAGAACAAATTCTAATTCATTAACATATCATTTTATATTTTAGTTTTTCTTTGTCCTGTTTTGCAAGGAATGTCCCTTATGAAAATAAAAATGGTGCACAAGGTTACACAGGGAATCAAAATGCTACTTACATCCACTCAAACGCTTCTGATATTCAAGAAAATAATAAAAACTATACCACACTTGGAAATGAAACAGATAGTCATTACTACAGAGAATTTAAAAATTCCCCGCAAAGTGAAAGTGAATACAATAATATCGAACCACATTCTTATATGACCGTGTATGACTCCTTTGACCAGAATAAACAATCGGCATTGACTAATGCCACATATGAGGAAGTCCGACAAACAGAGAAAGGTTTTACGGAAATTCTTGGAAAAACTGGAGCCAAACATTATGATTATGCGGAATTTGCAACAAACATCACAAATTCACAATATGATACTCACTCAAAGAAATCGAGTGAGCCACACGAATACTTTATCCTTGACCCAAACGAAACTACGTACGAAAATCATAAATGTCACAGTTCTGGAAAAGAATCAAATTCTAGTCAGACGAAGGACTATTTTGTACTTGATCCAAAAGAAACAGGCTTTGACAGAAGCTCAATTAAAAACTTGGATACTTCTTGAGAGTACATGCTTCAAAAGACAACCGATAGTATAGGTCCATAATTTTTGCGGAGTAGTATCAGCAAGTGAAGTTACGTGTAGCCATGCACAAGGTTGATTTAATTTTTTTATGTTAATTAAAAGTTCTGTTCACTGACCTTATTTTTTTAATTGAATTACATGTGTTCATCTATTTACTCTCAAGGATTCAATACACTATTAATTGAATTTAAAGTCAGATAGAAAAAGTCAAACGATTCCTTGTTTGCTTTCTGAATTGCTATATGAAACATTTTACTGTAATATTCCCGTATAACTGACCACTTGTCACATGTCAACCGATTTGATAAAATCGTGAATTTTTTTTTTTATAACTCCATTACATAGAAGTTTCATACGAATCCGTAATTTTAATTGGTCGGAGCTTTCCAAACGTCATATTTTATTTCCCAATAAAATTCAACATCTATGACTGCGTGTGCTTTACATATGTACGTTAAAACTATGCATAGACAATCAAACGAAAGGCTTAATTTAATTTTTTATAGCATTAAAATGTAATATAAGAATTGAATGCTTTTTTGTAATTTTCACCGGAAAGGAAGCAGACCAATGTAAAATCATTACTGTAATATATAGGCAACGCTTTCTGGAAAATTAAATAAATTCTAAATATATAAATTGACGCTGTAAGAATTCTAAAAAAAAGTCCATGCGCCCCACAGAGAGTCATATAGTTACATGTAACAAACATATCATAACCACATCACAGCTTAAGGCTTCTTCTGAACATTTTAAGGTCCCTACTATATATTGGTTACCTAAACTACACAAAAAAACAGTAAAATATCGTTTCATCTCGGCCTCTAGTAAGTGTTCTACAACTAATCTTTCAGCGCTTTTAACAAGTTCCTTAACTACTATCAAAGAGCTTATAAACTATTGTAATAAAATATATGAAAATAGTGGAATTAACTATTTTTGGAGTGTAAAAAATTCTTTGGATGTTTTAGATAAATTACGTGCTTTTGATGGTCTTTTTGATTCTGTTGACAGTTTTGACTTTTCTACTCTTTACACTACACTTCCACACAATCTTATCAAACAAAAATTTGACTATTTAATTAAATGGTCGTTTGGTAAATCTGAATGCAAATATATTTACTACAACTCATTTAAAGCCTTCTTCTCTAATGAGAAAGGTAAATATGCTAGATATACTTACTGGAGGTGTGATGAGATGACTGAAGCTGTTAATTTTCTCCTTGATAATATTTATGTACGTTTCGGCAGCAAAGTTTATCGACAGGTTGTAGGTATTCCTATGGGCACCAATTGCCCCCCTTTAATAGCAGACTTGTTTTTGTACTGTTATGAATCATAGTTTATGATCAAACTCAGTAAAGACCCGTGTAAATTGCATTTAATTGATAAATTCAACAACACTTACCGTTATCTTGATGATATTTTTTCGTTAAATAATCAAGAATTTTCTCAATATACTGCCGAAATTTACCCAAAGGAAGTTACTTTAAATAAATCAAATTTAAACGATAACAACTGTCCTTTCCTAGATTTAGATATTTCGGTTTTACACGGGAAACTCCACAATAAAATTTACGACAAAAGGGACGATTTTTCGTTCCCTATTGTTAATTTTCCCTTTTTGGGTGGTGATGTTCCTTTGGCACTATCTTACGGTGTTTATATTTCACAACTCGTTCGCTATGCCCGTGTCTGTTGTGACGTTTTTGATTTTAACGAACGTAATCTATGTATTACTGGTAAATTATTAAGCCAGGGATTTCGTTACCACAAATTACTTAAAACCTTTACTAAATTATTTCACAGATATAAAGATTTGGTTTTGAAGTTTGGTTGTACCTGTAGAAAACTTATTTCAAACGGGATTGCACATCCTCATTTTTACGGCAATATTGTTTACCGTGCCCGGATATTTAGAAACGATCCTGGTAAACTTATCGATCCTTTAAATAAACATATTCTAAAAGGTTACCAATTCAACACTGTAATTAGATCATTAAATATTGTTTTTATTGGTACTAATATTGATTTTGTTATCAGTAAATTAAAAGCAAACTAAATATTATTGTTATATACATATACACATTCATGGATCTACAATCTGTCGATACCTGTATCTTGGCATTGCACAAGGTCATGTTTTTTTCTGACTGTTTATGATGTCTTTACACTAAATCCATTGGATGTTGGATGTGTACGGATTGATAATTTAGTCTTAGATGCATAATTTTTTTTATTAGTTGTAAGTGGCTTTGAACTAGCTGTTAGTAACTGCGAGTACTCTCAGATCTGAACTTAGTGTCTTTTTGTTGTTTGGACGTACAAGTACCCGGCCACGTCCACTTGTATTTGTAGTATTTGTATTTTTATCCATCTGATGAGTTAAGCCTCTTTCAACTGTTTTTTATAGTTCGTTCTTATGTTGTACTGTTACACCACTGTCCCAGTTTAGGGGGAGGGTTGGGATCCCGCTAACATGTTTAACCCCGCCACATTCTGTATGTATGTGCTTGTCCCAAGTCAGGAGCCTGTAATTCAGTGGTTGTCGTTTGTTTCTGTGTTACATACCGGTATTTGTTTTTCTTTAATTTTTTGTACATAAATTATGCCGTTAGTTTTCTCGTTTGAATTGTTTTACATTGTCATTTCGGGGCCTTTTATAGCTGACTGTGCGGTATGGGCTTTGCTCATTGTTGAAGGCCGTACGGTGACCTATAGTTGTTAATTTCTGTGTCATTTGGTCTCTTGTGGAGAGTTGTCTCATTGGCATTCATACCACATCTTCTTTTTTATATTAGCTGAAAGAATTTTAGAAATGAGGCTTACTCGGTATATAAACTATATGCAATGTATACAAGGGAAGAAAGTTTGTGGGTATCCTAAAAAGAGTTTCACCCGTTACTGTAGTATATCAATTATTTTTGCTGTTTATTTTATGGTTAGACAAAGAGGTAAGTTAAACCTTCAAATTGAAAGGATGTAGCGTGAATTATCTATATGGATAAACAATTGAGCATTTTTATTTTTGAAATATTTATGAGGTTAATATCTTTTGCTGGCCAATTTTATACTTTATATAGGAAACAATATTTAATCTCTCTAAGTATTTTCAAAATGTTCTCAGAAGTTTATCATGCATTCATGTTTAGATGAGGGGTGGACAGCTAAAAAGTGAGGTGGGAGAAAGGGGGTAGGGAAGTGGGAGAAGAGGTGGTGGGAGGTGGGAGGCATGGGGTTGGGAGGTGGGAGGTGGGAGAAAGGGGGTGGGAGATGGAAGAGAAGAAATTTTTTCTATGTAAAATTAATCTAGAGCCGATTTTATATCATTCAAAGTGATCGTAAATGATCTAATATTGGTCTTTGATTTTCTTAAACTTTTATACAGCATTTAACATTGGGACATAATTTCATAGAAATTGATCCAATATCCACCCATTTTGGTGTGAATCATATCTCTAGCCTAATTTCATATAAATTAATCCAATATCCACCCATTTTGGTGTGAATCATATCTCTAGCCTAAACATAGAACTCCAAGACTTAATAAAAACAAGAAAAAGACTAAAAACATTGAAAAGTTCAAAGCATTCAAAAATAAAATAAAATTACAAAACAACAGAAAATGTTTGTGATCCTAATCTTGTTTCGGTTCGCATGCTTATTTCTCTTTATAAATTAATTGGCTTAGTCTGCACCGTTATCCACTAGTGCGATGCCCCAGACTAATAATTTTTTTTGCAAAACTTTGTTCAATTTAGAAAAATGTTGGAATATTGGTCTTCGGACTAGACGTCGGAAAAGATTTTGGTGCAGACTGTTGGCAGAAGACTTACATCAACTTAATTACCAAAAATTTCCAAAAAAAACAACCTGTGTACGATTTTAAGATTGATATAAATTTAACCTGGGTATCTTTGGCAGCTTTCATTTCATCATAGGTAATTTTCCTTACATGAAACGTACCCAGCGTACACAGGGTACTTCTTATAGTACCCACAGTGCACTTTCAGCTTCATAAAATCATAATTCGGTGGACAAATATATTAACATAAATTGTGTTATATACCTTATCGGAAAAAAAAGTCCTCGCCAATACGTTAGTGTTTTAGTTGGTTCGATTTACTTTTGAAGCGATGTCCTATATATTTCTTTCTCATGTTTCTGTCAGTTAAGGTTATTCCGAAGACCACTGACGTCACTCAATGAGTTCCGAAAAGTAAAGGAGTAGGGCCACGAAGGGTTAAAAACGGCCCCGTCTCAGAAATTGACGAAATTACTGCAGAAGGATCACTTACTAGTGTAGTTCATAAAATGATAACCATTAGACTTGCAACTGTGTTTGTATAATTTTCCAAGGCGTTAAAAAAGACCAAGGTACAATGGTATTTTAGCCATTTGCGCGTAACGTTAAAATTGTTTTCATTAACGTTCTTGTAACTTTATAATCATTTTACCACAAGAATTTTTTTACAAAATATTTCTTGAATCTCGTCCCTATATCTTGTTTTTTTTTTAACTCTATTAACAGAAACTTACTAATATTAACGTTTAAGCTGCGAAAAGCGCTTCAATTAAATTTTGTATAAGTGGCCCGAATACTCGTTTTCTGTATTGATATTCACGAAATAGAAATTGCAGACTACATGTAAACAAACATAATTCTATATCATAGATTAAATTAAAAGTAATAAAAGATTTTAAAAGATAAGCAATGAATGTCTTCTATTGGGCAGAAGGTATTTAGATTGAAAGCTGTAAAATATCTTGGCGAGCGAGGTACAGTCGTAAAAAAGTATGGAGATAGTTGATCACACCACATCATCTTATTTGAAATGGAAAGAAAACCGTGATTCACTTAGACACAGAAAAGTTTATTTTCTAGTAAAGAAGTAAAACATGAAAACACAGATAAAGATAAACATTGTGTATAGACAGTACATAGCATTACATGTACTTCAATAATCATAGAACACATCATAATTGTACAAAAGTCATCAGACACCATAACCACTCATAAACATCATCTCATTCCAGAGGATAACATGCTTACTCTCAAAGCAAACATTCAGAATTAAACACTTGAATGAACAATAGTTTCTTATAATACTGCCATTTATACGTCACTGACCACATTACATAGTACTGCTATCTCTAATTGTACCTAAAGCGCATGAAATATGTAGTCATTTGTAAAAATTGAAATATAATGCTTTCAAATGGTTCAATGAATCCTTTTTTATATTTTCCCGGAACTTTTTTGCTAGATAAAGTAATAGTTTAAAGGCAGTGGCTATTTTGCCGGCGCCGCCAAAATTAAAAATATGCTATTTTGCCAACTTTCGGTAAGCGGAAGCCAGCATACCAGTAAAAAAAATTGTGTTTACAGATATGCAATTCAAAACTGACTATTGCTTCAAAACTAAATGTAATCTAAACATTTTTGATTTTGAAGCTATGTGATTGATTTTTTTAGACTGTATAATGTTTTTATCAATTCGTTATGCTATGAGATTTTGTCTTTCATTTTTTTTTTACAGCATAGTTTAAAAATTGAGATCTTATTCTTATGCATACATGTAGCATTAGACTGATTTGAGAAGTAATTTCAACTACATGTTTTGATATGATTTCATTGCTACAAATGGATGCTCAATAGTTTTTATTTTTATTCCTTTTTACAAATTCTTATTTTCACTTGGACTCATAAATGTTTTTAAACGATTTTATCTCAAATATTGTGACATTTATCTTATTCAACTATATGTCGAATAATAATTTGATTCTTTTATGTTAACAATGCACATTTTCGTAGTGTTTTTCACAAGTAAATAATTAAAATTCACTCTTTACAAAGAAGCGGCAAAATAACAAATTTGTCATGTTGTAAAAATGCGTGAAATTGTGCATTTTAGCATTTTCATCTTTTTATGTCGTGTTTGGTATCAAAAGTCATTATTTCTTATGAGTAATTAAGTTTCAATATTTTTATTACGGAAGGAGTGCATTTTGTTAGGGAAACAAGGTTTTGAACTATTTTTCAAATATTTTCATAAAAGACATTTATAAGCCGTTTTAGCGTTACATGGAAATATTTATGGATTAAGATTAAGATTATGTCGTGAGAATACTTTTTGACAACAATGGTCATCAATGTAATTTATTTGTCAACACCCGAACTTTATATAGAGTGAATAATGTCAATTAACACTAATTCTTGATTCTACCATTGATGTGATGTGCCGTGTGAAGAGAAAACGGTTCGATTTTAATTGTGAAATGAGATACTATTGGAAATTACTTACACTTGTATTGAACTTCAGTTTGAATTTATATTACATTTGCTTTATATTTAACATTTTTTTTTCACACTTGCATATTTTATTGCTTTTAATTGAACGATTTCGTATCTAGTTGAAGTCCAATAGCCGGTCTATTGTTTCTTTTTTCTTGATGTTTATAGTGCTAAACGTAGTCTGATCAACTACTAGAAATTTTGTATAAGCTCAGTCAAAATTAATATAAATGTGTAATATTTTAAGCAATTTTTTTTACTTCATGAAGGCGAGCGATTTAAAACCCATGATCACGCACCTTGTAATCTACGAAAACAGAAAACTGGATATCGTTGGTATTTGTCACAAAGCTAATTAAGGCAATTGACAGGTTATCCAAAGCTAAGGAAGGCATTCTGATAACTTTGACCAAGATATTGTTCTATTGAAAGTGCGAACGGTATTCTGTCCGGGTTGAAATTTTAAGGAGGTTATAGGGGCCTGCCTTAGATGAATTTCGAACCTCAACGGACCAAAACCTAGCATTAAATAGACGATGTTTTATTTTTGTATATTACTTGGTTTTTATTTTCGTGTAAATGGTTCTCAATTACGTTTACGAAGTAGAGGTTCGTCCGCATGATATATTTTTTTTTTTCAAAATTAATATGCAAGATTATAAAAATTGAGAAAAGTTTATGTCAAATGTAGATGTTGATGTCAAAATGTATACAGCTTCGGGGTCCGAAGCTAGAGGGATGTTGGGAGAGTTGTCATGTTGTAAAAATGCGTGAAATTGTGTATTTTAGCATTTTCATCTTTTTATGTCGTGTTTGGTATCAAAAGTCATTATTTCTTATGAGTAATTAAGTTTCAATATTTTTATTACGGAAGGAGTGCATTTTGTTAGGGAAACAAGGTTTTGAACTATTTTTCAAATATTTTCACAAAAGACATTTATAAGCCGTTTTAGCGTTACATGGAAATATTTATGGATTAAGATTAAGATTATGTCGTGAGAATACTTTTTGACAACAATGGTCATCAATGTAATTTATTTGTCAACACCCGAACTTTATATAGAGTGAATAATGTCAATTAACACTAATTCTTAATTTAATCTGCTTTTGATATATTTCATTGTTTGGAAACTATTTGTTTAGAAGTACCTTTTTCTATTTTCATTGGTCAAAACGCTTCTATGATCATGTTTTATAAAGGTTAATTTTGAAACCAAAGAGAGGTAGAGAAAAGAGAGAGAACTATGTGACGCATCGGTTCGCCCCGCTCTCGATCTGCGAGTAGCGGCGGGTTAATGTATGTTGCCATGATTACTATTTTGTAAATATACTTTATGAACTGTGATTGTATATATGTTGGATGGAAAAATAAAGTATGTGAACGTTCATTTATCCAGTCTCGTGTATTGATTTACAACAACTTCCCAGTACGGAACCTTTGCCATCAGAAACGGGCCTAAATCATTTGGATTGTAAAACAATGTTATTCATCTCCGATGTTGGAGAAATTCTAGTCACGTCAAATTCACTGTATTGCCGGCGCCGACAAAATAGTCATTGCTATCGAAATATGCTATTTTGCTTGTTTTGATTAAGATATTTAAATTAAAGACGACAACATAGCATATTTTCTATTTTACCGACGGCGGCAAAATAGCCACTGCCTAGTTTTAAAAACTCAAAAATTTGACAGAATACTCATTCTCATTTGTCCATTGTGGACGATTTCATTTAGAGATTTAGCTATATTCAATTGAATCTATCCTACTTTTGCATGTTTCTATCAATTACGTTTTCAAAGAACAAATACTTTTATTATTTTATGATTCGTGTTCTCGTTAAACATGTTAAAGGGGCATTAGCTACGAGATATAAACAAAAAAGATTTTTTTTTGTTCAATCATTAATGAAAGTGAAATAGTGAAATAATAATTCGCTTTTAGCAGCCAGTCTGGTTCAGTTCTGTCAAAATAAGCAAAGAAACATCGCTTATGAATTATTCACTTGCAAGTGGATAATTCGACCTCATTAAATCCATATTCATGTGAATTTCAATTGAACCCCCTAGCTAGAGATGGGTTACGCATGAACTAGACGTGTTCAGGTATTAAAAATAAAAGAATTGGAAGTGAAACAAGGGTAAACCATTTGGTTGACTGATTCGATCTACAAAAACTCATTCTTATACAGGTAAAAACGATTATTAACATATTGATTTAACCTATAATTTCAAATGAAACAGACCTAGAAAAATCCAATTGCACGAGTTTGCTATCTATTTATATCTTTGTTTATGTTTAAATCGGGTAAGATGACCGTCGGCGGTCTTCAGAAGGTCGCCTTGATGGTTAATTAGATGGCGTCTAGACTAAAATACACAAGAAATGCTGATACATACTATCGAGTCTATGCATCGTAAATTGTTTATTTTACACTTTTTTTAATTTGAATATACGTTTTAGTATGTTATAAGTCGAATATGAGAGTTTGAGTCAAATCGGTAAACATGAATTTGACAGCTAATGCCCCTTTAAGTTTTAAACTGAAATTCTTTTATAAGGTTTTCACAATCGTCAATTTATTCTTAACTAGCTTTTATCTTGTAGTAGTCTTGCTCTTGGTTAAAGTGTTCCGGTATTCCACATACGACTATCATTCTTATCTCGAATAAAGTTCGAGTGTACTTTCTTATTACTTTTATTATCATTTGGTCAAATTAAACAGATTCATGTCTCAATCCGTATGAAAAAAAAGAAGATGTGATATTATTGCAAAGAAGACAACTTTAAACCAGATACCGAATGACGTGTCCATATGGATGTATTTTAAAACTAATAGATATCCATGAATATCAGTTTTTTTTTATTTGGCTTTGATTGTAACGATATAAGTGTATGTAAGCTGCGTCCATTCAAGTAATTATTATCAATAACTATAATTAATATACAAGATCAATTATTTTCGTCTATATATATAAAAGAGATGTGGTATAATTGCCAATGAGACAACTCTCCACAATGTTTGTTTTCTTTAAAGTGAAATGAAATGTGAACTATTTCTCATGGATATGTTATAAACCGGTAAACATGTTTTAAGAGTTTTCAAAAAATTTGCTTAGTTGCAAAAAGTATGATATAAACAAATAGGTTTCAAAAAGATGAGCAAGAGGAGTACTGAGATAAACGTCAATGTGACCGCTACCTAACAATGATTAAATTAATATTCTATTCTTCAACTGCACTCTGCTCACTGTCACTTTCGTCCATGGCATGTGGGATAAATGCTGCATCTTCAAGAGAAGCTCCTCACTTCTGGACTCCATGTGTGATGTCCAGATTATGTCTTGTATACCCTAGATACCAGAGTCTAGAGGCAATGTGCGCAAATTAACATGTTCTCGTCCGGAATATGCATAATGGGGGGGGGGGGGGGGGGGCAATAAAGAATCACATGACCAATAAAATAAGGGTGCACCCTTATTTGTTTTTTGATATTTAGCAAAACAGTGTGAACCTAGTTAATTTGTAATAGTAAATCTTCAATAGTTCAAAAATCACCTTTCCTGATAAAAGACGATTCATATGATTCGTGATAATTAACATTGTTTATCTTGGTATATCATGTATATTGCCGAAAAGAAAAAATCGTTCAAGAATGTGGTAAATGATTTTGCACTCATTATTCCTAAAATTAGAATTAAATTATTATCGCAAATCGTACTGACTTCATGATTTAGCTAGAAAACTTTCCAAGATGGCGGCTCATAGATATAGAGTTGAATGTTCCGTTTATAGTGTATATCAACCTAAAGTGAAATCCAAGATTTTGACCAGTATTACAGAAGAAATAACAGCAAACTGATCACATTCAAAAGCATCCAAAGATGAGGACTCATCAGGGATGAATACACAAGAATGTTCAAGCCAGATAAAAAGTGGGTTTTACCTGTTACCTATGCAGGAAAACAAATGCGTTTATTTCACAATAATTGTGTGATAATTAGTTACCCCTATTGTCACTTGTGTGTTTCCCCCCCATTAGGCCTTTTTTCGCACTTATTAGATAAGTGTTAAATTGTTATGACTGAATGCACTAATGAACAAACGATTTAAATATTTCAATAACATACATAATTTTAGTTTGTAACTGAAGAGACCTAGCGTGACAATACGATATCAACTACTTTTTGATACTACGGTACAATAATGAAAAGAACAATACTTTATACTCTCGGGTGTGTTGTCTGTTACTGTTTCCTGTGTCTAATTAGACAAACGTCAGGCCAAAACACTGCTAATTCAGGTATGTCATTTTAGTAGTTTAAATAGTTTTTGATACAATGACACAATAGGTCTCAGATAAATAGGGAATAAGGAACGTCATATGAAATCTAGGTTATTTGTTTTAAAAATACAATCCTATTAAAATTAATTGAACGTAAATTGTTTTGCTTCTTTGTTATTTTTTTCTTGTTCGAAATTCCCCTCAATTACTAGACAATACACAACTTCATGTGTTACTTTTGACTGTGTTGTCTCGCCGTCAACTTCATCCAGATTTTACGATTCGATATTACCTATTTACATATAATATTAAATATCTCTGACATACATTGTATTATGAATAATTGCTATAAATTCATTGTTTTTTAAACTAGAAAACAACCATCAATCTGATCATTGAAGAATCCCTCAATATATTTCAAACGATTTTCACTGATTTAAATATCCTTACAATTGAAGTGTTGATCTTTCGAGACTATTTGTGTTTTGATTTGTTTTGGCAATCTTATTCATTTTTAAGAAAAATGATCGAAGGGAGAGGTTTGATCAGAACTATTGTTGGCTTTTGAGAAAATTACAATAAATCAAATAGTAGTAGCAATTAATTGACATGGTATTATAACCCAGAAGATTTGAATTAGAAATAAATCAAATTCAGACAATATATTTTAAGTGCTATAGTATACGTCTATCTAACCTTTTACCTTTCTATGTGATTAATTAATTCAATTGTTAAAATGTTTGTCGTATTGGAAACTACCTTTGCGATAACAAGTTAATTCGTTGGACACTAATCCTTTTCTCTAGATACTGTTTTTATATACTTTTGTATGATATTTTGAAATCGGTTAAGGTCTTGGGTCTAGTACTGTTTGTACTCTACTAATAAAGATTAAAATATTAATGTTCCGAATTTGAGTTAAAATGGCCGGAAAAACTCGTGAGGCATTCTTCTCCCCCCCCTCCCCCCCCCCCTGTTTTGGCACATACTTAAATGTGAACCTCATTAAATTCGATCCCAAAACAGTCACTAAAAAGGAAAAAATATTTTAAAAGTCGTAATAAATTCCATTGAGCACAAAAATAATCCAAATCGTATTTCATTTGCTTTAATATTCTTACTTACATTTCTTTTTTGGCAGAAATTACAATAAAAATATATTATCTTGTTTGACTTTGAAACACTTAATTTAAGATTTACACTGTACACAACATAAAAATATCATAAAATGTTCCAAGGAATAAGAAACACTTTCTATTTCATATTTTGAAATGGCAAAGTTTGTACAAAGTTGTTTATGTCGTAACTTCAAGGTCAGTGGCGGATTTAAAAAAAAAGGGGAATGCGAAGAGGCCGCACACCCTTTGATTGGTCATGTATATCATTTTTAAGCATAAAATCGTCAAAATTGTTTTTAGGGTCGCTACACTCGCCGGTATTTCTTCCTATTTTCTTTTTATGGAATTACGCGCCCTTTGACAAATTCTAGACCGTCCCTAAAGGTAAGAATATTTTTGAACTGTGTAGTATATCTGAGGTATTTAATGCTCACCTTAGCTGTGCATTATCGAAATTATAGCACAGTAAGAACAAGGAGATTTCACCTATGTCATGTGCTTAGCACCAAAAAGCCCATACCTATGTGTATTTTTTCGGTAATTGTGACGAAAAAAAAAGCAAAATTCATGGCGTTTCGCTATTTATGACGACTCTGCATGTCTATACAATGTGTTTCCTGTTCCAAAACAAGCTTATCCCAAAGTTATTTAGAGTGAAGATAGCTGATGTTTTGCTACATAAGTTTGATCGATTACATTAGTAACTGTTCGAAAGGAACCCTTTGTTTACATATCATCTTAATACAAAGACATTAAGCATAGAAAATAACAAGTATAATTATGTTAGATGGGTAAATCTTAGGTCAGGTTAAATGTATTGGGATGTTGAAGAGAAACGCTAATTTAAGCAATCAAGGTAACTTTATGGAAATACCCCGTTTTTCGATGATAGTATAGCCCTGGGATTCAAACAGAAGCAAGCGAGAGTTTTTCTTCAATGTCATTAATCTACGAAGGAAAAGACCAACAGTTCTTTAATTAAGTCCTGATGGGTGAAATTTACAGATTGTAGTCTCAGATTGAAAATCTCATCAATGCAATAAAGGACAGGGTGCGGCCTGTTGTAAACACACTTGTACAGGTAGTAAGTAGTAGCTTGTCAAGTGCGAAGTGTGTCGTCGTAGCTAGTAGGATACCACATTGTTCTATTAAAACAGAGCTATCCATGACGATAAACATATTAGTTAAAAGTACAAATGTAGGAATCAGGTTTATATTGGCTGAGGTAGAATCGTTGTAGATAAATTTTACTATCAACACAGAGTCGCTATTTATAATTTACTGGTAGTTGATTAGTATTTTGATTAGAAGGGGTGTGTGGTGTAGTATTTATTGGCACCAAATTCCCTTCGGACTCTTTTATTTAAACAAACTAAAGTTTTTAGCAAAATTACAATAATTCCATCTTAAACAATAAGAATATATGAAATCGAAATAGAGAAGCAAAATTTAGTTCGTATTTCAGTTAGGACTAGATGTGATCTAATTAAGCATCGAGATGACACCAAAGCTGCAAATGGTCATGTGGCCCTTTATAGCTTGCTGTTCGGTCTGAGCCAAGGCTCCGTGTTGAAGGCCGTACTTTGACCTATAATGGTTTACTTTTACAAATTGTGACTTGGATGGAGAGTTGTCTCATTGGCACTCATACCACATCTTCTTATATCTATGTGACCCAATATAGACTTGAATATAAATAGAAATAGATAGATAAGCATAATGACGATTTTCTAGGCCTAATGATGGAAGTATAATGATCTATAATGGATTTCTTGTCATAGATTAAAAACAAAAAATAAACGTTTTAACTGTATAATAATATTTTGTGGGCCGAATCTTCCTGGTAGCTCCCTTGCTTTCTCTTTTCACTTTTGATATTAGATAAAACAATTAAACATGTGCAGGACCAAGGAAAATGTAATAAAGTAATTTGTCATTTCGAAAATAATATCATTAATGAACTACAAAACATTGAAAATAATCTATATTCTAATGAAGTAACTGATAAACCTATAATAATAAAACAAATAAAACATATTTTGAATAAATTAAAGCAAGGTAAAGCAAGTGGACCAGATTGCATCTTAAATGAAATATTTACACATAGTAGTATGCTCACATTAAACTCTTTAGCAAACTTATTTAATCTTATTTTAAAAACTGGACACTATCCCACATGACTTTGATACATAAATCTGGTAGCAAGTCAGATCCATCAAATTATAGAGGGCTTTCTCTCTTTACTTGCATATCAAAAATATTTAGTGCAGTACTTAATGAGAGATTAAAAACACTAATGAAAGATAAATACACAAAAACACAGTTTGGTTTCAGAGAAAACCACAGGACAACTGATAGTCTCTTTATATTAAAGGCATTGATAAATAAGTAATTACATAAGAATAATAGTAAGTTATATATTTGAGCTGCGTCGGATAGAAATCGACCTGATGTAAGTGCACGTATACATGTTCATTTATAAGACTTTGATTAATTTTGGAAAATTCAAATACGAAATAAAAGATGAATTTTGGTCTATTTTGTAGGGTTCCTGTATCGACTCAATTTTCAAACAGTTACAGAGTTTGCATAAAGATTTTTTCAACCCGAAATAAGTTAACAAATGTATTGATATTCATTTGCATAAGGTCGATTTCTATCCGACGTAGCTCATTTGTTTTTTTGAATTTCAAAAGGCATTTGACTCAGTGTGGAGAAGAGGTTTACTGTATAAATTAGCAAAAATTGGAGTGGGCAAAAATATATTTAATATTATAAGAACCAGTATTTGAAAACTGAAACTTCCTTGAAATGGAACAATACTTGTTCCAATTTCTTTGAACCCTTTCGAAGAGTAAAACAGGGGGACTCCATTAGTCCCACTTTTTTAATATCTTTATAAATGACCTAGATAATATCTTCTGTGCTGAAGACTCCATGCTACCAAAACTAGTAGACTCAACCCTTGGATCACTATCTTTTGCAGATGATCTACTTTGATATCAGATAGTAAAGAAGGTCTACAGAACAGTATAAATAAGTTTAGTAGTTTCTGTGAAAATTGGCAACTTACTCTAAATATAAATAAAACTAAAACCATGATTTTACAGCCACATTGTGCCAAAAGTGTAGTTTCATTTCTTAACTACAATGGTAATATGATAAAAAATGTATTAGAATATAAATTTCTAGGAATTCTTATAAAGAGCAATGGTAACCTTATTTCAAGTTTAGAAGACCTAGCGAAAAAAGCAAGAAAAGTCATGTTTTCGGTTAAAACCAAGGTAGCTTCATTGGGAAATCTCCCAATAGAAATTTCTAGTAATCTTTTTGATAAATTAGTTCAACCAGTTATAACTTATAACTCGGAGATATCCTCTATGGATAGCTATATAACACGATACAGAGCTAAGATAAGAGCTGACGGAAATAATAAAAACTTTGATCAAAGAGTATTTCATTTATTGATAAAACTCCTTTCGAAAAGGTTCACATTAATTTTTGTAAATTTTTGCTGGGCACCAAAAAAACCGCATCGACTATAGTAGTCCGAGCAGAACTAGGAAGACTCCCCCTTGAACATTTTATTTTTTTACAGTCTCTATTTTACCTAGAAAGACTGAATTCTAAAAAATATAAATCCTTTACTTAAAGAAGCATATTATTATAAAAAACTGCTTGTCTCCCATTGTACTTATTCTTGGTATACATATGCAAAGAATATTTCACCCAACCAAGACCGTTTAGATAAAGTTAATAACTGTAGGGACTTTAATGAAATAAAGTCTTTTCAGCCCTTGATTAAAAATGAATTTAAAGAACATTTTTTGAATATGTTTGAAAATAGAATAAATAGTTATGATGAAAATAGTAAACTGTTACTTTATAAAAATTTAAAACTTAGCTTGGATAGGGAATTTTATTTAGCTTCTAATTACTTTTCTATAAGAAAATGCTTCACTAAGTTGAGAATTAGTGACCATAACTTAGAAATAGAAAAGGGTCGCTATTATAAAATTCCTAGAAAGGATAAATTATGTAAACTGTGCCACTTGCTAGAATGAAAAACACTTCCTCCTTGAACGTAAAATTAACAAAAAAACTCAGGGATAATCTATTTGAAAATTGTTTACCTTCTCATAATTTTATGTCTCTTACCCAAGAACAAAAAGTAAAAGAAATGCTAAACCCCTCTTTCATGGAACACGTTAAAAATATTGTCTCCTTTATAAAACAGTCATTAGAACTGAGGGCAGAAGTCTTATGATTTTTTTCCATGTGTTCATTTCTTTGCTATATAATGTTTGTTTTTGTTTTTTTGTCACAAACTAATAATGTTTATATGACAATAAAGATATATATTTTTGAATATTCTATTCTAATTGATAACTGAACATGCTGAAGCAAAGTACAACCCATCTTCAACTAAGGGGAGTATTAATGGTTGCATGCATACGGACATTATTACATCGGCCTTCTTTTTGAGATTATATTTTCAAAATTGAATCAAACTGGTTGCAAATGGTGAATTATCATTTCAATATTCCGCTATTGTGAATGTTTAAAACAAAACAAAACGTTTTTTAATTTGTTGTCTAAATCGTAGCTAATGCTCTTTTAATCGTACATGTTACTTAATGAATAAATCAAATACATTTAATTTGTAAACATAATATTTCGAATCCAGAACTGGTAACGAATCGAACCTTTAGACATTTTAGAAATAAATAGACATGCTTTATACCTATTGTACAACGAAGCCGTCATATTTGAAACCTGATTGGATAATATTTGCTTTTAAACTTAAATTTTCCCACTATATAAACGGTGTCCTCTACGAAATGTGCCTTCGCGTTCTCTGTGTACTGTGACTTCATTTTGCAACACCACATGACAACATGACATTTAGTTTGGTATGTTTGTTTTGTTTTCTATATTGATTCTTTACTTTTTATTAACATGAAATATTACAGAATGAATTTTGCAAACATTAATTGCTCATTTACATAAAAATAATAATAATATTCAAAAATATTTGGGTGTATTGTCTGAGGGTCCGATCGCGTTCCAAGTTTTTTGACAATTTATTTAGAAAATACATTGTTGCAAAGACCAAAGCATGAAATAAACCCTTCTTCAAAACCCTTTATCTTTGAAATCAAGCAAGCATGATACCTAATATTGCTGTAGTTTACATGGAATGAATATACATAGTCGGTTGAGTCTGCAAGTGTACTGTGACTTCGTGTTCACATTAGTCCAGTGAATGTTTTTTTGAGTCGATACATGTCCATATTTGTAGGATTTAATAGCGTATTCTATAAAATTATTGTACTATTAAATTTTCATGTAATTTGGTGCTTTCTTTATTTTGTATGTCGTTCATTTGTGTAATCAGTATTGTATTACCTTATTCTTTTATTTTCCACAGCTGTTCTTTATACTTTTCAACCCAATTATTCTCTATTCTTTATATATTTTGCTCATTTTTCAATGGAAAAAAAAACTTCACCTTATCACATAAAAACATTGCTCACTTAAACTAAGCTAGAAGTGAAGTGATATTTTTTCATAGATTGTTCAAAGCCTATGATTTATTTATACAACATACATGTAAGCAGACTAATAGCCGTTCACAGCACTTTGCAAGCCAATAGTTTGTGTACTTCGTGTGTACTGCAAATGTGTTGTTATTAAGAAGAAGTTTTTAAGACTAAAACTATATAACTTCTGAATCAGACCATTGCTTTTCTTTATGGGTTGGTTTAGCTTGAAGGTACTTTGCATCGGTAAATCTTAAAAGCAGTGACTATCTGTGTATTTTTATTTGTCTAACCCTAGGTGATTACGAAATTCATTATCCATCAACACAAATTGTCTCTAACACTTAAAGTTAAACATTACTAAAACTTTTAAAAACATTTCTCAGGCCAAAGTATTAACAAGACAATGACAGTTAGAAACACCACAGACACTGGACAAAATATCACAAGATACGATATAGAAAGTATAAAGCAAAACCAACACAATCACAACTTGATAAGACCTTGGGTAAATTCATGTGTTGTAAATCAACTTATTCTGAAAGGTTACTAATTCAACATTGTAATTAAATCTTTGAATATTGTTTTTATTGGTATAAATATTGATTTTGTTATCAGTAAAATAAAACCATACTAAAGATTATTGTTATACACATATTGCACCTATTTTGACAGTTTTTTTCACCTACGTTTATTTATGATACAGACAAAGTTTCCATTCTGTGTTTATTTTGTAAATGTATCCTTATTTACTATATAGTTCCACCAATTTAATTTTGAATCCATATTGAATCATAGAAAAAATGGGTTTAAAACCACCTCCAAACGATTCATGATTCTGTAATGAGGAGTACCCAAATTGCATCCATGCTTAAATTCACATCCGTACAAATCGAATAACTGATGTTTTGTTTTATTTCTACAAAAATTTAGAACAAGTTGACAATAGTCCATGCTTACTATTCATTTTTTTCTCGCCTTGACGGAGTCAAAAAGCGAGACATAAGTATGCTGTTTCCGGCGTCAGCGTCAACAATGTATTAGTTTGACATGTGATTAGGTCTAGTTTATGGTGAACCACTAGTGGTAGGCCAATGATATTTGGTTTGCAGTTGTATAAGCCTTAGCACATCTCATTTCCACGGAGAATATTTGGTCCTTACCCCTCAGTCATGGTCTATTGACTTTGAAACTTTTGCTTAGTTTACATGTATTAGTTTGTGATTAGGTCAGTTTAAGATGGACCACTAATGTTAAGTCAATGATATTTGGTATACAAATGTATTGGCATTTGCAAATTTCATTTCCATGGAGATTATATAACCCCACCCCTTCATTATGAAGGAATATTAGAAACCTTTACATAGTTTACAAGTTAATGTATGTGTTTAGGTTTGTTTAAAGGGAACGACTTATGAAAAGTCAATGGTATTTGGTATGCAGTTGTATTAGCATTGGCACATCCCATTTCCATGGAGATTGTTTAGCCCTGTATCTTCAGTCATGGTTCATTGACTTTGAATATTTGCATAACTTACATGTTAAAGTATTGCTATTTTAATTTCAACATTTGCATTATAAAAATAACAAATAGGCGAGACATATCTCTGTGTTAACAGTTTATTCAAGAAATGGATGCCTGTAACATATTTTAATTGCTCGTTTTTAAAAGTTGACTCTTTGTGGATGTTACATTACGACTTTTCCATAGATTTTACTTTATTCCAGTGGATACTTCATCTGTTGATATATACTCTGAACGTTTTGTGTATATTTGAATATAATTAGATATATTGAAAGACGTGCATAATGTCAAATCATAAAAAGACAAATTGTTTAGTCTCTATGAAAACTTCTAAGATTTCCGCTGCTATTTTTGCTAAATGGGTGCAATTTAGGTACTCGGTCTATGACGTTATGCAAATTCACGGTTCTACAATCTTCCTGTATTTTGGCATTGCACAAGGTCTTGTTTTCTCTGACTGTTAGATGTTAGATGTGTACTGATTTATATTTTAGGCTTAGATACATGATTTTTTATTAGTTGTTATTGACTTTGTACTAGCTGTCAGTAACTGCGACTACTCTCAGATCTGCACTTTCAAATTGTGTCTTTTTTGTTGATAGAGATGTATAAATAACATGCCACGCCCGGTCTTTGTTTTTGTTGGATGTTTTTCTGGATTGTATCGATCTGATGAGTTAAGCCCTTTTCAACTGATTTTTATAGTTTATTCTTATGTATTACTGTTACACCACTGGGCTAGGGAGAGGGTTTGGCGCCAGCAAACATGTTTAACACCTCCACATTCTGTATGTGAAGGTCCCACCTCATGAGCCTGTAATTCAGTGGTTGTCGTTTGTTGCTGTACATCATATTTGTTTTTCGTTTATTATTTTGTGCATAAATCAGGCCGTTAGTTTTCTCGTTTGAATTGTTTTACATTTGTCATTACGGGGCCTTTAATAGCTTACTATGCGGTATGGATTTTACTTATTGTCGAAGGTCGTTAACTTTTACGTCGTTTGGTCTCTGGTGGAGAGTTTTCTCATTGGCAATCAAATCACATCTTCTTATTTTCTATAAACGTATTATTCCAACTTACCGGTAGTAACATAAACGTATTATACCGGCCTCCGGCCTCATCCTTATGGATTTTACTAACCCTCAATAGATTCGTAGAGGGTCAGTAGTAAACCATATATAACTTATAGAATGATACTGGCATAAATAAACATACCTTAAACGTTTGCTACCGATTTCAATGCATTGCACTCAACACTCGATTCTGAAATAACATTTATCGGAAACGCTCGAATTAAAAAGTTTTGGAAATCATTACATAAGCGTTCGTTACCCATGTTACTATTGAAAGCAAATCTGTGAGTTATGACCTTAGTTTTAATATTATTGTCCATCAGCATCGGTTTCAATCAAGTGGTAGTAATATAAACATACGGGTATGATACCAAAATATGTCATGTGTAGCTAGAAACTCGAATCTAAATGTTTGGGAATTCACGTTCTGTCCTAATTGATAATTTTTGTACGAAACAATATAATGCCAATGTTTCAATAAGCCTCTACTTATTAACCAGCAAACAAGTCCAATCATAGGACAAACACGAATCTACCAACAAACGTTATTTTTCTTTTAAATGACGTAAACTATTCAATAGAAATTCGTCTCATGAAAAAATAGATTCATCGGGTTATAAAGTAGAAAGGTAAACTTTTAGGAATGTTGGATCCTCAATGCTTTTCAACTTCGTATTTTATTTGACCTTTTTAACAATTTTTGATCCGAGCAACATTGGTGCGTCTTTTGTAAACGAAACGCGCGTCTGGCGTACACAATTTCAATCATGGTGTCTCTGATGAGTTAATTATCATAGAATAAATTAAATCAATGTTCTGTTATATGCTTAATGGACTTTTTAAATTTTTTTCAGATCTCAATTACATTCTGTGTGAAAGTAAAAGAAGTCCAATTCTTGCATGTTCTACAACACAAATAATCACCATTATAGATGCCATTTATGGTAGAACAGATTCCAGTGTGTGTCCTCACCCTAGTGTTAAGTCTAGCGTGTCCTACTCGTGTAGAAGGACAGCTACCAGCCGTGTAGCGAGTAAATGTAATTCTTTCCGAACATGCTTACCACAGTCTTCAAATACATACGGCGATCCTTGCCCTGGAACATACAAATATCTAAATGTGACGTACAGGTGTATCGAAGGTAAATAGAATAATTGGTAACATCAGAAAAAAATATTTTTAAGAACTGCCTGCATGCTTCAGTGTGATTGTCGTGCTTAATACTGACAGTACATGTTTGATTTCTTTGCCAGATTTATATTATTGATATTACTCCATGTTCACAGTTGTGGCGTGATCTTAAGTGTGCAAAGAATTCCGCTCAAACCGGTGCTAAGAATCGTCTTAAAACTGAATATAAAGTTGCATTACTATCAGTTCATATCAGTTTGATGACTATTTTGAGGCCCCACTCCTTAGGTCATGGTCCAGTGACTTTGAATTAATTAGCAATTTTCAATGTTAAGTTTTCTGCTTAAGTCAGTTTGATAAGGGCTAACTGTCAACTATCAATGATATTTTGTATAAAGTTGCATTACTTTCAGTGCATATCAGTTTGACGGCTATTTTGATGTCCTGCCCCCTAGGAAATGGTCCTGTGACTTTGAATTAATTAGCAATTTTCAATGTTAAGTTTTTCTGCGTAAGTTATATTGATAGGAACTTCTTACAATAAACAACGATATTTTCTATAAAGTTACATTACTATCTGTACATCTCAATGTGTCGACCATTTTCAGGCCCTGCCCACTAGATCATGGTCCAGTGGCTGAATTAATAAGTAATTTTGCTGTCTATCAGATTGTCTATTTCTGAATTTTATGCAGATAGGCGAGACATATCTCTGTGTCAACAGTTTATTTTGCTCCGTGTTGAAGGCCTCACTTTGACTTTGAGATGAAGAACAGCAATACAAGCGCTGTTCCTTTGCTTTTTGAGATTTTTACTGTCCACATACTGATTTTGTGTCGTTTATTCAAAAAAATTATATGAAAAGGGTGGGGTATTGGATGTTTCATCTGCTCATCCATACCGACTTTCCCTCTCATCCCTACATAAATTGTTATTTCTATCTCAGAACACCGTTTTTGGCGTACGTTTTCAGTCCGCTGTCGAATGTGCATCTAAACGACAGTCAAATACAATCTTTTAAAAGACATCCTAAAACATGTGGTGAGGTGTCTTACGATTACGATTAAAATTAATACATATCTAAACTTGTAACACTTTCCAAAACGTGTCTTAAGACTGGACACGCCCGTAAGACCGTATTAAGACATGTCTTAGTCCTAAGATACTTTCGAAAACCAGGCACCTGGCCCGTGGTCTCGAATCACTAATTGACTGGTATTGCTCTTAGTTTCTGTATATTATGATTTAGAATCTTCACTACCACAAGATAATAGAGATTGTTGAGATGAATAGATACAGATAGGCAAATCTAAAACTACATATAGTAGATGAAAACGAAAATACCCAAACATAAAACATTTAGTAAAAACCTTTTTCTCTGGTTTGATTTACCAATTTGGGGTTTTTCTTACATAAGAAATGCGGAATATCTTTTTTTGCAAAGGTAAGAAATTGGCACAAATTCAATTGGAAATATTTTTGAAGTACTTAGTGGTGTTAATTATCAGCAAAACGATACATTTTCGATTTATTTATCCCTGACACGGATATATACTGTAGCAAAAAATTTGGCAATAACAGTATTCATTTTTCCTCAGTCGCAATTTCCCGGAAATCTTTTATTACTTTTTTTTTATAATTTTTTACAAATCATACGCATAAATCCTTTTCAACATGAAAACTTTCATTCTTACCCATTTCTACATCCGCTGAGAAACAGAAATGCGTTTTTTTATGTTCGTGCTTATCTTACACTCTTTCTTGTGGAATTGATGCTTCGCTCATAAAGTTCCGTACCAGCAGCTAGTACGCAATTGATAATCAATTACTTTTGTTATTATTTCAAAGTATTTTTAAACTAAAATGTCAATTTTTTTTATCTCTCAAATTATTAAGTCGCTATATATTTAAAGCGATATCATGCCAATTGCTAAATCTTCGGAACGAGTAGTTTTTTAGGTCCCAAGTACATATAACTTAGCCAAATTACTTCATAATGAAAGTCAGGTATGCATGAGTACGTAGAAACGTTAGGAGCTATATAACCAAAAGGCATAAAAAGAATAGCATAACTCATCTATGGTCAAGAAGTTTGCCTGAGGGAGTTTGAACCTTAGTAAACATGTCAATTGTTATATTTGTTTTTCAAATGACTTGACAGCAACCCTTTTCGAGCTCATACCACATCTAAAAACTATGGCTGTGCTATGGGAGTTTGATACATGTATTTGAATAATATATTAACTTGAAATAAATTTTGATTTACCACGTTTTCATTATTCTACAGTTTTATCTACATCCGTGCCTTTAAGAGAAAAGGAAGAGTTTTCAACTAAATCTTTAAGTTCGATGAATACAACAGCACTATCATGTACCTGTAAATAACTAAGCAACCTTACTATATTTAATATCATGCATATTATGATTTAATTTCTTTTATACATTCGTTCAATATTCATGATTCTAATGTACACATTTTACTCACACTAGGAATTATAACATATAGGCAGCTACAGATAATGATACATTTTGAAAAGATGAACTATCGTTAAGTAAGAAAAATAGGATATTTTAAATCTGTTCTTAAAATGAAAGTATAAAAAGTAAGATAATGATACATTTTGAAAAAAAAAAATGAATTATCGTAAAGTAAGAAAAATAAGATAAATTGTATAAATACACATGTATGTTCTTGAAATGAAAAGCATGAAAACAATGCAAATACATAACAACATAATGTAAATAAATCAAAATAAGAAAAGTGAAATAAGAACATGAAGACGTTAGTATCAATATGTACCACAGTCAACACGAACAGAGCATAGTAAACTATGAATTGTCTTAACAATACCTTTGCTTGAACCTGAGTTAACTCAATTCCATTGGAATAGTAAGCAGCTCCCGCTTGATACGTGCTAATTGTCGGCTAACGCATGGCACAAAAAGACAACAATTCATACTTTACAGAGCTCTGTTAATCTGTGATATAGAATCTAAAAAACGAAACTCATTCCAATCGAAAACAATATTGGGAGAATTTAACTTCTATTTAATTATGTCAGCTATATCTGGCTTTGTGAAGCTTTTGCTGGGTAACTCCCGCGTCAGATTTCTACATATGCATGTGAAGGAAGAAAGTATTTTTGCTACTGAATTGAAAAAAAGAAGATAACCAGGAAACAATATAATTAAAATTTAAATTTACAATGACTCAACCGTTAAAGAGATTTAAGATGATAGTCTTATGTCTGCAACATACGGAAGAGACAACACCATCTCTTGAATTGCACTCTTTCAGACTGAATGTAAATAAACATATTATTAGAATGTCATCTCGTCATACAGTCTTCTTGTAATTCTGTAACTGAAAGAGTTATATACAGCAAATTTTCCCTGAATTTGTTTCAATTAAAGATTCATAATTAGAAAATAGAATAAACGCTGGAATTCGAATATTAAATTAAGTATTTATATAACATAAATTTAAAGTTTCAACAGTAATGTTGAACCTACTTCCATAATAATAATAGTCGTTTATTCAAAAGCAATACAGCTTATAGAGTTTACATATACAAATATAATAGCATCAGTGATTAATTACATATGTGTTTTACAATTACAAACAGTTTGAACCATTAAATCATCGGCGGAGAATGACAAAAAATAATATAAATAATGAAATATGAGCATTACATTATGAATAACGAATCTTATCAGCTATATAAAGGTATTTACCTAGATTGTTAAGCTCTTTATTGTTACGAACAGACAATAATTGTATAAATTTATAGCAAGATGTTTTTTTTTCTCAATAAAATGGTTTTATATATTTTTTCCTTATATCAAAATATTTGTCACATACTAAAATATAATGGTATTCATCTTCAATCAGATTTTTATCACACATATTACAAAATCTGTTTTCTCTTTCAACATTACAAAATCTGCCGGTTTCAATGTTAAGGTAGTGTGTAGACAATCTATAAAAAAAAACTACAAATGTATGGCTTATACACATAGTTTACAGGTTTTTGTAGGTAAATTGGTAAAGTATCTGGATCGTGTATATATCTATAAAACTGACACTTTGATGACTCATTGAAAAAAAGCATTCATTTCACTCACAAAACTACCTTTCATTTTATTGACAATTTCTTGCAAAAACAAATTAATACTATTATATTATAGTAATAACATTTTGGTGTAACCATACATCTTGACAACCAAAACGAAATAATATGTTTCTAATTTTACATGCCAAGTTTTGTTTGTAACGAGGTTTTAAAATCTCTCTATGTACAAAGGGTTATCTACCCAACTCACTATATACCATATAATTAACAGTAGATAACAGTCTCCGGGACAAGTTTGCACTTCCGCTGAGTGCAAAAGTTGTCACCTTAATTTTTGGAGTTAAGTCAAAATGAAGTTGATAACTTGGTTGGTATTGGTTCCCTGATATTTGTCCTAAAAAATTTTGGCTCTAGCACCACTGTTGAAAAAGTTATGCCCCTTTTTTCAACAATTTCCTCAGAGGAAAAGTAGTTTTCCTCAAGGGAAATCAAATTTCCCTAAAGGAAAAAGATTTTTCCTCAAGGGAAATTGTATTTTCCTCAAAGGAAAAAGATTTCCCTTAGGGAATTTGCTGCATTAATATTTCCTTTGAGGAAATTCTATTTCCTGTGAGGAAATTTGCGGCTTCAAATTTTCCTTTGAGGAAATTCTATTTCCTCCGAGGAAATTTGAGGCTTCAAATTTTCCTCTGAGGAAATACTTTTTCCTGTGAGGAAATTTGCGGCTTCAAATTTTCCTTTGAGGAAATACTTTTTCCTGTGAGGAAATTTTGTAAACAACTATTTCCTGTGAGGAAATTTTTGACAGACACTTTTCCTTGAGGGAAAATTCAAGACCACAAATTTCCTCTAAGGAAAACATTGTTCTCCAAATTTCCTCTATGGAAATTTCTGTTATTCAATTTTCCTCTATGAAAATTTCAAAACAGTAAAAACAGTATGAATATAATTTTTCTGAGACTGAATAATTGATACAAAAGATAATTAAAACTTTAATAAAATGTTCACTGATGAGTAACATGACATACAAAAACAATAGGCTAGCTGTTTGAGACAATACAATAACAAGCAAAACGCTATGAATATCATACTATTTGTGATGTTATTAATATTGTGCTCATATTTGCAGATTAAATAAAATAACCACTTTTCATGTTAATTTAACTTTTCTTCTGTTTAGGCTGCTGCGAACAATTATTCAATCCCCTACATAACAGTTCAGTGAATAAATAATTACATCCACCAGACATCTTCCTTCAATTGGTAAAGAATACATTTTTGCAATTTGTTCTTCAAACGTCTTCCTCTGTATATTTGATATGACAGAGCTATGTACATGAATGGATAAAGCAGGTGTTTATTTCGACAACAAAATACTATTTTTTCTACATTTCTCCATAATCCATCAGTGAATATGTAGGTTGTTGCAATTACACTATTGTGTTCTTGTGCATCTATGATTGTACTCCATTTTGTTTACAGCCATTTTGTAGAAATTTCCTATTTTCTTTTTCCAGGTAAGCACACATTTTATTTCACATTAATCCAATTAGCACACAATGTAGAAAAGTACTCTTCTGTATTGACCTGTTGATGATCATGAAAACCAAGAAGTCTCACCTATAAATACACAAAAAAATAAATTGAGAAAAAAACAGCAATATGAAATAAGCTTATTTTATCATGTTTAATATAAACATTTTGAGAAACTTAAATTTGATATTCTTACTAATCATGATTATGAGTTCTGTTATTTCAGTGCTTTGTGTCCACGACTTAATATCAGTCGTTTTAGTGCCTTGCAGTGATAATGAGTTGAGCCACTTGCAACAGTTTTTACAGTTTGTTCATATGATGTGCTATTTGAACCACTGTCCTAGATTATGGTTAGGTGGAGTGCTCACAGACATGATTTTTTTATTAATTGTTATTGGCTTTGAACTAATTTGGATGTGTCTGTCGTCAAAATTTCAAATTAATATATTACTTACAGAAGCAATTAAAACAAGAGGCTCACAAAATGAATGGGATCTAAGAACTTAAAAATTTCTAATTTACCTATTCAAACCATATCATTATTATTTGCTTTTATATATAAATCATTCAGAAATAACCAAATTTTAAAGAAAACAAAAGGAAAAAAAATCCCCCCAAAATGTTTTGAACCCCCTTATGATTCATCACCCCCAAACTCAATCCCAGCCTTCCCTATGTGGTATGGTACCTTGCTGTACAATTTTAGAGAGATCCATACACTTGAACACAAGTTATTGTCTGGAAACTAGAAAAATGCTTGTTTTTTGGCCCCAAATTCCTAAACGTTTAGGGCAACTACCCCCAAACTCAATCCCAGCTTTCCCTTTGTGATATGGAACCGAGTAGTACAATTTCATAAAGATCCATACACTTACACACAAGTTATTGTCCTTAAACTAGAAAAATGCTTGTTTTTGTCCCTTTTTGCCCCTAATTCCTAACATTTTGAGGCAATTGCCCCCAAAATCAATCCCAGCCTTCCCTTTGTGGTATGGTACCTTGCAGTACAATTTCAGAGAGATCCATACACTTGAACACAAGTTATTGTTTGGAAACTAGAAAAATGCTTATTTTTGGCCCCTTTTTGGCCCCTTATTCCTAAACATTGTGGGCAATTACCCCCAAAATCAATTCCAGCTTTCCCTTTGTGATATAAAACCTTGTAGTACAATTTCAGAAAGATCCATACACTTACACACAAGTTATTGTCATGAAACTAGAAAAATGCTTGTTTTTTGCCCCTTTTTTGGCCCCTAATTCCTAAAATTTTGAGGCAGTTACCCCCAAAATCAATCCCAGCATTCCCTTTGTGATATGGAACCTTGTGGTACAATGTCAGAGTGATCCATACACTAACACACAAGTTATGTCTGGAAGTTACAAAAATGCTTATTTTTGGCCCCTTATTCCTTAACTGTTGGTACCATAACTACCAAAATCAATCCCAACCTTCCTTTTGTGGTATTGAACCCTAAGGTAAAATTTCATATAGAGATCCATTCACTTAAACTAAAGTTAGAGTGCGAAAACCAATGTGTCTTTGGACAACGACGACGACGTCAACGTCATACCAATATTTTGACCGCAAAATTTTTTTGCGGTCCTATAAATACTGCAAAGTTTCCTTAAAATTACCAATCTAGTGGCAGCAACCCAACAATGGATTGTTAGATTCATCTGAAAATTTAATGACTGATAGAACTTGAAATAATGAACAATTTTACCTCACATAAGATTTGCTCTGAATGCTTTAGTGTTTGAGATATAAGCCAAAAACTGACAATTTTATGTTTAAAGGGTCTATAATTTAGATTGACAACTTCAGACATACTAATATTTGACCTTTTCAAACTATACATTACCAAATCACTACTTAAGGATGTTCGCTACTCTGTTTCAAAATAACAAGCTTTTTAAAAGACTGTTATAAATTGAAAGTATATGAATAAAGGAACTAAAAAAACAGAAAAATGAAGGGTCCATGTGCTTGTTTTTAAGATATAAGCCATTTAAAATTTGGCGGGAAGTGATTCTCTCTAGACTTTTCATACACTTAACACTGGCACCTTTTTCTTTCAAAAGCTATGGAAAAATTACAAGGATTTTATAAGATTTTCAAATATGGCTTAAACTATGAAATAAAAATATGAAGAGAAAAGTAGGGATTTGCGGGCAAAATTTTTTAATGGCACTGCATGGATAAAACCAGAGGATTCCGAATATCTGGTAAAAATTCAAAATCAAGAGGAGCGAACATCCTTAACCTAAAAAAATTGCCACATTTTTTCCAATGTAATTTGGAAGGAGTATGAAAATAATTTGAAAGTTATACACTATCCACACTATAGACCTAATAGAGCATGTAGTCAGAGTAGAAATACTAATTTTAATCAAACTTGGCATGAACTAAGATTAGGGAATTATAAGACAGTTTACCTAGTTTCGTGGCAATAGCATATATACATTAAAGACTATAAGTTCATTCTTATATTTGAACTTTGGGTGTTAATTTTTTGCCGTTTAATGTTTAACATTTAACTATCAAGATTTGGGCCTACATAATTTAAATATTGCAAAAAACTGCTTTTTAAATGTCTTTATAACTATTTATATATAATTGTGTATGTCACATGTTTATTTATATATAATTGTGTATGTCACATGTTTATTTATTTTTTTTTTCAATGCTACATGTTTATATTGTTTAATGTCTATCGTTTTGTCATTAATATGCCTGTCTGTCTGTCTGTCTGTCTGTTTGTTTGTTTTGTTTTGGTTTTGTATTGGTTTGTTTATTTAGTAACAATCCTATTGTTTGGATTTTAAACTAATAAAATTCTTATTCTTATTCTTATTCATGTATGTACATGATGTATTTTAATGTAAAGCAGCTGAATACTCATTTGCTGTATCAGATTTATTTCAATTCTTCAAAAGTCCAATTTATATGAGCCTATGCCTGAAAATAAAGATTTCAAATTAAGGGGGGGGGGGGGGGGAGGCTAATATAAAAATTCTTCAGGTATATTTATAAAGATATTTGTATTTCAAAAGGAAAGAAAGTTACTTATCTGCTTATAGCATACCACATGAGTAGAACAAGGTCCCATTAGGCCATGCAAAACTGAATAACATTTAAGGTCAATATAGGCAGTAACACATTTTTACATGTATATGAAAAGGCATACACATAACAATGCATAAGCTAGAGGAAATAAAAATGTGTTTCTTTTTGGTAATTTGTAGGCTAAGGTGACATCATACAAGAAGTATGAGTGATTCTTAAACTAAAATAAAATAATTTCATCCCCCTACTTCATTGTACAATTAAGTTTACTTTTTATAAAAAAATATAAATAAATAAATTTTGAAGTAATACATGGTCCACACTAAGGAATCTTTTTGTAAAAAATGAAAATCAATGGATGATAACTATGTACTTGGAATAACAGTTAAGATTTCACATGCTGAAATGTATCGTCAGCCCAATCTCAATCAGTGAAATAAATTATTGTTTGTTTTTTTTAAAGTGATATGGAAGTAGTCCAAATAATAATGACGCATTGCAAGGCTTTTTTTTCTCTCTCTGACGCCGTAGGAAGTAGAAGTGAGTTGACATAACATGTATGTTATCATGCAAAATCAACCGTAATGAGTATACCTATGATTGTCATCGTCACTGCAAAAGGATCATTAATACCAGGGGGAAAGGAACCAATAAATTGATCGGATCCGATAATTGAATTATTGAAAGATGAAGTTCCCAGTAACGGAGAACCTCTAACCTGCTAACTTTGAGGTAATATTATTAGTGTCGGTGGTCTCACAAATGAATCAGGGTGAATTGCAGGTTACATTAATTAGCAGAGAATCAACTTGTTATTCATTATCTCGCAGTTATTTACGGTTAATTAGCTGTATATATCCCAAAACAGGTGCTCGGAGCTAGTACTAGTCTATGACTAATAAGTAACAATTATATTTATATTCACAATCAGTGGCGGATCGAAGGAGGATGGGATCCGGGGGTTTGACTCCTCTTTTGGTGAACGATCAATGCATTTAATGGAGACATATATTTGGACCCCCTTTATCCTGGCTGGAATCGCCCCTGATATTACATGTAAATCAAGTCCCGGGTTACTGTTAGAATAATAGCATAACGGTAATCACAAAGAGTGTGGTAATTTTAAAAAGGACGAGGATTTATAAATATACAATTCTTGAAGGTAAACGGACAGAAAGTCACAGGACAAAAAGTCACAGGACATAAAGTCACAAATTGGATAGGACAAAAAGTCACAGGACAAAAAGTCTCAAATTATTTGTTGACAATTTTTTGAATATATAAGAGAAAGATCTTCAAATAATTTCTTTTTTTTTACATTTATTCATGTTTAAGTTTAGGAAATTGTTCATAAGCCTTGATAAATGAAAAATTATTAAATTTTAATCATGCAAATGATATATTTTTTGGAACCATGCAGCCATTTAAGTGCCCAACCACTTTGACATTTTGTTATCATTACAATTATTTGATCATCATTGATATTTATTGAATAAATTTTATTACAATGTTGCTTCATATATTATAGTTCAAGAAAAAATCAAAAATTTATTTTTAAAATTAGTGTTTTCTTGTTCAGAGAAAAATAATCTCAAAACTGAATTGTGACTTTTTGTCCTGTGACTTTTCGTCCGTGACTTTTTGTCCTGTGACTTTCTGTCCTGCATTCTTCTTGAAGAGGGGGGAGAGTGCACTTCACGATAATTGAAAAAAGTGCCTTGCACGTTATTTTCATCATCTTGTCTGAAACAGTCTGAATAATGAGCTCCGAGGCAAAGCGTGAAAACAATAAGTTATGTGAAATACTAATGACAAACACGTTGTACGGACAAACCCTTAAATCCCTCAATGTTATGTCAAATGAATTATAGCGAGGAAAGGCAAATTTAATTTAATATCAAAACTAAATATTTGTTATATTTCGCTCCTGATTTCTCAAGAAATCATAGAATCAATAAATGTATAAATTTTAATTATGCATGTCTGTGTGAGATCCATTTCATGAGACCAAGGATTTCTATAAAATCCTTGATGGGACCCTTTATATATACAGTTTTCTATTTTCCCCGGAAATTTTTTTACAAAAATATAATCTTTTGGGAAATAATCCGATTTTGTTGAATTATTTCCCTTCATAATTACGATATATCCTTTTAGTTCTTCAATTTTAAATTAAAATAAATATTTCATTTTGATCTAACGACAAACTTTTTAAATTGTAGTGGCATGGTCAGTCAACTGATTAGTTGCATGGCTGATTACCAGTTTACTGGCGACCCAGTAATTTTCCATATAACAGTGGCGTGTACCCTTGGGGTGTGTATAACTTATTTTGAATACCTTAATTTTCTGAGGAACATCCTGTCCACGTGTAATACTTAGTATATATTGCAACAGATGACATTAAACAAATTTTCTTTGTAGCATCGGTGTCCATTTCATGTTCAACCACTCAAAAATTTCACAAAAAAGATAATATAATAAAATCATTAAAAAAACACTAGCAAATAAACTTCGCAATGAGTAAACGGAGATTTGTGTTTTAAAGGGCTTATTTCCAGTGGATATATTTCATACTAGATAACTAGACCTGAGATAAACTTTTTTTTTGTAATATATATTTTATTATTTTCATATCATTCTCAAATCTCGATCATCTTAAATAAAGATGTACAAAAAATAATTTTGTTATAACTCATAAATATATGGTAAATCATAATTGTTACAAATTATAAAATGGTAAGTCAATGCCCGATGTTCCGCCGTCTGTTGCAAAACTACGATTTAATCTTTTAAATGAAAGACGTGCACTGCCTTCATCGGAACAGAGGAAAGTCCACCTAGTGTACATTAAAGAGTATCCGTTTGTTATGCTGAAAAAAAAAAAGAGATCATCATAAACTTTTTAGCAGACCTTCTCGTGTAAAAAAAAAACCAAACTTTTAACTGAATTAAACAAAAAATTATCAAACAAAACTCATTAGAACACTCATAGCAACATTTTGTTTAGACCTGAGATAACTTATAGTAAGATTATTTATATAGAACAAATAAAAAAAATGTCCGATCTGATACACGTACCTATAATGTACAAAATTTTGAACAGCTTCAAATATATGGCCTTATCATTGGTAATATATCATATTTGTATCAGTTATTGCTGAACGTGTAAACAAATTAAAATGAAGAAATAGGCTCGAAACCGCATTTTTTAAAGATATTTTTTCAATCCCAAAATAGGTAATAGATATACAGATTAAAGTCCAGATGAGAAGATTAACTTTCTTTTCTACCGAAGAAAATATATTAACAAGGATTTAGGATATCAATAAATTATTAAATTCATCAATTTATTAAATTTGAACATGTGAACCAAAAATAAAAAAAATAACTGACGGGAAATTGGCTATACCTTTTTGGTATTAGCCATGAAGTCATGTATGTACAAGCCACTTTAACTTATTGTTTTCTTAACCTTTAAACAATACATTTTAAAATGAACTACTTTATTTATAGTAGTTCAAGAAAATATATATATATATATATATTAGATAACTCTTTCCTTTATATTCAATGGAACAAGAAGCGAATTCGTTAGCGAACTAGAGTAACTATAGAAATAGCGTCGTTTCAGGTCTTCTTCTGACCGGCAATCATGTGATAACCTTAGCAGTAATGAAAATGGAACGTCCAGTGGGCTGTGCTCAGCCACGTCCGAATGGGGACGTTGAATTCTTGCAACAACTCTTCGAGTGGACTGTAAGTAGCCTGGTATTAGGCCAATTTTCTGTCCCTCCTTTTTCATAGGCAGTCGAAATTTTCCGACCGTATCACGGGCGGTCTCAATTACAAGACCTACATGTACCTATCATATATTATTCGGTACGCCAGACACACCCGACATTAATCAACCAAAAACTCAATATTTTACAGTAGGGAATGAATATCTCCCACGTTCACTTGTCCCTTGAAGGATCAATATTGAATTTCTTCCAATCGCCCCCCCCCCCCCTTTTTTTATAAGATTACATTATGGCGTATGTTTTTTTTTTAATTTTACGAAAGACCAACAAATCGATTTTTATCACCAAATTTGTCTTTGCTGAGATAACACTAAAACGTAACGATTGAAAACTCACAGTTCAGTTTTTAAGATATTTTTTTCTTTGGAAACTAACAGACTAATTTTCAAAAAGTTTTTTCTTGAACCATTATTTATTAAAACGAATTTGTAAACAAAAGTTATTCTTAAATATTGATAATGATCAATGATTGTAAAGAAAAATCCATCATAGTAGTTTGTTAATTTACTGGATCCATGGTGTTAAACATGTCACCTTTCTTTTACAAATAACTGATTAAAAATATGAAGCCTTTACTGTAAAATAAATCATTCTAATAAAAATAAATTCACCAAGATTTTTCTCTCATAACCTTTCAACAGTTATTGTAAACTAATTTATTCGAACTATAATAGTCCTATGACTTGCTGTCCGTTTACCAATATTTATACTTTATTAAGTGTTTTCATATTCATTGATCATTAACTTCATGTTTTGCGAATATTTATAAGGGGGTAATTATTATAGCCAGTAAAAGCTAACAATTTATCTAAAGAAAACGAGATGCTATATTCAAATTCTGAGATACGAATCTAGTTCTTTAAAAAAAAAATTCTCAACAACAAAATTCTACACTTTCATCTATCTTGGTCTTTTTGTCTCCGCTTCGAAGCCGCCATCCCGTACCAAACATATCTATTCGTTCGCCAATATACAATCATGTAAGCAATATACAACAGGCAGTAGATCTGAATTTGTAAATTGTTATTTTGGATTTTACCTGATTAGGACGTGTCTCGTTGAATTTTCTAATAAACTTACACACACATAATCTAACTTTTAATCGTAATGTTATGAGATCTATAAGAACATAGAGCTACTGTATATATATAGGCCTAGTTGCATGCAAGTCTTTACAACTTATATATTTTGGTATGCTATAGTTTGTTTTTATAGACTATTTGTCATTTGGTCGGGTTTTTTTGTTGTTGTTGTTTTTAGTTTTTGACATGGCGTTGACTCGAGTTTGATATATTATGCATCTTTTGTGCTGTATTCTAACAATTATTTACAAGACTGCTGCATGTTTACACATTCATCACTATACCGCATCTAAATATAGCTTTATTGTAAAAAAAAAAATAAGGAGATGTAGTATGATTGGTGATGAGACAACTATCAACCAGAATTTAAAATACCTGATAAAAGCAATTGTGACTTACTTTCTTTACTCAGAGTGATCGTGAATTAATCAGATAAGCTGGAGGAGGGTTTTTTTTTTTTTTGGGGGGGGGGGGGGGGGGGGGGGGGTGGAGGCTTCATGTTAAAAGAAAAGAAATTAGCATTAGCTTTTTGTGATAAATATATAATAAAACTCACAGTAACAGAAATAGCTCTTGAAAGCTCTGTCAGATCCCGGCATTTTTAACTGTTTTTGACGCGTGCTAAAAAAATGCAGCACCTGGTTACAGGGGCTCATTTGACAAATTATCATCTTTCGTAATTTAAGTTATAACATCTAAATTTAAAGTGATCTAAAATGTTCATGACTAACGAGTATTTTCACTTGTACGCTGTGAAATGAGACTAAGAGTATATACATGTATATCGGGATACTGACTGCATAGTAAAATATTTATGTACCTATTAGTTGCGGCTCATTTTTGGTCTTTTAAGTAAGTGTCCTTCCCCTGCATTACTTGATCGCTTTTGTAAAAAATAAACAGCACAACAACAGCACTCGACATCAGTATAATTTGTACCAAAAAATGAAGAAAATATTCAAAAAGAAGGCTCATAAAATTCAAATATTGGTAAGCAAGCACACTAACTTGTCACTACGGACATGATCTTTTTGTTAATGCGCCAAATTCGTTTCTTCCACAGCCACAGGACGATGTCGATGGTGGGGAAAATGACGTCTTGCAAGGCTATTTAGGCGTCCCAGAAAAAAAAATTAAAATAGCCTTGCCAGACGTCATATTTATTTGGACTAGGGAAAACCCAACAAATCATTAGTTCCCCAAATGAGTATCCTAGTTGAAAGGTTTTTTTAATATGATATAGCTATTTCATATTGGAATGGCACATATATTCATGAAAAATCAACTAAGTGACATATATTGAAAAATCTAAGATTTATGATAAGAAGGGGGAGGGACTATGGGGGGGGGGGGGGGGGGGGGGGGGGGCTCAAAACAGGATTCTGTCCTCAAGCACCTATGCATATAGAAAGCTGTAAATATAATAAAAGGCCTCCAAATGACAAATGTAAAACAAAAAAAACAAGAAGCCTAACATTTATAATAGAATTTGAAATAAAATTGAAAATAGAAATGGGGAATGTGTCAGAGAGACAACAACCCGCCCAAAGAGCAGATAACAGTCGAAGATCACCAATGTGACTTCAATGCAGCGAGAAAATCCCACAACCTGAGGCGTGCTTCAGCTGGCTCCTAAACAAAAATGTATACTAGTTCAGTGATAATGGACGTCATACTAAACTCCGAAATATATAAAAGAAATTAAAATTAAAAATCATACAACTGACAAATGACACTGTGGCTCCTGACTTGGGACAGGTGCAAACATATGGTGGGGTTAAAAGCCTATATACTGTAAATTTCAGAAATTATTGCATGCATTTACTAATATTGCCAATTAACATAATCAGTCAAGGATATAACTCTATAAAATTGAGAATGGAAATGCTATAGCATGTATAGGGTTATTACAGAAAAATAACATACATTTGTTATTGTGGACTAAAAAATCAAAGAACTGTGATAACATATGCATGTTACATGTTTCAAAGGGACAATATACATCATTATTTTTCTTAAAATGTACACAGGTTCTATTGATATTACTATTGTCTTTATGTATACTTAACTATAGAAAGATATAACAGTTCATAGCTCGCCAATCATGCATAGTACACCTATGTTATTACTGAAAAAAATATGCCTATAATAACTAACGGGTGTTATTACAGCTCCTCTACATCATTCCTAAGCATTTGCTCAGACATTCATCATGCTTAATTACAATGTATTTTAATTTATTGTAAGAAATAATGATCAGAGCATGTAATGAGGTTCTGCTCAAGCTTCCCAGTAATTCCCAAGTGTCTTATATAACAAGTTAAATGCCTTTAATAACTAATATAAAAAAGAAGATGTGGTATGATTGCCAATGAGACAACTCCCCACAAGAGACCAAATGACACAGAAATTAACAACTATAGGTCACTGTACGGCCTTCAACAATGAGCAAAGCCCATTCCGCACAGTCAGCTATAAAAGGCCTCGAAATGACAATGTAAAACCATTCAAACGAGAAAACTAACAGCCTAATTTATGTACAAAAAATGAACGAAAAACAATAATGTAACACATAAACAAACGACAACCACTGAATTACAGGCTCCTGACTTGGGACAGGCACATACATACAGAATGAGGCAGGGTTAAACATGTTAACGGGATCCCAACCCTCCCCCTAACCTGGGACAGTGGTGTAACAGTACAACATAACCCTTGTTATTACAGCTAAGTTTATCCCTTAAAAGCCTCGTTCATTGATTTGCCATGGTTAATGAAAAATGTATTAATTTAATTCAAAAATTAGTTATCAAGGCTATGCATTTAGTTTCTGCGCAAAGTTTCCAGAGTTCCCTAGAGCCTACTAAAAATCAAAATATTTATGATTTATTTTACAAATAACAAACATATGTTATTACAGATTTAGAAAATTTAAGGATTTAAGAGTAGACAACTCATGAAAGTATCTGTAATAACAAATGCAAGTTATTTTCTGTAATAACCCTATAGAGTTATATCCCTGACTGATAATCATGATAATTTCCCTTTCAATTTTAAAAAAATTCTGATTTAAGTTTTTTGTTGTATATTGGGACTTTGGATAGTCTCAAGAATGCTTTCACCAATTGTTATGAAACTTTGGTGAATTGATTTTATATATTGACATAAACTCCCTTTTCATTTTTATGACCCTTAGTGGGTCAACCCTTGACCGTCTGTCCCAAAGTCATTGGTTTTTGTTCTCTAATTAAGTTTGCCTCAACCAAATGTTATAAAACTTTTACAAAAGCTTATTACCACAATACTCAGATCAAGTGTGGTGGTGTCAGTGTTACCGTTCTAGAGTTATGCCCCTTTACAAATGGAAAAATTGCTGAATTTTTGGTTTCCCGCTCTCTAACTTTAACTTTAGTTTGCCTCAACCAAATGTTATGAAATTTGCACACAATGATTATTACCACAAAAAACAGTTTGAATTTTGGTGGTGTCACTTTTACTGTTCTAGAGTTATGTCCTTTACAAATGGAAAAAATGATGAATTTTTCGTTTCCGTCCTCTAAATTAAGTTTGCCTCAACCAAATTTCATTAAACTTTAACGCAATACTTTTTACCACAAAATCAGATCAAGTTCAAATTTAAGTAGAATAAATTTTACCGTTCTTAGTAATCTTCCTTTATAACTTTATATGATATGCAAGCCGGAGTATCATCCCCTATTTATTTTTATATAAGATGCAGAGTTATGGAATTTTAGTTGTTGAAAAATTGTTTAAAATTGTCCATTTTCACACTTTGGAAGGTTTTAGAATTGTATTTGTTCAAAAATCACGGCCTTAAACTTATATACACTTGCAATATCCCTAAATGGAGCCAAATTATTTTCATGTTTTGTTTCAATGTATACCACTGTGTGCATGTCCTTTTTTAGCTCACCTGGCTCGAAAGGCCAAGTGAGCTTTTCTCATTACTTGTCGTCTGTCGTCGTCCGTCGCCGTTTTTAACTTTTTATATTTTGAACTTCTAGAGAACCACTGAATGGAATGGAATTAAACAAGGCATGAATGTTCCTTATGAGGTGGTGACCAAGAGTTGTTACTTGATCCAAGATGGCCGGCAGCGGTTGACTTAGTTTAAGATAGGACCCTATAGGAAATACATACAAATGTCTTCTTTTAGAGAACCACTGAATGGAATGAAACCAAACATAGCATGAATGTTCCTTATAAGGTGTTGACCAAGTGTTGTTACTCTGTAGCCGATCCATCATCCAAGATGGCCGCAAGCGAAGTACGACAATATTAAACCAAATATGGCCTCAATCATTATTAAAGTATGTGTTATGATTTTTATCTTTTTTATATGATTTCAAAAACCCAAATAGAGTCAGGTGAGCGACACAGGCTCTTTAGAGCATGTAGTTTTTTTTTTAGGGGGGGGGGGGGGGGGGTCTTAGTTGCCCAGTGCTCACAGTTTTTCTATAATGATTAATGTAGTTGATCATTAAAATTCATTTAAAGCATAAACCCAAGCTAAAAGGACAACAAGCTTATCAAGCACTCATGGTACAGCTTTTTATTAAACACACATTGATATATACATTAAACAGCAAAATGATTATTGATGCAAGATGTCATTAAATAATAATTTTTTCTCTTTTTATGTGTAGGACAAGAACTATAGAAGATACAGAGAAATTATAAACAGCAGAAATGATAGGCAATTTAAAATTTGCCGAAGTCAACAAATCCTAAATGGTAAGTAAACTCATCATAGATACCAGGATTAAATTTTGTATTTACGCCAGACGCACGTTTCGTCTACAAAACACTCATCAGTGATGCTCGATAAGACTCACAAGGCCACTTTTATAAAAAATATTGCCCTTGAAAGATGATTATCATGATTATTATAAAAATAAAAAAGATGTGGTATATTAAATATGAAAACTATTGATCATGGCTCTAAGAAAGCAATTAAAGGCCAGGGACGGCCTTCAATAATGAGAAAATTCATGCCCTATTGTCAAAGTAGTCATAATAAAAGGCCCTCAGATGAAAAATTGAAATAATCCCAACTGTAGAACTAGTTGCCTAGTTTATAACAAAACAAATTAAAAAAAATAAATATGACAGAAATGAAACAACAACCACTAAATTTTAGTGTCAGAATAAACTACAGGCTCCGAACTTGGGACAGGCACAATCAGAATATGGCAAGGTTATATTAAAATAAGAAGATGTGGCATGATTGTCAATAAGACAAGAAATGACATACCGGTAGATTTCCTGCAAGAAAATAAACAGTCCGGACTGAGCAGGAAATTTATACCTTTCCCTTAATCGAAAAGACAAAAAGATCTGTTAGTACTCACAATTACTGACAGCTAGTTAAAAATCAATAAAAACTAATACATGTAATAAAAAAATCAGGTTTGTGAGCACTCAACCCTACCTTAACTTTGGACAGTGGTTTAACAGCTCAACATATAAAGAACAAACTGTAAAATAACCGTTGCAATTGCCTCAACTCAAAAGATTGATAAAATGCACAAAATCAACAAATATAAAAACCCATAGACAAAAAGCACAGAATTGAGAGAACTCACAAGTAAGAAAGGAAATATTCTTAACATGACAAAATAAGCTTTTTTATTGCTGTTTCTCTCTCCATTTATAACATTTTATTTGTTTATTTTGTGTATTTATAGGTGATCAGACATCTTGGTTTTCATGATCAATATAGGTCAATACTGAAGAGGACACTGAAAGTTGATATCTATCTGCATGGTGCGCTAATTGGATTAATGTGAAATGGAATGTGTGCTTGCCTGCAAAAAAGAAATAGGAAATTTCATCATAATCACATGATAATGGCTATAAACAAAATGGAGTTCTATCATAGATGCAGAAATTCACAATTGTATACATGTAAATGCAACAACATATTATATATATTTGTCGAAAGAAGGGAGAAATGAAGAAAAAAATAGTATTTTGTTGTTGAAAGGAACACCAGCTTTATCCACACATTTCATCGTTACCTCATATCAAATATACTGAAGAAGATCTTCGAAGAACAAATTGCAAAAACGTTTTCTCTAAGAATTGAAGGAAATTGTTTAGTGAATAGAATAATTTATGCATTGAACTTTTACGTAGTGGATTGAATAACTGTACACACATGACACAGCAGCTGAAACAGAGGAAAATTAAAATTTACAAGAAAAGTGTTTATTTTATTATTTAATTTGCAAATATGAACGCATTCTTAAGAACACCACAAATGGTATGACATTCAAATTGGTTGCTTATTAATGTATACAATTGAAACAATAACAAAGAAAACAGAATACTTTGCTACAAAAAATATTTAATAAATCAAAGTTAAAGTCATATAAAGTATGTACAATACCTTGACCTAAACAGTCAGACTCACTGTATTGTTTTTGTATGTCATGATAATTTTGAGGCAAAAATTTATTAAAGTTTTAAATATCATTTTTATCATTTATTAAGTCTTGTAAACATTATGTTCATACTGTTTGTATAGTGAAGAAATTTACAATGAGTAAAAATAGGGGAAACCATTTCCTACAGGGAAAGTTGATGTACAGAAATTTCCTTTGAGGAAATTTGGAGAATAATGTTTTCCTTAGAGGAAATTTGTGGTATTGAATTTTCCCTCAAGGAAAAGTGTTTGTTAAAGATTTCCTCAAAGGAAATTGCAGTTGACAAAATTTCCTCACAGGAAAAAGTTTTTCCTCAAAGGAAAATTTGAAGCTGCAAATTTCCTCAGAGGAAAAAGTATTTCCTCAGAGGAAAAAGTATTTCCTCAGAGGAAAATTTGAAGCTGCAAATTTCCTCAGAGGAAATAGAATTTCCTCAAAGGAAAATTTGAAGCCGCAAATTTCCTCAGAGGAAATATTATTGCAGCAAATTCCCTAAGGGAAATCTTTTTCCCTTGAGGAAAATACAATTTCCCTTAAGGAAAAATCTTTTTCCTTTAGGGAAATTTGATTTCCCTTGAGGAAAACTACTTTTCCTCTGAGGAAATTGTTGAAAAAAGGGGCATAACTTTTTCAACAGTGGTGCTAGAGCACAAAATTTTTTAGGACAAATATCAGGGAACCAATACCAACCAAGTTATCAACTTCATTTTGACTTAACTCCAAAAATTAAGGTGACAACTTTTGCACTCAGCGGAAGTGCAAACTTGTCCCGGAGACTGTTAGATGTTTAAACTTTCAATATACGTTTTAAAAAGCTAGGTAAACTTTCTAAATATTTTCGGCTTTGTGATGTCCCCAGTTCACAACTATAATTTAATATACATTGTACTAGATACCTATATGTGTCAAAAAGAGATAACATAGTTTCATGGTTAAAACAATCGTCATATATATTACTATATAAACTAAATGATGCTTTTCTACCCTGGTTTGCTAACATTTTCTGTGTTTGTACAAAGTTTGCATAGTATTTAAAAAGTATGCAAAGATGTGTAAATTCATCACATAATTTAATATCAACACAATTTAAGTACCATTTTTCAATCGCTTTAACGTGGCCTCTAATCCTAAACACAAGAATTTTGGTTTTAGACAAGTTAATATTCAATTCATTCTCTCTAGAATATATGTGTACACTGTCTATCATCTTTTGTAAACCATCAATAGTTTCACTTAATAAAACTGTATCATCTGCATACATAAGTAAATAAAAATTAATAGAAATAAGAAGATGTGGTATGAGTGCCAATGAGACAACTCTCCATCCAAGTCACAATGTGTAAAAAGTAAACAATTATAGGTCAAAGTACGGCCTTCAACATAGAGCCTTGGCTTACACCGAACAGCAAGCTATAAAGGGACCCAAAATGACTAGTGTAAACATATTCAAACAGGAAAACCAACGGTCTAATCTATATAAAAAACGAGAAACGAGAAACACTTATGAACCACATCAACAAACGACAACCACTGAACAACAGACTTCTGACTTAGGACAGGTGCATACAAATGCAGCGGGTTTAAACGTTTTAACAGGCGCCAACCTTCACCTGAACCCGAAACAGTAATGTAACAATACAACATAAAAAGACACACTATAAAATATCAATTGAAATGGCTTAACTCGATCAAAGAGACATATAAACCAAAACAAATAAACATACACCGAACGAATAAATTTAAGCATCTTTAACTCATATGATTGACAACCTTGACTTATAAGCTCAGTTTCAATGTCATTAATATACAAAGAATATAAAAAAGGAGATAATGATTCTCCTTGCATCAATCCAACATTACTTTAGATGAAATTTAAAAAATGTCCTTCCAGTTTAACACAACATTTAATTTTGGCATACATAGATTTAATAACAGTTAATAAGTTTCCACTTATACCACACCTGATTCATCTTAACCACAGCGTGAAATGGGATACACTATCAAATGCTTTTTTATAGTCTATAAAACAGCAATAAAATCTTTTTCCACTACGTAAAGATTTAGAAGTTAGTGAATTGAGTGCGAGGTGGCATCAGTTGTTCCATAAGCTGGTTTAAATCCAAACTGTGCATCGGTTATTATATTATGTTTTTTGCTCCATTTGGTAAGCCTGGTGTTAATAATTGATGTGAACAGTTTACCCACATGTGATACGAGAGAAATATCACGATAGTTGCCTGGGTCGTCTACTGGTCCTTTTTTTAAAAAACTGGAATGATAATGTTTTTAAACCATATGTCTTGAAAATCGCCAGCACTCAATATACGGTTAAACAATTTACACAATACTGGTTTGATAAAGTTTATGCTCGTTAGTATACATTCGTTCATAATATTGTCATTCCCAGTAGATTTCTCACGTTTTAAAGACTTTATAGGCATTTCAAGTTCTGATTCTGTGAATGGAGAGTGTAATTCTTCATATACTCTGGGGTATGCTGATACAGTAACTCTTCAGTGACATCTTTCGAAATCAAGTTTTTAAAATGTTTTTCAAAATCTTCCACAATAAGTGTTTGGATGACATTTTTTTGCGCTTTTTAAATTTCCTGTTAAATCGTTTTGGATTACTTTTTCGTAATTAAGACAACATACCCCCCTGTTGATTATTATACTGTCATTTCAGTTGATTTTCCAATCGTTTGTATCTTTGTTTGGCTAAATTAAAACGTAATCTATGTTCACTGTTAAAATTCACCATAGCTCGTTGATAGTCTAAATATAAACTTTTACATTCGTCTGTAAACCATGGTCACGTGTTTTACTACTTGTAGGGCAGGAGTCAATTTACTTCTGACTTTGTGTATTGTTCAAAATATCTTTGAATGGTTTAATCAATTCTTCCACGCAACAATCAATATGATCGCTGATTTGGTCTATATTTGTGAGTAAGTGTTCTTCGCAACCCTCGTTCCATTTAAAAATATCACAAACATGGTTAGAACAATTACACTGGTCTTTTTAAACATTATTATCAGTAAGATTAAAAAAACTTCAAGTGGTGCACGACAAGAAAAATGATTAAACGATCCAACAGAAAAGCTATTAATAATATTGAACATAAAATTTTGTGAAATTAACATATAGGTTATTACACTTCACCAATTCTTATTGTTAAATGTTTTTTTCTGACTTTCTTTACCAATTTTTCCGTTACAAATACGTAACCCAGAGTTTTTACATAACTGCAGGATGCGTTGGCCAAAATTATTTGGTGGTTTGATATCTTCTGAGTGTCTGTTTAAAAATACATCATCATTTACATAATCAATGAATGAATGTTGTCTTGTAATTGTTTGTCTTCAACATCACCTGTAATGTTGTATACGACCGTTTAGATCACCTATAACCGCCACATTACCAATGTTACTGAAAAGTTCTAGATATGTTCTTGTAGGTTAACAAATACATCAATGTCATATTTACGATAGTACACATTTTTATACGGAGGCATATATATAGAATATATATATGAATCATTATTATCACACAAAATACTTTTATCAACTTTGAACCAAATCATACAATCAACACAGCTCTTTGCAAATTTAATAAAAGGGTTTAACCATTTTTTTTTATAAAATCAATAACACTTCCCCCGTTGCATTTTGCCCTGATTATGTACTCTTTTTCATAACCCAATATGTCGAATTCTTCCGGACATATTACCCAACATTTATTTAAACACAATATACAAAATTTGTTCACTATCTACAATAATTCATTATCTTTCAGTTTTCTCAATAAACCTTTTGAAATATTCCATGAACATAACTTAAGTAATGCACTGTTGTGAGGCTCGGGGATATTACTGTCTACTTTGAAATCAGACTCCGAATACCCCTATCCTTGCCATAGGTTGCCGTTTACATATAATTTATCTCCGACTAGATAAGCCTTGTTTTTGTTTTTGCGCTTTTCAAGCATTTTCGGAATAAGTTTTTTCTTTTTTTCTAACACATCTTTTGGATAATGCGGAGAGATACTAAACTGTGTTCTCTTCAGGCGGTTTCAAACACTGCGAACGTACTCGCGGTCAGACATTTCACAAAATTTAACAACAATCGACCTAGGTTTAGAAGCTTCCGCAATTGGTTTTCCTAATCGATATGCTCGTTCAAGCTTGATATTTGTTTTAGCATTTTTTATTGCTTGCAAGTTACTTCTCACAAAAGTCTAAAATCGTTTCCACACAAATTTCGTTTTCTATAGGCTGATCAGTTTTACCTTTTTGTCCCGTTACACCCCTTTCCTTCATCGTGTACCACTATGTTACGAATTTTTCTTCTAACGCAAAGACAGCAGATTTTGTTCCAGACTTTTTGTCTCTATGGTTTCTATTTTATCACGAACAATTGTATTGTCTGTTTTTGTTTACTCGATACCACTACTGAGGTAGTCTTACCTTTTTATTAAGAGCTATATGTTCGTCTTTAACGTCTGATAAGAACTGGACGCTTTGCTCAAGATAACAAATTCTGGCTTTGCAGTTGTTTGAAATTTCACTATCCATCTGTTTATATTTTGTGTCTATTATATCTAAACGCTTTCCTATTTTATAAAAGTGTTTAGTTTTATTTCAACTCTTCCCATACGTTCACAAATCTCCTTTAACAAAGTACATGTATCAATCCCTAATGAATCAGGGTGTTGTGTATGTTGGATTGTGATTGGTGGTGGTGGGTGAGGTAAAGAGGTTGAAAAAGGTTCTATCCCAATATTTGGTGAACTTGTCATTGGTGTTGTGCATCGCAATCCTTGAATCGAGTTGTTCATTGTAGGTTTTGATTGCTGACTGAACTGTTGTCACTTATTGTTTCACTTATAATGTTAAAACGTACCTTGTTATTCTCTGGGTTTTTCGTACATTGCCATTTGTCCATTAACCTTGACTGATCTGAAGAAGAAGAATAATATTTATACTTCTGTGCTCGCTTTGGATGATTATATTTTCTTCTCGGCATCTCAACATAATGTTTTCAATCACAATTAGTTCATTTACACACACGAATACGGGTATAATTCTAATATTTACACATTTTTGTTACAATTTCAACATTCACAGCCATTTTCACTGACGCATGCTAATTATATGTTATATAGAGCTACATATTCCATTTCAATGAAGACAATATTGTACATCTTACATGCTTTTGTATAATTTGGCATCGAAGGATATCTTTATTCAAAGAGATTTGATTTGTATTTCTAAAACAACATATATAATTATTTCCCTTAGAATTTTCGTGAAGAATAGATTCTTATATTTTTTTTAAAAACTGGATAGTTATTCAAATCTTACCAAACATCTATAAACATAACATTTATCGGTCATCTTCAGGCATTTAATATTTCGGAAATACGCCAAAAAAAAATCGTTTAAAAACCTTAAAGTACACATATAAAACGATGACTCGGACTGTTCCTGGGAGGAAACAGATTCAAATCTTAGCGCATTATTTTACATTAAGAAATTTTAATACTTGATTTCAGGTATGACAACAAACCATATCAATCAATCAACATCTAGTCCAATGAAAAGTGGTAGCAACAAAAGCGTAGTTGGTGAGTATATGTATAAATAAAGGCAACAGTAGTATACCGCTGCTACAAACTAAAACCGAGGGAAACACATCAACTATAAGAGGAAAACAACGAAATAACAGAACACAGAAGTGCAACAAAAAACAAACAACAATGCAACATACATAGAAACGAACTATTAGATAACAACTGCCATATTCCTGACTTGGTACAGGACATTTTAAGAAAAAAATGGTGGGTTGAACCTGGTTTTATGGCTAGCCAAACCTCCCGCTAATATAGCAATGTTCAAAATACCGCTAAAATGACAACATTACGTGACAGGAATAAAGTACAAATAAATATAAAAGTAGTCTCGTCATTCCACTTTCTAAATAACTTAATGGAAATTATATTACGATATCAGAGTATACGGAAAAATAATTCATACATAAAACTAATTATCTCAGATGGTGCCATTAAAACAAAATACATATATGGTTTGGCGATATCTGGCCACAGCTTTTATTCATAATATAGATTCATATGATATATATATATATATATAGATAGATAGATGTATATGTATATGTAGATAGATAAATGGTTGGTTACCCGAAGATAATATGGCAACCTTGCTGCAAAATGCAGATATATAGATAGATATATATGAAAATGTAAAGATGCACCGTGGGATACACTGGTGCTTTAAATTTAGAAAACACCGTGGGATACACAAGTGTAGTCTCTATTATCCAAAAACCTAAAATTTCATAGTTAACATTAAGATTCTATGCAGCGAATTCTGCCATTACGGGAATCTATTTATGATGCTCAAAGTTCAAATAAAAGTCACTTTTCTCAACCGCAAACAAGTTAACATCATCAGTCAAATCTGTATTACCACTGTCACCGACAAAAACCTGAAAAATAAATACAAAAGAGCAGTATCTCGTAAAAAAAAAAGGAGTGGGAGGGCGGGTTTTCAATTTTACCGCTTACGAAATTTAAACAGCTTGCTTGCTGCGATGAAATTCTGTAAAGGACTAAATTACGTCACAGAATATAACGTCACTCATGTTAGGTAAATCTAAAACATGAAACACAATCCGTCAGTGGCCCCAGCGATAACTGAATTTAAGTCTATTTACTTAAATTCCATTATCTCAGATGGTGCCATTAAAACAAAATACATATATTGGTTTGGCGATATCTGGCCACAGCTTTTATTCATAATATAGATTCATATGATATATATATATATATATATATAGATAGATGTATATGTATATGTAGATAGATATATGGTTGGTTACCCGAAGATAATATGGCAACCTTGCTGCAAAATGCAGATAGATAGATAGATATATATGAAAATGTAAAGATGCACCGTGGGATACACTGGTGCTTTAAATTTAGAAAACACCGTGGGATACACAAGTGTAGTCTGTATTATCCAAAAACCTAAAATTTCATAGTTAACATTAAGATTCTATGCAGCGAATTCTGCCACATTGACGGAGGAAAACAGAGACTCTGTCAACCGCCATAAAAAGGGCGGTTCGCTGCAAAGCTGTGAACCAGATATGAGATAACTACAGATAGATAGATAGATATTTTTATTCAAAGTACAACTTGGTACATATATATGTTAAATAATCTATATGATGTTTTGTGAACAACTGTTCAAAAACATATTTACCTACACAGATAAAAAATACTAACCAAAACTACACCAAACCATAAGATAGTTGATTGTATTTGTATACCATAACATATAGTATATTATAGTATATCATCAAATATATATTCAAGATGTTTAACAATTCATTTCATAAGCATGTTAAGGGTGACAAGTGAAAAACATCCAGTTGAAAAATTTCTGGTCTGATCGAAAATCATAATATTTTATGTAGCAACCCTGACAGCTAATTATAAAGGCAATAATATAGTTGTATATTCTATAGCAAAACAAGTCCATGCTTTGCAATAACCTGGTCAAATTTGAGACCATACGTACTTAAGAATTGATGAACCGCATAATCCATCTGATCATGTTCTTCATCTCATTGTGCAAAAATCCCACTCTAAAACTACCTGTGTCGTTTCCTGCTACATGTTTTATTAAGAAATATGGTGGATCCTCATAGTTTCATGTTCTGAGTTAACTTTTAACATGCTTGACAATCATGCCACCACAAAGATTCATTTCCGTGCCTAGACCTACGTCAACCCCATCTGGAGGATGTCGGTCTGCTACAAAAACATACTTACTATTGAGGATTCTACTATCCAAACATCAAGCTAATAGGATCTCCTACAATTCTTGTACAGCAAATTGCTACATGGAAGTATATGTTACATATGTAATACCAATACAATTTAAAGCATAATTAATCAAGAAAAATAATAATTCTTCTGTAACCCCTGTCTTAAGTTGTCACCATTGGATCTCCGACCCTTTAATAATCCTCAAAAACAATTGAAAAGACAGCTTCAAACACACTGAATTCATACCAAGTTTAACCAACAACAAGATAAGGAAATATTTGCTAGACTTCAGCATGACTCTGGTTAAGGTAAATGTAAAGGCCTGGAGTGTTTAATACTTCTTAAAAACTGACAAACCTCAAATTTATTTTTTGACACATCTGTTAAATTTTCCTAGAAAAATATCCAAACCTAGTAAAAGTAATGTCACAATTTTTGTTGAGAGAGATACAAAATGTACAAGTAAGCAATACCTTAACAATTCATAGAGAGAGATAGGAAATGTATTCATTAAAACAATTAGAGATCTGAACTCATGAAAAAAGAAAGACTGTCCTCTCTGATACATCTGTATGTACTGGGTGCTGTGGAACTTACAATTAAATGGTTACTAAAGGTCTGAAATAACAGTAATAAAACCCGTGGGGTTATAGCAGGATAAACATCTGCAGTTGGGAACAAGCATCTGACGCGATCCACCTAAAAACCAGAAATGGCTTCAGCCATAATGAAAAATTTGTACCAGAACAGTGATAATGAATGTCATACTAAACTCCCAAATATATGAACTAAAATAAAAATTCATACAAGGCTAACATAGGCCAGAGGCTCCAGACTTGGAACAGGTACTAAATTGCGCAGGGGTTAAACAAGTTATTTAAAATCTCAACCAAATGCAGAGCAAACAAACACACAGTAATACGCACAGTAAAAATCACACAGTTTAAAGAAGTCCGAGTCCAATATCAGAATAGGTAACAAAACAAACAAAACAAAAATTGAAAAATGACGACATTACATAAATCAACAATGGACTACTAACAGTTACTGACATGCCAGCTCCAGACCTCAATTTAACTGTTCGAAAGATTATGTCTTCATTATATGAAATATCTAGCACCATCCCTCCAATGGGGGTTTAGTATCATATCATCATAACATATATTAGAGGAACATAACCCGTATCAACCAGCAACTGGTTTAAGAATAAATGAGTTTTTGTCCGATGCAAAGACTGTGCAAGTGAATCAATATTGAAGCCAAAATATGCCATTTTTTATGCAGGCAACAGTATTCCTTCTTTATAAGTTTGCTTTAATGTTTTGTTAGCTTTTGAGGTAAACTGACATTTTGTACTTTGTAAGGTATATTACCATAAAAGATTGGATGGGAAATACCTGAATGTGTAAGATGTCTATGTAGAAGTGAATTTCTTATAATGTAATAAAACTGCCCATAAATACAAGGCAAGAAGAACTGGATCAACTCAGGCAAATGCAAATTTCAAAGAATGACTATGAGGACCTGTATACTAGAGTCTAAATCTATGTAAGAAGAAACAAACATTTAGTATAACAGCAGCAACCACTCTCTGTCTCGTCTTGGGTTTGAACCAGGTTGCCCAAATGAAAACTTATTTCCATTCGAGGTCTAGGTGACCTGAAACTTGGAATATCATAAGAAGGCCTAGATTATGCAAAGTAAACATGGTTAATGTCTCCTGTTAGGACAACCAACAAGTTATAAAGGATGACACACAAACAAGCTGCTTAACAACATCTAGGTACCCTCATAATTAAAAGCATAACATTTCAAATTAGTCCCGGTGTTCATGCTAACTGAAATTCAACCTGTACTATAATTTTCATTAATAAATATCAACCATAATTTGGAATCAACAGTAGCCCAGCAACCAGTAGGGCCAATGGTTTTATGCAAATGAAATTGTTGTCATAATGCTTCCAGCCTAAAATTAACAAAGCTTGGCCCCTAAATGTACAGCATAAGATACTCATCTATTTGAGCAACTCCTAGAATCTTTCAGGATAAAGATTACAATAAAATCTAGTATATATATAAATTAAAGCTGTTGTCGACACCTAAATACTAAAGATTTTTAACTGGTTTGGAGCAGACTGCAAGACAAGCTGTAAATAATTACTTAAATTGTACTAGTTTGTGCTAATATTACATGTACATACATGTATATATCCTCGCTTATCTGCGTCTGACAATTTACACAAAACTCTGTAATAGTCTCATTTTAAAAATGTTTACAAAATAAAACCATTTTGGCCCCTATTTTCCATTAAATATATAAAAAAAATAAAATTAAAAATAATGAAAATTTCCCACACACCTGAGACTTGTTGGTAGGGTTTGGACAAACAGAAATATTTGCAGTCTGTCCTAAAATAGTGATCAATAAATATACACTTCTATAAATTTTGTCCTTTATAATTGTGGTACTTTATTGCAACATCTGTATTCATGCAGTACATGCATATCGATTTGTAATATTCAGATTATGTATCAAGATAAATAATATTATATTAGTCAATAGTGTTCTCCATTACAAATCATATGTCACAAATCATATGATAATATACAAAACAACATTTAAAAGTTTCACATGTAATATATTTATAATAATATATAATTGTAACCTTATATTTAAGAATTGTTTTTTATTTCTAACGCATGAAGTGGCATCCCCTATAAATTGTAAAAATAACACATTCAGCAATATTTTGTGGATTTAAGTTTAGAAACTGAGATATAATTATTACACAATCTTTTAAATCTAAACCATAAGATTGGAAAAAAAAATAAAAGTTGCCTTAATCTTTATACATATGTTTGTTATATGTTAGAATCACATGTACATGTAGAGGTTTAACTTAAAAGTAACATACTGCTTTTGTAAATCTGATGATTACCTGGTAAATTATCAACTGTGAACTGGAACATACTAATGCAGAGCTCTGGGGGTTTGCATAAATGACGTCTGATGATGATCCAATGTACAAATATATGTGACCTAAAGGAGTTGAGTTGGTGGCGTTATGAGTCGTGAATCCAGTTCAGTCTGGTGACCCATTTGTAAAAACTGATGTGTCATTGTTGTCTATGTCTCTGGTCCAACTGTTACAACCCTGGTGGTGTTCTGTGGCAGAGCAAGGTCGCACTTTTCGCTTTCTAACTGATCTTCCCAACATTGTGCTACAACTCAACAAAAAGTAAATATTAGTTCCACCATGCTACAGCATTGACATAACAAAATCAAATGACTGCACAAAGAAACAATAACAATACAAAATATTACGTATACTCCTAGTTGTGTCGAAGATAGTTACAATAATTTAAAAAAAAATTAATTTAAAATTAGTATATATACATGATATATATATTTATTAATTCTTAAATCCATAGTCAGTTGATAGTGACATAGTGTAATATTTGTATATAATTAAGTTATTACAACAATAATTTAAGCTGTGGCCTGTTGATGACATTATGACTTAATTTGTGATTTATCTGAACTATTCATACCATATCGACCTAGTCTAGGCTAGAGAGTAGTAGCAACTATACATGTCACTATGATGACTGATGTGACAGACTCGACACTCTGACAGTTTTTAGTAACAAGTGTGTAGGTACACGCAAAATTTATAGCAGGATATATACAGATAATGATATATGTTTGCTTAACTCCACCAGCAAGCTAACATTTAGACATGACGATTTTTGGCTACTGCTTCTTAACTCCGGGCATGGTCTATGTGCAAGATTTCCAAGATTTTTGTTTATTTGTATCGAAAGTTGAACTTTCGGTTACGAACCTGGGTCCTTTCGCCCCAAAGGGTACGTCCCTTTTACACCTTTGTACGTTCATATCCTTTCATGGAATATTTGCTGTATATGTGCTATGAAAGATCTAGATACACAATTACCGATGTATACCCTTTTAAGGAAAATTTAATTATAATTCGGGAGTACATCAGATAACGCCTGCCCCACAACACATAACCATTAAAGACACGTTACTAACCTGCATGATCTGTTACAGCGCAAATACAATTGTTAGGCCACAGGAGTATGAAATCCTAGCAATAACGGTGTTAAAATATGCCAAACTCGACTATCAAAGTAGTCGTCATATATATATATATGAGTACCTTAATATCAGTACCAGTCAGACTATATACATGCATCTAATTTGATGTAGAAATACAATGACGAAATCATTATTATAATCTGCAAATCTTAGGACAATAATGCATCTAATTACTCATATTTGTAAAAATTAAATAATTTATAAAAATGAAAACTAATAATGGGACCAATCTCTTTCAGTCTTTGCATGTGCTCTCCACGTGGCGATGAAATTCCTGATGGAATATGGTTAAAAAACTGACGATCGATAAAATGAATTCTTTTTAAGATTACTTCTAATAAACATTGGAAGCATGAGGCAGGTTATAACCATACAATACAAACACTACTTTACCATTTACAAGATACTACTTTTCAATTTTTTCAATTTTACCGCTTACGAAATTTAAACAGCTTGCTTGCTGCGATGAAATTCTGTAAAGGACTAAATTACGTCACAGAATATAACGTCACTCATGTTAGGTAAATCTAAAATATGAAACACAATCCGTCAGTGGCCCCAGCGATAACTGAATTTAAGTCTATTTACTTAAATCCCATTAGGAAATGCTTATGATACACTATCATAGACTCAAAAAATAAATATTGTGGCATCAAAGAATGATACTAAAGTCACTACACTGTACTACGGTACACCTTTCAATAACATGTTAGCTTTCCATTGAACATAAAAAAAAATGAAGTATTTTATTGCATTATACATAGAAACGGATAACAGGAATTACCTATAATACAACACACTACAAAGGAGATGTGGGGCATACGTCAATGGGACATCACCCCAACGACACGAGATATTTAGATGTCAGCTTACAGTCTTTAACTATACACACATGTCTATATAATATGCACAAGTATACATTTATATTAACAAGCATGCATAAGTAACAGACCTACAAGATATTGAAGTAAATACAGCCTTTTTCAGGTATAGTAGCAGGCATTGTAGCAGGTGTTGGTTTCATTGCTTTGATAATTGTAATCTTCATACTTAAACGGTACGTATTGAGGCTATATTTAAAGATTCAAAATCTGTTTATATTTTTTATGCCCCACCTAGGGGCATTATGTTTTACGGTCTGTGCGTCCGTTCGTCCGTCCGACCGTTCGTTTGTCCGTCTGTCCCGCTTCAGGTTAAAGTTTTTGGTCAAGGTAGTTTTTGATGAAGTTGAAGTCTAATTCACTTGAAACTTAGTACACATATTTCCTTTGATATGATCTTTCGAATTTTAATGCCAAATTAGAGTTTTGACCCCAAGTTCACGGTCCACTGAACATAGAAAATGATAGTGCGAGTGAGGCATCCGTGTACTATGGACACATTCTTGTTTAAAGTTTTATTTGAATTGAAAAGATATTAGATATCAATCAATTAAACTACAAAGGAAATTTTCGAAAATCGGTCTTATTTGTGAAATTTAGGTTGCAACCTGAATATTATTTCAAAGTCATTAACTACAAGTTATATGCATTTAAAAAAGAATTAAAATTTTTGTTCTCAGGTTAATTAGTATGTTATTGGTTTTTTAACAGCTTTTTAACTGATGTGTACGGATCATGAGTAGTGGTTCACGGAGAATTTTAACGTAACTTGTTTAAAACCTTCTCCCTTATTCATTTATTTTGAATTATCACAAATCGAAATATTTTATATCATTAATTACAATAACCCAATATATGACAGAATTACAAATGTATGTTATAAAAAATAATTCATCACTTTGTATTAAAAATTCTGTATTCAATAGCAAAAAAAAATAATTCTTTACTATACCATTGTATATTTTAGTTTCTCTCTGTCCTGTTTTGCAAGGAATGTCCCTGATGAAAACAAAAATGATGAACAAGATTATACAGGGAATCAAAATGTTGCTTACATCAACTCAAACGCTCATTCTGCTATTCAAGGAGATAATAATTACTATGCCACACTTGGAAATGAAACAGATGGTCATAACTATAGAGAATTGGAAAGTTCTCCACAAAGTGAAATCGAATACCATACTAACGAACCACATTCTTATATGACCGTATATGATTCTTTTGACCAGAATAGACAATCGGCATTGACTAATGCCACATATGAGGAAGTTCAACAAAAAGAGAATGGTTCACCAAAAATTCTGGGAAAAACCGGAGAGAAACATTATGATTATGCGGAATTTGCAACAAACATAACAACACAAGATGATATTTAATCAAAATAATCTAGTCAGCCAAACGAATACCTCATGCTTGATCCAAAAGAAACAATGTACGATAGAAGCTCAAATTATAAGTTCCGGGCAAGAATAAGACTATAGTCACACGAAGGACTATTTTGTACTTGATCCAAATGAAACAGGCATTGATAGAAGCAACAATAAAAACTTAGATACTTCGTGAAAGTACATGGTTGCAAGGAAACTTATATTATAAGCCAATAATATTAGCGGAGTACATTTGTAATTGATAATTAAATATAAAGTGAAGTTACTTGTGATCTTTCCTAGGTTGATTCTAATTTTTTTTCGTGTAAATCAAAGGTTCTGTTCACTGACTTTATTTTTATTGAAATACAATTGTCCATCTGTGTAGTCTATATAATTCATTACACTTTACATTAATTTTCAAGTCAGATACAGAATACAGATGATTCCTGTTTGCTTTCTAAATTGTTGCATGAAATATAACCGACCACTTGTTGTTATTTGTTTACCAATTTAGTAAAATCGGAAACTCTTTTTTTCATATAAAAATGGTATCTGATGTAAATAAGAAAAGATGGAATATTTCAAGGGGACATTCGAAACTCACAAGTCTGAGACAAACTGTAAAATCTGAGGCAAGAAACGAAAAACGACGAAATAGTCTACAAAACAATACAAAGAAAACTATAGACTAAGCAACGCGTACGCCTCAAGTCCGTTTGTAGCTTTTAATATTATTTCTCTAATAGACAGTTTCTTCTCCATTACAAGAAGTAGGTAGGTCTACCAACGTCCTGTAACGTAGTATTCTCTTAATGAAAAATAAAAATATTTAGAATATACACCTATAAAAAGATGATGCGAAGGATTTATATATTTGCGACTGTAAAGCCAACATCTTGAGTTAATCACACAGGTATCTATAGGTCATCGTTTGGAGGGCTCCCTTGTATAACTTGTATGGCAGTTTGCAATATCTTATCATCGGGTTTGTACTTACATGAGCAACAAGACGATTGTCTCATGTGGAGCAGGATCTCCTTACCCTTCCGGAGCACCTAAGATCGCCCCCTGTTTTTGATGGGGTTCGTGTTGCTCAGTCTTTAGTTTCATGCTGTGTTGTGTGTGCTGTTTTTTTTTCGACTAATGAGGTTGAGTATCACTTTAGGACCCTTTGCCTCTCTTTTTCAGGTATTTGACTTCATGCTCTTCAACGCGCGCCTGGCTTAGGTAATTTTAGTCCTTTTATCTATGACGAGTATATTGTTAATAAAGTTAATGGTAAACAGGCTCCTTCATTATGTGCCAGTCCCAATTCAGGAGGTGTAATTCAGTGGCTGTCGTTGCTTGTCTGGCACGAGTAATAGAAGGGGTGGGGTATACATCAGTGTGCCAGCAACCCAACGACACTTATAACGAAAGACATATAGAGGGCAACATATAGTTTTCAACAATAAACAGATGTCTTAATCTTCTCGAGTCTGTACTTTTTTTTAGGTAAACATCAATATTACTTGACAAGAATTGCAATAAAGAACAGACATACAAACATATGAACCAAGACAAATCACTCATGATGTTCCTGACTTTGAACTTCCTGCGCTCCCTTTATCCTAGTTTCGTACATCTAATTTTAGGAATCGCTGTTTTTTTGTTGTTGCTTTACTTCATTATGGCTCAAAATAAGCCCTTTTGAAGATATCTTTAATTATATCTTCAGTCATTTTAACGTTCTGTCTCGCTAAATATTTTGTATTTAGCTAGGTTGAATGAAATCCAAAACCAGTTTATAGTATGGTGATGTTGGACGACCAACAGAATGAGCGGACAGGCGCGGAAAGTTTGTAATGAATTGTGTAATCAACTTCGCTTACTATTTTTAACCCAGAACCCTGAAACATCACAGAAAAATTGCTAATATGTTGAAAGTGTGCACCAGTCCCGCTATTATGGAATTGTTTGTTGATTTTTTTTGTCATTTTTCTAGACTTGGGAACTTCGTTATTTCTTCAGCAAAGTTTTCGAAAGACGGGAGAAGTTTTGTGTAATAATCTTCTACAGTTTTTAACCTAGATTTTTGAAATTTCATAGAAAAAGTGCACTTACGATTACAGAATAATTGTTTAAGGATCTTTTTCCATTTTGCCAGACTTGGGAACTTTTTTTCAGCAAAATGTACACAAGATTGTACCAGTTCTATGTAATCCACTCCTCCTTCAGTTCACAATCCATATCCTGGATGTTCACAGAAGGATTACACACAAATTGAAATTGTGCACCTGCTTTTTTGGAATATCTTCATTTTTCTAGAATTAGGAACTTAACTGATTTTTCCGCAAAATTTCACTTAAGATTGTAGCAATTCTTGCTGTGCATATAGCTCTTAGGAACTTCATAGAGAGTTTGCTATTGCGATTGAACCTCTTCTATTATGAGATTGATTACAGATTTTCTTTCTCGTTTTACATTTTATATTTTCATATATTTAAATGATCAGCATATACCATTCTATAAAGACCAATTGAGAAATTGTTTCAAAAAGTTTGTTCATTACATTTCAAGACTTTTTTCTATCATTATTTTCTAAATGTTAAATGATTTACGTGGTTGTCACATGTTCTCTCCTTTCCAAGAGCTCCAATTATTACCTTCAAGAGGCGAATATATTTTTAAGATTTTCTCCTACACTCATAACGGGTTATACTTAAGATTAATACTTCCTCTGAATTTATACAGTAAGTAAGTAAATTGCAAAACCCATACCATATAATTAACTATAAAAGGCTTCAAAATGACACGTGTAAAACAATTCAAATTCACAGTATTTATTTTGATGAAATGTGAGGTTCTAAATTAATTCTAATTAATCTATATATTATATATCGGGAAATTAATTTTTGAGTGATATAACAATAAACTTATTGATAGAAATTCATTTTGTTTCAAAAAGGTATATTTGATCAATAAATCTCAGGGAAAAAATGGTGCAACCTTATTTTTTATCATAATATTTAGCAGCACAGTGTGACCCTAGTTAATTTGCAAAAACATTGTTAATTCGGGTCTATTTCTGAAAGAAAAATCGTTTAAAAAATTGATAAATGATTTTTGCTTTCATATTTCCTAAAATTAGAATTAAAAATAAATTCCCTGTTTTGTATAAGTCTTTATCAAATTGTACGAACTTTAATACTATGGAGGCTCATAGATATAGAGTTGAACGTCCATTTTAATAGGGTATTTTTAGAAAAGAAATCCAATATAATAATTGTAATATCTTAATCAGCATTACAGAGGACATCATAGCAAACTGATCACACTCAAAAAGGGTTTAAAGACGAGGATGCAAAGATAAATACTGAAAAAATGTCAATCTCTTTTGTGTGTTTTTCCCTATTAAGGAAATTATTTATTGTTAAAGTGTTAAATTGTTATGATCCGAAAATGTTTGACTTAAAACTAAACATTTCAATGACAAATGTTATTTTATTTTTTGTAACTGAATAGATCTTGCTTGACAATACTATATAAACTGCAATTGAAACTTCGGTACAATCATTTAAGGAAGATTGCTTTAAACTTCCGTATCACGGGTTTGTTTAAAATACTTCTTCTAAAATGTCCATGTATAACGTTGTCTTTTACTGTTGCCTCATTAGTCAAACATCAAGCCAAAATGCTGCCAATACAGGTATGTAAATTTACCTCGTCAAATTGCAATCATAAATATACATGACTGTCTTATTCAAAAGTCCCAATGCCAGAAAATGTGAATTTTGCATTGTATGATGCGCTGTAATAATTCATTTTAAAATAATTATTTGGTTATTTTGCGGAGTCTCATGTGACAATGCATGAGTTCTCGTGACATTAATTTCACTTGTTAATAAGGTTATGAAACAGTCATTAAATGAGGCTAAGTGGAGAAAGAGGTCTATTGTGATATGGTATACGTATCTTCTTTATACTTAAATTAAGAATTATTTGATAATAAATTATTTTGTTAATTTGTTACTTGTTTGAAAATCTCCACTCAGTTCGTGCGTTGAGATTTATTTAAATTAAAGTGTTTTTATATCTATCTCTTGCATTCTCTTTCTGGAGTCTAAAACAATCAGCAATCACATGACTATTTTTCTTACAATATGCACAAGTCAGTGACTTCTTCTCAAAAGGAGCATTTTAGACTAGATATGGTATAACTATGCTGTGTCTTATTCTATGCAACAGGCTTACTATCAGCAAGCTCAGTACTTTGATTTTTGTAATTTCCGCTCGAAGTACTAATAAATTGACCTTTGAAACTTCTTTTATGTGAAAGGGTATAACTATCAGAAACAACAGCTGCATCTTGCAAAGTCTTAACAGTTTTGTCATCTAAATGTGTTTTAAGTCTAAATGAACACACTGTTTGAACTCTTCTAACAACATTAACTGATTTATTTTATCAAAATTGTTATCTATTTTCTTTGACGTAAGCCATTTATCATATAGATCTTCTTTTTCCCTAGCAAATTCAACATAGGTTTGTGATTCAACTTTTTATAAGACCTAAATTTCTGTCTATATGTTTCTGGCACTAGCTCATAAGCTTTCAAAACTTCCTGCTTTACAGTGTTATAATCAGAACTTTTTCTGAGTAAATTTCAGCGATCGTGACCACAAAAACACTTTGCAGCATTGTAGTCTAATAAGGCTTTGGCAATTTCAAATTTTGAGCAATTTTCTCAAACTGTGAAAAATATTTATCGATTCATCAGTAACAAAATTTGGGAGTCAAACGTATATTTTTTGCTGCGTCAAAATGTTCTGATTTTAACCCTACTTTAGTGTTGCTTTCTACTTTGACCATTTCAATTTTCATTTTCTCCATCTCTTACCTTTCCCTTATTTTAAGTTCTGCCTTTTTAAATTTAAATTCACCTTCTTTTTTTTTATTTTCTCCATCTTTAACCTTTCCTTCATTTCAAGTTCTGTCTGTCTTTCTTCTTTTTCCATGTGTTTAAATTTAAATTCATCTTCTTTTTCCAATTGTTTTAATCTAAATTCATGTTCTAGTTCACGCTATTTTAATTTGATAGCATCAGCATGTTATAACTTAAGTTCAAGAGCCTCTTCATCAAAAATTTCTGAGTCAACTAAATTGTCTATAACCAAATATTGTCAAAATATCTGAATGTCCGATTCTAGTCTTTTCTTTATCCGGAATTCTTCTCTTGACTATTTCGGAATCCAAATGGAATATTATGTCCAGTAAGTTCACAAACTAGCATGATGTTGTAGAATTTACCAATAAATAACTCCAGAGATCCTCTGAGAATACTTTTATATTTCTGTTAAGTTAGTCCAATTCACCGTTCATACATATATAGTTACCACGGAAACTTCTAGAACACTGTAGAAGGGAAACTTCTAGAATACTATAAAAGTTCAAATTACGCATCGTAAATTATGATAATTCTGGAATTATTATGTAAGTCAAGTAAAAAGTTCTAATCATTCCATCTGTCTATACGATTGTTCCAGTGATTTCTAAAGTAAACAATAACATTATTTCGTAAACACTATAAACAGGTCATGTAAACATCTTATAAGGTCACACAAAGCAAATCAGGCCAAGATAAATAATTATAATAATTACAATCTCATAACAGTATGAACAAAAAGGACACAAAAGAAAAGCCAAATTCATCTTAGGTCAACTTTGCCCGATGGAGTTTAATCTTGGTTAATATTTTCATTGTTATATATTTTTCAAATGACTTGACAGCAACCCTTTTTCAGTATATGTTAAATTTAGAAAATTTGGCTTTGTTGAACCTTTTCTAGATATTTGAATAATTAAATTAATTTTGATTCATCAGTTTACATTCATTTATTCTACAGATTTTTCTACATCAGTGCCTTCAACAGAAAAGAAAGAATTTTCAACTGAATTTTCAAGTCCAACACCACTATCAGGTAAACATTAATTAAGCTACAAAACGTCACCTTTCTATTTAATAGTCGTCCTGAATATGCATGAAATATTTGCCACTGGACGTTAAACAACCAACAATCAATCAATCAATCTATTTAATATCATGCATATTATAATGTGTGGTGTCTGCGTCTTATTAGACATTCGTTTAATATTCATGATTCTAGTTAACACATTTTACTCACATTAGGAATTATAACATATAGGTATTTACAGATGATGCATTTAAAAAAAAAATTACAATCGTAAAGTAAAGAGAATCGGACATATCGTACAAATCTGTTCTTGATGATTGATTGTTGGTTGTTGACCGTTCAGGTGACCGCTGAGGCCCCCGACTGACTGCATAGACAGTATGTTTCGGTCAGATGAGATATATAGTATTCTAGTCCAAACATTGATTGAAGTAACAAATTATTTGTTTGACCTAGTACAAACCGTATGTCATTTCTCAATAAACGATAATTTTCGTAAAATTTGTTATCTATTTCTATATTTGAAGTTATGCAATGTTTCTCAATTATACAATTATGGTTTCAACTTGCAAGATTATCGTTTGATATATCTTACCAATCCTGGTAGTCCAAAAACACCTGAATGATATTGATATATCATATGGAAACTGATATGACATTTCACAGTTAAAAAACAATTAAAGAGAATATCAATTTAATAAAATGACGTTTTTGATAAAACAAGGTGCAACTATACATGTTGAAGTCGCTACAATTCCCTTGTCAATAATAAAACTTACAACAACAACTCAAATTGCAAATGCAAAGTTGATTTAAAGCCATTATAAAGTATACCGACAAATGGTGGTATTCCGATGGAAACTAAATGTGTCCCTAATGTTGCAGATTTATTACTTTACTGTTATGAGTCCGAATTTATGAAAAAAGATTCTCAAAGACCCAACAAAATACCACTTGATGTATAAAAACGTTTGTAACTTTTACCAAAATAAACATCGTTTAACAATACATGACATAGTCTTTGGTAACATTCAAGATTTTTTTTTCTGAATATATGAATGACATGTATTCGCCAAAACTTATTACCACTACTAAATCAAACATTTATAGTGTTATGTATAATTTTTAGCTCACCTGAACCGTTCGCTGCATTCATTCGCCACATTGTTCATATTGTGGCTCGCGGCTGACATTTTACGATATCAATCGGTAGAAAACCCGATAATCTATACTTATCTTGAAAATCTCTTTATAAAGGAAAATCTTACAGATGTTCAGAATGTTGAGTTCTACCTACTGTCCATCCACATGAAAACTGACTGCCCTTAAATGAAGATGTTTAGCAATTTCTTTATTTTTGCCTGTTATCTTAAACACTATAATAGATAGAGTGAAACTACAACAGCAAAATGATCAGCAAGACAAGATCTACAAATGAATTAACATAGCCGAAATCATGGTTCTCAACTCCTTATAGGTGTTACAGCCCCAAAATGAAAATTATTTCCATTTTTTGTGTTTTGGCATTTTATTTTTAAAACTATAATAGATAAAAAAAATTATTAAATTGCAAAAATAATCAGTAGGCCAAGACAAACAAATTTGTTAACATGACCGAAATCCTTAGTCGACTTCTCATAGGAGTTATTGCTCTTTCATGATGATGTTATAACTTTTTGCATATTTGGCCAAATTATAGTAGATTAAAAAAATTATACAGCAAAAAACATCAGCAAGACAAGCAGAACATATATCAACACGGCCTTGTAGGAGTTGTAGTCGCTTAAAGATAAGGATACGTTCTTATTAATACTAGTGAAATGGTTTACGAATGGAAACGTTTGTATTGTTTCATCTATGGATTCAGATAACTTATAAAGACCTTAATTTTGATGTTGTATTTAATTTTGATGTTATATTTGTTATTCTCGTCGGATTTTGTCAAATGTCTTAACGTCTTTTCTGTTATATTCGTGTGTTATGGTAAAGATAATTAATCACCCCCTTCATTAATTAGATTTTAGTTTGGTACAACGAAATTTATACGATATATTTGGTTTACAGTTTGATTCAGAAGAAACACCGACATAGCTCAATAATACAATTAATTATCTAATTACTACCACAATTTGATATTTATAAGTATTGTAATTTTCATTGTTATTAATAAATGTAATGTCAGTATTACAAATCTAATCTTGAATCAATCCTAATCCTATCTTATTTTTGGGAAATATTTTTACAAATTCAAATGTGACGTCACTTTGTGTGTTTTTTTAGAATTTCAAATGTGACGTCACTTTGTGCGTTGAGGCTTTGGCTAACTTGGCTGTGTATTTTTATGTGTTGGATTAAGTTGTTTTATGTAATGTATCCGTTTTTATTCTGTAGTTAGTCCCCACTTCAGTTTTATCATGTATATCTATTATATAGTCATTTTATAAAATTTACTGTTTGCAAAATTATAAATTATTCTAAATAATAAGGATGTTCTTGTCCCAGGCAGAAAACCCTGGCCGTGTTAGGCGCAACTTTTTGGAAGTTTTGGTCCTCGGTGCTCTTCAGCTTTGTACTTGTTTTGGCTTTCAAACTTTTTTCATCTGAGCGTCACTGGTTGGTCTTGTGTGGACGAGACGCACGTCTGGCGTATTGAATTTTAAGCCTAGTACCTTTTGTTAGCTATTATTCGTGTGTTTCTTTGTCCTATATGTTCTCCCATTTATTTGTATTGTGGTCCTGTCATGTGATGTTGTCGTTTTGGTGTTGTGTTTGACGTTGCCATAAAAGCGGGAGGTTTGGCATGCCACAAAACCAGGTTCAACCCACCATTTTTTTCTTAAAATGTCCTGTACCAAGTCAGAAAAATGGCCATTGTTATATTATAGTTCGTTTCTGTGTGTGTTACATTTTAATGTTGTGTTTTTGTTGTGTCGTTGTTCTCCTCTTATATTTGATGCGTTTCCCTCAGTTTTAGTTTGTAACCCGGATTTGTTTTTATCTCTATCGATTTATGAGTTTCGAACAGCGGTATACTACTGTTGCCTTTATTCATGGTAATCATTCAGACAAACATATACTGATACTGGGAATTTTACAATTACAGTTTTCATTTTTCCCTTTTTGACAGTTTTCCAGAACTATTCATTACTTTGGACCAGTTTTTACAAACCATACGCATAAATCCTTTTTACCACAAAAAATTTCATTTTTTACTTATTTCTTCTTCCGCTAAAAAACAGAACTGCGTTATTGGTCAAACCTATTTCTCCCTCTTTGTTTCAGTATTGACTCGTTTCTCAATAGTTCGACATCAGCAGCTAATTCGAAATTGATAATGAACTACTATTGTTATCATTTCAAGCAACATGACGGGTGCCACATGTGGGGCAGGATCTGCTTACCCTTCAGGAGCACCTGAGATCACCCCCAGTTTTTGGTGGGGTTCGTGTTGCTTAGTCTTTAGTTTTCTATGTTGTGTCATCTGTACTATTATTTGTCTGTTTGTCTTTTTATTTGTGGCCATGGCGTTGTCAGTTTATTTTCGATCTATGAGTTTGACTGTCCCTCTGGTATCTTTCGTCCCTTTTTTCAATATATTTTCAAGTTGAAGTTTCGATATTTTGCATCTCTCATTTCATTTGTTTTAACATGCCATTTAGTTGCCATGCCTAAAGTGTTACCATGTCAATGACCGAAAAATAAGGAAAGTGGTATGATTATCACTGAGACAACTATCCACTAGAATTCAAATAAGAGGATATAAGCAATTATAGGTCACCGTACGGCCTCCAAGAATGAGAAAACCCACATTTAATTAAAGTATAGATTTCTAATTTCGCTTTCCTCATTTAATCAGTTTATGAAATGCCCATACCTTAAAATCGGGTATAAAAGGTCCCATCGTGCAAATGTGAAACAACTCAAACGAAAAAACTTACGGCCTAATTTATAACAAAACAATTTACGAAAAATAAATTTGACAGAAATGAACAAACGACTACAACTGAACCACAGTCTCTTGACTTAGAACAGGCACATACAGAATGTGGTGGGATTAAACATGTTTTTTAGTGCTCAGCTCTCCCTCTTTACATCATAAATACTAGAAAAAATGATACTGTTTATTGGTATTCATTATACTATATTTATGTTACTCAGACTTCAGTTATCTATGTTGTGTTTTGTATACTATTGATCGTAGTTTTCAGTTATTTTGCAATGACGTTGTCAGTTTGCTTTCGACGTAAGAGTTTTGATACCCCTTTGGTATCTTTCGCCTCTCTTTTCTAATAAAACTCACTTATTGAATTTCAAGCGTCTGAAGCGCTTTTCTGGATTTACCTTCACCAAGAACGCTCATACTCAAAAATATGAAAGCCAGGGATGTATAAATACGGAGAAACATTAGGAGCTATATGACCAAAAAGGGACATAAAAGAAAAGTCAAATTCATCTAGGTATACTTTGCCTGATGGAGTTTAAATCATACTTAAAATATTCATTGTTATATATTTTTCAAATAGTTAAGAAATAATTTCCAAAGACAAATAAAATGTTCGTATTAATATATACCAGGGAATCGATAAAGACCTTTATGACAAACAACAGTCAACATGAACAGAACCTAGTAAACTATAGATTGTCGTAACAATACAAACGCTTGAAACTGGAGTAAACTCAATTCCATCGGAATAGTAAACAGTTCTTAAAACGTGGTACATGGCGGGAAACCTATGGTAAAAGTTAGACAACAATTCAAACATAAAGAGCTCTGATAATCTGTGATTAAAAGTCTCAAAAACGATACTCATTCCAATCGAAAAAACTATCGCGAGAACTTAACTTTTATCTAATTCACGTCACCTAAATCTGACTTTGTGAATCTTTTGTTGGGTAGCTTCCGCGTCAGGTTTTTTCAAATGCACGTGTTGGAAGAAAGCATTTTTACAACTTCATTAGAAAATAAAATTAAACCAGGAAACAATATGATTAATTGTTTCAATCACAAGCTCAAAATCAGAAATTGTCACACCCAATAAAATGCGATTATAATTAAGAGCTTACAGAACATACATGAACTTTGAAAATTTTAAAGGTTATATACTCCCATAAAGATTCTTTTACAATTCTTTTTATAGTTACTCAATTTTTAGCAAAGTCTTTTATCATTGCAGTTTTGGGCCATTTTCAGGTATTGAATACTTTCAGAAATACGCAAAAATATTGTTTAAAACCTTCAGGTTCACATATAAATCGATGACAAAAAGTTTTAGAAAATGTCGTTGATGTGAAATCAATTCAGAAAATTTGCCTTTTGATATATTTAATACATACTATTAAATCAAGAATGTATAATCATTTTATTAAGGTATGACAACAAAACATATCAATCAATCCAGATCTAGTCAAATGAAGATTGGCAGCAACAAAAGCATAGCAGGTAAGTATATGTAAAAACCAGGCTTTAAAGGTATTGTGAAACTACCTATTCTAGACGTGGTGTGAATCAGATGTGGATACTTAAAAATCCGAAGATCTTTAAGAGTACATACAAGTTGAGACTCTTTCATACTGCAATAGTATCAAAACACTTGACTTTTCTACACTTTACACAGGTATTCCCCATTCCAAACTAATAGATAAATTGAAGAAGTTTGTCCTGCTTTGTTTCATAAAAAAGAATGGCCAACGTAGATACAAGAATCTTATCTTAGGGAGGGATATTTCGTAACTTGTGAGAAAATACTCTGATTCAAACAAAAAACTCTATGAGACTGACATTATGAAAATGCTTGATTTCCTAATTAACAAAATATTTGTTACGTTCGAAGGACGTGTTTTTCAACAAACAATCGACATTGTCATGGGAACAAAGTGTGCTCCTCTTCTTGCCGACTTATTCCTCTATTTATACGAGGCTTACTTCATACAGGAACTTCTTCGGGAAAAAGAAAAGAAGTTAGCAGTATCCTTTAAATTCACTTTCCGCTATATAGATGATGTTCTTTAACTAAATAGTTCCAAATTTGGTGACTCTGTTGAACGCTTCTATCCCATCGAACTTGAGGTAAAGGATAAAAAAGATACAGTTAAGGCTGCCTCATATCTTAAATGAGACAATGAGGGTCGGTTGAAAACAAAATTGTACGACAAAAGTGATGATTTCAGCTTCCCAATTGTGAAATGTCCATTTATATGTTGTAACATTCCACCAGCGCATGCATACGGAGTACATATCTCCAAGCTGATACGATATTTCAGGGCTTTTTTTTTCCTATCATGATTTCAGTTTTTGGTGGGGTTCGTGTTTCTCAGTCTTTAGTTTTCTATGTTGTGTTTTGAGTACTGTTGTTTGTCTGTTAGTCTTTTTCTCTTTTAGCAATGACGCTGACCGTTTAGTTTCGACTTATGTGTTTGAATGTCCCTTTGGTATCTTACGCCTCTTTTTTAAAACCCAGTTTCGTCATTTCACTCACATCAACCACCAACTATGTGGCAACCGACTTCTCCGATAAAAAACCCATGCATATAAAAAAAGTTGTATGCTCTTATGGTTTTTTTTTTAAGTTATGATGTATTTATTCTTGAGATACCTTCTCTGATGTGTGCTACTTCATTCTCTCAATTTAAGGCCAGTTTTTGTAAAAAAAAAATTTAATAAGACGCACACCACCTATTCTTGGCCCCATTCCTTTCTAAGTAACAGTTTTCACCTTCGAACATTTATTGGGGGCGGGGTCAATATACCGTTATTCACAAATCAAACCGTAATGGTTACCGTAATTTTGGATACCAGGTACTTCATATCTAAGAAACAGGAAATATATGTCTTTTGTGGACAGTTGTCTCATTGGCAATCATACCACATCTTCTAATTTTTATAATATATGCCCTCAATTACACATTTTTGTATTATTCCAAATCATCAGCCAAAAGGTGATCTAGAAAGAAAACAGTCCTTCATCTTTTATTTGAAACTTAAATTACCAAATATATTCTACATAGTTTAATATTAACACCTATGCGTAGGAACAATTTTGTTTTAGATATGTACTATTTTCCAGTATGTTCTTTTTGACCAGGCCCGAGTTGGTGGTGTTACATCTTACATAGTCTACCCGAATTAATTGCCCTTTATAAGCATTATGTTCTTCCAAGTTATCTTACATTTATCTTGACGTGCCCTGTGGTTGTCTAAATGTTTGTATTGTTTTTGAACGCTTCAGTGTGATTGTCGGGATAAATTATGACAGTACATGTTTGATTTCATTGCCAGATTCATTTTATTGATATCAATTGCTCCATGGCTTTGTTCTTCAATTCACAGTTGTGATCGTCAGTTTAAAAAGAATTCTGCTCAAACCAGTGCTAGGGGCCGTCTTAAACTTGCCGTTAGGTGAGAGTTTTTTTCGCTCCTCGTTTAGGGCCTCACTGTGACTTTGAGATGAAGAACAGCAATAAACGCGCTGTTCCCTTGCTTTTTGTGTTTTTTGCTGATTTTGAGTCATGGATTTATACCCAATATCCTTTCTTTTCTATCAAAGACGAACCTCACATGGTTCATTCAAGTCTGTTTAAATAAGAGAATGCTGGTAAAGCACATGTAAAGGTCCCAAACAATTACAATACATTAAGTCATAGTAGTTATGGGCAAAAGTAATTTAATTTCATTATTTATCTAAAAAAAAACGAGAGATATTCTTTTCAAAGGGTAAACTCACAATGTAGAAGGGGAGATATCAAATTAAATACTTAAAAACATATAAAGAAGAAGAATATTGATGAATTAAAAAATAAATAAAAGGAGATGTGGATCAGACGTCAATGGGACTGCAACGACACGCAACGCAAGATGATATCTAGAGGTCAACATACGGTCTTAAACAATACACAAATGTCTATATAATATGCACAAGTATACATTTATATTAACAAGCATGCATAAGTAACAGACCTACAAGATATTGAAGTAAATACAGCCTTTTTCAGGTATAGTAGCAGGCATTGTAGCAGGTGTTGGTTTCTTTACTTTGATAATTGCAATCTTCATATTTAAACGGTATGTATTGATGCTATGATTAAAGTTTAAAGATCTATTGATATTTGTTGAAAGTTGTATTTGAATTGCATACACGCGCTGACTATATATTAAACATCAATCGATTATTCTAAAACTTATAGAAAGTGTTAAGTTAGAATACTGTAAATCAACCAATTTTTGCGAGCGATTTATTTTCGCGACTTTCGCAAGTAGAAGAAAACGCGAATATAAATCGTCGCGAATATGTAAAACTTGGATCTTTCCTAATTCAAATGCTCAAGAAAATGTGAAAATCGCGAAATTTAATCGCCGCGATTTGGGCTAGAAAAGCGAAACGTTAAATAAAGTATCCGCGAAAATATGTTGGTTTACAGTATTTTGATTCTATAAAGTTATAACATTTGTGAAATTAAGTCTGCAATCTGAATATTATGTTAAAGTAATTTACTACACGATAAGCATTTTTATAAATTTTCTCTATAAAAAGAATTCAAATTTTAATTCTCGAATTAATTAGTATGGTATTGGTTTTGTCATCAGCTTTTAAACTAACTAATTAAGTGGTATGGACTAAGTAGTAGCAGACGGGAAATGTTAACATAACTTATTTAAAAAATTTTCTCACTCGTTTATTTCAAATAATCACAAAAACGAAATATTGTTCTATCAGTTACCGAAAAACCTAAAAAATGCCAGAATTACAAAACAAAGGTATGTTGTAAAATAATTAAGTGCTTTCATTAATACACCGGTATTTGGTATTTACAACAAAAAATAATTGTTTCATATATTATTTTATATTTTAGTTTCTCTATGTCCTGTCCTGGAAGAAAGGTCCCTTATGAAATAAAACATGATGAACAAGATTATACAGGAAATCAAAATGTTGCTTACATCGACTCAAACGCTTTTGATATTGAAGGAAATGGTAATTACTATACCACACTTGGAAATGAATCAGATGATCATAACTACATAGAATTGGGAAATTCTCCACAAAGTGAAAACGAAAACCATACTATCGAACCAGATTCTTATTTGACCGTGTGTAATTCTTTTGACCAGAATAGACAATCGTCATCAACTGATGCCACATATGAGGAAGTCAAAAACAGAAAGGTTTAACAGAAATTCTAGGAAAAACCGGAAAGAAACATAATGATTATGCGGAATTTGCTACAAGCATAACAACACAAGATGATACTAATTCAAAGAATCTAGTCAGTCAAACGAATACCTTATACTTGATCAAAAAGAAACAAGGTACGATAAAAGATCAAATTATACATGCCAAAGTTCTGGACAAGAATTAGACTCTAGTCAGACGAAGGGAACAGACTTTGACAAAAGCAACAATAAAAACTTTGATGCTTTCTGAGAGTACAAGCTTACAAAAAAACATGTAATATAAGCCAATAATATTAGTTGAGTACATTTTGTAATTGATCATTAATATAAAGTGAAGTTACTTGTGATCCTTCCTAGGTTGATTCTAATCATGTTTCGTGTAAATTAAAGGTTCTGTTCACTGACCTTATTTATTTGAAATACAGTTGTTCATCTGTGTAATCTATATAAATCATTACACTTTACTTTTTAAGTCAGATACAGATGATTTATTTTTGCTTTCTTACTTGTTGTTTGATAAATAAAGGCAACAATAGTATACCCTGTTAAAAAGTCATAAAACGATTGAGAGAAAACAAATCCGGGTTACAAACTAAAACTGATGGAAGCACATCAACTATAAGAGGAAAACAACGGAACAACAGAAACACTAAAGTGCAACAAAAACAAACACCAACATACATAGAAACGAACTATTTGATAACAACTGCCATATTCCTGACTTGGTACAGGACATTTTAAGAATAAATGGTGGGTTGAACCTGGTTTTATGGCTAGCCAAACCTCCCGCTTATATGGCAATGTTAAAAAATATCGCTAAATTGACAACACTACGTGACAGAAATACAGCACAAACAAACGCAAGAACACTCAGCACAGAGAAACGCACAAATAAATAATATAATAGTCGTTACAAAATGTAAACCGCAAAACATGAAATATACCCGACCACCTGTTGTTATTTGTTTACCGATTTAGTAAGATCAGAAACATTTTTTTAAATGTAAAAATAGTGTCTGATGTTTCTGATGTAAGTAAGAAGGGTAAAAAAGAGGTGGAATATTCCAAGGGGACATTCGAAACTCTGAGACATTGAAAGTCTGAGAAAATTCGACAAAGCCATGTCAAAAAACTAAAAACGACGAATAGACGAACAAGTCTACAAAACACTACAAAGAAAACTAAATACTGAGCAACATAAACGCCACCAAAAAATTGGGGGAGAGGGGGGATGAATACGGGTGATCTAAAGAGTGAGCAGTTCCTGTTCTTCATGTGACACCCATCGTCATGTTTGTGCAAGTACAACTTATAAATTGTAGCAACGAAATTGACCGTCTGGTTGAAAGCAAGTTAGAACAACCTGCCAAACGCCACAACATATCTTATTGCACAATAGTTCTTTAGTGAGTCAGCGTGCTTCTAAAACCCAAAATGAGCACAGTCAAGTTAGCATTCATTTGATCAATATCATAATAGTTTTAACAAATTGTTTGAATTCTTGGAATATTGATTCATAGATGTAAGTCCGTCCCTCCAACCAAATATAATATAACAGGTTATCTTTTAGCTTTTGTTATTCAAAGTTAATATGAGATATACTTATATAGCTTTTAACTCTGTTTCTCTAAATGACAGTTTCTTGTCCATTTCAAGGAGTAGGTAGGCCTACCAACGTCCTATTGTGTAGAATTTTCTTAATGAAATATATAATTATTTATAATATACATGTACATTTATAAAAGGAGGTGAAGGATCTAGATAATTGAGACTGTAAACCAACATCGCGAGTTAATCTAAAGGTCACCGTTTAGAAAACTCCCTGGTAAAACTTATATGGCAGATTATACTTCTTTGCTAGTAAATTCGGTTTAAAAAAAAGGCTAATTCATTATTTGTCAGTCCCATATCCAGAGGTGTAATTCAATGGTTGTCGTTGCTTGCTATCTGGGATATACGTCACTGTGCCAACAACCCAATGACACTAATAACCAAAAGACATGTAGAGAGCTACATTTAGTTTTAAACAACCAACAAAATTGTTTCAAAATGTTGTTTATTAAATTGCAGGACTTTTTTTATCATTATTTTGTAAATGTTAAATGATTTACGGGGTTGTCACATGTTCCCTCTTTTCAAAGAGCTTCAATTATTACCTCCAAGAGACGAACATGATTTGAAGATTTACTCCTACACTTATAACATAACGTGTTATAATTAAGATTAATTTTTCCGCTGAATTTATACAGTAAGTAAGTAAGTGAATAGTTTATTTTTTTGAAAATATATTATCACAATCTAATATTAACAAAAGTAGCAGCTTATATTTTTCACAATTAAATTGCTGCAGACATTTACAAACTGTAAATGAATATGAAATTAATACTTTATAAATTATATGCATGCGAAGCGTTTTTCTGAATTGACCTTCATTAGGAATAACTCTCAAACTTAAAAATATTTGACAGCTAAGGATATATACATATTTGAATGTATGACCAAAATGACACAAAAAGACATACAAATTTTATCGAGTATATATGCAAAATCATTCAATTAAAAGAAGTGTTGAACAGTAATAATCTATTTGCAGCTAAGTTACCCAAATTTGTTTAAGGGCACTGTGATATTCTCTTCTTTAATTGAGCTAAACATTTATGAAATACGCAAATCAAAATAATTTTGAAGCCCTTGATAGATAGGAAAAAATACATTTTGAAAAATCACAAACTCAATGGAGCAAACAAACCTCATCCGCCACATTTTGTATGTGCTTGTTCCAAGGCATATGCCTGTAATTTAGTGGTTGTCGTTGGTTGATGTCTATCATATTTATTTTCGTTTATTGTTTTGTTCATACTTCAGGCTGTTGGTTTTTTGTCGAGCCTGCGACTTTTGTCGCAGAAAGCTCGACATAGGGATAGTGATCCTGCGGCGGCGGCGTTAGCTAACTTCTTAAAAGCTTTAAATTTTAGAAGGTGGAAGACCTGGATGCTTCATACTTTGTATATAGATGCCTTATGTTACGAAGTTTCCGTCTGTCACATGTCCATTGTCCTTGACCTCATTTTCATGGTTCAGTGACTACTTGAAAAAAAAGTTAAGATTTTTTGTAATGTTAATTTCTATCTTATTATGAGTGATAGGATAACTATATTTGGTATGTGCATACCTTGCAAGTTCCTCATGCTCGTCAGACAGTTTTCACTTGACCTCGACCTCATTTCATGGATCAGTGAACAAGGTTAAGTTTTGGTGGTCAAGTCCATATCTCAGATACTAGAAGCAATAGGTCTAGCATATTCGGTATATGGAAGGACTGTAAGGTGTACATGTCCAACTGGCAGGTTTCATCTGACCTTGACCTCATTTTCATGGTTCAGTGGTTATAGTTAAGTTTTTGTGTATTGGTCTGTTTTTTTTATACTGCATGCAATAGGTCTACTATATTTGGTGTATGGAATTATTGTAAGGTGTACATGTCTAGCTGCCAGGTGTCTTTTGACCTTGACCTCATTTTCATGGTTCAGTGGTCAAAGTTAAATTTTTGAGTTTTGGTCTTTTTTTCTTATACTATATGCAATAGGTCAACTATATTTGGTGTATGGAAATATTTTATGATGTACATGTCAGTCTCGCAGGTTTTATTTGACCTTGACCTCATTTTCACGGTTCATTGCTCAGGGTTAAGTTTTTGTGTTTTGGTCTGTTTTTCTAATACTATAAGCAATACCTCATTTTCATGGTTCATTGGTCAATGTTTAGTTTTCTTGGTTAAGTCTTTATCTTAGAAGTTATAAGCAATAGGTCAACTATATTTAGTGTATTGAATGATTGTAAGGTGTACATGTATTTCTTATTTGGTTTATATGACCTTGACCTAATTTTTTGGATCATGTTATATGACGTATCGGGAAATAAATTTTTGGGGTGATACAACAATAAATTTATTGATAAACATTCATTTTATTTCAAAAAGATATTTTCTATCAATACATCCGAGGGTGAAAATGGTGCAGCCTTATTTTTTTTATCTTAATATTTAGCAACACAGTGTAGACCTGGCTAATTTGCAATTGCAATTCAGTGCAATAATCTTTAGTACTATAGTTCAAAGTCACACTTCCGGCTAAATAACGATTCTTATAATTCGTAAATACATAGTTAATTCGGGTCTATTTCTGAAAAGAAAAATTGTTTAAGAAATTGATAAATGATTTTGCTCAAATATTGCCGAAAATTAAAAAAAAATGAAAAAATAAATTGCCTGTTTAGTATAAATGTTTATCAAATTGTACGAACTTTAATACTATGGAGGGTCATAGATATAGAGTTGAACGTCCAGTTGAATAGGGTATTTCTAAAAAAAAAGAATTCCAATATTTTAATACATAAATCACCATTACAGAGGTCAACATAGTAAACTGATCACACTCAAAAGAGTTTAAAGACAAGGACGAATCAGAAATAAATACTCAAGAATTTTCAAGCTGAAAACACATCAGAGATTAGTACTCAAGAAATGTCAAGCAAGAGAAAAAAGTGGGTTTAACCTGTTACTTATCACTGTTTTATTGCACAATGTTTGATTATGATCTCTTTTGTGTGTTTTTCCCTATTAAGGAAATTATTTATTGTTCACTAAGTGTTCAATTTTTATGATACGAAAATGTTTGTCTTAAAACTGTCACTGGTGTTAAACTGATAATCGTAACTGGAATTACGACGATCCCAATATGGCGACGGCAGAAATAGGTAAAATCTTTTCAGTCATTTTTCTCAAATGTAGCCCGTTGTTGTCAAGAGTTATTCAGCTGCAAGGTTTTTCTATATCATTACATCATATTTGAATCGTAACTGTGCACTATAACTGTCTAAGCGCTTAGAAAATTGCCGTCGAAAAATTCAGGAGGATAATCGTAACTCGTAAAAATGATAATCGTAATTTCGGTATTAATAAATAAGAAGATAATCGTAACTGGATAGACTAAGTGTTTGATTGGTATTGACACGAAAACGTCTATCTAATAGCATATGATGAAAATATGGTGATGAATTAATCACGAAAACGTTCCCACATCTTATGACATTTCTTTTTGTGCATATATGATTAACAGTTGTAATGTAAACAGCTTCATACTAGTATATATTATAAAATTGGAAGGGGGACCAGCTTCAATAAATTTGTAAATGGGGAAACACGAACTATGTTAAAATACTGAAAACTCCAGGAACTAGGACCGTCACAAAATATGGGAGAAAATTTAAAAAAATTTCATCATGATCTCTTCATGTTTAGAGTTAAAAAGAAATATTGTTTGGTATTCTATTTAAATACGGACTTGAAAACAAATGTCACACCTTTTTGAATGTGTAAAAACTTTTCAGTCTTTGTGTAGTAAAACGTATTCAACTTATATTTTGTCCCATTTGGATCATTTGGTCAGAAGAACAGAAAAAAATGAACGAAGAGGATCTATTACACAAAAAAAAGCTCCATCTCATTGACAAATCTCTTCATGAATAAAAGTGCAATTGATATTTTTCTATCCAATTCACATTTTAATTAACGGTTAAAAAACTTAAAAATACTTTCAAATGATTTACATTACATTAACTAAATGTCAGTTGCACATTTTAACATGCTATGCTAAATAATACTACAGAAAATTTAATCCGGGTATAATTTTCAGTCTTATTTTTCACCTGTCATTCAACCCAAACTCTAATTGAAAACCCTTTGTTCTTGATTACCTTTGATCTCATCTATCCAACTTTTTTTTTACCTGTACTACCTATAATTTTAAAAAGTTGGATAAATGAGAATGAACCTTCATAATTGTCATGCATTTTTCTGAATCACAAAATATTTGTTTGATTATCTATTAAAGTCTTTGTAATTAAACCAGTTTCGACCCTGATGATCTACATATTATGCCTTCTGAGGACCAATACACATATATATATAATATATATTTGTGTTTTTTTCAGTCCTTCAAATGCTTCGCAAGACTATACGCGCCATTTAGTTAAGGCTTATAAAAACAATAAACACAAGTAACAATAAACACAAGTAACAACAAACACATGGAACAATAAACACATGGAACAATAAACACAAGGAACAATAAACACAAGTAACAATAAACACAAGGAACAATAAACAATAGTAACAATAAAATGGTAACTATTCTAGATCCTTTACCATCCACACTGTTTAAAGAAACGTCCTAAAATACATGGATATTTAATCAAAGTATTTGTGTGAATTTAATTTTTAAAATCATATAAAATATCAGTGTAAAACAGAACAAAAGTGAATTCACTTGAAAAATATGAACGGCTATTTTAACCGGGATACATTTCACTCCAAAATTAAATTATAGGTATTTCTATTGAAATATAAGGAAAAGGGCAAAATGAAAACTCATATCCACCAATCAAAGTATCAACTGTTAAATCCAATAATGCAGTTAAGTAACTGATGGAAAATTTTGTTTATTTCTCGCAGAAATTTAGTATAAACGTTCAGTTTATAGCACCCCCCCCCCCCCCCCCCATTTCCTTTTTTACATAATTTGTGGACCCACCCCCGAATATAAACAACAGGGAACTCAAAACTGACAGCGATCGTATGATAAATGATGTCTATATAAGGCACGGGGGAAGGGGTGGTGTCACTTCTGGCGTGCTGCTGAAATTAAAAAAAAATATCCCCTTTCATATATTGCCAAAGAACAAAAATCTGATCCATGTTATAACTTATATATGTATATAGGAAGTAACCCACAGCCACCCCCGTAGTATAGGGAATATTGAGATAGGGGAGGTGAACTTGCCCTTTTTATTGATTTAAAAGTCGATTGGATATATGCAATATTTGAGGCAAAACATATGGCATATTGAAATGTGGTATACGGGACTTTCATTTGAAAGGATTGCACTTTTGGGATATGGGATAATGCTAATTACCCCCTCCCCCCACCCCTTTTCCCCACTTCCAAGAAAAAACCAGAAACGCGAAAACAGCATTGAAACTTTGAAAGAATTAAAATTATCTATTTACCACAATAACTGACTCGACAGCTGCTTCATTTTCCATATCTTTACAGGTACATGTATTATATATTAAAAGGTAATGCATATTGTTGTCAGTTATAAATCGAGATATATATACATGTAAGTAAATTTGTCATAAATATTAACCTGTAAGTTGCTTCATTATTTTTTTATTTTGCGCTTTAATGTCATCGTTTAACTGGACATTGCCGTTTTTACACACAAAATACCATTGACAAGCTGGAAGACACATTTGTTATTTTTCAGTTACTATTATCCCATAAAGAAATTACGATTATCAAACAAGAAAAATGCCATCGAATTACGATTATCATCCCGAATTTTTCGGCGGCAATTTTCTAAGCGCTTAGACAATTATAGTGCACCGTTACGATTCAAATATGATGTAATGGTATAGAAAAACCTTGCAGCTGAGTAACTCTTGACAACAACGGGCTACATTTGAGAAAAAGGACTGAAAAGATTTTACCTATTTCTGCCGTCGCCATATTGGGATCGTCGTAATTCCAGTTACGATTATCAGTTTAACACCAGTGACTGTAATGAATAAAAGATTTGAACATTTCAATAACAAATATAATTGTATTTGTTGTAACTGAATAGATCTCCCGTGACAATACGATATGAATCATAATTGAAATTTCGGTACAATAATTTAAGGAAGATTGCTTTAAACTTCCGTATCACGGGTTTGTGTAAAAGAATTCTCCTAAAATGTCCATGTACAACGGTGTCTTTTACCGCTGTCTTTGTCTGATTTGTCAAACTTCCGGCCAAATTACTGAAAATACAGGTATGTAATTTTAATTTTCCATGTCAAATTGTAATAATCAACTAACATGACTGTATTCTCTAAAAGTTCCATTGCAAGCAAATGTGAACAGCTGTCAATAAGTGCTAGCAGGAATTGGAATGTTCTTTTAAATATTGCATTGTATAATGCGCTATAATAAGTTTTTTTTTTAAATAATTGATCGATTCTTCTGCGCAGTCTAATGTAACAGTGTATGAGTTCTCGTGAAATAAATTTCACCTGATTGTTCAAGTTTATTAAATTAGGATAAACCTGTTTAATTAAAGTAGAACTCCGTTTTTTTCCGAACTAATCCCAATTGTTTCCGAATTTAGTCCCCATACGCAATACGTGATGTCATTCCTGTGTTAATCAAATCGAAAGGCTGTCGGCATAGTTAAAAAAAATCAACATATCCCAACATTGTACGCTGGCTTATATTTAGATTTATCTTCTACTGTGTTCCTAGAGACATAAAATTACATACCTGTTTTAAAATATTGGATTTTTTTTTTTTTTTGGAAATACCTTATTTTCAACTGGACGTTCAACTCTATATCTATGACCCTCCACAGTTTTGATTTGGAAGAAAAACCGACATGGTTAGAAAATAAAAATAATAACACCACCATAAACGTATTTACACTTTTGGTATTTTGCTGAATTTTGTCTCCGAATAACCTTAGATCTGTCTCCGAATAACCTTCTCAGTTGGAAAGCAGTTTACGGTTTGACCCCAAGTCTATCAGCAACGATAGAGTCACGTGACCGTGAAAATTCAGTAAAACTACGGCTGAGACAAACCGCATTTTTACTCAATAAAATACCACTGACATGATAAAAACTTATTGATCAAAATAATCTTGAATATACATAGTTTTCACTCGTCAAAACTTACACGTCTACTAAAAGTCCTTCTTTCTTAATTCTATCTTCAAACTTGAAATTTGCGTGAAAATTGTCTCAAGTCTCCTGATAGAAAAATCTAAATATTTTCGAGGAAACTAAACATGACGGGCTGAATTTAAATTATATTAGGCATCTCATTAAGACAAACACTCGATATGAATATCCAGGCAACAGGGTTTTGGATACGCAAACGTCAAGTTATTTTCAACACGAAGCGGTGGTTTTTTGGCCAATTTTGTGCAAGTGATTATCTCCCCTGGTATCACAAGTCAAAAATGAAAATCCATTAAAATCAATCAAAAGGAGTTAACATCACAAAAATCAAGAAAAAAAAACCCCAAATACATTTACAATTCGATTAAAACTATGGTATTTTCGTATTAACAAGAGATACCTCCATCCTTTTCAGAGAAGGATAAGAGGTCAAGATTAAAAGACAATAAATTGGTTAAAAATTATGAAATGTCTCCTAGAAAACTAGCTGAATTAATATAAATTAGCTCTGGCTGATGAAATTACCACTGTAATTTTTTTATAATAGGATATAGGATCACATCGTGGTAGAATTTTTCTAAATACCTCAATTAGCAATAAAACATATCTTGTCACAATTTAAAAAAAATCTTTCTGAAATAAAAATGATAAATACTACTGATCATTTAGATTTTACATTCTAAAAAGCCCATGGGATCCAGAGTCACAATAGTTTTTTCATAGCAAAAAGGCCTTTTAACTCAATCTTTGTTTCTTAGTAGAACAGTGCAGTACTGCCTAGAAAATATCTTACAGAAAAAGGATAAGTTTACCAGAAATATTTCAGAAGAACTTATTTATACTGAACAATAGAAATTCTGTTAAAGATAATATTTAAAATGATAGTATTTTAATAAGTGGCATAATTTTGAATTTTAAAATCATTATATTTTTAAATGAAATGAAATTATTAAATTAGCTACCACAGTAGCCCTTGTCAAATTTCTCAGGGTATTTTATAGATTATGAAAGTAAAACTTTTTGAAAAATTCTAAAAATTTGGTCTTCTAGGCTACTCTTCAAGTTGCTGTGTCAGCTGGTATAAATAAATATTGTATACTTGTACCTTAATTGTATATTTATATCCCAAATTACAACAGGATTATTTAACAGTTGGTTCATTTCACTAATGATTGTAAAAACTAAAATTTGACAATAATTTACCATGTGAATAAAATCAGTTTTCTAAGAATCAATTTTTTTATTTGACTTGATAAGCTATTTTTTGCACTTATATCTATCACTTATTTAATAAGGAGATATCCAATAATCAAGGTTTTTCACTTATATGTATAATTAACTGACCTTAATTTCTTCTTTCAGTTTCATGTTATTTTTCCAGAAATTTCCATTGCAAGGAATCATTTTTTCACTCGCCATATCTTGTGTTTTTGTCCATGCATAGGCTATCATTATTTTGTCAGATTTGTTGCCAGTATGAATGAAATTTTCTTAGACGTTAAGTTTCAAACGTTATAAACATGATCTTTGTTTTACTTTTCCAATGTGTAAATTTTCACTATGCACAATATGACCCTGACACATATTTTGTTAACGTTATATGACGTATTTACCAAACCTCTCGAAACAGGCAAAACACCAAAAGACTTGAAACATGCAATAGTTGCACTAGCATTTAAAAAGGGCGAATGATACAAGGCTGAAAATTATAGACCAATTTCACTCACTTGTATTTGTTGCAAATTGATGGAGCACATTGTGACAAGTAACATCATGAACTATTTGGAGGCAAATAACATACTCTACGACCTCCAACATGGTTTTCGTAAATCGAGATCATGTGAATCACAACTCATTCAATTTATACAAGAACTTCATAACAACAACAGCAAAAATATACAAATAGACCTCATTATTATGGATTTTGCCAAAGCCTTCGATAAAGTTCCCCACAAACGTCTACTCTACAAACTTAAATACTATGGCATTCAAGACAACACTCTAAAATGGATTCAGGCTTTTTTATCAGACCGTACACAAATAGTGGTTATAGATGGAATAACATCAAACACAGTACCAGTTACATCAGGTGTGCCCCAATTTAGGAACTGTCCTTGGGCCTATACTTTTTTTAATTTATATAAACGATTTTCCAGAATACCCCGATCACAGCAAATTACGACTCTTCGCTGATGATAGCATTATATACCGTAAAATAACATGTCAACAAGATTGCACAAAACTAAAAGCAGATCTTAACGCAGCTGCTAAATGGGAGGCTGATTGGCTCATGGCCTTCCATCCAGGAAAATGCACAATTTTGACAATAACACAGAAAAAGAAACCATTCAAACACAATTACATTCTGCATAACCATACTTTAGAACCAGTAACATCAGCAAAATATCTCGGCGTAACCTTACAGTCAAATTTAAAATGGAACAATCACTATGACAACATCATATCAAATGCAAACAAATCTCTTGGCTTCCTGAAGAGAAACCTAAAAGTATCGAACACCAATATCAAATCCCGTGCATACCAATCCATAGTGAGACCAAAACTTGAATATGCATGTAGTTTATGGGATCCACACACAACAGAATACAAAAATAAATTAGAAATGGTACAGAGGCGTGCGGCCCGTTATGTATGTAACAACTACCACAACACCAGTAGTGTTACATCCATGTTAAACAATCTCCAATGGCCCTCAATTGCTGAGCGCCGACTCAAAACCAGACTAATTATGTTCTACAAAGTCATCCATGGACTCATTGCAATTCCATCGCTAGTCCTTATACCAGCAGATACTAGAACAAGAAAATTACACACCCAATCATTTCGGCAAATATCCACCTCAAAAGACAGTTACAAATGGTCATTTTTTCCACAAACAATAATCCAATGGAACATGTTACCACAAGTTGTGGTAGCATGTCAAACAATTGAAACCTTTAGAGATCAGTTGACACCAACTGTTCTCCACAACATAAATTAACTCTATAAATACCAATGTACTTATTTTTTAATCACTTGTTGTCTCTATTTCATGTAAATATCACCATTCAAGTATTCTAAAAATTTAAAAATAAATTTTTGTTCAACTATATTTTTAATCACATACTCCGCGCATACAACAGTTCGTAATCTTCAATATAAATGAAGCTGAAACTGAATATCAGAAGAAGAAGAAGTATGTTGAAAAAAAAACAATGTCACCGTCAATTTGTGTAGGGGACCAAGAAGGGTTTTAATTTCTCTGCAATGAAATTATTGTATGGAATTGTGAAAAACAACACTGTTTAATCATAATTTAATTCACATCACTAATAAAATCAGTAGTTTTTAGTACTTTGGTAACAACTTCAATGTATAGAAGCCGAATTTTCACTATTTTAAAGTAGAACCGATGCAAAAAAAAAAATACAAAATGACATGCCTGGTGGCCACTGAAATAATGGTATAAAAGTAAAAAATGATGGCTTATATTTATGTAGAAATTTAAAATAGGCTTTAATTAAAAAAAATTATTTAAAGTTCTTTTCCGTATTTGGATACGCAAACGTCAAGTTATTTGAATTCGAGTTTTTTGGCGAACAAAAAAGATGGCTGATAATTTTTAGAACGGACAGAATGAAGTAATAGTAAATAAAAGTTATTTTCGACAATGTTTCTATGTCGTATTGAAATTATATTGATAAAAAACCTACAAACTTTAAAAATGAATTATAATAATGGCATGACAAGTTAAATAGTTTAAACGTCGATTTTTTTAGCCGACTGATTTCGCGGACTTTTTGTCGTCACCGACGACTGTGGCGCCACCTAATTAATTCCCCCTGCTATTGTAGCTGATAAAGCTTGACAACAACGGACGTTTCCATTGACTTGCTTTCCAACTGTTCTGACGTCAAGCAACAATCAATGTTTAATTATGACGTCAAATTTTTTAAATTGTGATGTCAAATTTTACGTGATTTTAAGTAATGGCGGACAAACTTGCATACAAATGTAAATACGTCTATTACAAACACAATTTCTTTTTAATATTCTTTTCATGGCTAGAAAATTCATATAACACCATTACAAACTCAATATAACACCATTACAAACTCAATCCCAATTTAATACTCTTGTACGTGCGTCTATAATACAAATCTATTTTATTTTTAGAAATTTACCTGTGATAATATAAACGTAACAAAAAATACGTCACTTTTTGTGACGTTGATCCATTCATGTAACGCGCAGTTTATATTTCGTTTGTGGTGTCCTGATGTGCTGTCGTAAATTCATGGGAGGTGTCCGTTGCTATTCTGCGGTTTACATGTTGTGATGTACTATTACATTATTTATTTATGTATTTCTCTGTGCTGAGTGTTCTTGCGTTTGTTTGTACTGTATTCCTGTCACGTAGTGTTGTCATTTTAGCGGTATTTTTAACATTGCCATATAAGCGGGAGGTTTGGCTAGCCATAAAACCAGGTTCGACTCACCATTTTTTCTTAAAATGTCCTGTACCAAGTCAGGAATATGGCAGTTGTTATCTACAGTTCGTTTCTATGTATGTTGGCGTTTGCTTTTGTTGTAGTTCAGTGTTTCTATTGTTCCGTTGTTTTCCTCTTATAGTTGATGTGTTTCCTTCGGTTTAAGTTGTTACCCGGATTTGTTTTTGCTTCATCGAATTATGACTATTAAACAGCGGTATACTACTGTTGCCTTCATTTCCCACAGAGATTAGATTGGGTCTTCTTTTAACGTACCAGAGAGACCGGTTTCCGAATTCGTCCAAGGTCGGAACGCAGGGTTTTCTCTTTGAATTTTATAATTAATATTAAGCTGCAAATGGGAACCAAAGAGTCTTGATGGGACGATTTGCTACGTATCGTGGCTCATTTTCCATACGATCCCCCTATTTTTTTGCAATTAACGCAGATGATTGTAGCTTTCATTGCCTACCAGTGGAGCAAATGCTTGCCAAAAATAATGGTTCGGCGGTTCGTACTTTATATCTTGCCTTATTTTGTCTGCACAAAAAAAAATCTTACTGTGGCCATATCATTCCAAGTTTTTTGTTTATTGTATTTATCTTTCAGAAACAAAAGGAGCTGAATTTATATTCCACAAACTATACTTCGTTCAAGAACTGGGTTAATCGTACATAAGACATATATTGAAAGCAGTTTTGTGTCTTTGGTTTAACGGTTATTTATCCCGCAATCGACCTTTCTACTATAAAAATATAGGTTGACAGATAACTTCGTCATGAAGCATATGTTTTTAGTCTGCTGGTATGCAGCTTTTGTTGTGAGCGACCGATTACTTTAGTATATTCAAATTACTGTTTACGTCACAGTTCAAATGGGGTCATTATAGCGGTCCGCATTTTTAAGTCATGATGATTTTAAAGATTCGGAAGTAATAAAGACTCTACGTTTAAGCGTAAATGTAAAATTGCAGGATAAAAACAATGTTCGTACATTGTAGGAAAATATAAAATGCAATTTACTCTCTACGAAACTGGAGAAATTTCTCTCTGTTTCTAAAGCTTGTGCAAATAAACTTTATATTTTCCTACAATGTACGAATATTGTCTATGTTCCAGTGATAAAATGAAGCAATTTCCTTGATAATATTGCGCCTCTTTAATAGCAGACTTGTTCTTGTACTGTTATGAATCACAGTTTATGACCAAGTGAAACTCAGTAAAGACCCGTCTAAATTGCATTTGTTTGATAAATTCAACAACACTTACCGTCATCTTGATGATACATTTTCGTTAAATAATTAAGAATTTTCTTAATATACTGCCGAAATTTACCCAAAGGAACTTACTTTAAAAAAATCAAATATAAACGGTAATAACTGTCCTTTTCTAGATTTATATATTTCAGTTTTACACGGGAAGCTCTAACCTAAAATTTACGACAAAAGGGAGGATTTTTCGTTTCCTATTGTTAATTTTCCTTTTTTGAACGGTGATGTTCCTTTTGCACCAACATACGGTGTTTATATATCGCAACTCGTTTGCTATGCTCGTGTCTGTTGTGACGTTTTGGATTTCAATGAACGTAATTTATGTATTACTGGTAAATTATTCAGTCAGGGGTTTCTTTCCACAAATTTCTTAAAACCTTTAATAAATTCTTCGAAAGATATAAAGATTTGGTTTGGAAGTTTGGTTGTACCTGTAGAAAACTTATTTTTTAGATGTTGTTTACCGAGCCCAGAAATTTAGATACGATCCGGGTAAACTTATTCTAAAAGGTTACCAATTCAACACTATAATTAGATCTTTGAATATTGAGGTTATTGGTATTAATATTTATTTTGTTATCAGTAAATTAAAACCAAACTAAATGTTATTTTTTTTATACATATGCACATATGGCATTGCACAAGGTCATGTTTTTCTCTGACTGTTAATGACGTCTCTACACTAAATCCATTGGATGTTGGATGTGTACTGATTTATATTTTAGTCTTGGATGCATGATTTTTTTATTATTTGTTATTGGCTTTGAACTAGCTGTCAGTAACTGCGAGTATTCTCAGATCTGTACTTAGTGTCTTTTTGTTATGGGGATGTATAAGTATCCTGCCATGTCCACTCTGTGTTTTTATTAGATGTATTTCTGCTTTGTATCCAATTGATGAGTTAAGCCCTTTTCAACTGATTTTTATAGTTTGTTCTAATGTTGTACTGTTACATGTAGGGGGAGGGTTGGCGCCTTCAAACTAGTTTAACCCCGCCACATTCTGTATGTGCCTGTCCGAAGTCCTGAGCCTGTAATTCAGTGGTTGTCATTTGTTGCTGTTTATCATATTTGTTTTTCGTTCATTATTTTGTACATAAATCAGGCCTTTAGTTTTCTCGTTTGAATTGTTTAACATTTGTCATTTTGGGGCCTTTTATAGCTAACTATGTGGTATGGGTTTTACTCATTGTTGAAGTCCGTACGGTGACCTGTAGTTGTTAATTTCTGTGTTATTTGGTCTCTTGTGGAGAGTTGTCTCATTGCCAATCATACCACATCTTCTTGTTTTTATAGTTAGTGGTGTATGAGGTATTTTCTATTATTTGTTCAATCATTGAACGCAAATTTATCCTATTTGCGATGGTATACATCGTTTTGGGAGCAATTGAGACTATCGTAGTATAATATATGTCTGCATTCCACAAAGTAACAAGGCTTTTCGTTTTTGGGCAATACTTGTTTTGCTTTCAATGAGGATAATTCTTATATAATTATTGCATTTTTTATTTGAAATATAAAGACTTTAGAACCTGATATATCGTCACTCAATACAAACTATTCATTAATGATAAAATAGCACGAGACGGTGAAAACGTAGGTATCAGATAAATAGGACACAAGGTACGCATTCAAGGTCATATGTAGCCTACACAATTTGCTGTTAAAAGACAATCCTATTAGAATTAATTAAACATAAATTGTTTTGCTTCTTTATCCATTTGTTTACTTGTTTAAAATTATCCTCAATTCATAGACACTACGGAACTTTATTTGTCGCCTTTGACTGTGGTGTCAAACTATGACATATTATGAATATGCTATAATTTTAATGTTTCTAAACTAGAAAAACAACCATCGTTGTTTTACGCCAAGGCGTCATATTTCTGATTTTAATGATAGTAGGCGCACATTGCGTTGCATTGTGGGCAGCATTGCATCTCGGGTAATTGAAAAAGAAAAATTTGTCCGAAAGAATTATATTTGCACAATTAATAACTCCTCTAAAAGGCTTGGTCTCTCAAAGCTTATTTTACAGCAAATTGTTGTTTTGGCATGTAGTTTCATCCATTTGGAATACAAGTACTCCGTTGCATTTAAATTGTAATGTGGTCACAAAACTAGGATAAGAAGAAAGGCTTATTGAATTGTTGTGGGTGGAAATTTTCGTTTTAGGGCGATGTATAATCTTTGGAAATGAAGTAATTTCTAAATTATCTGCCGTCTTACATTTTTCTCTATTTTGGATAAGGGTTTGTAAGAATTAGTAAGTGTACTTGTTTTCTAATCGGTTAATTTTCGTCATCAGACATTTATTATACAATTACTGTTCGTTTGTTGGGGTTTCTAAATCAAGTTTCCCCACTTTTTCCTGTATCTGTTTTATCATAGTTTATATCGGAAAGTTAATGTTATGTAGTGGAATTTGATCTATAAAGACGATTTTCAACACTGTAGCAGATATCCTTTCAAATGAAGTGCTAATCTTTCGAGAGTATTTATGTTTTGATTTGTTTTGCAATGATATTCATTATTTTTGAAAAATAATCAATCGGAGAGGTATGCTCAGAACTATTGTTGGCTTATGAAAAAAGACAACAATAAATATAACAGTAGTATCAATAAATTGACATGATATTACCAAATAAAAGAATTGACATACAAGTAACACAATGCAAATAAAAAAATTGAAATACTAGTAATAATATTTGTGAACCTTTATTAGGGCACCACCGAATGACGGGTCGCCCTATAGTGATCAGTCTGTCCGACCGTCCGTCCGTAACAAATCGTGTCCGCTCTATATCTAGAGAACCGTTATAATTTCATACTTTATACTTGACATGTATATTAAACCAACACCAGAGGGAGTGTCATAATGTATGTACAACTTCCTAGGCCAAAGGTCAAGGTAAAGGTTTTTTCCGGAGTGACGTACATTTTTACAAAATACGAAATAATCATATTCAGGGACCTACGTAGTAAAGTTTTATATTGATATTGCTTTAATTTTTGCTATCATTACTTCTTCATTAACTTCCTATTACCACATGTTCAATTAACCGTAATGGCATTTAAAAAGCTTCAATAAACTTTATTCAAAATTTATGGAATGATGTTTGTTGAGACAATTTGATACAAATTGCATAGTTTACATGTAAAATCTTTCATCGAAGGACATAGTGAACCGAAATGATTGTTTTCGTGTGTAAGCTATGCGCCTTCTAATTATTTGGGGGCCTCGGTGGCCGAGTGGTCTAAGTAGTCAATCTACTGAATCACTAGCCAGTCAACACTGAGGTTGTGAGTTCGAATCCCGCACGGGGCAGATGCACTCGACTCCAATCTTAATTGACTAGGATTGTCAGTTTTCCTATCAAAGTCGGTGGTTCTCTCCGGGCACTCCAGCTTCCTCCACCAATAAAAACTGACCGCCACGAAATCGCACAATAGTGTTGAAAGTGGAGTTAAACACTAATCAATCAATCAATCAATCAAACAATCAATCTAATTATTTGTCTGAAGTTCTGTTTTTGATCAAAATACACCAAAATGAATTAGTGGACCTCTTTTTACATTCATAATCCAGTGCTATGCCCAGAAACACGCCATAATGTTATCAGAAATTCAAAGCAAAAGCTGTAGTATTGTGTATTTTAGCGAAAATTGAAAGACACTTGAAGTGTTCCTCTCGTAAAGATATCGTCTCCTACAATTAGTATAGGCAATATTATTTAGTCTATCAAATGTAAAGCTCTAAATCATCCCCTTTCATGTTCAGGATTAGATTTATACAGACTTCCAAAGATTTGTCATCCAAACCAAACTTAAGGGAAACATACTACGGTGTATATAGATAGCCACTGATGATATTTCATTCTAGTACCTGAGTTCACTCCTAGTTGTTGGTGGGGTTTGAGTAGCTTAATCTACAGTTTTTTGTGTAGTGTTTTGTTATTGTTGTTTGTCTTTTCATTGTTTTTCTGTTTGGCCATGGTGTTGTCTGTTTTATTAGACTAATGAATTTTGATTGCCCATTCGGTTAATACATGTATACAGATTTTGGAAGTTCTCGTTGTACCGCTTGGTATATGTATCAGAATCTTCTCTTTCTTTATGGGCATCACATAGTATAATAGTTGGGTATAAACAGGGTTTTTATGAAATCGACTTTCAAAATTGAATTGCATTCAGACGAACTACGAGAGAAACAGAAAAGGACTAACAATAAAAATAAAGAAAGAGTACTATAAAAATAGTAAGAAAATAGTATTTAACTCAATTTTATCTGTTGTATATCAAGCGAAAACAATCAGTACTATAAATATTACTTAAATGCTCGACGTTACTTTAATTTAAGTCAAAGTAATTAGCCAAATCATGTTAATTTCAGTTTGTTTGTTTTTGAAAAGTGTAGTGCCAATAGTAGCAATAACAAAGACAAATAATGTTATAATTAGTTTAAAGAATTTCAGTACAGAAAATTCATGAATTAACAATTTTGTTTTGGTTCTTACTGTAAGTACTAGAATCGATTTTATTGCATATTCAACGAATATAAAACAATTGGAATTTGTTTTGTTTCCTTCCTTCGTAAGTAAAATACAAAAAACAAAGTAAAATTTGGCTGATTATTTGTCATGGCATTTATTCAACAAAATCAAATAAAAAACAACCAACATCAGCAAACTGGCCAACAAGTGAAAACTTGATGACAATTGACCAGTGACGGGAAACCCAACAGTGAAAATGATGTAAAACAATTTCTAGCTGCTGGGCAGATCCATAACAGCTCAATGAACAATATGTGGATACATCACTGCTACTTGAATCAGGTTAGTGTTGTCTTCCAACGCATTTTTCTTAAGAACTGAATTCCATGACGATAGACATATCTTTTTTTAATTTATTGTTGTAAATCACTTGAATTTTCGGTTTTCATTGCAACTGCCGATGAATGTTGAAACTTCTGACATTAATGATGATTCATGACAATCAGAATGGTACATTCAACACACATGGATCTGTTCACCATGCAATCTGAAAAATAAACTAAGATAGCAAAAATTTTGTTTACTAAAGGGAGCCCGGAAAGGTTGGTTGTAATGAATGTTGAAATTTGTCGTAATGAATATTTAGCGGGAACACGTATTTCTATATGAATTAAGTCCACGAGGCGCTTCAAATCATATTCTTTAGAATGTTTAAATTAAAGGTTATGTGAAGATTTAAATGGCAAACTTAAACAATGAACCGTGCATTTGAAACAGAATAAATAAATAAATGTATTTGCAATGCAAAAAATCAATTTAATTATAAGATCATTAAATTTTATAAAAAAAAAAAAAAAAAAAATCATGTCATGAATTTTTACAAAATAACAATAAAATTTGGCAACAATAGGTTTCCCATGTAAAAGGGAAATTTATAAATAACGGAAAAGAAAGGGACAAAATAGAGATAGGAGATACCAAGGGGGCAAACTAAATTTATGAGTCCAATAAAAAACAGACAACACCCTGGTAAAAATAACCAGAAGAAAAGACCAACAACAATAAAAGAAAAGCAAGTAAATATCCGGTATTACATTGCTTTTGGTTATGTCACAATAGAGAAAAAGAGGAAAGATTTGTTTTACGACAAGTGGAACATTCGAAGTCATCTGTGACATAGATTCCATAACGGCTAACAAAATCATAATGGCGTCTAATGTGCCTGTCATAATTGGACCCTTATCATGTATGCAGCTTATCGATTTCTAAATGCATGCTAAATTTCATAAAAATCCGAATTACCGCCCAAATACGTATACTTTACTATAGAAACTTATAAAATTAAATAAGTGTTCTATAATGTATTTGATTCAAAAAATGTTCTTTGTTAATTTTTTTTCAGATTTGAGAGACCCTTACATTCTGTGTGAGAATAAAGAAAGTCCAAATCTTGAATGTCCTCCAACAACAATCATCAAGATTGAAGATGCCTTTTATGGTAGAAAAAATCAAAGTGTATGTAAAGATCCAAGAATAAGTTCTACCTCGTGTAATGTCACAGTAACCGACATTGTAGAGAGCAACTGTAGTTTCTTACAAACATGCTTACCAAAAGCTTCGAATAAGATCTACGGTGATCCTTGCCAGAATACATACAAATATCTACATGTTACTTACAGGTGTATCAAAGGTACATAGTTAAGTTAGTTACATCATCAAATATACTGTAAAAACTGTTTGAATGTAAGATATCGAGAAATAAGATTTCTAGTGCTAAAACGTTAAATTCGATAGGTGGTCTAAATAAAAAACAATAGAAATTTTTTAATAATTCCCTAAAAATGTAGTTTACATCATGCAACTTAAAAAACATGATAAAAAGTATGGGTCAAGGAGCATTTTTCAAACTACAATTTGTGCTAATTATCTGATTTATAAAAAAATTATTTTGAAAAAAAAAACTTAAAAATGAAAGCTAAATATAAAATTTCAAAATAAAATATGAGAAGATATCTCTTATAGTGTGCTTTCAGAAAACAAAAAGAAAAAATGTGTCACCGTACTCGTTTATTTGCTTTTAAATAGAAAAGGTTAAATATACTGTCCATTTCTTTTAAAATTAAATTATCTGATTAATCTCCCTTATGGGGCTAATTTAAAAATATTGAATCAACCTTAAAACATTATGTGTTTGTAAAAACAGGTCGTTTGAATACGATAAATCACATAATCTATGAAAAGTTTTACAAACGAAATGTTTTTCCTATCTCAAACTTTATATTTTTCTTTAAAGATCTAGACTGACAAAATTTATTTTATCAACCCCCCCCCCCCCCCCCCTAATACATCTAAAGAAAATGACAAAAAGACAAAAAACAGTTTAGAAAACAGATATAAGTACATGAAATCATGTACTACGAATTTTTCTTTAAAAATGATATATTATTGCTACTAAAATTTCCGTTTTATTGATATAAAATGTATAGGGTCCCCGAATTCGTTCTTAAGTACGAATAGTTGAATCATCTGTACAGCGTGGAAAAGGCGCTGAAAGGGCAAAAATAATCGCGACGCGACGTCGCGACTTGAAATCTTTTTTTTTTTAGACTTTTTTTTATATATAACAATGACACTAGAATGATTAATACAGAAAATTAAATAACCCCTATAATTTTCATTTCAATAAAATGGAAATTTTAGTGGCAATAACATATCCTTTTAAAGGATTTTGTTTTGAGAAAAGGCAATTAAAAGTCAAATTATTCAATATTTTCTGTGTTATTTACCTGCATCTTATACAGTTGTACTTCTTGTTACAAAATATATTCAATGCTATTTCCGAAAGTATAAAAGTTACTTATATATTATTTTTCGATATTCATATGCAGTTCCACTTGCTCTAGTTGCTTGCAACATTTCATAAATATCCATAAGACGTACCCATTACCTTAAGGGAACGGTTTTTAAATAACTTCTATGTGAAAAATACTTATTAATAATAAGTAAAATAATTTTGCGACAATTGTAACTCACGATTGTTCAAAGTGAATTAAACAGCATGTCATGGTATTTGTAAATAATATCTACGATGTCGGTGTTGATTCTAGATGGTGATATTTTTCAAATTCTAGCACTTTGGTCGATTGTAATCGTTTTAATCAGCGAAATTCCATAGGACATCAGGAATGAAATTTAATTGTTAATACACTCATTTAACATGATGATTTATCGTATGCCGTTTGAAAGCATATACTATACTTACTCAATTTTATCCTGTTTGAGAAAGTGTCAGGTCAAGTGATTGCACTTTCATTAAGTTTACTATTTTCGGATCTAAGGTATCTCTCGTAATTTTCTGAACAGTCCTTTATCTTAAATACTTGCTCCCATTCTGTTATCTTCAAATCTTTGTGTCCTTAATAGTTTTATGTTTTTACTTTAAATTTTTTCCTAAGCTAATTGTGTTGTTGACCTGAAAAGGCTATTCTGATATGTGATCGACAAATGTTTCTAAACAACGCATGATTTCTACAATTTTACAAGCTCTACACAGACTGCTTTTTGAGCATATATTTCAGAAGTTTGATTTCTGTTTCAAAGCCTGAAAACACAATATAATTCAATTCAATTAAAAATTTGTTAAAGTAAAGGTAGCATTTGCTTGCTTATGAAGAGAAGAAAGATGAATCTATTTGTCTTTTGTAGGCGAAACGCGCGTGTGACGTGCAAAATGTTAAAATTGGTATTAATGATGAGTTTATTAGTAAATTGTCTGACAACCAAAAGACCTTTTTAATATAGAAACATTATTTCCGTTTAAAAATATAGTTAAATACTGAGATAATTATTTTATACTCATTACAAAACCAACCTTAGTTTAAACGGTAGTTTTCACAGTAAAATGATAAACCAGTCTGTTGTAGAAGCTCAACCATCATTGAAATCCTCGACACACCTACCCACTCAGTTCTTTACAGCATCGCCAAGTTCATCATCAAAAACTGAACAACAAGTGTCATTTTCTATAACAGGTATGTATATATGATGAAGACCTAATATTTCAATCAGTTTAATTGAAGTTTGGAGCTGGCATGTCAGTAACGGTTACTGCTAGTAGTCCTTTGTTTATTTATGTACCATTGTCATTTTGCTTAGTTTCTTTTGTTACCTATTCTGACATCGGACTCGGACTTCTTTTAAACTAAGTTTTACTGTGCGTATTGCTATGTGTTTCTTTTTTCTACATTGACTAGAGGTATAGGGGGAGGGTTGAGATCTCACAAAACATGTTTAACCCCGCCGCTTTTTTGCGCCTGTCCCAAGTCAGAAGCCTCTGGCCTTTGTTAGTCTTGTATGTTTTTTAATTTAAGATCATTTATATGTTTTTGAGTTAAGTGTGACGTCCATTTTCACTGAACTAGCACACAATTTTATTTAGGGGCCAGCTGAGGACCACCTCCGGGTCCGGGATTTTCTCGCTGCATTGAAGACCCATTGGTGGCCTCCGGCTGTTGTCTGCTCTTTGGTCAGGTTGTTGTCTCTTTGACATATTCCCCATTTCCATTCTCAATTTTATGTACAATTGGAGCTTAATATTGATGCTAATCAGAGCACACTGATTGTTCGATAATCCGAATGACGCACTCATATGTTAAATAATTCATAAAGTAGTCTTTTTCGTTCATTATCTATTATTTATGTGAAATGTACTGATTATGGTGAGATATCATTCTTAAAGCGACAATTCCTCTTTAAAACTGAATTCATTTTCTAAACTATAGAGTTTAAATTTACATATATCGGATACTACTGCTTACAAATAGCTCTTCATTTGCTATGTAATACACATATTCATGGTTTCTTTATCCTTCGCTGCCTTTCATTTGGAAATTAGCTTTTTTTTTATTTTGTCTTAACAACAATGAATAAAGAGAAATTGGAGATCAGGCATGATGTTTAATTTTAAATACACCTATCTAACAGGATGATTTATCATAAATCATTCGTAAGCATATGCTATGCTCAATAATTTTTATTCCGTTTGAGAAAGTTTTAGGTCACGTGATAACAATTTGATTAAGTTTACTATTTTTGGATCTACGATGTCTTTCATTTAATACGTTATGAGAGGCGGTATCTTTCCTATGTTTCTTTACGATCCTTTGTCTAAAATACATTCTCTCATTCTGTTATCTTTAAACCTTTATTCGTGGTTTTAAATCGTTTCCGAGACAAATCGTGTCCCTTTAATTTGTTGTACAGGAAATCGATTTATGGTCCGAATGTCTGGTTAGTACATCTTTTGCGATTTACTTTAAAGATGGCCATGAGTAATTCTTATCCTTGGCATACGGAAGTTTGCTTTTTTTGCTTCAATCTGATTACTAGCAGATCTTCGTTGTGAATTTTGGCGTACTGTTTTACAATTTTTTTAGTGTTCTTTAAGTTAATGTTCTTTTTCTTGTTGTTGTTTAACTTTATTTTACTCATATTGCTTTTTGTACTTCATGATCAAGCATTTAACATTAATTTTGACCTGAAATTCATAACCACCTATATATTATTTTAACATAGAAAAGCAAAAACATTCCTCCTAGATATGGTAGCAGGGAAGGTGAAAACTTCAATCTTTGGGTGTCTATAGAAAAATCATAGCTCTAGTGCAATGAAGGATTGGAAAGCTTGGAATTCAATTAAAGAGGTTGTCTTAAATGAGGATGAATTTCTAGAGTATCATTTCAGTATATTATGGGTTCCAACATATACAACGCTTGTGAAGCGATCTTCCAAATACGTTTAACTTATTAAATATCAAAATAAATGATCTTGGAGACAATGGTTTTTACTTAATGTGATATGAATAATCATCAAGACATCAGAACGGCTGATATACAAAACATTGAAGATATCAAATGCTCGGCAATATGTACTACATGCATATCTTATTATCCGACGAATTTGCTTCTGTCATAGGTAAAATGAAATCATTTTATTGATATAATGAATTAATATCAACACAGTAAAACGCAAACACATGGCAGTAAATTTCAGTTTAAATAAAACCAACCATTTCATTGATAGAAGAAGGTCAGAGAACAGCATTGCAAAAATGACGCCATGAAAAACATGTCTACATAAACAGTTCACAAAATCAAGATCTAGCAACACGAATCCAACAAGATAAGGAAAGTGCACATTCCATGCCCCACAGGTCGCATTCCTAATGTTACTAAAAAAAAAAGATTTTTAGTTAGATTTTGAATTATAACATTTATATTATTATTGCACAGATCTCCGACACTTTTTCGACATTAAATTTGAGTCACATTGCCACTAGAGTAGGTAGTTTTATAGTAGCTTTGATTCCCAGGTTTTAACTGCATCTAGAATACAAGTAAAAATCGTAATGTTGCGACCACAGCTCAGAAGCATAGTTATCTTCCAGACTAAATAATTTGATATCAAAACAAGATTCGTTGTCTCCTCTAATATATAGCCATAGTAATTTTCATTTGACAAAAATGTATATTAAACGCATCCTAGTTATTGCTATCATATACCATTACAAATGTATAAGTATGTGCATATTTTGCTACCGGACCGTCCTAAACCTGTGTGGAACTGTCAACATGTTTTATATACCTAGCCAAATCTGTAGACTACACCCGAACTTAAACAATGAAATGTCGACTCATCAATAAAGAGCCGTGCGATACTGGTGAAAAAAGATAACCTAGAGTAAATCAATAAAAAAAATCAAGTGTATGAAATATAAAAAAATATGTTTGCGCAGTTTTTGACGAAAACGGTGACTAAATATATTAAACAAACATTGCCGCTGTTTGTCCTACCTTGCGCAATTTATCATGGTAGACATGTTGACATGATTTCAAGCTCTTATATTTTTTATGTAACCTAAATTATTTCGTGTAGGCAATTCAAAGAAATCTGCACAAGCCGCAAATTCGAATGGCGCATATCCTGGAGAAACGGGCTGAAAAATGTCAACATCATTTTTGGTCACTTATCCTGATATTTTACGTCATATTTTCTTTCAATAATGAGGAAATCGTTGCATGATCATCATTCATATTATACTATTGCGATTTTTTTTTATTTTATTGTTAAAGGGTTAGCTGTAACAGTTGGAATATCGGTTTCTGTAGCAGTTATCATAGTCATAGCATGTGCACTCATTATCCTGAGAAAAAGAAAGAGGTAGTGTGTTTAGTTGTTTATTATTTAAAAAAAGAAAATTTGCTAGATAAAATTATGGCTAATTTCATTTTTACCCAGCTTGTAAACGCAATATTATATTTTATATGAAATAGGTAGGTTCAAGAAATAAAAATAACACGTTGTAAATTTAATGCGTCTTAAGCGCTTTTCTTGATTTACCTTCATCAGGAACGCTCAAAGCCGAATATTTGAAAGTCAAGGATGTATAAGAACCTTAACAGTTGAGGAGCTATATAACCTAAAGGACCTTAAAAAATATCCAAATCCATCTAAAGTCAACTTTGCCAGAGGGAGTTGAAACTTTTGTTTCTTTATAATTCCAAAATTTATAAACGGACGATTTTAGAAGAATTAGTTATAAATCATGTCAGTACCCAAGAACTGACTACTGAGCTAATGATACTCTCAAGAAATTCAATATTGATCAAAATTTTTTATCATTAACCTGAACTCAAATAAAGCGTTGAAATTCCCCGATAAATGCAAATATTTTACAGTGCGTTAACAATGGTGAAATTATGGCGCAATTAGTGTACATTTTAATGAGGAAGTTACAGTTTTCTGATTTGGCACATCATTTCGATAGTTTTTGCTGTATACAACATTGACGCCTCGAACGCATGAAATTTATGAAGTGTTGTTTTCATTTTTTAACTTCATGCATTGACCAACCTAATGTTTTGTGATGATGTGAATCTACAATGTAACCCATTATCATCTTTTTATTAACTCTTTTAATCTGGACCAAGAGTTTGGACAAAGTTTCCATGAATGTACGAAAGATGCAAATTAGCAAAAGAGTCCAGCATCATCATTGAAAGTAAATGTTAACTGCTTTGGTTTTTTTTTAGTTTTTGTTTTTTGCTTCGTTTTATGCCCCATATTTTTATTCCTCTTCGTTCTTTCTCCGTGACATTAAATCGTCTACGCTAATTCTCAGAAAACGTTAGTCTGATGTTTTCAAACCTATAAAAACAGCTAGCTATATGTCCTTAATTAACCTTAAAGGTTGGTAAGAATTTACATTTTAGAGTTGTTAAGTTGTGTTTGATAATCAAATGGGTAGGATTTACTATAGTAACCAAAAGTTTTTAAGTTTTTTTTTCAAATTATTATTACTAGTTTTTCTGAATAGTTTGGAATAAATGGAGGAGGTATGATACTGAGTCATTATTTGGACCCTGAGATTGCAAACATATCAAAATTGCTCAAGCCTTTCAATATTATATTCATTTAATTGACAAATGAACAGGTTAAAAATCTAGTGATGCCACTATGATGTCATTTGACTTTAGATGACCGTTTTACACATTGTTTTAGACAAGATAGATATGAGCAACAGCTTTACCCCAACAGATATTTTACACACACAACCATCTGTGTAAAATACATCTTTTTACAAAATATCTTTGTTGTTTATAATTAGATATTTAACACAAGATCACCAAATAAGGCTATTTTGGCGGTTTCTGCAGTTTTTGTACTAAATGCAAGAAGTTTGAAGCCCTAAGGCAAATATACGACAAAATTAAAAAAAAATAGATACTGATGTCTAGCAGACATATGTCTAGTGAACATCTGAAGGATGTTATTTGTTAGATTTATGATAACTCTTCATTTTAAATTCAAGGGGCCAAAAAGTGGCATTATCGACATACCTTTTCCTTTCACAGAATTGTACCTGGTAGCTTGAAAGAATTATTCAAATAATGCAAATGCTCTTGTGATTTCCATTTTGATTAATTTCGTGATATACATACTAACTAACCAACGTTTTTTTTATTCATAATACTTGGATTTCAAAGAAAGCGATTCCAATTTTTGTCAATTTCAAAGTCTAGATTTGTCAGAACATAAGCATAGAGGAAGACATCTATCAACTGTACAATTTAGGAAACATTGACAAGGAACCGTTGAATTTCAAAATGTGATTCCAATTTCGTTTTTTTCCACGGAAGTCTCTAAGACAATATGGAAAAGCACCCAGCAGCTGTATATTTTCGAAAACATTAGGACTTTATGAAAAACAAAATGAATGATATTCAGCTGAATTCCTAAGGATCGTCCCAATATTTTTTAACTTATCGTTATAACAGGTCGAGAGTTTTTCGGTAACTTTCGGTGTTATATTAAATATATTTCATATTTCAGAGGGGTGCTAAAAGATGTCGTTCTGTATAACGGAGCTCCACATGAGTATCAACACGTAAATCTTTATATCCTTTCTGTTTCTAAGGGAACTTGATAATCCTCAATTATTTTCTAAAAAGCATGCCTGAAAATACATTAACTTCCTAAAGCATACAATGAATTAATTATTTTTCTTGTTAAATTCAGACAATATGAATAACCTGAAAAGTGTTTTCTATTAAAAGATAGGTTCAATTTACTGTAGTTGATATTTAAGACAAAGGATATCTCATCCTACATTTAACTACGCTCTGGATAATGATGTGATGACCATAAACTAATCACTGTCAGATACTTCTAATAAAATCCAAGTTTTCATACAAATTTTATTTTTATTTGTACTCGTATCTGGATTGTAATAAAGTAATAGAGGGAAACATCGGACAAGACTGATTCAATACAGTCAGCTATATGCGATGGACGTAGTTCTTCTTCCTGTCAATTTTTCTAGGATGTTTGTATTCATGGAATTTGAAATTGATAGTCCTGGCATTCTGGTTCCGAATATATTTATTTTCTTTCAAACCATAGTTTTGTAAAGGAATATAATTTCTAAATGAATTGAAATGGAATATTTTAGCACAAAAGATTGCTGTATATGTGTTTCGTAGTGCTCTATATTTACAACTAGAGTTGGTGCATTGGTTTTCGTGTTGCTGTACATATTATATGTTTTAATCATCAAAAGCTTGTGACTTATATAAGTATCCCATCACAAAGGCATTATACATCGGTCAGATACTTAAATAAAGTTACGTAATGTCACTTCTCCTATATTACTCTACTGTATTCATAGAAATATAAATTTCAAAGATTGTAAACTTGTCTAGTTATTTTAAGAAAAACACATCAAAGAATAGCAGTTTCCATAAAATTACAAAGCTTTTTTTTTAACCAAACATTAAAAACAAATTTCGAAGCTTCGATGCCTTTCATTTCATCAACTTTTTGGTATAATGCTAAGAAACAGGAGTAGAGCGAGGTTTACTGAGCCCTTCAACAATTTCGTGTCAAGTTCAATAAAGTTGATATTTTTTCGACATTGATCTTATATTGTTTTTATACTGCAGCTTAAACTAGCTACACTTATAGGTTTTAAAATGAAAACGCAAAAATAAAACTTATTTTCCATTACTAAACGGGAACCAGATTGCGAAGAAAAGAAACGTGACATGAAATCAAGATTGCGCGAAATATCACGTTGTTACTATATTTGGTAAATAATGACAACATGAATTGTGCCAGCTGTAGTATAAAAAAGATTGACTTCTTACTTAAGATAAATGATATATTCAATTTCAGATCGCCAAAGAAAAATTCTACACAAACATCTGCAAACGGCCAGGATTACAATGGAAACCAGAATATCGCAATGCCCTGGTCAGGAGACTCTCCCGAGTATAACGATTTGAAAGTGCGCCGTGAAAGTCATAATTATGGCGAACTGCAATCTAGAAGCAAGGCAATAGGTGATACATGTTATGACTATATTGATGATAACGAACATACACGGGAAACAAAGGTTTTCAGTGTCGAGCAGGGTATATCTCAAAACGATTTATCTTCAAGATCTTGTCAGGAATATGCAATGTTGGATCCAAGTGAGAAACGCAAAACGGAATTAATTTCATCTTCAAACCGTGATACAATTAGTGACGACTATACTGTTCTTGAAGCAGAAGAAGCAATAACTAATCACCCGGTATACCCTCAAAGCGACCAGTTTGATAAAAGTATAAATACATGTCAAACTAAAATCAATGAGAACAAAATAGAAGTCACATCTGCCCATAACGTTACACGTGAAGACTACACTGTTCTTGACCCAAAGTTAACAGGATTCAATCGAATGAATGAGAGAGCAATATTTAACCTAAATATTAGAGATATGGAGCATAATACAATGCATCCATTAAAAGAAGACACGAAGTATTACGAGCTTGCAAAACCCATTGATGAAGATGAAAAGGAAAATACATGCCATAAATACGATGGAGATTATGGATTTTGTCAAAATTCTGATTACAACCAACTTAAAGCCGGACATCCAAAACACTCCGAGGAACATGTATACAACCACACTGTTGATGACGTATACGATACGACCTCACACAACAGAAAGTGTGCTACGCCAGACAGCACCTACGATTATTTCTGTGGCGATAAAACTCATGATGATTATAACTTACCTATGAAAATGTAAAATGGTGTTGATAGTAAAATAATCACAGCGCAATAGGAATGACATAACACTCTTAAATGTAGCATTTAAACATTTATTTTATTAATTTATATTACCTTTTTTATTTGACAATCAGTGCTTTAAATCTAACCGTGAAAGTTTACATAGATATGTTAAATTAATTACTTTGTTCTTTTTATTAAATTAAGTCTAAATTTATTTTAAACAGGAATAATATTATATTAAAAATTTGCCTTAAAGTTTGTTATCATTCAAAATTTGTAAATGTTGCTTTTTCGCTATGAATATGTGGCATTTAGACGTAGGTTTATATGTAGCCTCCTTCACTAATCCTAATCCTAAATGGAGTGTCTAAAAAGGAAGTCATGCATTGATCATAAACATTACACTGACGATGAAACACATTCTTGATTAAAACTAATCGAGAAGTAGTTTATCCTTGAGCACTTTACAATATTTCTAAGTTTGTAATAGAATGATAATCCCTTTCTTCATGATTAAATTCGAGCGTTAGCTAATACTCATACCTTTAAACAATAACAAAAAAAAATCTGCACTTCTATTTTATCACATACTTACATCTTCTCGTCCAATTAAATTGCTAGTATTTGCCTTCTAAGTTTCATAGTACATACCTTTTCCGTGTACTAAGTAAATCTGCACGAAAGACCACAAGGGAAAGATTTCATTGTATCGTAATCAAGATATTAAAAACAAAAAATCGCCATTGGCTATTTTGGAATACAATGCTGTATCCCAACTTAAAAAAAAATTGTACATGTAATTGATTTTCATATTGATTTTATTTATCCTGCTATCAAAATCTTTTTGAAATTTCAAGATTCAATCATTTAAAATTAAGAATATCAAATATGGTCCTTAATACGTTGATTAGAGTACACTGCTGTCTTACAATTGTGGTACATTTTGTAATTACTCATCAATGCAATTACTTTGTACACAAAAAAGTATGTACTTTACTATGAAACATTGTGAAGGAAAATTAAGGTAACTTGATGAGGATTTTTTAAAACTATCTTGAGGAACTTGATCAATTTCATCATGAATTGAAAAACCGTGATAATATCTGAAGGGAATGTGCCACCTATATCTATATTCTGATAAAGCTTTTAGTTTTTACTTTGAAATAAAAACAAACCTATAATTATCTTAAATTGGTAATCGATTTTTAATGCCATCCACATGGGCAAATATATCTATTTTTTTCAAATTCATTACTTAGCTTTAGTTTTACTGTGAAATTGAAAAAAATGGCATGTAGAGCTCCCACTGTATTTTAACTTTATATGCCTGTTTGTGGTCAATATATTTTGACATCTTACAATGTAAAGAAGTACATGTAGTAAGACACCACTCTATACCAATGTGCAGACTTACAACATCAGCTACCATCTTTTCATTTTGGAGTCAAGGGCCTTTCATAATCAAACATATTTATGTAAGATTTTCATATAAACCGCTATTTTCCTAAAAGAGGGGCGAAAGATACCAGAGGGACATTCAAACTCATAATTCGAAAATAAACTGACAACGCCATGGCTAAAAAAGAAAAAAGACAAACATACACAATAGTACAAAAAACACAACATTGAAAACTAAAGACTAAGCAACACGAACCCCACCAAAAACTGGGGGTGATCTCAGGTGCTCCGGAAGGGTAGGCAGATCCTGCTCCACATGTGACACCCGTCGTGTTGCTCATGTTAGTACAAACACGGTAAATAGTCTAATTCGGTGGGTCACATTTGTGAAAAGGGAACGGGATTGTAGTTAGGACATTAGGAACATATCTGCTATCATCTGTGAAACGGATATTCCAAAACGGTCAATCAACTCGTGATGGCGTCCGTAAAATTTACGAAGTGATGATTTCAACATCACCATTTGGAACTCTTGGTTTAATAGTTAAATCGTGTTTGCTGCATTTATAAACTCACGATCTAGTTAATCACTGTCACAAATTGAACAAATATGATAGCTATGATACTATTGAGTAAATTTATAAAACATAAAACTTAGTTTATGAAATCCGTTTTACAAACACCTGTGATACAAGAAGTCAGTCAAAATAAACTATCAATAGACCACTTAGAAGATTACTTGAGTTGTAAATGTGTGCTAAATTGGATAGTCAATGAAAAGGTATATATTATGAAATTAAGTGCTCAAGGCAAGACCCTCGCTGTAGATTCCATAGTATATATCTTTTCATAAACTAACCTTTACGTATGAAACATTTTACTGTAATATATATCTGTATAACTGACCACTTGTTATGTGTTTACCGATTTGATGAAACCATGAATTGTATTTTTATATAACTACATTATACAAAAATTTCATACTCTTCCGTAATTTTAATAAGTCGAAACTTTCCAAACGTTCTGTTTTATTTCCAAATGAAATGCAACATTTGTGGCTGCGCGTGCTTTCCCTATCAACGTTGAAACAAGGCATAAAAAAAAACCTAATAGTTTAATTGATTGCTTTTTTTGTAATTTTATGGAGTAACTGTTGTAAAAGCATTAAACGTACGCACATTTTTAGTATGACGCATATCCGCGCTGTATACAAAATTTTCTTCGGTCAACGCTTTTACACCCAAAATAAAATTACCAATTCTTAAATTTAAACAATGTTATTTCTTGTTTCTGATGTAAGGATAGAAGTGTAACTTTCAAAGTGTAGCAATAAAATTGATAGGCTGGGAATCAGAATATCATATCAGAAAGCAACGACATATCTTCCTTCACATTTTTGTGTTTATGAGTTTGCAGGCATTTTAAAATTCAAATAAGCATGTAAATCAAATCAAGGTAGCATATAAATCAGTAAAATTCTAGTTGTGAGGCTGCCGTCCCCAAGACCCACTGCTTAATTTTTTTAACAGTGGCTACGCCACTTAATGTAATATCATACAGTTTGTCTACCTTTTTTATCAAGGTTAATGAAATAATATGAAATTCATTTAAAACATCTGGGCAGAATCAAATTAACTTTAAACAATACTTTAATGAGTAGTCATGTAGAGGAGAGGAAGCAGACCTATGTAAAATCAGAACCCAGTATCAGTAATATATAGTCAACGCTTTTTGGAAAAAAATATCAATTCTTAATATCACGGTAGGTATAGTGTCCGGCTAGGATCGTGGTTTTTCGAGTGAATCTGTCCATTTTTTTTTTCGAGTGTAGATCGGGCTTTTTCGAGTGATAAAACATGCGATCAGGTCAATTAACTGCTTATTCGTAATTATTATAGTTTTTTACGTGACTACCCATCGTATTTTGAATACTATACATGTTTTGAGTAACAAAGAAGCACAATTTCCTTGTATTTAACCATTAAACTCAGTGTTTGTTATTGACCGGGCTTTTTCGAGAGGAACTGTGAAACCGTCCGGGTATTTAAACAAATGGTCCGGGTTTTTTTATCGAAAATTTCAATAAGAAAAAAGGTATTTCTGACTTTAAAAAATGACTTTTCTAGTATATAAATGTAATTTAATGAATGAAAATATCACATGATCTCAAAAAATCACCAAAACATATTACTACGTTGATCAAACTTAACCTTTTTCAATTTAATGCAAATTTTCTGTTCGGAAAACGTTCTACCACAACTTTCCAGTATTATATCATAAATTAGAAATTATTCGATCCTTTATAAAAAGGTCTTAAGAACATAGTGCAGGACACTCATAATCTTTTCAACTTCATTTTATGGTATTTTTGTTGTCACAGTTAATAATATTTTTCGTGGTGAACCCCGGAGTTTTTATACGATACGTATTATGGTATACCGTTGTCCGTCCGTCGTCAGCATGTTGGACAATAACTCAAAAACGCTGTAACCAATTTACATGAAACTTCGTTGAATTTTTTTTATCTATTGAGGTATCCTCCTTTTCGAATTTTATAAATTTTTGATTTTACGTTTTCGAGTTATAGGATTTTAGTTAACAAACTAGAGGCTCTAAAGAGCCTGTGTCGCTCGTCTTGGTCTATGGGCTGCAGTGCATTTAAACAAAGGACACTCTACAACATTAAAGACAAGAATAGAATTCATGGCAAAATTCTCTGTTGGTGATGGTGACTTGTTTGTAGATCTAACTTTACTGAACATTCTTGCTGTTTACAGTTATCTCTATCTATAATGAACTTGCTCCATAAGTATCAGAGGAGAAGATTTCTGTAAAAAATGTTTGCGTTGCACATGATCTGCTATCCTTAACATTAAAATATAGTTATTAAGCTGCTCAGATTGTGATCTGTTCAACAGCAATTAAAACTCTAGACGTATATATCCGAGCAGCACGGGACGACACAATGTAAAAGTTAACGGACGACGACGGACGCCAAGTGATGAGAAAAGTTCACTTGACCCTTTAGGGCCAGGTGAGCTAAAAAGGGGTGATTTTACAGTTTTCGGACAATATTTTTAAAGTGCTTTGAGAAGTTTTCATGAAACTTTGGTGACTGCTTTATATGGATTAAGGTTACCTCCCTTTTAGTTTTTTTTTTATAAATTTTTGATATGACATTGAGAAATTATTTATAGGTTTCATAACGAGTGATAATGGATATCGCTTGATATCAACTCGAGTTATTTAATTTCAATATAATATTAAACGATGCTCCGGCGAGTTTATTATTACTATTTGAATTAAATAACGAGAGGAAGTTACTTACTTACTTACTCACTTGAATTAAATAACGAGAGTTGATATCAAGCGATACCCCATTCTCACAAGTTGTTAACCCTATTTGTCTTATGGTCAACACATTCATTGTGTCAAATTAAAAATTCCGCAAATCGATGGTATAGTATTTTGCACATGAAATGTACATCGTCGTAACCTTTGATGGTCATCAATAACCTAACGAATAGCCAACGGAAATGCCGTAATATCGTCTTATGATGCTGGATAAGCAAATCAAATCAACGCAGATTTTCGTATCACACTCTGTGCAGTGTGATATGAGAAATGTATATTCATGCAAGAAATATATAATAAGCCACAACCATAAGAGAGTTATAGATTATCGTTGATTATCTCAACGAGATTGATTTTCTCGCTTGAGCCGGTACGGCGAAAGTGAGAAAAGCAATCGAGTTGAGATGACCAATGATAATCTATTTATCGCTATTTTACCTTTGACGACGTTGTCAATTTCATGTCAATTTCCTTAGCCACGTGCCCCATTAGTTTCTAGCGATAATTTTTCATATCACTCGACTCCGCTGAGAAAGGAAATTATCAGTCAGCAAGATCAAAGGAAAATTTCGTAAAATAGCGATAACGAACTTTATTCTTTGAAAACGCGACGGGCGTATCATGCGCCCATGGCGCAGCTGTTTATTAAAAAACGGAGTAAGAAACCTACTGGACAGTAGAGAAGAATCAGAAAAAATGCATTTGTTTTTGTTAGATATATTTCTGTTTGTATCCATCTAATGAGTTAAGCCTTTTTCAACTGATTTTTATAGTTCGTTCTTATGTTGTACTGTTAAACCACTGTCCCAGCTTAGGGGGAGGGTTGGGATCCCGCTAACATGTTTAACCCCGCCACATTCTGTATGAATGGGCCTGTCCAAAGCCAGGAGCCTGTTATTCAGTGGTTGTCGTTTGTTGATGTGTACATATTTGTTTTTCATTTATTTTTTTTACATAAATTAGGCCGTTAGCTTTCTCGTTTGAATTGTTTTATATTTGTCATTTCGGGGCCTTTTATAGCTGACTACTAGTATGCGGTATTGGCTTTGCTCATTGTTGAAGGCCGTACGGTAAGCTATAGTTGTTAATTTTTGTGTCATTTGGTCTCTTGTGGAGAGTTGTCTCATTATTTCTTTTTTTATATGTCATAAAAAATATTCTACTAAAAGACACTTAATCCGACCAGTTTTATTCCCATTGACAATAACATCTGAATTAAATTTCATATATAGTTAATAATGAAATGTATAATTCATCAGTTTAATTCACTCTTTGTACGTACGTCTCAATCAAAATTGTCTATGCTTACATTAGATTGTTGACATCATGAATATATACTGTACATGTAATTTATTAGATGTGACAAACAGCAATATATACAGATGGCTGATACTTGTTTATAAAGTCTAAGAGTTAGTACACCTTTATTAAACTGATGAATGCATTGGTTTCGTGCCTTAAAAAGTACATAATTTGAATCCTTTTTTATTGTTTTTAAACGTAAATACACTGACACATAACATTCTAAGCTATAGGAAATTTGTATAATCACTCGATAAAACACGGACGCACTCAAAAAAGCCCGGACTGCTCTCGAAAAAACCCGAACACATAGAAATGAATTTAGTCTCAAAATATCGTTTTTCATTGCAACAACAAGAATTTTTGTAAAGTGTCTGTATATCTAAGGATATATGGATTCCATGTATACATGTCCATCGACGTTTGCATTGGTATGTGTATAAAAATGGCTTTATTCTGTTTTTTTTTTGGAATAAAAGCATTGTAAGGCTAAATTCAACTTTTTGAACGAAAAATAATGTCGGATTGATAATATCTTTTTATCTCAAATACTAACACACCTTGTATATCCTTGTATATTAAAATCAAGCTTCTATATCACGTCTTTAAAGAAAGTAAGTCTGTTCGTTTACATTTTTGATCATATTCACTCGAAAAAAAGTGGTCACACTCGAAAAAAACCCGATCAAATCACTCGAAAAGCCACGATCCTAGCCGGACACTATACCTACCGTGAATATATGAATTGACGGTGAAAGAAATCTCCCACAAACCCATAAAAATTTTTAGGAATGAGGCTAACTCGATATATAAACTCTGTACAAGAGAAAAAAGTTTGTAAGTCTCTTAAAAAGAATATTCACCATAACTGAATATTTCAATTATTTTTTTGCTGTTTGCTTTATGGTTACACAAAGAGGTAACATTCAAATTGAAAGGGATATATGTGTTAGCTTTCCTTATAAACAACTGAGCTTTTCTGTTTATGAAATATTTATGAGGTATATATTTTTGGTAGTAATGTTTATACATTTTTTACGAACAAAATATTTAAGCTCTCTGATTTACAAAATGTGCTCAGAAATTTATTCATGTTTAGAAGGTCGGAAAATCTCGATTAATTTGAGACGTACATCTAGAAGAAAACAAAATTACATGCAACTTTTTCTCTATTACAGCTAAAAGGTTCACTGTCATGTATTCGGAGAGTGATTTGAAAGATCACTTTCTCATAACTCGATCTTCAGAATAGTTCAAAGGTGATAATTTCTGATCTAACCTCATTTCAACATATTCCCACGTTCTGTATCGATAACAAATTTTCCGATTATTTTTTTATTGCTGCAATAACTTTTAATAATTGATTGACTAATTTTTTATTTGTTCTCAACCATAATCTACATAGAAAATTGTCCTTTGACAGTAACAATTTGCTGCCTTATCTAATCATCTTTAAAAAAAACCACGACATAAGTATTGAAGAAAAATTAACATCCTTCAACTTTTAAAACTATTTTTTAAACTTCCTTTACGTCTAGAGAAATACTTATGGCGTGACGAAACTGAATAATAATTTGATCTTTTGTGAATACAATCGTATATATTGCATTGAAATAAGTATTTAAACTTCCGCACATTAGTGGACATGTTTGAAACTTTCCTTAAATATGGCGATATACACGATATTAATTCATTGTTCTCTTCTGTTTATTTGGGAAGCTGCATATTGTTCTGGAATAGAAGAGACGGGTAAGTACTGTAAAATGACACATTTACTAAAGACATGCATGTTAATAACATCTAGTGATAGTTATAAAAACGTTATTACTAAATTTTTGTTGTGTAGAAATGTTTTTTTCTGCCGTAGAAGCGGTAAATGCCAAGATTTGGGAATCTTGTCTGAATACATGAATAATTGAGGAAACGTCTTCAAGTGCAATGGGAAGACACGAAGAATTTTTCTGTCGAAAAACTTATTTGTCAGCATTCTAGAGAAAAAAATAGATCAGATTGTTCTTGTCTACCTTTTAACATTCTTTTCGTGTTTTAGTATTTCATATCATGTATTGTATTTGATTAACCCTTTGAAACACGTGTATTAACGCGAACAAATAATTAGCCTATTGTTGGACAAAAATCTATCGTATTAATATATTATATCGAAAGCAAAGTTCATGAGTTGTCCTGGTCGTATTAAAAGACACTAATTTATTGTAGTTCATGTCTTATAATGGATAAACGCATTAAAGGAACAAGTGATCCAGTTTAATTTGTTATTGAGTCCTTCCTTTTTAGATATGTTTTTGTTACAAAGCTACCGTTTTACTTCCTTATAGCCATTAATAGATCGAAATACCATATGTTCCCAGTTCGAATTTGGTCTTTTGTCATTTGTAATTTGTATTTCGTTATACCTTACATTAGCATTGAAGATACCTTATTTTAATAAGTGTCAAATTTGGGAAATGTTAGTATTGTCTTCTATTAAGGAAAAGATACTACCAATTTCCTTGTATGTTGGTAGTTATAATTTCAGAGTCGTGCCGGTCAGCGAATGATAGAATGGGTTTGAAAATCTAATTGTTTTGTATGTGGTTGATGTATTGTTCCCACATATTTATTCGAAGTACAAATACATTATTTTTAATGAAGATCAAAGAAAGATTAAACCCGAAGTTATTAGTAGAGGAATCTTGGTTCGGTTTAGTTCATCGTTGTAAATTTTGCAGTAATCACTGTTTGATGATGTGGAACAATAAGATGGCAATTATTTAAAACTAACAAGTACACGTGTTTTCCCCATGTTTATTGCATTGTTGTATAATTCGCATACCGTATCTTTGTGGCGTCTATTGAATACCTATATAGCATATGTGTCAACAAAAGCATTATGCTGCTAAGTTTATCAACACTCAATATAGGACCACAGAGTTACAGTGAAACTCTACTGTAAAACGTTATAAATTGAATTACGATAATAAATAATACAAAGATCTCTTAGAATACGTACATGTAATATCAACATTTATATCTTGTACAAAAGTAAAACAGTTGACCTTTCAGGCCTTTACACGCTGAACAATCCTCAAACACAGTTTAAAACATTACTCTATCTATGTTTAAAAAAGGGAATGGTAAATCTAGACAAAAAAGATATTGTTTTTAGCAAAGACAAATCAATCTTTGTTAAAACACTCTTTTTCTAACGATAAATCTCTAAAACTACCACCTTCCCCATATGTAATACATTTGTTGGACGCATTTTTCAATGGATAGTCGATAACCTTAGGAAACCAACTATGCCCGTATTCTTGTTCCTTTATTCGTATAAGGTAGGCTTTATCCATAGCAATTTTAAGAAGAAGTCAACTAACATCCGACAGCAATATCAGTCACATAAGTCGTTTCTTTCAACTGAAAGGATAGCCATGAATTTCTGTAAAGTTAACCATTACTTAGAAAAGCCTGTATATATATAAAATATTACATGTATTTGACCCTGTACAGAGTTGTTGCAACGTTTTTTTTTCTAAAGTCAAAGGGTGTTTACAATCCAAACACGAGGCTTTGGATGCGTTTTATTACATCCAGGACGGCCAAACGAACACACTTCAACCCTGCTCTTACTGCCAGATGGAAGTTAAGATGGCCACATTTTAATACTGATTCATAAAGAAGAAAAAGACACTAAGGTGGCAGTAAAAGATCTTAGAATGAATATAAAACTGACTTAATATGGCCGAAATGAAAAGGAACGAAAGATCAGAAAACACTTAACGGAAAACTAAAGATTAAGGAAACGCTACTCTACAAAAAACCGGAGCAAATTAAGGTGATCTTGACTGGTCAGTAGTTCCTTATACGCTTTAGACGTGTTTCTCTTATTGAAATACGTAAATGAGTCAAATGAGCTGATTATGCATCATAAAATAGCGGATTGGTTAGTGTTTCACGTTTAGACATCAACAAATTCCTAAACCACAAGTTCATCTAAGTTATCTTACCCTTAAACTTGACCGAGTGTGAATGTGAAAGGTTGGAAATAAAGATTCAGGACAAGGATCGACAAAACTGGTATTTGTTTAACAATATTGAAACATAGCATTATATATAACACTAAAAACTATGGCAAAAACAATATGAACCCCTTAAAAACATAGCAAGGGATGAACTAATGTGCACTGTAAGAGTAAGATTGAATATTTCATTATTTGTTTTGGTCCAGATTTATAAATGATCTCTTGCTGAATAGTTCAAAGTTTGGTCACTACCTCTTAATGTTTAAAATGGAAACAACACGTTATACATTTCATGTGTTCGAAGCGCTTTCCTCGACTTATTTTTATCAGGAACGCTCAAAGACAAATATTGTATACGAACCGAAACAGTTGAAGAGCTACAAGACCAAACAGACCTAAAAAAAAAAAAAAAAAAAAAAATAGCCAACTACATCTCAGGTCAACTTTGCCAGAAGGTTTTTTTTTATTATTTTTTATTATTTATCTTAGACAATCTTAGAAAGATTTGTGATAAATCATGTCAGTACCGAAGTTCTGACTACTGAGCTGACGATACCTTCGGGAACTGATAGTTTACCAGCAGAGGTATCAACGCAGTGCTGAATAAAATGAAAAAAAATACGTTATAAATTTCCGAAATAACTTCCCGTTCATAAATTAAGAAATTATAAAGAAACTAAGGTTCCCACTCCTCAATCATTTTTAAGAATCAGTTTTTTGTGTTTATGTTCTTTTTAGGAAGGTAAGGAAATTCCTGTACCAAGTCCATTTTCCATTCGTTTGATGTGTTTGAGATTTTAATTTTGCCATTTGTTAAGTCACTTTCCGTTGGGAATGTTCGTTGGAGTTTGGTATTTTCGTTATTTTAATCTGACCCAATTCTGTCTTCTGTTTCAGAAACATCAGTGAATACGCTTATCATCATATTTTTAATTGTCATGAGCAACATAAAGGCTGCCAAAGGTGGCACAGGGACTGCTTACCATAAGCCAGTATAAGAGTTCCTCCCGGGTATTGGTTGGATTTGTGTTGCTCAATTAACTTCTTAAGTGTTTTGTTGATCATTGCTTGCGTTTTCGTCTTTTTTCTTTCTTTCTTTCTGGCTTGGTTTGGTTTGTATTTTCTTCTACTGACAGATTGTGTTCTTGATATAAACTTACCTTTTATACTCCTTAAATTATTTAGATTAGAATTACTACTGAATTTATACAAAAATTACAGGAAGATAATAACAATCATTGAAACACAACAAATTAGAAAGTGATATTTTAACCATGAAATGAACGAAGTCTAAGAATTGCAAAATTTACTGTGTGCATTTTTTTAAAATCATTTCATTTTGTTCTTTTTGCATCATAAGTAAGATAATGGTAAGATAATTATATCGGCGTGTCAAATACAATATCTTATGTTAATTGTATACATGTAATCAAGGTAACAATAATCAAACAGGTAAAATGTTCAATCAAAAATTCGTTTTTATTTTGTGATTCATTCCCGCATGCAGTGTCTCAAAATACATAAACATAGTAAAATTGCAAATCAATCATTACACTGCAGAGGAAAACAGAATCGAACTTTTCCCAACAGACGATTAGGAATGGTTGGTAAAGATATCGCCATGTCAATTGAATAAGATTAAAATAAGTAATATGGTGGCATATTATCAAGCTAATAAAAATTTCTGTGTATTTGTCTGAAAAAAATATCAGTATATAAATATGCTCATATCTTTTTACATTTCCAATATAAGTTCTGTTGAATACATTTGGAAAAGATTCATTTTGAATTGCTCAGTCTTTTTTCATAGATCCGTCGTGTAGTGTTAAGTGTTTGAATGGTGGAACATGCCTCATTAATTCATGCAACTGTCCTAATGAAAATACAGGAAACATTTGTGAAATCAAAAGTAAGTTTTATTACATTAGAATTATAAATGGCTCATCTTTCTTCGGGGATCTAAATAACATAAATTTTTTAAAAAAAATCAACCTATAAAATACGACGGTTAATTACATTTGTTTTTTTATTACAAGAATATTACAGAATTAATTTTCAAAAGGGTAATGTTCCCTTCATTTCTAAAAAATTAATTTTGGAGAATCGACATGCAAAAAGTCTTTGTGTCACATATTCTCTTTAGCATTGAAACGTAAGTGGTAAGTTAATTTTAACGGCGTGTCAATGAAATATCTTATGTTAACTGTATACTAGTATAAAATAAAATTGAGATTGGAAATGGGGAATGCGTCAAAAAGACAACTACCCGAAAAAAAATCAGAAAACAGCCCAAGACCACCAACGGGTCGGGTCTTCAACACAGCAAGCATATCCCGCACACGGAGGCGGGCTTCATTAGTATGATGTGTTTTTACGGTTACAAAAATCAGGTGTAATGTTCATTCAAAAAGTTCGTTTTTATCTTGTGATTCATTCCCGCATTAAGTTTCTTAAAATACATAAACATAGTAAAATAACATATAAATCATTAAACTGCACAGGGTAACAAAATGGTACTTTCCCCCAATCGACGATTAGAGATGGTAAAGAGATCGTCAAGTCTTTTTGCATGAGATCCAAAAACGAGTATCATGGTGCCCTTTTATCAAGTTAATGAAATATATGTGGATGTGTCGGATAACATTGATCAGTACATAAGTATGCTCATGTTGTTTCACCTAACGAATATCAGTTCTGCAAAATACATTTGGAAAATATTTATTTGTATTGTTCAGTCTTATTTCGATAGATCTATGTAGTGTTCGGTGCTTAAATGGTGGAAAATGCATAATCAACGCATGCATCTGTCCCGATGAATATACAGGAAAATATTGTGAATACGAATGTAAGTTTAATCATGTCAGAATTACACATGACTCACGTGCTTTTCCTTGGTTCTAAATAAAGTTGACAAAAACAACTAGAGAGGTGATCTAGACTACGAAGTCACAGATACCCTTCTAGCAACAACTGCGAGATCACGATTTGGTTTCTATAGCAGCATACTTTAAAGTATATTAATATATTGTAAAAATTTTGCCATAGTTCAAAAGTAGTGTATAGGAATAACATTTGGTCACTATACATTTAAATATTCTTTAGAGCTATGAAGTGCAATTCAATATAAATATGAAAAAATAGTAGGGGTGCAGTAATGACTATAGAAACATTCCTTACTTAAATATTATCTTTTCTTTATCCAATTTCAAGGCATGTGCTCATCTGCATGCTGATGTTTAGACAAACAAACAATATAAACTGCAAATTCTATCGTGATTTCAGTTTTGGAAGGAATGAAAGAGTAAATTCATATAATAAAGAAAGTTTTGTAATTTTTTTCAGCAATCAAGTACCATAAAAAAAGTTTAAAAAAAATACCGAACTCCAAGGTAAATTAAAAAAATGCAAAAAAGAGGAAGTCTATAAAAACTGAAAAAAATAAACGCTATCAATCACCCAAACTTGTAAAAAAAACCAACTACACTGCAATATCCGAAAAAAAAATTGTGAGTTAAACCTAGTTATATAACTAGTTCCATAACTCTGGAACGGTTAAAGCGAAAAAAGAAAATCAAAGTGGACCAGTATTTAGTGGTCCAAAGCATTCTATCAATATTTTAATTAATTTCAAAAAGCTTTCTCTATTTATCATCTGCAAAACAAAAGTGTGACATACGGACAGACAATCAGATGGACATGAAAAGTCCTATATACCCCGACTTTGTAGAAAACAAACATTCTTATATAATATGATTGAGAAGAGAAGTTAATTTGAAATTTGTTTTATTATTGGTATCGAAAAATATAAGTTTCAAACAGGCCATTTTTTCTTTCATTTCTATAGACCATTGTTTCTTTGAGATTCAACATACAAAAGATCTTTGTGCCAAAATATTATTTTTAGCCTCGTAACGTAATTAGTTACTAACTTATAATGGCGTGTCAATACAAAGCAATTCGTTAATGATTCATTCCCGCATTCAGTGTCTCAAAATACATAAACATAGTAAAATTGCAAAAATTAATAATTTCAAACTCTACAGTCAAACAGATATATATATAGATTCAACCACTATATCGAGTGTAATACGATATTTATCCACTCGAGACAGTTAATTTTCAAATTTAAAACGCGAGACTCGCTGAGCGTTTTTTTTATATTTAAAATTCATCTTTTGAGAGTGGATAAATATCGTATTGCACAAGATTTGGTGGTGGAATCTGTTTCTCTAATGATTTTTAAACGATCTATGCAGACAAATTCGATACTTTCTTTCGAATGATCTGCAAAAAGATGTGTTCTTTCTATGTGACGTCATCAGGCATGGTCGCCTTTTTTCATGACGTCACAATAGGAAATTCAGAGGAAAGCAAGAAAATTTGATTTCATAATCAAATTTTGACCAATGCAGAACTGAGATCAAACGAACCACACTTTGATAAATAAAAATAATCAAGAGGTCAGAAAAGGATAAATCGTGTAAGAATTAGAGAAATATTTTTCCACACCGACGATAGGTGATGAACAGAGATCGTCATGTGAACGGAAGAACTCAATATAAAAAAGTTTTGCAACATAGAATCTCATATGATATTAGGAATGAACGGTGCAAATTTCAAGTACATGTAGTCATCACTTGGAATATTTTTTATCTAACAATTTCTTGCTTTTGATGTCTTTTCTTAACTACATGTATAAACCTTTTATTTATGAAATATCTAATTTTATTCACACTTTGGAAAAGTTATTGTTACTAAGTTATTTCATCTTTGAAGCTCGACAAAAGCATTTTTTATTACTTGAGTAAAGCTTTGTAGTCTGTGATCCTCTGAGTGGGATTTGATTTCCACTACTCATTAATTTTTTTAACGACAAAATCTCGAAATCCATCCTAAGCTTTAAATATCAGAATGAGCTGATTAGTATACATAGTTAGTCTATAATTATAAATTATGGGAACAAACGCTTTACCAAACCGAATCTTAAAAGTTAAAGACTTAGGGTTCTTTGTAAACCCTTTAACCCCTTTATATTTTTTTTAAATCGTAATATGAACAACCAAGTACCAAATTGAATATTTAATAGTTTCTGTAAATGTAATGTTTAAAAAATTTTGGAATTATTCGAAGTTTATCTCCACAGGGCTTAGACAGCCTTAGCCGTAGCTGGCACAACGTTTCGGAATATTTGGGTTTCAATGTACTTCAACTTCGTAGTTGATTTGGCCTTCCAACATTTTTGATTCGAGCATCACGGATGAGTTTGATGTTACCGATACACGCTTCTGGCGTACCAAAAGAGGGACGAAAGATACCAGAGGGACAGTCAAACTCATAGATCGAAAACAAACTGACAACGCCATGGCCAAAAATAAAAAGTCAAACAGACAAATAATAGTACAGATGACAAAACATAGAAAACAAAAGACTAAGCAACACGAACCCCACCAAAAACTGGGGGTGATCTCAGGTGCTCCGGAAGGGTAAGCAGATCCTGCTCCACATGTGGCACCCGTCGTGTTGCTTATGTTATTACAAATCCGGTAAATAGTCTAATTCGGTAGGTCACATTCGTGAAAAGGGAAAGGTATTGTAGTTACGACATAAGGAACATATCCGATATCATCTGTGAAACGGTTATTCCATAACGGTCAACCAACTCGTGATGGCGTCCGTAAAATTTACGAAGGGATGATACAATTCTTTTAATTTATCCCTTAAAAATTTGGATATGGAACGTTGCTGTAGGATTTTAACATAATACTGTATCTCCATTTCTGTTGTGATTCTTTTTAATAGAAAAAGAATATCATCTGAGATACCTGCAGAATCAAAAATTCTCTTCTGTATACTTAAATTGTCAACTTCATTGAATACTTTGAAATGATTCTAAAACACTTTCATTAAAGATCGGGACACTTATTTCGTTTGTTAAATACTCTGTTCATCATCTTCCAAAATGCCGCTTGAAACTTTTTGTTGACAATTTGTATTTGTCCTTTTTATTGATCGATCGTAATCTTAACCGTATTTATCGAATGTATTTTTAGTTTCGTTAGTTTTACTATATCTGAATCGACTGCGAGGTAAGCTAAATTCTGTTCGTTGTGATTACATTTTTGACAAACCAGGGGTTCAAGTTTGGATTGCAGTAATTCTTTTACCGTCAATGTTATTCTCAAAGAAGCAATGAACCACGAGTTGTTTTATTGTTAAGTGTAATGGAACTTTATTGGCAGATATGTATGCAAAGTCGGATGTTATATAAGACGCCTAATTGCATAGAGAATAATTGAGAAAAAAAGAAATTTAAATTTGTTTCAAGTATTATTTTCCCAACTAGGTCATTGAAATAGTTCATAGGAATGTATTTTTAAATATACATATACATATATGTGTGTGGGTTTTTTTTGGGGGAATATTTAGATTTGGATAGACAACCATTAAGAGAAATTAAATTTGCTACGGCAAATAGAAATTTGAATTTGTATCAAGTATTATTTTACCCACTAGGTCATTGAAATAGTTCATAGGAATGTATTTTTTAAATATACATATACATATATGTGTGTGTTTTTTGTTGTTGGAATATTTAGATTTGGATAGACAACCATTAAGAGAAATTAAATTTACTACAGCAAATGAGACTAGTAATTTTAGTGTACCGTACTTCAAAAAAGTTGTCAACAAAGACTCTCTGTATCTTACCGTCTCTAAAGGATGTCCACGTAATGTAACACTTTTGCAAAAAATAGTCAACCGTACAATTGAACTCATAATGGAAACTAGAAATACCACTGATACAATAATTAATATAAATGATTCAAGTATGTTCAGGATCAGTGTGAGTTGCCTTCACTTTCACAACATTTCTATCAGCTGGAAAGGAGGTGTTTTTAAATTTGGAACAATACATTTGTTTGATAACAAACTTTTGCGAAAAACAGTACAAAATTATTCACAAAAGGGAACTATGTATCAAGCAATATTTTCTTCTGGAGTAAATACAGAATGGACATTATACGAAGCAGGTAAGTCATGTAATTATTAAGATAATTTGTCGGTTTTCTATGAATTAAGAGTCGAGCGATTACCTGCTCCTCTATTTTACTGCAATTGACTCGTTAAAATATGTTCCTTGAATAGAGAACACGATTAAATTCTGGCTCGAAGGTCAAGTAATCTTAACCTCTTACTTTAACAGAAAGGTCAACATTTGTTAGATCTTCATTTAATGCAATACATGTTTTTTTTTCAAAACCATTCTGATAAGACGATGTTAACTGAAATCGTATGGTTACTGTTGTCTTTGGTACTATAAGAGCGTACTATCCTGTGTACTTTGCATATTTGGAAAAGAATTTTTTTTTTAAATTACCCAGATTAACGCTCGATCTTGAAAGCGAACCAGGAAAAAATGTCGCGCATTTACTTTCTGAATCATTCAATATGTTGATGATGCTAAACCCGCACTCGATGCCCTTGCATCTTCGTCATCCTGGCCGTCTTAACAAAAGTAGATGAAACTGATTTAAAGACATACCTGGAATAAATAGAAACTTATAAAGACGACAAAATTATACGAAAAGGAAGAGATGTGAAATGAAGGTAAATGTTCACAAAGGAGAATGAGTTTTCCTTACTGACACGTTCACCCTTAAAGATGACATCAAGACAATGGAGGGAAATGCTGCCATGTACGAAAATGTGGCGGATACGGGAAATGTATGGATACGATGGACAATTTGAATTAAAACATTATCAATAAAATATTCAAAACTTTCTAAATAAAAAGGTTACCCTGTTCATTAACATTTGAAAGGTGGCAGGAGCATAATTATTCAATTGCTTAAGACATGACTTTATTGAGTTTATACTGATACAATCATAATGGTGTTATAAATATTTTTTTTTATCTTTTTTAGTAAAAGGAACTTAAAATTTTAATAGATCACATTTACTATCATAATTGGAATGGCCCTTTTTTTTTATCTATCTAATCATAAATTTTAGGACAGCTAAGGTTGCAACTGGCTTTTTAGTGCAGTCTTTTCCCTCTCAAAATATGCTTTTTAGCATATATATGGCGTTTTGTTGATTTTGTTTTCGCCAAATGGCGTTCTAACTAGTCTTGAACTCAACTTCATATGGACCCTAATATATGGCTTGGAAAGAATGACCAGGGCAATAGTACCAAAACTTTATCACTGGGGCAGAATGATACTCTACCTGATATTTCTGTCATACCTCTGTTTCGTTTTGCACCAAAGGACAGCATAAAAAGCACGCATATTTTTGAAAGAAAAAAAAAAAAACGTTTGACTTTCAGGAAAAACAAATTTTGGGACCAAAATAGCAATAACATGGCCTCCGTTCCGTATTCAACAAAGTTGTTGTCGTACGTTGGCTGCTCTAAAACCAACGGGCCAAACAAAATGCAAAGATATCAATTTGTCTATAATACCTTCTCTATTAAGGAGTTCATTTTCCTTTGTTTAATTTCAACTGGATGCCTGATTATATTTTAATGGCTAAATTATTCAGATAACGAACTTCCAACAAAGTTAAATTATAACTTATCAAGTTGTATCATATATGTTTGTATAGAAAATCAATGAGTAAATTTGCTAAGTTTCCAAGGAGGACAGAAAACTTATTATAAGGCAAATCATTACTAGAATTGGTAATCCAAAAACAAGTGAACATTTTATAATTTCTTACAGAACTTTACCTTCAGGTCTGGAGTTGCCATCCCTGGCTTAATAAACAATTATTATATCATAATAAAAAAAATCTTATTCTGGCATAATACACGTAGGACAAGTATCAACAGGTAAACAATTAAAGTTGAATCAATAACAACTTCATCGAATCGAATTGCGTATGATACAATAGCAATGACCAGTCGATATTTTGTTAACTCTAAGCAGCCATTAAAAAACGCCTAAATGAAGGCGCACTAGAACGATATTCCAGAGAAGCCATATATCCCAGTGAGCGAATACTCTAGACGGTCGGACCACAATCCCGATGGCTTCGGTCGTATGAAAGTCCTTATAATTGACCAGAGTAATCACTGCTTTGATACTCAAAAATTGGATAAAGGAACTCAACGTTCTCCACCAAGATAAGCTGTATTCTTGAGTTAGTATTGATGGAATTGATGGGATGTTCATTGGGACATTAAGATACACAATCAATGTGTATAAATTGTGCTATACGTCAATGAGACTGTGTACCAATTATTGAAATAAATTAACAAACGCCATCAAGAGGGTAAAATAAAGCCTTCAACAATAGTTAGGTGTCAAGCTGTAAATCGTTCCTAAGTATGCACACAATTATACAAGAGACAACAAAAACTTTTCATAATGTATCATTTCATTATGCATAGTAAATGGTTATACTTGTATATATTAAGCACATGTTTTAAACTACTAGCACACGAACAAGGCTATAAAAAAGAGCGAATGAAACACTCTGTTCAGGAGTATGATCGTCATAATAAAATGATTGATTATTACAGTTTCTGTTTCTCAAGTAACACTATTTTACCATGACATGGATCCCAAATTTTAAAAATCCTATTCTAATTTTGTCATGCTCCTGGTCTTAAACCTTTCTGAAAGATGACTTGTTTGGCAGTAATGCAGCCAGAACAGGAGATGGGTATTGTATCGGCACACTTTATATAAGAAATTTGTAGATAAAGCGTAGTTTTATAAGAAGATGAAGTAGACCTTTCCATTGGGGAAATAAGAGTCATAAATTTTAATATTATTGCAACATTTTACCGATCATTTTTGAAGATTTTGGAGAAGATCTAAATGATTTTTGAGAATCCACATCTGATGGCACCTTATGTTGAGTATACGTCATTACGTGTACCTCATCACAATACTTTTACCGTATAAAGAACGTTTATAGTATTTTTGAAAGATATTCAAAAATATAGGCGAGCCCGCCATATCGTTCTTTATGTTGATTTATGTGAAGTTTTGGAATAAAAAACCGACAAAAACACGTGCATGCACAATGTAGAGACTAATAGTTATCACAATCAGGCTTCAGATTAACTTTCTTTACTAGGGTGGTGTTAATTAGATGTGAATACTAAAGCTCTGCCCTTTACTTTCTAAATTTGGTAGAGTAAATCCTTTTGTTAAAACATGATAAGGTAGATACAAATATCTTGTTTTCGGCAAAGACAAATCATACTTTGTAAAATAACCACTTTGATTCAAACAAAAACTTCCCTGAAATTAGAGTTAAAAAGATGCTGGATTTTTTTTGTTGACCACGTATAACGTTTGATGGACATATTTCTCAACAAAGAGTTGACATTCCATAGGACAAAACACAAATTATCGGTTGTTATTCATGACCATTAAGAATGACAATCTACTGTAGTTTTTTCCTGTCATCGTTTTGCTTTTTTTGTTAAACGTTTCTTTATATATATCTGGTATGAAAATATTGCATAATACTCTCTACAGATCCATGTGCAGCTTGAAGTATTAAACTATTTCAATTTAAAATTCATTTGTAGATGCTGACAATTCCAGCGTCAGTCTTAAATCCTCCTCGGGTCAAATATATCAAGTTTGTCCAATTTTTGAAGAAAGGAAAGAATTTCGTGTCACTGTTCTCAACATAAGTTCACGGTGCAGACAACAATTGGAGATGGCGACAGAATGCACAAATGACCGCTTAATAGTGAAATCTAATTGTTCTGCTATTAGAGGTATTTACTTGCATTTTTCGATTTTGAACTTTCAAGTAAGTTTGATAACGAATGGCATACATGGCAAACTGGCAACATTCAGATTGGCTGTTTAAATTAAGAGCAGCAATATTGCTAGCATTTAAAAAAAAATATGATAATTTTTAAGTTTACGTGTCTGAGCATTAGAAAAATAAGGAGCAATCAAAGATTAACTTTAAGTAGATCTTTCATCAATAAATATTAACTCAGTAATATGTCTTTTGTATATTGCTAACTATATATTCACGATTATGTAAGGTTTATTTTAAAAATTGTCATAATAAAATGTTATCTAGTTTTCGATGGTCCGTCACTGTACTTTAAATTAGATACTATAATACTATCGATTCCAAACACATTTCGCCGGAGTATTTTAAACACAATTTTTCCATGTCAATCGATACCGTTCACAAACATCTTTCTCAACATATAAAAATAAGAAGATGAGGTATGATTGCCAATGAGACAACTCTCCACAAGAGACCAAATGACACAGATATTAACAACTATAGGTCACCGTACGGCCTTCAACAATGAGAAAAGCCCATACCGCATAGTCAGCTATAAAAGGCCCCGAAATGACAAATGTGAAACAATCCAAACGAAAAAATTAACGGTCCCATTTATGACAACAACAAAAAACAGATACAACAGACAGAGACCAACGACAACCACTGAATTGCATGCTCCTGATTTTGAATAGACACATACATAATTTGGTGGGGTTAAACATGTTTGTGATCCTTCGACCCTCTCCTTACCAATAGTATAACAACACAACATAAGAATATGCCAAAATACAGTTGGAAATGGCTTGACTCATACAATCGGCTGGCGGCAGGAGAATTTTTACCGAATTGACCATTTTTTTCATCTGTTCGTACGCATGCCTATTTGTTTTCGGCGGCTATGCTGCGCGAAAATTTATTTTCACTTTGTACACATTTGAATTCTCAACTAACCTGCATTTCATTTTGCAGAGTATACATTTTCATCCTGACTTGTGCAAAGTCACCTATTTTCAGTTCATACGAGGCCAATTTATCAAGTCATTCATTTTCAAAATCTCCCCCCCCCCCCGCAAATTCGAAATCAAAATGGTCGTCCCCCTACTGAAAGGACATCATCAATAGTTTGAGAAAAGTATGATCATAAACACAATTACCGTAAAAACTAGGATTATACTGGTACATCATGCTTAAATAACTAACTGAATTATGTCGAAAGTCTTAGAGAAAAGGATTATACATTCTTTACATGCCTATCCCAAGTCAGGATCGAGCAGGTATTTGAGTTGCTACCGTTGGTTCATGTCTGTCATATTTTTTTGGTAAACTGTTTTGTTATAAATGAGGCCGTTAGTTATCTCGAATGAATTGTTTCAAATTTTTCATACGGGGTCTTTTATAGCCGACCATACGGTATGAGTTTTTCTCATTGTTGAAAGCTGTACGGTTGCCTATAACTGCTTACTTCCACGTCATTTGAACTTTGATAGACAGTTGTCACATTTGCAATCATACCACTTCTCCTTATTTTTATATAATACAACAAGTATTACGTAAAATGAACATTATCAATTGTCCATGTAAATGAGGTATGGTCAGATGAACTCTGCCACAAAAACATGTACATCTTGCTATTATTCCATACACCAAATATTTATGACCAACTACTTATAGTATCTGATACGGACTTGACCACTGAAACTTAACCTTGTTCATTGATCCATGAAATGAGGTCGAGGACAGGTTAACCATGTCTGACGGAAATGTAGACCTTGCAAAGATACCATATATTAGTATCCAAATTAAGTTATCCTAGAACTCATGATAAGTGAGACTTTCACATGACGAAGACAAGCTATACAGTTTCTAGCAGTCACTGAACCATGAAAATGAGGTCAAGGACAGTGATTATATGACAGACGGGAACTTCGCAACACAATGGTTTTATATACAAAATGTGAATTAACTCCTTTAATATAAAGCTATACAAATGGTTTACTGCGTTGCCGCTGCCACCATCAGATTGTATTATGTATGCCTCTCATTCTGCGACCTGCGTCGAATGCGATTTAAAAAAAAAACTGAAATTAGCTCTCTAGCCCAGACCTGATCGGTTGTCTTTCAACTTAACAGTAGACAATGAAACGTACTAGCTACCAGTTTTTCTACGTTGTATCAATCTGATTAAAATTATGATCTATATTAACTCGCATGCTCGTATATATAAGCTCATAATTATGAGTATAACGAAATCAGAGAACTATATTTTAATTAGATTGATGTTGTTGACTAGTGTTTGTAAAATATATCGATGCTGTACATAACCCTCTTTATGAAGATAATCTTTGACTTCATGTCAATTGTAGGCCAATTTATGATCAATAAGTCATATAAGTGTGTAAGATGGAGTGATTATACTGTTTCTAATTGTCATTTATCAACTTCAACAGACAACCCTCCCCCTTTTTCATCGCTTCCAGTATTTCTGATTTCTATACGGCATAAATTTACTAAGACCTGCTAATTCAATCCATTCTGCGTTAATATTACACCATTTTTTTTTTAACTAAGTACAATTTAATATGTTTCAATACTCATTAAAAGAAAATTGGATATTTACCCAGAAAATCATTACGAACACCGTCTATCAAATGTTGGAAAAAATAACATTTTGGGAGGGCAACTTATAAATGTTAATATCTTAAAAAAAACATCTCTAGAGATCACTTGTATCGAATCTTATGTAAAAATTTCGAATATCAGTATTTCGATGAGGCTTGTTCTCCTCTTTTTAATTATATAAAATACAGCCGTGTGTCATTCCGTTAACCCAAATCGATCAAATTTGTTGACTGAACACCATACTTGTATCTACGTTGGCTATTCTTTTTTATGAAACAAAGCAGTATCAATTCTTTCAATTTGTCTTTTAGTTTGGAATGGGGAATAGGGTAGAAAAGACAAATGTTTTAATACTATTGCAAGAAGAAAGAGACTTAGATTGTATATACTCTAACAGTTCTTTCGAATGTTTAAGTATCCACAATTGATTCACGCCACCCTTAGTAAAGAAGTAGGGCTAATTTTCGATGAATGTGATTTGATGTTTGTGACATTCAAGAAGTTGTTGAGACCTCCTGGAATTCGAATACTAAAGAGTCTATATAAAATACTTCAACCATTTTCAACAACTTTACATATCTAACTAAAAGTAAATATATAATTATTCAGCGCTAAATATTGCTGTAGAGGACAAAACTGTAAAAATTATATGTGTTGTATAGAAAGATATCTTTAATTAAACGAATTCAGTTGAAACATAAAGACAATTTATTAATTTATTTCTAATATAATTTTTGTTTCGGTGAAAACGGCCCTTCTTATATCTTTTTGGACATTAACACACTTTTGCTAAAATCTATCAACATTGCAGTTTTGTGTAAAAAACATTTATTATTTGGTCGAATCTTCGAAATGACGCTAAAAGTTTGTTAAAACCTTGAAGAACACAGATGAATCGAAAACGGTGAATTTGAGTAAAATTAATATTGTTATGAGAGTGGCCATGGTGTGACCTATATTTAGAGAAAACAAAACTCTCCCTATTTTTGAACTTATTATTTGGGGATTGGAAGTAAAACTAGAGCTTATGCCTTAGACGAGAAAAAATCTGATTGATAAATACGACGATTTTGAATAAGTTTTGGAAATTGATATTTTCATAACTTACGCCATTCTTAAGTTTGATTGTTTGCCACAAGTTTATTTAGAGTATTTAACACTTCGCAATTTTGCGATACCTCCGGTGATGGAAATTTTGATTGCTACATGTATAAAAAAAAGAACTATTATGATATTGTATATTTATCATTCTATGTCGTTTAACTTTTTTCTTGTCCCCCTGAAAATACGTACATATGTGTTACCAACGCGGAAATCACTATGTGATCCGTGTAAACTCATCGAACCTTTAAACAAACTTATTAGTAAAGGTTATCTTACCAATGTTGTAATTAGATCTTTGAATATAGTTACATTGGCACAAATATCGATTTTGTCATCAGCAAATTAAAACATAACAAAATTTTTATTCTTTTCAAACGTTTTTTTTTTTATGTATAAATACATATCCACGTTCATTTTCTATATAGAGATTACTATATCTATATATAACATAGTCAGCAGGGTTTAAGAACATCCGTTGTTCGACCTGTTAGTCAAATGCGTTTTGTTTAAATATATTTTTTCACTTTTTTGGTCTTTTGGAAAATGTTGTTTGTGCTGTATTTAGACCCCTCTCCCTAAAAATTTGTTTGACATGCACACGTATAAAAATTGCGGTTTTTATCCAACGCAATCATAGGTTTGAACGTTGTGTTCAATTCAGACTTGTTTATATTTTTTGTTTGGGCTTGTATTATATTTTCCTTCGGGTTTATATGATCCGTTCATCCTATTTCGACTCCTCAAAATTCAAGAGTCTATCCTAAATTGAGGTAAATTATATGGCCTTCCAAATACCGTTTCGATCCCTAACATCACTGAAGAGACATTAATTGGATATGGTGTACAAATACTTGCACCTCATGTTTGTGGTATACCATCTTTTCCGCAAGTTTATTGTTTTCTGTTTGGTATTAAATTAATATTAAGATCCATTTTGTTACATCTGGTGATCAATTTATTTGGCAATCGCCAATGGCAGTCAGCAGGGTTTAAGAACATCCGTTGTTCGACCTGTTAGTCAAATGCGTTTTGTTAGAATATATTTTTTTCACTTTTTTGGTCTTTTGGAAAATGTTTGTGCTGTATTTAGACCCCTCTCCCTAGAAATTTGTTTTACATGCACACGTATAAAAATTGCGGTTTTTTATCCAATGCAATCATAGGTTTGAACGTTGTTTTCAATTTAGACTTTTTAATATTTTTTGTTTGGGCTTGTATTATATTTTCCTTCGGGTTTATATGATCCGTTCATCCTATTTCGACTCCTCAAAATTCAAGAGTCTATCCTAAATTGAGGTAAATTATATGGCCTTCCAAATACCATTTCGATCCCTAACATCACTGAAGAGACATTAATTGTCGATATCCGGATATGGTGTACAAATTTTTGCACCTCATGTTTGTGGTATACCATCTTTTCCGCAAGTTAATTGTTTTCTGTTTGGTATTAAATTAATATTAAGATCCATTTTGTAACATCTGGTCATCAATTTAAGGGTTTAAGAACATCGGTTGTTTGACCTGTTAGTCAAATGCGTTTTGTTAAAATATATTTTTTCACTTTTTTGGTCTTTTGGAAAATGTTGTTTGTGTTGTATTTAGACCCCTCTCCCTAGAAATTTGTTTTATATGCACACGTATAAAAATTGCGGTTTTTATCCAACACAATCATAGGTTTGAACGTTGTTTTCAATTTAGACTTGTATATATAACATAATACATCTTTATTAAAAGGTTAACTCCTAACTATCCTACTGCCTGTCGATACTTTTATTTTGGCATTGCACAAGTCATGTCTTCTAAGACTGTCCATGACGTTAAAACACTAAATCCCTGGTATGTGTTTTAGTCGATTTTAGTCTCTGATGCATGATTTTTTATTATTAATTGTTTTTGGCTTTTAACTAGCTTTCAGTAACTGCGAGTACTCTCAAATCGTACTTTCGTTGTTATTTGACTGTTGGTACAATTTGATATGCATTTTTGTTATTTAATGTTTACTTATGTTGTGTAATCTCGTCTCACTATTTTTAATATATACCACCTTTGGAGTGTTTGGTATTACGATAAATTTTCACTTCTGTTCTCGTACTATGAATAACAAAATTATTTATTTTGTAAAAAATATTTCTGTACTCCATGTATACATTACAACAAAATTATTTTTATTTACCTGTGTACGTTATTTTATTTGGTGGCATTTTATCCAAGGTTATATGTCTTTCTGATATTGTTTTACATCTAACCCCCCCTTTTTTTTTATTAATTTTGTATTTACATTGTGTCATAGATCAAATTTATTCGTTCAGTGTATTTTCACTTGCTTTTGTTAATATGTCTTTTGATTGAGTTAAGCCATTTCAATTGATATTTTATAGTGTGTCTTTCTATGTTGTGATGTTACACTATTGTTTCAGGTTAGGGTGAAGTTTGGCGCCTATCAAAACGTTTAAACCCGCTGCATTTGTTTGCACCTGTCCTAAGTCAGGAACCTGATGTTCAGTGGTTGTCGTTTATTGATGTGGTTCATAAGTGTTTCTCGTTTCTCGTTTTTTATATAGATTAGACCGTTGGTTTTCCCGTTTGAATGGTTTTACACTAGTCATTTTTGAGGCCCTTTATAACTTGCTGTTCGGTGTGAGCCAAGGCTCCGTGTTCAAGGCCGTACTTTGACCTATAATGGTTTACTTTTAAAAAATTGTGACTTGGATGGAGAGTTGTTTCATTGGCACTCATACCACATCTTCTTATATCTATTATGTAGACCATTCTCAATCATTACAAATTGGAACGAAGAACATATTGTTAGCAGAATTGCCGATGACATTTTCAAACATGTGAATACATGAAATGCCCCACCCTCCCAAAACTAAAGTAATACTTTGGTCAAGACACAAAACAAAAAATACATCTTTACACTGTAAGCTTTGCAAAAACTCAATTCTAAAAATACAGGAAAGCTTTATTCGAACGTAAGTCATAAATTCAATACAATTATATAACAAAACAATATACCATTATCCTTATTTTTTTTATATACAATTAAATTGATGATTCACCGTATTCGAATAATGTGCTATTACCTCTGTTGACATCTTACATATTTTTTCAGATAACTGCCATGGTCTACGAGAGATACTTTGGATAACAGTTTGTACAACACCTCAACCGAATTCTTGCAACAGATGTAAAATTAAAAATTTAAGATTTGATCTCACCAAAGCCTGTTCCGTTGCTGCAGACAGTGACATTGTAACTAAAATACGGTTAATTACGTCTAATACTTGTATTGCAGCGACACAGTACATAATTATGTGGAATGAAATTAAAGGTATATATATTTGACAATCAAGATTGTTTAATGTCCTGATGATCTTTTAAAACTATTTGCTGTTTTAATATTTTGTTGTAATCTAAACGTTTCAATATTACCAATTATGTTTAGACGCACCAAGGCAAAATACATCCAGAGAGTTCTTTATCAAGCATTTCACGAAATCCTCAGATATCAAAGTTTTGACACCATCTAGTAGTCTCTTTAAATCTATACAATTAATGTTATTATTAGTTTTGAATTGACCTCTACAGTGTGATTTTCTGCTGTCGTAACATCGTTGACTTTTGGTGAAATAACGGATTCAAACATATTATTCTGCAGACGTTACACAATAGATCACACTCAAAATTTTTTAATGCATGCATATTGTGGTATATTTTTGTGTACACTTGAGTCCTTCTTTCAGTTATAACAAATATTACAGACAAATGGCAAATTTGTTCACTTAGATCCCAACAAAATTGCTAAAACTTGTAAAACATTTAGCACCCTCAAAATATGACTATTCGACTTAACCCATAAATATCAAATAATAGTGCTATAAGTGATAATATTTTCTGTTATAAGAAACCGTCGCGCATAATAATAATATTACAAATTACTTATGTAGAGCTACAAATAGTTCTGTGAGGAATATGTTGTACAAAATAAGACGTTGCCCTCACGTCTTTTTAGGAATTATTTTGAAAATATTTGGGCATATTCAGAAAAGAAATGATGTTTACCATAAACGTTATTCGGAACAAGCTTATCAATTACTAAACATACAACACAGATACAAACTTAAAAATCATTGTTTTAAGTCATTATTGCCTCCTCTTTTGTAAGTTAGTTTCAAATTTATGCAAATGTATCAACATTTTGTTTTTAGGAGGTAACGGTATTTTTGTATAAAATAAGTTGTTGGTCTTATTATTTTATAGCTATATATATATATAGTCATAAGGTCATATCATACATTTCTGCTTATAATTATTGTGTTTTCTTAATTAACTTGTACATTAGTTGAACATGTTGAAGATCAATCGTCGTCAACAAGAAATATACCAACTACATGGCCTTTCACACAAACATCAACATATGGTGAACATGACCTGTTTACATCTTCAGGTAATATTCTAGTCGATTTTAATTTGGTTTTATGAGGGAGAGAAGCGTAGGGGCGGAAATTGCAACCGTTATGGATAAAAAGTAATATTAATGACGTAAATAAACTCATCATAGATACTAAGCTTTTATGTACGCCAGACGCGCGTTTCGGTGACGCTCGAATCAAAAACGTTAAAAAGGCGGCCAACGTAAACAGTTGTAAAACCAGATGGACATTAATTCGTGTATTGTTTGCGATATGTTTACAAAATATTTTCATTTTAGATTATGTAAAGCAAAATATCGTTCCATACTGACTAGGAGTTGTGGAACAATTCGACAATTTGAATTATGTCTAATGATTACTGAAGTTTGCAATTAAGGATTTTATTTACTTTATTCACAATGCTTTTCTCCATAAAAATGGTACCATGCGCTACAAAATTATAGTTTTGGGATATAATTCTACATATTTTGTTAAAAATGAGCCTGAAAATAAACTATGCTACACCGAAGAACAAGTGATCAGTATGCTAGAGTTTCTCATTGACAACATATTTGTTGAATTTGGTGGTCAAACTTTCCAGCAGGTTGTTGACATTCCTATGGAAACCAACTCTGCATCTCTTCTGGCCGACCTTTTCTTGTTTTGATATTAGTCTGTGTTCCTTCTGACACTTGTAAAAAAGCAAGAAGATCAAAGAAGCTAGATCATTTGATTTCACATACAGGTATGATGAAGTTCTTTCCATTAACAACCTAAACTTTACTGATGGGGTCCCATTAATGTATCCTCTTGAGCTAGAGATGATTAAAGAAACCTCAGATATACAGCTTCCTCCGCCTCATTTTTAGACATTTTCCTTGAATTCGACAACAGCGGTCATCTTAGTACAAGAATCTATGACACACGAGACGATTACAATTTTGAAATCATAAATTTTCCACACCTTAGCAGCAATATACCGTTGAGTCGTTTAGAAAATTTCGAATATGGAAGTCTTGGTAACGCAATTTTACTTTGATGTCATTTGATACATTTGTGGGATTTCATATTTAAATTTGATATCTATCCAATTTAACCACAAAAGTAGGTCTATTTCAGGAACATTTCAGGTAAACGTGTAAATCATAAACAAGCGTCACCAAATATGACTTTTTTAAAGAAGTAAACAACACAAACTAACTTTCCCTTTGCCTAGGCCTCCCTTGTTTTTCTGAGTCTTTGGTGCAGGAAGCCTTATATATCAATGAACCTATACTTTCAGCTTTTTAAAACCCTTGATCAGCCAGTAGAGTTACTCTTTAACTTTTGTATGCATGATTCTTCTCGAAATTGTTACAGCTGGGTCTCTTCGAATTTTTGTAACATTGCAATGATAAGTTGAGCCATCTAAGACGGAATGTAGTAGTATAAATTAAGGCAACAGTGGTTTACCAATGTTAAAATCTCATAAATCTTTTAAAAAGACGAACCAAGTTAACAAACAAAAACAGAGGGAATCGGATGAACTCTAAAAGAAGCATGACGGGATGCGTCGACAGGGAAAATAGAGGGGCCTGATGGGTTATTTTCGTTCTTCGTGATCGGCGCATTTTCGCTATCGTGATCCGTTTTTCTACAGATTTTTTTTTTAATATTTTCGTGATCCGTGATCATGGAAATTTATTTTCTGTGAATCGTGATTGACAAAAAAATCAACTCGTGAATCGTGATGAGACCCCCCACCCCCACCCCATCAGGCCTCTCAAAATAAGCTCATCATAGATATCATGATTTAAATTTGATACGCCTGTCGCGTCTACAAAAGACTCATCAATGACGCTTGGATCATAAAAGTTAAAAAGGCCAAATAATAACGAAGTTGAAGAGCATTGAGGACCCACACGTTCGAAAGGTTTTGGCAAATACATCTATGATAATCTATTCATGGGGTAGAACATCCTCAGTATTTTGAAAACTCTAAGTTTTGTAAACAGTTAATTTGGATAAGCGTAACCTGCTATGCATACATTCCCCGCTATGCTAATGCACACTCAGGCAAAATGTCACAATCGAAAATGTAAGAACACAATCGGTCAAGATACAGACCTTTCTGGTTTTTAAATATCTAAGACTGCCAAAAAATGTCTCTAAAGTGTTGAGACATAAACACATCGTATTTGTTGTCGATTTCAGTCGTTTTTTCGGAGCAGTTTTTGCGTGAGGAGCACTTACATGCTTATGAAGTCATGCACAAATGCAACGTATCAATTGAGATATGTAAACACCATACGAAATGGGCAGGGTATATGTTACTGCTGAAAAATGGGAAATTGACGATTGGAAAGTAGAAATCATCAAGTTAGTCCTTCTAGATTGAAGTCGTCCATCTGTGGCAATATCAAGGAAAAGATCAAGATATGTAGCAGAAATTTCAAATTCCGGTATAATCCTTTATTGCAAGATCACTGCAAGCACTCACTGAATTGTGGGTTATTGAGTGACAAGACATCAATACATCTCAAAGTGAAATAAAAAAAAAAAAATTTTCTGTAATTCTTTGGGAAGGCTTGTAGGGGTGCACAATCAGCACTTATTGAAATACCGACTCACTGTTGAAAAATCAATTCACCATGCAAACACAACAAATAAGGCCCGAATTTTGATGATATTATCCTCGGTGTATTTATTTTTGGAATCAGTGCTATGCTTCATAAAGTAAAATTTTTCATGGTTTAATAACAGAACTTTGTATCTACGAACCCAATTTTTTATAGAAAAGACCCTGTTTAATGTGACGATTTATTGCTTGATTTGGTCTTTTAACTTTTTTATTCGGGCGTCATTGATGGGTATATTGTAGACAAAACGCGCGTCTGTTGTACAAAATTGTAACCCAGGATCTATGATGAGTGCTTTTTTTTTAGATCTTTCAATTGATATGATTGAGCATGGTGAATATAAGTGTGATGCGTACAAGAATCAAAAGTTTTGATATAACTGCAAAATTGTAAAGCTTGTGATTGGAAATTGTGCAGTAGTTTTTTTTAATACTTACGAACCCACATCTTATTGACAAGGCTGGTTAAGCATACCTTATCCCATTATGCTGAAGGCCATCTTTTACTGTAGAAAGAAACAATGGTGGTTTGCTTTTTAGAAATATATTTAGTCGAACATCTTGACGACCTATCGACCCTATCATCTTACTACATTTTAATAAGATATTTTTTATCCATTCAACAAATTACTGCAATATTTTTTTGTGTATTTTTTAGTTGAAGGACAGTCGTCATCAACACACTCATTACAAACTACAAGGTCTATAACACCAACATATAGTGAACATGTACCATATACATCTACAGGTAACATTCTATTTTATATAAATACGTGATGTGGCAGAAGGATAACTTTGATAACTGTTTAGATGATAGAGCATTATTTTGGGACGAAATGATAGAAACATGTACTTTCATTAATATAAGACTGTCAGCGTTGGATATAGTATTCTATGTTCGTTTGTCTACCCAACGAAATAGAACCCCTTGCGATTTATCAAGTTTGGTCCAATCTTTATTATGAACTTTTAACATTTTGTTTGTATCTATGAAGTCAATCTCCTTTTGATTTTGGTGTCTTAATTTCACCCTAAGGTAACATTTGACGTCTTTAATTAACTCTTGTTTGCATCATTGGGCCCTGTTGCAGATAAGAAACAATTTGAAGCTCTACAAATACAATATAAAAATAAGAAAATGTGGTATAATTGCCAATAAGAAACCTCTCTACCAGAGACCAAATGACGTAGAAATTAACAGCTTTATAGGTCACCGTACGCCGTTCAACAATGAACAAATCCAATTAGTAAGCTATACAAGGCCCCCAAATAACATAGGTAAAACAATTAAAAAAACGACCTGATTTATGTACAAAATAATAAACGAAAAACAAATATGGTATACAGCAACAAACGCCAACCAATGCATTACAGACTCCTGACTTGGGACAAGCACATACAGAATGTCGCGGGGTTAAGCATGTTTGCTGGCGCCAAAACCTTCCCCTAACCTTGGACAGTGGATTAACAGTACACAATAAGAACTAACAATGAATATCAGTTAAAAAGGGCTTATCTCATCAATTCGATACAAAGCACAAACAAACTAACAAAAATACAAAAGACGCAAAGTGCAGATCTGAGAGTACTCGCAGCTACTGAAAGTTAGGTCAAAGCCAATAACAACAAATAAAACAATTATGTATCTTACTCTAAAATATCCATCAGAACACATCCAACATATAATGGATTTAGTGAAAGACGTCATTAACAGTTAGAGAAAAACATGACATTGTGCAATGCCAAATTATAGGTATCCACAGATTGTATGACCGTGAATGTGCATGTGTGTCTAACAATAATATTTAGTCGGGTTTTAATTTATTGTTAACAAAATCAATATTAATACCGATTAAAAACAAGATTCAAAGATTTGATTACACTGTTGAATTGGTAACCTTTTAGAATAAGTCAATATGACTAAATTTACGAGCTCTGTACACAACAGCACCGTAAAATTTGGGATATTCTATCCCGTCTGTAATAAGTTTTCTGCAGGTACAGCCAAACTTCCTAACCAAATCTTTGTATCAAAGATTATTGCTGAAGGTTTTAAGTAATTTGAGAAAACGAAATTCTTGACTTAACAATTTTCCAGTTATATATAGATTACGTTCATTGCAATCCAAAACGTCACTACAGACAGGAGCATAGTGAAAAAGTTGTGATATATAAACACCCTAAGATGGGTCCAAAGGAACATCATCGTCCAAAAAAAAGGAAAATAAACAATAAGGAACGAAAAACCGTCCCTTTTGTCGTAAATATTTTTGTAGTGTTTCCCGTGTAAAACTGAAATATATAATCTAGGATAGGACAATTATTGCTGTATAAGACTATAATCATGAATTCACAAATCCGAAGGGACGTCTTTGAGTTACCTTCATCAGGAACTGTCAGTGACAAAAATTTGAAAGCCAGGGATGTATAAAAACGTACAAACGTTACCAGCTATAATACAAAAATGACCTAAACGAATAGCCAAATTCATCGAAGGTAAATTTTTAACTGATAGAGTTAGTTTTTTAAACAATTTATTAATAAAGAACGAGGATTTTTAGAAATTTATATTACAAATCATGTCAGTACCGAACAACTGACTACTAAGCTGATGGTACACTCGGTTACTAACAGTCCAACATCAGTAGTATTGACCCACCCAGTGCTAATAAAGACGATAACACTTTAGGAATTGTGCGTCCCATGACATGATATTACATAACAGGATTCCCAAAAAACTTTTTCAACATTTAAACTTGAAATAAGTACATTTTTCTGTGTAACGATAGAGCAGGATCTGCTTACCCTTCCGGAGCACCTGAGATCATCCCAGTTTTTGGTGGGGTTCGTGTTGCTTGGTCTTTAGTTTTCTATGTTGTGTCATCTGTACTATTATTTGTCTGTTTGTCTTTTTATTTTTGACCATGGCGTTGTCAGTTTGTTTTCGATCTATGAGTTTGACTGTCCCTCTGGTATCTTTCGTCCCTCTTTTAATGATTCTTACAAGGCCGGATGACAATCAAAGACCATAAGACGAAAGGAAAAAAAAACAGACAATACCATACAAAAAAAAGAGACAAATAACAATCCAAAACACTAGACAGAAGATATTCGTGTTGCTCATTACAATTCAGTAATAAGTAGCATTTTTTTGTGATCTGACAATCGAGGAATACATGATAAGTCAGTAGCTACGACAAATGGAACATATATGTGGTCATTTGTGCTAACAATATACTTAATTATGATGGCATGCGTAAATCTCTCGAATGGCTGACATCATCTTAACCATTTGGATATTGCTCTTATGAATCCTGAAAAGAAGCTACCCTATAATAAGAAAATAATGAAAAGAAACGCAAGAACTCCATCTGCCGGTGTTGCTAGAATGTTGCTACACAAAAAAAAAGTGCAATGAAAATTTAAATACTTAGTAAATTCTATAAATGTAACAAAAGAGAAGATACCAAGGGGTAATCTAACAATATTTTATGTCTGTTAACTAAATCAAAATGGTGTCAATAACACTTCGAAAGGGTGGCCAACTTTTGTCGTAAAGATTTGTTTTTTACCGACCATCATTGTCAATTTCTAGATGTAAGTCAAGATATGAGGCTGAGTTATCTGTATTTGTTGTATCCTTTATCTCAAGTCCGATGGGATAGATTTGTTCAACATAGTCACCAAATTTTGAATTATTTAGTGAGGGAACATCATCTATATAGCGGAATGTGAAGTTGAAGGATACTGCTAACTTCTTTTTTTTTCTTCTTAAGAAGTTCCTGTATGAAGTCAGCCTCATATGAATTAAGGAACAAGTCGACAAGAAGAGGAGCACAGTTGGTTCCCATAGGAAAGCCGATTTTTTGTTGAAAAAAACGTCTTCCAAACGTAACAAATATGTTGTAAATCAAGAAATCAAGCATCTTGATAAAGTCAGTTTTAGAGAATTTTTTGTTTGAATCAAAGTGATTTTTTACAAAGTACGATTCAGCCCTCCGTAAGATAAGATAAAAGTTGTATCTACTTCGGCCATTCTTTTTTATGAAACAAAGCAGGACCAACTTTTTCAATTTGTCTTCTAGTTTGGAATGGGGAATACTTGTGTAAAGTGTAGAAAAGTCAAATGTTTTAATACTATTGCAAGATGAAAGAGTCTTAGATTGTATGTACTCTAAAAGATCTTTGGATTTTTTTAGTATCCACATCTGATTCACGCCACCTCTGGAATAGGTAGTTTCACAATAACTTTGAAGCCCGGCTTTTACTGCTGATAAAATTGATGTTAATAACTTAGAAAGAGGTTTCGCGGAGCACTTGGAATATCCAGTAAAAACCTCTAACAGGAGGGATTGTGGTTGATTTTCATATGATGAAGACATTATATTTCATTTAGTTTAATTGAGATGTTGAGCTGGCATGTCAGTAACTGCTAGTAGTCCTTTGTTAATTTATATTTATCGTTGTCATTTTGCTAAGTTCTTTTGTTACCTATTCTAACATCGAACTCGGACTTCTTTTAAACTGAGTTTTACTGTGCGCTTTGCTGTGTGTTTTTTTTTATCCAACATTTGCTAGAGGTATAGGGGCAGGGTTGAGGTCCCAGAAAACATGTTTAAGCCCCTTCGCAGTTTTGCCCCGTCACAAGTCAGGAACCTCTAGCCTTGTTAGTATGTTTTTTTTTCATTTTTAGTTCATTTGAACGTTTCGGAGTTTAGTTTGGCGTCCATTACGCTGAACTAATATATATAATTGTTAACGGGCCAGCTAAAGCTCACCTCCGTGTGCGGGATTTTTTTGCTGCGTTGAAGACCCATTGGTGACCTTGTGCTATTTTCTGCTCTTTGGTCGAGTTTTTGCCACTTTGACACATTCCCCGTACCATTCTCTTTCCCTCCGAAATGAATGCCGATCTTCAATTATCTCAAAGCCGCTTTTTTACATCCTGCTATTTGGACCATTTGTTGTTTGTTTCTGTTTGCAAATCTAATTGTTCAAAGGGTCGGGTGTTGGTGGTTGGTTTGGTCTGTTTTGCTGACAAATATTTTTTATCAAAAACAGTTATCATTTCAATATATAACTGCCTCATTTACATTTGCATATTTCACTATCCAAAAGTTGTAGTCTGGCTCTTATTTGTCTAAATAAATAAATGTAATTTGATGCTATCAATCTGACAAAGTAATACGACTTCTGGTCAGGCAAATTAAAAAATATATATTTCAAACCATTATGTAAATTTTTTCTCAAGTTCCTTTCTATAGTCTATAGATCCCCTGAAATGACTGTGCACTTACAAAATGGGAAAATTTTGAATTTTCCTCCAGTGCAAGTTTCTAAATGTTCACTTGGGATGTGTCTGTGTCCCGGTTGTCGTATTTGTTGCTTGTGAATCCTGACTCCGTCGCAAATATTGTTCCCTGTTTGTTAAGTATAATTATCTTTGCAGTTTGGGCAAGTTATGCAATGTAACAAGTTTTCTGACTTGCATACTAATATGTTTGTGTTTATATCGTTTATATTAGTGTTGTCAACAATTAATCGGTTAACCGGTTAACATTTGGAAGGACCGAATATCGAATACCAAAAGCGCTCACCGGTTAACCGGACCTTTTTTCAATTCTAATAGATTTGAAATGAATGTGTATTGAAATCATTAATAAATGTATAAAATGATAGTCTTGCTAATTAATTTGACAGATCAATTGTCCAGTATTTTGATTTCTACTATTAACCCTGAAAACACTCCAATTTTACAAATGTAATTAACACAAAGAAACTTATCTATCTGCTAACGGCAAGATCTCAAGTAAAAATAATTAGCGTACATGTTTTTTCGAACTGTTGTAAGCTGGTTAAATTTTACGATCTACTTCATTATTTCACTTTGATATAATATTGCGTAGACCTACATGTAAATATGCCACCTCCGTCTTCGAAGAAGTGTGTCATACTTTAAACGAAATGCCGACTCAAAAGGGGTAAAACGCAAATTATGTGAACGGAATTAATGTATAATACCGTGTGGTACGAGTAACACGCTTAATCATCTCAAATTGAAACACTCCACATAGTTTTTTGAGACACCAGAGAAAATGAAACAATCACCGGTTTCAGACTTTGTCAATTCGCCGATATCAAAAAGATTTTTATCTTCTAAATCTGAAGTTATAACAAATGCCATAGTTGCTCTGGTAGTATTGGATTATTAAAAATGAAACTCCACCAGCATATACTTCAATTCATCTGATCATAAAACCGTGTATTTATTGTATTATCATTTAATACTTTTTTTCTGGTTCGAATTTGGCTTTTGTTAGATGCTGTTTAATACCTTTAGGATGTCTTCTGCTGTAGATGATGGAATCTTCTTTTTCCAAATTTTTTCATAACGTCCATTTGAAATATAATCGGAAGAGTTAATTTTACTATTTTGAAAGTGTTTGGTAGTGACGTTTCGTGAGTATCTACGAACGATATAAGATCACTGTTGTTTAGATTTTCTGGTGCTCGTAACTGTGTGCCAAAGTGTTAATTTTCTTATCCAAACTTTTTCCAGAGTGATTATCTCCTACTTAGATCAAGCAGCGTTATGGTCAATAGTGGTAATAGTCAGTCGATTGAGATCTGCCCTAATTTGGCCTGATGATCTCAAGTGATGACGGAGGGGAAGGTCTGGCTTAAATTCAGTCACTACGATGGCCGCTCATACGTTTGTGAAATGGCTGTCCTGACTCACCAACATATTGTTTACCACATTTACACTGTAGGAGATTTGTAAATAACATTGCAAAATATTGTGTATTTCGTTCCAGTGTAGTGACTGTTAAAAGTCTAGGTATTCAGTATTTGCTTGCAAGTCACACATCGTTTGTCCCAACAACCCCTGCAAGAGCCCGCTGACGAAAAGCCTGGTTTTGAAGATAAATGGGGTCTCACCAGCAAGTCTTTAAGGCTCTAAGGAAAGCTATTACGTGTGGTTCAGGAAAGATCTTGGATAGTTCCGGATGTTTTATATAATATATATTATTAATATATACCCGTTCTTGTATATAATTAAAGTAGCACAGCAAAGCTTTCAACGTTAGTACAAAGCAGAACAGTAATGACTTTGAATTTTATGATTTCTTTTACTTTTAGCCAGCAATATAAAGGACAAAGATTCTCATTCCATGTCAGACAACCAAAAAGTTATTGGTAAGTCACAAATAAATAAAACATAATTGATAATGACGTTTCATAATATAATATTATATGATTTGTAAGCCTGAATTAAAAGGGGCGATATTAAGATGCAAAACGATGCTTGAAATCAAAAACTCATTAAAGATATAGCCATCGTTTAATTTTGTATGTGAAACTTTCTTTTTCTTTGTAAGTTCAAATCAAATGCGAAAGCGAAAAGTTGTCCTAAATACATGTAAAACAATCAATGCCTAGAGGAAAAATCGTAAAGAGTAAAAGATTTTAGTATCAACATTTATAACACTTTTGTTTGTACATGTTTGTAGTTACTCATTTTAACACTGCAATTTAAATGAGAACAATAAACGTGATTTTTCAAATCATTCTTGCATATGATTAGGAAAAGCGCTACGGTCGCACGAAATTTATCAAGTGTTATTTTCAGTCATTTTATTTTCTGCATTTTACTTCTTTTTATTATATTACTTGAACAAATCGGTGATTTCAGGTGCTCCGAAATTGTGAACAGATTCTAGTCCACATGTGGCACCCGTCGTCTTGCAAAGAATAACAAGGTTGAAACAAATAAGTGTATATACGCTAATAATAGATTTCCATTCAGGTTTGACCATTGGTGCATCTGTTAGTGCTGTAATAATTGTCATTTTACTGATTTGTCTTCTTATAGTTATAAGACGAAGGTAACTATCTTTTTTATCGATTTGTATTTTGTATTACATTGATTTCAATATTACTCGTTACTCAATCTGTTTCTTGAATTTCACAAGGGTTTCGCACTATATATCTTCAGATACGTTTAAGATGTGTTTATTCGTGACGATTCACATAAAAAGTCCCAGTACTCGAATGTAACTATGATCATGCCTGAGTCGGATTTTAGATGAGGTACACGCCTATACAAGTGACTCCATTAAAACACATAATTCTAATTTCGAGCATACAATTCATCGCTCTTTGTCCTAAATTAAGCGTGTTTAGGAGAAAAGCACAAATTCCAAGTTGAAGTCTATTGTTGAATCCGCCATGTATTAACTACAACAACAACTTTCCACGTTAATGACAAGGTCACTACATCAAAATGACAGAAGACTGGCCTGTCAAGGTTACACATTAAAACAGTTGATTAAAAAAGTAAAACTTATTTTTTGAATCATTAACCTCATCAAAGTTTGTTCTTCTACAACGAATTCCATAACAGAGCACATTTACGGTAAGAGTCACACTAAAACTTTTAACGCATGGTTATATTCAAACTTATATTGGTATAATACTTACACACTAGTGGACGAGGATGCATGCGTTACAACTGAACAAAAATATGAAGTTGTTTTATCCTCTTTTAAAGATTTTAAAATCATCTGAATTTGGCGTAACATTGTTTTTTTTTAAATAGACTGTAAGAGAAAGGGTCGCATGCTAAGGAAGCATATGCTTTCTTTTTTTTGTGGAACTCGATATCACTCCTGATATCAAAGAGAGTTCGTTTGGAGAAAGCCACAACAATGCTTTGGATGATCGATGTTGATATGTCTGTCATTTATTGTTAGATAGAAGTCTTTCTATTTTCTTTTAATTTTGCTTTGTTTCCTCATTTCATTTTTGATTGTCCCTTAAAATAGTTTCTTATGCATGTTCTAAATAGTAACCTTTTAAAAATCATTTGTCAATAAAAAAGTAAAAACAAAATTACCAAACTATGTTTATCAAAAAAAAGGGGGAAATTTAAAAAAAACCTGACAAAACCAAATGTTCAACTATATTAACCAACGGAATGATTAAAATCAACTGTCATATTCCAGACTTCGTACATGCATTTTCCAAAGAAAATATTGGCTTGGTGTGATCTTTATTGTATCAAACCAATCTAAAAATAAATCAAATTTAGGGAAAAGTATTAGACAACAGCCCAAACGTGGCTAGAAACACATATTTTAAGGTTGGCACATGGCCTTCACTGGTCGGCAATAACCGTTACAGTACGATTTGGAGTAAAAAAAAATAGATCAAATATAATCGTTTCTACCCTTTTGTTAAAAACTAAATTTTCAATATATTTTTTTTCATAAAAAGACATTTTGGAATAGTAATTTTTAAACAGTATTTACAGCCATGAAATGGAAGGAAGAACACAATAATGACAAAATTGCATACACTATTTAATATTTCACTTGCTCATGCTGAACAAATTCCATAACCCGCACCGAAAAGATATTCAGGAATAAAATGTGGTATATAATTATCTACTCGCAAGCAGACAACTGTTTCGGATGAAACTCTTTGTCCTCTATTGTAATTTCCCAGAATACTCCTAAAAATAGTCTATTAAACGCTATGCTTAAACTTGAAAAAATTAAGTCATCCTACAACTGAAATATACACTGATAACCAATAATATTTTCGGGGAATTTACAAGTTAAAATGAGTTTAAAGATAGCTAATTCTGCATAGAGATGTCAAAACATAAAATTCACTAAATTCCTTTAGTGGACATTTAATTCCTAGCAAAGTTTATCATTTCAACATGTTCAAAGTGTATGCTTTCAGATCATTAGAAAAGAAATCAGACAAAAAGAACCAAACCATACAGAACTCCGAAGATGGAAATGATTACACTAGACGACAGAATATTGCCTTACCTATGCAAGGAGATTTGACAGAATACAATGAATTAGCCATGTGTCGTGATAGTCATCAATACGGAGATTTAAAATCGGTGGGAACAAAACTACACGAGACAACCTATGATTATATCGGCCCTAACATACACAAACAAGAAACAGATATTTGTAAAAATGATGAGATAAACTCTACAAGGAATCCAGGTGTTGAATTAATTCAAGAGTATTCAGTACTAGACCCAAATGAGAAAACATCAAATACAGTTAATGTTATTTTAAATGCTGGAAGGGATTGCGATACATATGCAGTTCTCGATCCTGATGAATCCACCAACCACCTTCGTTCTGGAGCCGTCAACAATGATCGATTAGATATACCCGTGTGTGAATCTAACAATAAGCACATAAAAGAATCAACATGTTCTTATGCTAAAGATGAATCCTATGCAGTTCTTGACCCAAATATTACAGGCTTTGATCGAACTGAAAACGATGAAAAAAACGAATCATCTGAAACTTATACCGTACTCGACCCTAATATAACTGGATTTAATCGTTCTGATCTTACTCATGGATCCGGAGGTATGCCGAACTTGAAGGATCATTTAAATAAAAACGGCTTAATTCAGCCATTTGGGAATGGCAATGATTACGAGTTTGCAAATCCTATAGCTGGTGATCCGTCCTTAAAGTCATGTTTGCCAAGTTACAGAGATCGAACAAATAGTGGAGGAAGCTATGGTACTTATCAAACTGGCAATACTCACCGACGTCAAGACATCCATCAACAGAATCCTGAAGAAAATGTTTACAACCGCACTGTTGATGATGTATATGACTCAGCCTTCCATAAAAGGATGCCAACCTCTAGTGATGATATCTACGATCATTTCTCTGGCGAGAAGATAAATGACTGTGGTAAAACCTAAAAAGACTAAACGTTGATAAAACATAGCATGGAAATGCGAATATGAAACTTATATCTATCAACATATTTCAAAAGTATATAATTGCCTTATGAACTGATATCATAAACACTTTTTTATAACATACCTACTCATTACATTTGTACCAAATTATTATTCCTATAAGCTCATCACAGTTTCATCATCACTGTTCAAAACTTTCCGATATCGCATTTATTAAGTATTTGTGCATATTTTAGTCGTTGCTTTGGAATGATTGTAAAAATTAAACTAACATTTTACAAAACTAAAAGTTCATTCTTATCCATCATCAATAAATGATGCATTTTCTAAAATGCAATTTGTCACTTTTAAGTCTTTCCCAGGTTAAAAAAAATGCATACAAGTATACAAAATATATGTAGTATCCGAGTACCACACACACACACACACACACACACATAATCTAGCACAAATCCATTCAATCAAGTGAGCACCACACACATATGCATCCTAGATTTGTAAATGTTTGTTGACCAACTCTTAGACATTATCAATGTTATGGAAATAGTCTTTAAAAAAAATAAACGTTACCAATAATAACCACAAAGAAATTGAAAACTAAAATTGCACATAAAACTGAAATAAAAGAAACATTACTTTACATTAGTTAAAAATGAAAATAAATAAATAAATAATCAGGAACACAGCTTAGAGCGTCACGGTTGATCTACATGTACATTGTATATATTAAAAACTCATAAAAATACCATTCTTATAATTTGGTTATCCAAACGCGAGTTCTGTCTACTTAAGACTCATTGGTGGAGCTCGAATCAATACAGTTGATAGGTGAAATCAAATACGATGATTGATTGTTGGTTGCTTAGCGTCCAGTGGTAAATATTTCATGCATTTTCAGGACGGTAACACATTAACAATATATACAATAGGTAGGTCCGGTGATAGAGGACGTTTGAGATGAAGGGCGGGGAAATTTGGACTGCCACTGGAAAATGAGGGTAAATTGGATACAGACATTTTGGCTTGCAACAGTCCAACTACGGGTTGCAAGGGTTCTTAATGTACATAGACTATATGGCACTCTCTCGAGGCATCAGCTTTTACGTCCCCATTCTGACTGGACGTGGTTGCGTACTTGTACATCCCACACAGACAAACGGACGCCCCACTTTTGCAAGGGTTTTACTGTCGGCCGAAAGAAGACCAAAGTGACCATATTTCTATTCCTCAGTCACACTTGAGGCCAATTCAAATACGAAGTTGTAGAGCATTGGAGACCAAAAATTCCGAAAAATTGTGCAAAATACGTCTGACATGATATATGCCTTGTGATAGAAACCCTTAACGTTTCGAATATTTAAACATAGTGAATAGGGGAAAGTTCCGTCGATTGAGAGTGCTGCGGTTTCGTCCAGAGAGATGTAAAAAGTTTTTATTTCAAATCTTTATTTTTGCCTTTTTGAAATTTATAAAGAACGAAGAATGAGAAAATTAATGGCAAAATTTGCATCACAACAAGAGCTCTGTAGAATCTTCATGAATTGCATATTAATAATTTCACTGCGGATACATAGATTGTCGGAATATGCATCTAGTGGATTACAATTGGTGCCGTTTAATACGATTAACCTCTCCTGTTGGACAATTTTTATCCATCAAACTTTCGAGATTTTGATTAACTAATTTCTTTTCTTCATGTTTCAAAGATTAAATGAGTCAGTATTGGAATAAAACATTTGAACTGCAAAGTATTTACTATCACGTCTGTGACATTTCCTTTGTTTGCCGAGTGTACGGAAATGTTTAATTCGTTGTATAAATCGTAAGAAATACGTTACCTAAGCCCTAAGGCTTCCCCAACCAGGTCATCGTTCTCCTCATATTATCACCAATCATATTGAACTAAAACAGAAATTGTTGTGCGATGTTTGTCCGCACCAGATTTCTTTTTAATGGTAGTTTATAAGCTATAGCTATACAAAAATTTCAGACCTAGAAACAAAGTGAATTAATATAAATTCCATTAAAAAAACTTTTGAATTATTCAGCATTAATGATTTTATTCGATTTTAGTCACTGATTTTGCTAAGAAATACGTCAGATATCTTTTGTTACCATACCACTTGCAAGCTCCTACTGAAAAAGATATTAGCTTAGAATAAACTAAGGTCGAGAGAGTTGAGACCATAGTTTCTTCATAACTTGACTACTGTGCTGATGATACCCTTAGGCAATGGTAGTCATCCAACAGAGGTATTGACCCACTGCTGTAAAATGTAAACAACACTTTATGAATTTCATTCGCCCGATGCGCTTTTCTGGATTAAACATAACCAGGAACATTCAAAGACGAACATTTGAAAGCCATTAAAGTGTATGGACTAAAACAGTTAAAAAGCTATATGACCAAAATGACCTCGAATAATAGCCAAATCAATCTAAAAAAAAAGAGGCGAATGATACTAAAGTGACATTCAAACTCGCAAGTCGAAAGTTAACTGACACACACCATGGCCAAAACAGAAAAAGATCAAATAAAACACAAACAACAAAACATTACATAGAAAACTAAAGACTAAGCAACACGAACCCCACCAAAAACCGGGGTGATCTCAGATGGAACGAAACGGTAAGCAGATCCTGCTAAAAGAGTGGCATCCTTCATGTTGCTCATGTAAGTACAAACCCGGTGATAAGTCTTATTCGGTAGGTCACATTCGGGGAAAATAGGAAGGGATTGTGGTTACGATAATTGGAACATATCCGTCGTCACCCTTGAAACAGATATTCCATAACAATCAACCAACTCTTGAAAGGATGATTTCAACTTCACCACTTTGAACTCTTGGTATAATGGCTTCCTTGTGAGCAGCAACCTTCTATCAAGCAAATCATGATAGAAAATACAAGGCCTATGAAAAAGTAAAATAAAAAGAAATACCGAACGCCAAGGAAAATTCAAAACGGAAAGTCCCTTATTAAATGGCAAAATCAAAAGCTCAAACACATCAAACGAATGGAAAACTAACTGCCATGTTCTTGACTTGGTACAGGCATTTCCTTATGTAGAAAGTGGTGGATTAAACCTGGTTTTATAGCTAGCTAAACCTCTCAACATATGATGCACACTTAACTGTATTTGTGGTATCGTTGTTTCAAGTTCGATGGCATAGATGCGTTCAATATAGTCACCAAACTTTGAATTATTTAGTGAGAGAATATCATCTATATAGAAGAGTTAAAGGATAATGCTAACTTCTTTTTTTTCTTCATAAGAAGCAAAGCTCAGTTCAACTTTGCCTGAGGGAGTTGAAACCTAAGATTCTTTCATAATTTCTTAATTTATTTTATTAGCAGATTTTACTATATATCTTTGCTATCAGTTCATAGAGTCAAGTGTATGTTCATAAACTTCTATTGTCTCGAATTTTAAAGATAAATGAAATGTATAGTTATAATAGAGATAAGATCTGTTCTGATTAGTTTTAGAATTCTTCAGCAAAGGTAGGATTGTATAATACATGACCAAGTCAACTGTTCTAGAGTAAACTATTACAATACTATCATGTTTTCTTATTTATTTTAAATCATGGAAACATATTTCGAATAATACATAAGAAGGACATCACGATACAGAAGGTAGATACTGCATAGTACACCATACAATTGGTCTCTGAAAACACTGCAAAGGACCTCCTTTGTACACAAAGAAGCACAATGTAGCACAAAGGACCACAAATAAGTTTAATAAGAGCACAAAGGACATACAATTGTTTATATAATGGGGAAAACAGTCAATATTAAGTACTAACACCAGACTTCCCGATCAAGTAACGAGACATCCATGTAAATTAACACCAAACAAACAAAAAAAAAAACAAATATTTTTGTTTGCTGGTAGAAAAGTTAGTAAGTTATTTGGAAAGTTGTTAATTTGGATATTTGACAAAACTAGCCATATAACATTATTTGTAATGAAATCAACACAATCTAGTAGTGTGAATGAAGATCTAGTGTCAAAAGTTTTTTTCATTAGGTGAAATTGCCACAAAAATGTGTTGACTTTTGTTCTAAATGAAAGATTTCAAATAATTTGAAGTACAAATTGAAATGTGAAATATTTTCTCATCTGTTCATTTTCATTCAACCAAAAACAAACAAAGAAAAATCATATTGAGCTTCATGTATCACATCGTGTAAAATATCAACTGAACACACTCAGTATGGCAAAATCTATTTTCATATACAGTTCAATCCTTTACTTTCACAGTGTTTCGTAAAATGACTTCCTTCATAGAGGGTTGCTGCTTACAAACTGAGCGATTGAAACAAGGATTCCAAGACGTGGTAAAGTTGAAGCCATCCCTTCAAAGGTTTCACGGACGCCATCATGAGTTTTTTTACCGTTATGAAATATATATGTGTTGCCACGGATATATGTTCCACATACAATAGTATCTTAATAATTTCTTCATATTTGCAGTCAGACTACAAGACGAAGGAAGTTTAAGATGTTTTTATTATGTAAGTCATTATTTAAATTAAAAATACAAAGCATGAAATTATAAAGAAACAAAAAAATTTAAACAAATAAATAAAAAATTGTTAAACAAAACAAAATCCAACAAAACAAAATCAAATAAAACAAAATCGAACCATTATAAAGTACCAAAAATACCCCAAAAGTTTGAAAAAGAGGAAAATTACTTGAAGTTAACTGCAAAGCAATATAATGTCCAGATTTGGAAAACATAAAAGCATGAATACTAACAAAACCTTAATATCGAATGGTTAATATCGAACCTACGAAACAGTATATGGGATTTATTTAGCCATAAATTAGAAATGATTGAAATGTTCTGAACTAAATGCAGGCCACGTAGTTAGACTGTGCGTAACAAGAATTATAATGCCATACAGTAATGCATTGTTCAAATATTTTATCTGAAATCAGAGGTCCATAAATAATTGTGTACAAATAAAAAATAATAAAATGAAAACTAATGATGACAATTATTTACGAATATATCTTTTACTTTTAATTAATTAGTATTGACTGGACTTGCATTCCATATTACACATCAGTTTGACAAATATTTGCATTCATTGCAAGACCATCATATTTCTGTAGATTAGTTAAACAGATTTTGTACTGTTTACAAAAGTAACAACAACAACAAAACAACAACAACCGCATGGTCAATTTAACCTGATTTGGTACATGCACAAAGTGGCTCGGTTAAGCAATATATGGCTTTAAAACAACTATAAAAAATATGTTGATGTTCGTCTAAATTTATGGGTTATATTGAAATTGAGCTACACATGTACCTGTTGAAAAACAAAGGAAATGGTATGAATTCATTGCTATCAGATATTTTTAATAAAAAGGATTTGCAGAATAAAACTAAGAAAGACAGCAATTTAACAAAACATTAACTGTTAAAGAATGTCTTTATTATTTTGTGTAATCCTATTTATTTACTATACTTCGTGCAAGACCTTTTAAAAAATGCAAGTAAATAAAAATACATATACCTATATCAATATATTTTCTTTGTTTGTCTTGTTTCGTACGTAAGTAAGTCAATTTATATATTTATATTCTGATAGGTATATGGATGTTCGTAGCCCTTTTTAATACTGTATTCGGTAAGTTTCATATATAATGTGATGATTTCAACTTTGTAATTGTCAACTTCATATTTTTCAGCAGAAACATACTCTCTGTTCCATCGTATGGCGACTGCACATACTCTGTCAATAGTGACGCTCGTGCATGTTCACACTATACACACTTCAGTACTCTCAGATCTGTACTTATTGTCGTTTTGTTGTGTGGATGTATAAGTACCCTGCCACGTCCTCTATGTGTTTTTGTCAGATGTATTTCTGCGTTGTATCGATCTGATGAGTTGAGCCCTTTTCAACTGATTTTTATAGTTTGTTCTTATGTTGTACTGTTGCACCACTGTCGTCCCAGGTTAGGGGATGGTTGGTGCGCCTTCAACATAGTTTAACCCAGCCACATTCTGTATGTGCCTATCCCAAGTCAGGAGCCTGTAATTCAGTGGTTGTCGTTTGTTGCTGTATATCATATTTGTTTTTTTCGTTCAATAGTTTGTCAGACCGTTAGTGTTCTCGTTTGAATTGTTTTACATTTGTCATTTTGGGTCCTTATATAGCTGACTATGCGGTATGGGTTTCACTCATTGTTGAAGGCCGTACAGTGACCTATAGTTGTTACTTTCTGTGTCATTTGGTCTCTTGTGGAGAGTTGTCTCATTGGCAATCATACCACATCTTCTTATTTTTATTTTCATTAGCATGGGTGTGCTAGTCACACAAAACTGCTCCAATAGAGAGTTCTATGGTCACTAACACGATATACATGTACTACCGTCACTGTCGTCTTAATTTACTATCCATCGTGACGGACAACCAAGAGATAGAGCCGATTTCTCTCGAATTAATCTCACATAATTTGTATGTTCAAAAAGTCTTTCGATCTTTTAATTAACATAGTCACAGCTGATACATGTAAGTGTTCTTTAAAGTTTCCACGAAGTTTGCAAATTTGATAACATAAGACCAAATTATAAATTATAAATGCCTAAAGAATTTCAGAGCTAAAAACTGCACTGTTGATAGATTTTGGAAATATTTAGTATTATCCTAGAATGAATAGGAAGAACCAAAACAATATCATTCTTAGTAACTTGTCTATGGATATACATAAAGTTGTTAAAACGAATATTATTTAGAGTCTGTAATATACAAATTTCAATATTTTTCAACGACTACCGATTTTGATTCAATAAGTGAAACAAATACAGGGTGAATTGGACGGCCCTAACTTTAAGATATGTTTCCTAATGATTCAAATAAAACAGAGCACATACTATACACACATACTGAAATTAAGTAACATCATTACAAAGTATTTGTCTAAATTTTATAGGTGTTACTTGTTTGTTTTGTAAGAACGCTGTAAACATAACGGACTGTTTAGGCACAACAGCAGTATGCGACGATTCTTCAGAGGTATTTACTATAAAAAACAGTAACATTAAAATAGGAAAATGATATAATATATATATATATATTATATACATATATATATACATTTGATTATGTACATGTTTGATGCTACAAACAAAATATTGAAAATAACTATTTGGAAGATATTTTAAAATCTTAACATCAATGAACGCTGTATAACAATGTAAGGGAAAACACAAATAATTGAAAAAGAAATTTGCTTTCACTTTTGGTAAAAGATACGGGAGCAGGTCTAACTGATTGGTGGCTTACGGTCCAGTTGCAAATATTACATGCATATAAATATACCTTGCTTTTTATTATATATATTAAACAGACACACCGAGTTTGATTATTTATGTGACCGATAACAACCAAACAGTTCTTAGGAAGGTATATCACCAGACACAATAGTCTGACTTAGAAACTTTTGGAACTATTATAGATACCCGTATGTTGCAAGGGAGAGAACCTGACTACGAAATTACATGTTTACTTTTGATGCAACACGAACGCAGAAAACAGCAGTAGATTGTGCTGTTGGTATAAACAATTTTCTTTCTCATTTTAGATGTGCTACCTTGACAAACATGTGAAAGAAGATTTAACGACCGTTTTTACAGCTGGATGTAGATCTAAACAGGTAGATTCAACAAAGTGGTCAGTTGATGTTACTCTTATCTTAGCACATATTTTCCATCCAATGTACAATTCCGCTCCGTTAACGTTTTTTTTAAATTTACAAAGTTTCGCTGCACACATTTTGAAATTATAAATATTGTGTACCCCTCGTGCTTTTTCCTAGGCTAAACATTTATCCCAGTAACCTCTTTCTTGTTAATGTATTTATGTTTTTTTAAATAAACATCTTGTTACACTAATAGTTCGCATCTGCATAAATAAAAAAAAAACCCACATCTAACACTAAGGGGAAGCAACACGAACACAACTAAAACTATAGTTGAAATCTGGTGCTCCAGAAGGGTACGTACTTAAGTTTGCTCCTGTTCCACTAGTCGCAGACGTCGGTGGTTTGTGCAGCAAGCGATCATTTGGTGATGAGTCGCATATGATAGTTTCATACACAAGAAAAGGACCAAGCTGCATGATTTCCATGAGAAGGTGCAAATAGGTAACATTATAATAAGTAAAAATATTGTAAGCCTAGAAAACATATAAAATCTTAAACATATATCATATCAATATATATTTATATTTATAAAAAGCAACAACACTCAACATATAATTTTTAAAAGTCTATTTGTTTTTTAAAGAATTTACACTTTTCAGAGAGGGCAGGCGATGTCATGCAGTTAAAAAAAAAATACATGTTACAATGAGATAAAATCATATTTTGCTTCATTTAAGTGACAGGTGGTACATGTATCAACAATAAATTCAATTTCAGCATCCAATTTGCTCATTTTAATCCCAAAATTTTATACCTATCATTTGCAGCTATTTGCAATAAAAGAAATAATTTAGATCCTTGACATACCTAGCTCCACCAAAAACCGTTGAATAACCTGGGTAATCCGGAATGGTAGGCTGTTTTGTTCGGATAGTGACACATGCTTGTATTTTCTTGTGCGATTATCAATTTTTAGGTCCTTTTATAAACCAAAAAAAAATATTTTTAGATGTTACTAAATAAATTTTCTCGATAATATATCTCAAGTGATATGATAAACACAAGGCTAACTTTAGACATAATTGTGAATTCTATATATTTGAATTTCGTAGGTATGTCATCTCATATCAGGTGTAGCCGGTAAAAGAGATTCACTGGTATCTTGTGCACAGTGCTGTAATGCTGCAACAAAAATACCATGTAACGGATACTTGTGTAACCAAAGTGAGATTTTTAAACTTTTTTATATTCCTGTTATTTTTAGGATGTATGATAAACCAAAGGCATAATCGTGTCAACATCAAAATTGTCCTTTCACTTTAAAATGTTTACCTTCAAATTTGATCAATTTTTGTATTGATTGAATACAAACAATATTGTAACAGTTGTCTATTTATTTCATTTCAGAATTTCAAAATTCATTTAGAGTGGTTCAATCGTTTCATGATTAAATCACACACACGTTTCGAATGAGGCATTACGCAGCATGAAGAAAAAAAGTTACCTTGTGCAATTTCGTACATGATTAGACACGTCTTTGCATCGAAATAATTGTATTGCTGTCGTATTGAACGGCGAAGAAAATTTATACCTATTAGAGGAAACTTCCAAATACGATAATTAACAACCTGTTCGTTCTTAATTATATCTCTTAGTTTGAGCCACGTGAATTCCTGAAAAAGTCATTGGCGACTTTTCACACTTCTCCGATTTTTATCTTCGAGAAGTCCATTAAGGTTGTCATATTTTCATTACAACCATGAATTGCAAGATTGAACTCCAGTGTACACAATTCAGCTTGGGCAGTTCTAAAAAATATAGACGTCATATTGGATTTTAAGGAATGGCTGTTGTAATAACGACTCCAGGCGGGATGTGGGGCGAATGGGTTAAGGAACTGCTATGTATTACAAACCTATCGTGTATTTTAATTCTTTATCCACCTCTTTATGAATATATATTTTAAAAAAGAGAGTAAGGGAACTTTGAAAAGTGTGCATGATCATTTTCAAAATACGACTTTTTATTTCCCCCATTTACCTTGACCAATCCCCCTTTCTTTGATTATGGCTAAGATCAACATAAACATGCAAAAAATATTACCTTTGACAAATAAGTGATGCTGACTATCGTCTTCGGTTAATCTTCAATGTTTCTTAAATGGGTATTTAGATATGCGTAACATTCAAGATTTTCATTAAGGTTTTGCTTATATTTAAAATCTCTTTAATAGAGACAGCCAACCAAAATAAAAATAAAATTGTTATTGGTAAAAGAAAGGGATACACAGCATTTCTAGTTTACTCATACCAATTAATATAATACTCAATTGATTTCAAGTTGATTAAAACAGTACCTTTAGGGTATTATATTATCTTATTTCAATATAAATCATGATATATCAAATAGTGCCTGGTGGATCAAGTGTTAAAAACGAGTGTGGACAGTGTGACAGAGTGGAATACCCTACACTTTGCCAGACTTTTTCAGCATGTCGACCTGATGAGGTAAGGACAATTTGATTCAGTAATTTAGCAAGACACCTAAGTTCAGATAAAAAACGCAGTATATTTTTGTCATTAATTGTAATTAAAATAATATTAGATTTACATATTGAACATCGGTAAAATTATTTTTATCTATAAATAAAAAAAAAATAAAAGATTGAATATGGAAAATATCAAATATCAGTTGTATAATGACTTATATATATTTTAATTTAACTTGTATAAGTCCAAACAAAGATCGTGTTTAACCGTGATTAAGAAATTTTTATCAATATTTTTTAAGACTCATCATTGTTTGGGATTTAACATACATGTGCCTTCTCAGTACGTATCTAGAATTTATGAACAGTCATCATAAAGTTTTCAAATAAAATGACTTAAAACGCAAGAGAACTTCAAACTTTGAGGCTTGTTAAAGGGTAAAAGATACATATGATTTGTGGCTGAAAATGTCACAGGTTTGGATGAGGATGAACACTTGGCATCAAAGTAATTGTTCCAGCGGTAGTCATATCTTATTTAAAATTTCTGCTTAATATTGTAATTGTGACGTCTACAGTTTTTACCTCAACTGTCATTGATTGATATCAACAATTTCCACACTGGTCTGCAAAACAGGAATATTACTGAATAGTGGCATTATGCGAAAGACTAGTCGTTTATATTTTGTTTAGGTGAATGTTGAAACAGAATATCCCTATTCAAAAACAGTAATTGAACTAAAATGTAATTGATGTCCGCACTGTTCTTAGGCATAAAATAACTGACAGTGGGATGGGCAGTTCCTTTTAATTTCTTGTGACTGTTTATTTGACAGTTGATCGGATGTTTTTTCGTTGTATTGGTAGATGGATTGCGGAAACATTTAAGAACATAAGGTCGCTTTATCGGTGCTTACAAATCGGTTTTCTTGCTTCAATCGAAATTTGTCGTATAATTCTTGATTTTTTCATCATTTTTCTTTGTTTTTTCTGCTCTTTGTTTAATGACTTATGTTCCGAAGCTAACCAATAACTCGGATGTATATATGGGAAATATTTAAGAATGGCATTTGCACACATGGGAAGCCTATGATTAGACCTCCAAACATTTATTGTCTATAAGTGAAAGTCATTTTTTGTACTAAAATCAATTGGTTGTATATTACAGGTGTGTCAACTAAAAGAATTTTTCTATCGAAACCAAGTATATTTTCAACTTCGATGTAGACAGACATCTGTAAGTTTGTCAGGATTTTTTTTTATATGTAAATGGTATTCTAGAGGTTTCATATTTATACATATCATGTTACTATAAATAAGAGGTGTTAAATTTGAATATACAATATACAAACCAAGATAAAGACTGGAGGAATCGCGTAAATCTAAACGGACAGGGTTTGCGTTTTCTGCACTTTTCTGCATGCATCACCTGGCAGGCAAATACAGACTTAGTCCAGCTGTCACGAAAAAACATAGGACACCACAGGTAATTTACAGATCAGACGACCATTCTGGTATCTTATCATCTAAGACCGCGAAAACAGATCTCTTGTAAGTTTAAAGAATTTTCGCATTTTCTATTGTTCTTAATATTCTCAACATCTTACATAACAAGTGTAAGCAACACATGCATTTTGTAAAAACGGCAGACATAGACAAGAAATGTTCTGTATGACGTATTTACGGTGGTGCTGGTTACTAGTTTTTGTCAGAATTATTATAATCATACAGTGTGTTTGTCCTTGACCATCAAGCCTTACTCTTCTAATTTGTTTTCTATACAGGGGATTTGACAAAAATTGCTTGACGAAATGATGCTTGCACAACAGGAGAAGCTTAACCCGTTATCTTACTCTTTCACTCAAATAAATGCGCATTTTATATGTGCAGAGAATAAATTGACTATTACTGTAAAATTCCAGAACGTTTTTCTATGACTGATAGAAAAACATTACAGACTTCTGACAGCCCATAGTTGTATGGATGTATTATATATAATAGAACAATCTTGTAGTAGAAATTGGCTGGTCTGGAACATGAAAATTCGACGAGTCACAATAATTATTTTAATAGCGAAAACTTTCGTTCCACTACGAAAGGGAGTTTCTTTTACATTTTCCATGTACATTCATGAATGTGTAGTTCCTTGGCATAAATTAAACAAGATTTCTTTATATATAAAATATAGTGCAACATTTTGAAAGTACAAGATAGTACAGACAATTTAATTGATATCTTTTTCTATGATATATTTTTGTTAAAAAATCAAATGGTCACCTGTCTTCCCTTTTTAATGGATGGTAGTGTCCATTGAAATGTAAGTTATATGAATTTCTTTTATATTTAAAAACAAATTATAGACTTATGATATACTGCATTCCGTTTTAGTTATGTGATGCTGACTTAAAAGCATACAAAGCTAGCCACAATCCTGCTGTTGGTAAAAGAGCAGCAGTACAAGTGTGTTCAGCATGCTGTGAAGGAAATCGATGCAACCAAGGAGGATGTCAGGTGCTAGTTAAAAGTATGTTTTGTCCATATTTTTTATAATAAGATAAATTAGGTGCGGTAAGCCTTCAAATAAAATAAACAAAAGAAGGTACAAAGATGATAAGCAAAAAACAACGCTGAAAAAGAACAAATCGCCATGGCTAAAACAAGACGACTAAACGAAAAAAATTGTAACACATCATACAGAAAACTAAAGATTGAGTAACACTTACTTCCTAAAAATAGGGCATGATCGCAGCTGCTTTCGGAGAGCTAACGATTGCTAAGCAATTAGAGCGCCCATCATTGATAATGACGTTAACGAGGAAAGGAGGACGGAATTTGAGACTACGATAAAATGTTTGTTGCTACTTTGTGGCACCTTTAATTCAATAGTGAATGCTGACAACTTATACACCAAGGCGACCGAAACAATTGTGACTTTACCATGACACAATCATTGGTTAATTTTATATCATGTAAGTTTTATTATAATTTATCCGCTTCTCATAACGTGATTGGAGTACTTAAACATAAATGCTATTTTATGACAATTAATGTGCACATGAATAATCGTACTATTAGTAAATTGTTTAACAATTTAAATCATCGTTAATTCTAATATAGATACATTTTATATCCACACTAGTGCATATTTATTGCAAGCATATTTCACTAATATTATTACATCTTTTCTACTTTTGTGATATATTCTTTTCAGATCAAACATGTTATGACAAGGCCATCTGTGGATAACCATTGGATGTCTCCAAATGATACAAAAGATAATAAAACTCCTCATGATACAAACATTTTGTACGCGATACGTGCATTTCGTATACAAAAGACTCATCATTGACGCTCGAATCAAAAATACAAAAATATCTTTGTACAGTTTTTTTTCTTTAGTACATTTCATTTAAATCTAAAATTTTAAAAACAAAACATATTGAAACTATTTATTTGATATCTTTGTCGTTCTATACTTAGGTATAATTCTTTATTTTATTCATATTATCAGTAGGTTTCGATTAAAATGTACACGAGACAAAACCCTATGAAATCTGGAAAATAACCAATATATAAAACAATGTATTTAGTCTTGACCCTAAATGGGCATCAGCTACGATATATAAAAAAAAAATAAATATGATTTTTTATTGTTCAAACATTAATGAAAGTGAAATAGTGAAATAATATTCGCTTTTAGCACCCAGTTTTAGTTCAATTTTGTCAAAATAAGCTATGAAACATCGCTGTTGAATTATTCACTTGCAAGTGAATAATTCGACCTCATTGAATCTGTATTCATGTGACCTTCAAAACCCCTTAGCTAGAGACTGGTTACGCATGTACAAGGCATGTTCAGCCATTAAAAGGAAAAGAATGTTAACATTAAAAATGAACAAAGGTGAACCATTTCGTTGACTGATTCGATCTACTAACAATCATTCTTATACAGATAAAAACGATGATTAAGTTATTTTTTAAAAACATAAAATGAAATCAAACAGACAAAGAAAAATCAAATTACACGTGGTCGCTATCTATTTATATTTATGTTTATGTTGATATCGGGTTATGTGAACGTCGGCAGTCTTCGGAGGTCATCTCGATGGTTAATTAGATGGCGTTTTGACTAAAATATATCTCGGTTTCCAGTTGGTCAATCTTCTTAATTTCATATGTAAAGTCCAGTCTGAATGGCATTGATAGAATGAGAAAAATTTAGTTTAAATATAGAACTTACACATAAGAAATACCTCAAATAACACTTATAGATTTTGTATCACAGAATCTTTTAAACATTTACTATATGGATAATAAGTTCTATTCAGAAAAAAAATAATCTGTTTTTTGTGAAAAAAAACTTTTTATAATTAATTATTAACTGCGATGTCAAACATTGTCATTTCGCTGTGAGAAGACAAAAGCGAACAACACATTGCCCATCAGGTTGACTTGGTACATACACGCTATGTGATCGGGTAAACCAGTGTCCGCTCACATTAGAACGTTTTAATCTATGCAACCATAAACTAACAAAAATTACAAGGCTAATACAAGTTAGAATTACAGAAAAACGAAAGCAACGTGCGAGTTTGAAGAAAAATGTCGCAACGATAAATACAATAAGCGAACTACAGAAAAAAATTGCATATGATCAGCATAAAATATAACGTCCTTACTATATCAAGATACATATTACATATAAATTCAAGTAATTTCTTAAATTAGATATTAGTGGTATATCTTGTGACATCTTGAACTTAGTACATTTTAGATACTGCGAAAGGATTATTTATGTTGTTATACATAATGTGCAAGTACTTTATAAGAATGCATAAAAACTAAGTGTTTAAAAAAGAATACTTAACCTTTTGTTTATTATAATTATATAAATAGTGATTGTTGACTTTTCCTATTGTCGGCGAATGCTGAATTATGATTCAACGTCATCAATAGACAATCAGATCGTATAAGTTCATGGTGAATTTGAATTAGAAACATTAGTAAACACACCCTTTAAAGGTTCAAACATATACACGCTCATAATATCCCCAAATGCATGGGAATACTATATATTAAATGTTAATAATAATTGAGTTGTTCTTCCGTAGGCTTGTCTCTTTTCCGTTTCTTAGTAGGGCGTTTGCTTATTGTAGTAGAAATACCTCCTTAACTGAACGGATGCTTAATTATTTTTCATTTCTTGTGATAACTTTAAGGGCAAGTGGAAGTAAAAAAGAGGTGTCTACGAAAATAAAACTTGGGTATCCTGAGATACATGTAATTATAACCAAAATGGTAATCATGTTCGTTATCAATCAACAAGCAATAAAAATTAAGATTTTTATACGCCAGTCTATAAAGAATATAATATGGTAATAATATTCTCTAAAGCACAACTTCAGATAAATGTTTATCGAATATATTTATATGTGCCGTATAGTTTTCTGGGAACTGACATATTTTATCCAGGTCAACAGGATATCTGATGATTTAAATATGTTCTGATATACCCATGCTTCTTTGGTAACCCGTGATCTCTTAGTGTAACATGTTTTGACTGAAAATGCTTTACTAATTTTTATCGTGTAAAAGTTCCTAAATCGTACAATAATTGGAAGACGTCAAATAGACTTGATTGATCGTCAGATGGCGGTAAGTTACTTCGACTTGACCCAAATCTATGGCCTTTCAGTTTAATAGGACTTGTATTGTTCCACAAATTCTCATTGGAAAATAGGCATTATTCATGATTATTCAGATCATCTTCTTCTTGTCTTTTGCATTCATGTGTAAACTGAACGTTTTATAAATCAATTAAACTCTACAAAAAACTCCATGAAGTGTTTTCAATCAACATCTCCCGTGTATGGAAATTGGATTCTGGCCTTTTCTAATTCTATTTTGTGATTTCAATTAAATCGCTGATGCTTTTTGGAGTCAGCTTTGATCAGTGTTCCTCTCAATTACGTGCGACTCTTTTTTTGTTATGTCGTTTGAGGTTGTTCTTGTACTTGGTTATGTTAACCATCGACATTTAGTAATAATATTATTGTTCTACATCAACATTCGTCGTAAGTATACATCGTGCTATTTGGTTTTTTAATTCAAATGTCTGAATTGACAACTTTCAAGATTCAAGTAATTATAGAGCTGATTCTGTTATCTTTCTTTCAAATTGCTGCATACAGCTTTTAAAAATTAATCATATTTATGGTTAAAAAAAATGTTTTCCTTTTATGGAAATTAAATATTTCTGAAAATAAACTCAACATTTGACTATTATGATGATAAACAAATTTCCGGTTATCATTCAATACTTGTATTGATTTCAACGAGGTGACATTTCACTGGATATTAAAACAAAAAAAAAACTACAATTAAGTATTGTTATGATGTTAATAATACACTTAATGGAGTTTTCGTTACTTTTTGTGATACATACAGGTATTTATTCATTTATTTCTAGCTTTTTATGTACTTCAAATTAGAAAATAATTTAATATTATTTAATCAAACAGAAATTTGATATACATTATTTCTTAAGAACCAAGAATCTTGCAATTTCATTGGTTATTTACCCAAGTGTTTATAACACCCCACCCCAGCAAAACTATTTACACCCGGGTATAGCATTTGCCGCAATTCAAAAATATTACATTTAACATTGGATATATGGTCAGTACATTTTACTGTTTCGAAAACAGAAACAAACAAAAGGAAGTTCAGTGTATGCTTAGATCGTCGAAAACAAAGTCAAAAGACAATAGTTTAATCCGATTTATAACAATTTATAATTTATAATTTATAACAGGGAAGAGTCCTTTGATCCGAATTTCATGGACTCGTTGATGAAGATTTATTTTGGGAAATGCTGCTGAGTTCTAATGATAATCTTCAATTTGTTTTGTAAATTTACCCTTTCTTTCGTTTCTTATTTTCGTTTTATCATTTGTTTTATTTGAATTTTGTGTTCGTATGTAAACACTTGCATTGAATGGCATTTATCAGCAGCATGTCTTAATTTTTATCTGAAAAACAATACATAGCTTTACTTCTAATAAATTGTTTTGTTTAGTTAAACAGTCCTTTTCTATTTTTTTTTTTATTAATTTATATAATGCTAAAGCCTCAATCTTTCAAAATTGTTATATTTTACAATTTAAGTTTTTTTTTGTTATTATGGCATATTGTATAAGCACTTTGAAGTTGGCATGCTGTATCATTGACTTGTACCATTTATCTCCCCTTATTTACATTGAAAGATTTTAGAACTTTTCCAAACTGAAATTTATCAATATGTAATATTATGTTTCTATTTACGACATAACAATGGATGGTAGGGTGGGAAACATCCTTAATGATTATTTTCTTTACGATAATCATTATAATAACTAGACAGGATGCAGATAAAGACAATACGCTTTTTTGAGTATTAAATCGTTCATGGTATCTGTCACCCTCTAAATAAACTCATCATAGATACCAGGATTAGAATTTGAACGCCAGACGCTCATTATTTTTACTAAAGACTCATCAGTGACACTCGAATAAAAAAGGTAAAACAGGCCAAATAAAGTACGAAGTTGGAGACCATTGAGGACCCAAATTTCCGAAAGGTTAAGTATCTATTCCTGGATTAGAATATAAGAGTAACTTTTGTGTTAGTGCGAGGCTACGCTCATTGAAGTCAGCTCCGTTAAAGTCTTTGTCTTTTTATTTTAGGCCATGGCGTTGTCAGTTTGTTTTCGATCTATGAGTTTAACTGTCCCTCTGGTATCTATCGTCTTTCTTTTAAAATATTAGACAAACAAAACGTACACGTTTTGAAATGTACACGTCATAGGATCATCCATAAAATGCGACAAGAGAAACATCGCCATCTACAAAAGGGAAGTTTATTATGTCAAAGTTTAAATCATCTCTTTTGTCGTATATATCAGTTTAAAATTTTCCATTTTGTACCAAATCAAAAGGTACAGTTATGTCTAAAAATGGACAAAATTGACTATAACTATTAGCTTATTGAGCAGCTGGAGTTCTTTTGGATTAAAAAAAATATGTTCAGCATGTAAAAAACTGAACATTGTCAACTGTGTGTAATAATTTACTCATAGGCATTTAGAATTTGATTTACGTAAAATACTGTTACAGGCTCAAAGTACAGACATGAAACCATGATATAGTGCTTGATTGCTTAATTATTACCCATTTCGAAAAGGTCTTCCAATTAGTTCAAGGGAAAATTCCTCTGTTTTCCTTCATTATAGTGGATATATTACTTAACATTTTAGCTGCTGATTAAACTTTTTTCTTGTAAATCTAACCTTTTTATTATAAACTTTAACCAAACATTTTCTTAATAAATAAATAAATAAACCTATAAAAATCCTTTTATCATTTTGGAGATTAAAGGAAAAGACACAAACACAAACACATAATGTCAAAAAGTGTTAAGTTATTTTTGAAGTATATTATGTTATCTGAAGCACGTAAGACGATTCAAATTGCATTACTAAGTAAAATGCTGACATGCACATAGTACTAGGTTAGCTTCTTCAAACGAATTAATTTTTGCTGCTTATTGACAAAAAATCTTTTAAAAAATGCATTGGTTTTAAATGACAATATTTTCAGATTGACATAAATAAACATCAAAATCACAAGTTCAAGTTAAACAATAGTTAACTAGAGCTACTGTGAGAAAGACTCACAAAATGATTCCCCTTGCAAAGTCCATGCATTGATAAGGGAAACCTATAAAATGATGTGGATCAAATACAAAATAAGAGGTGCACAATATGGGTAACAGATACAAAATGACTATCACCAAATAAGGCAATGGCAATGTACATGTTTTGGTATAGGAAATCCAAAAAATAGTTCGTATATATAAAAAATAGGAGATTTACAACAGACCTGGGGTTATTAAAAATGTATTTGTAATTAGCTTTAATTAATTACAAATTTGAAAGTAATACAATGCAATGTACAATTGAGCATATTTTCAATTACATGTAAAAAGTAAAATAACAAAACTACCGAACTCCAAGGAAAATTCAAATAGAAAAGTCACTTATCAAATAGCAAAATCAAAAGTTCAAACACATCAAACGAATGGAAAACAACTGTCATATTTCTGACTTGGTACAGGGATTTCCGTATGTAGGAAATGATGGATTAAACCTGGTTGAAAGTAATTATAACATTGCCTTTTTTGTTGAAAAAGTATAACATTTCTAAATAATAACACTTCATTAATCATTATAGCAGTTTATATAATCCTTATTTGTATTTAATTCATTAATCAATTTTTCTAAAAATTATAAACAATTACAATTTATTGGCATGGTTGACATACAATTTGAAATATGTTGTTCTAACAATTAACAGTAATCTTAGCCTCATGATATTTTCTTTTACTTCACTCATTTTACAACAAAGTCAGTAGATAGAAATGCCAAAGGCAATTTTTCTTTTAAACTACATATTAATATGTCAAAATCTGTTCAGATGATTATTATTTAAACACATTCTACAAAATTTTAAATATTGCAGTCAAAACATATGATACAAGAATGGAGTCAAATATATTTGACAATTTTTACTTGCCAAAAGACAAGTTTGGAAATTTAACGAAAGCAAAATTTTATCATTGTTCTTTTGTACTAAATGAAAGCTTGAAAGTTACTTTAAATTTTTTGACTCACATGAGATAAATAAGAAAATATTTAAAAAAAATCTAAATAAACATTTTTTAGTAGAAATTTTAAGTTTTAAAATAAAAAATGTATTCATTTGTATCTTAATACATATATATATATCTTTACAACACGTTTTTTCCATAAAAAAAGACATACAATCAAATAATCAATATTGAAAGTCAATGATGATTAAATGTAACAATGACGTTTTAAATTTGAACTTTTATAAATGTTTTTCCCTGTTAAAAGTTTCATTCTAGTTTATATTTTATGATTTTATCTCATATAACATAACTCTAACATTTCTTTGGAAAAAGTAATTAACAAGTAATTGTAATGTAATCAATTAAATTTGAAAATCAGTGTAGTTGTGATGTAATTAATTGCATTTAAAATTCAAGTTTATTTCAAATGTAGTCAATTACATTGACATGTAATTGGCCGCAGGTCTGATTAACAATACCGTTTGACATTTTGACTGAGTGTGGATTCGTTTGGCGTCTAATGCAAGATTAGCAGGGGTGCTTACCTGGAAAGCTACTTTTACATAAACTCAGTACGATTGTCACTGATATTCGATTCCATATAATTCACAATCTTTAACAAGTTTTCTATTGTTTTTAAAATATATTATCTCCAATTAATGGCGGCTATGATATATAAATATAGTTACTTTGATACATATCTGCGCCTTGTGAAAACCAGAAAAAGGGGCTGCCGTACAGATGGGTGATATATATAAGAATAAGAAGCTACATCCGTTGACAACCAATAATTTATCATGTATTAAGAAATATTGAACTTTTCTCTATGATTATATTTAGGTCTAAATCTGACGATCAGCAAAGAACAGATCGAAGCGTTTGTAAGTTTTGATCTATACTGTAAATTGTACACTCTGCAAACCGCTAAAGAATTAAACGGCGGAAATGACTCATTTGATGGTTCGTTTTTACAGACACCATGGATGGACTACAAAGGCAAGTTTGCTTTTATAAAATATTGAAATCATTTAAAATACAAGCAATTAAGTATCTCCCTTATGCACAACTCTGATTCATTGTCCAAATTTGGCTTTACTTACTGATAAACCGAAAAGGGTCCTTTTCGGTTTATCAGCTCTCAACGTTTGATTATGTTTTGGAATTACAAAATATTTTGGCCTCGAGCATTACTGATGAGACATTGATAGTCGAAATGCGTATTTGGTACAGTACTTGGTACCATTAATGTTATTACATCCCTTGAGTCGAAAATATTTATATCCTTGAAGCAAGTACTTTGGTACTGGCATGCAAATACAGATGTTGTTTTATATAAATTTGCTGTTAAACATTCTAAATTACAGAATTCATCTCCTTCATGTATATATTTGATTCCTTGTCAGGTTTGACTTTACTTTAAAAGTATTATCTTTTATGTTATAACGCATATCTTCTGATTTCTAAAAATTATAGTCAAACACATAGCTGTAATTAGCGAAACCTTTCGGAATTTTGGATACTCAATGCTTTTTGATTAGGGACTTTCCGTTTTAAATTTTCCTCTGTATTTTTGTTATTTTACTTTTTTCAACTTTATACACTATTTAGCCTTTTTAACCTTTTTTAATTCAAGCATCACTCATGAGTCTTTTGTAAACGAAACGCGGCGTTCAAAATTTTAATCCTTGTATCTATGACTAGTTTATGTACATATCCATATAAAATCTGTAATACGCTAAAGCAGAAATTTAGAATGCGGCATTAGAAAGATTAAATAAATGATATAGTCAGCGGTTTAAAAGTAAGAACGTACCAAATCAGACAATAAAAGTCATAAATCAAAGAAATACTGATAGCACTATGACTTGTTAAAAAAAGATAAAACGACAAACCACAGTTTAAAACCTTACACAGGCAATTATAAACTGGGAAACACAAATGAAACCTAACAAAAAAATGGGTCTTTTGACCAATATAATTTATCCGGAGTAAAACGTTCAACAAATATCTTGTAAGGTCTACTAGGTCATGACAGGATACCTTTCGAAGAAATGAGTCAACTTTTCCACAAGGAAATATATGTGCTGTTACTTTCTTCGTTACAGAAATCCATCATCAAAAAGATGTTTGTAAGTGAGAAGAAATAACAATATGTGTGATTACATGCAATATTTTCATTAAAAGTTGCTAGTTACGGACTACCGTCCTTAAGCAGTTGCTTCGAAACAAAGTACTGCAGATGTAAAGGAGAAATATTCTTTCTATACAATACTTTCACTTGAGTTCACCATAAGATTTTACTTTTTTTTTTGGTGCATTGACCTTTGATTTTTGTGTCAATTTTGTGATGTCTAACTTTAAATGTCTCTTTTTCGATTTTCACGATATTTTCTCTCCGTATCCTTAAAAACGATTCGTATTTACAATCTACAATTTTAATGTTGAGGAATTTTCAGGTATCATTATTTTTCTTATATCATAACAGTATAACGAAAATATCGAACTCCAAGGCAAATTCAAAAAGGGGAAGTTCGTAAAAACTGACAAAATCAATCGCTATCAATCAACGGAACGAGCGAACAACAACTGCCATATTCCTGACTTGGTACAGGCCTTTTCCGAAGAAAATGGTGGGTTATACCTGAATTTATAACTAGCTAAACCTCCTTCTAGTATGATAGTTGTTATATTGAAAAAAAAAAAATGGATGAGCAACCAAAACAGACATAAAAGGTTGTATTTGTAAATAGTTTTAAATTTTCTTCGTGAAAAACACCAGAACCTAGCCAGGAATATGACAGTTGTTTTGAAATCATTGTGTTGCATGCTTTTGATTGATATAGCCAAACGTTTGATTTTGTCAATTTATTTTTCAAACATCCCCCTTTTTGTATTTAAGATTTCGGTGTTTTGTTATTATATTTTTTATTTCCGAATTTTGCAATGGAAAGATACGTCATGGTATGAAGACTTATATCGACTATGACTCGTAGCATATTTTATTGTTTTGAAAAATGCAATTGACTTCGCTAGTGGGGATGAAAAGCTAATCATGAAAGCTAGAAAACTGACTATTACATTGCCAAGTTTAAAGACAATGGTACTAATCTTCGCAGTTGGTCTAGCACTTTCCAGCTCCAAATGTTTTAAATATTTAATGACTGAATACCACTGTATTATTTCAAATCTGAATCTTTTAACTGCAAACTTGTACAATTCTGATATCAAATACCTAACAACCACTAGTTTAACAAAAAATCTTAATTCATCAGGAGTAACCTACCGAATAAGACTTATCACCGGGTTTGTACTTACATGAGCAACACAACGGTTGTCAATAGCGGAGAAGGATCCGCGTACCATTACGGAGCACAAGACATCACCTCGATCTGTGTTGGGGTTTGTGTTACTCAGTTTTTAGTTTTCTGTGTTGGTTGTCATTTTGTTGTTTTTCGTTTTTTGCCATGGCATTGTCAGTTGTTTGTTTTTTACTTATGAGTTTGAATATCCCTTTAGTACCTTTCACCTCTCTTTTAGCCTGTGTCAATAGTGTTATGCGAGGTAATGATTTTGAAAGGGCTATCGACATGCATAAAAAAATCATAGTGATTGGATTCATTTACGTAAAAAAAACATATCCTTGATTATTTCCTGGTGTCCAAATGTACGAAATTTCATACCTGATAAAGTGTATCTATTTGTTTGTATCAGTATAAATACTTTTTTTCTTCTGTGCCTCACATCAACATTTGCAAGCTGGGCCCTCCTTGTCATGTAAGTTTTCTAGTACCATGGATAACGTTTAAGTTGCTTCATATCTTGACTTATAACAAGAAATGGAAAATGAGAATCAATTAAAAACTGAACTATCCATTTCACTGTAGGAAAATACCAGAAGCATTTGCTTTTGAAGTATAAATCTTCTTGGTTTTCCTGTCATGATTCCTGATAACTTCTGCAAGGGAACTCTTGAGTGAACAGATACTTTAAAGCAATATTTCTGTAGCTTGATTTGTATCTTCTTAATAGATTAATGAGCTTTGATAATCGGAAAACTACTATTTCTGTAAGTAAAGTCACCATTTCGTAGTTTTACGAACTTGATCATGATATGGTCCGGGATCACAGTTATCGTCACTTGATTTTCGTTGTCTACAAATCTAGTCCCTAGTGTAGACATTGTGTTAATTGCCTTTTTTTTTATACCCTTTCGAAATTTATTTCTTCAGTTTTAAGCATAAAATAGCTTGTAGGGGGATAAAATTACACTGTAACAAAATTTGGGTCATGAATTTTAAAGTAAAATAGTGATTGCGTCCAGATAAAAAAGGTTAAAAATTAGTATTTCGGAAGCTGTCAAAAGAATTCAAGACCCCCTTAACATAAAATTGTCCATTTTGAGTTAGAGCTGATGAAGTTTTCTATAATTTTGATATAATTTGTCCCAAAAGTAGTACACCACACTGTAAAAATATTATTGAGAAAGTGCAGGTGGGATTTTTTTTATTTTCATTTATTGTCTAAAAGAAATGCACTACGAAATAATTGTGTTCTCGGGCCATATGGTTAACCGTAAATAAATATCTTTGTCGCACAATTTCAAGTAGTAAATTCATCGCGTCCTCTTTTAAAAGTTTATGAAATTCGCGAATAGTACATGTATACATGTAGTATCTGATTTTATTGACACGAGCAACACGACGGTGCTATTAGTTGAACATTTTATCCGTTCTGCAACACCCGTTTTTGTTTTGTTTTAAAGAGATGCCTGGGGATTTTGCTTTAATTCCGGTGTTGTCATAAGAATATTCTGCTATAATTTTTACATGAAAGTTTTTTAAAACGAATTTGCATAAATTGCTTATTTATGAATTTTTGTTATGTTAAGGCAAGAGACAATAAGCAATCCGTTTAAATGGTGCTTTCATCAGATATGAGTCATCAAAATATTCAAACAGGAGTTTTACAGTGGGAGTTAATAGTTAAAATGGGACTACTTTCTGTCCTTTCCGGACAAGCTGGGTGCATCTCTTTTTTTGCTCGGTATATGTTGCTCAATGTTTTATGTATTTTGTTTGACTGTTCGTCGTATTTTTTTCTTTTAGTATGGTGCCTTTCTTTAACTTATGGTATATTATAATAATAACACAATGGGTAAAGGCTGTTCTGATAAGAAAGATGCGGAAGACTTAATACATTCAATACTTATGGCGAAAAGAAGCTGTAAACGTAATGGCAATAAAAAACGAAACACAGCAAAAAGACAAAATAAGTTCAACAAACACTACACTGACTTTCAGTCAAGTTTAGCGTTTGATACTTCATTGATTACCTTTAGGCGTATCACAAACAAACAACTTGTAACGCCCCATTTCATTGGCCAGAAGATTCAAATACAACAACAATCGTAGAGTGCACTTGATTATTGACACAGGTGACTGACAATGGAATGTACTATGTTACTATGAACGTAGAGAGAATTGAATAAATGTTTTTGCAATGGTGTGTCGTTGTCTGATTTTCCAATAATGGGTTCGAAATATTATACTTGTGATATTCTTTTTATTTAGTATGTCGTGGTTACATGTAATAAGGATCTCATAATAATAATAATTCATGATGGGTTACACGTTTCTCTTTTGCTATCATGGTATAAAACGAACACACAGTAGCTAATCCTTTGGTCATTTATAAATAACGTTTCATTAACGAAACAAATTGTCACATTCATTCACCGAAAGATAGAAATAAAAACAACAATACTCGTATTGTGTACGTAAATGAACACAATTGACGTACTATGAAATGTACCATCATGGCTACTGCGAAAATAAAATGAATTGAAGGCATGTTTGTGTAAAAAAAAGGTTGGAATGTAACACTGGCGGAGATTTTGCTTCTGCATGTGTGGAACAACTAAACAAATTCACGAATACTCATGAGAAATGTCGTAGTTTATAAGGAACAATATACATGTAAATGTACTGTTTTGATTTGATTTTATGCAAAGTTGTCTTGATTTCATAATAAGATGTACCTACCGGAAGAATATAGCTTTGCATAACATTTTTGAGCCTGTGTTGTTTTGTGAAAATAGATACACAATTAATTATGAATGAAATTGAATTATTAAAAGACAAATCCACATTTTCTTTTGATATCTCTAAGTAGTCCTAATAAAAATAAAGTGTCTTTGATATGCCATGGTTAAAATGCACAATTCACAATGTTATCAAGACGAAGTATTTAAAAAAAATTCAATAGCGGATTTAGATGTAGGATACTGGTAGTACATATACAAAGATATTTTATTCTTCAAAAACTAAGTATAAGTTTACCGAGAAACATATAATACTTATAAATATACAATAAATTGAAGGTAAACAAGTGCAGTATGCACATTTCAAATGAAGTACAAATTTATACATGTATAATAAACTGTTAAACGAAATATAAAGAAATTAAGGATGACAATATATATATGTGAGGGACTTACCTTTTTATTAATTCATTTTATGACACTTTTAGATATATGGGTGATATATTGGCTCTCAATAATGACGACTTAAGTTTGTACACTAAAGAGATTTATCCTGCCGAACTGACTTTAAATAAAGCTAATACTAACAATGAACACTGCCCTTTCCTGGATCATGATACCTATATCTTTAACAGGAAGCTTAATACCAAAATTTATGATAAAAGGGATGACTTTTCATTTCCTATTGTTAATTATCCATTTTTAGATGGTGACGTTCCTTTGTCACCATCTTATGGTGTTTATATCTCTCAACTTGTTCGATTCGCTCGTGTATGTAACTACGTATTTGATTTTAATGAAAGAAAACTTTGTATTACTGGAAAATCATTACACCAGGGTTTTCGATATCACAAACTAGTCAAAACATTTACTTAATTTTATCATCGGTACAAGGACATCATTCGTAATCAACATGCAGACATCTTATACGTTCAGGTATTTCACATCCAATCTTTTAATATGGTAATATTCTTTACAAAGCACAAAAATGTCGGTATTCACCTTAAAAGCTAACCAAACCTTTAAACATACTTATTCAGAAGGGATATAGTTACGATACTGTTGTCAAGAAATTAAGAATGGCATATTTTGGTACTAATATCGATTCACTGATAGGGTCTTTGCATCGGAAATAAACACATTTATTCTAAAACCAGTTGTTGGCATGATACGGGTTATGTTCTTCTCATATATTTTATGATAATATGATACTAAACCCCTAACGGGAGGGATTGTGCTTGATTTTCATATGATGAAGACATAATCTTTCAATCAGTTTAATTGAGGTCTGGAGCTGGCATGTCAGTAACTGCTAGTAGTCCTTTGTTTATTTATGTATCATTGTCATTTTCCTTAGTTTCTTTTGTTACCTATTCTGACATCGGACTCGGACTTCTTTTAAACTGAGTTTTACTGTGCGTATTGCTGTGTATTACTTTATTCTACGTTGGCTAGAGGTATAGGGGGAGGGTTGAGATCTCACAAAACATGTTTAACCCCGCCGCATTTTTGTGCCTGTCCCAAGTCAGGAGCCTCTGGCCTTTGTTAGTCTTGTATGTTTTTTAATTTTAGTTCATTTATATGTTTTTGAGTTTAGTATGACGTCCATTTTTATTGAACTAGTACACATTTTTATTTAGGAGCCAGCTGAGGCCCACCTCTGAGTGCCGGATTTTCTCGCTCCATTGAAGACCCTTAGGTGGCCTTCGGCTGTTGTCTGCTCTTTGGTCGGGTTGTTGTCTCTTTGACATATTCCCCGTTTCCATTCTCGATTTTATGACGAAACACACTTTTTTTAAGCTGATTGTTTTTCATTACCAAACAGTGAATTAATTGACATAGTACTTGGTCTTCTATGTAGATATTTACAATATGTAATTTAAGTTCGTTTTTCAACTGAGTACAGCAAAACAAATAATCATAAACTCCTCACCCATATCGCCGGAGTTTCATAAAGTACATTTCCGTTCACTGCGGCCAATGTTTTATCATCTCCATTTTCCTCTAAACAAAGCATGATTACCTGCTTTGAATTAACTTAGAATTTCGGGATTTTTTTTTCAAAATCAGGTAAACTGAATCAGAAAAAAAATCACGTTATCCCAAGTCGATAATGGTCAACATTCTCATTGTGTTAAATTAAAAATTCCGCGAATCGTTGGTTTAGTCTTTTGCACATTCCTGTGTGACATCATTTGTTCTGTTCCGGAGTCAAACTTTAACATCAGATATTTTAAAAATTTTTGTACGCTTCAGAATTTAATAAAATTTGTCAACTAGATATCGTCTTTATATGTTTTGTATATTATCGAAGAAATCACATATGTCCGTTGCATGGACGAAATGTACATCGTTGTAATTTTTGAAAGTCGTCAATGACCTAACGAATATCCAATGGAAGTGTCGTAAATTTGTATCATGATGCTGGACAAGCCAATCAAATTAATGCAGTTCTTGTATTACTATTTCGTATCACACTCCGTGGAGTGTGATACGAGAAATATCTCTTCATACAAGAAACAGACTAAACCCATAAGAGAAATATAGATTCTACCAATGCATCAGGTGTGATACGATATTTATCCTCTCGAGACAGTTAAATTTTCAAAATTTAAAACGAAAGGCTCGCCGAGCGTTTACAATATTTTAAATTTAGCTGTCGAAAGTGGATAGATACCGTATTGCACGAGATTTGGTGGTGGAACCTGTTTCTCTAATGATTTCTAGACGATATGCAAACAATCATTCTTCTTTTTGAATGATCTGCAAAAAGATGTGTTCTTTCTACGTGACGTCATCAGACATGGTCGCCTTTTTTATGACATCACAATAGGAATTTCAGAGGAAAGCAAGAAAGTTTGACCTCATAATCGAATTTGACCAATAACAAACTGAGATCAAACAAACTACACGTTGATTAAATAAAAATAATCAGCAGGTCAGGAATAGGATAAATCGGGTAAGAATTAGAGAATCTTTATTATATAATTCAAAAATTTGAAACAAAGGACCTTATTAGAACTATTGCACAAAATTATAATATAAATAAATTTTACATGCACATATATAGTCTAGAATAGCCATGAGATAATCAAGTACACAATCTTGTACGTGATCAGTCCATTCAACTTTCGATCGTTTATAGTACGCGTCTTCTTTTTTCGCAGGTGTACTTGGGCGGGACTTGAAAGTTTATTTGAGGTCGAAGATTTGAATTGACAAATGGCAACGATCTTTCCTTAACGAGTTTATATAATAAAGTTTGTTTGACTGATTATGTCGCACGGCCTTTTGCTAAGCTTGACCGCAGTTAAAGCAACACAAACCCAACCAAAATTGGTAATGATCTAAGATACACCGGAAGGGTAAGCAGTTTCTCATGGTAAGTACAAATTTGGTGATAAATCTCGTTCAGTGATGTCACAATCAAGGAAAAAAGAACGATATTGTTGGTAAGACGATTGGAACATATCCATTGTCTCCTTTTTACCGATATTCCAACTATCAATCAACTCGTGTAGCGTCAGTCAATATTTCGAATGGATGAGTTCAAATTTATCAATTGGAACTCTTGGCTTTATTATAAGCAGCAACTCTCTATAAAAGAAATTTTGATAGAAATCGCGAGCTTTTGAAGATCATATCATCTGGCAAAGTTAATAAATTAATAAATTAATAGGTTTCCGCTGGATCGACCGTTTACGTACATTTTTTTACTTAGCTTGACGGTGTAACACTAAAATTGTAAAAATTTGGGTACAAATAAATTAAAGTTCTTATCATTTTCTCTATGAATGTTTAAATGTGTATTATATATGTATATCTGTTCATATCTTCATTTATCGCAGGTTGTTTTCATGGTAACGATTCATTGCGCCTTGCTGTTAATCACACTATCAATTGGAAGATAACATCATCCTGCTCCGACAAATGTAGGAAAGACAAATTTTATGCATTAAGGGTAATGTATACTATTTATTATCTTTAAAAAAAATCCATGTTCTGTTCCATGAAAAAAAAAATGACGCAATACTAGGGATTGTCTTCTATGGCGATATCAATAATTTTCATGTTTTTTTCCAAATCTACTGAAACGATTTTGTGATTTGATATTGTTTTGGTGTCTGTAATATTTGGTTTTCGTTTACTCATTTGGAATAAACCAGGCCGTTGGTTTTCCCGTTTGAATTGTTTCATTTTTGTCATGTCGGGGACTTTTATAGTTGACTATACGGTATGGGGTTTGCCTAGTGTTAAAGGCTATATGGTGACTTATTGTTTTACACCTACGTTATTAGAACTCTGACGGAAAGCTGACTTATCAGATACCATACCACCTCACCTTATTTTTTATATTTATGTTTAAACATAAATTCGACAGCTCAAAGGATTCGATATAAGATACATAAGATTCATTTTAAATAATGAGATGCCACATTATTATTCAAAGAATATTAGCACTGAAAGCTCGCCATATTACAAAATTATTCGGTTAAGGGTAAATGTTTTACAATATGATGCTTTTGGATGAGATGTGACTATCATTGTGTTATTTGTTACTTCGAATTACACGTGACACTACCGTGGTAACAGTATACATTCTACTCTCAGCTGAAACAGTCTTTAGGTAAATGACCTCCGCTTAAAAACAAATAAGAAGAACGCGTGCTTTTAACATCACACCTCTAATTAACATTAATAGATTACTATTAGTCATTCAACAGGAAGGTTTGAACCTACCGGTAATGGGAGAAAGATGGACAGTGTCAAATTCAAAGAAAAATAGACAGCAGTACAGTTTATATGCTTATAAGTTAAAAGCTAATGTCAGCTGATCTATAAAGATCTACAATCGTCAAAATTTGAAAATACCTTGATATATATAAATTGGGTCACAAGACTTTTCTATAAAGTTGTTCTCTGATATTTTGATCGAAAATAAAAGGTGCAGTAATAGGCATTATCTCAACTTGTACGATCGATTCGCTCGTGTATGTAACAATGTTTTAGATTTTAACGAGAGAAATTTATGTATTACTAAAAAATTATTACACCAGGATTTTCGATATCACAAACTAGTCAAAACATTTACTAAATTTTATCATCGGTATAAGGACATCATTCGTAAATATAGCTCAACATGCAGACTTCTTATACGTTCAGGTATTTCACATCCAATTTTTTATGGAAATATTCTTTATAAAGCACAAAAATGTCAGTATTCACCTCTGAAGCTAACAAAACCTTTAAATAGACTTATTAAGAAGGGATATAGTTACGATACTGTTGTCAGGTCATTAAAGATTGCATATTTTGGCGTTAATATTGATTCACTTATAGGGTCTTTGCATCGGCACTAAACACATTTATTTAAAAACCAGTTGTTGGCATGACACGGGTTATGTTCTTCTCATATATGTTATGATGGTATGATACTAAACCCCTAACGGGAAGGATTGTTCCTGATATTCATATGATGAAGACATAATCTTTCAATCAGTTTAATTGAAGTCTGGAGCTGGCATGTCAGTTAACTGCTAGTAGTCTGTTGTTATTTATGTATTATTGTCATTTTGTTTATTTTCTTTGGTTACATCTTCTGACATCAGACTCGGACTTCTCTTGAACTGAATTTTAATGTGCGTATTGTTATGCGTTTACTTTTCTACATTGGCTAGAGGTATAGGGGGAGGGTTGGGATCTCATAAACGTGTTTAACCCCGCCGCATTTTTGCGCCTGTCCCAAGTCAGGAGCCTCTAGCCTTTGTTAGTCTTGTATTATTTTTAATTTTAGATTCTTGTGTACAATTTGGAGTTTAGTATGGCGTTCATTATCACTGAACTAGTATATATATTTGTTTAGGGGCCAGCTGAAGGACGCCTCCGGGTGCGGGAATTTCTCGCTGCATTGAAGACCTGTTGGTGACCTTCTGCTGTTGTCTGTTCTATGGTCGGGTTGTTGTCTCTTTGACACATTCATATTTCCATTCTCAATTTTATTTATTGCCCGAGTTATATTAAGTCCTTTTAGAATAACTGAAACTATACAGCACACATACGGGATTATATATAATCTTTAAAAAAATAAAAATAAGACTCAGCTGAAAGTTTATCATGTTTAAAATAAATTAAACTACAAATTGCACAAAACAATTGTCAAAGAACAATTTGTGCATACTGTGACGTGTTTTAAGCATAAGAGAATGGCCCCCAATTTTCGTTCAAATTAAAAGTGACATGCCATGGATTATAATAATATATTTTTAAAGTTTAAAACCTATATTTTTGTTAACATCAATAGATTTGTCAACTTCCGTTGATATTATTCATGCTTTGTTGCTGTAAACACCTCAAGATTCGAGAAAATGGCATAAAAATGGCAGTTTCCAAACCTTTTTCTGTATTTTAAACTATGAGCGTACCTACGGCCCACGATCATATTTATACCAGATGTTCCTTGAATATAAATGTTGATGCAGTTGAAATATCTAAGTGGGCCGTAGGTACGCTCATAGTTAAAAATAAAAAAAAGTGAAAAAAAATCGTCGTAGTTTTCATTGAATCATCGAAATATTTGAACGAACTACGGACAGGAGATGATTTCCGGTATTTACTGGATCCGACGACAAACTTTTGTTCGTGCTGTAATGATCTATACTGGTTAGTTTCTTTATGACAAAAATTTAACATCTATGAGAAAGGATCACAGGATATTCCTGTATTTATTATTGTATGAATTTAAAGAGACATATTAGCAGACACGGTCGAGTTTTGACAGAAAATCAGAAGGAACTGTGACAAACTTCAGAGAAATTTTGTGAATGTAAATGAAACGAAAGTTATTTAATACCAGTTCCTTTTTTTACAAAATTTCAATATTTAGAACACTGTGACACAGAAGTTAATCATGTTGAAGCATAAGCATGTCTTTTGTAGCGTAACTGCAAAGATTTGTTAAGCATGTATTTTCCGTAGAACTGTAAACAAACCCACATTTTAAATCAAAATTTTTTACTCACCAGATCAATATTGATGTCAACATTATATTTAAGTACAAATTACCCATTCAGAAACACGTATTTTGTTCTATAAATGACGAAATGGTCGCCCTGGAATGTAATATCTCCATTGACGCTTTTATCAAGGTGCTTTCGTTCACGTCCGCATTTCTATCAAATATGGCATGCCAAGTTAACATTTAGGCAATCATTATGAATGGCGAAAAATGAATTACAAAACTGTGAATAATTACATATATTGTAGTTCATACGACACGAGAATTAAGAAACCATGTGGCAAATTTTATTATATAATTTTGTAAGTGTAACAGTAATAAAGATCAAACAAAACTAGCCAACACTAGTATGTATATTGAGTATCATAATTTTTGTCTTTGTGAAGTTTGTATTATTTGCAATTGTCCTCCGCCTTGCATCCGCTTTTTCTCAACGAAAACGCATGCTACTTCGTATGTCTTGTCTGAAAATTATTCTCTATATTACTTTCCGTCAAAAGTATGCATGAGGTGTTTGCCACTGGACGGTCAGAAAACAACATTCAATCAATCATATATTCTCTTAAATTGCAGTACAATTATGACTTTGAACATATTTCAAAGAACAGAAGACTCATCAGTGACGGTCGAATAAAACAAGTCAAAGGCCATAAAAGGCTAAAAATTCCGAAACTTTTGCAAAATACTGCCAAAGTTATCTTTTCCTGAACAGATAAGCTGTAGTTTTTCAAACAATTCAATATTATAAATCAATTTGTTTAATACTTTGACCATATCAATTATAATTCATGATATAAACACTATCTATACTGGACATTTTGTCACTGCATGGGATGTTTGTGTAACTATTTTTAATGGGCTCATAAAGTTACAGTCCGCAGGAAAACATATCACCCTGACTGGACACTATATAGTCTGACTCCGAACTAACTAGTCTTTGCTCTGACCCCTTAAAGCCACGTGATACGGAAAATCAGCAAAGTCTTTTGTTAGACCCAACACATGGTATCCAGTACTCGAGGTGAAGACGAGACAACTGAGGCGGTGTTTGTCTTATGAGTTTAATGCTGGGTGGGAAAATAACTAAATAAGCGAAACTGTGCACCAAAATGTGCATGGTGTTTTAAAAGATGAATATGGAATATTCGAAAATTAACTACAATAGATAAATGTAATTATAAATGATTTATATTTTTATGTCATTCTATTACAACTTTTTAAATTGTACGATTTGATAAAACATTAAATGTGTCAGTTTTAAGAAGACTTTGTAAAGTTTCAATTCATTTCTTCAATTTATTAGTCCCCTACTGACGAAGTCGAAGGGGACTTTAGGTATGCACTCCGTCCGTCTGTCTGTCTGTCCATCCGTCAGTCCAGCAAATCAGTTTTCCACACTTTTTTTTTCGTGCTTGAAGATATTGATTTGATATTTGGTGTATTGTTTTATCATGACAAGTCACAGATCAAATTCGAATCTTGTTTCGGTCTGATAATTTCTCAGGAGGCCCACTTCCTATATACAAGGTGATATGACATACCACTAGAATAGGTCACCTTTTTAATCTTGAAAATATGTGAATAGGTCGGGAAAACTATCAGAAATATATGATAAGGTCAATAAACTTCATCTGTCATCTTTTTTTGTGTTCCTCGCTTTGTTTTATCAACCAATTTTCTCTCTTTTACACTTTGGTATTCCATGGCCACTGTTACATTAGACACCAAACGAAACCCAAACAATATGGGAAAAGGTAACAATTTAACCTACGCAATATATGAAAAGGTATACATTTTTTTAAATTCAAATTATATGAAAAAAGAGGGGGGGGGGGGGGGGGGGGTTACAGAAACCCAGCCTATCAACTAAGTATTGAAGTGCCCCCCCCCCCCCCGGATAATTTAGTTTTAGTTTTCCGCACTTTATTTTCGTCATGCTTGAAGAAATTTACTTAATACTTGTTAGATAGTTTACACCATGGCAAGTTATATATCAAGTTAGCATTTGTTCCAGTACAATGAATTTTTTACCGGTAGGGGACTATGTATTACTATGCAATACTCTCAGAATGCTTGATTAATTGTACGATGACTTAAACGAATTCTTCTTATTGATACAAATCCTCGCTTAAACATAAGCTTCAAACAAAAGAATTGACTTCTGTGATCAAAATTATACTCTTATTAGTATCTTACATGTCCAAGTACAGTTGTTCATTTTGATAAAAACAATATAAAAACACAAAAACAAAACGTAAATCAAAGTACTGAAGTACTGAACATCGGATGACCGCAAGTTCTTGTGGATGGTCCGAAAAGCACTTGCCTCAGAAAAAAAATCACATCTGTATACCTGAAAGTGAGGTTAATGTACAGATATATTTTTTTTCTGGGACAAGTTCGTGCGTGGATGATAAATTAATGACAGCGAATTCATCCTCACCGTAATGACTATTATATTGTAGTGATACAAACTAGTATACTCTGGTTTATTGTTATATATTATATTAATACTTGTATATTACAGTTACATGTATATATAATTTTCATGCATTTGTATATCATTCTATTCTACTATTATATTAATAATAGTGCAGTGCAAGTGCATGGTGGACACGTCACTCTTCTGTAATAATTCGATTTTTCTAATAGAATGGATTTGAGTAGGCATTCGTATTTTCCCGCAAAAAATGTTTAATCATCCATGCAGAGTTATCGTTCCTTGAGATTGCAAACGTTCTTGAGATATTCTTCTGCATGCGTGTGCATAGATATTAATGATTTTTTACTTATATGTATATACATATAACAAGACATTTTAATATTATTAATTTATCTTCTTTAAAAAGTATTTGATGAGTATTCATTGAAGAAATAAATTTATAACAAGCGATAAGGGATGTTAGTTTGCACGATGTCTACGTATTCATCATGTTTATAGAACGGTTAAAAACCCAAAACGAATATTAAGTATACGTAATGGAAATCTAGGCGATAGCAATACACCGGAATGCCCTTACGGTCATTCGCTGTAGAAACACCATAATGCACAATAAACATATATTATTGATTTTACCTGATATTTCACGAATCAATCAACAACGATAGGAAAGAGATATCATTGTTTGTCATCGCAAGTATCCACATCATAATTACATATAAAAAGATCGTTCCATATTTCATTTCATCGAAAGAAACAGCAGTTTATACAGTACTCAGTTCTCACTATTTTTTGTCATTTTCCCCTTTTTTCCAAGATGAACTGAATAGATACATTATGTTTAACTTAAGTATTCTTCTTCTTTTTCTGGATTTTATTCTCATACACACTTGCCGAGCCCACACTTGATTAGTTTTGTGACATTGACTTATAATATTTGGCATAAAGTGTATAGTAATGAGATATGAGTTTAATATCATTATGACCTTTGCCGTTAATCTCAAGGTCAAATAAATGATGTTTTGTTCTTGGTAAAATGATTGAGCTTCATATGTTCAACCCTTAAACCATATATATTCTTAGACATTTTATTTCCCTACTACTATGTGTGTTACAGGCCAAGTCTCTTTCATTTCATTAACTGTTGACTATCTTTCAAATCTATTCAGACCCATAAATAATTAGTAAATCCTTTGAATTCGTGTTTTTATGAAAAGACTTTCACATTGAAACATAGGTTGTGAAGTTGTCTTTAATCTAAGAAAATGTTTGCTGTTGCTTAGCAACATGTAGGTTTCTATGCTCGATATTCGTTAAAAATGATTAATGATACTCTTAATGATGTTTGTATTATAGTGTTACACCATATGTGAAAGTACATTCTTTCAAAATAACTAAATTCATACTTCAGATAACATTAAGAACCAATTATTGAATGGTTGCTAAGCACTTGTTATGTTGCTTAGTTGTTGATAAGCAGTAAGTGAACTACAATTGAACTTACTTTTCATTTCTAACCAAAAGTTGTTCATCAACAGACAGTCTGCATTACATTTCATTTAGTTTGTTCAATAAAATGACTAATTGATTTGTATTTGTCTTCAATTCAAACATATTTTCCCGTTGCTAAGCAACATTTGTGTTGCTATGCTCAATACGGAATTTGTTAAGAATAAAGATGTATATGATAGTATATGGGAATGAAACACCATAAGGAAATGTAAAATCTTCCAACAACTGCTATATGCATGCTTCAGAGGGAAAAACACACATTTTTTAACCGTTGCTAGGCAAAATTTCTGTTGCTAGGTTGTTTTTAAGCATATATTAAACGAAATCAAAGAGGCTTTTTATTTGTGACTTCAAGTTCTTCATGAACAAACAATATTATTTTTGAAATATTTGAATTTGTACAGATAAAGCAATTCTTATGTGATAATTTCGATACTTAATTAAAACCGTTGCTAGGCAACCATCCTTTCACCGGAACACAATAAAATCATTGTTTTTTTCAAGTTTCTATACTAAGACCATCAATGATCTTAATATAAACTTATTTGGAGAGGGGGCCAAAAACGCCCATTATCGTACTTTGTCCTTTGTTCTGATGATATGTATTTGTGCTCATACAGAGGATAAACGACATTCTGCACACTACACGCAGATGTGTCTTATGTTGTCGATCTGTCGCAGTGATGATGTGTCATTAATTACAAGTACTTCGTGGTGTGAATATCAACTTGACATTCCAGATTGGTCAAATGGTTATAAACATTATCAATATTAGACAGCAGTACTGATTATACTCAATACACGAATTTGGTAGTTGTCTTAACTTGCAGGGAATATACCTATTTATACCGATATTGAACTACTTATTCCTAAATTTCATTTTAGTTCGGTATTGATTTTCTATAAATAACCATTTAAGGATTATATTCATGTGGTTTTCATTTTAAATTCAACACAAGAGAGACGAAAGATACCAAATGGAAATTCAAACTCATCAGTTTAAAACAAACTGACAATGCCATGGAAAAAAAAACGAAAAACGACGACTAGACAAACAGTACACAAAACGCAACATAAAAAAACTAAAGACTGAGCAACACGAATCCCACCAAAAACCGGGGCTGATCCCAGGTGTTCCGTAAGGGAAAGCAGAGCCTGCTCCAAATGTGCACCCGTCATGTTCCTCATTTAAGTACAAACCCGGTGATAAGTCTAGGTCGATAGTTAAAATACACCTGTGACGTAAATCTTTTGTTCAAACTCTCCATTATTTTTCAGGATTGGGGAGTTATTTTCTATTGTCCATCTTCATTCATCCGGACGTTTTGCCCTTTGGGTATTTCTATGGGCACTTTCTTAAAAAGTATTCATCCATGGAAAAGTGCTTAAGGACGTAACGCGATATTGAATGAAGATGAAAACTTACTAAAACGGCTGATATTAAATTTTTTTTTTAAATAGGGATGACCTCGTAGCAATACAATGAACACCAAATATCTCATTAATAATAAACAGCTTTTATTTGCGAGTCGTAATTCCATCGTATAATATATAGTATCGTTTTCACTAAAATTCCACAACATTATCCACAATTTGTTTTCCGATGTAAATCTTGTCACGGATAGTTTCCAAGCGGGTAAAAACGAATATTTTCCATTGAGTGCCATTTCTCTTCTGTGCATCTACAAAATATCAAATGTGTCTACTCAGTTGAATTCCTTTGTAATATTGAACACATTAAGGTTCATGTGGACCCTTTGGCTAAAATGGCTGCAATTTCACATAAAAATTTACTCTGAGTACAGACAAACCTGCGCATCTGGAAAAGTTTTAAGGCATAGCATGCCCTAGATAAATAAACTTCTAATGCATTGTATGTTTTAGAAAATTTTAAACTTAAATGGATTTAGCAGTGCACTTTTTTTCGTCCCTGCAGAAGATGATAAAATTAACATACAGTTGAGTTTCACTTGATATGGTCCACTCAGGTACACAGTTTAAATCACCAATTATTGTCAGGTATCTATTGTCCATCTATTGTCCATGTCAATCAAAACAGTTCACTTCAATTATTACCTGTGGGGAAGTTCTCAAACCTCTTTCCCAACTTAGTTTATTTTGGCACCTTCTGGAGGAATGAAAAAAAGTGCACTGCAAAATCCGGTAAAGTTTTTAATTTTCTAAAACATAAAATATATTTGAATTTTATTTAGCTAGGGCATGCTATGCCTTAAAACTTTTCCAGATGCACAGGTTTGTCTGTACTCAGAGTAAATTTTGAGGTGAAAATGCAGCCATTTTAGACGAAGGGTCCACATGAACCTTAACATTATACAATAAGGAAAATTAGAGAAAAATATATTTCACTTACAGATTTGCTTTTAATTTTACCATTTAAGATATCATTTGCTTGAAATTTAAAGTGTTGTATTTTGATTTTGTACAGCACAAATCGTTTGTTCCATTTTAATATGTACAGTAAAAAAGAAATATTACTCAGATAGTTTCTACAATAATGTTGTGGTTAAATAGAATAAATAGTTTAAGAAATTGAAATGGTGAAAATGGCGTATTCGGTATATTATTTGATTTTTCGTTGTTATAATTTGAATATGGTACTAATGAATAGAATTTGAGGGGTATGAATAACATTTGAATAAATTTTGTGTTGAATATTGGGCGGGATTTTTATTCAATTTAAACAGAAACGCGTAACACAATCGAATTCCTTCACTGTTGTTATATGTCCAGTGGCAAATATAACAGTTATATCGGCAGTGCAAATGACGGCGTTAATCTTGAAATGTTTCAATGAAATCAAAAAGTAGTTTTCCACTTAAGTTAAAGACAAAACGCAATCTAGAAATGTTTTTAATCACGCGAGTTTTTTTTCTAAATATTTTTGCCTCCTTTCTGATAATAGGGAAGAATGAAAAAATATTTTCAGTTTGCTTGTATTGCTATTCAAGACTAAAACATGCATAACATTTTTTTCGTTGTTATCATATGAGCAAAAGGAGCGAAAAAAATGTTGGGTTATGCATGAAACATGAAACATGAAACACTGTTTTCTTGTTTAATTTTATTTGATCTAATAGAATGGTTTGAAATATAAAATCATATTTTGATTCAGATATGACTTAAAATCGAGCACATCCTTATTAGATAAATAACCTATACTACTAGAGTGTTACATACCTGGAAATTTATTCTAGTTGTACCATGTCATTTTCTCAGAAGATTCTACATCCAAGATTTATCAAACAAAAAACACACATAATCCATTAACATATATGCATAAATATTAGTTTTTTCTCTCTTCCGAAATGCCACTTAAAGACACAAATGAACATCCTTTCAATCCCACCACAAGAAAGACGTGCGTATCCAATGACTTAAAACATAAATCTGGATGAACTGTATTACAGATCTTTTTGTAGTAATTATTCTACTGTTCATAAATACTTCGTTAAGTGAGTAGATGGTAAGCTTGATCTTAAATTTTGTCTGTGGATTATTGGGTACTTCACGGGGAAAATGAAAAGAAAACCATTACAAAATGAAATAAAATTCTTTAAAATGTTATAATCTAAAGATTCGTTCTTAATATATAAGGTGTATTTTAAGTTAGCGAAAGTCCAAATAACTGTTCATTCCTGGGAAATAATGGGCCTCGGCCCTACGGGCCTCCGCTCTATTATTTCCCAGGAATGGACAGTTATTTGGACTTTCTCTATAACATAACATTTGAGGAAAAGAAACAGGATTTTTGAATCATATCCGTCGTTATCTGTGAAACAGATATTCCATAACGCTTAACCAACTTGTGATGGCGTTCGTAAAATATTTCAAGGGATGATTTCAACTTCATCACTTGGAACTCTTGGTTTAATGGCTTCCTTCTAAGCAGCAACACTTTATCAAGAATATCGTATTAACTGGGAGATATACTCCATATGCAGGTGCTGCAGAAATGTTGCTACATAGTTATGGAAAGTTCACAGTTTGGAAAGTGAAATAATCTCCTTTGTCGTAAATACTTGTTCATAATCAACTCTCGTTGTCAATTTATAGATGTAGGTCAATATATGAGGCAGACTTAAATGTATCTGTTGTTTCCTTTATTTCAAGTTCGATGGGATAGATGCGTTCAACATAGTCGCCATACTTTGAAGTATTTAGTGAAAGGAGATGAACTATATAGCGGAACGTGAAGTTATAGGAAAATGCGTGCTTATTTTCGTTCTTCCGAAGAAGCTCCTGTATGAAGTCAGCTTCATATGAATAAAGGAACAAGTCGGTAATACAGTTTGTTCACATGGGAATGTCGATTGTTTGTTGAAAAACACTTCCTCCAAACGTAACATATTTCTTGTCAATAAAAAAATCAAACATCTTGATAATGTCAGTTTCAGGACATTCTTTTCATGAATCAGAGTGATTTTGTACGCAATATGATTTATCCTTCCCTAAAAAAAAAGATACCTGTATCTACGTTGGCCATTATTATTGATGAAACAAAGCAGGACCAATTACTTCAATTTATTCATTTAGAATATGAATGCTGGTGTAAAGGGTAGAAAAGTCAGATGTTTTGATACTGTTGCAAGAGAAAAGATACTAAGATTGTATGTAATCTAACAGATCTTTCGATTTTTTAAGTATCCATATCTGATTCACGCCTCCCCTAGAGTAGGTAGTTTCATAAAATCTTTAGCCCGGCTTTGATTGCTGATACAATATATGTAAATAATTTAGAAAGAGATTTGGTTGAGCACTTGGAAGATCCAGCAATATAACGTTGTGAGTAAAGACACTTATGTAATTAAGGTATCGAATACAGTGAATTAAGATCTAGTTCTTCATCTTTGTTGAAATTTCAAAGGAACATAAAACAGACCTATGATTGTTTTGAGGATTATGCAGGAATTGTACCTTTATAAATGTCGTGGGGATATATTTTGAGTTTCAAAGTCAATTGTCAATACCTAATTCCTTTATCAAGCAGTTTATGTAATGTGTTAAACACTCAAAAACGATGTTGATTGGGGTTTTGTATGATGGGGACAAAAACATATTTGTCATGGAGGTAGGACAAGTGCTTAGCAACATTTGGGTCTTCGAAGATCGTTATAGCATGTGTATTCATAGACCCATTCAGTCTTTTCAATTTTTATTTGTATCAACACCCACAACCTTAACCCATTCGGAAAGAGTATCTGCATCTATCTTCTTGTTTGCGTTCATCTCATTGCCAGGCATAATCCCCAACTGGATTCATCAGTATTTTGTTTCCAATTGATGGATTTAGGCTCACGATATTTCGGCTCTTTTGAAAACAGATTTTGCAGAGAAGTGTTATTGACCATGTTCTGGTCGACAGTAGTAAAGTGGCCAGCTGGAATATATATTAATGGGGAGCTAGCACAGGTGCAATCAGGATGTTTAGACTTGAAGTCGCCTATTTTGATATCCTGCAACACGTGTTTGTAAGTGAAAGGGGAGCTAGCATAGGTGCATCAGGATGTTTAGACTTGAAGTCGTCAATGTTGAAATCCTGCAACACATGTTTGTAATTGAACATTTTAGTTGCAATTGGTTTGATATAGATATAAGACAAAAGTAAAATGATAAAAATACCGAATATAAATATAGACTGATCTTTAAAGTAAGGAGGTATTTTCGAGTGAACTGATTTATGATGAAGGGTATTGCCCAAGTTGATGGCATAGATAAAAAATATGTTTTTTTTTATAATAAAATAATATTTGAATTCAATCATCATTTGCCAGAACATAAAACTCGAGATATTATGATATATTATGCATCCGATACGCAAGTGCGATTCGTTAAGGCGTTCAACATCATTGAATATTGAATACTCATTTATTTTAGTTACTATTAAAGAAAAAACCAAAAATCCGGACACTTCCGTTATTGTCAGTACATTATGTCCCAGAAAAATAGATGAAAGCACAAGTGAGAACGTACTAGGCTGTCAAATGCACAAATGATCAGCACATTACAAAAGTTATAAGCTATTTTACATTTTTTTTTCGGATTGCATAATTCTTATTTGTTCAAAGGGTTTGTGTTACAGGGTAAACTGTAGTATTAATTCTTCCATGGGCGAAAAGACTAACATTTTCTAAATTTACCACTTCTTATAATAAAAACCTGAACAAAGCAATTATGTGTGACATTAGTACTTTATAATTCTGATTTGAAATTGAAGTCAAATGGTATCGTGACCATCTTAGAACGTAGCTTGTTTATTGTATCCATGCCCACCGTCATTTAACATCAAATTTATGAAAATTTGGAAGCCTTTTCGAATAATTCTCAAGAAAATATTTCAATGTGTTTCAAAATTTATATCGTAAATATACACACTGCAGTTGTTCGTGAATTAAAAAAAAAAAAAAAATATATATACAAGCCCAAAAAAGAAATGATACCCAATCTCTTTACATAATAATTTTTATTACCAAAATATTATTTATTGCTACTAGCTGTATGTTCGAAAACAGAAATAAGTCTGTATGTTACTGTACTTTTGTTTTTGTTTTACCGAAGAAAAAAAAACGTCATTTTTGAATTTTGAGCGGAACCACATTTATGTCGTCCGAACACGGGTTTTTAATTTAATGAGGGCAATTAAATATCTGGTAAACACAGGTAAACGTAAGGTGATTGAAGGTGATATCCGTGCAATAAGGAAAATTAATTGTGATCTGTTATCTTTGTTAGTTTTGTATCCTTTTATGTTATTGTTCTACAAAATACAAAACTAAAATAACATTGTTGAAAAATAAAATAAATTATTTTTGATAAAATCTGGGTATCTTTTCTTTTTGTGGCTAGTATATTATACCATTACATCCAATCACAGCGCTCCTAAGTTGACTTTCTTCGCCTGACTTAGGTTCACGAAAGGCCAACCTAAAGCTGGGAAAATTAATATTAATATTTTCCCTACAGAGGTTAACGTACTTATTCAAGGATTTGGAAACTTCTAATACAACCGGAAGAAGAAAATTGTTTGTTTTCAGTGACTTATCATGCAGCAATTGTTTTGCAGACTTAAATGTCCTTTTGAAATTTAAAATGTATGAACAGTATTGTTTCACTGACATACATTTCAATATTTGTCATTGACGATTTTTTGAAATATTTACAAACAAAAAGTGTGCATTGTATTTTTTAAAGGGATCGGGAAAAAAAATCCCCGCCATTACGAGAAAGCTTCTTTTATGATAAAATTTACCCTTAGACACGTAAAACTAAATTAAACATTTGATGGGTAAGTGATCATAGATCGTCAATACATAAGTCTATCTGCAAACTTTCTATAATTTTCATGTATGAAAAAGAGTACATCCGATATAAAAACTTTAACAAATGGATCTTTTCTATATTTAGTTGAAGGGACACTAAAATTGTACCACGTGTCCTGAAATGTTTTGCACACATCACCTAAGCTGTCATACCTCCTCTATACTGAACTAGACGAAAATGATCTGTTTTTCGTTGCAACCTACTTACTTTCTTTTACATTGATCATTTTTTTTTTAAATTTCAACCATTTGATGTTTTTAATCAAGTTCGAGAGATCGTTTTCTATGAGCTCATTAAAATCTGATGAAAAAAAAGAGTATGGAAAGAATGATTTACATACCCTTCCATATTTTTTATTTTAGCATGTCATTAATTTACTTTGGTAGTTTTATTTACATTTTTTATTTATACACTTCAATGGTTTATCATATAAAATATGCAGGATAAATCCTTTCAGGGAAATGTGTGTGCTTGCCTTAACGATACATCGAACATGACAAAGACTAATATTAAAAAATGCGCTCGCATTTGTAATGGTACAGAAAAACTTCTAAGTGGAGACACAGAGTTTTATACAGTTTATGAACATATAGGTAAATGTATTATCTATCAAATATCACCTTTATCGGCACAAATCTCGTCGTAAAGATGGGTAAAATTTTCCGGACAAACAATTATTGAAATACTGAAATCGATAAATGAACAGACTTACAATTTTTTTTTCAATTTAAACAATGATCTTTAAAAATAAGCATATATTATAGTGTTGGATAAAGTGAAAAGAATAGCATAGAGAAGAAAAAATAAATAACAAAATGTTGGATTCTAATTCAATTTTCCAATATGAAAATAATGTTGATTATTATATAATTTGGGCAACAAAAAGATTAAATTGAATGCAAAACAAAACTTGAACCTTTTGAGTGTTCACAAGAATATATGAATGCTGCATTTCTTAAAGTATTTAAAAGACATGACTTAGTATAATCTGTTTAAATATACAAATCTCTTAAAAAATAAATTTATAGAAATCAGATTTTTCAAATACGTCACTTATCATGCAATGTATATTTATCTAAGAATTTGTTATAAAATTTTTTTTTTAAATTGTCAAATTGTATAAAATTCCTTCTATTGAATAATTCATCCCGTAAAACTGCAAGAATAAATAAATATGAAGTATACAAGTAATTCGAAAATTGGATTAGAAAACAAGATCAGTGTTTCATAAATTTTCTGCATAAGACCTAATGAACACCTTTCCATTAGGTCAACATAAGACCTTTTATTTGTATGTACATACAAATATTTGTATTTAAATACATGTTACATACAGTAACAATTGAAAGACTGTTGTGGTCACATATACCTATCTATTTAGAGTTGTGGTTGTGAAATATTTATTTACTATAGCGATCAAATGGGCAACCTTTTTATTAATTGAAAAAAATTCTCAGAGGTAGTAAAGCAAGGAGACAAATACTGGATATTAATTCAGCTACCATTTATGAAATTTTAGATTTTTGATAATATATTTTTGAAAATATATAGACCTCAAACGAACAATAGTTACTTCCAAAATACATTCCATTTTACAAGGTGGTCACCCACATGAATAAGTCAAATTTCTATTTAAGAAATAGATCGCTTTACATGAAATATTTTAAAGGGACGTAGACAAATGAGTGCATTACATTGAAGGTAATTACTGCATTCGTTGTACTACAATGGGTGATTATATATAACGAGTGACGTCAAGTATGTGTCAACGAGACATGTGTCAACGAGACAGTAAATCGAGGAAACACAAAAACTGGAGAGGCCTCATACAGTCAAGGAGACAAGTCATTGTCTATACAGTAAAACCCTAATTATTGACATCGTGTAAAAGTATTGATATCAAGGAAAATCTACAATCTTTTCTTAATCATTTGATCATCTGTTGTTGTTCTGCTTTAGATGTCAAATCACTTCAGACTCAAGTATCTCGTGCATATGATGTTGAGCTATGTTCTTCAAAGATAAGTAATATTTCTGTCATTGAAAATGTGAACAAACTTGCAAATTTGACACCATACTGGACGAATTTTCACAGACGACATGTATTAAAATGGATGGGGAAAAATGAAGAAAAATATTATTGTTGTGAGTGCATTTAATCAATTTATTTTTTTTTTCCTATAGTGTACATCTGAAATTAAAACAAGAGATTCATAATGCACTGTGCACAAATAGATATAAGAAGATGTGGTATGAGTGCCAATGAGACAACTCTCCATCCAAGTCAAAATTTATAAAAGTAAACCATTATAGGTCACAGTACGGTCTTCAACACGGAGCCTTGGCTCACATCGAACAGTAAGCTATAAAGGGCCCCAAAATATTACTAGTGTAAAACCATTCAAACGGGAAAACCAACGGTCTAATCTATATAAAAAACGAGAAACGAGAAACACTTATGAACCACATCAAAAAACGACAACTACTGAACATCAGATTCCTGACTTAGGACAGGTGCAAACAAATGCAGCGGGTTTAAACGTTTTAATAGCTTTTCAAACACTTAAATTGTTACGTTAAACATTAGAAGTTCTTAAGTAGTTCATATACAGTCCGCCAAAAGTTAAGCACCACCTAAATATTACTGGTAATATTTTTTTTAATTATTGCGAAAAAAATATTTATGTTTGGTGTTATGAATTGCCTATAACATACACTAAGAAAATTCATTAAGACCCCAAAAAATAAACTCCGATAAACACGCCAAGCAATTTTTTATTAAAGGTCATCTGCACTTTTTCGAATACACTGTTTCGATGCCTTTAAATCATCTTCCTACTGTCCCGCGTACAGGTGAAATTTGACCTTCACCAAGTCACTGTGAAATATGGCAAGGGGTAAGTTATATGTGACTGAACCTTGACAAGCAATTGACATGTCAAATGCCGTTAGGAGCACTAGTTGCATAGGTAACCATTTCAATGTTAAACACACCGTCATTGTCAGATTTTTACAACGTCATGTTGACACAGAAACTGTAAATGATAGACCAAGGTCCAGAAGACCTCTTTTAACTACCGATCGTGATGACAGACTCCTTATTGGTTGTGCTAAAGCCAACCTATTTACTCCTGCCCCACAACTTAGACACCACTGGCGTCAGATTGGTCAAGTTAGTGTTTGAACATTGGTCCGTCGACTTCATAGAGGCTACCTAAGAGCACGTCGTGTTATCAAGAGACCTGCCCTAACAACCAGGCACCGTATGATCAGGTTTCAAAGGGCTAATGACCATCGACGCTGGAACATGAGAAGCTGGCAAAATGTTCATTGGTCAAATGAGAGTCAGTTTCTGTTACGACCAATAGACGGCAGAATACGAGTTTGTCGTGGAAATAAAACTGCTAATGACCAAAACAACATTTGCCCAACGACTGCATACGTTGCTGGTGGTGTTACAGTATGGGGTTTCTTCTCATACTATTGTAAGGTGGGTATGCATATTCTGCAGGGTAACATGAACGGACAGACATACAGGGATTTGGTGCTTAGAAACATTGTAGTCCCTCATTTTGATACTCCTCTACTTGCTTCAAGACCCTTGTGCATGTACGACAATGCTAGACCACACAGGGCAAGGATTGTAACCGAGTACAAAGAGTACAAAGGGCAAAATGCCATTGACACTATCTTTTGGCCTTCCATGTCTCCAGACATGAACCCTACCGAACATGTCTGGGATGCCATTGGCAGAAATCTCAATCGCAGAGATCCACCTTTGCAAAATCTTAGCGATTTAAGAAGCGCAATTGTTTCTGAATGGAATAAATTTACTCAACTAAAGTTCAGAAGGCTTGTACAGAGTATGAGACTTCGTGTTATGGAACTGTACCGGAAGAGAGGGTGTTACACATCCTATTGACTCAAATATTGACATTAAATTTGCCGAACACACCAAAGATTATTTGTAGAGACTCTTAATGATATTGGTTGATTAATTGTTGTAAAAAAATAAAATCACAGTGAAACTTAATTTCCGTTTCTGATTTGTGTAATTTTCACTATTTCTATGAACGCAAATTTCAAATGCATAGAACCTGCATACGCGAACAAACTTAAATCTACGGTTTGTTTATGGTATATGTTAGCAAAATTGCTACATGAATATTTTCTCTTTTTCGAGGATTAACTGATTTTTTTAAATGAAAAAAAATTGATGCAATAAAAATAGGTGGTGCTTAACTTTTGGCGGACTGTATATAATGTGTCATGATTAAATTAACCGTTCAGTAAAGCTGCATTTTCACCGACCACAGTATATTTATATGGTTATAATCGAATATAAACAAAACAAATATCACGTATTTCATATTCAAAATGATTATCCGGCTGTGTACACTCGCTTATAATAGTTTACAATGTTAATTGCTTTTCATCTAAACCATATGACTCCCATATCAGCTTGAAACGTTACCGACTGATCTTTATGAATCACGAAGAGTTTGTCTTACATTTGTACATTCGTTGATATATTCGTTCCCAATCTCGATTTTTGTTTATTTGGATTTTGTACCTTTTGCTCGGTTACTGAAGTTTGTTGTGTAATTTACTCATACAAATACAGGAAAAAGTAAAATAACAAAAAATATTGAACTCCGAGGAAAATTCTGAACGGAAAGTCCCTAAGCAAATGGCAAACTCAAAAGCTCAAACACATCAAACGAATGGATAACAACTGTCATATTCCAAAAATAGTGCTATATTTGATGATTATCCATTGTTAAATTCTGATGTTATTAACTGGGCTTTTAATCAATATTCTTATGTAATTAGTTGTGTTCGTAATATAATATCAATTACTCTATACTCCGATACGGAGCATGGTCGTTAATATTCAGAAAAAAATACAAAAAAGTGGGATTTGGAAAATGAGCATCTCATGTAACACCCCGCCTCTATGAGAGGATAAGGGTACTACAAATGTATTTATAATTTCAGATACCATGGAAGACGTATTGAATGTCAAATGTGTATCGGTAAATAAAAGTATGCAGTATGTCCCGATGTCATGTCAGGGTGCTAAATGTCCAGCATTATGCGAGACAACAACTTATAATACCATGACCGACATCTCTGCAAAGTGTGAAGGTAGAAGTGTATCATTTAAGATTAAATATTTTTACTCATTCTCTATACGTACATTTATATGTTTTCCATATATCTATAATATACAAATTGATTCAGGCCTCAGAATTAATTTTAGTGAAACAAATAATCGTTGGTGCGTGACAGATTATGTATTTCAATATGGAAAATAACAAAAATTGAATGACAGAATCGCTTTCCGATCCTTAACACATTTTGTATTTTGAGTTTCATGCAATGTAATGCAACATATGATGTGATATAGAAATAAAGATCATATGAATTAATTAATAAGTGGCGGAGTAAGAAATACAGGTTTGCCAAATGTATCGATCGTGTTAATAGCTGCTGATGACTATTTCAACGAGTAGCAATTAAGACAACACAAAGAAGGTGTTAACTAAATTATTTAACAAAACAGACGAGGTTTGTTCTCATTTATTTTCAACAGACACACCTCTATAATGATTACCTCTATTTTTGTATACAAGTATTAAGTTTAACAGTAGCAATTTATCTCCTTCATATCAAGGTAAGCTTTCTTTAAAATTCATAATTTTACTGATGCTCGTATTCATTTATTTTGATGCATATTTCAATATTCATATGATATACCTGAAATATTCAGTGGTGTTGTTTCAGTATTTTATACCAACATATGTTGACAAAAATATACGATTACACAATGATATTTTCTGAATTAAGCGCGATATACGCTTTTTTACAGAGCTTATAATTTAAACTGCTGAACGATAGATGGATCGTTTCGGTTGAACCCAAACAAAAGGATCATCCCCAATCAGAAGATGACGTTTAAGTTGTGAAGCTGTTTAAGCTTTCACTGCTAAACGTTTGATGGTATTTTTCGGTTGAAACAAACCAGAAAAATTATTCTATGCTTAAGTTGTGAAGCAGTTCGACCAATGAAATACTTTTACTAAATTAGAACTAAATGTTTAAAATGTTGAGCTGAATAATAACAATTGCTATGAAACTAAGTAAATGACAAATCCTATTAGGTTTCTATAGATAATGCGTATTTTAAGGTTTTTTTCTTGTTGTATAACACACCTCGTGGTGTCAGGATTGCCCAAAAGAAAGACCTCCCTACGGCCAGTCTTTTATTTGATCCATCCTGACACCCCTCGGTGTTTTTTACAACAAGAAAAACATTTAAATGTGCATTATCTATAAAAACTTAATTGGATTTGTACAGATACAGGTTATTCTTAGTATCATTGATCCAAGACAATTGCAGTTTATAAATACATGTAGTAGAAAAAAGATACATGTATGCTCTGTATTGAATTCCTGATGTTAAAGTAAGAGGTATTAGTTCTGATCAAACCTTTTATCATGTGTGTTCATGCTTAAATTAGATATCGTATGCACCCTCTCTTACTTTTGGGCGTTTATTAGTTGACAAGAGTCTAACGAACATCTTGTTTTGTTAACATGCTCACTAGCCTTTAATTTGGTGTTTATGACATGTTACAAGCAATTTAATTTTCCTATTTCGCTATTTCAGTTGAAAACTTTCTTCTTATTGCCTTTTTTGGATATTGAATTTCGAACCTCATATATTGATAGATACTTAATATTAATATCGAATTTGAAATTTTGGATTTAAAATTTCAAATATTGTTTTCTCTAATTTCGAATGTCGACTAATCCTGAACACATACAATGCTCCCTCGTTATATCAACCCTCTATACTGGGATTCCTTGGTGACTTGTTGTCTCTTACATCATAAACCTACTTATCAAAAACTAACAAAGATTTTGTACAGATACCTCCCACATTAACAATGCCACCAATTTAAACCTGGTCCGATATGTGGCAACATACCGAGGGGGAAGAATATTCTAACAATTAATAATGTGATATTTTATGATCTAAAGGCATTAAAGAATTCGACATTTGAATTTCTTTTTCAAGAATAACTAACGAAAGGTGAATGTATAAATTGCCTCGCCCCTGTAAACGCCTGCTGTGAGCTTATTTGACGCTGGAAAGGAGCATACGTTCGCAGTAGGTTTATACCAAAACTTGTTAATTGTCACAAAAAAATCTTCTGAAACATTGCAAAATAAAAGAAATTGCAATATTAGCTCAATGATAGCTTTGTTCGTAACCAGAAAGAAACAGATAGAAATGTTATGCCGACAAGATCAATGGATTTCTAAATATTTCGAAGCCTTATACAAAGTAACCTCGGAATTTAATAATTCCATGCTGAACACGCTTCGAACACATTTTAAAGATATTTAAATGACATTTATTATATATCAGTACAAAAAAAATGCAGAAGCCTTTCATGGATGATTAGCCCCTTATTTCTTGACTACTTCTAGTACTTACATGATGGTTACTGAAATATTTCATTTTTCTTTGTACCAGAAACAAAAACAACAGATGTCAATGGGAAAACCAGTCTGTCTACCATTCTTCCGGAAATCAGCTCCAAGGCTTCAACCACATCATCACTTGGAAAAGACACATCCGTTTCTGTTAACATGACTAAAGTAACAGGTATGACGCAGACGACAATATTTTTACTGAACAATCTTAGAGCATGAACAGTACACTAGACTTATCGTAGAACTTATCCATTTGTCAACTTTAATGTGTTTTATAAGTAACAATGTGGGTTATACTATAGTTTTACAGTTTCATAACTAAATATAGAAAATTGAATTTGACATACTCACAATCCTGACTAATTCCCTTGTTCGTGACTAAAAAACGACACGACACCGCATTTTTTACATGACATGAGCAACGCGTGTGATGGAGCTCATCTCCTTCTTTGCCACTGTCACACATTTTGCATATAGTCTTTGTTCAACGGGAATATTTCTGATACGCCCCTTTTCAAGTTCTAGAGGGAGCGTCCCACATCGCATTCTCGACAAGGCTGATCTTTGGTTCCTGGTGAGACATTGCTTCGGATATTCTTCTGTTATAATATATATTGGTACCAAGTTGTTTAAAATCAAACACGAAATTACTTCAAAATTTTTTTTTGAAAAAACTTTTTTTATATGAGATATATAGAGAAAATCCCAAGTGACGAATGTTATACATTAGAGGACTAGTTCGATTTGTCTTTAAATTATCTTCTGAAAAGATTCAACATAAGAAATACGATAAAACATTATTCACGTGCTTTGGGTTTCTACATCCAGGAGAAATTTATATTTCGAACATAACAAAAAATAAGGAGATGTCTGTTCATTCTAATTATCATACATTTAATACTACAAAACAAAATTTGCAGGCATTGATTGATTGATTGATTTATTGATTGTTGGTCTTCAACGCCACCTTCAATACTATTGGCTATTTCGTGACGGTCCATTTTTATTGGTGGAGGTAGCCTGAATGCCCGGGGAAAACCACCGACATTCGGCAGGAAAACTGACAATCCTAGTCAATTAAGATAAGAGTCGAACGTATTTGCAACTACGTACAAAGCTTAGATTCAACAGATGTTGTAACTATGTAAAGGAAGATATGGAAACATGTTAAAAATTTGCCCCTTAAGAACACTATCAATTCCAACATGAAGGTAACTTACATTCTTTTTTTATTCATAGAACATGGAACAATAACAACAGCTATCGATATGAAAACAAGTCTGTCTACCACTCAACGGACAAATGCAGTTACATTAAAAGTGTCTTCTACAGAATCGACTAAGATATCAGTGACAAAAGAAACAGGTATGATGCAATTTTGTATAAGAGCAATCGTACAGTTCACATTATATGTTTTGGAACAGAATATAAATGTTTAAATGTGAATGTGTTTCACAACACAAATAAATAATTTTCACTTATCAAGCATTTATTCAAATAGAATATGTTATAGTTTTCACAGAAATAAGTGTCACAGTTACCATGTACATGTAGCTATATTTTCCATTTGAAAACGTCACAATCCTTGCTCTTTGTCCTTGTTTTTAATTATAAATGAACAACATATTTCTTGGGCAACAAATCCGGTTATTTTGGGCATTACAATTAGGTATTATTTTCCGTTCCGCGGCACCTGGCATTTACCCGATTTCTCGGGTTAGTATTGCAGACGCTTCAATTTTTCTTGTGTTTTAAGGATATGAACAGAGGAAGATTTTGGGTATATATGTAAATAAGGCAGAATTCATACATGACCAAATCCTGACTAGGCATATATAGGTCTACAGCGGTCTCATTATGTCAAGCTCTAAATTGTAATGTTTTCAGAAAAACATATAGGAATGAATTTTATAGATGAAAAACGAATTCAAACCCGAATTTACTCTTTTATTCCGGAAATATACTCGTTCAAAATATTTTTTTATTCCTGTTAAAAATAAAGTCAGCCTAACATTCATTCCTCATTAAGAAACAATAAGGTAGACAATACCAAAGGGAGAATTAAAACTAACAAGACAAGGAAAGATCGACAAAATCATGGCAAAAAAAAGCGACGAAAGCATACAATAAACTAGAAAATGATTAACACTTTTATTAATTTTATTTTTGTAAACTACAGTTTGTAATCAAAATATATTCAGTTAAAGTTTGTTCGATGACATTTAGACAACACGTTATACCGACTATATGAATTGCATACCTTAGATTTCTCTAGCTTACAAGATGTGTACATATCTGTATAGTCCTGGCACAATGTCTGGTTATTCCATATTTAGCACATTTAAAACTGCCAAACACAATTTGGAGACAGTTAAATTGTAAATAAGCCCATTACTTTAGGACATTGTCGATAACCAAACGTAAGTATCTTAAATATTTCAAAATTTATAGAAAGTCGGACAATAACAATTAATATCAACAAGTCTAGCACTCAACGGGAACAGACGATTAACTTCGTGGGTTCTACCACAGCTACACCTGGGACAAAACCATCGGTTCCAGTGACCATGATTCAAGTAACAGGTATTATTAATTTTGTATTTACATTGTGTCATAGATCAAACTTATTCGTTCAGTGAATGTTCACTTGTTTTTGTTAATATGTCTTTTGATTGAGTTAAGCCATTGCAATTGATATTTTATAGTGTGTCTTTCTTTTCTGTGATGTTACTCTATTGTGTCAGGTTAGGGTGAAGGTTGGCGCCTATTAAAACATTTAAACCCGCTGCATTTGATTGCATCTGTCCTTAGTCAGGAACATGATGTTCAGTGGTTGTCGTTTGTTGAGGTGGTTCATAAGTGTTTCCCGTTTCTCGTTTTTTATATAGATTAGACCGTTGGTTTTCCTGTTTGAATGGTTTTACACTAGTCATTTTTGGGGCCCTTTATAGCTTGCTGTTAGGTGAGAGCCAAGGCTCTGTGGTGAAAGCCGTACTTTGACCTATAATGGTTTACTTTTACAAATTGTGACTTGGATGGAGAGTTGTCTCATTGACACTTGTACCACATCTTCTTATATCTATGTTGAACAGCAAAAATATTTCTAGAAAATAATCTTGGTGCATATGACTTTAATATTTCTTTTAGTACAACACAATCTGAATGTGTACCATTTTCATTCTGTCGTCATCACAATTCCGCTATATTTTTCTATTTTCTATTTTAATGACTTTCTGAACTTCAAAGAAAATTCAAAAAGGGAGAAGTTTATAAAACCTAACAATCGACTCTATCTGCCAATAGAACGAACGAAAATCAACTGTCATATTCCTGACGTGGTACAGACATTTTCTGAACAAAATGGATGATTAAACCTAGTTTTAAAGCTAGCTAAACCTCCCACTTGTACGACAGCTGTTTATATTTCTGTTATATTGACCAAATTGTGTGAGCAACCCAAACAGACTTAATTGGTTAAAGTGACAATAATTGGGATCCAGTAGCCAAAATTGAGTACATTATAGATATACAACACAACTGACTTGAAAAATCCAAACAAACATACTGAACATCTCTGAAACTGACATTATCAAGATGCTTGATATCTTGATTAACATCATATTTGTTACGCTTGGAGGACGTGTTTTCCAATAAACAATCGGCAATTGCCGACTTGTTCCTTTATTCATATGAGGCTGAACTCATATAGGAGCTCGAACTTGAGATAAAGGATATAACAGATACAGTTAAGTCTGCCTCATATCTTGATTTACATCTAGAAATTGACAATGAGGGTAGGTTGAAAACAAAACTTTTCGACAAAAGAGAGGGTTTCAGCTCCCCAATAGTGAGCTTTCCATTTCTATGGAGCAACATTCCAGCAGTGCCTGTACACGAAGTATATACCTCCTAGTTGAAACTATATTGAAGGGCTTGTATTTCCTATCATGATTTCCTTGAAAGAAGAATGTTGCATACAAGGAAGCTATGCGTTCCAAGGGGCGAAGTTGAAATCATCCTTTCGTAAATTTTACGGACGTCATCACTAATTGCTTGTCCGTTTTTGAATACCTTTTTTACAGTTACGACGGATATGTTCCAATTGCCGTAACCACCATCCGGTTTTCTTTTCCCCGAGTGTGACCTACCGACTAAATACGTCTTATCACCGGTTTGTATTTACATGAGCAACACGACGGGTGTCATATGTGGAGCAGGATCTCCTCACCCTTTCAGAACACCTGAATTCACTTCCGGGTTTTGGATGGGTTCGTGTCTTCAGTTTTCTATGTTGTGTTTTATGTACTGTTGTTTGTCTGTTGGTCTTTTTCTTTTTTTTGCCATGGCGTTGTCACATTATTTTCAACTTATGAGTTTTTTGGTAGTTTTCGCCTCTCTTCTTTAACAAAAACGTTTTTGTAGTCGGTAGGATAGTATGTAAAACATAATTATATATACACTTTCTCTTAAAGTACAAATTAAATGAAAAATAAATACAAGGGTATGCAAACTGAAAATAACAATATAAAATATTATGCGCCCGAATCGCACCTATGAACCCAACCGCATCAGGAATGCCAAAAGCCATAAACCAGAAAGTTGGATGCATAAAAACCGATCCAAGTCAAATGTCCTGCGACTAAATGAAACACAATAGTACAAAGACAAAAAAGGGAAAACTGCAAAGAAAATAAAATGATACACAACGTCAGCACATATTATCTATAACTCGAGACTGCATCATTTGGGAAGTTGACCATGAATATTTCTCAAAGATTTTTTTTTGGTACCAGTCGATCAACTGCTTAAGAAAAGGAACGGGACATTTGTTAACGTTTGCTCAGACACTGACGACAAATTTTGAGAATCAGCTGCAAGCTCTTGAATATTGGTTAAGAAACCTTTTAACGAACTTTTTACATTTCATTATATACGGTTAATTAAACTAATGGATTATTTCTCTGCCATACCATCCATTTTAACCCAAAGTTTTATTTTTTGTGTTGTGTTTTTTGGGGATTTAGGAAGAACAGGATGTAGGACATATGTCAATGAGACAATATCCTACTATAACAAAATGTATGCGGTACATCTGGAATGTCTACACGAATCTTATATTAGGAACTTATGAATAAAACTTCTAAATGACTACTAAAGATCTGAGTCCAAAAAAAGTTGTTATACATTCATTTGATGTGTTTGAGCTTTTGATTTTGCCATTTGCTTAGGGACTTTCCGTCTAGAATTTTCCTCTGAGTTCGGTATTTTTGGTATTTTACTTTTTAATCCAACTTACGAGATATAGTCGTTTATCATTCGGGCGAATATATATATATTTATGTTGTGGACCCCCTCCATTGACTTGCGACATGGGATCAACGACTTGGTGTTCCTTTTTTAATTTGATTCCCTTTGAGCCCATTAGGGTGACTGCTAGTATGAGCCTTTCCTATCAATTGGTGTCCATCTGCCATCCTCGGTGAAATTTTGAAAGATTTTCTCATCCATGATACGGATGATCCTTGGTGTGTTTTTACTTTGTGAATGATATAATATATCAACGAACAGACCGCCATGATTAGAATAATAACATTATATACACTTAGAATAAATCAATGAATACTTACTAAAATCATGAACTAAATATTGACCTTAATGATTTTTAAAATTTGAGGCGTTTATTAACAGAGAAATAACAATAATAACTTGCAAGTCAAAACCGGAAAAGGTCTCAAGACTCATTACACACAAAGAAAAAAAACAAAACCATAGGGGTAAAGAAACCGACGCAAGCCGAGAGGGGACTTGCAAACACCGACTCTATTTCAGAAATACAGATAATGAAGATGTATATGTATTTTTCAGTTATTACCGTTATTGGCGCCGTGATAGCTGTTGCTATTGTGGTAATTGGGATCCTGATTCTATTTAAAAGAAAACGGTAAATTGTCAATATTATTTATATGCGACGTTCGAGGCAAAGAACAAAAAATGAAACTGGTATTTTTTTTAACAAAAAGTAATATAAGTGTTGACGAGTTGATATCACCGACAGGACCAAATATATAGCCAATCTCGGACAAGAAATCATAACTTAACATGAATGAAATACATTACTTCATTTTAAGTTATTTTCTTATTATTTAAAACATCAAATTTCAATACCACAATATCTGTATTTTCTTGACGATACCGAAGGATTTGACTTTGGATAACCTTTAGGATTTACAGTTCACAAACAATGGTAGTAATAACATAGAACGGTACCAAAATTTACGCATTTCGACTATGATTTTCTTGTCGATACCGAAAAATTTGACTTTGGATACCCTTTGTGATTTACAGTTAACAAACAGTGGTAGTAATAACATAGAACGGTACAAAAATATACGCATTTTGACTATGATTTTTTTTTAATTATAATTGTACGTGTTCTAGTTTATTGATAAGAATTCTAATATTTGGGTGATTGATTGATGTTTGACGATTTTTCAATTGCAATTGCAGATATTTGATCCATATTAGTGACGAGAAAATATTTGCAATACATTTAGGTAGACCAAGGTGATTGACCATTGCAAAATTGAGGGTATTTTGGATAGGGCAGATTTTTGTCTTACTACAGACAACCTACGGAACCCCAAAAAGTTATTTATCATAGTTGTTTAACGTATTTGAATATCTTTTATAGAATTGTTTGTTTTAGACATGTACACGCTCAATGTTATCTCTGAATCTCATATAATATGATCACTTTTTAAAACTTTCACAGTCACGTTTTTAATTTATATACAAAAAATATGAAAATCTTAACTGTTTCTATGATTTCTCTTTCAAATGTCAGGAAACGTAAAAAATATAAGCGTGAATCTAAATGCACTGGTATGAGAAAGGCTGCTGAAGGAGAAGAACTAATGCAAACATTCAGAGGCAACACCCGGTCTTACACTAATACCGAGGCAAAACCATTAAAACTTCAGCATGAACAGGGTTTTGAAATCATTTCAGTCAATGATTATCAGGATCCTGTTGATATGGACAATCAATACCAACGACTTGATTTCACTGTGCGGAATGATGTGCAACCAACTGCAGAAAAAGAACATAAAATCTACTCTATGTCCTATGGTAAACTTACTCGTTTTCCTCCTGTCAATATTAATGGTGACAAACTTTCGGATAAAGCAGGAAACTCATTGATTACGAAAGTTGTGACAGAAGAACATAATGACTACTTTATACCATGCGATGCACTTACTCATCCTCCTGCTATGAATAAAGATAGTACAAAACGTCCGGGTACAGCAGGAACTTCATTGATGTCGAACGATGTTGAACATGGGCAAGTTGCTGCATATTGCGATACGGCAATAGTTCATGAAGACTTCTTATATGACATACCAAAGCCTTTAATTTCGAAGTAGATTTAGAAAGGGATGTAATGAATTGTGAAGTTGACAATGAATATTTCTCCAATTAGTCTTGGTACCGTCTGATTAACTTTTTGAGAGAAAGAGAGAAAAAAAGGACAAGACGTTGGTTGACAAAACCCTGGTTTAATAATGAATGCTGTTTCCCATTTAAATATGAGTTATCATTCTTGTTTAAGGATATTCTCTGGATAGTTTATTCAAAAAATATCTACAATTTAGATATTGAAGTAAGAGTGTATTTTTTTTTATAATTGTCTCTGTTATAAATATAAATATAAATGCTGTACTATATTGCAAAACATATTGCCCCGTCTCTATGTCATAACAACTGAGTGTTTTAATACAGAGTCTGTGTTGTATGGAGCAAAACCTGCATATTTAGGTTCTTAATACTAATAGATGATACAGTGCGTGACAGTTGTGGTTGAGTGTTCGTAACCGCAGCCTACCAGGTAAACTGTTACGGTTCTGTATAGTCCCCTTTTGATTTTCATCTCTATAAATGCTTTTCGTAATAAAAGAAGAACGTGTGCAATAGACACTCACGCTCCGGCTAGTAGATATAGTTTATAAAGGGACATTTACTCGAGAATGATGAAAGTGACGTCATCCAAATTCGATCTTGATTTGTGTTTGGTGTTAAGGGCATACGATACAGTTTCGATCCCACGGCGATTTTTTTACGAAAATTTGCAAACAAGCTATTTTTTACATGGTCAATTCAAATATGTAATAAAAAATATACCTTTAGGTGCTAAATTTAGAGATAAGTGGGGTCGAAATTTTAGACATTTACCTAAAATTTCAGTTTCTTGGACATTTCTATCCTTTGGATAGACATATTAAACTTTTTTGTTTCAAAAGATAAACACATGCGGATTTTTTGTAAAACGATTTGGAATATCTTCTTTACAAAAGTATCCTCTTAATTTGTGTAACAATTCTTTGGAAATAATTCATTTTTATTAAATTTTCACGATTTAAAAAAAAAAACGACATTTTTTGCTGTATTTTTTTCTAATTTAAAAAAGTTCATCGGTGATTTATTCTTAAAAAATTGGAATAAATATGCTTCATACAGTATCCAGTAAAATGTCATTTTACAAAAGAGGGGTCCATGTACTCGTTTTCAAGCTAATGATTAAAATTACTCGAAAAATGCATCTTTTTCCAATATGTCGCAGTTTGACGTCGCGAAAAATAACATTTTACGTTAGCAACGTCATTACCACCCCTGTAACTGTATCGTATTGTAATGCCGGTTTTTCACCCTTCTTATAGTAAACCTATGTCTGTATAGTTTCTTGAAATTATTGAGGATAAACGATAGATGTTAGTGAGATGTCTAATGTTGCAAGTAATGTCAGACTGATTCCATATTTTCGCGGTAATTACCTTATTAGAATATAAACTCAAATAAAACTCTTCTAATGATCTACTAATGTATTTAAAGCCAAAAACCATCTTTAATGATGAAGATAAATCCATGTTTTACAAACAATATCAACATTACGGGAATTTACCTTGTGTGATCCATGGTTGCCGATTGGTAAACAATATGTAACAAGCTCTGCAATTGGTCTATCGAAAGTATAAAAGCAAAAACAACAACAGAACCGAGGGAGTGTTGGGTTGACAAAGAATGGGAAGTGACAAACTTTAAAAGAAGCTGGAATATGTCTGAGAAATACAGACAAGCGTTGAAAGTTAACTTTGTTTTAATTTTAAGATTGTCGGTGCCGCTGACGGTGCTAAATACGGGTGACGGTGACGGTGTTAAAGACGGTTGCCGGTGACGGTGACGGTGACGGTGACTGTGCTAGTGACGGTGCTATTGAAGTGATATTGAAGGTGCACATTAAGTGTTCTGATGGCGGTTCCGACATGATTAATATGTCATTTAATTTGTTATACTAAGTTGTTGTCTTCTCTAAGTGCAGTAGGGTGTAATATCCTTAAATTGAGATTATAGAAAGATTCTAAATAAGTGACAACCTTGTTACTTGACTGTTGAATTATATACTAGTTTTGTTCGTATATGTAAGACCAACCATTACCGGGGACCTGGCCAGACCAGTGAGAGAGCCTGCAAGACCCATTCACTCCGGCGTGGATTAATTTTGATATTAATAAAATATGAAACTTTATTTTATTCAGATATTTTATTTCATACTAGTAACTGAGAATTATATATAAACACAAGTATACGATTTCCCTTTCTGTAACGTGTTTTGGTCCGACGATAAACAGTGGACGTCGAACCGTACACTTTATAGATCCTTTTACTCTCTTTTTCTTTGTGACCCTGTGTTCTCTGGCGGCCGACTCTAGCACCAGGGAGGCAGCGTTTCAATTTTGTGGCAGCGTTGGGATTTAATACTAGAGTCGTTTTGAAAGTTGGAATTGATACAGCTTCTTTATATCAGGCTTATATTTTGTAAAATATGGACGATTCGGATATTATTTCGTTCAAGCCCCATCTAGACAATAGGGAAGACGATGAAGAAACGCTACCTGAAAATAGCTTTGAAAGTTCCCCTGTTAGAATGTCTAGAAATGAAGGAGCAACGGATAGAATGATTGCAGAGGCTAGACTGGAAATGAGAAGGTTTTTGAACCAATGTATGTCAGATTTCACTAAAAGAATGCAAGAAATGTTCTCAAATTTTGAAACGAGACTTGTCTCTGCAATCTCATGTAAACCTTCCGAAAATAGTAGTAGGGACGTAGTAAGTTCCCTAACACTTTCTAGAGAAAGGGATGACATAAGTAATAACAGTAATTAAGTTGATAGCGAAAGGTCAAATGGCAAATATGAATTGAGTTGTAAAATAAAACCCCAAGTTTATGACGGTAATGATGATTTAGAAGAGTATTTAACTCAACTTAATTTATTAACATAATTGCACAATTGGAACTAAAAAAACAAAAGCTTTGTTATTGGCTAGCAGTTTGTCTGGCGGAGCACGGGCAATTCTTAATGAAATCACGGAAGTCGATCGTCACGATTTTGACAGTTTGGTCACGTCTCTTAAGATTCGGTTTGGTTCAGTCAATAGAGCTGAAGTGTTTAGAGCAGAGTTGCAAACACGAGTACGATTTAAAAACGAAAGTCTGCCTGAATTAGCTCAGGCTATTAAGAAACTAACACGTCGGGCTTATCCTGGCACTTTTCCATTGGTTAGGGACACTTTAGCTCTAGATTATTTTATTGATGCAATTCCTGAGACAGAAGTACGACTCAGGTTAAGGGAGGTTGGACCGAAATCAATTAATGAGGCAGAGAATATTGCCGTTAGACTCGAGGCATTACGAGTTGCTGATATATAGAAAGGTCGAAATGTTCGCATTGTCGATGCTGACACCGTTCAAGAGCATGAGCTGAAACGGAAAATAAATGAAATCAAACAAAGCATTGCATCTTTGACGAGTGAAGTAATTATTATCAAAAATCAAAATGGTCAGCAAATCAGAGAAGATAATAATTACAGAAGAAATCAGAATAATTTCAATAGAAATTTTAACAATAGAGGGGCATTTCGTGGTTAGGAAAACGGACAAATGTCCATGATGTCGGGAGCGAGAATGAATTCTCGACACTATAAATACTATTATTTTGATATTATGTCGTGCCAGCAAAACGGTTGTTTTGTTTTGGCTACTATAGATTTATATATTATATGTAATTAAAAGTTTCTACACTAGTTTTAGTTGGGGCTAGTGTTTATTTTGAAGACAGATTTGTTTTGGACAATTTTTATACCGAAACAGATCTTATATGTATAAATATCATGTTGATTTCCTTTCACTTAGGATTGTTTAATAATTAAAGATGAGGTTATCCCTTGTCTCAAAATCAGAGGTAATGCCTCTTGCTGTAAAATATCTGTAGCAGAGATTGTAGAAGTTCCCTTCTAGATATAAATGATAAATATAGGCAAAGCCTGCAGTGGAGCTAAATACTATTTTGTTGCAATTTGTTTAAAACTTATGAACACTTTTGGTGAATATACTGATCTGTATTGGTCACTTCTGGTTTAGAAATTAAAAAAATATATATATAGAAGGTCAACTGATAATATGGTTAGAAACTCTGGTTATAGGTAGTGCTATATATATACAATTGTTCAGCATACTAGCAGGATGGTAATAGATGATTACGCTCTTAGTCGGAGGCCCTATCAAGAGAATTGTTCTCAAAACTCGTAAATAGAGTAAAATATAAAAAAAAAGATGATAGAAGAGTATATGATGTAGAGATGAGCTAGATGATGAAAGCTCAATAAATGACAAGACTGTCTCAGTTTAATACTGAAATGTAGATATTATGTCAAATATATACCTTGAAGGTATGATTCTTGAGAGTTGATCAGTAAGAATATAGTAGATATTGATCAGTAAATAACGAGAGGTACACAACGAGGCACCTTCCAAAAAAAAAGCTGCATGTACATTAAATATTTCCCAGATGAGATAGTAAATAATATAAAAGTTGTGATTGATTGCTCAAAAAAGATAGACACATGTTTGATCTAATTTCTGGTCACTGTCTTTGGGGCAAAGCTTGACAAGAACGGGATTGCTAGGGAAACGTTTCACAATGTTTGCCAGCCCGGATATACGTATAAACGGGGGAAAAGTCTAGGCAATGTAAAATAATGTTGTAAAAACCGGAAGAATAAATAATAAAGAATAATAAATTGATAGAAAGAGAAATTTGCTCAATAGAGATAAACACGAGAGTGACCAGATCATTGGTCGATGTTTATGGAGTAAAGCTTAGTAAAAGCGGGGTTGCTTAAGAAATATTTCACAATATTTGCAAGCCAGGATATGAATATGAGTGAAATAAGTATATGTAATACACAATAGGGCTGTAAAAAAAAACTAAGAGCAGAAAAAAAATAATAATTATTTAGGAATAGATAGGAACGACAAATTTGCTCAATAGAGATAGACACATGAGTGACGTAACTACTGGTCAGTGTTTATGGAGCAAAGAATAATAAAACGAGTTTGCTAGAGAAGCATTTCAAAATGTTTGCAAGCCTGAATATCAGAATGAAAGGAAAAACCTGAAACCAGAGTTGACAAAAATCAAAGTACAAAAGTTCTGTAAGTGTAGGTGGTTAACATGAATGAATTTATTCGTGTATTTCTTTTTGTATGTTCGTCAACTTAAAAAAAATGAATTGGTTCTAGTTGAATTAAACCTTGCAGACGAATGTATTTGGGGACCAAATCCTTAAAGGTGGGGGCAATATATTGCCGGTTTTTCCCCCTTTTTATAGTACACCTATGTCAGTATAGTTTCTTGAAATTATTGAGGATAAACGATAGATGTTAGTGAGATGTCTAATGTTGCAAGTAATGTCAGACTTGTAATTTGTTATTTTAAGTAATTGGCTGTTGTTTCAATGATACGATAGATTTGTGTATGTTAGTTTGTTAAGAAGTTTTATTTCACGTACTGATTCCATATTTTCGCGGTAGTTAAACTCAAATAAAACTCTTCTAATGATCTACTAATGTATTTAAAGCCAAAAACCATCTTTATTGATGAAGATAAATCCATGTTTACAAACAATATCAACATTACGGGAATTTACCTTGTGTGATCCATGGTTGCCGATTGGTAAACAATATGTAACAAACTCTGCCATTGGTCAGTCGAAAGTATAATAGCAAAAACAGCAACAGAACCGAGGGAGTGTTGGGTTGACAAGGAATAGGAAGTGACAAACTTTAATAGAAGCTGGAATATGTCTGAGAAATACAGACAGGCGTTGAAAGTTAATTTTGTTTTAATTTTAAGATTGTCGGTGCCGGTGACGGTGCTAAATACGGGTGACGGTGACGGTGTTAAATACGGTTGCCGGTGACGGTGACAGTGACTGTGCCGGTGACGGTGCTATTGAAGTGATATTGAAGGTGCACATTAAGTGTTCTGATGGCGGTTCCGACATGATTAATATGTCATTTAATTTGTTATACTAAGTTGTTGTCTTCTCTAAGTGTAGTAGGGTGTAATATCCTTAAATTGAGATTATAGAAAGATTCTTAATAAGTGACAAATTTGTTACTTGACTGTTGAATTATAGACTAGTTTTGTTCGTATATGTAAGACCAACCATTACCGGGGACCTGGTCAGACCAGTGAGAGAGCCTGCAAGACCCATTCACTCCGGCGTGGATTAATTTTGATATTAATAAAATATGAAACTTTATTTTATTCAGATATTTTATTTCATAACTGAGAATTATATATAAACACAAGTATACGATTTCCCTTTCTGTAACGTGTTTTGGTCCGACGGTAAACAGTGGACGTCGAACCGTACACTTTATAGATCCTTTTACTCTCTTTTTCTTTGTGACCCTGTGTTCTCTGGTGGCCGACTCTAGCACCAGGGAGGCAGCGTTTCAATTTTGTGGCAGCGTTGGGATTTAATACTAGAGTCGTTTTGAAAGTTGGAATTGATACAGCTTCTTTATATCAGGCTTATATTTTGTAAAATATGGACGATTCGGATATTATTTCGTTCAAGCCCCATCTAGACAATAGGGAAGACGATGAAGAAACGCTACCTGAAAATAGCTTTGAAAGTTCCCCTGTTAGAATGTCTAGAAATGAAGGAGCAACGGATAGAATGATTGCAGAGGCTAGACTGGAATTGAGAAGGTTTTTGAACCAATGTATGTCAGATTTTACTAAAAGAATGCAAGAGATGTTCTCAAATTTTGAAACGAGACTTGTCTCTGCAATCTCATGTAAACCTTCCGAAAATAGTAGTGGGGACGTAGTAAGTTCCCTAACACTTTCTAGAGAAAGGGATGACATAAGTAATAACAGTAATTAAGTTGATAGCGAAAGGTCAAATGGCAAATATGAATTGAGTTGTAAAATAAAACCCCAAGTTTATGACGGTAATGATGATTTAGAAGAGTATTTAACTCAACTTAATTTGTTAACATAATTGCACAATTGGAACTCAAAAACAAAAGCTTTGTTATTGGCTAGCAGTTTGTCTGGCGGAGCACGGGCAATTCTTAATGAAATCACGGAAGTCGATCGTCACGATTTTGACAGTTTGGTCACATTTCTTAAGAATCGGTTTGGTTCAGTCAATAGAGCTGAAGTGTTTAGAGCAGAGTTGCAAACACGAGTACAATTTAAAAACGAAAGTCTGCCTGAATTAGCTCAGGCTATTAAGAAACTAACACGTCGGGCTTATCCTGGCACTTTTCCATTGGTTAGGGACACGTTAGCTCTAGATTATTTTATTGGTGCAATTCCTGAGACAGAAGTACGACTCAGGTTAAGGGAGGTTGGACCGAAATCAATTAATGAGGCAGAGAATATTGCCGTTAGACTCGAGGCATCACGAGTTGCTGATATACAGAAAGGTCGAAATGTTCGCATTGTCGATGCTGACACCGTCCAAGAGCAAGAGCTGAAACGGAAAATAAATGAAATCAAACAAAGCATTGCATCTTTGACGAGTGAAGTAATTATTATCAAAAATCAAAATGGTCAGCAAATCAGAGAAGATAATTACAGAAGAAATCAGAATAATTTCAATAGAAATTTTAACAATAGAGAGGCATTTCGTGGTTAGGAAAACGGACAAATGTCCATGATGTCGGGAGCGAGAATGAATTCTCGACACTATAAATACTATTATTTTGATATTATGTCGTGCCAGCAAAACGGTTGTTTTGTTTTGGCTACTAGTTTTAGTTGGGGCTAGTGTTTATTTTGAAGACAGATTTGTTTTGGACAATTATTATACCGAAACAGATCTTATATGTATAAATATCATGTTGATTTCCTTTCACTTAGGATTGTTTAATAATTAAAGATGAGGTTATCCCTTGTCTCAAAATCAGAGGTAATGCCTCTTGCTGTAAAATATCTGTAGCAGAGATTGTAGAAGTTCCCTTCTAGATATAAATGATAAATATAGGCAAGGCCTGCAGTAGAGCTAAATACTATTTTGTTGCAATTTGTTTAAAATTTATGAACACTTTTGGTGAATATACTGATCTGTATTGGTCACTTCTGGTTTAGAAATTAAAAAAATATATATATAGAAGGTCAACTGATAATATGGTTAGAAACTCTGGTTATAGGTAGTGCTATATATATACAATTGTTCAGCATACTAGCAGGATGGTAATAGATGATTACACTCTTAGTCGGAGGCCCTATCAAGAGAATTGTTCTCAAAACTCGTAAATAGAGTAAAATATAAAAAAAAGGATGATAGAAGAGTATATGATGTAGAGATGAGCTAGATGATGAAAGCTCAATAAATGACAAGACTGTCTCAGTTTAATACTGAAATGTAGATATTATGTCAAATATATACCTTGAAGGTATGATTCTTGAGAGTTGATCAGTAAGAATATAGTAGATATTGATCAGTAAATAACGAGAGGTACACAACGAGGCACCTTCCAAAAAAAAGCTGCATGTACATTAAATATTTCCAAGATGAGATAGTAAATAATATAAAAGTTGTGATTGATTGCTCAAAAAAGATAGACACATGTTTGATCTAATTTCTGGTCAGTGTCTTTGGGGCAAAGCTTGACAAGAACGGGATTGCTAGGGAAACGTTTCACAATGTTTGCCAGCCCGGATATACGTATAAACGGGGGGAAAGTCTAGGCAATGTAAAATAATGTTGTAAAAACCGGAAGAATAAATAATAAAGAATAATAAATTGATAGAAAGAGAAATTTGCTCAATAGAGATAAACACGAGAGTGACCAGATCATTGGTCGATGTTTATGGAGTAAAGCTTAGTAAAAGCGGGGTTGCTTAAGAAATATTTCACAATATTTGCAAGCCAGGATATGAATATGAGTGAAATAAGTATATGTAATACACAATAGGGCTGTAAAAAAAAACTAAGAGCAGAAAAAAAATAATAATTATTTAGGAATAGATAGGAACGACAAATTTGCTCAATAGAGATAGACACATGAGTGACGTAACTACTGGTCAGTGTTTATGGAGCAAAGAATAATAAAACGAGTTTGCTAGAGAAGCATTTCAAAATGTTTGCAAGCCTGAATATCAGAATGAAAGGAAAAACCTGAAACCAGAGTTGACAAAAATCAAAGTACAAAAGTTCTGTAAGTGTAGGTGGTTAACATGAATGAATTTATTCGTGTATTTCTTTTTGTATGTTCGTCAACTTAAAAAAAATGAATTGGTTCTAGTTGAATTAAACCTTGCAGACGAATGTATTTGGGGACCAAATCCTTAAAGGTGGGGGCAATATATTGCCGGTTTTTCCCCCTTTTTATAGTAAACCTATGTCAGTATAGTTTCTTGAAATTATTGAGGATAAACGATAGATGTTAGTGAGATGTCTAATGTTGCAAGTAATGTCAGACTTGTAATTTGTTATTTTAAGTAATTGGCTGTTGTTTCAATGATACGATAGATTTGTGTATGTTAGTTTGTTAAGAAGTTTTATTTCACGTACTGATTCCATATTTTCGCGGTAGTTAAACTCAAATAAAACTCTTCTAATGATCTACTAATGTATTTAAAGCCAAAAACCATCTTTATTGATGAAGATAAATCCATGTTTACAAACAATATCAACATTACGGGAATTTACCTTGTGTGATCCATGGTTGCCGATTGGTAAACAATATGTAACAAACTCTGCCATTGGTCAGTCGAAAGTATAATAGCAAAAACAGCAACAGAACCGAGGGAGTGTTGGGTTGACAAGGAATGGGAAGTGACAAACTTTAATAGAAGCTGGAATATGTCTGAGAAATACAGACAAGCGTTGAAAGTTAATTTTGTTTTAATTTTAAGATTGTCGGTGCCGGTGACGGTGCTAAATACGGGTGACGGTGACGGTGTTAAATACGGTTTCCGGTGACGGTGACAGTGACTGTGCCGGTGACGGTGCTATTGAAGTGATATTGAAGGTGCACATTAAGTGTTCTGACGGCGGTTCCGACATGATTAATATGTCATTTAATTTGTTATACTAAGTTGTTGTCTTCTCTAAGTGTAGTAGGGTGTAATATCCTTAAATTGATATTATAGAAAGATTCTAAATAAGTGACAACCTTGTTACTTGACTGTTGAATTATAGACTAGTTTTCTTTGTATATGTAAGACTAACCATTACCGGGGACCAGGCCAGACCAGTGAGAGAGCCTGCAACACCCATTCTCTCTGGCGTGGATTATTTTTGATATTGATAAAATATGAAATTTTATTTTATTCAGATATTTTATTTCATAACTGAGAATTATATATAAACACAAGTATACGATTTCCCTTTCTGGAACGTGTTTTGGTCGACGGTCAACAGTGGACGTCGAATCTTACACTTTATAGATCATTTTACTCTCTTTTTCTTTGTGACCCTGTGTTCTCTGGTGGCCGACTCTAGCACCAGGGAGGCATCGTTTCAGTATGCCCTTAATAAGCGTTTTTTATATGTTTCAGAATATTTGGATGGGTCAAACTAAAGTTTGAGAACGGAAACCAATTTTATGACGTACGTACCGACGAACAAGGGCAAACCTTAATGCCACCTTCGCCTATCGGTGGGGGCATAAATAAACTCATCATAGACACAGCGACAATTAAGAATGCTCTATGTCACATGATTAACTTACTCGTTCGCTTGCTGTCAATAATAATGGTTCGAAATTTCATAATATAAACATCATAAAAGCGACAATATCAGTCTTAACAGAAAATGCTTATATTTTGAAGACTGATGGAAATTGAAAGTATCCGTTTAAATGATATCACTGATGAATAGGATAAAATCTTTGAAACTGTCATTTTATCTAAACTTAAAAAAATTTAGATACATAAAGCAAAAACACAGTAAAATGCAATACCAATAAATTGGGTAAAAAAACACTGAGTGCTGAAAATTCCATATTAAAACTAAGGTTAATGATATAAATGCATTAAAAATTTGAACTTCTTTCATGAGTTAAAAAAGAGCTCTATTAAATTTAAACACTAAAGGCAAGTTGTGATTAGTCAAATGGTTTTCTTATATGGCAACAATTATTTAAGAACAAAATTAATATCAAATATACAAAAAAGTATTTTCTTTCAAAAATCCAACTGATAAAATGTTAAAGATATTCCGACTGAAGCTCATTTATTACAGACTGCAATGTTATGAACTGTTGAAAAAGTGAAAAATTTAACTGAAAACAATGTATGTCACCATTGCAAAAAAAAACCCCAGTCTATTGGTACATTTTCCTCAATAAAGTAATGAAACTACTGAAATCCCATGGTATTGATAAATTAAAAGTAAAATGAAAAAATACCGAAATCCAAGGAAAATTCAAAACGGGAAGTCCCTTAACAAATTACAAATCAAAAGCTCAAACACATCAAACGAATGGAAAACAACTGTCATATTCCTGACTTTGTACAGGTATTTCCTTATGTAGAAATTGGTGGATTAAACCTGGTTTTGTAGCTATCTAAACCTCTCATTGTATGACAATCGCATTAAATTCCATTACATTGACAACAATGTGTGAGCAAAACAAGCAGACATAATAGCTAAGGTTAAAATGTCACAAATTATGGTACAGCAGTCAACATTGTGTTTTAATCTTAATCAAATTACTATAACTATGTAGTTGTCATCGAAGATGAATCTCATTTTATTCTGAATTGCAAGGTAACCACAAAATCAGACACAATCTATTTAATGATATACAGTTAGACGATGAACATATTATTCATTTCCCTGATGAACAAAAATTATTTTATATGTTAAGCCCCGCTTCCTTCAGACATGTTAGAATTATTGGCTTCATTTTTTTAAAAGGTCATTAGAACTGAGGGAAGAGGTTTCATTGTAACATGGATTTTGAATATTGTTACATTGTAAATCTATCACTTATGTTTTTATTGTATTCTGTTTTGTTGTTATTTCGTTATTTATTGTTTGTTTAAATTTGTATTGCTACACACATATGTAAATGTTTAATAACAATAAAATTGATATTGATAAATAAAGATCCGTTACAGAAATCCGGTATGACCGATCCGAATTATCTTAAAGCTCTTTATTTGGTTACTATAGTTGTCCCTATTATAATTAAAATGCTGCACTCTATTGGGAAAAACATATTGCCCCGTCTCTATTTCCTTCTTTTTGAGGGATTTTATGTTCGATCTGTGTTGTATGCAGCAAAACCTGCTTTTAAGTTTTTATTACGTGTTTGTTTGTCTGTGTGATTTACTTTTCAATTCATCAACTCGAGTTTATACTAGCTTCTTGTTAGTAATGTATTGATTTAATATAGTTATTAAATTAACTGGTTTATTCTGCAGTATTAAGTCGCCCAAACGGAATCTGTTGTTCCAAGACCTGTCTTCTCTAAACAATTTTAGTATGTCTTGTGAAACATTACAATAGACATAACCAGATCATTAGTCATGTTTCAGGTATGATATGACCAATCTTTTGGATAGCCCTCCCCAAACATATTTAAATGTTCGTTGATTTCTGTCATATTATTTTTCGTTGTTAGCTGTGGTATAAATCAGGCCGTTAATCTTTCGATTATTTCACAACTTATCATACCGGAGATTTTTGTATTTTACTTTATAGTATGGGTTTTGTTCATTGCTGAAGCCGTACTTGCCCTGTAATTGTTCACATTTTCCCCTTTGTCTTAATGAATGCTTGTCGCATTGATAATTCTCATTTTTATTATATATGTACACAGCCACTGCACGTAAATGGTCGAATAAATAGCATTTAAGGTGCAATTTATAGTGAATGAGGGCATATACATGTGTTTTAAATTATTTGGATATATAGCATATAATTTGGTTTATAATTGTTTCGACAGCTGCATTTTATTGCTCGATAGAGATGTCTTCTCTTAATGATCTATAACGACTTTCGGGAGTTTGTTTTTGTTTCTGTGTCTCGTCAGGAATTTATAGCTTAGCGGTCAGACCATAGCCGTAAAAATAATTAATATTGAAATTATTTGGATAGATAACGCTCAGTCTTCTTGTTTTCATTCAGTTTGTTAGAAGTCTTGTCTAACCAAAAATATTGGAATTAATATTACTTCCAAGTTAAGTAGAACAGTGTTAAAACAAATTTATTTGGATAACCTCAAATCAGTTTCCGAACCTGAAGAATTGTCGAATGAAGACCAGGAAGGCTCCCCAAATTTACAAACTGTGACCAGTAGTTCGCCTGATGAACTTCCGCATATAGGAAATTTAACAGAAGTTGTTATGGAACTAAGGAATTCTAGGAATTCTAACAACACTAACAGGGAAAATTCTAATATTCCTTTATCGGCGGTGTTTTCTGGGATTCTACAAGAAACGGGTTTCCTCAAGTGCACACATCAGATGATCATGTGTTTAGATTTTACAAATGGTACGGTGTTTCTGCTAATGAAAGCGATTGGGGGATAACTCCTACCCTTAACACCTCTACAGCTACAAATAACGTAGTGCCGTCATCGTCTGTGCCGTTCTTGAATATCATTTCACCAGCGCTTAAAAATCAAATCATAGAAGGCAGGGACGTTAATTTAGCTGCTTTGTTAATGACAGATTACGAGTCCGTTTAGGCAGCTAGTACTTTACTTAAAGAACTTAATTTGCAAGGAAAAAAGGATATCCAACTTCATAGATCGCTGACTATTGAAGAGTTCGTATGCGCCAAAGCTGCAACTGCACTTCGGGATTTAAAAGTTAAATTTGACTGGGGGAGTTAATTGCTCATTGTGTAAATAGCTTTTCAAGCATCTCCTCAAAACATATCTTTTTTGGTATTTCTTTTCAACATAATGTAACTCCTACCCTTAACACCTCTAACAAGTAACTAGTATTTAACTCAATTTAATTTGTTAGCAGAATTGCACAATTGGAACTCAAAAACAAAAGCTTTGTTATTGGCTAGTAGTTTTTCTGGCGGATCACGGGCAATTCTTAATGAAATCAAGGAAGTCGATCGTCACGATTTTGACAGTTTGGTCACGTCTCTTAAGAATCGGTTTGGTTCAGTCAATAGAGCTGAATTGTTTAGAGCAGAGTTGCAAACACGAGTACGATTTAAAAACGAAAGTCTGCCTGAATTAGCTCAGGCTGTTAAGAAACTAACACGTCAGGCTTATCCTTGCACTTCTCCATTGGTTAGGGACACGTTAGCTCTAGATTATTTTATTGATGCAGTTCCTGAGACAGAAGTACGACTCAGGTTAAGGGAGGTTGGACCAAAATCAATTAATGCGGCAGAGAATATTGCCGTTAGACTCGAGGCATTACGAGTTGCTGATATACAGAAAGGTCGAAATGTTCGCATTGTCGATGCTGAAACCGTCCAAGAGCATGAGCTGAAACGGGAAATAAATGAAATCAAACAAAGCATTGCATCTTTGATGAGTGAAGTAATTATTATAAAAAATCAAAATGGTCAGCAATTCAGAGAAGATAATAATTACAGAAGAAATCAGAATAATTTCAATAGAAATTTTAACAATAGAGGGGCATTTCGTGGTTAGGAAAACGGACAAATGTCCATGATGTCGGGAGCGAGAATAAATTCTCGACACTATAAATACTATTATTTTGATATTATGTCGTGCCAGCATAAACGGTTGTTTGGTTTTGGCTACTATAGATTTATATATTATATGTAATTAAAAGTTTCTACACTCGTTTTAGTTGGGGCTTGTGTTTATTTTGAAGACAGATTTGTTTTGGACTATTATTATACCGAAACAGATCTTATATGTATAAATATCATGTTGATTTCCTTTCACTAAGGATTGTTTAATAATTAAAGATGAGGTTATCCCTTGTCTCAAAATCAGAGGTAATGCCTCTTGCTGTAAAATATCTGTAGCAGAGATTGTAGAAGTTCCCTTCTAGATATAAATGATTAATAAAGGCAAGGCCTGCAGTGGAGCTAAATACTATTTTGTTGCAATTTGTTTAAAACTTATGAACACTTTTGGTGAATATACTGATCTGTATTGGTCACTTCTGGTTTAGAAATTAAAAAAATATATATATAGAAGGTCAACTGATAATATGGTTAGAAACTCTGGTTATAGGTAGTGCTATATACATACAATTGTTCAGCACACTAGCAGGATGGTAATAGATGATTACGCTCTTAGTTGGAGGCCCTATCAAGAGAATTGTTCTCAAAACTCGTAAATAGAGTAAAATATAAAAAAAAAAAGGATGATAGAAGAGTATATGATGTAGAGATGAGCTAGATGATGAAAGCTCAATAAATGACAAGACTGTCTCAGTTTAATACTGAAATGTAGATATCATGTCAAATATATACCTTGAAGGTATGATTCTTGAGAGTTGATCAGTAAGAATATAGTAGATATTGATCAGTAAATAAAGAGAGGTACACAACGAGGCACCTTCCAAAAAAAAGCTGCATGTACATTAAATATTTCCCAGATCAGATAGTAAATAATATAAAAGTTGTGATTGATTGCTCAAAAAAGATAGACACATGTTTGATCTAATTTCTGGTCAGTGTCTTTGGGGCAAAGCTTGACAAGAACGGGATTGCTAGAGAAACGTTTCACAATATTTGCAAGCCCGGATATAAGTATAAACGGGGGGAAAAGTCTAGGCAATTTCAAATTATGTTGCTAAAACTGGAAGAATAAATAATAAAGAATAATAAATTGATAGAAAGAGAAATTTGCTCAATAGAGATAAACACGAGAGTGACCAGATCATTGGTCGATGTTTATGGAGTAAAGCTTAGTAAAAGCGGGGGTTGCTTAAGAAATATTTCACAATATTTGCAAGCCAGGATATGAATATGAGTGAAATAAGTATATGTAATACACAATAGGGCTGTGAAAAAAACTAAGAGCAGAAAAAAAATAATAATTATTTAGGAATAGATAGGAACGACAAATTTGCTCAATAGAGATAGACACATGAGTGACGTAACTACTGGTCAGTGTTTATGGAGCAAAGAATAATAAAACGAGTTTGCTAGAGAAGCATTTCAAAATGTTTGCAAGCCTGAATATCAGAATGAAAGGAAAAACCTGAAACCAGAGTTGACAAAAATCAAAGTACAAAAGTTCTGTAAGTGTAGGTGGTTAACATGAATGAATTTATTCGTGTATTTCTTTTTGTATGTTCGTCAGCTTAAAAAAAAAATGAATTGGTTCTAGTTGAATTAAACCTTGCAGACGAATGTATTTGGGGACCAAATCCTTAAAGGTGTGGGCAATGTATTGCCGGTTTTTTCCCCCTTTTTATAGTAAACCTATGTCTATATAGTTTCTTGAAATTATTGAGGATAAACGATAGATGTTAGTGAGATGTCTAATGTTGCAAGTAATGTCAGACTTGTAATTTGTTATTTTAAGTTATTTGCTGTTGTTTTAATGATACGATAGATTTGTGTATGTTAGTTTGTTAAGAAGTTTTATTTTACGTACTGATTCCATATTTTCGCGGTAGTTACCTTATTAGAATATAGACTCAAATAAAACTCTTTTAATGATCTACTAATGTATTTAAAGCCATAAACCATCTTTATTGATGAAGATAAATCCATGTTTACAAACAATATCAACATTACGGGAATTTACCTTGTGTGATCCATGGTTGCCGATTGGTAAACAATATGTAACAAGCTCTGCCATTGGTCAGTCGAAACTATAATAGCAAAAACAGCAACAGAACCGAGGGAGTGTTGGGTTGACAAAGAATGGGAAGTGACAAACTTTAATAGAAGCTGGAATATGTCTGAGAAATACAGACAAGCGTTGAAAGTTAATTTTGTTTTAATTTTAAAATTGTCGGTGCCGGTGACGGTGCTAAATACGGGTCACGGTGACGGTGCTACATACGGTTGCCGGTGACGGCGACGGTGACTGTGCCGGTGACGGTGCTATTGAAGTGATATTGAATGTGCACATTAAGTGTTCTGATGGCGGTTCCGACATGATTAATATGTCATTTAATTTGTTATACTAAGTTGTTGTCTTCTCTAAGTGTAGTAGGGTGTAATAAGCTTAAATTGAGATTATAAAAAGATTCTAAATAAGTGAAAACCTTGTTACTTGACTGTTGAATTATAGACTTGTTTTGTTTGTATATGTAAGACCAACCATTACCGGGGACCTGGCCAGGCCAGTGAGAGAGCCTGCAAGACCCATTCTCTCTGGCGTGGATTATTTTTGATATTAATAAAATATGAAACTTTATTTTATTCAGATATTTTATTTCATAACTGAGAATTATATATAAACACAAGTATACGATTTCCCTTTCTGTAACGTGTTTTGGTCGACGGTCAACAGTGGACGTCGAATCTTACACTTTATAGATCCTGTTACTCTCTTTTTCTTTGTGACCCTGTGTTCTCTGGTGGCCGACTCTAGCACCAGGGAGGCAGCGTTTCAGTATGCCCTTAGTAAGCGTTTTTTAAATGTTTCAGAATATTTGGATTGGTCAAACTAAAGTTTGAGAACGGAAACCAATTTTATGACGTACGTACCGACGAACAAGGGCAAACCTTAATGCCACCTTCGCCTATCGGTGGGGGCATAAATAAACTCATTATAGACACAGCGACAATTAAGAATGCTCTATGTCACATGATTAACTGACTCGTTCGCTTGCTGTCATTAATAATGGTTCGAAATTTCATAATATAAACAGAAATTGCTTATATTTTGAAGACTCATGGAAATTGAAAGTATCCGTTTAAATGATATCACTGATGAATAGGATAAAATCTTTGAAACTGTCATTTTATCTAAACTTAAAAAAATTTAGATACATAAAGCAAAAACACAGTAAAATGCAATACCAATAAATTGGGAAAAAAACACTGAGTACTGAAAATTCCATATTAAAACTAAGGTTAATGATATAAATGCATTAAAAATTTGAACTTCTTTCATGAGTTAAAAAAGAGCTCTATTAAATTTTAACACTAAAGTCAAGTTGTGATTAGTCAAATGGTTTTCTTATATGGCAACAATTATTTAAGAACAAAATTAATATCAAATATACAAAAAAGTATTTTCTTTCAAAAATCCAACTAATAAAATGTTAAAGATATTCCGACTGAAGCTCATTTATTACAGACTGCAATGTTATGAACTGTTGAAAAAGTGAAAAATTTAACTGAAAACAATGTATGTCACCATTGCAAAAAGAAAACAGTCTATTGGTACATTTTCCTCAATAAAGTAATGAAACTACTGAAATCCCATGGTATTGATAAATTAAAAGTAAAATGAAAAAAATACCGAAATCCAAGGAAAATTCAAAACGGAAAGTCCCTTAACAAATTACAAATCAAAAACTCAAACACATCAAACGAATGGAAAACAACTGTCATATTCCTGACTTGGTACAGGTATTTCCTTATGTAGAAATTGGTGGATTACTAGGGCAAAAATGCCACACATGTATCACGCATGTACCTAAAAACGCATGTGTCACAGATGTGTCACATGCGTAATACACATGTTTCTTGCCACGCATGGGAATCATGCGTGGTACACATGCGTTCACATGCGTAACACACGCATGGGAATCGCATGTGTCAGAAAACACCTGTGTCACGCATGTGTTGGAAAACGCATGTGACACATGCGATATTTGCATGTGTAACACATGTATAGTTAAACGCATGTGTAACGCATGTGTTACACAGGCAAATTTTGTTGACGTGAATTCAAGTTAAATTTTTCACGTGAATTTTACGTTAAATTTTTCATGTGAAATTCACATGGAAAAATATTAATTGTGTCCAAGTTGAAAAAAATAAACATCTAAATTAAAACTTGTGTATTAACAAAATGATTAACATCTAATACCTTGTAAGACATTTATTTCATTGAAAGTCTTAATTTACTTTTAAAAAATCTATTTTCATGTGAAACCTCCCTTTTTTTGGGTGATCAATGCATTTGAATGGGGACATATAATTGGAACCCCCCTTTTATCCTGGGTTGGGACCCTCTCCCCTTTTAAAAATGGCTGGATCAGCCCCTGATTATCCTTAATTGTCACCATAATAAATGGTATTATATCCAATCAGCTTAGGAAAATAATCGCAGGAAAAAAAGGCAAAAAGTTGCAATAATTGTCAGAAATGGGTCAAGGATCCTGAAAAAGAGTTAGATTAGACTTGTAAAAAGTCTCTCTCTCTCTCTCTGTCTCTCTAAATATATATATATATATATATATAATTATAATTATATAAATTTTATTCCTATCATCTATGTATCTGCCAACTATCTTGGACAAAAGACAAATAGATACAAGAAGATATATTTAAGTCTTAGGTGCTTCATACAGTTATGGCACTAAATTATACATTTGCATATTTTATTTAGGATTTTCTTATTTGTAACCCTTGTGTTATAAAAATGACTGATTGTATATACATTGACATTGTACAAGGCTAAATTAAAAATTACCTGGTTTGGAAGTTCAAACAAACGTGACCAATTAACATTGTCAATATTTGATTGTTGACCTTTCTGATTATCTGTCCAAGTACAAAACTATGCTAACAAGAAAATACACATGAGCATATAGAAAGTACTTGAAAAGTTTCAGAGTGTTTGAGGTCTGAACTCTGATGTAGTCTGTTCTGTTCAATACGGCTCATAAGATTTTGGGGAAAGCAACACTATTATCGTGTTTAAATCACGACAAACAATAGTCGCTACATACTTCGTCCCTTATACAATGTACAGAATAATATACCATTATAACTTTATCATACATTTCTTCATCTTTGGTGTGGAATAAAAGCAAAGGACATAATTACCTGCTTATATTTTACTTGTGTTTCAAGCAAACATTTGGTGGGTTGAGAGGGGCACGGGGGGTCTCAATATGGGATTTTCGGTACAGTTGTGCAGCTTGGATTTAAAAAACACCCCCATTCCTATATTGAATAATTGTGAAATCCCTACCTATTCATATATTTCACAGCGAGATCATAACCCATTCATATATTTTAATGACAAAGAGTTTGGGAAATTCAGTGAAGATCGTTGCACAACAAACTGAAAAATTATGACCCATTGATATATCACAATTGGTCAATTACTACCTATTGATATATTTCCTCGGTAAAATTGCACCCCATTGATATATTTGACGTATCAAAAAAGCGACCCATTCCAGTGGCACATATGTATATACCTTCATTTAGGAAGAGACACCCCCGTTTAGAGGGGTTTACTGTATAAACTTACCACCTCCACTTATAGTGGAAGCTAACAGAGACATTTGATGGACTGAAATTGGATGTTTTAATTTACATGAGGAATAGACTTTTTAATTGTGTAGTTCTGTGATTGAACAAGAAAGACTTTAAATCTAGAAGTGTGACCTTTATATAAATAGTTATGACTGAGTACTGTACATTACGTGTTCTTATAGGTGGTGGGTAATAGGTGTAAATATTCTACTTATATGATGCTGTACAGACTAATTTTACTGTGTAGTGCGAATATATAAACGTAGGCCCGCACATGCAGAAGAAGTCTTATACATATTTTTAAACCTGTCACAGTTGCTCTGATTACACAGATAACCTGTGGTGCTCCAGACAGTGGAGGGATTTACTAGAAAGAAAGAAAGAAAATGTGACCACCTCCTCAGTGTCCTGCAGGTGGTGTCAAAAGTTACACGTGCTTGTGTTCTTTCAAAGTTCATAAAATGTTGAACAAATGTCCTAAATTTCTCTATTCTATTTCTAAGGAGAACATAAATACCAATTTTGGAGGCATTAATATATATTAATGTCATTAATACCATTGTGAGGGTACTGCAACTGAGAAGTCGTTTAAGAATAGATCAGCCAAGGATTTGTATATTGGATCAACGGTGATAACATTTTTAAACTGTGATACCCAAACAACCTTGGTATGAAATGTTGGACAGAAATCTCCGGCCTGCAGGTGAAAATAAAACAATTTTTCCGGCAAGATAATCTTTTTACAGTACATGGCCTTTAGCTGTGGGTCTGTTGTTAACCGTGAAATCAAAATAGGATACCAATTAAAGTGGTAATTTATAACCATAAATTAAATAAAATGAGAAAAGTTTAAAGAATGAAAGATAAAAACAACAGTAACCGTTGGGCTTACCATTACACAAAAACTAAAGATTGTGGCAGTGACCGTGATCCAGAAATTTTCGTAAGGGGCCCACTGACTGCTAAAGAGGGGGCCTCTCTTGTCATGCTTCAGTGATTCCCGATATAATAAATCAAATTTTTTTCCCACAAGAAGGGGAGGGGCAGGGTGCTCTAAATCCGCCTCTATGTGCAACACGAACCTAGCTCCAAAGTACATGGGTGAACTCTGGTACTGTGAATGATAAATAGTTAGGAACTTCCTGCTCAACTTGTGGCAACCTAGGTTTTAGTATACATGTAATTGCCAAATTATGTAAGTAAAACTTTGATTTGATTAGCCATATTGACAAACATGTGAAGATAAGATCTGGTAAGCTTTTCGTCGAATATCATGAAGAGGTAGTGTTAAAAATATTTGCATAGTCAGGGGCGGATCCAGCCATTTTTAAAAGGGGGGGGGGGGGGGGGGGGTTCCCAACCCAGGATAAAGGGGGAGGGGGGTTCCAACTATATGTCCCCATTCAAATGCATTGATCGTCAAGAAAAAAGTTGGGTTCCAACCCCCAGAACACCCCCCCCCCCCCCCTCCCCCCTCTGGATCCGCCACTGATAGTTCATGAGTTGAAATTATAAAACAAAATATATTGTTTAACCTTGGACAAAAAGATCAAGTCCAAAACTGGCTATTATTTGTGTAGCTTAACCTTGAAGAGTATGCATTTCTAAATCAAGGATGCAGTAGGAAATTTCCTAATAATATTACAAAAGAACTTGTCACAGATTCTTATCTAATATTTATGTGGTTCATAAGTTTTCTCATTTCTCGTTTTTTATATAGATTAGACCGTTGGTTTTCCCGTTTGAATGGTTTTACACTAGTAATTTTTGGGGCCCTTTATAGCTTGCTGTTCGGTGTGAGCCAAGGCTCCGTGTTGAAGACCGTACCTTGACCTATAATTGTTTATTTCTATAAATTGTGACTTGGATGGAGAGTTGTCTCATTGGCACTTATACCACATTTCCTATATCTATAAACGTCTATCAGATTAGTAAAATTTCTAATTCACTGGTCAACATCTGTTGGACATATAAACTCAAATTGCAGAATCTTATTAGTAATAAAAAAATCTGTGTTTTCTGTGACATCATTTTGAAAAATATATGTTTATATTTTATTTATTACACTCTAACTGAGACTACTATATAGTGTTATAGTAGTCTCAGACTCTAACTGTCTAACATTTAATTCTTCTCTGATTAAAGTAATTCTCGTTTGACAATTTTCCCAACTGCCCATGCAGGTTCTATGCATTTGAATTTTGCGTTCATAGAAATAGTGAAAATTACACAAATCAGAAACGGAATTTAAGTTTTACTTTGATTTTATTTTTTTACAACAATTAATCCCCCAAAATCATCAAAAGTCTCTACAAATAATCTTTGGTATGTTCGGCAAATTTAATGTCAATATTTAAGTCAAACGGATGTGTAACCACCTCTCTTCCGGTACAGTTCCATAACACGGCGTCTCATACTCTGTACAAGCCTTCTGAACTTTAGTTGAGCAAATTTATTCCATTCATCAACAATTGCCCCTTTTAAATCGCCAAGATTTTGCAAAGGTGGATCTCTGCGATTGAGATTTCTGCCAATGGCATCCCAGACATGTTCGATAGGGTTCAGGTCTGGAGACATGGAAGGCCAAAAGATAGTGTCAATTGCTTCTTGATCTTTGTAATCGGTTACAATCCTTGCCCTGTGTGGTCTAGCGTTGTCGTCCATGTACGAGGGTCTTGACGCAAGTTGGGGATTCTCAAAATGAGGGACTACAATGTTTCTGAGTAGCAAATCCCTGTATGTCTGTCTGTTCATGTTACCCTGCAAAATATGCATACCCAGCTTACAACAGTATGAGAAGAAACCCCGTACTGTAACACCACCATCAACGATTGCTGTCGTTGGGCAATTGTTGTTTTGGTGATAGGCAGTTTTATTTCCCAGCCAAACTCGTATTCTGCCGTCTATTGGTCGTAACAGAAACCAACTCTCATCTGACCAATGAATATTTTGCCAGGTTCTCATGTTCCATCGTCGATGGTCATTAATTAGCCCTTTGAAACCTGATTATACGGTGCCTGGCTGTTAGGACACGTCTTTTGACAACACGACGTGCTCTTATGTAGCCTCTATGAAGTCGACGGACCAATGTTCGAACAGTAACACGACCACCTGGAGGCCAGTGGTGTCTAAGCTATGGACAGGAGTAAATGGGTTGGCTTTAGCACGACCAATAAGTAGTCTGTCATCACGATATGTAGTTAAACGGGGTCTTTCGGACCTTGGTCTATCATTTACAGTTCCTGTGTCAATATGAAGTTGTAAACATCTAACAATGACGGTGCGATTAACATTGCTCCTAGTGCTCCTAGTGCTCCTATACCGGCATTTGACATGTCAATTGCTTGTAAACGTTCAGTCACAGATAACTTACCGCTTGCCATATTTCACAGTGACTTGGTGAAGGTCAAATTTCACCTGTACGCGGGACAGTAGGAAGATGATTTAAAGGCATCGAAAAAGTGTATTTGTAAAAGTGCAGATGACCTTTAATAAAAGGTTGCTTGGCGGGTATATCGGAGTTTAATTTTTTTGGTCGTGAAATTGGGGTAAAATCTCTAATTTGGCATTAAAATTATAGATCATATCATAGGGAAGATGTGTACTGAGTTTCAAGTTGATTGGACTTCACCTTCATCAAAAACTACCTTGACCAAAAACTTTAACCTGAAGCGGGACGGATGAACGGACGGACAAACGGACGAACGGACGCACAGACCAGAAAACATAATGCCCCTCTACTATCGTAGGTGGGGCATAAAAATAAATTGAGGATGGAAATGGGGAAAATGTCAAAGAGACAACAGCCCGACCATAGAGCAGAAAACAGCCGAAGGCCACCAATGGGTCTTCAACACAGCGAGAAAATCCCCCTTCAGCTATGTGCCATACAAGAATACCCCAATCGCCTTCTCTTTCCTGACACACTCCTAAGGGTATAAGTGCTATGGAACATTTTAGAGGCCATACCTACCTTTATTTCTGGTACCTGCTATAACTATAGGACATTCAACAAGTACCTGCCATGACTATATGATATCCAACAAGTACCTGCTATAACTTTAGGACATTCAATAAATACCTGCTATAACTATAGGACATTCAACAAGTACCTGCTATGACTATAAGACATTCAACAAGTACCTGCTATAGCAATAGGATATCCAACAAGTACCTGCTATAACTATAGGACATTCAACAAGTACCTGCCATGACTATATGATATTCAACAAGTACCCGCTATAACTTTAGGACAATCAATAAGTACCTGCTATAACTATAGGACATTCAACAAGTACCTGCTATGACTATAAGACATTCAACAAGTACCTGCTATGTATATAGGATATTCAACACGTAACTCCTAAATATATAGGCTATTCAACAACTACCTACTATACCAATATGATTTTCAACAAGTACTTGCTATAAATATAGGATATTCAACAAGTACCTGTTATAACTATAGGACATTCAACAAGTTCATACTATAAAAAAGCATATTCAACACGTAACTGCTATATGTCTAGGACAGTCAACAAGAGCCTACTATACCGATAGGATATTCAAAAAGTACCTGCTATAGATATAGGAAATTCATCGAGTACCTGCTATAACTATAAGACATTCAACAAGTACCTGCTATATGTATAGGACATTCAAAAGGTTCCTACTATGACAATAAGAAATTCAACACGTACCTGCTATATCTATATAGACCTTATATGTTCGAACACTAACACGACCACCTGGAGGCCAGTGGTGTCTAGGCTATGGGGCAGGAGTATATGGGTTGGCTTTAGCACGACCAATAAGTAGTCTGTCATCACGATAGGTAGTTAAACGGGGTCTTCCGGACCTTGGTCTATCATTTACAGTTCCTGTGTCAATATGACGTTGTAAAAATCTGACAATGACGGTGCGATTAACATTGAAATGGTTACCAATGCTCCTAGTGCTCCTACCGGCATTTGATATGTCAATTGGTTGTCAACGTTCAGTAACAGATAACTTACCGCTTGCCATATTTCACAGTGACTTGGTGAAGGTCAAATTTCACCTGTACGCGGGACAGTAGGAAGATGATTTAAAGGCATCGAAACAGTACTAGTGTATTTGTAAAAGTGCAGATGACCTTTAATAAAAGGTTGCTTGGCGGTTATATCGGAGTTTAATTTTTTTGGTCGTAATGAAATCTCTTAGTGTATGCTATAGGCAATTCATAACGCCAAACATAAATATTTTTTTCGCAATAGTTAAAAAAATATTGACAATTATATTTAGATGGTGCTTAACTTTTGGCGGACTGTATATATATATGCTCTGTATTACTCAATTATTCTCTATGATCCTTCATTCTATATTTTTGCTTTTCAACTATCTATTTCTTTTTGTCCTTATTTAAATTCCCTTTTTAAATTCCAGACTAACTCTCTTATATTATTATACGGGACGTAAATGTACGAAATCTTGGCACGTCGAATACGGAAACCCGGAAATCTTTTCACCGTTGCCGTTTTTTATACTATGACGCAAAATCCATGGACGCTCGTCTGCTGCTGATTCAAGTTTTATTGTTTAAAGAATGGACAAACATAGTCAGATAGTTGATACAAAGAACTTTGGTTTTTCAAACTGATGGGTCAAAAAGTTATTATAAACAGATATATTGAAATGGGTTACATTGTCGATTAACTGGCAATGACTGGAAGAATCCGGGGAACGAAACAATACATTAGAAAGTCAACGCAACGAAAGTGTTTCGTTTTGATGGATTACGTACCCACTTATTGAACTTGAAAAGCGCAAAGAAAGGTAAATATAATCATGCACATTTTTAGGAAGATGCTAGTGCTATACTTTTCACGAAAAACCATTTGACTTTATCCATGTCATGCATGTAAACCCGAAAATCAGTCAAAGATTGGCAAAAACGGAAGCAAGTCAACTCACCCTACTGGCAAAATGCCCCATTTTTTTAACAAAGCAGTGTCTGCGCGTACCCGCATGCGGGGATGCCTAGCCAAATTTGCCTTCGTAGGCTACGCGTACCCGCCTCCGATTTTATAATTTAATGTCATCGGATCGGGAATAAAATGTGAAATAAACACGGAAATTATCGCAATTAGTTAAAAAATTGATTACTCACAGAGATTTAAGATTTGAAATATCAAAATTTCGACTTTGAAAAAAAAGTTCAATGCCAATTTTATTTTTACTACGTCCTAATACCCTTTCGTAGAAACGACCCTGGTTAGTTTTTGAATATTTTTCTTTAAATATAAATTATGACTATTGATATAATGGAATATACGATATATTTTTTAGATGATAGTCAAATTAAAAAGCATTACAAACAAGTGAGAAAAACAGACTGACAAATCAAGAACAGTTTAAGTTCTTAAAATAAATGATCATAAATCTATAAATAAAATAGATTATTAGTCCCCTACCGATGAAGTCGAAGGGGATTTTAGGTTTGCACTCTGTCCGTCTGTCTGTCCGTCCGTCCGTCTGTCCATCCATCCATCAGTCCGGCAAATCAGCTTTCCACACTTTTTTTCTTCGTTCTTGAAGATATTGATTTGATACTTGGTATATAGGCTTATCATGACAAGTTATAGATCAAGTTCGAATTTTGTTCCGGTCTGATGATTTAGTCCAGAGTTATCATGGTCCATATTTAATGTTAAAGTACTACATTTTGTATGTTAAACCATATTTCTGTACAAAGAGAGATAACTCATTTTTTTAAAGACATTCTTTGGTTAATTGTTTGAAGTGTTTTTTATTTTGTATAAACTAATTTTCTGAATGCTATATACTTAAAAAAAAATTATGAAGTGAAATCTTTTAATTAGATAATAATCTATTTTTATTAAGGTATATATTTCATTACATTATATTGTGTATAGATAAAAGTTGTTGACATTTTATAGAAAAGTTACAAATCTATATTAGTTTGTGACAAATGAAAGAAAAAAAATTTGGAATTATTAATTATATTTGATTATAACTTGAAAATAAATATACATTGTATTACATCATATCTAATTTTAGAGAACTATTAATCACATCTAATGTTAGAGTGTTTTCCACACTTTTTTTCATCATGCTTGAAGATATTGATTGATAATTGGTATATAGTTTTATCATGACAAGTTACAGATCAAGTTCAAATTTTTGTTTCGGTCTGATAATTTTGTGCAGAGTTATGGTCCTTGGACCTGAAAAATTCACTCATACAATCAGTTTTCCACACTGTTTTTAGTCATGCTTGAAGATATTGACTTGATATTTTCTTTTTGTTTACACCATGAAAAGTTATAGAACAAGTTAGCATTTTTGTTCCAGTATAATGAATTTTTATCCGGTAGGGGACTATGTATTGCCATGCAATACTCTCAGAATGTTGTCTATTCATACATATAACACATTATTAATTAAAATAAATTTATTCATCATACATAAGACTTTTCATTTTAACCTATATATGAACACCTGATATATTTTATCATATTTCAGGTGCAACAGTAGAAGTAGCAAACGATAAATCCGGAGTTCTAAAAGGATTATATAATTATCAAATGCATCTAGTTTTAGACATATGGAATTGTATCTTATTACTTTAAATTGTGTATACACTCAAACTTAATTTTTAGATATATTTTAAAATTTTAGTTTCTGTTTCGAATTTTATTAGAAAATAACCTTCACACTCAAGGTTTTTTAACATAATTATATTTATTCAAATTCGGTATAATTTTATTCTTTTAATGTGCATTAACATTTAATTTCTATTTTTCTAACTTATACATTAAACATGTTAAATACAAATTAAAAAATATTATTTGCCATTCTATTCACTGAACATGCTGAATTCACACAGGAACATATTGACTTCCCAGATTCACAAAATCAGGAAATAACCGATAATTTTCGTGTATCTTTCACGTTTCATTCCCGTTCATATGACAGTTTATTATAAAATCGGTTGCGGGTACGCGTAGCCTACGAAGGCCAATTTGGCTACGCGTCCTCGCATGCGAGTACGCAAGACACTGCCTTTTAACAACACCCCCATTTTTAGCTCACCTGAGTAAGCTTTTCTCATCACTTGGCGTCGTCGTCGTCCGTCGTCGTTAGCTTTTTACAAAAATCTTCTCCTCTGAAACCACTGGGCCAAATTTAACCAAACTTGGCCACAATCATCATTAGGGTATCTAGTTTAAAAAAATGTGTCCGATGACCCCGCCAACCAACCAAGATGGCCGCCATTGCTAAAAATAGAACATAGGGGTAAAATGTAGATTTTGGCTTGTATCTCTGAAACCAAAGCATTTAATCTGACATAGGGTAAAACTGATTATCAGGTCAAGATCTATCTGCCCTGAAATTTTCAGACAAATCTGACAACCTGTTGTTGGGTTGCTGCCCCTGAATTGGTAATTTTAAGGAAATTTTGCAGTTTTTGGTTTTTATCTTGAATATTATTATAGATAGAGATAAACTGTAAACAGCAATAATGTTCAGCAAAGTAAGATCTACAAATAAGTTGTCATGACCAAAATTGTCAGTCGACCCCTTTAGGAGTTATTGCCCTTAATAGTCAATTTTAACAATTTTTTGTAAATTTTTGTAATCTTTTACAAAAATCTCCTTTCTGAAACTACTGAGACAAATTTAACCATACTTGGCCATAATCATTATTAGGGTATCTAGTTAAAAAAATTTGTCCGATGACCCCGCCTTCCAACCATCATGGCCGACTTGGTTAAAAATAGAACATAGGGGTAAAATGCAGTTTTGCGTTTATATCTCTGAAACTAAAGCATTTACAGCAAATCTGACAGGTGGCAAAAATGTTCATCAGATTTAGATTTATCTGCCCTGAAATTTTCAGACGAATCCGACAACTCGTTGTTGGGTTGCTGCCCCTGAGTTAGTAATTTTTTACCAAAATTTTGCAGTTTTTTGTTATTATCTTAGATATCATTATAATATCTAAAATCTACACGATCTAATAGTATTAATTATGATTTTTATAAACCAATATTATGCAAGAGTTCCCATGAGAAGCGCATGCGCAGATAGAGGTCACTGCGTTAGCAGATTTTAAGAAGTTAACACGTGGAAATTTTAGAAACTTATTATTGAAAGTTTTTAATATATTCTTCTTTAATTGGATTTATTATTATGTTCAATGGATGAACAGTGATCAGCAACGTTTGCTGTTATAGGTCCTTGAACATTATTAAGACTGACGACTGCGGTCGAGGTCGTTTTTGTGACCACAGTGTGACTGTCTAAATGTCCGACCGTAATGGCGGATGAAAAGGAAGAACATTCCAAAATGGAAAGACATTCTTCAAATGACAGTAGATTGCTTCAATTTTATGAAGTAAATCAAGAACACTGCAACAATGATAAAGCTTCCAATGATGAAATAGTTTATGAAGCTAGACTTGAAAATGTAGACAATTTGTCCGTAGGGGGCGGAGCTCCATTGTCACATGTGTCAATCAACCAAACACCGGATGTTGACAAACAATGTCCGGATATGTATCAACTGCTGATACAGACACAATTACTTACGCAAGCTTTGTTGAACAACCAAAGAACTGACACATCAGTGCAGAAAAAGACACATGGCAAACGTACATGTACTGTCTCTGCCAGTGATGACGTACATGTAAGACCGTCAAGTTCCAAAAAAAAAAGATGTGAAAGTGGTCACGGACAGGGATCACGAGTACAATCTGAGTCTTTAGCACAAAATTATGTAAAAGAACTAGAAGAACTGTGTCAGTCTCAAGACCACAAACAGAACCAAAGGGAAACAAGCCCTTATTCTGATGTATCGAGTGAAGATGAGTCAGAAAGCTCAAATTCAGACATTGAACTTGACGAACAAGAACAACCAGAAGTTCACAGTCACACTCCAAGTATTCATACTTCTAATACAAAGAATGACACTATGTCTGTTATTGAAGATATGGAAGGCTTCATGGTAACTGAAGAGAAAGCTGGTCCAAAGATAAATGATGAACTGGCATCTGTTGTCAATGATGGCTTGAGAAAGAAGGCCAAGCAAAACAAAGTTGATGAGCTAACCAAAAAGTATGCGAAGCCAGAAAATGTACACAGTTTGACAGTCCCAAAAATTAATTTGGGTGAGTGTATGTATAATGCAAATATGAAATTATACACATACACATGATACATGTACATGTACATGTTTAAACAAAATTAAAATTCAATTTATTTAAAAAATATATATATACACGTAAATTGTATTTTAAAAATTTATTCAAACCAATATAAATTAGTTGATTGCGGCAGGCACAATTTATCAAATTGTAGAATTATATAAAAATTACAGGAATTCATTTCCTTTTCAGGTATATGGTCACAGATGTCAGTACCTAACAGAATGAATGACGTTAAACTTCAAAAAATTCAAAACTTATTGGGTACAGCAGCGTGTCCTATGCTTTACTTAATGGACTTGTTTCTGTCTAAATCACAAACTAATGATGGACTGTCTAGAGAAGAAGTACAGTCTGCAACGCAACTTTGTAAAGACGCATATCAGATGACACAAGTGACTTATGCAGACATAACTTTCAGAAGAAGAGCTTTGATACAAGCTGAAATTCAACCCAAATATAAAGCTTTGTGCAAGGATGATGTTCCAGTAACTGATTTTCTCTTTGGAAATGACATCAAAGACAAAGTCAAAGAAATGGATGCTGAATATACAGTTGGAAAGAAACTGGGCAAAACCAATTTTAAAATTGGAAAGAAATCACACGATGACAAGACAACTTTTAAGAAACCATATGTTCATGTACCAAAACGTCATTTTGACAAAACATCAAACAAGAAAGATTTTTTAGGGAAACCAACTTACAAAAAGAAAAAGTTCAAAAAGAAGCTCCAAGAGCAGGACAAGAAGTTCCTATAAAATTGCCAAAGCAAAATAGTTTGCCTGTGAGTACTTCAGTTCAGCAATTGAATACACAATTTACATTTATAAACACACCAGACAATTTCATTGGTGGGAAAGTGATAAAATTCCAAGAGAATTGGATGAGTTTAACTTCAGATAACTGGGTTTTAAATGTTGTAAAAGGGTATCAAATTGAGTTTGAACAAATTCCATCACAAAACAAGGAACCAAATATGTTACAATTTAATACAGATGAAACAAATATGGTGCAGTTAGAAATAGATAAATTTTTACACAAACAAATTATAAAACCAGTGACATATATTACAAATCAATATGTTTCAAATATTTTTATAAGACCAAAAAAGGATGGTACATGTAGAGTGATTTTAAATTTAAAAGTTCTCAACAATGATATTGAAAAACACCATTTTAAAATGGAGACATTAAAGTCAGCAATACAATGTGTGTCAAAAAACTGCTGGTTTGCTTCTATTGATTTGAAAGACGCATATTATTCTATTTCTATTGATCACAAATACCGAAAATATTTGCGGTTCTATTGGAATGATCAGTTGTATGAGTATACATGTTTGCCTAATGGGCTGACAACTGCGCCAAGGATATTTACAAAAGTTTTAAAAGTGCCATTTTCACATCTAAGAAAAATTGGACACAAAAATGTAGCTTACATTGACGATAGTCTTTTGATCAGTGATAGTTATTCACAATGTACAATTAATATTTCTGATACAGTCACCTTATTTGATAAATTAGGCTTTACTATTCACCCAGTCAAATCTGTATTTGAACCGACACAAACAATTACATTTTTAGGATTTGTGTTGAATTCCATAACAATGACAATTAAACTTACAACTGAAAAAGCACAAGCAAAATGACAATTAAACTTACAACTGAAAAAGCGTAAGCAATAAAACTTTAATGCTGTAAATATGTAAAAAACAGACAAATGTCAATCAGGCAGTTTGCACAAATTATAGGCAAATTGATTGCTGCCGAACCAGGAGTTGAACATGCGCTTATATATATAAAATCTTTAGAAATAGAAAAAGACAAATTTTTAAAACAAAACAATGGAGATTTTGACAATAAAATTATCATTTCAAATGAATCAGTAGATGTGTTAAATTGGTGGATTTCTCATGTTGAGTCTAGTTTCAAGCCGTTAGTACGGACAGATCCTGAGATAATTTTAAAAACAGACAGTTCAAAAACTGGTTGGGTGGTGTTGTTGACAATACACAACTTCAAACCAAGGGTTTTTGGTCATATGAAGAGCAGAAATTACACATAAATTATTTAGAACTAAAAGCAGCATTTTTAACATTAAAATGTTTTTGTTCAACAAAATCCGATAAACATGTTAGATTATACATGGATAATATGGTAGCTGTGACCTATATAGACAAAATGGGAGGTAGAATTCAGTCTCTCAATAACTTAACAAGGGAAATATGGCAGTGGTGTATACAAAGAAACATTTGGTTAAGTGCTTGTCACTTACCGGGAAAAACCAATGTTGAAGCAGACAAATTGTCACGTTCCAACAATACAGATCTAGAATGGAAACTTAACAATAATGTTTTATGTGCATTAATTCAATATATGGTCCGCATGATATTGATTTATTTGCTTCAAGGATAAATCATCAGTTATCAAGGTATATTTCATACTTACCTGATCCAAATGCTGAAGCAGTAGATGCTTTTACTATTAGATGGACTAACTTTAACTCATTTGTTTTTCCTCCTTTCAGCATGGTAGGAAAAGTAATCCAAAAACTTATTTTGGAAGAAGCAGAATTAACCTTAATAGCACCCTTGTGGAGCACTCAACATTGGTTCCCTCAAATACTGCATCATATTGTTCAGGACTCTTACATAATACCCAGGAAAAAAGGACAACAGTTGTTGATACTGCCAACAGACCCTCAAAAGAAACATCCGTTGAAAAAACTGATTTTGGGTGTCTTCAGATTGTCGGGCAAATTGTGCAAAATACAGGACTATCAAAAAAGGCTGCAGAAATTGTCATCTCATCCTGGAGACAAAGTACACAAAAACAGTATTGGACATATCTCAAAAAATGGTGTACATTTTGTTGTGAACGAAAGATTGATATTTTTACGCCAACTGAGGTGGATGTAGTGGAATTTATGAGAGTTTTATATGAGTCAGGCGTAGGATATAGTGCTATTAACACAGCACGATCTGCGTTATCATCATATTTGACATTGGGGAAAACCCTGCCAATTGGTCAGTGGCCTTTAGTTAAAAGGTTTCTCAGAGGAGTTTATAATAAGCGACCAATGTTTCCTAGATATCAGCAAACATGGGATGTTAATGTGGTATTAGAATTTTTGATTTCTTTATCGCCTGTAAAGGTTTTGTCATTGAGATGTTTAACTTTGAAATTAGTTATGTTATTAGCACTAGTTACTGGACAGAGAATACAGACTTTACATTGTGTAGATTTAGATTTTATGAAAATCACAAAAGACAATGTTATAATTGAAATTAATGAGATTTTGAAAACTTCAAAACCAGGAAAACATTTATCACCAATATGTTTGCCAGCATTTGTTGAAGACTCAAGACTGTGTATTGTAACTGTTTTAAATGCCTATATCGAAAGAACATCTGCAATACGTACATCTCAAAAACTTTTTGTTACATTTGTAATACCATACCATCATCCTACAAAATCAACAATTAGTAATTGGATTAAATTGGTTTTAAAAATTGCAGGTGTAAATACTTCTATTTTTAAAACACACAGTACTAGGGGAGCTAGTACATCAGCAGCACTTAGAGCTGGAGTGTCAGTAAATTCTATTCTTAAATCACCAGGATGGACAAATGAGTCTACTTTTAGGCAATTTTACAATAGACCAGTTACTGTTCAAGAGTACAATGATAACTATAGTGTACGAGTACTTCGTGGAAAATAGTTTTGTTTTTGCTTATAATGTAACTATGTTCATGATGTATATAAGTTAATACAATATTATTTGAAAATGTGTTTATCATTACCAAAAGTCAATATTATGATATGGCTTTGTTGCCTACAGTTATTATGGTATCTGTATGTCGTTGAAACAATAACTAATTGTTACTGAGAGTATGATTCAATATAATACTCTTGTGCCAAACTTTAAATAATTTCATAGTAATTTGGGAATCCAATACATTATTGTAATCTTACAAGACATGTATACATTACATTATTCAAGTAAATTGGCTTTCAAATCTCATGGGAACTCTTGCATAATATTGGTTTATAAAAATTGTAAAATTAAATGAGGCTTAGTTATAAGACGATATTTGATTAAAATTTTTATAAACCAATAGTTATGCTAAGAGTTAACATGCCCACCCTTTTTCATTATTACCCACCCAGAAATTTATTCAATTATACTTGAATATCTCTGAATAGTGACCTCTATCTGCGCATGCGCTTCTCATGTTAACTCTTAGCATCACTATTGGTTTATAAAAATTTTAATCAAATATCGTCTTATAACTAAGCCTCATTTAATTTTACAATTTTAACCTTGTTTTACATGATTTCCAAAGCATCAGTAAATACAGGTGAGCGACACAGGCTCTTGAGCGCCTCTAGTTAAAAAATCGCTCCACTCTTGTTTAGGGAGCTACCATTTGAATTTTATGGGAGAGGGGGGCTTGGGGGCCTGAATGAAATTTGAAAAAATGCGGGACAGGAGTTTTGAGTAAAGAAATAAAAGCCAGGACCAAAAAGAGTGAAAAACAAACTGGCAGGACAGATATTTCAACTAAAAAAATTGCAGAATAACAAATCAAGTGGTAGCTCCCTTTATACCAACTTGCCCCACTTTAAAAAAAAAATCACCCCATTTATGAAAAGGATTAAATTCTGTTAAATATACTCCTGCCAACAGTGGCAACTCGCCTAACTTAAAATCCAAATGAATATAGTATGAAAATATTATAAAGGTCTGCCAACTTGCCCTACTTTAAAAAAAGGAAAACTTACATGTATCTACCCAGAATAGAAAAAAAAAATTGAGAAATTTATATGATATTTATTGAATTTAAATGATGTTTCACTTCTTAAAATATAGTTGTAGATTCATTATTTACTATTATTATACGACCACCAACAAATTTTGTGGTCGTATATTGGTATAACGTTGGCGTCGGCGTCGTCCGAAGACACATTGGTTTTCGCACTCTAACTTTAGTTTAAGTGAATGGATCTCTATGAAATTTTACCATAAGGTTCAATATCACAAAAGGAAGATGGGGATTGATTTTGGGGGTTATGGTACCAACAGTTAAGGAATTAGGGGCCAAAAAGGGGCCAAAAATAAGCATTTTTGTAACTTCCAGACATAACTTGTGTGTTAGTGTATGGATCTCTCTGACATTGTACCATAAGGTTCAATATCACAGAGGGAATGCTGGGATTGATTATGGGGGTAATTGCCTCCAAATTTTAGGAATAAGGGGCCAAAAAGGGGCAAAAAACAAGCATTTTTCTAGTTTCGTGACAATAACTTGTGTGTAAGTGTATGGATCTCTCTGACATTGTACCATAAGGTTCCATATCACAAAGGGAATGCTGGGATTGATTTTGGGGGTAATTACCTCCAAATTTTAGGAATGAGGGGCCAAAAAGGGGCAAAAAACAAGCATTTTCTAGTTTCATGACAATAACTTGTGTGTAAGTGTATGGATCTTTATGAAATTGTACTATAAGGTTCCATATCACAAAGGGAAAGCTGGAATTGATTTTGGGGGTAATTGCCCTCAACGTTTAGGAATATGGGTCCAAAAAGGGGCCAAAAATAAGCATTTTTCTAGTTTCCAGACAATAACTTGTGTGTAAGTGTATGGATCTTTATGACATTGTACTACAAGGTTCCATATCACAAAGGGAAAGCTGGAATTGATTTTGGGGGTAATTGCCCACAACGTTTAGGAATATGGGTCCAAAAAGGGGCCAAAAATAAGCATTTTTCTAGTTTCCAGACAATTACTTGTGTTCAAGTGTATGGATCTCTCTGAAATTGTACTGCAAGGTACCATACCACAAAGGAAAGGCTGGGCTTGATTTTGGGGACAATTCCTTCAAAATTTGAGGAATTAGGGGCCATAAAGGGGCAAAAAAACAAGCATTTTTCTAGTTTCAGGACAATAACTTTTGTAAGTGTATGGATCTTTATGAAATTGTACTGCAAGGTTCCATATCACAAAGGGAAAGCTGGGTTTGAGTTTAGGGGTAATTAAGTCTCCCAAACGAAGTTTGGGAAGACTTATTGTTTTTGCTCAGTTCTTATTATTATTATTATTATTATTATTATTATTATTATTATTATTCCTCTTCCGCCGCTTTAAAATTTGAACTTGTCCGCACCCGTTCTCCAAAACCGCTTGCCAGATTAACTTAGGGTTTCACAATATGTTAGAATAACATGTCTAGTGCTGCAATCAGGGTTTTGTTTGTGCGATGGGGTTTATAAAGGAGTACTTTGAGGGGCAAAAAGAAAAGAGGGTTTTACTATAGAACCCTATGGGATTTTATTTTTTAAAATTTTCAAATGATTATAAATTGAAAACCGTTTGTGATAGACACAATCTTTTTAATTGAAAATGTTCTAAATGATAAAGCCCATTAAATGAAATACAGGGTTAGTCCTCAGAGGTAACCCCCACCCCCTGCCATTTAAGAAAGTTCTAATACCTTGTAAATGGTCGAGATCCCCACCCCTAAACCATATATATTTTGGTTTGTCATGCTAAGATGGTTTGAATGATATACAGGGTTAGTCCCAAGGGGTTATCCCGACCCCCTGCCATTTGAGAAAGTTCTAATATCTTGTAAATGGTCGAGATCCCCACCCTTAAACCATATATATTCTTGTTTGTCATGATAAAGCACATCAAATGTAATACAGGGTTAGTCCCCAGGGGTCAACCTCACCCCATGCCATTTAAGAAAGTTCTAATATCTTCTAAGTGGTCAAGATCCCCACCCCTAAACCATATATATTCTGGTTTGTCATGCTAAGATGGTTTGAATGATATACAGGGTTAGTCCCCAGGGGTCATCCCCACCCCCTGCCATTTGAGAAAGTTCTAATATCTTGTAAATGGTCGAGATCCCCACCCCTAAACCATATATATTCTTGTTTGTCATGATAAAGCACATCAAATGTAATACAGGGTTAGTCCCCAGGGGTCAACCTCACCCCATGCCATTTAAGAAAGTTCTAATATCTTGTAAGTGGTCAAGATCCCCACCCCTAAACCATATATATTCTGGTTTGTCATGCGAAGATGGTTTGAATGATATACAGGGTTAGTCCCCAGGGGTCATCCCCACCCCCTGCCATTTGAGAAAGTTCTAATATCTTGTAAATGGTCGAGATCCCCACCCCTAAACCATATATATTCTTGTTTGTCATGATAAAGCACATCAAATGAAATACAGGGTTAGTCCCCAGGGGTCATCCCCACCCCCTGCCATTTAAAAAAGTTCTAATATCTTGTAAGTGGTCAAGATCCCCACCCCTAAACCATATATATTCTGGTTTGTCATGCGAAGATGGTTTGAATGATATACAGGGTTAGTCCCCAGGGGTCATCCCGACCCCCTGCCATTTGAGAAAGTTCTAATATCTTGTAAATGGTTGAGATCCCCACCCCTAAACCATATATATTCCTATTTGTCATGTCTCGAACATTTGAATGACATATACGGTCAGTCCCCAGGGGTTCCCCCCCACCCCCAATGTTCTAATATCTTGTAAATGGTTGAGATCCCCACCCCTAAACCATATATATTCCTGTTCGTCATGTAATGAACATTTGAATGACGTATAGGGTCAGTCCCCAGGGCTTCCCCCCACCCCCAATGTTCTAGTATCTTGTAAATGGTCGAGATCCCCACCCCTAAACCATATATATTCTGGTTTGTCATGCCAAGATGATTTGAATGATATACAAGGTTAGTCCCCAGGCATCACTAATGCATATACTGGACAAAACCAATTTTCACTGGACGTTGCCCAATGTCAGGCGACCCTGGGAATTATGAATTATGGGAGCTTCGTTTGGGAGACTTCGTAACAGCATCCTGTTACAATCATTTCTTGTTGCTCTAAACGTTTAGGAATTTGGGGCCAAAAAGGGGCCAAAAAACAAGCATTTTTCTAGTTTCCAGACAATAACTTGTGTTCAAGTGTATGGATTTCTCTGAAATTGTACTGCAAGGTACCATACCACAAAGGGAAGGAAGGGATTGAGATTGGGGGTGATGAATCATAAGGGGGTTCAAAAAATTAGGGGGGGGGATTCTTTTTTCCTTTTTTTTTCTTTAAAATTTTTCATTTTAAATTGGTTATTTCTGATTTATATATAAAAGGAAATAATGATGATATGGTTTGAATAGGTAAATTAAAAAATTTTAAGTTCTTAGACCACATTCATTCTGTGTCAGAAACCTATGCTGTGTCAAATATTTAATTACAATCCAAATTCAGTGCTGTATCAAGCTTGAATGTTGTGTCCATACTTGCCCCAACTGTTCAGGGTTCGACCTCTGCGGTCGTATCAAGCTGTGCCCCAGCGGAGCATTTTATTTAATTTATGTATTTATTGGAGAATAACTTTATTCTTGCAAGCTTAGTTATTTGCAAAATAATTGCAAAGGAACCTGTTAATTGTATCATAATCTATCTGATTGTTTTTTTTAGCTGACTCGAAATCATGCTACTAGGGCCCCCTGTTGTACTTAGGAATTGGACCCCTCGAAAAGGTGAAAGGTCTACTTTACATGTAAATATAAAAATAAGAAAATGTGGTATGATTGCCAATGAGAAAAGAGAGGAATTTGTAAAAGTGAAAATTCACTTGTTTTCCAATTCTGATAAAACTGTCATATTGTCATGATTGTAATGTTTAAATAACCTAATTATTTTTAAAATAAAATATTGTTTACACTAATGAGAAAAGACAACTCTCCATCAGAAATCAAATGACATCAAAGTTAACAACTATAGGTCACTGTACATCATTCAACAATGAGCAAAGCCCATACCATATAGTCAGCTATGAAAGATCCCAAATGAAAATGACAAATTTGTAAAACAATTCAAACAAGAAAACTAACAGACTGATTAACAATGTATATATACAAAACAAAGAACAAAAAAAACAAAATATGATACACAGCAACAAACAACAAACTGAACCACTAAATTACAGGCTCCTGACATGGGACAGGCACATACAAATGTACAGGATGTGTTGGGTCTAGACTAGTAGTTTGTGGTGCCGAACCCACCTCCTAACCTGGTATATTGATGTGAAAAGGGCTTAACTCATCAGATCTATACAAAGCAGAAAGACATCTAACAAAAACACACACAAGACGTGGTGGGTATTTATACATCCCCACAACAAAAAATACTCCCAAGTACAGATCTAAGAGTACTCCCAGTTACTAACACCAATAACAAGGTACATGTACAATGTATTTACCACAAAACATTGCCTGGTTTAGTCCATTTCTCAGATACTACCTTATATAAAATAGTCCAACTTTTGGTGTAATTTAAACAACTTTGAATAACTTAAAATTTTAAAGTATCATGATTATTAAAATAACTTAATGCCCAAAGATTGGCATTATAAATCATGACAATAATGTATAACCACTTTTGTTCATCCCTTCATTCAAGGGTTATATGGAATCTATATGATGGATAAGAACATTGGATGGAGAGATGTCTCATTGGCACTCATACCACATCTTCTTATATCTATTAAAATGATTAAATACTTTTTATAGTCATTTTTTTCAGGGAAAGTTTGTTGGTCTAGTTTTAAAAGATCAAACCAAGCCAATTTTGCCAGATCTAAATATTAAAGGCAATTTTGGCAGATACATTGTATTATAACTTCATTTTATTAAACATTATTTCTTTTAGCTTTTTCAATGAAAGTACAAGTACTTTGAGAAGTAGGAGAAGCTAAGCAACAGAACAGAATTCATTTGAGGCATTGCTTTCTAGATTATATAGTGGATTAATAGATTGTCATATTGATTTATGTGCATATGAGGAGCAGTAGCCAATGAATAATTTTGTGATGAGAGGTATGTAATGAAAATTATAACTTTGTTTGAATAATTTTTTCTTGTCAGACTCTGTACATGTAGTTTCAAAGATTTTTTTTAAAGTTTGAGGTCATAGAGTTTAAAGTTTGGTTCTTGTTGTGGGCAAGTTCGAATCCATGTTAGAAGTGACAAATTTCTTTATTTTACAGGTCATTTTTATAGAAAATTGCATTCAAAGCTCTCTTAATCACTACATTGCTTGTTCTTTTTTGTCTAGCCACAACAGCTATGAAGCTGTGGCTTAGGCATGCTGTTTTCAACAGAGGCATAGTCGTAAAAAATTTGTTGATATTCGTGATGAGGTCAGTTTAAGGAAACCAAGAAATAACTCATGTTAATTATATATATAAAGTCAATAATAGTTGGTGTGCAGTTGAAGTAGGATATGCACTTCTCATTTCCATAGAGATTATTTGGTCCCAATCCCTCAGTCATGGTTGACTGACTTTAATACTTTTACTCAAACTTAAATGTTGAAAATTTCTGATTAGGTCAGTTTGAGCGAACCAATAATGATAAGTCATTGATATTTGGTACGTAGTTGTATGTCAGAGCCATAGTTATTGTTTTGCCCAGCCCCTCAGTTATAGTATAATGATTTTGAAACTTTTGCAAGTCATGCTTCATTGACTTTGGATGTTTTACATAGCTAACATGTTTAAGCATTGTCATTGGTAGTTTTAACAAAATTTTGCTGTTTTTTGTTATTATTTTGAATATTATTATAGATATATTTAAACTGTAAGCAGCAATAATGTTCAGCAAAGTAAGATCTACAAAAAAGTTAATATGACCATAATTGTCAATTGACCCCTTAAGGAGTTATTGCCCTTTAAAGACAATTTTACACAATTTGTTCATCAAGTTTGCTAACATTTAAAAATCTTCTCCTCTGAAATACAGGTGAGCGATTCAGGCTCTTGAGAGCCTCTTGTTTATACAGGAATTTTGTCACTTTGAAATATATGAGTTAGAAAGTAAGTGCTATTAAATTTATGTTTACAGAAGTTATTCCTTGGAAATATATATTGTAAGGAAAATTGCATTGCAAGCAATCCCAAACAGGTCTACATTTTTTGTAGATTATTTATGAAAATGTTTAAAAGAACAACCATATTTTATACTACAGCAAAAAAGTTTTGGGGTCGTATATTGCTATCAACTCGTTCGAAGACATTTGGTTTCCAGACAATAACTTCAGTTTAAGTGTAAGGATGTCTATGAAATTAAATTTAAAGGCTCAATACCACAAAAGAAAGGTTGGGATTATTTTTGGGGGTGATGGTCCAAGCCGTGTAGGACTTAGGGGCCAAAAAAGGGCCCAAATCAAGCATTTTTCTAGTTTCAGGACAATAACTTGTTTATAAGTATTTTAATTGCTATGAAATTGTACCACAAGTAGAAGGTTAAGTTTCATTTTGGGGGTATTTGCCCAAACCGTTCAGGAATTAGGGACCAAAAAGGGTCTAACCTTTAACATATATTATATACAAAAGACCTAAAATAATAGTATCTGCATCTATGGGAGACTGATATGTCACTGTTGTTACACAGTGTTGTGTGGCTTCATTACTGATTAGAGACTAATCAGATTATCCTTTACTTTAAGTTCAAATATAATGTACATGTACTCAATGATTATGACTTGCCTTCATTTAACTTGTAATAATTATGATGCAGGATCCAACAAAAAGTATATCTCTTTTTACCTACATTTTATGCATCAGTCTCACTGATTTATTAAGTACCTTGTAAATGTATATGGATATATATATGAATTCAGATTGTGATACTTAGTTTTGAGTCTTGCACATATATACATCATTGTACATTGTCATAGGAGTTAAAATTACTTTGATCGCTGACAATGATGTTTTGAACATTGCATCATAATGTTAATAAAATTTTATTGTCACAGATTGAAATTTTTAGTATTTTAAAAATAAGGTCTTATGAAAGGAGATGTGGTAGGATTGTCAATAAGAAAACTTCCCATTAGTCGAAATGAAGAGGATGTTAAAAATTTTAGGTCACTGTATGACCTTCAACAATGAACAAAACCATACTATATAGTCAGCTGTAAAAGATCCTGACAAAATGAGCAACAATTCAATCCAGAAAACTAGGAATGTTCCAATTACCATGTGCAGTATTGGTTATAATATAAAAATATCACTTGTTTTCTCTCTTTACCAAGGGAGAAATGTATTGCCAATTTATTTTTATTGGAAAGCAGTACATAAGGTTCAGGTTTTATATGATAATCACAGGAATTTAAATTTTCAGAATTAGCTCCTCAGATGTAAGTGGAAGGGAAGCTTTATATACATGATATGTTTAAATGAAAGTAAACAGGCGTATAAAAAGGGAAGTCAATGGTGGTAGCTGCTGGGTTTTAACAACAAAAAAGTGCTTTTTTTAGTTATTGCCCTTATACTTTGAATAGACAAAATATGTGCAATGCTGGGGACATTGGAACTCTGCTCTTTTATTATAATTAAGACTCCTTAATATATGTATATATATACAAATAACTGCAACATTACCAAAAAGTTTCAGAGCATTTTGATTTTCATCTGAAATGTTTACAAATTCCAGCTTTCATAGCAAATTTCAACCATAATGAACCTCCACAGCAGAGGTAATCAAAAAGTAGTGCAGATAAACAATTTGCAGAGCATTTGGAGTTTTGATTTATACCCCTATGGAAGATAAATCACAAATTTTGTAACTAGATGTTTACAGAATGCATAGAGCTGTAGACATACCATTTTTGGTATTGTAATTTTAATGAGGTTAAGACCTGTAAGAAAGGGGCTTGAAAAATGAGGAATTGTGTTTCTATAGGCACTTAGTAATCTAGATCTATAATACTATAATAACGAGGTCCAATTTGTGAGCCGGCATGACATAAAAATGACGATATAAAGAATTCAACTTTATATATAACTTATATATATAGGACAATGGTGTTGATTAAAAATTACACCATTCCAGGCCCATTTGTTTTCCACATAATTATTACTACTAATAGTTAACAAGTTCTTGGTCGAAGGGTTCAAAAAGAAAGATTTTCAAAGCAGAGAAAACTGTGCACCTAATGATCAGCATGACATTATTAGATGACAAAACAAAACTTAAAATCCAGGCTAAAAATAAGGCTTAGGTACTTTGCTTCAGTCACAACCCCATGATGTCGCGGGAGTATTCTAGTATATATTATATATACAGGTAATGTGTAGTACACATGCATGAATAGAGTTAGTTTTCATTATTAATTTATTTTAATAAAAATGAGAAGATGTAGTATTATTGCCAATGAGACAACTATCCACCAGAGTCCAAATGACTGAATGTTAGCAACTATAGATCACTGTATGTACAGCTTTCAACAATGAGCAAAACGGATACTGCATCTAGCAAGCTATAAAAGGTCCTGAAATGACAGATGTACAACAATTCCAATTTACGTAAAAAACATTAAACGAAAAATAAATATGATAAACAACTGAAAGGACGCCTCCAGGTGCGGGAATTTCTCGCTGCATTGAAGACCTGTTGGTGACCTTCTGCTGTTGTCTGTTCTATGGTCGGGTTGTTGTCTCTTTGACACATTCCCCATTTCCATTCTCAATTTTAACAACTATTATATTCCACTCCGGTTATTCACACGATATATATATGTAAGTTTGGTAAATCATTGGAGATTAAATTGATGTTATCATTTTTGCCTGATTGGTAAGCCAATATTTGATGTATTCCAAGAGTCTGATGGCTGATAATTTATTCAGGATTTTATCATTCAAGCGACATCTTAGAAGGATATGTGCAAATGTATGAAGGAAGCCTTGGGTACAAATAGCAATTACAGCAATTACATGCAGGAGAGAACTCTTAGGCATTACTAACAGACATGTAGTCATGATATGGGAGTGGTGTATTCAAGAAATCTAAAACACATGGAATTAAATATTGTGTATATTTTTTCAACCACAAGGTAACTTTCAGAATATAATACAATTCAAATTCAAATTATTGTGTCAACATGACAATTATAGTCTAAAAATGGAAAATGCATGTTTTTAAACTGAATTTTATAAATATTTGAAATAACAAGAATTTTTAGCTTATTGTGCAGCCAAACTTTGAAATCTCCTAATGATATATGCCTGTTGTTTGTCAACATGTGTTTTCATGAAAAGGTTCCTGGCTTGAAACAGGCACATGAATATGTGGCAGGGTGAACTACTTTTTTTCATCAAAACTTTCAAAAGAAAAATTGGCATCTTTTGCAAGTAAGACAATTTCCATAATGTGATTGGATTGTCTCATGACTGATAACCACAAAATGACTTATACATACATATTAAAAATGAAATACATCAGTGCATACATATTCTATAAATGAATCACCAATCCTTACATCTCTTTTAAAAAAAGTATAACCGAAAAAATTATAGGAGTGAACTTAGGTGACCTGGATATTTGCTTGCCTTTTTTGTTTTATTGCATCTTATATCTTGCATTGGAGATATTGTGAGTTGGGAGTTGATAGATATATATTTTTTGTATTGTTTAGGACAAAGAAAGTAAAATATATTGGAAGGATGAACACATAGTCAAGACCAAGAAGAATATTTATATATATCAAAATAGAATGTGTACTAGATTAGCATTAACTTATCTAAAATATGCTCAAATACTGTGAATTTGTGTGATTGATGCTCAATTCACCTTAATTTCATTTTAGAAAAATTAACATGAAAGCTTGATTCACGTTAGTTTCACATGAAAAATTTAACATGAATTTCACGTTAAAGCTCTATTCACATTAATTGCACGTGAGTTTCATGTATAAGGTTGTTTGAGGTGAATCTCACATGAAATTTACCTGAACAAAATGTGCCTGTGTATATATATAGAAAACACATGTATAAAGCATGTGTTACAAAACGCATGTAATTCACTTGAGAACTAAGATACATGTCAACAATCATGGTAATTGGACAAATAGGAGGACATTTTGAAAAATATTTAATACAGGCACCATGCCTTTTAAATGCAGTAATCAGGCATGTATCACAGGTGTATTTCCTTGCGCATGTAATTCACATGTGAAACGCATGATCACATGTGTGTATCATGCGTATCACATGTGTTTTCCACACATGTGTCACATGCGTGGCATGAAACGTCTCTTTCACATGCGTGTGACACGCACGTGAAACACATGTGTCACGCATGTACACATGTGTGGCATTTTTACCAGTGTAAACCTGGTTTTATAGCTATCTAAACCTCTCATTGTATGACAATCACATTAAATTCCATTACATTGACACCATTGTGTGAGCAAAACAAGCAGACATAATAGCTAAGGTTAAAATGTCAAAAAATTAGGGTACAGCAGTCAACATTGTGTTTTAATCTTAATCAAATTACTATAACTATGTAGTTGTCATCGAAGATGAATCTCATTTTATTCTGAATTGCAAGGTAACCACAAAATCAGACACAATCTATTTAGTGATATACAGTTAGACGATGAACATATTATTCATTTCCCTGATGAACAAAAATTATTTTATATGTTAAGCCCCGCTTCCTTCAGACATGTTAGAATTATTGGCTTCATATTTTTAAAAGGTCATTAGAACTGAGGGAAGAGGTTTCATTGTAACATGGCTGTTGAATATTGTTACATTGTAAATCTATCACTTATGATTTTATTGTATTCTGTTTTGTTGTTATTTCGTTATTTATTGTTTGTTTAAATTTGTATTGCTACACACATATGTAAATGTTTAATAACAATAAAATTGATATTGATAAATAAAGATCCGTTACAGAAATCCGGTATGACCGATCCGAATTATCTTAAAGCTCTTTATTTGGTTACTATAGTTGTCCCTATTATAATTAAAATGCTGCACTCTATTGGGAAAATATATTGCCCCGTCTCTATTTCCTTCTTTTTGAGGGATTTTATGTTCGATCTGTGTTGTATGCAGCAAAACCTGCTTTTAACTTTTTATTACGTGTTTGTTTGTCTGTGTGATTTACTTTTCAATTCATCAACTCAAGTTTATACTAGCTTCTTGTTAGTAATGTATTGATTTAATATAGTTATTGCATTAACTGGTTTATTCTGCAGTATTAAGTCGCCCAAACGGAATCTGTTGTTCCAAGACCTGTCTTCTCTAAACAGTTTTAGCATGTCTTGTGAAACATTACAATAGACATAACCAGATCATTAGTCATGTTTCAGGTATGATATGACCAATCTTGTGGATAGCCATCCCCAAACATATTTAAATGTTCGTTGATTTCTGTCATATTATTTTCGTTGTTAGCTGTGGTATAAATCAGGCCGTTAATCTTTCAATTATTTCACAATTTATCATACCGGAGATTTTTGTATTTTACTTTATAGTATGGGTTTTGTTCATTGCTTAAGCCGTACTTGACCTGTAATTGTTCACATTTTCCCCTTTGTCTTAATGAATGCTTTGTGGTCGTATATTGGTATGACGTTGGCGTCGTCGTCGTCGTCGTCGTCGTCCGGCGTCGTCCGCAGACACATTGGTTTTCGCACTCTAACTTTTGTTTAAGATAATGGATCTCTATGAAATTTTACCATAAGGTTCAATACCACAAAAGGAAGGTGGGGATTGATTTTGGGGGTTATGGTACCAACAGTTAAGGAATTAGGGGCCAAAAAGGGGCCAAAAATAAGCATTTTTGTAACTTCCAGACATAACTTGTGTGTTAGTGTATGGATCTCTCTGACATTGTACCATAAGGTTCAATATCACAAAGGGAATGCTGGGATTGATTTTGGGGGTAATTGCCTCCAAATTTTAGGAATTAGGGGCCAAAAAGGGGAAAAAAACAAGCATTTTTCTAGTTTCATGACAATAACTTGTGTGTAAGTGTATGGATCTCTCTGACATTGTACCATAAGGTTCCATATCACAAAGGGAATGCTGGGATTGATTTTGGGGGTAATTGCCTCCAAATTTTAGGAATGAGGGGCAAAAAAGGGGCAAAAAACAAGCATTTTCTAGTTTCATGACAATAACTTGTGTGTAAGTGTATGGATCTTTATGAAATTGTACTACAAGGTTCCATATCACAAAGGGAAAGCTGGAATTGATTTTGGTGGTAATTGCCCACAACGTTTAGGAATAAGGGGCCAAAAAGGGGCCAAAAATAAGCATTTTTGTAACTTCCAGACATCACTTGTGTGTTAGTGTATGGATCTCTCTGACATTGTACCACAAGGTTCCATATCACAAAGGGAATGCTGGGATTGATTTTGGGGGTAATTGCCTCCAAATTTTAGGAATTAGGGGCCAAAAAGGGGAAAAAAACAAGCATTTTTCTAGTTTCATGACAATAACTTGTGTGTAAGTGTATGGATCTCTCTGACATTGTACCATAAGGTTCCATATCACAAAGGGAATGCTGGGATTGATTTTGGGGGTAATTGCCTCCAAATTTTAGGAATGAGGGGCAAAAAAGGGGCAAAAAACAAGCATTTTCTAGTTTCATGACAATAACTTGTGTGTAAGTGTATGGATCTTTATGAAATTGTACTACAAGGTTCCATATCACAAAGGGAAAGCTGGAATTGATTTTGGGGGTAATTGCCCACAACGTTTAGGAATAAGGGGCCAAAAATAAGCATTTTTCTAGTTTCCAGACAATTACTTGTGTTCAAGTGTATGGATCTCTCTGAAATTGTACTGCAAGGTACCATACCACAAAGGGAAGGCTGTGATTGATTTTGGGGGTAATTCCCTAGAAATTTGAGGAATTAGGGGCCATAAAGGGGCAAAAAAAAACAAGCATTTTTCTAGTTTCATGACAATAACTTGTGTGTAAGTGCATGGATCTTTATGAAATTGTACTGCAAGGTTCCATATCACAAAGGGAAAGCTGGGTTTGAGTTTGGGGGTAATTGCCCTAAATGTTTAGGAGTTTGGGGCCAAAATTGGCAAAAAACAAGCATTTTTCTTGTTTCCAGACAATAACTTGTGTTCAAGTGTATGGATCTTTCTGAAATTGTACAGTTCATACATGTGAACCTCCCGACGGGAGTACAATAATCCCGTTTTCAGGGGTCTCCTCCCGACCTCCCGTTGAAGACAAAAAAATCCTGTATATGAAATAATTCATGAATGAAAAATTTCAGCCCAACATATCTGGTGTAACTGACATTACTGAAGTTATATTTTACCTGTAAATCAATTAACATGCATAATTATATGGCCTCACTTGTCACCTTGGGTGTCAAACATACTGGTAATCAACGATTTTTACCTCAGGCTAACTGCCATTGTGTAATAAAACTTTGTTTATTTAAAATGAATGTTGGGTTACTTCCCTTGATTTATCCTGTTTTAAGTTACTTTCCTTTAAATAATGTAAATTTTTAAAAGAATTGAATAAAATATAAATTTAATAAATAATCATAAAAGGATGGTAAATAAATGATTTTAAATGTCTTAGGACAAATAAAAAATTATAATTTGAAAATTATTTGAGGGTTCTATGCTTCCTTTCAAGGCTTAAATTGAAATTTATATAATAACTATGACCCATGATTTCAGATTGAATGTGTTACTTATCTACTTGCATAATATAAAAGATAAAAAAAATCTACTTGCATAAAGAAAAAAATAAAAGATCGACTTGCAAATAGATAAGCAAATGTTCTGATTGCAATGAATAATGGTAAAAAAGATATGACCTAAAAAATTTAAAGAACATACTGAAAAAGAAGAATGTTAGATTGAACAAGTTGAAAGTTTAAAAAGATAGAGAAAATTTTTAAGTACAAAGGTACTATAAACATAATACATTCGGAAGGAAAGTTGAAGAAAACACACTTTAACAGACAATTTCTACAGCACACGGTTACATTTACCACAGAATTTATGTTGATTAAAAACATCCTGATCTGAGTCCTTATCTCCCAAACTCCTGATCTTAGTTTCACAGTCCATCACATGTATGTGTACTGCAAGGTACCATACCACAAAGGGAAGGCTGGGATTGAGTTTGGGGGTGATGAATCATAAGGGGGTTCAAAAAATTTTGGGGGGGGGGGATTTTTTTTTCCTTTTTTTCTTTAAAATTTTCCATTTTAAATTGGTTATTTCAGATTTATATATAAAAGCAAATAATAATGATATGGTTTGAATAGATAAATTAAAAAAATTTAAGTTCTTAGACCACATTTATTCTGTGTCAGAAACCTATGCTGTGTCAAATATTTAATTACAATCCAAATTCAGTGCTGTATCAAGCTTGAATGTTGTGTCCATACTTGCCCCAACTGTTCAGGGTTCGACCTCTGCGGTCGTATCAAGCTGTGCCCCAGCGGAGCATTTTATTATTATATATGTACACAGCCACTGCACGTAAATGGTCGAATAAATAGCATTTAAGGTGCAATTTATAGTGAATGAGGGCATATACATGTGTTTTAAATTATTTGGATATATAGCATATAATTTGGTTTATAATTGTTTCGACAGCTGCATTTTATTGCTCGGTAGAGATGTCTTCTCTTAATGATCTATAACGACTTTCGGGAGTTTGTTTTTGTTTCTGTGTCTCGTCAGGAATTTATAGCTTAGCGGTCAGACCATAGCCGTAAAAATAATTAATATTGAAATTATTTGGATAGATAACGCTCAGTCTTCTTGTTTTCATTCAGTTTGTTAGAAGTCTTGTCTAACCAAAAAATATTGGAATTAATATTACTTCCAAGTTAAGTAGAACAGTGTTAAAACAAATTTATTTGGATAACCTCAAATCAGTTTCCGAACCTGAAGAATTGTCGAGCGAAGAAACGGGTTTCCTCAAGTGCACACATCAGATGATCATGTGTTTACAATTTACAAATGGTACGGTGTTTCTGCTAATGAAAGCGATTGGGGGATAACTCCTACCCTTAACACCTCTACAGCTACAAATAACGTAGTGCCGTCATCGTCTGTGCCGTTCTTAAATATCATTTCACCAGCGCTTAAAAATCAAATCATAGAAGGCAGGGACGTTAATTTAGCTGCTTTGTTAATGACAGATTACGAGTCCGTTTAGGCAGCTAGTACTTTACTTAAAGAACTTAATTTGCAAGGAAAAAAGGATATCCGACTTCATAGATCGCTGACTATTGAAGAGTTCGTATGCGCCAAAGCTGCAACTGCACTTCGGGATTTAAAAGTTAAATTTGACTGGGGAGTTAATTGCTCATTGTGTAAATAGCTTTTCAAGCATCTCCTCAAAACATATCTTTTTGGTATTTCTTTTCAACATAATGTAACTCCTACCCTTAACACCTCTAACAACACTAACAACTGCTAATAATAATTTAGTAGAAAAGACCATACGTATGACAACAATGACATACTTAAAATGTTTATACACGTTTGTGTATCCGTAGTTTCAATAAGGAGGTATGCAGATGTCCAGATTCACAATCAATGTCTTTTATTATGGAATTTGATTATGTTGAAACTGGTACAGATGTAATACATTACTATGTTGTTGTTACATTTACTCAGCCGTACATGTAGAATTGTACTTATTAAACTTAATACTGAGGAAAAGTAGTTGATGTGTTATATCAGATGCTTTGCAATTAATTAATCATTTACCATGTAGAAATGGATGCTTAATTTCATATAGCCGAGGAACTATGTATATAGTATGCACATGAAACGTACATCATAATTTTCACTGACTTGTTATTTACGCTTGAGATTTGTTTTCCTGCTCGTGGTACTTGTGGAGGGAATAATGGTTTGCAGATATGATTGTACGGGTAATACCAATGAACACTGGACACTTTTAATTTGCAAAACACTCATTTGCAAATCCGCCGCCTCCTCTCCTTAGACCTACAATGTCGTGTATATAACCAAAATGTGCGGAATTACATGGGATTCAATAATTTCATTGCTTTTCTGCTGTTATTATTATATATATATTGTAATTTGATTTAGAAAAACATGGGATTTTCAATATCCCATGGGATAGGGCAAATCCCATAGGATTTTTTTGGGTCCCATGGGATAATTGTAGTCCCATGGGACAAAAAAAATCCCATGGGACTATAATTATCCCATGGGATTTTTAATATCCCATGGGACAAAATAAAATCCTATGGGTTTCAAATTATAAATATACAGTAATGTGTATGTTACAATGAATTCTGTTTGGTAGTAAAAAGTTTATAATATATATATGAGTGTATTTTGGTTATTTTCATTTTGTCACAAACATGTTTTTAATTTGTTTATATGACAATAAAGATTATTATTATTTTGGAAAGTATAATACTATTTAAAGTCAAAAAATAAAATCCTTTAACCATTGTAATTTGATTTAGTGGACTGAATAATTCAGTTAACTGAAATAAAATGATGACTTGAAATCTTTGTCTTGTTTGTTTTATTATGAAAAATAGAAATGAAAAAAATATTTCATATTCTGACTGAATAAATTGACAAAGCACAGTTAATAGTTTACTCTTTTCATGAGTTAAAGTTTTCTTTGTTATAGTTCCATTGCAATACATGAATATGCAAACGCAGTGATCGGGAAGGACGTGCGCCTTGCGCCAATTGCGCTTATCGACCAGAAATGGCGCATAGAGTGACAAATGTAAGCGCCCACGTGGCGCATGATATTTTTCACTTCGTTTTGAAACGTTGAGATATCGTCAAATGGATTTCTGATTGTATTTCGTGCTGCCATGTGAGAGTACACAACTGTGTAGTGTTTACTCCAATTATAGGAGCACCTATATATTTTTGGGATGTCTCGGGTGTTTTCCTATGGTAATAATAGCAACATGCGATATGACTGATTACCCAAAAAACGTAATTGACCATCATTCATGATATATTTTTTTATAAACAACTTTAAATTTGTGAAAATTGGCTAGTACAGGCGAGAATTCTTCTCTAATTATAATCTTTTAAGTAAGCTTGCTATTATTTCGATTGAAAAACCCAAAAGCCTTTTTATGAATAGCATAGTATTTGTCTCAATAAACAGGCTTAACTGTCCTTGTCAATTTGTTTGGTCTTTGGCTCGTTTTGACATTTTGTAAACATGCCTTCAGCGAATTGTTGTTGTGTCTTATTAATAAACGTTGCTCTCTACTGTTATTCTTGTTATCGTGATGAAGTAATAATAATACAAGTGCAGAGGAAATGCCAGAAACGTCCTCTAATACGGAACATTTGGAGTAAGTATGGTATCGACGAAGACACAAATTTAATGTAAAAAAACCATGAACATGAGCAAAGGAACTGTACCAGTTTTAACATTGTAAATAAAGGTTATCGTAAATATTGCCCGGTTTGGAAGAAGTTATTGTATATTCATTGAAATTGAAATTACAAAACCACAGGAACAATATCCATGATATTAATTAGAATCATACTTGTAAGTACAGTGAAATATACACTTTTTTTTTTTTTTATTGTAAACGAATGGCCCACTCATTTGACAACATGGCCCATTAATTCTAAAAATGGGCCATTGAATTTATTTTTGGGGGGCCCTGGGCCCATAGAGAAAAAATCCTTCCAGATCACTGAAACGATTTGAATCTTATACCTTTGTGGTGTTCATAATATTACATTTATATTTGCAAATTTATAAAATAAACACTTTTCCTGTTATGTTTTAGTTTTTCTTGTTTCAGCTTGCTATGTACAATTATTCAGTCCACTATATAAGAGTCAAGTAAATAAATTATTTCATCCACTAGAATATCCCTACAATTCTAAGACAAAACCTCTCTTGCAATCTGTTCTTCAAAAATCTTCCTCCGTACATCTTTATTGGATGGAGCAATTTAAATGAGTGGACAAAGCAAGTTCATTTGGACAACAAAATACTAATATATTTTTTCATTCCTCCCTTCTTTCAATTGATAATTACATTGTTGCATTTACAAGATTAAGTTCTTGTGCATCTATGATCATGATGATATGACGCCTTTTTGTTTATAGTCATTATGATGAAATTTCCACTTTCTTATGTAGGAAAAAAACACATTCCATTTCAAATTAATAAAAAAGTCACACTATGTAGAAAATATCAACTTTAAGTTTTCTGTTCAGTATTGACTTGTTGAATGATGATCATGAAAACCAAGATGTCTGACCTACAAATACACAAAACTCAAAAATTATAAATGAAGAGATTTACAGCAATAAAATGGCTATTTTATCATGTTTATGTACATTTTGATAAAACTTTCATTTGAATATTCAAAATTGTAAGAACTCTTATTTCAGTGCTTTGTGTCTATGGTTTTCATATTAGTTGTTTTTGTTGTGCCTTGTTGCAGTCTTTTGAGTTAAGCCAATTGCAACAAATGTTTACAGTTTGTTAAAATGTTGTGCTGTTATTAAAACCACTGTCCCAGGTTAGGGGTGGGTTGGGTGCTCACAAAATGTTTATTTTATTAGTTGATATTTGCTTTGAATTAGCTGTCAGTAACTGTGAGTACTAATAGATCTGTATGTTGAGTCTTTTTTGTTAAAGGGAAAGAATAAATTTCCAGCCACATCCGGTCTGTGTTTTTGGTAGCTGTTTTTCTGCTTTGTTTCATTCTAATGAGTTAATAAAATTGAGAATGAAAATGGGAATGTATCAAAATAACCTGACCAAAGAGCAGAAAATAGCCCTTTTCAACTGATTTTATAGTTTTTATATTTAAATGAACTGACACTTACACCACTGTCCTTAATTAGAGGAGGATTTGGCACCAGCAAACATGTTAAACCATGCCACATTTTGTAAGTGGCTGTCCCAAGTCAGGGGCCTGTTATTCAGTGGTTGTCAATTGTTGCTATATATCATATTTGTTTTTTGTTTTTTGTTTTGTGCAAAAATCAGGCACTTAGCTTTCGCCTTTGTGGTGTTTCCCCCAAGCATGTTTAGCATGGAAAGACACCATGCCCTTTTTGAATTGTTTTACATATGTTATTTCATGGCCTTTTATAGATTACTATGCAGTATAGGGTTTGCTCATTGTCAAAGGCTGTACAGTGAACTAATTTTGTTAAATTTAATGTCATTTGATTTCTATTGGAGAAAAGTCTCATTGGCAATCATACCGCTTCTTACTTTTATATCAACCCTGCCATATTTTGCCTGTCCAAAATCAGGAGCCTGAACATAGTTCAGTGGTTGATGTTGGTTCACGTCCGTCATATTTGTTTTTTCATAACTTGGTTTTTTTTTATAAATTAGTCTGGTATATTTGAAGTTTGAATTGATGTTTTGTTCCAAATTTTGTTTGTGGTGTCTTTTATAGATGACTATATCATGTATAGGGTATGGGTTTTCTCATTATTTACAGGTCCTCATTGGCCTCTAATAAGTAATTGCATTGCTTACATCGATTTAATTGAACTCTGGTGGATAGTTTTCTCATTTATCATACCACATCTTATTTTCATAATAATCATTATTCAAGGGCAATAACTTTTATAGAAGTGGACTTACCATTTAGGCTTTGTTGACGTCTATAAATCTATTTTTGTTGATAATTTCTTTTGTTTATAGTTTCCCTTTATCTTTAATGTCTTTGCCCTACACATAAAAGGGTAAACATTATCATTTAATGACAATAACTACTATCACATAATTAGTACTAGTAGGCAACTGACAATTTTGGATCATTTGTATATCTTGTCTTGCTCATCATTTTTGCTGTTTAATATTATCAATATTCTATGAAAATGAGGTCACAGTAATATTAACCTTGGCAGACAGACATCTTCTTATTTTTATATGACACCTTGCAGTCATTCCATACACCAACAAGTAGACATATGCTTATAATATCTGATAAAATGAAAAAACCAAGAAAACTTAGCATTGACCAAAGAACCATAAAATGCGGTCATGGTTATATGAATCTGCCAGACAGACATGCACACCTTACAATCGTTACATCCGCCAAATATAATTTACCTGTTGCTTAAAGCATATGATCAACTGACAAAACAATGCAAACTTTTCATTGACCAATGAACCATGAAAATGAGGTCAAGGTCATATAAAACATGCCAGACAGACATGTGCATCTTACAATCATTCCATTCACCAAATATAGGGACCTTATTGCTAACAGTATCCGAAAAATAGATCAAACCACAAAAACTAAACATTGTCCATGTACTATGAAAATAAAGTCAAGGTAAGATGAAACTTCTCAGTCAGACATACAGTCAGGGGTACTACTTGTACAAGTAATTTTTATTTACTTGAAGAAGTAAATATTAATATACTTATATAAGTAAATTTGTAGGATACTTATACAAGTGTATTTTATTTACTTGTATAGGTAAAAAAAAATAGGGCTTAGTTATGTCCCTTAGACATTCAGAGTTTTTTACTTATACAAGTAAAAAAGTCATCCTATCTTCTTTTCTTGAATTCTTAGGACTTCTTTGCTCTAATAGAATTTTTGATTGTCTGTCCTTTGCAGATGTCTTTACTAATCATTTAAGTGTAATTTCATGGACAATGAAAATCTCATTTGTCTGTTATCTTCAGAACACTGCTCATTTAGCAAATACTTAAGATCTTTGCGCAATCAGTTTCTTTGTTGAATTAATGAGATGAAACATTGAACTCTAATCAAAAATTATGAGCTAACCTGAGAAAAATTGTTAAAGGCATGTTTTTACATTTCAAAACTTGAGAATTTTTGTGGGATTGTAAAAAAAATTTACTTATACAAGTAAATTTTTCAGAAAATTAAGGGGAGATTATTCAAACATTATAATTAACTTATATAAGTTTATTTTATTTACTTCTTCAAGTAAATAAAGATAACTTGTACAAGTAGTACCCCTGACTGACATATGCACCTTACAATCATTCCATACACCAAATATAGATGACCTATTGCTAATTTGAAAATAAGGAAATAGAAAAAGTGACCAAAAAACAAAAAAATAACATTGAGCAATGAACCATAAAAATGAGGTCAAGGTCGAATAAAACATGCCAGACAAACATACATCCTTAAAAAATTTCATACACCAAATATACTTGACATGATGCATACAGTATTAGAAAAACTGGACATTTTTACTTCAGAATAGTGAGGTCATGGAATAGGAAAATTAGTCTGGGGACATAAATTACTGACATTGGACTAAATATACTAGTAAATTCTGTATCCATGGACTTTTAATACTATTTATATTTGTCTGACCAGACAATTTTCATTATTTTTACCAGGACTAATTTATCTCTTACACTAGTTCTCAGAGAGACATGTCACCTTACCTTGACACATTATTCTGACTCTGAACAAACCAGTATTTGCTCTTACTCCTTAATAATACTGGCGCCGTGCTTAAGGGAGAAGCAGCAAATACCAACTTTAAAGTCTTTGGTTTTACCCGGTTGGGTTCAAAATAAAAAACCTTCTGCACTTGAGGTGAACACGCTACCACCAGACCAGGCAGTATAATATAAGGAGTTTACCCAAGATTTAAAATGGACAGTAGGTTTTTTTTTACAACATTCTGGACATTTCTACCCTTGTCAGATATTGTCTATCTATTTTGGCCTTTTGTAGCTTATTACGCAGTTTGGCTTTTTAGCCCATTGTTGAAATCTGTACAGTGACCTATATAGTTGTTAACTTCTACGTCTTTAGTTTCTGTTGAAGACCCGTCACATTGGCAATGATACCATATTTGTATATATTTTTGTCATGTAGGTGTAAGGAGACAACCTTTTGATTTTCTGGTGAGATAAAAAGGGGAGACAGATTTTTTATCACCTGGCCTGGTTAGTTTTTCAGGGTTCGTAAGGATAGAAAACCCGGCAAATTGTAACAAACCCCTGTGGTACGACCATATTTGCCAAAAGATTAGTCCAAATAATTATGACGTCTTGCAAGGCTATTTTAACTTTTTTCTGGATACGTAATAGTCAAAGTTGTGACTGAGTGCGGAAATATGAAGATAGATAGATAGATAGAAAAAAAAATTAAAATAGCCTTGCAAGACGTCATAATTATTTGGACTACCAAAAGATGTACCTAATTCTTATTTGTTTGGGGAAGAGGGGATTAACCGAACCACTATTCAATCTAAATCAGTGAACTGAATTATTGTCTTTTGCAGTAGTCCGAGTCGACATCTGTAACTAATCGTGCAAATTGATAGTCAACAGTATACCTTTTTTCAGAATGTCAGCTTACAACAAAGAATCACTGGTGATAGGGGAGTGTAACCGATAAATTGATCCTGAATCAGATAAGATTTTCCCAGTAACGGAGAACCCCTTTCTTTGAGTGAATATAAATAGTGACGGGGGTCTCACAAATAAATATAAATCTGAATTACAGGAACATCGATTAGCAAAGTAAACTTACATATTAATCTCGAAGTTATTTACGGTAATACTGTGCTCCTGAATTAAGGTATTATACATTTGTGTATTTTACTCGGGGGGGGGGGGGGGGGGGGGTCGGGGAAGGGGGCACTTCCTATATACAAGATGATAGGACGTGCCGCTGGAATAGGTCACTTTTTCCTGCTTGAAAATATGGGAATAGGTGCAGGGGAAAACTATCAGAAATATATGATAAGGTCGATTAAGTTCCAATTACTTGTATATGAAAAGCCCTGTCATTTTTTTCACAGCCGAAAGTCTCGCCGTAAGTAAACATTACACACAGAATCTTAGCCTTAAATATTCCACTTTTCCAACACACCCCACGAAACCCAATCAATATGGGAAAAGGTTACAATTGTACCCACGCAATATATGAAAAGGTATACATTTTTAAGATCTAAATTATATGAAAAGGGTGGGGTAACAGAACCCCAGCGACACCCCCTATCAATTAAGTATTGAAGTGCCCCCCCCCCCCCCCCCCTTTTCCCCGAGGTATTTTACTGCTACAAGATATTTGATTTGCTAATCACGCACCCGTTGCTGAGCAGAGAACCATACTTTCAAGCCAGGGACAGTCTATACTAACAGTTAGTATAGAAATTAAAGTCCCTGTAAAAAGGCAGGCAAATCCTAACAGAACTGTAACTTAATGATACATGTATATCAAGTTACAGCACCTCACCCAGCACAGTTAGCACACTGATGTGTGTCAGTCTTATGATATAAAACTGCGTAGGTTCATATCGTTTGATTCAACGTTTTTTCGGATATTTTTTAGGACCGTTGTCAACATAGTCAAATCCGACCTGCCACTTTGCAACCTGACCTGCAAAAATATAATTCGACTAAAAACAATGCCAGTCAAAATTGCTTTTTGAGACTGGGCGACTGAAAAGTTTTAAAATGTGACCTTGTGACCCTATTTGGAATTCTCCATTCGTCGGGGAGGCTCAAAAGGGGGCATTGTTTTTTTTTTTCTTGGGACAAAAAATTGTTTCTATCTTTATTAAAATATTAAAAAAAAAATCAAGACCAATCATAAACTTTTTTTTCAAAACTCAGTGTCGTATTTTATTGTTTTCCCAACAACTTTTAATAAAAGCTTAAAATGTTTGTTTCACTTCCCTCTGACTTCCCTCCTGATTTTTTTTTTCTCAAGAAATTATAGAATCAGTAAATGGATATATATATATATATATATATATGTCTGTGGTCACCGTCATGCATTTAGATAAGAAATTCCAGCATGCATCATCAAATAATTCATGTGTATTTGTGACATCAACATAACTAAAACATTATATTATTTCCCAGTAATTAGGTAAATCATTTTGATTTACAATTATATATGTCTGGGACTTATGCATGTATATGTCTCACAGGCACTTGTCTCAGAAAAAAAATCCTATATACTTTAATAAAGGTATATAGGAAATAAAATTCTGAGACAAGTGATATATCTGTCAGTCCCAGAATAATAAATATAATTGTATCTTAATCTTTGGAAAAATCCGATTATTAAATTGTTAAATTCTTTTACTTCATAATTATGTCAAAGTATGCTTTTTAAAGTTTTAAATTTTAAAGTTAAAATGAATATTCCGTTTTGATCTGAGGAAAAACTTTTTAAACTGTAATGACATGGTCAGTCAACTGATTTGTTAGATGGCTGATTACAGGTAATTAAAGCATGCAGTAATTTTCCATTACGGTGCGTGTACCCTGGGGTGTGTATAACGTATATATTTATAGAAATACCATGGTTTTCTAGAGAACATCCTGTCTATGTGTAATACAGATTGATGACATTACACAAAATTTCTTTCGTTAAATGTAGTTAAGTATCTGTGTCCATTCCCTATTGCAACACTAGAAATTTTTCGTAGAAAAAAAAATAACAATTAAAAAAAAAATTCATTTATATAAAATAAAGAAGAAAAAAGTAGCAAATAAACTTATGTAACTACGCATTGAGTAAACATAATTTCACTTAACATGTACAAACCCTTGAGAAAACGTGTATATAGTTGTGTTTAAAAAGGCCACTTCCCAGTGGATTTATTTCACACAAGGACCACAGGCACTTGTCTCAGAATTTTGTTTCCTATATACCTAAATATAACATTAAAAGTATAATATATAGGAATTTTTTTTTCTGAGACAAGAGCCTGTGACTAGGACCTAAGATAACTAGAACTAAGTTCATTGGAAAGTCTTTTTGTCTGATACATGTATACCTATAGATAATGTACATAATAAAGAACAGCTTCAAATATATGCCTATAAATTAACGGTACGTCTAAAAACCGCTCAGGATCTCCTGAGTGCAGACAGGACATAAAAAGTCACTCAGGACATGTATAAATGTTTTACGTCTAGTAATGGACTTCTGGTTTTAGTGAGCGTTGAGGGTATACATTCGATAGATAATTTAATTTTTGATCTTATAATTTTGGTTTTGATAAAATCAAACCAACATAAAAGAAGTCATTTGGGATACGTCATGCATGACCGATGATCATATTCAATACCAATCATCATTTTGATTAGGTCGTTTGATCTTTAATAATTAGGACTGATTGGTGATGGTTATAAACACATACAATTAAACTTTGCAAACCAACAAAAAAAAAAACACGTTTCCTTGGAAAAATTATAATAATACATGAATATTGTTTTTACAATAAAAAGTTATTTTTTTCGTTTTGTATGTAATAATTGAAGCCATTTAGAAATATAAGAAATCTTCACATAGTCGGGAAATTTTCAATTCAAGTTATTTCATTTGAAAATGTTAAAAAATATAGATCTTATTCGATGTAAAATGTGGCGTCCTTGGAGACCAAAACCCCGTTTAAATAGGGTTTGTCTACTTTCGTCTATTGCCGAACATTCTATAATCAAGGATTTGTACAAATCCTTGCTATAATATAATGAATCGCGTCTCCAATATCACCACCATTACATAAAGTACAAATACAATCTTCTCCTAAATATTTGGCATCTAACAATTTCAATAGGATATTTTGAGTCACGATTTGGTTTTGGGATATTTTTTTATTTGAATAAACTTAATTTTAAAAACGTTTCAGTATTTTTCTGAAACATTTTTAAAAGGAAACGGACTTGTAAACAAAATTTATTTTTGAATATTAATATTGAACAATGATTGTTAAGAAAACAATCTGCCAAAGTGGTTTGGTAATTAACTGGCTTCATGCTGTAAAAAATGTCTCCTTTTTATAAGTTATTGATAAAAAAAAACTATTTGAAAGCGAATTAATCATTTCCTCAACTTAATACCATCTGAGACTACTAGTAGTCTCAGATACCATCTATAAATAAAGTCAATTCGTCAAGAACTTTCTCTCATATATTTAAACAATTGTAAACTAATTAATTTAAACTTTTGTACTGCGACTTTCTGTCCGTTTACCAATACTTATTCCTTGTTAATTTTTTTCATATCCAATTACGAATACTTATAATGTGATAATTTTTCCGGATGCTTTTTATCCTATTTTCATATCAAACAACCATGTTACCCGTAGAACGGAGTTAAGTACAAATTTAGGAATTTAGTACTTAAAATTTTCAACAACAAAATTTTACACTTTCATTTACCTGGATTTTTTTCTACGCTTCGAAGCCGCCACCCTGTATCAAACATAGCCAACACCTCGCATGGCATATTCACGATGTTGAGGGATTGACAATATACAATCAAAGTTAGCAATATACAGCAAGTAAGTAATTGGGTGTTGAATGCCAGTAGATCTGAATTTGTAAATTTGTAAATTGAATTTAACCTGTTTAGAACGTGTATTGTTGAATTGTTTAATAAAATTACACACATAATCTGGGCTGATATGCATAAAACCACTTTAAGTTCAAGATATCAATGAATTTCAAACTGGGTCTGCATGAAAAAATGACTTATCACATAGTACCAGAACCTATGTTTACTGTTAGATGATAAGAAAATATAGCTGTAGGCCTAGTTGAAAATCTTAACAAATTATTTATTCTTTAAATTTCTATTTGACTGTCTGGGTGCTTCTTATGTGTTTTAAATGTTTGCGTTTTGTATGCTATAGTTAAGTTTTAAAGACTGTTGTACGTCATTTGGTCGTTTTTAAGTTTTTGCCATGGCGTTGTCAGTATGTCTTCGACTTATAAGTTTTATATAATCTGCATCTCTTGTGCTGTATTTTAAAATGTATCTACACAATTGCTGCATCTTTACACATTCATCAATACACCTAAAAATATGACTAAAGCTTTCGTATATATAAAAAATAAGGAGATGTAGTATGATTGGTAATGAAACAACTATCCGCCAGTTCAATTAAAAAAACCTGATATAAGCAAATGTGACTTACTTACTTACTTACTTTAGTCAGAGAGATCTTGAATCTGAATTCAAGGATACGAAATGGGAAGGGGGTAGAGGTGGATTAAGGTGAGGGCATGGGGGCCCGTCCCTTTTTTGGAAAAAAATGGTTGATTATTTAGAGAATCACTGAAGGCCCCTATGCATGACAGTTAGTGCCTCCTTATGACATTTTTTGGATCCGCAACTGGTGAGGACTTCATAAAAAAATATTTAGTAAGTTTTTGTTTTGTGATAAATAAAGTATTTACATTCACATAGACAGAAATAGGATAAAATAAACTACCGAAAGCTTAAGTCCACATAAGAGGGTATGGATGGGGGTTAACAGAATAGAGAATAACGGGCAAACAATAAAGATTAAAGAATAATGAAATGCTAAAATATGAGGAAAGAGAGTGATGAGCAAAAAGTGTAAGTTTGTAGAAATATAGCTAAAAAAAAAAATAAAGAACACAAAAAAGAAGACCCCCCCCCCCCTCCAAGATCCTGACTTTAACTTTAACGCTGACGGGATATTTTAAGACAAAGTGCACGTATTAGTAGTCAGCCGAAACCACTACTGAAGCGTTTTGCATCCATACTTTTTTTTTCCGGGATACTGACTGCATAGTGAATTATCAATGTACTAGTTAATGTTCTCGAGAGATGACCCTATTACAGAGACATATATACACATATGTGTATATATGTTTCTGCCCTATTACGTGTCAGTAACCTCCTCGACACGGTTCATTTACGGCGGCTCATTTCTGTCTTAAGAATAAACATAATTGATAAGTTTCTTTCCCCTGCATTCCTGAATCGCACTTGTAAATAGCACATTGGTCTCAAGACATTGGTACACTATACGTTACAACACTTACCGTCAGTACTCAAAATTGGAAAATATTAAATAAGAAGGTATAGAAAATTAATGCACACACACTATTATCAACCACAGACATGATGTTTTTCTCAATTTGCCTAAATCGTTATTCCGCAATACAACGAGGGCGATGAAAACCCACCACTTTGAACACGGGCACCGGCATGCTGTGAATTTGAAAGTTTCCCAAATGAGTAACTATCCCTTACTTTTCTAGTGTAAAGTTTTATCTAATACACATTTGATTTGAAATGGCATATCAGAGAGATATATAAACATATATCATAGGCTGATCCAGGGGGGGGGGGGGGGAGATTGGGGGCCCGGGCCCCCCCTTTCTTTGTAAAAATTTGGTTGATTATTTAGGGAATCACTAAAGCATGACTGGAGCCGGCCCTCCTTTATGAAAAGTTCTGGAACCGCTAAATGGGAAAAACTCAAGAAATTTGTTTTCAATTAAGATAAAAACATGCAGTTTATAATGGTTTTCAGTTGTTTTTTAAAGCAGAGGCGGATTTAGTGGGCGGGGGAAAGGGGGGGGGGGGTGGGGGGACAGGAGTTTCGGGGCCCCCTTTTCTTGAAAAAATTTGGTTGATTATATAGGGAATCACTGAAGCATGACAGGAGCCGGCCCCCTCTTAGGCAATCACTTATGAAAATTTCTGGATCCGCCTCTGTAAAATCATCTTCAGTTGTATTATATTAAAAACTTTATACCTGTATTCTATAGTACAAATCAAAGGAAAATAATGTAAATTATCTGGTAGTAGCAATACAATATAAATATTGAGCAAAATTTCTACAAACTTTACCATACTCTATTCAAAAATAAACATTATGCATCAAGATATCAAAATAAAATTTAAAATCAGGGCGAATGGACCCAGGGCAAACAGATATTAACTTATTCAGGCTAACAAGTAATTAAGGTTGAATGTGAATCAGGGCAAACGGACTTAGATCCAAACTCCAGTAGGGTAACTCCTATAGGTCAAAAGTTCATGTTTATAAATTTCGTCAGGTCACCAGTACCTCATTAATAAAAATGAAACAACACGTTACAGACAATTTACATCTTTAATTTCAGCATAATTTTGGTTTTGGTTATCATGGTTATGAATATCTTTCTTCTACATTTTTGGATAAATACTCTTTATCCAGCAAATTTCAAGTTGAACCTTCTTCAGTAGGCCTATCCCCACCAGAGACCAAATGATGCACAAGTTAGGCAGGTAACGATATAAATGCAACAATGAGCAAAAGCTATACCATCTAGCTAGCTATAAAAGGCTTTGAATAATATAAAATAAATCAAACAAGGAATTTAATGGTTTTGGGCAACTGTTTTGAATTTAAAAAAAAAGCTTTAACAATGTTAATTTTTGTGTGCATTTATTTTTGCTAATTTTGAATAATGGACAAAAATGTGAGATTGATTATTGTGATTTAAGAAAAATCTGCATACATAAAATTGAAAATGGAAATGGGGAATATGTCATAGAGACAACAACCCAACCAAAGAGCAGACAACAGCCGAAGGCCACTAACGGGTCTTCAACGTGGCGAGAAAATCACGCACCCGGAGGTAGTCTTCAGCTCATAAATATGTATTAGATATAAGAATGCAATACAGCTCTCAGTCGCATTAAGAAAAACCTCACAATAAGTTCTGAAAATCAGAATAAAAAGTATTGTAAGATTCTCAAAGTGTACACATGGAGTTATGAAACTTAAATTAATCATGCTAATTAAACATGTTAAAGATTGGCATACAACTTGGAGTAGCCTTATGGCATTGTATAGTGTAATGAATTCAGGGGATAATGGCACTATACCTCTTTGATTTTAAAGTCCTCAGAATCAATCTTTAATATTAATATGCATACTCTTGTACAAAGGAATATAAGTATGCAATAGACATATGGTCTTCAAAAATAAGAGGTATCCATGCTATACATTTATGACAAGATCTTAATCAAGTATTTATTTTGGTTTGTTTAAATATTTCGGAGGTTAGTATGACGTCCTTTTTAATGATGATGTTTTCGTTTAAAGTTGGAAAAAACCTCAGGAGTTTCGGGGCCCCCTTTTCTTGAAAAAATTTGGTTGATTATATAGGGAATCACTGAAGCATGACAGGAGCCGGCCCCCTCTTAGGCAATCACTTATGAAAATTTCTGGATCCGCCTCTGTAAAATCATCTTCAGTTGTATTATATTAAAAACTTTATACCTGTATTCTATAGTACAAATCAAAGGAAAATAATGTAAATTATCTGGTAGTAGCAATACAATATAAATATTGAGCAAAATTTCTACAAACTTTACCATACTCTATTCAAAAATAAACATTATGCATCAAGATATCAAAATAAAATTTAAAATCAGGGCGAATGGACCCAGGGCAAACAGATATTAACTTATTCAGGCTAACAAGTAATTAAGGTTGAATGTGAATCAGGGCAAACGGACTTAGATCCAAACTCCAGTAGGGTAACTCCTATAGGTCAAAAGTTCATGTTTATAAATTTCGTCAGGTCACCAGTACCTCATTAATAAAAATGAAACAACACGTTACAGACAATTTACATCTTTAATTTCAGCATAATTTTGGTTTTGGTTATCATGGTTATGAATATCTTTCTTCTACATTTTTGGATAAATACTCTTTATCCAGCAAATTTCAAGTTGAACCTTCTTCAGTAGGCCTATCCCCACCAGAGACCAAATGATGCATAAGTTAGGTAGGTAACGATATAAATGCAACAATGAGCAAAAGCTATACCATCTAGCTAGCTATAAAAGGCTTTGAATAATATAAAATAAATCAAACAAGGAATTTAATGGTTTTGGGCAACTGTTTTGAATTTAAAAAAAAAGCTTTAACAATGTTAATTTTTGTGTGCATTTATTTTTGCTAATTTTGAATAATGGACAAAAATGTGAGATTGATTATTGTGATTTAAGAAAAATCTGCATACATAAAATTGAAAATGGAAATGGGGAATATGTCATAGAGACAACAACCCAACCAAAGAGCAGACAACAGCCGAAGGCCACTAACGGGTCTTCAACGCGGCGAGAAAATCACGCACCAGGAGGTAGTCTTCAGCTCATAAATATGTATTAGATATAAGAATGCAATACAGCTCTCAGTCGCATTAAGAAAAACCTCACAATAAGTTCTGAAAATCAGAATAAAAAGTATTGTAAGATTCTCAAAGTGTACACATGGAGTTATGAAACTTAAATTAATCATGCTAATTAAACATGTTAAAGATTGGCATACAACTTGGAGTAGCCTTATGGCATTGTATAGTGTAATGAATTCAGGGGATAATGGCACTACCTCTTTGATTTTAAAGTCCTCAGAATCAATCTTTAATATTAATATGCATACTCTTGTACAAAGGAATATAAGTATGCAATAGACATATGGTCTTCAAAAATAAGAGGTATCCATGCTATACATTTATGACAAGATCTTAATCAAGTATTTATTTTGGTTTGTTTAAATATTTCGGAGGTTAGTATGACGTCCTTTTTAATGATGATGTTTTCGTTTAAAGTTGGAAAAAACCTCAGGAGTTTCGGGGCCCCCTTTTCTTGAAAAAATTTGGTTGATTATATAGGGAATCACTGAAGCATGACAGGAGCCGGCCCCCTCTTAGGCAATCACTTATGAAAATTTCTGGATCCGCCTCTGTAAAATCATCTTCAGTTGTATTATATTAAAAACTTTATACCTGTATTCTATAGTACAAATCAAAGGAAAATAATGTAAATTATCTGGTAGTAGCAATACAATATAAATATTGAGCAAAATTTCTACAAACTTTACCATACTCTATTCAAAAATAAACATTATGCATCAAGATATCAAAATAAAATTTAAAATCAGGGCGAATGGACCCAGGGCAAACAGATATTAACTTATTCAGGCTAACAAGTAATTAAGGTTGAATGTGAATCAGGGCAAACGGACTTAGATCCAAACTCCAGTAGGGTAACTCCTATAGGTCAAAAGTTCATGTAAACTTTATAAATTTCGTCAGGTCACCAGTACCTCATTAATAAAAATGAAACAACACGTTACAGACAATTTACATCTTTAATTTCAGCATAATTTTGGTTTTGGTTATCATGGTTATGAATATCTTTCTTCTACATTTTTGGATAAATACTCTTTATCCAGCAAATTTCAAGTTGAACCTTCTTCAGTAGGCCTATCCCCACCAGAGACCAAATGATGCATAAGTTAGGTAGGTAACGATATAAATGCAACAATAAGCAAAAGCTATACCATCTAGCTAGCTATAAAAGGCTTTGAATAATATAAAATAAATCAAACAAGGAATTTAATTTTTTTGGGCAACTGTTTTGAATTTAAAAAAAAAGCTTTAACAATGTTAATTTTTGTGTGCATTTATTTTTGCTAATTTTGAATAATGGACAAAAATGTGAGATTGATTATTGTGATTTAAGAAAAATCTGCATACATAAAATTGAAAATGGAAATGGGGAATATGTCATAGAGACAACAACCCAACCAAAGAGCAGACAACAGCCGAAGGCCACTAACGGGTCTTCAACGCGGCGAGAAAATCACGCACCCGGAGGTAGTCTTCAGCTCATAAATATGTATTAGATATAAGAATGCAATACAGCTCTCAGTCGCATTAAGAAAAACCTCACAATAAGTTCTGAAAATCAGAATAAAAAGTATTGTAAGATTCTCAAAGTGTACACATGGAGTTATGAAACTTAAATTAATCATGCTAATTAAACATGTTAAAGATTGGCATACAACTTGGAGTAGCCTTATGGCATTGTATAGTGTAATGAATTCAGGGGATAATGGCACTACCTCTTTGATTTTAAAGTCCTCAGAATCAATCTTTAATATTAATATGCATACTCTTGTACAAAGGAATATAAGTATGCAATAGACATATGGTCTTCAAAAATAAGAGGTATCCATGCTATACATTTATGACAAGATCTTAATCAAGTATTTATTTTGGTTTGTTTAAATATTTCGGAGGTTAGTATGATGTCCTTTTTAATGATGATGTTTTCGTTTAAAGTTGGAAAAAATTGTTTATACCAACAAAAATAAATACACGAAGTTTATCCAGAATTATGTGTTTATCATTTTTTTTATGTTTAGGTTGCCAGCAAGATGAAAAGAACAATGCAGTTCAAAAGTCAAAATGTGGATAAGCTGAGAGTAACTGCGAGTACTATCAGATCTGTACTTAGTGTTTTTTTGTTGTTTGGATGTACAAGTACCCGGCCACGTCCACTTGTATTTGTAGTATTTGTATTTTTATCTATCTGATGAGTTAAGCCTCTTTCAACTGATTTTTATAGTTCGTTCTTATGTTGTACTGTTACACCACTGTCCCAGGTTAGGGGGAGGGTTGGGATCCCGCTAACATTTTTAACCCCGCCACATTCTGTATGTATGTGCCTGTCCCAAGTCAGGAGCCTGTAATTCAGTGGTTGATGTTTGTTTATGTGTTACATATTTGTTTTTCGTTCATTTTTTGTTCATAAATTAGGCCGTTAGTTTTCTCGTTTGAATTGTTTTACATTGTCATTTCCGGGCCTTTTATAGCTGACTGTGCGGTATGGGCTTTGCTCATTGTTGAAGGCCGTACAGTGACCTATAGTTGTTAATTTCTGTGTCATTTGGTCTCTTGTTTAGAGTTGTCTCATTGGCAATCATACCACATCTTCTTTTTTATATTTAAGGTTAAGTTTTGGTGGTCAAGTCCATATCTCAGATACTATAAGCAATAGGTCTAGTATATTCGGTGTATAAAAGGACTGTAAGGTGTACATGACCAACTGGCAGGTGTCATCTGACCTTGACCTCATTTTCATGGTTCAGTGGTTATAGTTAGTTTTTGTGTTTTGGTCTGTTTTTCTTATACTGTATGCAATAGGTTTACTATATTTGGTGTATGGAATGATTGTAAGGTGTACATGTCTAGCTGGCAGGTGTCATCTGACCTTGACCTCATTTTAATAGTTCAGTAGTCAAAGTTATTTTTTTGAGTTTTGGTCTTTTTTTCTAATACTAAATGCAATAGGTCAACTATATTTGGTGTATGGAAACATTTTATGATGTACATGTCAGTCTCGCAGGTTTTATTTGACATTTTCACGGTTCATTGCTCAGTGTTAAGTTTTTGTGTTTTGGTCTGTTTTTCTTAATCTATAAGCAATAGGTCAACTATATGTGTTGTATGGAAGGATTGTAAGCTGTACATGTCTGCCTGGCATGGTTCATCTGACCTTCACCTTATTTCCATGGTTCATTGGTCAATGTTTAGTTTTCTTGGTTAAGTCTGCTTCTTAGGAACTATAAGCAATAGGTCAACTGTATTTATTATATTGAATGATTGTAATGTGTACATGTATTTCTTGTCGGGTTTATATGACCTTGAATTCATTTTCTTGGATCATGTTGAGTTTATGTGATAGTTGTAGTAAAGCTTTATATTTAGGACTATCAACATGATATCAATGATTAGTAAAGAAGGCGCAACATTTCAGCGTGTGCATTCTTGTTTATACATTATACACCACATTTACTGTTTTTACCCTGATTTTATGGATCACTGAACATAGAAATGTCATAATGTGAAATTATAGTACATTCTTAGGTTAAAGTTTTAGGTTAAGGTACATAGCTTACCATGAAGTTGAATTTCATACACATGTTCATTATGTGGTGAACTTTTAAATTCAGTGCCAAACTAAGATTTTGAGCCTGATTACATGATTGACTAGACATATACACATGCTAGTGTTTGCCAGGCATGGTGTCCTGTACTAGGAATTTGTCCTGTACTGAGAACTTTAATAGTACTCGCTATGGAGTTTTTGTGAAAGTTTAATATTAGTGAGATTTTTACATGACATCCTGTCAACTGCTTGTTGATCATGTTTATTAATGTCTTAAAATTAATATCTGACACATTGGTGGTTTGTGAACTTGGAAATAAGTTATTTGATAGAATAATAATGTTTTGAGATTATCAAAATAAAAAATATCCCATTTTTACTATTAATAATTAAGTATTAACAAAAAGAAGATTTAGGATATATGTATAACCATATATAAAAATGAGACAGCAACCGAACAACACAAAAATAAGAAAAAAAAACAATATAATTTTTTGTATCAATGTTATAATTTCCAACATGTCAAACATGTCAAAAGAGTTCAAGGTATTTTCTCATTGAAATAAAACACAAGTGGAACTCTTTCAGAACTTCAGAAGCTTAAAGAAGTGCTGTTTCTATTGTTGGCGTTTTGTATAATATATTGCAAATTCTTGTGAAAAATGGAATGTTATTGTAATTGCCTAAAGTTTTAACATTGATCTATATATATATATATATATATATATAACTGGGGAAAATACCCAAATGTTATAAAGAAGAATACATAAATTGATTGTTATATAATATTAGAATAGGAAGATGTGATAAATTGCTAATTTGACAACTCTCCATTAGAGACCAAAGGATGTAGGAGGTTAGCAACTGATGACACTGGACAACCTTCAACAATCAGTAAAATCCATACCGCATAGCTATTTTTATTGAAAATCATATGTTATTGCTACATGTATGCAAACAATTATTTATAATGCATAACTTCGGATTTTATCGGTTCTTTTTCAGAAGGATTGAAATTCATTTCTTAGAATAAAAGGAGAAAACACAGAAACAAGACCAGAATAAATTCAAAGACAAAAGTCAGATCAGTTATTATTTTCATCACTCAGTCAATGAATCGAAGTTCTATTAAATATCTAAAGATATTAAAACCACAATAATGACAATGTTTTGTGCTGAATGGCCAAAAAGTGGAATATACATTACGATCACACAATGCTGGATGATAAGAAACTATTTATTTTTTGGATAGAGGGATATCCTGAAAAAAATTAGATTTATGTGAAAAGCTTCTAGTATGTTAAGCCTAATAATAGAGTTTTCATTGATTCCAAATGGGAAAAAATTGTGTTTCAAAAAAGTATTCTAGAATTCATAAATAAACATATATTGATACTTACATTATCTGCTTTGTTGTTTAAAAGGTTAGTTTTGAACAGTTATAGAACAATATAATTGCATTAACATTTCCAAGGAAAAAAAGATATTTAACTAAAAAGATTCATCTTAAAACAATTTACTACCAAACAGAATTCATTGTTACATACACATTACTGTATATTTATAATTTGAATCCCATAGGATTAATTGGATTTTATTTTGTCCCATGGGATATTTAAAATCCCATGGGATAATTATAGTCCCATGGGTTTTGATTTCTCCCATGGGACTACAATTATCCCATGGGACCCCAAAAAATCCTATGGGATTTAACCAAAATCCCATGGGATAATGGTCAATCCCATGGGATTTGCCCTATCCCAAGGGATATTGAAAATCCCATGTTTTTCTAAATCAAATTACAAAATATATATAATAATAACAGCAGAAAAGCAATGAATTTATTGAATCCCATGTAATTCCACACATTTTGGTTATATACACGACACTGTAGCTCTAAGGAGAGGCGGCGGCGGATTTGCAAATGAGTGTTTTGCAAATTAAAAGTGTCCAGTGTTAATAGTTTGGACATGTCTCCTGAATTTTCTACATTTATCTCTCAGACAGGTCATATAATTGTATTTAAAATTATTTTCTACATGAATCCCTATATTCTGAAAATTGTTGTATAGTATTAGAGACTTTCGCATACGCTGGTTAATAATCGATTTCATATCTTATCCTTACAAGTGAATTTACAGTTTATTCATAAACAATCGAAAATTACTACACATTTATTTTCACTCTATACATTATCATTCATCTGAATTGCGGAACATGATTTATTGCTTCCTAATTGATGTCTACCCAGCAAACACAAAAACATCTTTAAAATGTTTTTAAAATGTTGTGTCTAATGTCTTGAAAATATCACAAAAAAACGTCAGAAAAACATTAAATGTATGGTAGAATATATATCGCTAAAACGTTTTCTAATATATTTTCTAAAATATTTGCATAATATCATTAAAATGTTGTAAAGAAATATCATGATAATGTGAAAAACAATGACGTATAAAACATTTTGATAATCTTTTAAAAAATATTTTCTAGAAATATTTTCTGAACGTTTGAAAAACATCATGAACCTCAAATAATGTTATAAAAATGTTTTTTGGATGTTTTCTTGCAAGTGAGACTGTGCCTAAAAAATGTTTTCAACATGTTTTAAGAAGATGTTTTTGGTTGATATCTAGATCATATCAATATAAAAATTTCTGTACTTTTGATTGAGTTTCCTGCTTTTTTAAATAACAAATCATTAGTTAAATTAATTTATACACAGTGATTAATTTTATATACAAACAAGAATAAATCAGTTGTTTTGCTAAGCATATGAAATCAATTCAAAGTCTCTAAAAACAAGAAGTATCTACAAATTTTGACACATCCAAAATGGCAGACACAACTCATCATGATCAAGCCACTTACCAAATATGAAGTCATTCTGTTCATCAGCATTACTAATTAAAGTAATGAAAAATTTGAGAACATTCAACATTTTGAAATACAATGTATAAGCAAACAGGAAACAGGTGCAGATACAAAAATGTTCTCAAATCACAGTTCATCACTATCAAGCAGCTCATTAAATATGAACTCATTTAGTTTTGGGAAAAACAGTGATGAAAATATTTGTTGGACAAAATCCGACAAATATAGGTGGACAGACGACAGACAGTGCAAGAAAGCCCACATTCCAACCACAATGGTATAATGTTTAGTTTTTCACTCTCAACTTTTATTACCTATCTTATACACATCATGCATATGTCAACCTGAACATGCACGACATATATGCCATTGGACATTAAGCAAACATTATACACATTTTTAAGTTCAAGTTACATTGACTAAAACTTGTGTCCCAAATTCAGATTTTTCAATACAACTTCTCTTTCTAAACTAAAACACTACACTTCTAATAGGGTTACATCTTAAGTCAATAATCATTGATAATTGGCTGAAGAGATGAGAACAAAACACCATTTTACATCAACTATTTGATTTATTTAAGAATACATTGAAAAAGTCAATCAATTGTCTTATTCAAAATCACTTGGAATGTCTTGTAGTGTCTTATATCTTTTTCTTGCTGTGCCATGCTTCTGAAAAAAAAATTAATCTTACATTCGTATATAAACTTCTTGCACATTCCTTTATTATAGAATGATTCACGTTGCCTGAAGGATATACATCACCTCCCCTTTAAAGTTTTGAAACAAATAACGATGATAGTCTGTCGGAAGGGGACGATAAATGGCTGACCGTGTTAAGAGAGAGCAATGTGCCACGCTGAACTTCATTTAGTTATTAAAAAAAAAACATATAAAAAACTTTAGACTAGATATGTGTCCAGTCAAGAGTCTTATTTCATTATAGTATACTTGTTGATTGTTGTCTATCATATTTTTTTTATTTTATTGTTTTGTATAAATCAGGCTGTTGTTTTTCTTGTTTTTTTTTTAGTTTTCATTAAATGCATTGTATCATGTAGGGGCCTTTAAAAGCCCTGCTACATAATGTCATTAAACATCTTATTGCCCTTTTTAAGTGTTAAACTCTGTAGAGTGACATAGTTTATAACTTGTCATTTGTATCTAAGGGCATATGATACAGTCCTAGAAGTATACTATAGGCACATAATAACTTATCGAAGTGTTACGCATTGTTTTCGCAATGATGATAATAATATAACTTAACTTCCGAGAAACCCACAGATGTCATTAAATGAGTTGTTTATATATGTATTTGAAATACTTCAAAGGAAAGCATATTTGTTGTTTATGAAAGCACACTGTTGGACTAAAAGTTTGATTTAAATAAACAACTTGTTTCTATTTTGTCACAAAAAAAATAATTTATTCAAATATCCAGATATCTTTTCTGTATTGTATGCCCTTAATCTTGAATGTAATGCATTGTTTATGCTAAATATTTGAATTAAATATGGAATAACAGTAATTCTGTATGAAAATCTTACTTCAAAAAAATTCTCCTGAAAGGTTCTAGACATTCCAAAGAACCTGCGCCACTTCCAAATTGTAAACCTGCATATTGAACTTTGTGGCTTTTCTTTTAGCTCCTGTTAAAAAATAAAAGATACAAAGTAACATTGTATGTACATTGTGTGTATGAAGCAATAAATATAATTTTAAGCAACAGTTTATATTATTTTGCTTGTACTGAAGTCTTACATAGTCTTTGTAATGTTCATTAAGCTGTTAAGGGAAATTTAATTTACTGTTTTGCAAATACATACATACACAAATGGTGCTTATATTAGTGTTATTGTAACTTGTTTGTGTGCTTCGGAAACAAGGTATTGAGTCATGCTTGTTGCAATAGTTGTTGTTGGTTTAAGTCTGTCAAATTTCTTTTTCATAATGTGTATTTAATGAAGGCAGTTAGTTGTTTTGTTTCAATTGTGTTGAGAAAAATTTAACATTTGTTTGTCAAGGCTTCAAAGTGGACTATATGGCATTGGTTTTCTCAGTTTTGAAAGCCGTACAGTGACCTATAATTTCTTTTATCCAAGTCATTTAAATTCTGGTGGATAGCTGTCTCATACACCTTCTCGCTATTTCAGTATTTGGAAATCTGTCCCGCTTGAACTTTTTACGTCAGCATACGTCATACAATAATACACCTATCACTTTTCCATTGTGGCATCAGATATTTTTTATGATGACGTCAAAATTTTAAGGGAACTCGTGACAGTTGTGTGATGTCCAGTAGTAGCGGACAAATAGCAATAAGGTGTATTACTTTCAATTGTGGTGTCAAATATTATTATATGACGGCAACTTTTTAAGGGAACTTTTGTGATGTCCATGGCCAGTAATGGTGGACAAATAGCAATAAGGTGTATTGGCAATCAAACACACAAGCCACATATCCTGATATTTTTTTTATATTAATGAACAAATTCATAATTGTTGTACGTAGATGCTTGAATAGTGGCGGATTAATGGGCCCCGACCACCCTTATGGAGCTACTTATAAGATAAATGTATAGACTATTTACAAGTATCACTCCAAACGTTTGCTTGCCTTTGGCAGGGGCCCCCCTTTTTTCAAAACATTGATCCGCACCTCCAGAAACAGATGTAATTTGGTTCCGATTATGATTGAACACACACAATGAATGCACAAGTTTCATCTTAACAGATTAATCATTCTTACCAAGTGAGTATATATCGCGTAACAAACAATTTTCTTGGCTCTCTTTGTTGATATCCTGTCATCGTTTCGAAATTCAAATTTCAAAATCATTTCCGGTGATAAAACAAAAGTCGATTCCGGAAAAGGTCGGTTTTCCGTAAGGCATATAAACGATACGAAAATTGAACTTAGTACAGTTACAGTTTTCATTTCTTAATTTCTAAAATATACACGAACGAAATGAATAAACATTAAAGAAAGGTGATTGTTTATTAATACATTATTGCTTAATTTAATGTTGACTCTTTTGAATTTTAATATAAGAAGGAATGAAATCTGACTTCAAGGATCTTCAAGATATCAATTAAGGATTTCAACCATAGTATCTTGCTTGTCCTGATATTGATGAAATGTAGTACTATATCTTATCCTGAAAAAAAACCGAGCTAATTCCACAATACGTTGTTTGTGTGGTTTTGAATAAAGTTTAAATAAAATGTTATTTTTATATCCGTAAAATGTTGAATAAAATATCAGTAAGACTATTAAGTAATGTGTATGTCAGAATATTTTATAGAAAACATTTAGCTGATATTTTTCAGATGTTTTATGTAAAACATTTTTATTTTACGTTATAAAACATTTTATGCAAATAGCAAAACTATATTTTCTGTAAAACATTTTTTTGTAGAATGTTTTTTGGATATTTGGAAAATATTTACTTTAAATGTTGTTAAAATATAAATTACCAATTGAAGAAAATATTATTTTTTTATATTATGAAATATCTACGGGATATTTTAGAACAATATTTGAGAACATGAATAAAAGATATTAGCAAATAATATTTTGTTAATGTTGTAAAAACATTTTACTTAAATGTTAGAAATAAAACATTTCAAAAACAATAAAATAAACATTTTTTTTATGTTTAAATGATATCTTATTGAAATATTTTGTGAGAGACGTCCATATGACATTTAAAAAATGTTTTTTAAATGTTGTGTGTTTGCTGGGTACACATATACACATGTTTACAGTTTCAAGATTGATTAATGGAACTACGTATATTTTCTACATTTATAGAACATGCATGGAGTCAAAAGGCAAAATAACAAACAATTAAAATAATTTTTATAAGAGTTCGTAGAGTTCCATGAAATTCGCTTACCGGTATATGCATTGATTTTTTTTTTAATGTGAATTTTGTTTCTTATTAATTATATCTATTTGTTCATTTACATTTTTAATTTTGATAACGTGATTTAGATTGATTGATTGGTGGTTGCTTTACACCGCATCAGCACAAAAAGTTATATCGCGGCGACACGTGATTTAGAAGTTACTCGTAGAATTTCAGATTCTGTATACCATGTACGATATGAATTATTATCAGAAACCGATGTTGCATCAGGTTGTATTTAGTAAACTTTGCACGATACTTTAGAGATCATGATCATTAGTTATTGTCACCCAGCAGCATCACGTTTCTATACTATGCATATAGAAGGCTCTTAGTAGTACTAACATGAATAAGTTACTTGGCTTATAAATTATCACTATCGTCTCCCTATACTTAACGTTGTTATGCTTTTCGGTTATCGGCTCCTCGGCCTTAATTTCTTATGGTTCGGTTCCAAATGCTTAAGTAAGTTTCAGGTGTCCCTAAAGGAAATTTGTCGAATTTAATGTATATGTACATCTTCTTTAAAACTATTATTTTATTGAGACAATACGAATAGACGGGTTTTTATAGTCAGTCAGTTTTCAATTTAAGACAAGTATATTTTTTTTATCCGATTATCATGTTAATATATATAAACTAGCTTAATGTTGAATGTTTACAACTGCAACGAGAATCACTGAAGTAATAAGGTTGAAATCATCAGAGTACAGGCACAATTTTATTAGATGGTGTTTTTATTGTTTGCGAAACATAACAAGGACAAACAAGTCATTCAAACTTAACAACGTCTTATCCTAAAAATATATATTACGGAACCGATATCGATTAAAAACAAATGAATAAATGTTAGAAAGGATATGATATTTCAAATCATGAAACAATATCACAACATCCTTTTATTGCGGTCCTTCTTCTCAAAGTCAAAGTGACTACTTCAACATGGAGAAAACTTCTCCAAGTTTAGACGACCGCTAGCATTGGTCCGAGTGATATTGTATGATGTCAATCACGAATCTTGTTCACGTATCGCGTTTTGTAGGTATTTAAGTAATTTGGTTTGATTGATTGGAATATGAAATACTACTTACATCCGTTTGACTATACAAATGAATCGACACTCCATAGACTCATTCTCAATATGATAATGCGCGCTGTCAAACGTATACAAGGAGAGCATAATCCAAAACCACGCCTTCTCATTACTTTACAGGTACTTAGGAGAATTTGCAATTCTCTTAGAGCAGGCGTTTCTCTACCTTTACTGATTGTATGCTAGAAACGGCTTGTAAAGTAGCCTTTTATTTAATAAATTAGATGTGGCGAATTTACAGTTTCAAAACATTTTGATTCTACTGTAAATTTAAGTGTAACAGAGGGACAAAAGATACCAGAGGGACAGTCAAACTCCTAGATCGAAAACAAACTGACAACGCCATGGCCAAAAATAAAAAGACAAACAGACAAATAATAGTACAGATGACACAACATAGAAAACTAAAGACTAAGCAACACGAACCCCACCAAAAACTGGGGGTGATCTCAGGTGCTCCGGAAGGGTAAGCAGATCCTGCTCCACATGTGGCACCCGTCGTATTGCTTATGTTATTACAAATCCGGTAAAAAGTCTAATTCGGTAAGTCACATTCGTGAAAAGGGAAGGGTATTGTATTTACGACTTTAGGAACATATCCGATATCATCTGTGAAACGGTTATTCCATAACGGTCAACCAACTCGTGATGGCGTCCGTAAAATTTACGAAGGGATGATTTCAACTTCACCATTTGGAACTCTTGGTTTAATAGCTTCCTTGTGAGCAGCAATCCTCTATCAAGGAAATCATGATAGGAAACACAAGCCCAGGAATATCGTATCAATTGGGAGATATATACTCCGTATGCAGGCGCTGCTGGAATGTTGCTACATAGAAATGGAAAGTTCACAATTGGGAAGCTGAAATCATCTCTTTTGTCGTTAAGTTTTGTTTTCAACCGACCCTCATTGTCAATTTCTAGATGTAAGTCAAGATATGATGCAGACTTAACTGTATCTGTAGTATCCTTTATCTCTAGTTCGATGGGATAGATTCGTTCAACATAGTCACCAAATTTTGTGTTATTTAGTGAGAGAACATCATCTATATAGCGGAACGTAGAGTTAAAGGATATTGCTAACTTCTTATCTTTCTTCCTAAGAAGTTCCTGTATAAAGTCAGCCTCATAATAATAAAGAAACAAGTCGGCAAGAACAGGGGCACAATTAGTTCCCATTGGAATTCCGACAGTCTGTTGAAAAACACGTCCTCCAAACATAACAAATATGTTGTCAATAAAGAAATTAAGCATCTTGATAATGTCAGTTTCAGAGAATTTTTTGTTTGAATCAGAGATTGAGATTCTTGATTCGTATGCTATTCTACACCTTAAATCCTCTACGACAGTCCATTTTCACAAAGGTGTCAGTATACAGCTTCACAAATCTGATCATACTATTTGTTCCTTCTCTGCTATCAAAAAGTATATCGCAATCAGGAAGGGTAAAGAAGCATCTTTTTGTTTTTCAGATCCATTGTTTGTCAAAGAGAATGGTAGCGCTTTTGGACCGGGACTTTTTCGTCAGAAGTTTAAAAAAAATGTACTAGATTATCAAATACTTGGTCGGTGGACATCGGCCAGTTATTGCCATTATATTCAGATTTTCAAGGACACGACTCGGAAAGTTAAAAGTCTTTCACAATATCTGAGTCATTATAGATATGTGGACATAATCAAACTTGAATGTATGTTCTTTTCCAAACAACAAATGTACTTTACCTGTGAACTTGTGACCATAATTGAACTTTTATATTAATAAACTTTACTTGTTATGAAGTATTCAGCCATTTCGAAGATTTGCTGTTTTTTCGCGATACACTTGGACACATCTTTATATATAATCGTTTTAGGAGAAGAAACAATGTATTTTAACTTTAAGTCTAATTTATAGTGACAATTATATGATTCGGATTAACCTGTTTTTTTAGAATATTCAGCCGTGTAAAGAGTTGCTCTTTTTCCTTGATACACGTGGACTTATCTTTTACAATAATTTACTGAATTTGTATCATTCTTTTTTTTTGCCGAGAAATGTGTATTTCAATTTAGAGCCTGCAAGCAAACGTGAAAATTAACAGATGTGAACTTTATAGTTTTTCTAATATTCAGCCATGTGACGAGTTTTTGTTTTTTTTGGGTTTTTTTTTCAAGATACATTCGCACTTTATCGTTATGTTATTGTGCATCATATTTTGTATGTATATATATATATTTTTTTCTCACATGCGATTTGAAGGCTCCCATATACTCCCTTTTTAAAAATTCTTACAACTTGGGGGATTACTCAGCTCATATCATTCTTTTTTTATGATCTGAGCAATGGCCATTCATTGCATTTTTTATCACTGGTCAGTCTTTTAAATGACAATTTTTATCCCCCAAGTTCTATCAACTTACAACTCACATTCATTACATTTGTAGTTATACTACAGTTGATAGGACAGGTCACGTCGAATTTCCTGTCAACCACTGTTTCGCAAGCATCCATAGTTCGCGCGCAAAACTAAACGCTTTCCAACAGATCAGGATTCAGGGAATTCGACGGAGAAATATTTTCAAAATTAGCTAAAATATTTTCAAAAGTAGCTGAGATGATTTCCCAAGGGCAATACTATACTATTTTTATACTTTTGGTAATAAATTTTATATTTATTGTATATTTTTCAGTTTTTCTCTGTTGAAATTATTCGTTTTCAGTCAGACATTTTGTCTCTGTTATAGTACCACCAGCCACTTAATAATAGACAGTGTATCTTAACTTGGTACAGGTCATTAAGGTCAATTACAAGTGCATACGAAGTTCAGACGATAATCAATGTGTTTTAAAATATGTCACAGTGTAATTTACGGTATACCTTCTTTGAGAAACTGAGTGGTTATAAATCTGACTGATAACTGAAACTATGTTATATAAATTAATAAAACCAAATGATATGGGGTATCCATCCATGACGGAAAATCATTATGAAAACTAATTCAAATCTTTTAGAGAGGATTATTATGCAGAGAATACATGAAAAATAACAACATCAAGTATGTGAACAACCTTTCAAACTTTAGATATCATTTAAACAATGCAAGTTAAGTATTAGTGTTACTGAAAAAATGAAAGATGAATACAATTGTCAATAAATTTCTTCATTTTCGTAAGTAGATGAATACGAAGAACACTGCTTGACAATTTCGTATCTTTCTATGTAACAGAACCATCATCATACTGATGCCAACTGCAAATGTGTCATGTTCATGTACAAAAACCAAATCAAAATATTTCTACTTTTCACAAATCCTTTTATTGATGTCTTTGGAATGACTTTCGTTACCAAATATGTTCAGTCTTACCACCAGATGATATGCACAAATTAAATATATATCCGCTGACCTTCAACCAGGACCGTCATCCCGATTGTATACATACCCTGTTCTCTCAGATCTAGATTTTCTCATATCTATTTTTTTTACTAGTTTTTCAAGATGACGTAAACTTTCTAATTCATTCAGGATTCATAATCGTCTATTATCTGCGGATACATATTTAACAACAATTTATTCATTCAGAATCATTGGAAAGTTTTGAACAGACAAACTCCAATCTTAAATGTTATCTAACAATTTTCCAATCAGGCGGCCATTTTGAATTTGTTCGCAATATGAGTATTAGGGTATGAAACCTCCGGTGGCTTTACGTGGTCAATGGTGGTAACATGGTATTTTGTAAATTCTCCGTAAAGTAATTCAAAGGTACTACCAGTTTCAAAATATGCGGTAGATTTAACACACACACGAAAATTATGCCATTTATTATTTTCAAATATGAACTGTTATGATTAAAAATAATGTTTTCCTTTTTAGGAAATATTTTGTTCATGAAATTGAACCCTGATTCGAAAAAGCAAAACAAAAGACATAACATTTTTCCGGTTATTGTTTAATATGAAGTATAGACTTTGACATAATGACTCTTGTAAAGGAAATCACTCTGGATATGAAAACACAAAATTATGTTTATCATATATTTATTGGAGTTGTTCTTATTTGTTGTGGTACATGAAGATATTTAAAATTTTGTTTGTTTGCTTATTATGTAATTGAAATTGAAGTATTTTCCCGTTATATTCCCGTGAATCAGAGATAATTTGAATTTTAAAATTTCACGTTTAATAAACAAGAATCAAAGTTCACGTAAAAGAAAACTCATTATTAGATTCAAGTGAAATTAATTAAAACTTGAATTTATAAAAACAAAACATACAATCTTCAGTTAGTTTATTAACGAGAAAAAAAATTCATACGCAAAATTGCTTTTGTGTCACAAGATTTACGAAAAATATGTGCAATATATAACACATTAACATATTCAAAACGTTGCGCTTAAAATCTATGTAATACCATGATTACAAGGAGAAGGGGGTAAACGTAAATAAGATAGCAACTAAAACAAACGACACAAAACGCCATTCACTTCTGAACAGTCCAACTTACGGTTTTCTACAAAGGACAAGTCTTTATAATATTTTAAGTTCTCAACTTTCCCACGTGTGAAATAGCTGTGAATAAATATACAAAGACAACCTAAAATATAACATTAAAAAGCTATTACTTGTCTCAAGTATGTTCAATTCGGATGAAATTAACTTTAACATTTTTTGGTATAAAACAAATGATGTAAATTTCTAACGAAAAAATCATTTAACGTTAAAAAATTGCCTGTGTCAATGTTGAATGACACTAATACAGATACTCCATATATGGAGAGTATCATGCGCACGGTTTTTCGAACAACCTTGCATTTACGCTTTGAAAGGCCCGGATGGTGGCAAGAAAAGATTTCTATCATTATAAAACCAACTCTCTATTTTGGAATGACTGTTTAGATTTCCTGATACTCGTTACGAGGAAAAACATCGATAACATTAACAGAAAAATTACCAAAAAATCATGTAGAAGATTACGAAATGTGAAATACTTAATATTGTTTACAGGTGTAATACCACCAAATCATAGTACGTCACATCCGGTTGCATACGAAAATAGGTCGAAAAAAAATATTCCCTTGAATTTGACAGTTGTAGGTAATTGATCCTACATTTCATTGCAGTAAAACATTTCTGAGTCATAAACATATTATATCTTGGGTATTTCAAAGCACCATTATTTCTTTATTTGGGGTTTCTATAGAATATTTTGGAAACCTGAGGTTACATGGTTACTAAAGCTTGTACACAGGTTAAAAAAGGGGGAAAATTTGATTGGTTAACTTCCAGTGATGGTTGTTTTCTTATATGCAATGAAATGTTATGTGAAATTTTTTCTATAGTACTGGACAGGATAAATCTTTACTCATGCCAAGTATTTCTTTATTTGAAACAAAGACACATTCTGCACAATTTTTTGAAAAGTGCAAATTTAACAAAGACTAATAGGGGAAAATCAATGGTGGTATTACACCTAATATGGGAAGCTGTACATGCACCTTTGACCTTGTGAGTACTCTCATGTGTTAAAATTCCTTGCTATTTAAGTGAAATATTACAAATAATGAAATATTCTGAGTGGATTGAGTCTCCAAAATACATTTTATGAGAAAATTTCCTTGAAATAGGACTTTACCATGAATATTAGTTGACAGAACAAGCCATACTTAGTGTTTTTGGGAGCTTTTTCTCCTTATTTCTTATATTCTGCTATACTAGAAAACTTTTCCTAAGAAATACTTTAATAAATATATAGTTTTAAGTAAATGAAATTATTTTTAAAGCAGTAACAACAAATTATTCACCAAAAGAGAAGTTTTTTGTGTCCCTCTCTGGAACGCGGCGTAAATTTAAGTTTTACGTAAGGACTTATTGAAACCTCCTTGGAGACAGTAAACTTTTATACGGATAGTTCATTCAGCTTGAATACTTCAATTAATCATTTATAATAACATTTCTATCATAAATGAGTGAAAGTTACCCAAAATTTTTATTTATTGGCCTAAAAAGTAGAAATTTTGAGGAAATGAGAGGTATAAATGGACCAAAAGAGACCTTATAAGGAAGACAAAGAGGTCCATTAGTAGTATTTATCATCCTAAAGTCATCTTTTGTATCATATTCAACTGTTTGTAGGCAGATGAGATAAATATTTGATCATTTATTGGTACACACTATATTCTATCATGATGCGGCTTGGTTTGGATTTTTCGAAGAAATTTTGCTCGAATCGCTGTAGATGTCGTCTTACATTATACTAGATTTTTCTCAAACTATTGAACTGATTATGACAAAACTTGACAGGAATGCTTGAAATAACCAGTATTACAAAGGAAAAAAGTCACATTCAGTTTATTTAACAAAAAAGTCTTCTTTAGGTGTAATACCACCAAATCATAGTACGTCACATCCGGTTGCATACGAAAATAGGTCGAAAAAAAATATTCCCTTGAATTTGACAGTTGTAGGTAATTGATCCTACATTTCATTGCAGTAAAACATTTCTGAGTCATAAACATATTATATCTTGGGTATTTCAAAGCACCATTATTTCTTTATTTGGGGTTTCTATAGAATATTTTGGAAACCTGAGGTTACATGGTTACTAAAGCTTGTACACAGGTTAAAAAAGGGGGAAAATTTGATTGGTTAACTTCCAGTGATGGTTATTTTCTTATATGCAATGAAATGTTATGTGAAATTTTTTCTATAGTACTGGACAGGATAAATCTTTACTCATGCCAAGTATTTCTTTATTTGAAACAAAGACACATTCTGCACAATTTTTTGAAAAGTGCAAATTTAACAAAGACTAATAAGGGGAAAATTAATGGTGGTATTACACCTAATATGGGAAGCTGTACATGCACCTTTGACCTTGTGAGTACTCTCATGTGTTAAAATTCCTTGCTATTTAAGTGAAATATTACAAATAATGAAATATTCTGAGTGGATTGAGTCTCCAAAATACATTTTATGAGAAAATTTCCTTAAAATAGGACTTTACCATGAATATTAGTTGACAGAACAAGCCATACTTAGTGTTTTGGGGAGCTTTTTCTCCTTATTTCTTATATTCTGCTATACTAAAAAACTTTTCCTAAGAAATACTTTAATAAATATATAGTTTTAAGTAAATGAAATTATTTTTAAAGCAGTAACAACAAATTATTCACCAAAAGAGAAGTTTTTTGTGTCCCTCTCTGGAACGCGGCGTAAATTTAAGTTTTACGTAAGGACTTATTAAAACCTCCTTGGAGACAGTAAACTTTTATACGGATAGTTCATTCAGCTTGAATACTTCAATTAATCATTTATAATAACATTTCTATCATAAATGAGTGAAAGTTACCCAAAATTTTTATTTATTGGCCTAAAAAGTAGAAATTTTGAGGAAATGAGAGGTATAAATGGACCAAAAGAGACCTTATAAGGAAGACAAAGAGGTCCATTAGTAGTATTTATCATCCTAAAGTCATCTTTTGTATCATAATCAACTGTTTGTAGGCAGATGAGATAAATATTTGATCATTTATTGGTACACACTATATTCTATCATGATGCGGCTTGGTTTGGATTTTTCGAAGAAATTTTGCTCGAATCGCTGTAGATGTCGTCTTACATTATACTAGATTTTTCTCAAACTATTGAACTGATTATGACAAAACTTGACAGGAATGCTTGAAATAACCAGTATTACAAAGGAAAAAAGTCACATTCAGTTTATTTAACAAAAAAGTCTTCTTTAGGTGTAATACCACCAAATCATAGTACGTCACATCCGGTTGCATACGAAAATAGGTCGAAAAAAAATATTCCCTTGAATTTGACAGTTGTAGGTAATTGATCCTACATTTCATTGCAGTAAAACATTTCTGAGTCATAAACATATTATATCTTGGGTATTTCAAAGCACCATTATTTCTTTATTTGGGGTTTCTATAGAATATTTTGGAAACCTGAGGTTACATGGTTACTAAAGCTTGTACACAGGTTAAAAAAGGGGGAAAATTTGATTGGTTAACTTCCAGTGATGGTTGTTTTCTTATATGCAATGAAATGTTATGTGAAATTTTTTCTATAGTACTGGACAGGATAAATCTTTACTCATGCCAAGTATTTCTTTATTTGAAACAAAGACACATTCTGCACAATTTTTTGAAAAGTGCAAATTTAACAAAGACTAATAAGGGGAAAATTAATGGTGGTATTACACCTAATATGGGAAGCTGTACATGCACCTTTGACCTTGTGAGTACTCTCATGTGTTAAAATTCCTTGCTATTTAAGTGAAATATTACAAATAATGAAATATTCTGAGTGGATTGAGTCTCCAAAATACATTTTATGAGAAAATTTCCTTAAAATAGGACTTTACCATGAATATTAGTTGACAGAACAAGCCATACTTAGTGTTTTGGGGAGCTTTTTCTCCTTATTTCTTATATTCTGCTATACTAAAAAACTTTTCCTAAGAAATACTTTAATAAATATATAGTTTTAAGTAAATGAAATTATTTTTAAAGCAGTAACAACAAATTATTCACCAAAGGAGAAGTTTTTTGTGTCCCTCTCTGGAACGCGGCGTAAATTTAAGTTTTACTTAAGGACTTATTGAAACTTCCTTGGAGACAGTAAACTTTTATACGGATAGTTCATTCAGCTTGAATACTTCAATTAATCATTTATAATAACATTTCTATCATAAATGAGTGAAAGTTACCCAAAATGTTTATTTATTGGCCTAAAAAGTAGAAATTTTGAGGAAATGAGAGGTATAAATTGACCAAAAGAGACCTTATAAGGAAGACAAAGAGGTCCATTAGTAGTATTTATCATCCTAAAGTCATCTTTTGTATCATATTCAACTGTTTGTAGGCAGATGAGATAAATATTTGATCATTTATTGGTACACACTATATTCTATCATGATGCGGCTTGGTTTGGATTTTTCGAAGAAATTTTGCTCGAATCGCTGTAGATGTCGTCTTACATTATACTAGATTTTTCTCAAACTATTGAACTGATTATGACAAAACTTGACAGGAATGCTTGAAATAACCAGTATTACAAAGGAAAAAAGTCACATTCAGTTTATTTAACAAAAAAGTCTTCTTTAGGTGTAATACCACCAAATCATAGTACGTCACATCCGGTTGCATACGAAAATAGGTCGAAAAAAAATATTCCCTTGAATTTGACAGTTGTAGGTAATTGATCCTACATTTCATTGCAGTAAAACATTTCTGAGTCATAAACATATTATATCTTGGGTATTTCAAAGCACCATTATTTCTTTATTTGGGGTTTCTATAGAATATTTTGGAAACCTGAGGTTACATGGTTACTAAAGCTTGTACACAGGTTAAAAAAGGGGGAAAATTTGATTGGTTAACTTCCAGTGATGGTTATTTTCTTATATGCAATGAAATGTTATGTGAAATTTTTTCTATAGTACTGGACAGGATAAATCTTTACTCATGCCAAGTATTTCTTTATTTGAAACAAAGACACATTCTGCACAATTTTTTGAAAAGTGCAAATTTAACAAAGACTAATAGGGGAAAATCAATGGTGGTATTACACCTAATATGGGAAGCTGTACATGCACCTTTGACCTTGTGAGTACTCTCATGTGTTAAAATTCCTTGCTATTTAAGTGAAATATTACAAATAATGAAATATTCTGAGTGGATTAAGTCTCCAAAATACATTTTATGAGAAAATTTCCTTGAAATAGGACTTTACCATGAATATTAGTTGACAGAACAAGCCATACTTAGTGTTTTGGGGAGCTTTTTCTCCTTATTTCTTATATTCTGCTATACTAGAAAACTTTTCCTAGGAAATACTTTAATAAATATATAGTTTTAAGTAAATGAAATTATTTTTAAAGCAGTAACAACAAATTATTCACCAAAAGAGAAGTTTTTTGTGTCCCTCTCTGGAACGCGGCGTAAATTTAAGTTTTACGTAAGGACTTATTGAAACCTCCTTGGAGACAGTAAACTTTTATACGGATAGTTCATTCAGCTTGAATACTTCAATTAATCATTTATAATAACATTTCTATCATAAATGAGTGAAAGTTACCCAAAATTTTTATTTATTGGCCTAAAAAGTAGAAATTTTGAGGAAATGAGAGGTATAAATGGACCAAAAGAGACCTTATAAGGAAGACAAAGAGGTCCATTAGTAGTATTTATCATCCTAAAGTCATCTTTTGTATCATATTCAACTGTTTGTAGGCAGATGAGATAAATATTTGATCATTTATTGGTACACACTATATTCTATCATGATGCGGCTTGGTTTGGATTTTTCGAAGAAATTTTGCTCGAATCGCTGTAGATGTCGTCTTACATTATACTAGATTTTTCTCAAACTATTGAACTGATTATGACAAAACTTGACAGGAATGCTTGAAATAACCAGTATTACAAAGGAAAAAAGTCACATTCAGTTTATTTAACAAAAAAGTCTTCTTTAGGTGTAATACCACCAAATCATAGTACGTCACATCCGGTTGCATACGAAAATAGGTCGAAAAAAAATATTCCCTTGAATTTGACAGTTGTAGGTAATTGATCCTACATTTCATTGCAGTAAAACATTTCTGAGTCATAAACATATTATATCTTGGGTATTTCAAAGCACCATTATTTCTTTATTTGGGGTTTCTATAGAATATTTTGGAAACCTGAGGTTACATGGTTACTAAAGCTTGTACACAGGTTAAAAAAGGGGGAAAATTTGATTGGTTAACTTCCAGTGATGGTTATTTTCTTATATGCAATGAAATGTTATGTGAAATTTTTTCTATAGTACTGGACAGGATAAATCTTTACTCATGCCAAGTATTTCTTTATTTGAAACAAAGACACATTCTGCACAATTTTTTGAAAAGTGCAAATTTAACAAAGACTAATAAGGGGAAAATTAATGGTGGTATTACACCTAATATGGGAAGCTGTACATGCACCTTTGACCTTGTGAGTACTCTCATGTGTTAAAATTCCTTGCTATTTAAGTGAAATATTACAAATAATGAAATATTCTGAGTGGATTGAGTCTCCAAAATACATTTCATGAGAAAATTTCCTTAAAATAGGACTTTACCATGAATATTAGTTGACAGAACAAGCCATACTTAGTGTTTTGGGGAGCTTTTTCTCCTTATTTCTTATATTCTGCTATACTAAAAAACTTTTCCTAAGAAATACTTTAATAAATATATAGTTTTAAGTAAATGAAATTATTTTTAAAGCAGTAACAACAAATTATTCACCAAAAGAGAAGTTTTTTGTGTCCCTCTCTGGAACGCGGCGTAAATTTAAGTTTTACGTAAGGACTTATTGAAACTTCCTTGGAGACAGTAAACTTTTATACGGATAGTTCATTCAGCTTGAATACTTCAATTAATCATTTATAATAACATTTCTATCATAAATGAGTGAAAGTTACCCAAAATTTTTATTTATTGGCCTAAAAAGTAGAAATTTTGAGGAAATGAGAGGTATAAATTGACCAAAAGAGACCTTATAAGGAAGACAAAGAGGTCCATTAGTAGTATTTATCATCCTAAAGTCATCTTTTGTATCATATTCAACTGTTTGTAGGCAGATGAGATAAATATTTGATCATTTATTGGTACACACTATATTCTATCATGATGCGGCTTGGTTTGGATTTTTCGAAGAAATTTTGCTCGAATCGCTGTAGATGTCGTCTTACATTATACTAGATTTTTCTCAAACTATTGAACTGATTATGACAAAACTTGACAGGAATGCTTGAAATAACCAGTATTACAAAGGAAAAAAGTCACATTCAGTTTATTTAACAAAAAAGTCTTCTTTAGGTGTAATACCACCAAATCATAGTACGTCACATCCGGTTGCATACGAAAATAGGTCGAAAAAAAATATTCCCTTGAATTTGACAGTTGTAGGTAATTTATCCTACATTTCATTGCAGTAAAACATTTCTGAGTCATAAACATATTATATCTTGGGTATTTCAAAGCACCATTATTTCTTTATTTGGGGTTTCTATAGAATATTTTGGAAACCTGAGGTTACATGGTTACTAAAGCTTGTACACAGGTTAAAAAAGGGGGAAAATTTGATTGGTTAACTTCCAGTGATGGTTATTTTCTTATATGCAATGAAATGTTAGGTGAAATTTTTTCTATAGTACTGGACAGGATAAATCTTTACTCATGCCAAGTATTTCTTTATTTGAAACAAAGACACATTCTGCACAATTTTTTGAAAAGTGCAAATTTAACAAAGACTAATAGGGGAAAATCAATGGTGGTATTACACCTAATATGGGAAGCTGTACATGCACCTTTGACCTTGTGAGTACTCTCATGTGTTAAAATTCCTTGCTATTTAAGTGAAATATTACAAATAATGAAATATTCTGAGTGGATTGAGTCTCCAAAATACATTTTATGAGAAAATTTCCTTGAAATAGGACTTTACCATGAATATTAGTTGACAGAACAAGCCATACTTAGTGTTTTGGGGAGCTTTTTCTCCTTATTTCTTATATTCTGCTATACTAGAAAACTTTTCCTAAGAAATAATTTAATAAATATATAGTTTTAAGTAAATGAAATTATTTTTAAAGCAGTAACAACAAATTATTCACCAAAAGAGAAGTTTTTTGTGTCCCTCTCTGGAACGCGGCGTAAATTTAAGTTTTACGTAAGGACTTATTGAAACCTCCTTGGAGACAGTAAACTTTTATACGGATAGTTCATTCAGCTTGAATACTTCAATTAATCATTTATAATAACATTTCTATCATAAATGAGTGAAAGTTACCCAAAATTTTTATTTATTGGCCTAAAAAGTAGAAATTTTGAGGAAATGAGAGGTATAAATGGACCAAAAGAGACCTTATAAGGAAGACAAAGAGGTCCATTAGTAGTATTTATCATCCTAAAGTCATCTTTTGTATCATATTCAACTGTTTGTAGGCAGATGAGATAAATATTTGATCATTTATTGGTACACACTATATTCTATCATGATGCGGCTTGGTTTGGATTTTTCGAAGAAATTTTGCTCGAATCGCTGTAGATGTCGTCTTACATTATACTAGATTTTTCTCAAACTATTGAACTGATTATGACAAAACTTGACAGGAATGCTTGAAATAACCAGTATTACAAAGGAAAAAAGTCACATTCAGTTTATTTAACAAAAAAGTCTTCTTTAGGTGTAATACCACCAAATCATAGTACGTCACATCCGGTTGCATACGAAAATAGGTCGAAAAAAAATATTCCCTTGAATTTGACAGTTGTAGGTAATTGATCCTACATTTCATTGCAGTAAAACATTTCTGAGTCATAAACATATTATATCTTGGGTATTTCAAAGCACCATTATTTCTTTATTTGGGGTTTCTATAGAATATTTTGGAAACCTGAGGTTACATGGTTACTAAAGCTTGTACACAGGTTAAAAAAGGGGGAAAATTTGATTGGTTAACTTCCAGTGATGGTTGTTTTCTTATATGCAATGAAATGTTATGTGAAATTTTTTCTATAGTACTGGACAGGATAAATCTTTACTCATGCCAAGTATTTCTTTATTTGAAACAAAGACACATTCTGCACAATTTTTTGAAAAGTGCAAATTTAACAAAGACTAATAGGGGAAAATCAATGGTGGTATTACACCTAATATGGGAAGCTGTACATGCACCTTTGACCTTGTGAGTACTCTCATGTGTTAAAATTCCTTGCTATTTAAGTGAAATATTACAAATAATGAAATATTCTGAGTGGATTGAGTCTCCAAAATACATTTTATGAGAAAATTTCCTTGAAATAGGACTTTACCATGAATATTAGTTGACAGAACAAGCCATACTTAGTGTTTTGGGGAGCTTTTTCTCCTTATTTCTTATATTCTGCTATACTAGAAAACTTTTCCTAAGAAATACTTTAATAAATATATAGTTTTAAGTAAATGAAATTATTTTTAAAGCAGTAACAACAAATTATTCACCAAAAGAGAAGTTTTTTTTGTCCCTCTCTGGAACGCGGCGTAAATTTAAGTTTTACGTAAGGACTTATTGAAACCTCCTTGGAGACAGTAAACTTTTATACGGATAGTTCATTCAGCTTGAATACTTCAATTAATCATTTATAATAACATTTCTATCATAAATGAGTGAAAGTTACCCAAAATTTTTATTTATTGGCCTAAAAAGTAGAAATTTTGAGGAAATGAGAGGTATAAATGGACCAAAAGAGACCTTATAAGGAAGACAAAGAGGTCCATTAGTAGTATTTATCATCCTAAAGTCATCTTTTGTATCATATTCAACTGTTTGTAGGCAGATGAGATAAATGTTTGATCATTTATTGGTACACACTATATTCTATCATGATGCGGCTTGGTTTGGATTTTTCGAAGAAATTTTGCTCGAATCGCTGTAGATGTCGTCTTACATTATACTAGATTTTTCTCAAACTATTGAACTGATTATGACAAAACTTGACAGGAATGCTTGAAATAACCAGTATTACAAAGGAAAAAAGTCACATTCAGTTTATTTAACAAAAAAGTCTTCTTTAGGTGTAATACCACCAAATCATAGTACGTCACATCCGGTTGCATACGAAAATAGGTCGAAAAAAAATATTCCCTTGAATTTGACAGTTGTAGGTAATTGATCCTACATTTCATTGCAGTAAAACATTTCTGAGTCATAAACATATTATATCTTGGGTATTTCAAAGCACCATTATTTCTTTATTTGGGGTTTCTATAGAATATTTTGGAAACCTGAGGTTACATGGTTACTAAAGCTTGTACACAGGTTAAAAAAGGGGGAAAATTTGATTGGTTAACTTCCAGTGATGGTTATTTTCTTATATGCAATGAAATGTTATGTGAAATTTTTTCTATAGTACTGGACAGGATAAATCTTTACTCATGCCAAGTATTTCTTTATTTGAAACAAAGACACATTCTGCACAATTTTTTGAAAAGTGCAAATTTAACAAAGACTAATAGGGGAAAATCAATGGTGGTATTACACCTAATATGGGAAGCTGTACATGCACCTTTGACCTTGTGAGTACTCTCATGTGTTAAAATTCCTTGCTATTTAAGTGAAATATTACAAATAATGAAATATTCTGAGTGGATTGAGTCTCCAAAATACATTTTATGAGAAAATTTCCTTGAAATAGGACTTTACCATGAATATTAGTTGACAGAACAAGCCATACTTAGTGTTTTGGGGAGCTTTTTCTCCTTATTTCTTATATTCTGCTATACTAGAAAACTTTTCCTAAGAAATACTTTAATAAATATATAGTTTTAAGTAAATGAAATTATTTTTAAAGCAGTAACAACAAATTATTCACCAAAAGAGAAGTTTTTTGTGTCCCTCTCTGGAACGCGGCGTAAATTTAAGTTTTACGTAAGGACTTATTGAAACCTCATTGGAGACAGTAAACTTTTATACGGATAGTTCATTCAGCTTGAATACTTCAATTAATCATTTATAATAACATTTCTATCATAAATGAGTGAAAGTTACCCAAAATTTTTATTTATTGGCCTAAAAAGTAGAAATTTTGAGGAAATGAGAGGTATAAATGGACCAAAAGAGACCTTATAAGGAAGACAAAGAGGTCCATTAGTAGTATTTATCATCCTAAAGTCATCTTTTGTATCATATTCAACTGTTTGTAGGCAGATGAGATAAATATTTGATCATTTATTGGTACACACTATATTCTATCATGATGCGGCTTGGTTTGGATTTTTCGAAGAAATTTTGCTCGAATCGCTGTAGATGTCGTCTTACATTATACTAGATTTTTCTCAAACTATTGAACTGATTATGACAAAACTTGACAGGAATGCTTGAAATAACCAGTATTACAAAGGAAAAAAGTCACATTCAGTTTATTTAACAAAAAAGTCTTCTTTAGGTGTAATACCACCAAATCATAGTACGTCACATCCGGTTGCATACGAAAATAGGTCGAAAAAAAATATTCCCTTGAATTTGACAGTTGTAGGTAATTGATTCTACATTTCATTGCAGTAAAACATTTCTGAGTCATAAACATATTATATCTTGGGTATTTCAAAGCACCATTATTTCTTTATTTGGGGTTTCTATAGAATATTTTGGAAACCTGAGGTTACATGGTTACTAAAGCTTGTACACAGGTTAAAAAAGGGGGAAAATTTGATTGGTTAACTTCCAGTGATGGTTGTTTTCTTATATGCAATGAAATGTTATGTGAAATTTTTTCTATAGTACTGGACAGGATAAATCTTTACTCATGCCAAGTATTTCTTTATTTGAAACAAAGACACATTCTGCACAATTTTTTGAAAAGTGCAAATTTAACAAAGACTAATAGGGGAAAATCAATGGTGGTATTACACCTAATATGGGAAGCTGTACATGCACCTTTGACCTTGTGAGTACTCTCATGTGTTAAAATTCCTTGCTATTTAAGTGAAATATTACAAATAATGAAATATTCTGAGTGGATTGAGTCTCCAAAATACATTTTATGAGAAAATTTCCTTGAAATAGGACTTTACCATGAATATTAGTTGACAGAACAAGCCATACTTAGTGTTTTGGGGAGCTTTTTCTCCTTATTTCTTATATTCTGCTATACTAGAAAACTTTTCCTAAGAAATACTTTAATAAATATATAGTTTTAAGTAAATGAAATTATTTTTAAAGCAGTAACAACAAATTATTCACCAAAAGAGAAGTTTTTTGTGTCCCTCTCTGGAACGCGGCGTAAATTTAAGTTTTACGTAAGGACTTATTGAAACCTCCTTGGAGACAGTAAACTTTTATACGGATAGTTCATTCAGCTTGAATACTTCAATTAATCATTTATAATAACATTTCTATCATAAATGAGTGAAAGTTACCCAAAATTTTTATTTATTGGCCTAAAAAGTAGAAATTTTGAGGAAATGAGAGGTATAAATGGACCAAAAGAGACCTTATAAGGAAGACAAAGAGGTCCATTAGTAGTATTTATCATCCTAAAGTCATCTTTTGTATAAAAGGCTTTCTGCAGTTTTTATTTTTTTGAAATAAAATACTTTTAATCATGATTGAAAGTATAGAATTCTAATTATTGATGATCAAATTGTCCGTTTTTTTCTCTGTTAGCATAACGTTATAGATGTGAACCCGAAGCAGAAAAAGAAAGATAGTAAAATTCAAATAAGGCGTTCACAAAGGGTACCTTTTTAATTTTACTTTTTTTTTGTTACGGAGGGACTTTTGATAGGTATGAATAATCATCAAAATGTATGCCTATAATTTTTTTTGCTAGAAACGGGTGCGTCTAAATACTGCTAAGGACTCCATAGTGCACTAAGGACTTATAATATGCCACTAAGGACTAGAAGGGGTGCTATTTTATGTAAACAAATTTTATATTATGGTAGAGATTGATATATAATGCATAAATTCCAAATTTTACAGAAAAAGAATCACAAATAAACGAGTAACAGTACAATGTTAAGGCACGTGCCGGTTTTTCTTTGATATTGCCGAAATCAGTGAGCCGTTAGACACGTGTCAAATTACATAACTAATTACACTATTATCTTAAAAAAATGAAAAATTAATTATTTGCATAAGAAAATAACCAGACATTAGATATGTTTACCATAATGGCACTTAGGGATTTATTATTGTTTTTAGTCTTTTTTTTAATTCAGCATTTATTATAGATTAAATCTAAAGTATACATCGGTTAACTTAATGATAAAACATTGAAAATTGTTTAGTGTTTTTTTTTTAAGTAAAGAAAATGTCTCAAAAAAAATTAGCCTCCCCCCCCCACAAATGATTGCTCATTGCCTAAGTTGGGGCTAAAATTTGGAGACAGAGGCCCGACTGCCATAAATAACAGACGACGAACAGCAATCAGTGGATACAACATTTGATGTGTATTATAGACGACGGCGGACACAAAATGATTGTACTGAATAATTTCAACTACCACACGATACCCTATGAAGTTTTGACATACTTGAACTCTTTAACGAATATATTTCTGGACAAAAACGAATTCAGTATTTTTACTGTACAAACAGACGACAGCCACCAAGTGATGGATAAAATTGTTGCTTTTATTGTTTATTTCATTTTTTAGTGCAATATTTGATAAATTGATTGTTGGTTGCTTAACGTCCAGTGGCAAATACTTCATGCATATTCAGGACGAGAAGTCATTTAAGAAATAGATTATGAAGTATTTAGTATTACAAAATTTAATGTTATAATTTCCTGCTCATTTGGAAAAAGGATATTTTCTAAGCTATTAAAATTTGTAAGAATCATAATTTTTTTCTGACAAAATAGTATCTTTTGCTCTTAATTAACACATACGATTCTTAAAATAATAAGAACATTGCAACTTAAGTCTCTGGAATTATTCGTATATTAAGGCTTTTGAGCATAGAATATCAAATTTAATTATTGCTGACATCATGGTTTCAAGTATTACATATAAAATAACCAATTATAATATACAATCATGACAAAAGTGAGCTTTTCTGGTAATTTTTCGTATATAATTTACTAAAAACATTTGAACAGTTTTTAAAATATTTGTCTCCTTTAAATATTTGAAAATAAAAATTCATTTGATTAAAGTCCGATTAATGATTTTTTTTAAATTTATTTACTTTTTGATAAAACAAATGTCGAACAGTTACAAAAATAAATAAGTACAGTATGAAGCCTCTGTAAACAGCTATCAAACTTGTTGAAAACTAGTGGTTTTGATAATACACAAGGACGCCACACGATTTTTTTCAATTTTGTATAATCGCAATTCGTAATAACTACGGAGCAAGTAATAAAAGTGGAAAAGCAAGCATAATGTTTTATAGTTTTACAAAATTTACTCATAACTTTTAGTGAATCCATTTTGTATATATACGCATCTTTGTCGAATTGAAACAAAACTATATCTATTCCTTTTGTCTTGATACCTCTTTGATAAATAAATATTTTAACAAGCTGACCACACTCTAACTAAATAGTTGACGCACACCAAAGCCGTGCACCTATAGCAAATAATTTTATCGGAAGAGAAATACAACAAAAGCAAAATGATCTGTCCTTTTAATCATTGTAAATAAAAACAAAACATTTGATTATACATATTAAGCACTAGTCTTTACAATTGTTAATTACCTAAAATAAAAAGATTTTGATTGTTTAATCAGTTTTTATGTGAGTTGGCTCGTGTCGATCGGTTCACTAATTTTCGGCAATATCAAAGAAAAACCGGCACGTGCCTAAACATTGTTCAATTACTCATTTATTTGTTGTCCCTTTTTTTATAAAATTTGGAATTTATGCATTAAATATCAATCTTTACCATAGTATAAAAACAATGTTCATGTAACAGCACCCCTTCTAGTCCTTAGTGCCATATTATAAGTCCTTAGTGCACTAAGGAATCCTTAGCAGTGTTTAGACGTACTGGCTGGAAACCAATCATCACACTATTTCCCGCATTTGGAAGATTATTTTTGTCTCACATTCCTCCTATTCCCACTTTTTATAAATCTGGCAAGAAAAGGTAAATTTTCAAGTGGGAATAGGGGGAAAACTTGTGCAAACAAAGGATTATACTGTATGAACATTGTTTAATCAACTTTTAATTGACAAGTGTTTTTCAGGACAGGTAATAGGTTATTTTTGTAAGTGTATGAATTCTGTGTTTTTAATTAAAACAAATATGAAAGAAATGGAAACAAATAAAGTAAATTATTTAATTTCTTTTATAACACAAATTCAACCGTAGATTCAAGCAAGCATTATAATATGAAACAAATAATACAACAGCACTAAAACAAATGTCATATTGTAGCACACACGTCAGAAATTCTCTGTATATAATAGATATAGGAAGATGTGGTATGAATGCCAATGAGACAACTCTCCATCCAAGTTACAATTTATAAAAGTAAACCATTATAGGTCAAGGTACGGCCTTCAACACGGAGCATTGGCTCACACCGAACAGCAAGCTATAACGAGCCCCAAAAAATTACTAGTGTAAAACCATTCAAACGGAAAAACCAACGGTCTAATCTATATAAAAAGTTTAAACGAGAAACGAGAAACACGTATGAACTACATAAACAGACGACAACTACTGTAATCAGATTCCTGACTTAGGACAGGTGCAAACATTTGCAGCGGGATTAAGTCTATTGAAGTTTATTAATCAAGGTGACTGTTCTGTTAGACCAAGTATGCTGTTACATAGTCTGTAAAGGGGGTGTAGTTGCTGTTATTTTAATCTGATCTATGTCTGTTAGGGCATTAAACCACACATCTTCGACCTCAGCAGTAGGTACAAGTGGAAGGACAGCGGCACGGCGTACTAGTTGATGAATGTTGTTGTCTTCCTTGTATGGAACATGAAGACCTGTTTCTTGTGCTTCTCTCCAGATGCATTGTGTGTAGTGGAAAAAAAAACAGCCTTTGGCGTTGATGCCAGGAAATTGTTCTGATTTTTTCAGCTTGGATAACTCAGTCAGTTAAAATCAATCAAATCTGATTGCTGTCCATTTATTATTTAGCTTAGAAGTAAAGTGAACAGTTTTCACCCATTATTTCACATCTTTGATTATATATTGGTCCAAGTAACATTATTTCACATCTTAAGATTATATTTTGTTATAATATTATCTATCATCAATTAATTTGTTCGGAGGACAATTTTTTAAGTTTACAAATTCAATGATTTTTAATCTTACTTCTATTTATCTGACTTATTCTTTTTTTTAAAGTATTTCTTTGAAGAAAAAAAAAACATATTACAAATAAACATTGTATTGAATTATTTTTTTTTAAATAATATTATACTTAAACATTGTAAGAAACATTTTTTCTTTAAAAATAAAATACAGGTAAATCTTAGGTGAATTTTTTTTTAATTAACCTTGATTGTTATAAAAACAAATTATTTATCAAAACATCTATTGTTATTTGCATGTGGGAATAGAAGGAATAGTGAGTGGGAATAGGAGGAAGGCACCGTTGAATAGACCAGATATATTTCTATTGCTTTGAGGAGTCTTCAAATAACAATTTTATTACTTTTCCTCCCTGTAATGTCATCATTTGTTGGAGGCTGTTGTTTTAGTAATTAAATTTTCACACCTATAACATACTTGACCAGGTGAAAGATAAGAAGGCACCTGTAGTGTGATTTAGTCATGTGTTATGTTATTTACCTTTTAAAACCACACATTTTAAAGAAAAAATGTCTTATGTTGAAATAATTAATATAGTAATTCTACACTTCTAAAGTATGCAATTCCAACCAGACCCTTATAAATCTAACTTCAAATTTAAGGAATTTCACTAAGTAAATTTAAATTCACATATTTCCACCCCTCTCTCCCAAATATCATTTAGCATTTAATTTGTTTATTGCTACCAGCATATTGCTTGAGTCCAGGAAAATATTCACAACACATAATATTCTTTTTGATGTATGCCAATAACATTTCTTCATATAAAAATGTTGAATTTTTTATCGGGCTGAGCATGAAAATGTATACATGTAACATACTTCAGTCTGGAAGAACATGAGTTATGTATTAATTGTAATTGACTTTGAACTAGCTTACAGTAACCGCGAATACTCTTATTTCGGTGCTTTGTCTCTATTGTTTTTAAGTTAGTGGTTTTTGTACTTCGTACCGATCTTTAAAGTTAAGCCAATTTCAACTGATTTTTAGTTTGTTCTTATGTTCTGCTGTAAGACTACTGTCACACGTTAGGGGGAGAAGCGTTCACAAACATGTAACCCCGCAACAATCTGAATGTGCCTGTTCCAAGTCAGGAGCCTGTAGATCAGTGGTTGTCGTTGGATCATGTATGTCATATTTGTTCTCCGGAAATTATTTTGTTATAAATTAAATCGTAAGTTTTTGTTTCACGTTTTTCATGTTGAGGCTTTTTATATCCGAATATACGATATGGGGTTTTCTCATTGTTGAAGGCCGTACGGTTATATCAAATAATTAGTTCAAACGACATTTCTTCATTTTTTAATTAAGTTTCCATTTTAAAAAGAAATGGTTTTCATCATCTGATTCTTTACCAACTAGATAGTTGTCAATAATTATATTCGATGTTCAATATAAGAATGTAAAAGATTTATGATTCACATTCTCGTATCATTTTCTTGTTTGCTTTTTATGCTCTTTATGAAAATAATATGTGTGTGCGTGTTTGTGTGAACAAGGATTTGTATAGTACTAAGACACAAAGACTATACAAATCCTTGGTGTGAAGTAATATTGCATAATAACTATGTCTTGTTAATCACCCATGTGGCGTGATACCTGCAGCTTACAACATCAAACGAGACCTAAAATTGCCAAATTGAATCACCTGTACCGCACACCTGTGACTTATGATGAACTCATGGCATGTCACCCGAGACCCCAACTCTTCACGCCTTCTAAGTCTGCGGGTCATTCGAAAAACAGAAAATATCATGTCACTATTCTTTTGAATTATATTGCTGAATCCATCGGCATCACACATAATCATTTTTATCACTGTCATGCGTTTTGTTGGATGTTAATCGAAAATAAATTTGCACCGTACCCTTATGCCAATATGAATGATTGGAACCCGTGACGTAGTAACCTCGTTCTGAGTGACTTCCGGGATGGAAATATGTATATGGTAACATTTACAAAGTGGCAAAAATAGACATCAAAACTCAAGCTCAAGATAAACCATAGTAAACTTGATAAAACCTTTCCTATAATTCTATCCATTGAAATCATATTCTTCCTTCCAACGTTAACTAACATAATCCTTTCGTCTTTGTGATATTTTACTTCTATTAATCAATCAATTAGGGAAATATTCTGAATCCAGATTTTCGCCATACCTTATAATGTTAAATTTTGAAAAAAAATAGTTTGATTGATAGCGTCGAAAAACAAAAACAAAAATGTTCGCGCGAAAAAAAAATTCTGACTCAGACAAAAAACCATAGTAATCATAGATTTCCGTTGATGCGGTTTTCATGAAACCACTTTTCAAGGGAAAAATTAAGCAAAGTTATTAAGATGTAAATGAAATCTTAGTGAAATGACCGCCCCCCCCCCCATAAAACCGGTAAACGGACAGAAAGTCATAGGACAAAAAGTCACAGGACAAAAAGTCACAGGACAAAAAGTCACAAATAATTTCTTGACAATGGCTTGAATATATAAGATAAAGATCTTGAAATATTTTCATTTTATTACATCTATTCATTTTACAGTTTAGGAAACTGTTCCTTAGCCTTGATAAATGAAAATTTATTAATTTTTAATCATGCAAAGGATACATTTCTTGGCACCATGAAGCCGTTTAAGCACCAGTCCACTTTAAGATTTTGTTTTCTTAACAATTATTTGATCATTATTGTTATTTATTAAACAATTACAAAGTTGATGTATATATAATAGTTCAAGAAAAATACAAAAATTTTTTTTTTAAATAAGTGTTTTCCTATTCAAAGAAAAATAATCTCAAAAGTAAATTGTGACTTTTTGTCCTGTGACTTTTTGTTCGTGACTTTTTGTCTGTGACTTTTTGTCCTGTGACTTTCTGTCCTACATTCATAAAACCATATCGGCTGTACACGTTTCCAGTTATGAGTACTATAAACTTTATTACTATAGATTATCAGAAGAAAATCTGTATTATAATAGATTATCAGAAGAAAAAACTTTATTACAATAGATTATCAGAAAAAAGACTATCAGTTTACTTTTAATTTTATCTAACTTACCCAAAGATACTCAATATTAAAATTTATCCTGCTTTTCGGAATTATCAATTAACGTTATTTGAAATACCTAAGATATTAAAAAAGGGCCAACAAACCATTAATACTGACTAGTACATATACACACACAGAAAATAACTAATATCATAGACAATCAGTGCTATTGTCGTCGATTTACGACGTGAATTTCTGATTCCTTAGAATGCACATTATTGAACAAAGCATTGTATGTTACTAAGACACTCGCCCAAGTGAGGCTAAGTTATATAAATATAATATATATATATATGTTTAGGGTTTAGCCTGACGACCAGTGAAAGACAGATGAATTGGTTTGAAAGCTTGAATTACTGCAAATTAAGCATCCGGAAAAATTTTCAAGAGTTAAACCCTGGAAATGTCTGGTTGGGTGGCTTGTTTTTACAGACACCATGGATGGTTCACAGAGGTATGTTACGGACATCATCTGACTCCTGAAAATTTAAGAATGCAGCATTCGAAAATCATACAAATATTGTATAAATTATACAGACAGAAGTGAAAAAGAAAGAAGGTACCAGGGTAGGGGCGGCAATATAAAATCATAAGCCAAAGAAGGGCAACATATTTTCCAAGGAAAAAACAAGACGAAAATAAAACAAGCCATAAAACATTTCATAGCAACTAACGATTTGGAAACACAAAACCCAAGAAAAAAAGGTTGGCATACTCAAGTGCTCCGAAAGGCTAAGCAATAAAAATCCAGCGAGGAGTTGTTTTCCATCACAAGTCAATCACAAAAGCAGAAAGACGGTATAGTGGTTATGACAAATTGAACATACCCGGGATAAATTGTTTTATAACATGCGAAAACTCATCAAAGATAACAGGCTTATAATTTGGTATCTTGTAACAGTTCACTAAGTCTTACGGCGTACGAAAACTTTAAAAGAGATGATTTCAACTTGTCCACCGAAAAATGCACGTTTAGAAACTTCTTTACAGACAACAATCCATAATTATAGAAACACAACATATTCTAAGGTGGTAGTTTATTTGTTATTGAAGAGAAATTACTATCAATGAAATTAAAAAATTAGATACCATGTATATATTATTATTTGATATAAATTCATATTTCTACAATAGTCCCGGATTAACAGTTCACAATCCATTTCGTCAAAACAGTGGTAGTAATGACGATGTAAGATACTCACACTGTTCTATATAATACATGCCATCTGAGTTGAACATAATTTTTAGTGTTTTAGTTTTTATATCGTAAAACTAACAATCAAGAATTAGCAACACCTCTACGTAGAAAAAAAATGACTATTGGAATCAAGAACTCAGAACTGAGACACATATAGATTTTATAACAGCATTGATGGTTACTGTATTCTATAAATCCTCTTGCAGCCCTGTAAATGGAATGTGATGCTTTTTTTTTGTTCTCCATCTCTCATCCATTGTCATCTTTATTATAAACATCAGTCTACTCTTTATGATGATTCTATAAATGACTGTTCACTATTGAAACAGAAGCCGTTGGATGTGCATTATCTTGTCAATGAGATATTCAGCTACTATCTCGGATATGACCAACCAAGCTTTTAAGATTGATTGATAAATTGATATTTACTTAACGTCCAGTGGCAACTATTTCGTGCTAATTCTAAACGAGAACAATCACATCAACTTCACAGTCACGTCGGCACTCGTTGGACGCGCAACGATGAACTATAAGCTTTTAGAAATTCATAGAGAGAGATTTTATTTTCAGGTTCTTTTTTATCCAGGGGCTCCAATGGGTGAAGTTGGAGTCATCTCTTCGAAAAGGTTTACAGACGCCATCACGAGTTGGTTGACTGTTATGGGATATCAGTTTTATAGATGACGATGGATATGTTCCAGATGTCGTAGCCACAATTCCGTCCTTTTTTCCCTTGAATGTGACCTCACCAGTTAGACTTATCACCAAAGTTGTACGAACGTGAGCAACACGACAAATGCCACATTTGTAGCAGAATCTACTCACCCTTTCGGATCACCTGAGATCACCCCCGGTTTTGGTGCGACTCGTTTTGCTCAGTCTTTAGCTTTCTATGTTGTGTCTATTGTAACTGTTGTTTAAATTTTTGCATTGTCAGTTTGTTTTCGAATTATAAGTGAATATCCTTTTTGTATCTTCCGCATCTCTTGAAAAATTTTCAACGAAATATTTAAGTTAAATTAACAAAATTTTGGTAATTCAGGCGGAGTCATACGTACCGTAAAGTTTAATAAATAAACATGTTTATACTTTATATTTGTATTATATGTGTATCTTTGTTCATGCTTTATTTCGCAGGTTGTTTTAATAATACCGGTCCATGGGACGTATCTGATATTCATGATATCGAATGGAACATAACGTCATCATGTTCCTACCAATGTAGAGAAACACATTTTTTTGCATTAAGGGTAATGTATAATATTCATAATGTCAAATATACATGTTAGATAAATGTTTACACTGACAATTGAGAGTTGAGACATTTAAATAAGGGAGCATCTCAAAAGTATTAACTTCATTATTGATTAACTGGGTAAAATTATAGCTTTTATAACATTGCTACCAAAAAATATAAAATAAAGCAAATAGGTGTTTTAGCAAACAATTGTTAAAGAAAGTGTATTCCATATTTTCGGAGTTAAACATACTTTTTGGTTAATTGATTGGTTGATAAACTGTTTGCATATCAAATGACAAGTTCTTCATTTCGGTGGGTTGGTTGGTCGGTATGACTTGTGTATGGGTTGATTGATTGTTTGATTGGTTGATTGGTTGAAAAAAATAGTTTATTGGTTGAAAAAATGGTTTATTGGTTGAACAAATGGTTTATTGGTTGTTAAAATGGTTTGAGATTTATTGACAGTTTGCTTAAGGTGAGAGGTACTTAAATGAACGCCTCTAGCGGAAAACAGGAAAATTTGCGTTCGTTGTTATGAGAGTTATCTCCCTTACACCAGAAAAATATTTTCAAGATGTCGGAAAAATGGTCAATTCGGTGGAAAAGTATTGAATGCTTCTCATCAAAATATAACAAAAAGTGTAGTAATTGTAAATGCAATGTCTTGTCCGAGTGAAACATTGCTTCCCTCCCAAGAAAATGAAAGTAATTTGGCATGGCGTGATGGTCGAAGAGTGGTTGTGTTGGGTTTACTAGCTGACCAACTTAAAGCTTGCAAGAACTGCTATGCACCATTGTTTCTACACAACTGTTTAAAAGAACAAAGATACGGTCTCGGAAGTATTTTGTATATACCTTGTGGTAGCTGTCCCTACACAAACTTAATAAACACTGGTAAACGGCACAGATCAGAGACTTCAAAAAAGGGAATGTTGATATGGGACGTGAATACAAAATGTAGTATGGGTAAGAATATTACAAACACTTGCATATACACACAATAACAAATTAAAGCTCACACTATAACGTTGACTTTTTTATTTTTTCATTTCATTTATTGAAATTCCATAGCAAATAGCCTATAGTCGAAGACTTACACTTACAGTTGCATACAAAGAATTTAATTCGTTTCTCAAAACAACTGTCAGCACTAAGAGATATTCAACTCTCGACAAAAAAGAGGAAATACACTTTTATATGCTTAATAATGATATTCTTGATTTGATATTCGTGTTAGATAATCACTTTCTCACATAAATATAAACATTTGGATGTTTATACAAACAAAAAGCCGTTGTTTACAGTGCTTTCTTTCACGTCCGCAATATGGTCTATAAATAGAAGTGGAAAGTGCTAGTACTGAGTGTGAAAAATAAAGGATTAAAGCATATAATTTTTAATAAAAATATTGAACAAGAGTTTTAAATTGCTGTGACATGAAATTTGCGGAATTACTTCAGAAGGGTAAGCAAGAGAATAGTGAAAGAAAATTTAATGCAAATCGAAATGGGGATGGGACCTTGTGCACGGACAAACGGGAAGTAAAATGGTCTTTCGAAATGAACGAAAAATTATAAAAAAAAGTTTACACGTTGCTCTTTAGTCAATTTGAAAGGAACATTGTGAATAATGAGTTTCAAGCATGAAAATACGCGAAGGAAAAATTACAAATACGCTGCACGAAAATTACCCTTTAGGTGTAATACCATCATTGCTTTTCCCCTATTAGTCTTTGTTAAATTTGCACTTTTCAAAAAATTGTGCAGAATTTATCTTTGTTTCAAATAAAGGAATACTTGGCATGAGTAAAGTTTTATCCTGTCCAGTACTATAGACAAATTTTACATCACATTTCATTGCATATAAGAAAATAGCCATCACTGGAAGTTAACCAATCAAATTGTCACCTCTTTTTGACCTGTGTACAAGCTTTAGTAACCATGTAACCTCAAGTTTCCAAAATATTCTATAGAAACACAAAATGAAAAAATAATTGTGCTTAGAAACCCAAAATATATGTTTGTGACCCAGATTTTTTTTACTGCAATGAAATGTAGGATTAATTTCCTATAACTGTCAAATGCAAGGGATTTGACGTACTATGATTTGGTGGTATAACACCTTTACCGCCGCTTCAAAAATAAAATGATTAGCATACTGAAAATTCAGAAATTTGTGCGAATTTACTTTGGAATGGGCAAAATTGTGTCACTAGTTATTGCGATTTCAGTAAAAACTGTATACAAATGTTGCAATTAGAATTTAGAATTAGAGGTTTGTTTTTTTGCGATACGTATTTCTGAAGTACGAACATTTTATTAAAAGTTATATAAAAGATGGTAGTTTGTTACCGTGTGCATTGTAAGATGAATAATCGGACGGCAATTTTTTCCAGTATTAATATCAAAGACTTATTTTGAATTGTTTTTTTTTCAGGTACTGATTGTGATATTATACAAATAGCTGCAGCATATTACAACCAACTTTATAATCGATATATGGTACCGGTCCAGCGTATTTCGCCGTCTGCTTCTAAAGTAACCGGGTTTTGAAAAAGTGGTTTAATTTTATATAAAAACGGGGAAATAATGCAGACGGATGAAAAAAGTGAAATTTTTAAACAGTTTATTTCTTGGCTTCCCAAAAAAATGCATTTTGATTGGTCACAATTCAAAAATTTTTGATTCCAGAATTTTAACAAAGGCTTTACAAAATAATAATATCATGAAAGATTTCGAATTGAAATGCAGTGGATTTATAGACACCTTATCATTGACGAATGAAATACTACCAAACAGAAAGACAAATAAGCAGTTATACAACCAGGAATCACTTGTAAAAGATATTGTTGGCATAAATTATGGTGCACATAATGTCATTGGCGATGTTCAATCCCTGCAACAGCTTATCAACACGCTAAAAGTCTCTCCAAGAATTCTAGAAAAACACAGCTTTTCTGTTCAGTACACAGTAAGCATGATTATTAAGCTGCAGCTAACAAAATCTAGACTGGATACATTTAGCAACATGCCGTCTACTGTCTGTTCAAAGTCAATGTTGAACAAAATTGCAAGATCTGGTTTACGGTTAAACCATCTTATCCTTGCAGGAAAAAGAGGAGGTGTTGATGGTGTACGCGAATTGCTCTCCGAACAGTTTGACGGGAAGCCCCGAATTACAAAAGACCAGAAGATACTGGACTCGATTTCAAAATACATTATGTCATTAAAAAACTAGTAAAACATTGTTTGAACGCTTATACATTTGTTATTGTATTACATGTTTAGTTTCTCGACGAAACACAAAACAATTCTAAAATATTTGCATCAATTCAAAATCGTCACTACGGATAGGAGAAAAGAGTAGGGATAATATGCATCAAACTTCAAAATATCTTTTTTGTTTGGTTTTTACCTATATATTACGTTTATCCGACATCCCACTTTATCATATTAAACACACCATTTAATTCACGTGCAATTGAAAACATAATTATAAATATATAAATAGCGGATGTGGTCGTGTGGTCTAGAGCGCTGGACATGAGGCTAAGCGATTGGTGCTGTAGTGTATCAAAGGTGTGAGTTCGAATCCCGTTGAGGGACAAAAATTTGTCAGCATAAAAGTCTAATTCTAACACTGTTGGGTGTAATTTTCAGACTTATATAAATATTTGTATTAACCCTGTGTCTCAAACACACTGAGATCCAGTGGGCATATATATTGTATGGTTGTCACTTGCTTAGACTTGTTTGTATGATATACTTATTTCTAGTGACTGTATAATGAATTGAATCATTATCCCATACGGTATATAATAATTGTTGAGTTTGATTGCTGACTAATAACAAATGCATTGTGCATTAAATAATAATATAACATCTTCACACGCTTAAAACACATGTCTTATGTCTATCTCTAGATTCGCCTTACGTGACAAGGTAACACTACGACTATTGAAGTTATATTTTTTATATAGCGGATGTGGTCGTGTGGTCTAGAGCGCTGGACATGAGGCTAAGCGATTGGTGCTGTAGTGTATCAAAGGTGTGAGTTCGAATCCCGTTGAGGGACAAAAATTTGTCAGCATAAAAGTCTAATTCTAACACTGTTGGGTGTAATTTTCAGACTTATATAAATATTTGTATTAACCCTGTGTCTCAAACACACTGAGATCCAGTGGGCATATATATTGTATGGTTGTCACTTGCTTAGACTTGTTTGTATGATATACTTATTTCTAGTGACTGTATAATGAATTGAATCATTATCCCATACGGTATATAATAATTGTTGAGTTAGATTGCTGACTAATAACAAATGCATTGTGCATTAAATAATAATATAACATCTTCACACGCTTAAAACACATGTCTTATGTCTATCTCTAGATTCGCCTTACGTGACAAGGTAACACTACGACTATTGAAGTTATATTTTTTATATAGCGGATGTGGTCGTGTGGTCTAGAGCGCTGGACATGAGGCTAAGCGATTGGTGCTGTAGTGTATCAAAGGTGTGAGTTCGAATCCCGTTGAGGGACAAAAATTTGTCAGCATAAAAGTCTAATTCTAACACTGTTGGGTGTAATTTTCAGACTTATATAAATATTTGTATTAACCCTGTGTCTCAAACACACTGAGATCCAGTGGGCATATATATTGTATGGTTGTCACTTGCTTAGACTTGTTTGTATGATATACTTATTTCTAGTGACTGTATAATGAATTGAATCATTATCCCATACGGTATATAATAATTGTTGAGTTAGATTGCTGACTAATAACAAATGCATTGTGCATTAAATAATAATATAACATCTTCACACGCTTAAAACACATGTCTTATGTCTATCTCTAGATTCGCCTTACGTGACAAGGTAACACTACGACTATTGAAGTTATATTTTTTATATAGCGGATGTGGTCGTGTGGTCTAGAGCGCTGGACATGAGGCTAAGCGATTGGTGCTGTAGTGTATCAAAGGTGTGAGTTCGAATCCCGTTGAGGGACAAAAATTTGTCAGCATAAAAGTCTAATTCTAACACTGTTGGGTGTAATTTTCAGACTTATATAAATATTTGTATTAACCCTGTGTCTCAAACACACTGAGATCCAGTGGGCATATATATTGTATGGTTGTCACTTGCTTAGACTTGTTTGTATGATATACTTATTTCTAGTGACTGTATAATGAATTGAATCATTATCCCATACGGTATATAATAATTGTTGAGTTAGATTGCTGACTAATAACAAATGCATTGTGCATTAAATAATAATATAACATCTTCACACGCTTAAAACACATGTCTTATGTCTATCTCTAGATTCGCCTTACGTGACAAGGTAACACTACGACTATTGAAGTTATATTTTTTATATAGCGGATGTGGTCGTGTGGTCTAGAGCGCTGGACATGAGGCTAAGCGATTGGTGCTGTAGTGTATCAAAGGTGTGAGTTCGAATCCCGTTGAGGGACAAAAATTTGTCAGCATAAAAGTCTAATTCTAACACTGTTGGGTGTAATTTTCAGACTTATATAAATATTTGTATTAACCCTGTGTCTCAAACACACTGAGATCCAGTGGGCATATATATTGTATGGTTGTCACTTGCTTAGACTTGTTTGTATGATATACTTATTTCTAGTGACTGTATAATGAATTGAATCATTATCCCATACGGTATATAATAATTGTTGAGTTAGATTGCTGACTAATAACAAATGCATTGTGCATTAAATAATAATATAACATCTTCACACGCTTAAAACACATGTCTTATGTCTATCTCTAGATTCGCCTTACGTGACAAGGTAACACTACGACTATTGAAGTTATATTTTTTATATAGCGGATGTGGTCGTGTGGTCTAGAGCGCTGGACATGAGGCTAAGCGATTGGTGCTGTAGTGTATCAAAGGTGTGAGTTCGAATCCCGTTGAGGGACAAAAATTTGTCAGCATAAAAGTCTAATTCTAACACTGTTGGGTGTAATTTTCAGACTTATATAAATATTTGTATTAACCCTGTGTCTCAAACACACTGAGATCCAGTGGGCATATATATTGTATGGTTGTCACTTGCTTAGACTTGTTTGTATGATATACTTATTTCTAGTGACTGTATAATGAATTGAATCATTATCCCATACGGTATATAATAATTGTTGAGTTAGATTGCTGACTAATAACAAATGCATTGTGCATTAAATAATAATATAACATCTTCACACGCTTAAAACACATGTCTTATGTCTATCTCTAGATTCGCCTTACGTGACAAGGTAACACTACGACTATTGAAGTTATATTTTTTATATAGCGGATGTGGTCGTGTGGTCTAGAGCGCTGGACATGAGGCTAAGCGATTGGTGCTGTAGTGTATCAAAGGTGTGAGTTCGAATCCCGTTGAGGGACAAAAATTTGTCAGCATAAAAGTCTAATTCTAACACTGTTGGGTGTAATTTTCAGACTTATATATATATATATATATATATATATATAAGTCTAGAGATTTGCACAACGATACTAATATAAGATGGTATTATACGAAGATGTTGTTTATAAATCGTGTTGACAAATATTTCGGCTTAACAAATAGCCTTCTTCGGTGTCAATTATTTTAACAATACTGATAATATGTATAAAAATAGCTCAATAATACAGGTAAGTTTTGGTCTATTGATTTAATCCAAAATCCTGAACATCATAATATAAAACAAAACTCAATACTCAAATATACGTGACTGTGTATATTTACAACCCAAAATGAGTGAAAAATAAAACTTAGTATTTTTTATTGATGCCGTTTGGATGATGTACATTTAGTTCCTTTATCCAAAAGCTTTCCCGAACCTGTCGCTGGGCATCACTCCAGTGAATGTTCTGTTCAATCACTAGGATCTTCATGCGGTTAAAGTCATCAAGTGTGTGACCAGACTGTCTGAAATGCTGAGAAACTGGGAGAAGTGGCTTCTTAGAGATATCACTCCTATGGCCATTGAGGCGTTTGTATATATATATATATAAACAAGTCTAAATTGTAAACAACGTTCAAACCTATGATTGCGTTGGATAAAAACCGCAATTTTTATACGTGTGCATGCAAAACAAAATTCTTGTTAGAGGGGTCTAAATACAGCACAAACAACATTTTCTAAAAGACCAAAAAAGTGAAAAAGTATATTTTAACAAAACGCATTTGACTAACAGGTCGAACAACAAATGTTCTTAAACCCTGCTGACTGCCATTGGCGATTGCCAAATAAACGGATCACCGATGTAATAAATGGATCTTAATTTTGAATTTAATACTAAACAGAAAACAATAAACTTGCGGAGAAGATGATATACCGCAAACAAAAGGTGCAAAGGTTTTTGTACACCATATCCGGATTTCGACAAATAATGTCTCTTCAGTGATGTTAGGAATCGAAAAGGTATTTGGAAAGCACAACAATTTACCTCAATTTAGGATAGACTCTTGAATTTTGAGGAGTCAAAATAGGATGAACGGATCATATAAACCCTAAGGCAAATATAATACAAGCCCAAACGAAAAAATATAAACAAGTCTAAATTGTAAACAACGTCCAAACCTATATATATATATATGTATATTAAATGACTGAATAATAGCCAACGATAAATCTTACGGGGCGATGTATCATATAAATATGATACAGTACACTACAAAATATATATATATATATATATATATATATATATAATATGACCTTATACATCTACATCGTACGACGACCCATCAGTACATTGATGACTATACAATTATTCTGCAACGATCAGGTAAAAGAAATGTTTACTGTTGTGTTGTCTTTACTATACAGTTTGTCTTTTGGCCGTTTTTACGGTTTTTTTCCATGGCATTGTCAGTTTGTTTTCGGCTTTGGTATATTTCGCTTCCCTTATTGTGCAGCAGCAAATATTTCATGCATTTTCGGGTCGAAAATGTAAACAATGTATATCGTCACTCGGAGCATTTAATTTTTATGACAGACCTTTGATTGTTTCTATTAAGTCTGTTTATAACTTTTACCGACTGTACAATTTAGAGCTTGATATATGACATATACGCCAGTCCATTGTTAAAGATGTCCTTTAATCATTTAATCATTGAGTTGTTGTTCATTGACGTAAACCGCACACTGATTGAAGAAATAAGTTATACATGCCTATAGGGTCTCATATAATCCGTAAAAAAAAAATATAATCGGTAAATAATGCTTTTTTTCAGACAAGATAATTATTTCATAGGCGCTTTAGCGCATTAATTTAGAGGAACAAATTATAATTAAAGAGACACCTTGATGAAGCGGTCGTTGTCTTTATGTGACAATATTTCTATGTTGGTAGACGACGATTCTGCTGATGGATACTTGACGTTGCGTAATCCTTTTCGGCAACGTCATGCAATTTCTATCTGTTCACGTCGGCAACACCCTTTCAACGGCTGATATATGAAAAGGGAGTTCGGTAACCATAGGAAAATTATATATCAATAGAAAGGAAAATTCTATCATAAAAACATTTAATTTTTATAGAAAAATCGTAGGAATGGTTTTAACTGCAGATTAAATTAAGCTTGAAATTTCTCATTTTTGGCGTAAATTTGACGTTATGTCTATGTACTTTATGGTGTTTTCCTAACATTTTCAAATGACTGTAACTTTGAAAGTAGATCGGTTACCCACTTAAATTTTTCGATTTTTCTTTGTATTTTTAAAAGTTCTACGTGTATACAATTTCTTTTAAAAAATCGTCTGACAAGCTATTTACGTACCTGTTACCTTAACGTAAGAGACGCATATTTCATGTTGACTAATTCATTGATTGATTGTTTGTAAAACGTCCAGTGACGAATATTTAACGAACATTCTAGTACAAGAGAAACAGGTTAAATGCACACCCCCCACCCGGGGGACCTACAAAAAGATACGAATGGGGACCACTTCCTTGATTACATACACAATGGACTGGCCTCTAGGTAAAAGCGAAAAAGAAAATATTTGGGAATTTTCAGATTCATATAGATATTTTAAAAAAGAGTTAAGATCTAGGTCCGATTTTAATTACAATGAAAACAAAATGCATAAACAACAAATAAATAAAAAAATTAATTCCGAGGATCCCTTAAAAAAAGGAAATTCATCAAGAAATATTCAATGATATTTTAGGAGTTGGTAATCCTTGCATGTTTCCATTGAAATTAATAAAGGAAAATGCAAGGATATGTTTTGGTAGGGGAAAGGAGAGGGGTTTTAAATACTTGCATGTTCTTAAAAATTCAATGATCTACATAGAAATAAACACATTGAACTGACCCAAAAAAATGTATAATTTAACGGCATCTAGGCCCGTTCCTGCATGTTTCGCTTGTTCACAGGAACCCAACCCCATGTATTTTTTAATCGAGAAACTGGTTCCAGCCCTTACTCCTTATCTGGAGCACGTTGCATTTATCATTCCATGAGTAAAGAATAAGCGTGATATATATTTGACACTAGACATTACAGTAATAATCACTCAATAAATAAAACAATATGAAATATTCGTCTAATTATGTGATGAAAATGTCAATCAATAAATCATTCAATCAAGAAAACGAACCAAACCATTCTATCAATTAGTGAATGCGAAATCCGTCAAATTTGACAGTGCAAAATTTCATTCAATCAATAAACCTACCTACCAACCAATCTATATAAAAAAAGTGTCTCGTGATGATATGCAACATATTTATCAACCAACAAAACAATAAATAAATAACCATTTTATAAAAGGTAGAAAGACCTTCACTCACAATGTTTTTTTTATTGGAAGCAATGTTAGAAAATTAACATTGATGTGCAGAGTAAAGCAACAATTAAATTAATGTTCTTGAGACTATCCCTTATTTAAATGTCTCGACTCTAGACCATCGACTCTCACTTGTCAATTGTAAACATTTATCTAACATGTCTATTGAACATGATATATTCAGTGGTTGTCGCTGGTTGCAGTCCATGGCTTTTTAAGCTTACTAAACTGTATGGGTTTTGCTCAGTGTTGAAAGCCGTATGGTAACCTAAATTTGCTTACAAACTAAATCAGGAGACATGAAAAACACAGAAAAAGTGATATGGACTCAGGAGTTTCGGAAGGGTAAGCAGTTCCTGCTCCACACGTGTCCCCATTATCTTGTTAATGACAATTAAAGATTCGGGGACAGGTCGTTATCGGCGATTTATCATAAACGAAGAAAAAAGACGAAATATAAATACAACAAAATGAACATTAATTTTCCTTGGTATTATCTTTATTTATTTTTAACCCAAACAGATCTGATAAAAAGGAAAATATGTAGTAGAAAGGAAATTTGTAATTCTAATGCAAATATTTTGTATCAATGGTTCTGATTGGATGACAATAAGCGTAAAATTCTCTATCTCCCTGTCTGTAACTAAGGAAGCCGACATTTTGAATGTAAAAATCGAAACACAGATTTTATTAAATTGGACGTAAATAGCTTGTAGAAAAATATTTGTATTTGTATAACATGGATTGATTAATGTGCTATTACCCTCTTGTTCGTAAACTGTCAGATACGAGAAGTCACCACATGGAGCTTTTTCGGGACCATTACAAGTGAAAGTGCAGTCTTCAGTATTTTTCTTCACCATGTTCAACAAAGATTTTAAGCAAGCACACCTATTTCCCTTAAATAATTTATTTAGTATATGTATGTTAATACATACCAGTGTATATGCAACATATGTTAATTAAGTATCAATGAATAAACAATAATTAAGAGATAACTCTATTGTATTTGAATAGAAATAAGAAGATGTGGTATGAGTGCCAATGAGACAACACTCCATTCAAGTCCCAATGTGTAACAAGTTAACAATTATAGGTCAAAGTACGCCCTATAACACGGAGCCTTGGCTCACACCGAATAGCAAGCTATAAAGGGCCCAAAAATGACTAGTGTAAAACAATTCAGACAGGAAAACCAACTTTGAAGCTTTGCGGACGTCCATCGGTAGTTTTACAGTCGCAAATTGAGTTTATTTGGCGACGTGTAGCAAATGCAAAATAAACAAATCATTCAATTTTATTTATTAATTTCAGTGTAAAATTTTCATTTAACGAAAATTCCGCGAAATGATGGCGCCTAAACCAGGTGACGTCTTGGGTATGCTTCTGGCATCAAACGTCATACCGGGCGTTTTCTGGCTTTTTGTTCGCTTCAGAATGTAATAAAATATTATAAAAAGAAGATTTCTAGGTGGAAAATGTGAGTTTTTTGGCTTATTACATGTCAATACAATCCGGAATTCAAAATGTCGGCTTCCTTAGTTACAGACAGGGAGATAGAGAATTTTACGCTTATTGTCATCCAATCAGAACCATTGATACAAAATATTTGCATTAGAATTACAAATTTCCTTTCTACTACATATTTTCCTTTTTATCAGATCTGTTTGGGTTAAAAATAAATAAAGATAATACCAAGGAAAATTAATGTTCATTTTGTTGTATTTATATTTCGTCTTTTTTCTTCGTTTATGATAAATCGCCGATAACGACCTGTCCCCGAATCTTTAATTGTCATTAACAAGATAATGGGGACACGTGTGGAGCAGGAACTGCTTACCCTTCCGAAACTCCTGAGTCCATATCACTTTTTCTGTGTTTTTCATGTCTCCTGATTTAGTTTGTAAGCAAATTTAGGTTACCATACGGCTTTCAACACTGAGCAAAACCCATACAGTTTAGTAAGCTTAAAAAGCCATGGACTGCAACCAGCGACAACCACTGAATATATCATGTTCAATAGACATGTTAGATAAATGTTTACAATTGACAAGTGAGAGTCGATGGTCTAGAGTCGAGACATTTAAATAAGGGATAGTCTCAAGAACATTAATTTAATTGTTGCTTTACTCTGCACATCAATGTTAATTTTCTAACATTGCTTCCAATAAAAAAAACATTGTGAGTGAAGGTCTTTCTACCTTTTATAAAATGGTTATTTATTTATTGTTTTGTTGGTTGATAAATATGTTGCATATCATCACGAGACACTTTTTTTATATAGATTGGTTGGTAGGTAGGTTTATTGATTGAATGAAATTTTGCACTGTCAAATTTGACGGATTTCGCATTCACTAATTGATAGAATGGTTTGGTTCGTTTTCTTGATTGAATGATTTATTGATTGACATTTTCATCACATAATTAGACGAATATTTCATATTGTTTTATTTATTGAGTGATTATTACTGTAATGTCTAGTGTCAAATATATATCACGCTTATTCTTTACTCATGGAATGATAAATGCAACGTGCTCCAGATAAGGAGTAAGGGCTGGAACCAGTTTCTCGATTAAAAAATACATGGGGTTGGGTTCCTGTGAACAAGCGAAACATGCAGGAACGGGCCTAGATGCCGTTAAATTATACATTTTTTTGGGTCAGTTCAATGTGTTTATTTGTATGTAGATCATTGAATTTTTAAGAACATGCAAGTATTTAAAACCCCTCTCCTTTCCCCTACCAAAACATATCCTTGCATTTTCCTTTATTAATTTCAATGGAAACATGCAAGGATTACCAACTCCTAAAATATCATTGAATATTTCTTGATGAATTTCCTTTTTTTAAGGGATCCTCGGAATTAATTTTTTTATTTATTTGTTGTTTATGCATTTTGTTTTCATTGTAATTAAAATCGGACCTAGATCTTAACTCTTTTTTAAAATATCTATATGAATCTGAAAATTCCCAAATATTTTCTTTTTCGCTTTTACCTAGAGGCCAGTCCATTGTGTATGTAATCAAGGAAGTGGTCCCCATTCGTATCTTTTTGTAGGTCCCCCGGGTGGGGGGTGTGCATTTAACCTGTTTCTCTTGTACTAGAATGTTCGTTAAATATTCGTCACTGGACGTTTTACAAACAATCAATCAATGAATTAGTCAACATGAAATATGCGTCTCTTACGTTAAGGTAACAGGTACGTAAATAGCTTGTCAGACGATTTTTTAAAAGAAATTGTATACACGTAGAACTTTTAAAAATACAAAGAAAAATCGAAAAATTTAAGTGGGTAACCGATCTACTTTCAAAGTTACAGTCATTTGAAAATGTTAGGAAAACACCATAAAGTACATAGACATAACGTCAAATTTACGCCAAAAATGAGAAATTTCAAGCTTAATTTAATCTGCAGTTAAAACCATTCCTACGATTTTTCTATAAAAATTAAATGTTTTTATGATAGAATTTTCCTTTCTATTGATATATAATTTTCCTATGGTTACCGAACTCCCTTTTCATATATCAGCCGTTGAAAGGGTGTTGCCGACGTGAACAGATAGAAATTGCATGACGTTGCCGAAAAGGATTACGCAACGTCAAGTATCCATCAGCAGAATCGTCGTCTACCAACATAGAAATATTGTCACATAAAGACAACGACCGCTTCATCAAGGTGTCTCTTTAATTATAATTTGTTCCTCTAAATTAATGCGCTAAAGCGCCTATGAAATAATTATCTTGTCTGAAAAAAAGCATTATTTACCGATTATATTTTTTTTTTACGGATTATATGAGACCCTATAGGCATGTATAACTTATTTCTTCAATCAGTGTGCGGTTTACGTCAATGAACAACAACTCAATGATTAAATGATTAAAGGACATCTTTAACAATGGACTGGCGTATATGTCATATATCAAGCTCTAAATTGTACAGTCGGTAAAAGTTATAAACAGACTTAATAGAAACAATCAAAGGTCTGTCATAAAAATTAAATGCTCCGAGTGACGATATACATTGTTTACATTTTCGACCCGAAAATGCATGAAATATTTGCTGCTGCACAATAAGGGAAGCGAAATATACCAAAGCCGAAAACAAACTGACAATGCCATGGAAAAAAACCGTAAAAACGGCCAAAAGACAAACTGTATAGTAAAGACAACACAACAGTAAACATTTCTTTTACCTGATCGTTGCAGAATAATTGTATAGTCATCAATGTACTGATGGGTCGTCGTACGATGTAGATGTATAAGGTCATATTATATATATATATATATATATATATATATTTTGTAGTGTACTGTATCATATTTATATGATACATCGCCCCGTAAGATTTATCGTTGTCTATTATTCAGTCATTTAATATACATATATATATATATAGGTTTGGACGTTGTTTACAATTTAGACTTGTTTATATTTTTTCGTTTGGGCTTGTATTATATTTGCCTTAGGGTTTATATGATCCGTTCATCCTATTTTGACTCCTCAAAATTCAAGAGTCTATCCTAAATTGAGGTAAATTGTTGTGCTTTCCAAATACCTTTTCGATTCCTAACATCACTGAAGAGACATTATTTGTCGAAATCCGGATATGGTGTACAAAAACCTTTGCACCTTTTGTTTGCGGTATATCATCTTCTCCGCAAGTTTATTGTTTTCTGTTTAGTATTAAATTCAAAATTAAGATCCATTTATTACATCGGTGATCCGTTTATTTGGCAATCGCCAATGGCAGTCAGCAGGGTTTAAGAACATTTGTTGTTCGACCTGTTAGTCAAATGCGTTTTGTTAAAATATACTTTTTCACTTTTTTGGTCTTTTAGAAAATGTTGTTTGTGCTGTATTTAGACCCCTCTAACAAGAATTTTGTTTTGCATGCACACGTATAAAAATTGCGGTTTTTATCCAACGCAATCATAGGTTTGAACGTTGTTTACAATTTAGACTTGTTTATATATATATATATACAAACGCCTCAATGGCCATAGGAGTGATATCTCTAAGAAGCCACTTCTCCCAGTTTCTCAGCATTTCAGACAGTCTGGTCACACACTTGATGACTTTAACCGCATGAAGATCCTAGTGATTGAACAGAACATTCACTGGAGTGATGCCCAGCGACAGGTTCGGGAAAGCTTTTGGATAAAGGAACTAAATGTACATCATCCAAACGGCATCAATAAAAAATACTAAGTTTTATTTTTCACTCATTTTGGGTTGTAAATATACACAGTCACGTATATTTGAGTATTGAGTTTTGTTTTATATTATGATGTTCAGGATTTTGGATTAAATCAATAGACCAAAACTTACCTGTATTATTGAGCTATTTTTATACATATTATCAGTATTGTTAAAATAATTGACACCGAAGAAGGCTATTTGTTAAGCCGAAATATTTGTCAACACGATTTATAAACAACATCTTCGTATAATACCATCTTATATTAGTATCGTTGTGCAAATCTCTAGACTTATATATATATATATATATATATATATATAAGTCTGAAAATTACACCCAACAGTGTTAGAATTAGACTTTTATGCTGACAAATTTTTGTCCCTCAACGGGATTCGAACTCACACCTTTGATACACTACAGCACCAATCGCTTAGCCTCATGTCCAGCGCTCTAGACCACACGACCACATCCGCTATATAAAAAATATAACTTCAATAGTCGTAGTGTTACCTTGTCACGTAAGGCGAATCTAGAGATAGACATAAGACATGTGTTTTAAGCGTGTGAAGATGTTATATTATTATTTAATGCACAATGCATTTGTTATTAGTCAGCAATCTAACTCAACAATTATTATATACCGTATGGGATAATGATTCAATTCATTATACAGTCACTAGAAATAAGTATATCATACAAACAAGTCTAAGCAAGTGACAACCATACAATATATATGCCCACTGGATCTCAGTGTGTTTGAGACACAGGGTTAATACAAATATTTATATAAGTCTGAAAATTACACCCAACAGTGTTAGAATTAGACTTTTATGCTGACAAATTTTTGTCCCTCAACGGGATTCGAACTCACACCTTTGATACACTACAGCACCAATCGCTTAGCCTCATGTCCAGCGCTCTAGACCACACGACCACATCCGCTATATAAAAAATATAACTTCAATAGTCGTAGTGTTACCTTGTCACGTAAGGCGAATCTAGAGATAGACATAAGACATGTGTTTTAAGCGTGTGAAGATGTTATATTATTATTTAATGCACAATGCATTTGTTATTAGTCAGCAATCTAACTCAACAATTATTATATACCGTATGGGATAATGATTCAATTCATTATACAGTCACTAGAAATAAGTATATCATACAAACAAGTCTAAGCAAGTGACAACCATACAATATATATGCCCACTGGATCTCAGTGTGTTTGAGACACAGGGTTAATACAAATATTTATATAAGTCTGAAAATTACACCCAACAGTGTTAGAATTAGACTTTTATGCTGACAAATTTTTGTCCCTCAACGGGATTCGAACTCACACCTTTGATACACTACAGCACCAATCGCTTAGCCTCATGTCCAGCGCTCTAGACCACACGACCACATCCGCTATATAAAAAATATAACTTCAATAGTCGTAGTGTTACCTTGTCACGTAAGGCGAATCTAGAGATAGACATAAGACATGTGTTTTAAGCGTGTGAAGATGTTATATTATTATTTAATGCACAATGCATTTGTTATTAGTCAGCAATCTAACTCAACAATTATTATATACCGTATGGGATAATGATTCAATTCATTATACAGTCACTAGAAATAAGTATATCATACAAACAAGTCTAAGCAAGTGACAACCATACAATATATATGCCCACTGGATCTCAGTGTGTTTGAGACACAGGGTTAATACAAATATTTATATAAGTCTGAAAATTACACCCAACAGTGTTAGAATTAGACTTTTATGCTGACAAATTTTTGTCCCTCAACGGGATTCGAACTCACACCTTTGATACACTACAGCACCAATCGCTTAGCCTCATGTCCAGCGCTCTAGACCACACGACCACATCCGCTATATAAAAAATATAACTTCAATAGTCGTAGTGTTACCTTGTCACGTAAGGCGAATCTAGAGATAGACATAAGACATGTGTTTTAAGCGTGTGAAGATGTTATATTATTATTTAATGCACAATGCATTTGTTATTAGTCAGCAATCTAACTCAACAATTATTATATACCGTATGGGATAATGATTCAATTCATTATACAGTCACTAGAAATAAGTATATCATACAAACAAGTCTAAGCAAGTGACAACCATACAATATATATGCCCACTGGATCTCAGTGTGTTTGAGACACAGGGTTAATACAAATATTTATATAAGTCTGAAAATTACACCCAACAGTGTTAGAATTAGACTTTTATGCTGACAAATTTTTGTCCCTCAACGGGATTCGAACTCACACCTTTGATACACTACAGCACCAATCGCTTAGCCTCATGTCCAGCGCTCTAGACCACACGACCACATCCGCTATATAAAAAATATAACTTCAATAGTCGTAGTGTTACCTTGTCACGTAAGGCGAATCTAGAGATAGACATAAGACATGTGTTTTAAGCGTGTGAAGATGTTATATTATTATTTAATGCACAATGCATTTGTTATTAGTCAGCAATCTAACTCAACAATTATTATATACCGTATGGGATAATGATTCAATTCATTATACAGTCACTAGAAATAAGTATATCATACAAACAAGTCTAAGCAAGTGACAACCATACAATATATATGCCCACTGGATCTCAGTGTGTTTGAGACACAGGGTTAATACAAATATTTATATAAGTCTGAAAATTACACCCAACAGTGTTAGAATTAGACTTTTATGCTGACAAATTTTTGTCCCTCAACGGGATTCGAACTCACACCTTTGATACACTACAGCACCAATCGCTTAGCCTCATGTCCAGCGCTCTAGACCACACGACCACATCCGCTATATAAAAAATATAACTTCAATAGTCGTAGTGTTACCTTGTCACGTAAGGCGAATCTAGAGATAGACATAAGACATGTGTTTTAAGCGTGTGAAGATGTTATATTATTATTTAATGCACAATGCATTTGTTATTAGTCAGCAATCAAACTCAACAATTATTATATACCGTATGGGATAATGATTCAATTCATTATACAGTCACTAGAAATAAGTATATCATACAAACAAGTCTAAGCAAGTGACAACCATACAATATATATGCCCACTGGATCTCAGTGTGTTTGAGACACAGGGTTAATACAAATATTTATATAAGTCTGAAAATTACACCCAACAGTGTTAGAATTAGACTTTTATGCTGACAAATTTTTGTCCCTCAACGGGATTCGAACTCACACCTTTGATACACTACAGCACCAATCGCTTAGCCTCATGTCCAGCGCTCTAGACCACACGACCACATCCGCTATTTATATATTTATAATTATGTTTTCAATTGCACGTGAATTAAATGGTGTGTTTAATATGATAAAGTGGGATGTCGGATAAACGTAATATATAGGTAAAAACCAAACAAAAAAGATATTTTGAAGTTTGATGCATATTATCCCTACTCTTTTCTCCTATCCGTAGTGACGATTTTGAATTGATGCAAATATTTTAGAATTGTTTTGTGTTTCGTCGAGAAACTAAACATGTAATACAATAACAAATGTATAAGCGTTCAAACAATGTTTTACTAGTTTTTTAATGACATAATGTATTTTGAAATCGAGTCCAGTATCTTCTGGTCTTTTGTAATTCGGGGCTTCCCGTCAAACTGTTCGGAGAGCAATTCGCGTACACCATCAACACCTCCTCTTTTTCCTGCAAGGATAAGATGGTTTAACCGTAAACCAGATCTTGCAATTTTGTTCAACATTGACTTTGAACAGACAGTAGACGGCATGTTGCTAAATGTATCCAGTCTAGATTTTGTTAGCTGCAGCTTAATAATCATGCTTACTGTGTACTGAACAGAAAAGCTGTGTTTTTCTAGAATTCTTGGAGAGACTTTTAGCGTGTTGATAAGCTGTTGCAGGGATTGAACATCGCCAATGACATTATGTGCACCATAATTTATGCCAACAATATCTTTTACAAGTGATTCCTGGTTGTATAACTGCTTATTTGTCTTTCTGTTTGGTAGTATTTCATTCGTCAATGATAAGGTGTCTATAAATCCACTGCATTTCAATTCGAAATCTTTCATGATATTATTATTTTGTAAAGCCTTTGTTAAAATTCTGGAATCAAAAATTTTTGAATTGTGACCAATCAAAATGCATTTTTTTGGGAAGCCAAGAAATAAACTGTTTAAAAATTTCACTTTTTTCATCCGTCTGCATTATTTCCCCGTTTTTATATAAAATTAAACCACTTTTTCAAAACCCGGTTACTTTAGAAGCAGACGGCGAAATACGCTGGACCGGTACCATATATCGATTATAAAGTTGGTTGTAATATGCTGCAGCTATTTGTATAATATCACAATCAGTACCTGAAAAAAAAACAATTCAAAATAAGTCTTTGATATTAATACTGGAAAAAATTGCCGTCCGATTATTCATCTTACAATGCACACGGTAACAAACTACCATCTTTTATATAACTTTTAATAAAATGTTCGTACTTCAGAAATACGTATCGCAAAAAAACAAACCTCTAATTCTAAATTCTAATTGCAACATTTGTATACAGTTTTTACTGAAATCGCAATAACTAGTGACACAATTTTGCCCATTCCAAAGTAAATTCGCACAAATTTCTGAATTTTCAGTATGCTAATCATTTTATTTTTGAAGCGGCGGTAAAGGTGTTATACCACCAAATCATAGTACGTCAAATCCCTTGCATTTGACAGTTATAGGAAATTAATCCTACATTTCATTGCAGTAAAAAAAATCTGGGTCACAAACATATATTTTGGGTTTCTAAGCACCATTATTTTTTCATTTTGTGTTTCTATAGAATATTTTGGAAACTTGAGGTTACATGGTTACTAAAGCTTGTACACAGGTCAAAAAGAGGTGACAATTTGATTGGTTAACTTCCAGTGATGGCTATTTTCTTATATGCAATGAAATGTGATGTAAAATTTGTCTATAGTACTGGACAGGATAAAACTTTACTCATGCCAAGTATTCCTTTATTTGAAACAAAGATAAATTCTGCACAATTTTTTGAAAAGTGCAAATTTAACAAAGACTAATAGGGGAAAAGCAATGATGGTATTACACCTAAAGGGTAATTTTCGTGCAGCGTATTTGTAATTTTTCCTTCGCGTATTTTCATGCTTGAAACTCATTATTCACAATGTTCCTTTCAAATTGACTAAAGAGCAACGTGTAAACTTTTTTTTATAATTTTTCGTTCATTTCGAAAGACCATTTTACTTCCCGTTTGTCCGTGCACAAGGTCCCATCCCCATTTCGATTTGCATTAAATTTTCTTTCACTATTCTCTTGCTTACCCTTCTGAAGTAATTCCGCAAATTTCATGTCACAGCAATTTAAAACTCTTGTTCAATATTTTTATTAAAAATTATATGCTTTAATCCTTTATTTTTCACACTCAGTACTAGCACTTTCCACTTCTATTTATAGACCATATTGCGGACGTGAAAGAAAGCACTGTAAACAACGGCTTTTTGTTTTATATTTATGTGAGAAAGTGATTATCTAACACGAATATCAAATCAAGAATATCATTATTAAGCATATAAAAGTGTATTTCCTCTTTTTTGTCGAGAGTTGAATATCTCTTAGTGCTGACAGTTGTTTTGAGAAACGAATTAAATTCTTTGTATGCAACTGTAAGTGTAAGTCTTCGACTATAGGCTATTTGCTATGGAATTTCAATAAATGAAATGAAAAAATAAAAAAGTCAACGTTATAGTGTGAGCTTTAATTTGTTATTGTGTGTATATGCAAGTGTTTGTAATATTCTTACCCATACTACATTTTGTATTCACGTCCCATATCAACATTCCCTTTTTTGAAGTCTCTGATCTGTGCCGTTTACCAGTGTTTATTAAGTTTGTGTAGGGACAGCTACCACAAGGTATATACAAAATACTTCCGAGACCGTATCTTTGTTCTTTTAAACAGTTGTGTAGAAACAATGGTGCATAGCAGTTCTTGCAAGCTTTAAGTTGGTCAGCTAGTAAACCCAACACAACCACTCTTCGACCATCACGCCATGCCAAATTACTTTCATTTTCTTGGGAGGGAAGCAATGTTTCACTCGGACAAGACATTGCATTTACAATTACTACACTTTTTGTTATATTTTGATGAGAAGCATTCAATACTTTTCCACCGAATTGACCATTTTTCCGACATCTTGAAAATATTTTTCTGGTGTAAGGGAGATAACTCTCATAACAACGAACGCAAATTTTCCTGTTTTCCGCTAGAGGCGTTCATTTAAGTACCTCTCACCTTAAGCAAACTGTCAATAAATCTCAAACCATTTTAACAACCAATAAACCATTTGTTCAACCAATAAACCATTTTTTCAACCAATAAACTATTTTTTTCAACCAATCAACCAATCAAACAATCAATCAACCCATACACAAGTCATACCGACCAACCAACCCACCGAAATGAAGAACTTGTCATTTGATATGCAAACAGTTTATCAACCAATCAATTAACCAAAAAGTATGTTTAACTCCGAAAATATGGAATACACTTTCTTTAACAATTGTTTGCTAAAACACCTATTTGCTTTATTTTATATTTTTTGGTAGCAATGTTATAAAAGCTATAATTTTACCCAGTTAATCAATAATGAAGTTAATACTTTTGAGATGCTCCCTTATTTAAATGTCTCAACTCTCAATTGTCAGTGTAAACATTTATCTAACATGTATATTTGACATTATGAATATTATACATTACCCTTAATGCAAAAAAATGTGTTTCTCTACATTGGTAGGAACATGATGACGTTATGTTCCATTCGATATCATGAATATCAGATACGTCCCATGGACCGGTATTATTAAAACAACCTGCGAAATAAAGCATGAACAAAGATACACATATAATACAAATATAAAGTATAAACATGTTTATTTATTAAACTTTACGGTACGTATGACTCCGCCTGAATTACCAAAATTTTGTTAATTTAACTTAAATATTTCGTTGAAAATTTTTCAAGAGATGCGGAAGATACAAAAAGGATATTCACTTATAATTCGAAAACAAACTGACAATGCAAAAATTTAAACAACAGTTACAATAGACACAACATAGAAAGCTAAAGACTGAGCAAAACGAGTCGCACCAAAACCGGGGGTGATCTCAGGTGATCCGAAAGGGTGAGTAGATTCTGCTACAAATGTGGCATTTGTCGTGTTGCTCACGTTCGTACAACTTTGGTGATAAGTCTAACTGGTGAGGTCACATTCAAGGGAAAAAAGGACGGAATTGTGGCTACGACATCTGGAACATATCCATCGTCATCTATAAAACTGATATCCCATAACAGTCAACCAACTCGTGATGGCGTCTGTAAACCTTTTCGAAGAGATGACTCCAACTTCACCCATTGGAGCCCCTGGATAAAAAAGAACCTGAAAATAAAATCTCTCTCTATGAATTTCTAAAAGCTTATAGTTCATCGTTGCGCGTCCAACGAGTGCCGACGTGACTGTGAAGTTGATGTGATTGTTCTCGTTTAGAATTAGCACGAAATAGTTGCCACTGGACGTTAAGTAAATATCAATTTATCAATCAATCTTAAAAGCTTGGTTGGTCATATCCGAGATAGTAGCTGAATATCTCATTGACAAGATAATGCACATCCAACGGCTTCTGTTTCAATAGTGAACAGTCATTTATAGAATCATCATAAAGAGTAGACTGATGTTTATAATAAAGATGACAATGGATGAGAGATGGAGAACAAAAAAAAAGCATCACATTCCATTTACAGGGCTGCAAGAGGATTTATAGAATACAGTAACCATCAATGCTGTTATAAAATCTATATGTGTCTCAGTTCTGAGTTCTTGATTCCAATAGTCATTTTTTTTCTACGTAGAGGTGTTGCTAATTCTTGATTGTTAGTTTTACGATATAAAAACTAAAACACTAAAAATTATGTTCAACTCAGATGGCATGTATTATATAGAACAGTGTGAGTATCTTACATCGTCATTACTACCACTGTTTTGACGAAATGGATTGTGAACTGTTAATCCGGGACTATTGTAGAAATATGAATTTATATCAAATAATAATATATACATGGTATCTAATTTTTTAATTTCATTGATAGTAATTTCTCTTCAATAACAAATAAACTACCACCTTAGAATATGTTGTGTTTCTATAATTATGGATTGTTGTCTGTAAAGAAGTTTCTAAACGTGCATTTTTCGGTGGACAAGTTGAAATCATCTCTTTTAAAGTTTTCGTACGCCGTAAGACTTAGTGAACTGTTACAAGATACCAAATTATAAGCCTGTTATCTTTGATGAGTTTTCGCATGTTATAAAACAATTTATCCCGGGTATGTTCAATTTGTCATAACCACTATACCGTCTTTCTGCTTTTGTGATTGACTTGTGATGGAAAACAACTCCTCGCTGGATTTTTATTGCTTAGCCTTTCGGAGCACTTGAGTATGCCAACCTTTTTTTCTTGGGTTTTGTGTTTCCAAATCGTTAGTTGCTATGAAATGTTTTATGGCTTGTTTTATTTTCGTCTTGTTTTTTCCTTGGAAAATATGTTGCCCTTCTTTGGCTTATGATTTTATATTGCCGCCCCTACCCTGGTACCTTCTTTCTTTTTCACTTCTGTCTGTATAATTTATACAATATTTGTATGATTTTCGAATGCTGCATTCTTAAATTTTCAGGAGTCAGATGATGTCCGTAACATACCTCTGTGAACCATCCATGGTGTCTGTAAAAACAAGCCACCCAACCAGACATTTCCAGGGTTTAACTCTTGAAAATTTTTCCGGATGCTTAATTTGCAGTAATTCAAGCTTTCAAACCAATTCATCTGTCTTTCACTGGTCGTCAGGCTAAACCCTAAACATATATATATATATTATATTTATATAACTTAGCCTCACTTGGGCGAGTGTCTTAGTAACATACAATGCTTTGTTCAATAATGTGCATTCTAAGGAATCAGAAATTCACGTCGTAAATCGACGACAATAGCACTGATTGTCTATGATATTAGTTATTTTCTGTGTGTGTATATGTACTAGTCAGTATTAATGGTTTGTTGGCCCTTTTTTAATATCTTAGGTATTTCAAATAACGTTAATTGATAATTCCGAAAAGCAGGATAAATTTTAATATTGAGTATCTTTGGGTAAGTTAGATAAAATTAAAAGTAAACTGATAGTCTTTTTTCTGATAATCTATTGTAATAAAGTTTTTTCTTCTGATAATCTATTATAATACAGATTTTCTTCTGATAATCTATAGTAATAAAGTTTATAGTACTCATAACTGGAAACGTGTACAGCCGATATGGTTTTATGAATGTAGGACAGAAAGTCACAGGACAAAAAGTCACAGACAAAAAGTCACGAACAAAAAGTCACAGGACAAAAAGTCACAATTTACTTTTGAGATTATTTTTCTTTGAATAGGAAAACACTTATTTAAAAAAAAATTTTTTGTATTTTTCTTGAACTATTATATATACATCAACTTTGTAATTGTTTAATAAATAACAATAATGATCAAATAATTGTTAAGAAAACAAAATCTTAAAGTGGACTGGTGCTTAAACGGCTTCATGGTGCCAAGAAATGTATCCTTTGCATGATTAAAAATTAATAAATTTTCATTTATCAAGGCTAAGGAACAGTTTCCTAAACTGTAAAATGAATAGATGTAATAAAATGAAAATATTTCAAGATCTTTATCTTATATATTCAAGCCATTGTCAAGAAATTATTTGTGACTTTTTGTCCTGTGACTTTTTGTCCTGTGACTTTTTGTCCTATGACTTTCTGTCCGTTTACCGGTTTTATGGGGGGGGGGCGGTCATTTCACTAAGATTTCATTTACATCTTAATAACTTTGCTTAATTTTTCCCTTGAAAAGTGGTTTCATGAAAACCGCATCAACGGAAATCTATGATTACTATGGTTTTTTGTCTGAGTCAGAATTTTTTTTTCGCGCGAACATTTTTGTTTTTGTTTTTCGACGCTATCAATCAAACTATTTTTTTTCAAAATTTAACATTATAAGGTATGGCGAAAATCTGGATTCAGAATATTTCCCTAATTGATTGATTAATAGAAGTAAAATATCACAAAGACGAAAGGATTATGTTAGTTAACGTTGGAAGGAAGAATATGATTTCAATGGATAGAATTATAGGAAAGGTTTTATCAAGTTTACTATGGTTTATCTTGAGCTTGAGTTTTGATGTCTATTTTTGCCACTTTGTAAATGTTACCATATACATATTTCCATCCCGGAAGTCACTCAGAACGAGGTTACTACGTCACGGGTTCCAATCATTCATATTGGCATAAGGGTACGGTGCAAATTTATTTTCGATTAACATCCAACAAAACGCATGACAGTGATAAAAATGATTATGTGTGATGCCGATGGATTCAGCAATATAATTCAAAAGAATAGTGACATGATATTTTCTGTTTTTCGAATGACCCGCAGACTTAGAAGGCGTGAAGAGTTGGGGTCTCGGGTGACATGCCATGAGTTCATCATAAGTCACAGGTGTGCGGTACAGGTGATTCAATTTGGCAATTTTAGGTCTCGTTTGATGTTGTAAGCTGCAGGTATCACGCCACATGGGTGATTAACAAGACATAGTTATTATGCAATATTACTTCACACCAAGGATTTGTATAGTCTTTGTGTCTTAGTACTATACAAATCCTTGTTCACACAAACACGCACACACATATTATTTTCATAAAGAGCATAAAAAGCAAACAAGAAAATGATACGAGAATGTGAATCATAAATCTTTTACATTCTTATATTGAACATCGAATATAATTATTGACAACTATCTAGTTGGTAAAGAATCAGATGATGAAAACCATTTCTTTTTAAAATGGAAACTTAATTAAAAAATGAAGAAATGTCGTTTGAACTAATTATTTGATATAACCGTACGGCCTTCAACAATGAGAAAACCCCATATCGTATATTCGGATATAAAAAGCCTCAACATGAAAAACGTGAAACAAAAACTTACGATTTAATTTATAACAAAATAATTTCCGGAGAACAAATATGACATACATGATCCAACGACAACCACTGATCTACAGGCTCCTGACTTGGAACAGGCACATTCAGATTGTTGCGGGGTTACATGTTTGTGAACGCTTCTCCCCCTAACGTGTGACAGTAGTCTTACAGCAGAACATAAGAACAAACTAAAAATCAGTTGAAATTGGCTTAACTTTAAAGATCGGTACGAAGTACAAAAACCACTAACTTAAAAACAATAGAGACAAAGCACCGAAATAAGAGTATTCGCGGTTACTGTAAGCTAGTTCAAAGTCAATTACAATTAATACATAACTCATGTTCTTCCAGACTGAAGTATGTTACATGTATACATTTTCATGCTCAGCCCGATAAAAAATTCAACATTTTTATATGAAGAAATGTTATTGGCATACATCAAAAAGAATATTATGTGTTGTGAATATTTTCCTGGACTCAAGCAATATGCTGGTAGCAATAAACAAATTAAATGCTAAATGATATTTGGGAGAGAGGGGTGGAAATATGTGAATTTAAATTTACTTAGTGAAATTCCTTAAATTTGAAGTTAGATTTATAAGGGTCTGGTTGGAATTGCATACTTTAGAAGTGTAGAATTACTATATTAATTATTTCAACATAAGACATTTTTTCTTTAAAATGTGTGGTTTTAAAAGGTAAATAACATAACACATGACTAAATCACACTACAGGTGCCTTCTTATCTTTCACCTGGTCAAGTATGTTATAGGTGTGAAAATTTAATTACTAAAACAACAGCCTCCAACAAATGATGACATTACAGGGAGGAAAAGTAATAAAATTGTTATTTGAAGACTCCTCAAAGCAATAGAAATATATCTGGTCTATTCAACGGTGCCTTCCTCCTATTCCCACTCACTATTCCTTCTATTCCCACATGCAAATAACAATAGATGTTTTGATAAATAATTTGTTTTTATAACAATCAAGGTTAATTAAAAAAAAATTCACCTAAGATTTACCTGTATTTTATTTTTAAAGAAAAAATGTTTCTTACAATGTTTAAGTATAATATTATTTAAAAAAAAATAATTCAATACAATGTTTATTTGTAATATGTTTTTTTTTTCTTCAAAGAAATACTTTAAAAAAAAGAATAAGTCAGATAAATAGAAGTAAGATTAAAAATCATTGAATTTGTAAACTTAAAAAATTGTCCTCCGAACAAATTAATTGATGATAGATAATATTATAACAAAATATAATCTTAAGATGTGAAATAATGTTACTTGGACCAATATATAATCAAAGATGTGAAATAATGGGTGAAAACTGTTCACTTTACTTCTAAGCTAAATAATAAATGGACAGCAATCAGATTTGATTGATTTTAACTGACTGAGTTATCCAAGCTGAAAAAATCAGAACAATTTCCTGGCATCAACGCCAAAGGCTGTTTTTTTTTCCACTACACACAATGCATCTGGAGAAAAGCACAAGAAACAGGTCTTCATGTTCCATACAAGGAAGACAACAACATTCATCAACTAGTACGCCGTGCCGCTGTCCTTCCACTTGTACCTACTGCTGAGGTCGAAGATGTGTGGTTTAATGCCCTAACAGACATAGATCAGATTAAAATAACAGCAACTACACCCCCTTTACAGACTATGTAACAGCATACTTGGTCTAACAGAACAGTCACCTTGATTAATAAACTTCAATAGACTTAATCCCGCTGCAAATGTTTGCACCTGTCCTAAGTCAGGAATCTGATTACAGTAGTTGTCGTCTGTTTATGTAGTTCATACGTGTTTCTCGTTTCTCGTTTAAACTTTTTATATAGATTAGACCGTTGGTTTTTCCGTTTGAATGGTTTTACACTAGTAATTTTTTGGGGCTCGTTATAGCTTGCTGTTCGGTGTGAGCCAATGCTCCGTGTTGAAGGCCGTACCTTGACCTATAATGGTTTACTTTTATAAATTGTAACTTGGATGGAGAGTTGTCTCATTGGCATTCATACCACATCTTCCTATATCTATTATATACAGAGAATTTCTGACGTGTGTGCTACAATATGACATTTGTTTTAGTGCTGTTGTATTATTTGTTTCATATTATAATGCTTGCTTGAATCTACGGTTGAATTTGTGTTATAAAAGAAATTAAATAATTTACTTTATTTGTTTCCATTTCTTTCATATTTGTTTTAATTAAAAACACAGAATTCATACACTTACAAAAATAACCTATTACCTGTCCTGAAAAACACTTGTCAATTAAAAGTTGATTAAACAATGTTCATACAGTATAATCCTTTGTTTGCACAAGTTTTCCCCCTATTCCCACTTGAAAATTTACCTTTTCTTGCCAGATTTATAAAAAGTGGGAATAGGAGGAATGTGAGACAAAAATAATCTTCCAAATGCGGGAAATAGTGTGATGATTGGTTTCCAGCCAGTACGTCTAAACACTGCTAAGGATTCCTTAGTGCACTAAGGACTTATAATATGGCACTAAGGACTAGAAGGGGTGCTGTTACATGAACATTGTTTTTATACTATGGTAAAGATTGATATTTAATGCATAAATTCCAAATTTTATAAAAAAAGGGACAACAAATAAATGAGTAATTGAACAATGTTTAGGCACGTGCCGGTTTTTCTTTGATATTGCCGAAAATTAGTGAACCGATCGACACGAGCCAACTCACATAAAAACTGATTAAACAATCAAAATCTTTTTATTTTAGGTAATTAACAATTGTAAAGACTAGTGCTTAATATGTATAATCAAATGTTTTGTTTTTATTTACAATGATTAAAAGGACAGATCATTTTGCTTTTGTTGTATTTCTCTTCCGATAAAATTATTTGCTATAGGTGCACGGCTTTGGTGTGCGTCAACTATTTAGTTAGAGTGTGGTCAGCTTGTTAAAATATTTATTTATCAAAGAGGTATCAAGACAAAAGGAATAGATATAGTTTTGTTTCAATTCGACAAAGATGCGTATATATACAAAATGGATTCACTAAAAGTTATGAGTAAATTTTGTAAAACTATAAAACATTATGCTTGCTTTTCCACTTTTATTACTTGCTCCGTAGTTATTACGAATTGCGATTATACAAAATTGAAAAAAATCGTGTGGCGTCCTTGTGTATTATCAAAACCACTAGTTTTCAACAAGTTTGATAGCTGTTTACAGAGGCTTCATACTGTACTTATTTATTTTTGTAACTGTTCGACATTTGTTTTATCAAAAAGTAAATAAATTTAAAAAAAATCATTAATCGGACTTTAATCAAATGAATTTTTATTTTCAAATATTTAAAGGAGACAAATATTTTAAAAACTGTTCAAATGTTTTTAGTAAATTATATACGAAAAATTACCAGAAAAGCTCACTTTTGTCATGATTGTATATTATAATTGGTTATTTTATTTGTAATACTTGAAACCATGATGTCAGCAATAATTAAATTTGATATTCTATGCTCAAAAGCCTTAATATACGAATAATTCCAGAGACTTAAGTTGCAATGTTCTTATTATTTTAAGAATCGTATGTGTTAATTAAGAGCAAAAGATACTATTTTGTCAGAAAAAAATTATGATTCTTACAAATTTTAATAGCTTAGAAAATATCCTTTTTCCAAATGAGCAGGAAATTATAACATTAAATTTTGTAATACTAAATACTTCATAATCTATTTCTTAAATGACTTCTCGTCCTGAATATGCATGAAGTATTTGCCACTGGACGTTAAGCAACCAACAATCAATTTATCAAATATTGCACTAAAAAATGAAATAAACAATAAAAGCAACAATTTTATCCATCACTTGGTGGCTGTCGTCTGTTTGTACAGTAAAAATACTGAATTCGTTTTTGTCCAGAAATATATTCGTTAAAGAGTTCAAGTATGTCAAAACTTCATAGGGTATCGTGTGGTAGTTGAAATTATTCAGTACAATCATTTTGTGTCCGCCGTCGTCTATAATACACATCAAATGTTGTATCCACTGATTGCTGTTCGTCGTCTGTTATTTATGGCAGTCGGGCCTCTGTCTCCAAATTTTAGCCCCAACTTAGGCAATGAGCAATCATTTGTGGGGGGGGGGGAGGCTAATTTTTTTTGAGACATTTTCTTTACTTAAAAAAAAAACACTAAACAATTTTCAATGTTTTATCATTAAGTTAACCGATGTATACTTTAGATTTAATCTATAATAAATGCTGAATTAAAAAAAAGACTAAAAACAATAATAAATCCCTAAGTGCCATTATGGTAAACATATCTAATGTCTGGTTATTTTCTTATGCAAATAATTAATTTTTCATTTTTTTAAGATAATAGTGTAATTAGTTATGTAATTTGACACGTGTCTAACGGCTCACTGATTTCGGCAATATCAAAGAAAAACCGGCACGTGCCTTAACATTGTACTGTTACTCGTTTATTTGTGATTCTTTTTCTGTAAAATTTGGAATTTATGCATTATATATCAATCTCTACCATAATATAAAATTTGTTTACATAAAATAGCACCCCTTCTAGTCCTTAGTGGCATATTATAAGTCCTTAGTGCACTATGGAGTCCTTAGCAGTATTTAGACGCACCCGTTTCTAGCAAAAAAAATTATAGGCATACATTTTGATGATTATTCATACCTATCAAAAGTCCCTCCGTAACAAAAAAAAAGTAAAATTAAAAAGGTACCCTTTGTGAACGCCTTATTTGAATTTTACTATCTTTCTTTTTCTGCTTCGGGTTCACATCTATAACGTTATGCTAACAGAGAAAAAAACGGACAATTTGATCATCAATAATTAGAATTCTATACTTTCAATCATGATTAAAAGTATTTTATTTCAAAAAAATAAAAACTGCAGAAAGCCTTTTATTAAATTTATTCACCAGACGAATCCTTATGTATGTTAACGAGCCGATCGGTACTGTCTGAAAAATCGTCGTTGTTGGACTGTCTTTTTCTTGGTTATTTTCCACATAATGGTTCAAATTGATGAGGTCAATTGTCTTTAGTTTGTCAGTAATCGGGCAAAATGTTCTTTTTGGAGTTCGGTATTTTTGTTATTTTACTTTTTTTGTTTGTAAGGAGACTTATGTAATTTAGGTATCCAATACAGTGAAGGAAGATCCAGTTGTTCGTCTTTGGTTGAAATTCCAAAGGAACATAGAACAGACCTATGATTATTCAAGATTTCCTCCTTGGTTATTGTCGTTTGGGGGGGGGGGATATATTGAGTTTCCATGTGAACTGTCAATACCTAATACGGTTATAAAGCACTTATCAAAGGACCAAACATTTTGCATTTTACCACTTGCAAACGTTTGTTACATATTTTATTCATATACATAATTACACCTTGTAAAAATAAGTAGATACAATAAATTACCCTGTGATTGAAGGGTATGGCCTTCCATTTATTTTTCTTGTTTTAAATTCTGTCAATACCGTCCATAGTGTAATTGTGTAGAAAAGTTATCGACATCGCCCATTTTGAGACATTTCATGACGTAAGCATGATGACGTGATCGCTATCTAATTAAAAATCATTGATTATGACAAGCGCTGGATTCTTTGACCTAAAAAATGTCGATTGATCAGGTCCTGACCAGCATATTGATTTATTAAAAAAAAAAAAAATTTGCTTGTTAAATATCGAAAGAAATGCAATTTGCATTGTTTTACGTGTTTTAAATTACACAATATAAAAGATAAAATCATACATATATAATTATAAGATATTCAAAAATAACTTGACACTTCTGACATTGTGTGTATATTTTTTTCTTTTTATCTGAAAAAGGATACAATAGTTTTATAAGTTAAATACTGTTAAAAATAGTTTTGGTTCCGTTTTAACATTCAGATCTGGACTAAAAATTAGAAGAAGCCCAATATAAAAAAAAATGTCCGATTTACTAACAAGTTTTTAATTAGCAGCAAAACTCTTGTTTCGATTCGGTGCAAACCGGTAGTATCTATAAAGTACATACTGGATTCCTAAATTCCTAAATTCAATTTTTTATTTAGCTTAACTGAAAACGATTGTAAAATTATTGGGCGACATCTAGGTATAAAACAAAATAATTATCTTTCAATCTATATCCACTTTTAACAAAGATATACAGATGAATACGATTTCCCCTGAATTTATTTTACGAACTTTTTGAAAAGGTCAGTAACGGATCAAATGTATGCGTAATGACAATAACACTTAAGGGCATACGATACAATTACAGGGGAGGTAATGACGTCGCTAACGAAAAACGTTATTTTTCACGACGTCGAACTGTGACATATCAGGAAAAGACGCATTTTTTCGACTAAAATTTTAATCATTGAGTCTGATTTAACTTGAAAAGGAGTTCATGAACCCTCTGTAAAAATGACATTTGACTTGATTATGTGTGAAGATTATTTGTGCCAATTATTATGAAGAAATCACCGATGAATTTTTTTTTAATTAGATAAGTATACAGCAAAAAATGCCGTTTTTTTTTTAATTATAATCAGGAAAATGTGATAAAAATGAAATTTCCAAAGAAATATTATACAAATTTAAAGTAAATTTATGAGGAAAAGATATTCCAATGGTTTTTACAAATATCCGCTTGCGTTTATCTTTTAAAACAAAAAAGTTAGGTGTGTCTTTCCAAAGGATAGAAATGTCCAAGAAACCGAAATTTCCAGTAAATGTCCAAAAATTATACCCCATTTATCTCTAAAAATAGCACATGAAAGTATATTTTTTATAACATATTTAAATTGACTAAGTGAAAAATAGCTTGTATGCAAACGCCCAATAACAATTATCTAAAAGGGATGTATCAGACCCGCAACTTATGAAAATCTATATGAAAGAAAAAGTCCCTAAAAATAATAGCCAAATCCATCTAAACTCGCGGCAAACTTTGCCTGATAGTTGGAAACTGTAGTTTCCTAATACTTTCAATATTTATCAACGGGGAATTGAAAAAAAGGTATATGGTATGGGTTTTTCTCATTGTTGAAGGCCGTACGGTTGCCTACAATTGCTAACATCCACTTCATTTGAACTTTGGTGGATGGTTGTCTCATTGGCAATCATACCACATCTCTTTATTTTCATATGTTATGAATTACGTCAGTACCGAAATGCACAAAATCAAAGCTTAATGTGTGTACTTTGAGCATGTAATAACATTATATGTAAAACAAATTCTAAAAGCTTTTACAATAAATGATAACTATTGATAATCCCGAGTTTTTTTTTTTACATGCTGAATGTTTTTTATCCAGAAGAACTCCAGCAGCTAAAGAGCACAAACACGCTTGTAAATGTTATAATGCGTATAATTTGTTACGTCTGACGACCTAAATTTTAAAGTTTTGATAAAAGTTCTGTCGGTATTATAAACCATTAATAAAAAGTGAGATAAGTTTTCTCGATTTTAAGATACGGAGATACCTGCTGAGTCTATAAACATTATATAGTTTATCTTTCGTCGTATTTTTCAGAGTTGATTAGCATTGTGGTTTGTATGATTTCGCCGCATTGACGCAACAACGTGTGAAGCGTTAAAGACAGGCGAAAATACCAAAAGGGACATTAAAAATCATAAGTCGGATACAAACCGACAACGCCATGGCAAAAAGAAAGACAAAAAGACAAAAATACAAACAGCAGTATACAAAACACAACAAAGAAAACTATAAAGACTCAGCAACACGAACCCTAATAATCAAAGATGATAATAACAATGTTGTCCATTTTAAGATACAACTGGATTGGTACAAAATGGTAAAAATCGAAACATAAAGTTAACGACAAAAGCGATGATTTAAAATAGGCCAAAACAAACTTCCTTTTTTTAGATTGCGATTTTTCTCTTGTCGCATTCTATGCGTGTTTCTATATGCACATTTTACATTGTACGGTTTGTTAATAATTTTTTAATAAAAATTACTGTAATGGGGTACTTTTGTTAATACGTCTTTTTGATTGAGTTAAGTCATTTCAATTGATATTCTATAGTGTGTCTGTTACACTACTATTTCATGTTACAGTGAAGGTTGGCGCCTGTTAAAACGTTTAAACCAGCTGCATTTGTTTGCACCTGTCCTAAGTCAGGAACCTGTTTCAGTGGTTGTCGTTTGTTGATGTGGTTCTTAAGTGTTTCTCGTTTTCGTTTTTTATATAGATTAGACCGTTTTTTCCTATTTGAATTGTTTTACACTAGTCATTTTGGGGCCCTTTATAGCTTGCTGTTCGGTGTGAGCAAAGGCTCCGTGTTGAAGGCCGTACTTTGACCTATAATTGTTTACTTTTTACACATTGTGACTTGGATGGAGATTTGTCTCATTGGCACTCATACCACATCTTCTTATTTCTAGTAACCTTGCGTTAGCACAACAGTTACTTATACAGGGTTACAGATGCCACGAACTTTTGAATACTTAAAAAAAAAAAATACAATCTTTATCATCATGTTGTCAGATAACGTAAATTAAACGTTTCTCGTAAAAATAATAATAATATGAATAAACAAATCGCGTCAGGATTCCCTGTCTTAATTTATTATGGAAGCAAAAAAGTAGCTTTAAAGCGGTTAAAAGTGTGTAATAAAAAAAACGCATTTTGTAGAATGTTCGTTTCTTATCACATAATGTTTTTATTTGTAGTATTAGATGGGGATTGTTATGAAATTTTTGCATTTTTTTTTAAGTTGACAAATATTTTGTTTTATTTTTTAGAATTTCGGTAATTTTTTTTGTTGCAAAATGTTAAACACGGGTGTCAATAGTTTTGCTGGGGTAGGATAAATAACCAATCCAATTGCAAGATTCTTGCTTCATAAGAAATTATGTATATTATTTCCGTTTGATTATAGGAATATCAAATTGTCTACTAATTTGAAGAAATAAATGAATAAATACCTGTATGTATCACAAAAAGTAACGAAAACTCCAATAAGTGTATTATCAACATCATTAGAATACTTAATTGCAGTTTGTTTTTGTTTTAATATCCAGAGAGATGTCATCACGTTGAACGTTGAATTGAATGAGAACCGGAAATTTGTTTATCATTATTATAATTGTCGAATGATGAGTTTATTTTTCCGGAAAATTGAATTTCCATAAAAGGAATACATTTATTTTCACCATAATAGTGCAGTCATATAAGTAGGTTTACAAAGGGTTAAAAATAGCCCTAAGATTTTAATGTTTTAAAATCAGGTCAAAATACTATACATTTCGAATGGAAGTAGTTGTGATATCACTTTAAGTTCACAATAAATTCTTTTTGGCACATCACATATTTATAATGAAGAAATGATCCAAAATTATGCATATTTGTGTTGTAACGTTAGTTTTGGTCCAATTTCTCCATAATAAATAACAGGTTTCAGCATAATTTACTTTTGCCGCAACCCCTTATTCAGAAAATGTTTGTGTCCAGGGATGCGATATAATGGTGAGTACCTTTTGATTAAAGAACATTTTGATAGTAGCAATAGGTTACGGTCAAGGTTTTAGTAAATGTTTTAGGTCTAAAAAATGCATAAATCATTGTTTTTTTACTATGTCCAAAATGTGCTGACTTTGGATATATAAATAAGAAGATGTGGTATGATTGCCAATTTGGAACCTATAATGTACTCTTTTAAAGAAATTTGATTTACCATGCATTTTGCCTTTTGAAATTGATCAATTTAAAAACCAAATTATGACCTACTTAATGTTTTATGAAAAAGTTGAATTTCAAGCCCATATTTAGTAAAATATCCTTGTACTTTGGAATGTTTCATTGCACAAAAGGCGACAAAAAAGCGGATGACATTTGTTTTTTAATTGAACAAGGAAATTAAAAAAAAAAAGTAATACACATGTAATAATAAAAAATAAAAAAACACGGTGGATTCAATTCAAAAGCTATATGTTGCGATTTGAAAGAAAGATACCAGAATTGAAATCGCTAAGAGAGAGCTAGAGTTGGAAAAGGACGGAATTCAATTTCCATACAAAGGGAGGTGTCGATAACACGTTAAGGAGCCTTTGGTAGAGTTATATTAATTCATTACCGTCCAGTTTGCACATGAACGCAAAAGGCAAGAAGAAGATGATCTGCCAATCACGAATAATGCCTATTAACCTCTTAGAGTTTGTAGGGAAATGCAATTCTATTAAACTAAAATGCCATGGATTCAGGTAAAATCGAAGTAACTTAGCGCCATCTTCTCACCATTGTACGACGTAGGAATTTTTATGACATTACGATAAAAATATGTAAAGCCCTTTCGGTCAAAATATTTGACACTAAGGAATCGCGGGTGAAAAATGAAGCATGGGTATTTGCAAAATATATTTAAATCTTCTGAAATACTGTTAACCTGGCTTAAATATATCAGTTTCCAGAAAACTATACGGCACATATAGATACTCGATAAACATTTATCTGAAGTTGTACCACATTCTATATATTTTTTATAAATTGGCGTATAAAAAGCTAAATTTCGTTTGCTTGTTGATTGATAAAGAACATGAATAACATTTTGTTATATTTACATGTTTCTTTTATATATACATATATATCAGGATGCCAAAGTTTATTCTCGTAGACGTCTCTTTTTTACACTTCCACTTAAAGTCACCAAAAGAATTGAAAAAAAAATAAGCATCCGTTCAGTTAAGGAGGATATCCGACTACGAAAAGCAAACGCCCTATTAAGAAAACGGAAAAGAGACAAGCCTATGGAAGAACACCTCAATTATTAATAACATTTAATATAGACATAGTAGTCAAAGTTGTGACTGAGTGCGGAAATACGAAGATATATAGACAGATTCCTTTGCGTTTGGGGTAATGTGAGCATGTATATGTTGGAATCTTTAAAGGGTGTGTTTGCATTTGTTTCTAATTCAAATTCACCATGAATTCATACGATCTGATAGTCTATTATTGACATTAAGTCATTGAATCAGAAATCCGCATTACCCAATATAAAGAAAAGCAAAAAATCACCAAGATCTTTTTATATAAATTAAATTATGATAAACAAAAAGTTAAGTATTCCAATTTAAGCACTTAATTTTTATTCATTCTTATAAAGTACTTGCACATAATGTATAACAAAATAAATAATCCTTTTTCGGTATCTATAGTGTACAAAGCTCAAGATGTCATGAGAAGAACCACTATTGCATTTACAGTCGCTCTATAGTTAGTGTGACTAGTCTTGCTAGAAGTCGTATAGAAAGACTACAAACATATTAACCGCTGAACTGATAATTGACTATAATTTACTTTTGTTAGTTGTAACGCTTCATGTACCACAAGATAACCTTGTTTGGTTTAATTATTCAATCAACACCTGATTGTAGTATAGAAATTATTGGAGAAATGAGACAGATGTAATTTGCATTAAAGGAGACATGACACGATTTTCAATTTTTGTTTCAAAGTGTTATTTATGCATAACTTTCCCCAAAAATTCATCGATAGCAATATAAGTGAATTGTTTGTCATTTGTCTATACTGCAATCAGGTGTTGATTTGATAATTAAACCAAACAAGGTAATCTTGAGGTACATGAAGCGTTACTAAACGAACTTGTAAAGAATAGATTAACTAACGAAAGTAAATTATCAGTCTAGTGGTTATGTTTGTAGTCTTTCTATACGACTAGTAGAGATTTACAATAACTGTCAGACTCGGAGTCCGAGTACGAGTAAGACTACAAATAATACAGGTAAGCTATAGGGGTATTCTCCAAATAACGTGTACGCTAATTAATTTTACCGTGTTTAATATTTGTGTGGTGATAGGCCTAGACAAAAACATTTATCAAATTAATTTACTTTTTTTCTTTTTACTGAAGGGTAGAAAGTGCACTTTTTCGTTTAAGCTCGATAACAGGTATGTACAATTTTAAAAACTTTCACAACAAATATTTAATGCTCCAATTATCTGATAATTTTTACCGATAATATTAAAAAACAAACCCTTTTCATGGTCCTGTCATAATTGACGAATTATTTAAAAGGAAATTTATTATTTTTTTTCGTTTTGGGGCTTTAGTTTCCACTGTGATAGTCTTGGAGAATAGTACGAAGCGCACAAGTTTTAAAGTCGTGCTCACGAGTTTCGAAGTCGTGCACACGAGTTAAAAAGTCGTACGCACGAGTTTTAATGTAGTGTGCACGAGTTTCAAAGTCGTACGCACGATTTTTCAAACTAGTGCGCACCAGATTAAATCTCCGTCAAAAATATATTTTATATACATGGCTATTAAGGGGCTCCGTAATAATGCATACTCCTGTTCGCATTGATTTTGATGAGAATAAAAGAACAGAGTTCCAATGTTCCTTGCGTTTCATATATTTTATCTGTCCAAGGGAAGTACCACATTTTATAAATACCTGGCAAGATTTGTCCACGTGAGAGGACTTACAACGCAGTTTTCTATAGAATTTGTATTTCTAAAAGACTATCTCTTTTAAAAGACAGTTGATCAACACTGATTTTCGAAGTGTCCGAGACATTCTTGATTAACACCTTTGATACAAATTTTATAATAATCTGGCAAGAATTGTACATACAGGCAAATAAAATGTTATTTTATTTTTTGGAACAGACATTAAGTTTTCTGTATGATTGTTTTACGGGTGCCAGAATATTTTAAACCAACTCCGAGGCTTTTAAACAATTTTGGAACCTGTTTTGTAATTAATGTTTTATATCTATCATAAATCACAAATATCATCCGTAGCATTATATGTGGCAATTTCTTCAGCTTTCGCTGTAGCGTTGCCTGTATTTATATCTCCATTGTAAGGCTCATGTTCCATTTTTTGGAGTTCAGGTTACTCTACTGCTCATACATGAGTTGGTGGCTCCTGATCCTCATCAAGAGAAGAGGTTGCATTATTTCATCAGCCATACACGACATACACCAGACAGCAGATAACCAGAAAGCCGGAACACAAGAAAGAGAAAGTGTAGGAGGCTCAACAGACTCATTGCAGAATACCGAGTCTCCGTTGAACATGTTATTGGCGAACTGAAGTGTTATAAAGTCATTTGAACTTGTTGCAGGCTTCCTAGTCACACACTTTAAAAACCATTGTTAAACTTTTGCGATAGACATTTTTTTGTCAATTGCCGAAAACAAATTTTATTTTATACTTTTAAAGTACAATGTTTACAATAATCTTATTATTTTGAGATCGCCCCCGTCATTTAAACTGTCTTACTCTGGGTCGTATTAATTCGGACTCGGGTCGGAGTCATACCACGGTGGGTAAGGTTGTCCTGCGAGAGAACGTTCTGTGCTGGTGATTCGGTCCTGACTGGTGCTGGTGATCATTAAAAATATGTAAACAAAGACGAAAATGACGATTTTTGACGTTTTCTCGCATAAAAAATGGAAAGAAACAGTTGAGATGTTTAAATTTTGTTTCTTATGGGTTCATAGGCAAACAATAACAAATGTGACCCTCTAAACTGTTTCCGTAAGCGTAACACAAAAGTGTTCATTTTTAGAAAATCTAGAACTGAAAAAATAAAACAAAAATGCTCCTGGAGTCGGCTTTCTATACCCAAATCCACACGACAAAATTATTTGGTGAAAAACCTGTGCAATTTATTAAAATTGTGCATTTTCTCAGTTTAGACATGTCCTGATTCTGTGCTGGTGGGTCCTGTCATTGTGCTGGTGGGTCCTGATACGGTGCTGGTGATTTTGAGTAAACAGTTGGTTATATTTGAAACAAACGTTACAGAATCAATAAAATTGGGCAGATAATTGTATTCAATCGGATTTGTGACTCCTATTTTTACTTTTGTGCATCCATTTGGCTGTTTAATAAGCGTTTTCAGATAATCGTAACTTATATTACATAAAAGGGCAACATCTTCCGTCAAATATCAGATGAAAATAAATCTAATTAGAATAGTTTTATTTAAGATATTAAATGCCCTTAAATTGATGATTCTCTACATAATATGCTAACTCAAACAGTTTTAAAATGTGCTTAAGGTTAAGAAACATGTATATTATAACGACAATAAACGTTTGACTGGTTTATTTCAGTTAAATACACGAGGTTAGATGATCTTACTACTGGTGCCTCTAATTTCTTCCTTAATATATACACTGTCTCCAATACATTTCGACTGGATAAAAAAAACGACATAGACTTGCTTTTCATACATGACTGATAAAAACTTACTAGAATGGAACAAGATGTGAACAATTGCAATTCAAAGTATGACCTTCAACAACGAGCAAAAACCATAACGAATACTAGCTATAAAAATCACGTGAAACGATTAAAAAATGAAGACCTTCGGCCTGATTTAAAATACAACTTTGAACAAAAACAAACATGACAGATAACAAGCATCGACAACCACTGGTTTTGGGCACTCGCACGGTGACAGGGCTTAACATGTTTGTTTGCGCTCCACACCCCACCATCTTTATCATCATGTTGTCAGATAACGTAAATTAAACGTTTCTCGTAAAAATAATAATAATATGAATAAACAAATCGCGTCAGGATTCCCTGTCTTAATTTATTATGGAAGCAAAAAAGTAGCTTTAAAGCGGTTAAAAGTGTGTAATAAAAAAAACGCATTTTGTAGAATGTTCGTTTCTTATCACATAATGTTTTTATTTGTAGTATTAGATGGGGATTGTTATGAAATTTTTGCATTTTTTTTTAAGTTGACAAATATTTTGTTTTATTTTTTAGAATTTCGGTAATTTTTTTTGTTGCAAAATGTTAAACACGGGTGTCAATAGTTTTGCTGGGGTAGGATAAATAACCAATCCAATTGCAAGATTCTTGCTTCATAAGAAATTATGTATATTATTTCCGTTTGATTATAGGAATATCAAATTGTCTACTAATTTGAAGAAATAAATGAATAAATACCTGTATGTATCACAAAAAGTAACGAAAACTCCAATAAGTGTATTATCAACATCATTAGAATACTTAATTGCAGTTTGTTTTTGTTTTAATATCCAGAGAGATGTCATCACGTTGAACGTTGAATTGAATGAGAACCGGAAATTTGTTTATCATTATTATAATTGTCGAATGATGAGTTTATTTTTCCGGAAAATTGAATTTCCATAAAAGGAATACATTTATTTTCACCATAATAGTGCAGTCATATAAGTAGGTTTACAAAGGGTTAAAAATAGCCCTAAGATTTTAATGTTTTAAAATCAGGTCAAAATACTATACATTTCGAATGGAAGTAGTTGTGATATCACTTTAAGTTCACAATAAATTCTTTTTGGCACATCACATATTTATAATGAAGAAATGATCCAAAATTATGCATATTTGTGTTGTAACGTTAGTTTTGGTCCAATTTCTCCATAATAAATAACAGGTTTCAGCATAATTTACTTTTGCCGCAACCCCTTATTCAGAAAATGTTTGTGTCCAGGGATGCGATATAATGGTGAGTACCTTTTGATTAAAGAACATTTTGATAGTAGCAATAGGTTACGGTCAAGGTTTTAGTAAATGTTTTAGGTCTAAAAAATGCATAAATCATTGTTTTTTTACTATGTCCAAAATGTGCTGACTTTGGATATATAAATAAGAAGATGTGGTATGATTGCCAATTTGGAACCTATAATGTACTCTTTTAAAGAAATTTGATTTACCATGCATTTTGCCTTTTGAAATTGATCAATTTAAAAACCAAATTATGACCTACTTAATGTTTTATGAAAAAGTTGAATTTCAAGCCCATATTTAGTAAAATATCCTTGTACTTTGGAATGTTTCATTGCACAAAAGGCGACAAAAAAGCGGATGACATTTGTTTTTTAATTGAACAAGGAAATTAAAAAAAAAAAGTAATACACATGTAATAATAAAAAATAAAAAAACACGGTGGATTCAATTCAAAAGCTATATGTTGCGATTTGAAAGAAAGATACCAGAATTGAAATCGCTAAGAGAGAGCTAGAGTTGGAAAAGGACGGAATTCAATTTCCATACAAAGGGAGGTGTCGATAACACGTTAAGGAGCCTTTGGTAGAGTTATATTAATTCATTACCGTCCAGTTTGCACATGAACGCAAAAGGCAAGAAGAAGATGATCTGCCAATCACGAATAATGCCTATTAACCTCTTAGAGTTTGTAGGGAAATGCAATTCTATTAAACTAAAATGCCATGGATTCAGGTAAAATCGAAGTAACTTAGCGCCATCTTCTCACCATTGTACGACGTAGGAATTTTTATGACATTACGATAAAAATATGTAAAGCCCTTTCGGTCAAAATATTTGACACTAAGGAATCGCGGGTGAAAAATGAAGCATGGGTATTTGCAAAATATATTTAAATCTTCTGAAATACTGTTAACCTGGCTTAAATATATCAGTTTCCAGAAAACTATACGGCACATATAGATACTCGATAAACATTTATCTGAAGTTGTACCACATTCTATATATTTTTTATAAATTGGCGTATAAAAAGCTAAATTTCGTTTGCTTGTTGATTGATAAAGAACATGAATAACATTTTGTTATATTTACATGTTTCTTTTATATATACATATATATCAGGATGCCAAAGTTTATTCTCGTAGACGTCTCTTTTTTACACTTCCACTTAAAGTCACCAAAAGAATTGAAAAAAAAATAAGCATCCGTTCAGTTAAGGAGGATATCCGACTACGAAAAGCAAACGCCCTATTAAGAAAACGGAAAAGAGACAAGCCTATGGAAGAACACCTCAATTATTAATAACATTTAATATAGACATAGTAGTCAAAGTTGTGACTGAGTGCGGAAATACGAAGATATATAGACAGATTCCTTTGCGTTTGGGGTAATGTGAGCATGTATATGTTGGAATCTTTAAAGGGTGTGTTTGCATTTGTTTCTAATTCAAATTCACCATGAATTCATACGATCTGATAGTCTATTATTGACATTAAGTCATTGAATCAGAAATCCGCATTACCCAATATAAAGAAAAGCAAAAAATCACCAAGATCTTTTTATATAAATTAAATTATGATAAACAAAAAGTTAAGTATTCCAATTTAAGCACTTAATTTTTATTCATTCTTATAAAGTACTTGCACATAATGTATAACAAAATAAATAATCCTTTTTCGGTATCTATAGTGTACAAAGCTCAAGATGTCATGAGAAGAACCACTATTGCATTTACAGTCGCTCTATAGTTAGTGTGACTAGTCTTGCTAGAAGTCGTATAGAAAGACTACAAACATATTAACCGCTGAACTGATAATTGACTATAATTTACTTTTGTTAGTTGTAACGCTTCATGTACCACAAGATAACCTTGTTTGGTTTAATTATTCAATCAACACCTGATTGTAGTATAGAAATTATTGGAGAAATGAGACAGATGTAATTTGCATTAAAGGAGACATGACACGATTTTCAATTTTTGTTTCAAAGTGTTATTTATGCATAACTTTCCCCAAAAATTCATCGATAGCAATATAAGTGAATTGTTTGTCATTTGTCTATACTGCAATCAGGTGTTGATTTGATAATTAAACCAAACAAGGTAATCTTGAGGTACATGAAGCGTTACTAAACGAACTTGTAAAGAATAGATTAACTAACGAAAGTAAATTATCAGTCTAGTGGTTATGTTTGTAGTCTTTCTATACGACTAGTAGAGATTTACAATAACTGTCAGACTCGGAGTCCGAGTACGAGTAAGACTACAAATAATACAGGTAAGCTATAGGGGTATTCTCCAAATAACGTGTACGCTAATTAATTTTACCGTGTTTAATATTTGTGTGGTGATAGGCCTAGACAAAAACATTTATCAAATTAATTTACTTTTTTTCTTTTTACTGAAGGGTAGAAAGTGCACTTTTTCGTTTAAGCTCGATAACAGGTATGTACAATTTTAAAAACTTTCACAACAAATATTTAATGCTCCAATTATCTGATAATTTTTACCGATAATATTAAAAAACAAACCCTTTTCAAGTTTAAAAAATGGTCCTGTCATAATTGACGAATTATTTAAAAGGAAATTTATTATTTTTTTTCGTTTTGGGGCTTTAGTTTCCACTGTGATAGTCTTGGAGAATAGTACGAAGCGCACAAGTTTTAAAGTCGTGCTCACGAGTTTCGAAGTCGTGCACACGAGTTAAAAAGTCGTACGCACGAGTTTTAATGTAGTGTGCACGAGTTTCAAAGTCGTACGCACGATTTTTCAAACTAGTGCGCACCAGATTAAATCTCCGTCAAAAATATATTTTATATACATGGCTATTAAGGGGCTCCGTAATAATGCATACTCCTGTTCGCATTGATTTTGATGAGAATAAAAGAACAGAGTTCCAATGTTCCTTGCGTTTCATATATTTTATCTGTCCAAGGGAAGTACCACATTTTATAAATACCTGGCAAGATTTGTCCACGTGAGAGGACTTACAACGCAGTTTTCTATAGAATTTGTATTTCTAAAAGACTATCTCTTTTAAAAGACAGTTGATCAACACTGATTTTCGAAGTGTCCGAGACATTCTTGATTAACACCTTTGATACAAATTTTATAATAATCTGGCAAGAATTGTACATACAGGCAAATAAAATGTTATTTTATTTTTTGGAACAGACATTAAGTTTTCTGTATGATTGTTTTACGGGTGCCAGAATATTTTAAACCAACTCCGAGGCTTTTAAACAATTTTGGAACCTGTTTTGTAATTAATGTTTTATATCTATCATAAATCACAAATATCATCCGTAGCATTATATGTGGCAATTTCTTCAGCTTTCGCTGTAGCGTTGCCTGTATTTATATCTCCATTGTAAGGCTCATGTTCCATTTTTTGGAGTTCAGGTTACTCTACTGCTCATACATGAGTTGGTGGCTCCTGATCCTCATCAAGAGAAGAGGTTGCATTATTTCATCAGCCATACACGACATACACCAGACAGCAGATAACCAGAAAGCCGGAACACAAGAAAGAGAAAGTGTAGGAGGCTCAACAGACTCATTGCAGAATACCGAGTCTCCGTTCAACATGTTATTGGCGAACTGAAGTGTTATAAAGTCATTTGAACTTGTTGCAGGCTTCCTAGTCACACACTTTAAAAACCATTGTTAAACTTTTGCGATAGACATTTTTTTGTCAATTGCCGAAAACAAATTTTATTTTATACTTTTAAAGTACAATGTTTACAATAATCTTATTATTTTGAGATCGCCCCCGTCATTTAAACTGTCTTACTCTGGGTCGTATTAATTCGGACTCGGGTCGGAGTCATACCACGGTGGGTAAGGTTGTCCTGCGAGAGAACGTTCTGTGCTGGTGATTCGGTCCTGACTGGTGCTGGTGATCATTAAAAATATGTAAACAAAGACGAAAATGACGATTTTTGACGTTTTCTCGCATAAAAAATGGAAAGAAACAGTTGAGATGTTTAAATTTTGTTTCTTATGGGTTCATAGGCAAACAATAACAAATGTGACCCTCTAAACTGTTTCCGTAAGCGTAACACAAAAGTGTTCATTTTTAGAAAATCTAGAACTGAAAAAATAAAACAAAAATGCTCCTGGAGTCGGCTTTCTATACCCAAATCCACACGACAAAATTATTTGGTGAAAAACCTGTGCAATTTATTAAAATTGTGCATTTTCTCAGTTTAGACATGTCCTGATTCTGTGCTGGTGGGTCCTGTCATTGTGCTGGTGGGTCCTGATACGGTGCTGGTGATTTTGAGTAAACAGTTGGTTATATTTGAAACAAACGTTACAGAATCAATAAAATTGGGCAGATAATTGTATTCAATCGGATTTGTGACTCCTATTTTTACTTTTGTGCATCCATTTGGCTGTTTAATAAGCGTTTTCAGATAATCGTAACTTATATTACATAAAAGGGCAACATCTTCCGTCAAATATCAGATGAAAATAAATCTAATTAGAATAGTTTTATTTAAGATATTAAATGCCCTTAAATTGATGATTCTCTACATAATATGCTAACTCAAACAGTTTTAAAATGTGCTTAAGGTTAAGAAACATGTATATTATAACGACAATAAACGTTTGACTGGTTTATTTCAGTTAAATACACGAGGTTAGATGATCTTACTACTGGTGCCTCTAATTTCTTCCTTAATATATACACTGTCTCCAATACATTTCGACTGGATAAAAAAAACGACATAGACTTGCTTTTCATACATGACTGATAAAAACTTACTAGAATGGAACAAGATGTGAACAATTGCAATTCAAAGTATGACCTTCAACAACGAGCAAAAACCATAACGAATACTAGCTATAAAAATCACGTGAAACGATTAAAAAATGAAGACCTTCGGCCTGATTTAAAATACAACTTTGAACAAAAACAAACATGACAGATAACAAGCATCGACAACCACTGGTTTTGGGCACTCGCACGGTGACAGGGCTTAACATGTTTGTTTGCGCTCCACACCCCACCAAACCCCTCCTCCTTTCCTCCTTCATTGGTACAGTGGTGTAACAACACAACACGTAGCACACAAGATAATAACATAAAGACAAAAATTATTGAACCACGAGTACTCGCAGCTACTGAAAGCTAGTTCAACTAATAGATAAACCATGTTCTCTTAGATTAAAATCTCAATCGGTTCTCATCAAACAAATTTCGCAAAACTTAAGTTTACATTTTTATTTTTGTTTTAACAAAACTTTAAAACTGTGCAGTGAATCTTGTGCTCACAACAGTTATTGTCATAAATATGTATACATCAGACATTATAAAGGCATGTGGAAGATACTAAGTAGTATTTTACAGTTCAATTTATTGATCATAAAGGGATGGAGATTGCATGGAGGTTAACATAGGATGAGAAGAAATTGATAGTATTTTTTGCGAAAGACTTTAAACCTTCTTTGCATTAAATTCTGAAAGTTTTCTTGTTGCCGTAAATGGTAAAATCCTCAACAAAATATCAATAATTTGTTGGAATGAATAAAGGTTTTAAATCAAATTTTCATATACTTTGATCGACTTTTTAGCTCCCACCCTGACGAGCCATGTGAGCTGTCGGTATCCTGTTGCACCTATTGCCCGTAAACTTTCACATTTCCATCTTTTTACCCAATTCATACGTGACAGAATTATTATCCTAGTAACCGGTGTTACCAATATCGAACATTTTAAGCTAAAAAATTCCACAATACTATATTCATTTTGTGTGTCAATTTATTTAGACAAAACAAAACTGCAAAAACTTCGAATACAAGAGAGTATTGTTTTTTTTTATGTCATTATTATCTGTCGATTTCTAGATCTATGCATAGTATTTATTTCAGATGACATGGATTTCACACCCTGGTAACCCTGCTTCCCTTCATATATTCATATTTATCGTCCTTTCCTACACCTATATCACCCTGCTCAGTCGCTCCGTAATTCTGTATCACGGCTTTGAGACGAGAACAGGCATTATCAGCGACGTCACAATGTCTGAGGGGAAGTTATCAGCGACGTCACAATGTGAGAGGAGACGTTATCAAGCTTGCTTTCGTCAAGCGTAAAACTGTCTTAAGGAGGGGGAAAAGACCAGTTATAGAACGATAAACAGATAATCGGGTTTTCTTCGTATAGATATCATAAAATATCTACCACTCGACACAATGTGAATCTTTTTCTCACGTTCACTGCGCTCACTCACCAAAAAGGTTCACATTGTGGCTCGCGGTTGATATTTTACGATATCAATGTGTAGAAAACCCGATAATCTATACACATATATAAATAAACAAACTAAAGGCTGCAACTGGTATTTTTGCATTTAAAATGGTTCATTGCAACAAGAATATTTGTATCGAATGGAAGCTGTGTGGTTCAAAATCTTGTATTGCTGATAAATGTTGCTGGACCAAGTTTCGGCATCTGATCTGAATTTTCTGAAAAGTGCAAGGTAGATAGACATTGGCCTGTTGAATATTTTTACTCGGTAAGTTTTGCTCTATCCATGCTAACTGCTTGAACTTTTGCGATATAAACTAAAAACTCGAATATATTTTAGCAAACAGTGGTCATGTTTGTTGATGAATATTGTTTTTCCTAGATTCATTTGGTAACATTTGGTCAAGCAATTTTAGAGAAGATTTTTTTTAATTACGGACGCCAAGTCAATAGCTCACACGGCCCCTTGATACAGGTGAGCTTAGAGCGAAACGGGTTGATAACCAGTTGAAATAAACCAAGTTTTGTAAAGTTTGTGTATTTGGATTGTTTAAAACTGTTTTTATGGCTTTTAAAAGTTAATTGAAGGTGAATAATTTAAGATTTGAAACACACAAACTAAAAGCTTCGTGCTATTACAAATATTTAACTTAAAGTGTATTTCTTAGTCTGGTATTTTTTTTTCGTTCACTCATTTTTCACTCATTTTCAATTAAAATTTAGGCATATTTTATTTTTATTCAGGAATTATATTTAAAAATAGAAAATTAGGACACATCGTTCACTTACTCCCCATTAATCTTTTATCAAAAATCCTTGACAACAGACTTTACTTTTGGATCTTTAAAATGCATAACTTAAAAAAATCTTATTTTTGTGTGTGTTATCTAGGTTATCTAGTCTTCATTTTCTGACAAATTCTAGTCTGCCCTTCCATGAAATATTTAAATATTTTTTTAATGTTTTATTGAACTTTCGAAAATTCCCCCTGACAACCAATCAGACAATAATTTTATGTTGACCAGAGGCTTAAAGGTACAGCAAATGATGCTTAATAGCTAACAGATACATTTTTCTTTTAAAGTACAACTTTTAAATCTTACGGGAACCCCCATTCCCCTCTTGGAAAATGTTTTATGGTAAAATTATCAACTGCAGTAATAAAATCGAACAATTTTAGAATTTCAAAACTATTCCAAACATAATAACTTTCACCGTGAACTGCCTCTTCCTTATTCCAAAAAAAAAAATCCGCAATATTATTGTCATCCTTTTAGTAAACACTAAACTGTTACAAAGAAATCTGATTTTAGCTTCTGAGGACACATGATTCTTACGCGCAGAAACAAGGCTGAGATTCATTTGGTTGAATAAAAAGAATGGTATCTACAGTATCGTACAAATTTGTCAGAGAAACAATATCCATGGTGCTTAGGCTACACTGAATGTATTATCTAAACTCATCTAAGAAATGTTTAGACTCACCTGATAGTTTGCCGTGATCAACTTAGGTTGTGCTTGATTTTCATATGATGAAGACATAATCTTTCAATCAGTTTAATTGAGGTCTGGAGCTGGCATGGGAGTAACTGTTAGTAGTCCCTTGTTAATTTATGTATCATTGTCATTTTGCTTAGTTTCTTTAGTTACCTATTCTGATACGGACTCAGACTTCTTTTAAACTGAGTTTTACTGTGCGTATTGCTGTGTGTTTGTTTATTCCACATTGGCTAGAGGTATAGGGGAGGGTTGAGATCTCACAAAGCATGTCTAACCCCGCCGCATTTTTGCACCTGTCCCAAGTCAGGAGCCTCTTGCCTTTGTTAGTCTTGTATATTTTTTAATTTTAGTTCATTTATATGCTATGGAGTTTAGTGTGACGTTCATTTTCATTGAAGTGGTAAACATTTTATTTAGGGACCAGCTGAAACCGCCTCCGGGTGCGGGATTTTCTCGCTGTTGAAGACCCATTGGTGTCCGTCGGCTGTTTTCTGCTCTTTGGTCGGGTTGTTGTCTCTGATAAATTCCCCATTTCCATTCTCAATTTTATTAGAAAAAAGTCCTTTATTCTATATACGCTCTCCATTTGTATGCAAAACCTTTTACATTTGGATTTTTCGGGTCATTGTTGAAGGTCGTACGGTGACGTATAGTTGTTAACACCTAGTTCATTTGGTTTCTGATGGAAATTTGTCCATTGGCAAACATACCAGATAATCTTTTTTATATAGGTATTGGATATTTTACACCGTATTTTGATGGTCATGCACAAGGATCGTAATTCCGCAAATCGTATGCATAATTTCTTATCTCAAAAGGGGGCAAGAGGGGTTTAATTAACAGGTCAATATTTTTTTTATTTTGCTCAAATCAGAATACAGTAAATTTAAAATATTGATAACCGATAACAGCATTTTAAATCATCTTAAATGAGAAAACAGTGAATTCAAAAATCATAAAACAGTAAACAGGGGTATTTTTTGTCTTCATAATAACAGTTCACAACAATGTCGATTTTAAGAAAACAGATAACAGCTAATTAGTCAATAACAGTTAACAGCACATATATCTTCAAAATAACAGTTAACAAAAGTTTAAAAATGCCAAAACACCTCAACAGAAAGATCTTGCACCCCCTCTCAAAAATCAAATAAAAAAACAGACTCAACTTGGCTCATATGAAATATCCACCAAATATATGCTAGGTATATTTTCTATCAATTATACAAATTGTCTGCATCAATGATCTTGAATATTTGCCACTTTTAACTAAAATATAAAGGCACAGAACCAGGACATAGGTGCACAGAACCAGGACCGTTTTTCTAATCACCAGCACATCGTCAGGACAATTTCGTTTGGCGAATTTACACGACTTTTTCAATAAAAAATCGTTGTAATATTTCTCGCATGGTACTTAGGAAGTATCAGAGAAAAAAAAAGCGACAGAACGGTTGTTTCATTGCCGTTTTGGTACAATGTAAACAAATCCACCAGCACAGAATCAGGACCCACCAGCACCAGTCAGGATCGAATCACCAGCACAGAACGTTCCTTGCAGGACAACCTTACCCACCGTGCATACACTTATTGTAAATTTCTACTAGCAATAATTATAAAACGACTGTTAAAAAATTAGTCGAATTTATATATTAATGATAATATTATCTTGATATAGTAATGATGTGATATTTTATACTGACCATATGCGCAATTATTCTGTCCTTTTAGTTCGCTTATTGTATTTATCGTTGTGACATATTTCTCCGAAATCACATTTGGCTTTCATTTTTGTGACATTCTAACTTGTATTAGGTCGTGTTCACACCAAACGCTGCGTTTAAATTCATTTTTTTCTTAAACAAAAATTTTGTTTCAGGAGGGAATTGAGAAAAATTGTTTGATTCCATAGAAAATGATATGGGGGATTCATCATGGAGTTTATAAAAAATGTTCCTGTATGTTATTGAAAAAAGAATATTTTTTTCTATTTTATAACAAGTGTGGACACAGATCAGTGTGGATAGTATGTTTGGATGTTTGACAGTGTTTTCTGACAAAAGGAGTTCTCTGTGTTTTCCCATACGGTTCTATGTTAAACTGTGTTGCACAGTGACAGCCAACCTGTACCAAATACTAAAATTTAGCAGTGTCGTTTATTTAATATTAAGATTTAATGTTCAAGACTGTCATGATAAAGACACTAATTGCATGAATTACCAAATGGTTCTGATAAAACATGTTCCACAACTTTGATTTTAGAATAGATAGCAGCAAAAACTTACGAGAGGAACACATTAGGTGCATTTATGCATGATATAATTTTAATATGCGAGATGGTATCTGAGAACCTGCATGTATGTACTATTTGTATGGTTCTATTTATGTTCCTTTGTGGTGGTCATTTTTTACTTGGGATTGTCCACAAAAACTGTAAATTAGTTAAGGATCTTCTCAGTGTCATTAAGATTTCGTTTAAATGTCGAAATTGTTTCTTAGAGGACATCTAATGGTTTTTAAAAGTAATGATAATACATGTAATGACGCTTGGGGCTAGAAAGTACACTTCTGTGTTATTTTAGTTCTTTCTTCGAAAATGTCTTCTCCAAGGCTAGCTGGTCGAAGTTAAACAAATTTTGACCAGAATAAAAAATGATGTCAATTAAAGAACCTTTGTTAGCATGCTTCAAAGACTCATAACTCCCACAAAAGTCAATTGATAAAAATTCTTGTGGATATGAGCATCTACATAATATGTTCTAATCATCTACAAAGTTCCTGAAATTCTGTTGTATGGTTTTAGAGGAGTTCCGATGAAAAGAACAGGACTGATGGACAAACGAACTGACGGGTCAAAAACATTATACTTATTTACTTTATTGTGTTGGGTATAATAACTTGGTAAATCCAATGAATTTGTTTATGATTCTTAATTTCTAGAAATAAATTATGACAAATAGTGTAGACTTGAAGAAATATGAACTATGATTTTTTAGTATTTGAAATGAAAATGACATTGAAAAATTATTCTTCTTTCAAGATTTTTGTTATATCGATAAAAATATAAGTGATTCTGGTACAGTAAGATGCAGTTTTGTTATGGAATAAAAGAGAACAGTGCTGTAATTAACGTTGACACAAATTAAGAAATTAACGAACGAATGATAAATGTTGAACAATGAAAGATAATTTTAGAAATCGAAAGAATTAATCTTTTATTCTCATAAACTAAATACAAAGTTGTAAAGAATGGTACATATATATATGGTGCATAACTATTTTTGTTAGAAGCATATCTATGCATAGTCTCTGTTGTAAATACCTAACCTACGTCGTTTTTGAAATTTTAGAATTGTACAAGCGTTGTTGTGTTCGGTTTTAATTGTATAAAGTTAAAGATTGTTATAGTTAAATCAGAATAGATTGATATGATTCATTTTACACCATAATCATACTGATGAAGGATATCTTTTATCCGAAATATTTATAGATAATTACATTTAATGTTTCCTTTTTTTTAATATTGGTGTTATTTTGTACACTTTTTAGGCGTTTATATAATTTATTTATTTTGTACATGTATAGTTACTCGTAACGATCCAGCGCCCTCGTAAGAAAAATCGTTGACTAATATCTAGACGTGTTATATATATATATATATATATACATGTAGTTTTGTTAAAATATACTTTTCACTTTTTGGTCTTTTGGAAAATGTTGTTTGTGCTGTATTTAGATCCCTCTACCAAGAAATTTGTTTTACATGCACACGTATAAAAATTGCGGTTTTTATCCAACGCAATCATAGGTTTGAACGTTGTTTTCAATTTAGACTTGTTTATATTTTTTCGTTTGGGCTTGTATTATATTTTTCTTCGGGTTTATATGATCCGTTCATTCTATTTCGACTCTTTAAAATTCAAGAGTCTATCCTAAATTGAGGTAAATTATATGGCCTTCCAAATACCGTTTCGATCCCTAACATCACTGAAGAGACATTAATTGTCGAAATCCGGATATGGTGTACAAATTTTTGCACCTCATGTTTGCGATATACCATCTTTTCCGCAAGTTTAATGTTTTCTGTTTGGTATTAAATTAATAATTAAGCTCCATGTTACATCTGGTGATCAATTTATTTGGCAATCGCCAATGGCAGTCAGCAGGGTTAAAGAACATCAGTTGTTCGACCTGTTAGTCAAATGCGTATTGTTAAAATATACTTTTCACTTTTTGGTCTTTTGGAAAATGTTGTTTGTGCTGTATTTAGATCCCTCTACAAAGAAATTTGTTTTACATGCACACGTATAAAAATTGCGGTTTTTATCCAACGCAATCACAGGTTTGAACGTTGTTTTCAATTTAGACTTGTTTATATATATATACATATATAATTACTCTAAATATCAGCACAGCAATGTTAAATCTGCAAATATATATATATATATACATAAATAGACAAACTACATGGATGTGTGAAATACTACATGTAAGTTAAATGGTTTAACTAGAACATACTTGCACATTAATAAATTTGATAAATTTACACAGTTTTTATAATTGTACAGTATTTGTAGAAATGAATAAATCATTGAATTTGTATGTATTTAGAGTTTTCCAAAAATAATTAGATAAGAATTTTGTTCTCTCTACTTTCAGTGTTTCACAAGTCATAATGTAGTGGTATTCGTCACCAATGTCAGTTGAGTCACAAAGGTGGCATACTCTATCGTCTCTTGAAAGACCAATTCATCTTTCAGTCTCAACTGGCAATCGTTGACCACTTCTAAATTGCACAATGTATACACATGGTTAGTTGACAAAATATTAAAATATTTCTCAAACTTAATTTCTGTCTTAAAAATTCTTTAACATAACCCTTTTGGTGAAGTATCTATATCTGACAAACATGATTATTTATATTGATCTTGTAATTTTTGTTCAACACTTTTTGATACCCATTTATCAGCAAATTGCATAAGCCATATATTTGACATTCCACAACTGTCTAGAATATTTTTGATATAAACAAGCCACTTGTTTTGATATCCATAAATAGTAAAATTAAAGAATAAAAGTTTATATAGTATACAAGATATTGATATTTTACTTTCTTAATCATTTGATAATCTGCCACAGAAATTTATCATACGAACTTTTGCCTTTAATGATATTGGATATCTGCCAAGCTCGGCATAAACAATAAAATTGGGTGTGCTTTGTTTTAAATGTAGAATCATCTTACAAAATCTGAGGTGGATACGTATACGTTCCAATAAATCAAAATTTTTAAAACCCCAAAGTTTTAGGCATATAGAAGAACTGGCACTACAGCTTTATCAAAAATATCTAACTGACACTCTATAGATAGATTTTTCTGCCTGCATTTTTTCAAGGCAGAGTACATTGCTTTCATACCTTGTTCATATAAATATTTTCTTGTTGTCAAAAACGAACCACTTCTTGCGAAAAATATACCAAAATACTTGTAGTCTTTGACAATTTCAATTTTACAATCATTGATAAAAAAAAAATAATTTTGTGGAATTCTAACGCCTGAAAAAATTAGTATTTTTGTTTTTTTTTTCTACATTAATAATCAGCTTCCATTTTTTACAGTAACTTGAGAAAGCATTTAAAATATTTTGTAACTCAATACAGTGTCATCAGCATATAAACATAAAAATATCTTGAAGTAAACGTCAAGCTCATTTTCCATATCTTAATTAATAGACGTCAAACCAGTTAAATTTGATCTCTATAAAAAATTTTGGAGATCATTTAGATACACAGAAAATAAGGCAGGAGATAGGATTTCTCCCTGACGAACACCGATTTCGCACGAGAAAAAGACTGATTTCTCATTATTAAGAATTATACATGAATTAATATCTTTGTACATGTTCTGATTAATTCGAAAAAAAATAACCGTCTATACTATTATTTAATAGTTTGCATAAAAGTAAATTACTCTGAATAGAACCTAACGCGCGCTGGGAATCAATAAAAGCACCATGTAACTTTTTCTTCTTTACTTTCAATAGTTCAAATAATGCGTACAACGAAATTATATGATCATTCGTGCTATATCCATGCCTAACTAGGTAATTACATAGTCTAGTATTCAATATAGAAGTAAATATTTTCCCAAGGCAAGATAAAAGTGTGATTGGCCGGTTATTCGTGGGCTCTGATTTACTACCTTAATTTTTAAACACTGGGAATACATTTTATATAAGCCATGCCTTAGGTAAAATACCGGAATCAAAAATCAAATTAAAAAGATGCACATAACATCACACAATAAATCAACAGTTGAACATATGTATTCATTTATTATCAAATCATCAGTAATATAACTTACTTTTGTTAGTTAATCTATTCTTTACAAGTTCGTTTAGTAACGCTCCATGTACCACAAGATTACCTTGTTTGGTTTGATTATTTAATCAACACCTGATAGTCGTATAGAAAAATGTCAAACAATAAACCTATCGTGATTATTGATTGGTTGATTGTTGGTTGCTTAACTTCCAGAGGCAAATATTTCATGCATTTTTCAGGACGATATCGTGATTATAACGAGAGACTGAAAAAAGACGCTCGCCTAACGATATTCGATCGTTCACTTCTCTTGTTGCTACTACACTACAAATAAATCATGATAAATAACTGCACAGGGTTTTACAGTCATCATTTTCACTGGGTTAACATATTTAGCCTTGTAGGTTCAGACAGAAAAGAAATTTAAAAATTCACAAAATCAGAATTAAGAATTTACTCTGAATAAATCGATACGAAAGTAATGCATATTTCTCGCATTCAGCCACATACAACGGAAAGTTCACAGCATCGGGAAAAAATAATTAAAGCTTACTAATTTTACTAATATTTTTAATTTACAATTAGCCACATCCATGAAACATTGACAGTGCCTTTGAAGGGGGTTATAGTATTTAGACCATTGCATATAGCTATTTCTATGAAATCTGAAGCAAAACTGGTGTGGCGTCGTAAAAAATCCTTGAAACAGTTTTCGCAAGGGTTCAGGTCTGGATGGTATGATTGGTGAAAACCACAATTGTCCATGATAACGGTATCTCCGACCTGTAGAAATGCATTTCCATATATATTTACTGCTATGTTCAATTCCAAAAGGTCCATGAAGTACATTAACCGTATACGTTGCATTGGATGCATACCTATAGACTGCAATAGCCTTTTCACCAGTGAATGTCCATATAGTCTATTTCCAGGGGCGTATGACATTTGCGCCGATTTGATAAATGTTCAATCTTTCATTTGCGCCGATTCAATAATTTCAAGTTCCATTTGCTCCTTTTTGCATTTTAGTGCTGTGCTTTTTTCATGGCGTAAAGAGGTATTATTGTCCTTTGATATTTTAAAGGCTATAAATGGATTTTTATATCATTTGATATTTTATTGCTATGTTCAGTTATTTTAGTGGATGTAAACAGAGTGCTTTTAACCTTAAAATGACTTTTTTTTGCTCGAAATCCTACTGTCATCTCCCCATTGTGGGCAGGGGGCAACAGTTATAAGCATGTTTTAATTGATAATTCATAGCATATATATAACTGGCTAGCGGAAGAGGTTTATAATGATAAACAAAAATATTTTCAAATGTAATTTACCTGTAAAACAATCGGCGCAAATGAAAGAAATAATCGGCGCAAGTGAGAGAAAAAAATCGGCGCAAATGCAAAACGCGGATTTCCAGTACTTTTGACCACAGATGATTCATAAAAAAAATGAACTGTATATGGATTTTTTCTACTTATATTATCAACGTATTCATCAAACTTAACCTGAACACCATCATCTAGGGACTCTTTAGCACACGTTTTCAGCTTTTTAAATGACAGTTTTAAGTCGTGATTCAAAATATTTGATATTTTTGATGCACTTGGTACGTTTTCTCGTGTTGTAATACCATCAAATAACAATCGCTTATATATTTCGGAAAGAAAATAGACGGCTTCATTGATTTGTAATATTGTACCGCTTGTACTATCTCGTTGGAACTCTTAATTTTCTCAGGTCCATCTAACGGTTTTTCGCAGGCGACAACGTCCCGTCAATTCGGAACTTCTGAACAACTTTTTCTACAATATTGTCCTGTTTGTGAATAAGAGAACCTCACTGTTTTGTAAAGTCTTATCACTTTTTCGTTTAACTCGATATTAATGGGAATGCCTGGCGATATTAATGGGAATGCCTGGATTGTATTTTCTTCCATACTTATTTTCCTTGTCTGTCATTCTAATTTCTTTTACCTGATACTGTACATTCAATGTGTACAGTTCTAATTAAATGTCAACATGAAATAAACTCACTTAAAAAATCTTCTCACCTATTTTACTTACCTTGCTTACAAGTGTGGTCTGTGTTACTTGATAAAAATGGATGATATGACAGTATTTCTATATCAAATGAATTTGCAAGATTTGCTGACCATTTTAACCGACATAAATTTATAAATGTACCTTTTCTCCGGTTTTTCCAGATGACATTAATTATATAATTCGAAATGATTTATCTCTAGTCTCTAGTTGTACTCACGCTATATCTGCTATGCTACACATAGTCTACATTTTAATGTGCCTGTCCCAAGTCAGGAGCCTGTAGTTCAGTGGTTGTCGTTTGTTCGTGTCTGACAAATTTGATTTTCTTAAATTGTTTTGTTTTAAGTTAGGCCGTTAGTTTTCTCAATTGAATTGTATCATATTTTTCATGTAGGGGCCACGTTTACTGACCCGCCAACCGGAGGATGTAATGGTACAGGGTCGAAACATCTGGGGAAGGTTGGAACCATCTGAAGACATCAAAGCACCGGCAGAGAGCGATAGGGATTCAGAGATGAAGGAAGATGAGCAGTCAAGAGAATATGACAGCAGAAAAGCAGAAAACCACCATCTGTAAGTAATAATCATTTCTTCTGGGAAACTAGTGACCGTCAGGGAAGGCTGAATGGAGACTGGGGAAGACCAGTGACGCTAGAGAGACAGCTGACAGCCGGGAACAGACCGGTATGGGCACTTGGGGTCAGCTACCTTAGTGTGGTTTCCGTCAGGGAACACCAAAGACAGCTACTACACAGAATAAAGAATTATACCCCCAGAGTCTCCCGAGAGGGGAGAGGATGAGAAGCTCAACCTAACAGATCAAACGGCAACGACTAGGAAACGAAAACGGACAACGACACAGATGGTGCAAACAACTTTGACAGGAGAGAAGGCAGAAGCAAAATGCCATTGTGGACAGATCTGCAAGAACCAAAGAGGCTTAAAAATTCACCAGTCAAGGTCTGGATGCAGTCGAGGAATTGTTACAGAGCAGCGCACAGATTTATGTGGTGAGACGCAGGAGAATCCTAGCCAGGACACAAACCATAGCACAAGGAATCTCTCAGCATCAGTTACATCCCACGACAGAAGTCAAAGCTTGAATGGTGAGGAGCACATTACACAGCAAAGGCAAGAGACATCACATCAGAAAGAAAGGATAGCATGGCCAAAGATGAACAGCGAAGCCCAAAGGAAAGATCTGATCGATGATTTAGGGGTAATTTTAGAAACATCACTCCAAGGATGTGTTGAGAGGAGAATAGAAACACTGACTACACTAATATATAACATCGGGAAGGAGAGATTTAGTGTTGAGGAAAGGAAAGAAAAGAGTAACACCAAGCAGACGCCAAACAGGAGAGAACAGAAAATTAAACAGCTAAGGAAGGTGCTCAAAGACCTAAACAGACGATACAAGAAAAGCAATGAGATAGAGAAGTTGGGAATAGCTTGCATTACAGACAGTGTTAGAGAGGAATTGAGAAGAACTAGAAGGGCAGAACAACTCAAGAATAGTAATAAGAAGAAAGCGAAAAATAGAGCAAACTTTATTAAGAATCCATACAACTACACAAAAACACTGTTGGGTGGAGAAAGAACAGAGCATATGCATTGTAGTAAGGAAGAAGTAGAAAAGTATCTGCATGAAACACACTCAGACAAAGAAAGAGAGACACCTTCGGGATATTGCCCAAGAGTTGAAGAAGAAGAACAACCAACGATAGAATTTGAAACGAAGGAACCAACATGGAAGGAGGTTTGTGAGGTGGTAAAAAAAACAAGAAGAGGATCAGCACCTGGGTACAGTGGTGTACCATACAAAGTCTACAAGAAATGCCCAAAGATACTAAGAAAACTATGGCAGTTTTTCCGAACACTATGGAAAAAAGGAACCATTCCTGAAAGCTGGTAGAAGGCAGAAGGATGCTTCGTACCAAAAAGAAAAAGATTCAAAAGACATCTCACAGTTTAGGACAATTTCATTGTTGAGCGTTGAGTTAAAAATCTATTTCTCTGTATTGGCAAACAAGATGACGAAGTATATGGTAGAGAACAGCTATATTGAAACATCTATGCAGAAAGGAGGCATTGCATGTTTTTCAGGATGTGTAGAGCATACAAGTATTCTTAGTCAACTCATACATGAGGCAAAGACTGGAAAGAAGAATTTGGCAGTAGTAAGTGTAGAGTACAGAGACTGGGTACATGTATTTTATAGTGACATGTGTGAAATACATGTAAGTCTACATAGACATGGATAAGATATTTTTGATGTATGTTTCTAATTGGTATCCATGAAGCATATTGTTTAATATTCTGTAATTTTTATTAAAGTCCTATTGTGTAGGAAATAGTAACTGTACGAAATAACTTGTACTATACTAGTTTGAAACATATTCATAATTGAGGCAAATAAGTTTTAATTAATATTGTATTAAGTAAAGTTAGAACAATTACAATGATATTATTTTTTTTTAGAAATATTGTATTACTGTCATTGGAATATTTGATAAATAATCTGAAATTCATCTTTATAATTTACCAGTTCATAATAATAATCCACCGAATAATCCACAACTAAATGTCGTCTGCAATTTAGGTCATGCGGTCATCACGCTTGGTTGAATCCAATTTTGACTTTCAGTTGATTGTAAATCGATAACGATAACTTCTCTGTATTGCAAAGTTTATACGTTCCATTATTACATCTATCTGTCATTATATGTTGATTTTTGAAACGAAATGTCTTGTATTTTTGTGAAGATCCAACTTAAGCAACTGTAGTAACTTCACGCACATTGCTTGAATTTTAGGAATGAAATGTACGGACATGCGCAGTAGAATCCATGTGTCACTTAGGACGATTTTCCAATAAAAACACTATTTTTACGTTTTGGCAACTGTTTTCACATCATCATTGTAATTCCTTATAGTATTTGTGTTCAACATCTTCAATATTTTGCAGATGTTAATGATCACTATCCTTGATATTTATCATTTTGGTCCGCCGGTGACACACATAGCTTTTTGCAATATTGTTTCCGTATTGTGACTTCCAATGGAGTTGTATTGGTGTATTTTTAGTTTCCATAGAAATTTGTTTAATACCATGCAAAATGTATTTATTATATAACTGTTACTAAAATTGTATATAATAATGATTTTTGTAATTTATTTGAGAATTCAAATATTTAGTTGGATAGCAAGCGCGCGATCAAACAATTTTCCAATTTTGCCAACAATCCAACAATCCAACATTGACGTCATTTCGACGCTCGTTTGGCAGTTCTGCTTAAATCTTTGGTCGTTACAGTTAGTATTTTATTTTGCTCATCATTAATTTTTGTCAAAATGGTTAATTTTTCTCACAAACTTCATTTTTTTTGGGGTTAAATTGTAAAGGAAAATAGTAAATTTAGCGTTTTCTAAGTTAGAAAGGAATATTTCATTTTTAGCTGACTCTTAGGAGCCGGACTCCTACATTTTTGTTCTTTTGCTTAAAGTATTTTATTCTTTTAGTTAATTTAGGAAAGATCTTAAAACTGTTTTAAAATATCTTTTGGGTTAATTGTCGTTTTATTGCTGGCAAAGCTTTATTTCAAGTTATCTTTTAAAGTTAGGATTAATGTCATTGTACATTTAAATTTTAAATTGTAGTTCACGTTTACTGTTAACGTTTGTCTTTTTTTTTAATAAATAGAATTAAATAGGAAAACATTTGGCAATTAAGGGATAATTTCCTAAAGGTCTGGAAATTATGATAAACAAAACAGTTTATGTAAGGTATAAACTGTATTTCATTGTTAGTTTTTTATTCAGGAAAGGTTCTGAATATAACTAATAATAATAAACATTTTTTTTTATGTAACTGGTGAGGTATCAGTTATTACTATATACAAAAATGTCAGAAAAAGGTATTCTGACTAAATTCACTTGAAATTAGTATTTTCTTTTAAGGTAATTTATTTTCTTGATAATATAGCAGGACTCAACTTTTTATGTATTTTTCTAACATACCAACATACAATTATATTGGTAATAGCAAGTGTTATTTTTTATTAGAATTGCACGGACAAAGTTATCCTGCAATCATAAAGATTTTATTAATCATCTCTTGAGTGTAGAGATAAATTATTACATATATACTGAATAAATTCTTGTCATATCATTTAAGAGTCTATAATTTAATTATCTTACTACTTAAAATTGTTGTTTATCCTGAACATTAATGAAAATATCTGATTCTCAAAATGAATAAAATATAGAAACTTATATATGTTACTTTTAACAAATGCCTATATTATACTGACCAGATCATATCTTGTCATACTGACTTAGCAATTTACAAACTACTCATAATTTTGAGTAAAACTTTTGGGTCAAGCATTTCAACCCTCTGCCCGCTACATAGTTTTGGCATCCACGGTGGGATCCATTAAACTTTATTGGATCCTGTGATACGAACCTTTTTGAAGTGTTAATAGATTATCAGTGTAATGTGTAAACCAAGGTCTGTTCGGTCAAGAAAGACCGACACACATAATAGGGGACATAGTAGCCAATATGAATCGGAAACTGAAGACAGTGAAGTCAATACTCTCTACACAACTGACGACGAAACATGTCATTCTGGAAGTGATCAAGTTTATGAAGCTACTCATGACTTGTCTAACATAGAGACAGAAGAAGAAACAATACTTTTAAGACCCAGATCAAAATTAAGTAAGAGGCCAAGTCCTAGAAAACCTAGCTCCCCTAGAAGGTCCTCCAGATATAGAAGGCAAAATGATCTAGAAAATAAGTCAGAACCTCAAAATCAAGGTGATACTGGGGTATATGAAATTATCAAAATAGCTATACAAGATATGACTGGTCAGGTGGTATCAGCCATTCAAAATGCTTTTACCGGCATTACAAAACAATATAGACATACTAATGCTGCAAATGAGCAACATGCTAAAAGCATACACAATGCTAACAATAGTAATTCATTTTCTAAAGTTAGAAAAATTAAACAAAATTTAACACCAAAAATTAGGCAGGAAGACCTGCTTCAAAGATTCTTAATGGGATTGTCAGATAATGAAGCAAGAATTCATATAGAACTGACAAAAGACCACAAAACTATCGAGGGAGCAGTACAGGAGGTTATTACATATAGGGAGACAACTGCAGAAACACAGGAGGGTAATTCAGGAAAAAAATACGAAAGTTAGACAACTAAAGAAACAGAATGATCAAAGCTCTCAAAAATCAGACCAGACAGCAGAAAAAAAAACAGAACACCGATTTAAACAAACAAGGCTCCACAAATACAGAAAAAGATGTAATTACGGTAACCAAAGATGAATTACAGAAAATGTTTGACAAAATGTATGAGGACAAGAAAAGAAATGATGAGACACAGACATCAGTAACAGGACATAAACATCATGATGAAAGACAGTTTGACCGACAACCATTCAATGCCAATACACCATCCTATGTTCTAAATGGTCATTTTAGGAAGAACAACTCAGACAGAAATACTAACCAAGAAAATATCCCAAAATGGTATTATTGTGGTCAACCCGGTCATTATGCCAGAAAATGCTATAGTAATCCAAATAGAAAAACAGATTATAGAAATAATAAGGCAACTCCTCCAAGACAGATGAATAAGCCTTACACTCCCCCCAACAGTAATACTAGTCTGTCACAAGGTGAATTTAAATAAGATGGATATACATTAAACTAGAACGGGTTAACCCAGCTGACCAGGAGTTGGCCCTTAAGTTTAAAGAAAACGGTCATAAATTGGACAACATTGGTGTACATGAACCAACAAGCAGTATAACTTTATTAAGTAATAGTAATAGTAAAGAGGAAAATATTAGTAATAGTAATATTAATGAGGAAAATATTAGTAATAGTAATAGTAAAAGTAATGAGGACAATATTAGTAATAGTAATAGTAAAAGTAATGAGGAAAATATTAGTAATAGTGAAAATATAGTAAAACATGGAGATAATAGTAATATATCTTCTGTCCCATTAGAAGATAAAAATGTAGTTTGTTCTTAACCAATTTTAGGAATTGAACAATCAATTGCAAGTAATGTAATTGCAAAACAAGTACTCCGAAGTGATTGAGTTTATGTTGAAGGACATATCCAAGGGTCTGAGGTTAATTTTACTGTAGATACAGGGGCAGTTTGGAAGTTTTATCCGTGTATGCCTTTAATAAGATTCCTCATGTTAATAGACCAATCTTGGAAAAGTCTAATACTTTAGCTTGTGCTGATGGTAAACCCTTAAAGGAGCTAGGGAAAGCTATTTTTGAAATTAAATTAGGAAATTTATGTTATAGTACAGAAATGATAGTAGCAAATATAGAAGATGAAGCTTTGTTGGGACTAGATGTTTTAATGAAGACTCAGTGGGGTCCAGCTGATATAAAGCTAACAGATGGAATTATACTGCTTGGTGGTCATGTTATCCATTGTACCCAAATTGGCCAAACAAATAAACTTATTCGAAAAATTTATGTGGCTGACAACTATGAAATTCCCCCAAGATCTGAAATTTTGATTGATGTTTTTGTTGACCGATTTTATGATGATTCTCCTGAAACAGTTCAAGATTGTATTTTAGAACCCTCTGAGAATTTTTCAGAGAGATTTTCATTAGTAATGGCACCATGTTTAGTAAATATAAGCCAAAATGTTACTTGTAAAACTCGTACAATGAACCCCTATGATTATAAAAACACCTTGTATCAAGATACAGTAATTGGTTCAGCAGAAGTTGTTGAACATGAACCAAAGATATTATTAGAATGTGAGAACACACTTGAAGTAAACAACCAAAATGCAATGAGAAGACTGAAATTTCATGACTCAAATTTAGTGTCAGGGAAGGGGGTATCCAAAGAAGAAATAATTAGACATTTGACTAAAAAAGAAAAAGAAAAAGCTGAAACTAAAAATGTGCCAGTACATTTAAAAGACCTGTTCCAAAATATTGCACCTGAACATTCAGAGACAGAGAAGGATGCCATAGCTGACATTTTGAATAAATACTCTGATACCTTCTCCAAAGATGAAACCGACCTAGGAAGAACCAGTCTTCCTGAGTTTTGTATTGAGACTGGAGATGCAAAACCAATTAAACAACCCCCTAGACGAGTTCCTATGGCTTATGCAGGTGAAGAAAAGAAGTCGATTGACCAAATGACGAATCAAGGGATAATTCAGAAGTCAACATCTCCTTGATCGAGCCCCCTTGTACTAGTATTAAAAAAACCGGGAAGGTTAGAGCGTGCTGTGATTACAGAATTTTAAAACGGGCTACAAAACCCGAAACTTGGCCTCTTCCACGCATCCAGGATTGCTTGGATACTGTTGCTGGTGGCGTTATATTTAGTACCTTTGATTTGACCAGTGGTTTTAATCAGATTCCCGTTAGAAAAGAAGATATTCCCAAAACTGCATTTGTAACTAAATACGGTTTATATAAATACAAAACCTTACCATTTGGACTCATAAATGGACCAGCTTGTTGCCAAAGACTGATGGAGTTGGTCCTTAGTGGTCTTCAGTGGCAAATTTTATTGATATATTTAGATGATATCATTTTATTTTCATCCAATTTCTCCCAACATTTAGAAAGATTAGATATTGTCCTTAAAAGACTTCAGGAAGCTGGTTTAAAATTAAAACCTGAAAAATGTAATATTTTTCAAACTGAAGTTACATTTTTGGGCCATGTAGTGTCTGAACAAGGCATACAACCCAACCCTGATAATATTACAAAAATATTGGAATGTCCAGTTCCCAAAACAGTAAAAGGCGTAAGACATATACTAGGCATTGGGAGTTATTATAGGCGCTTTATCAGAAATTTTTCTGATTTAGTTAAACCATTGACAGAATTAACTAAAAAGTCTTCAAAATTTGTATGGTATGAAAACTGTCAGCTAGCCTTTGAACATCTAAAGCAACAATTTGTAAGTCCAGGTCTATTAGCATATCCGAGAGATGAAGGTGAATACATACTTGACACGGATGCCAGTGATGACGCTATTAGCGCAGTATTACAGCAATTTCAAAATGGTGATCTTAAAGTAATAGCTTATGGTAGTCGAACTTTGAACAAAGCAGAAAGAAACTACTGTATAACTGACAAAGAGTTGTTAACAGTTAGGTACTTCGTCGAGTATTACAAGCAATATCTTTTAGGTAGAACATTTACGGTGCGTACAGACCACCAAGCACTTATATGGCTTTTTAGTTTAAAAGAACCAACTGGTCGTATAGCTAGATGGATTGAAATCCTTTCCAATTTCACATTCACTATACAATACAGGCCAGGTCCTAAACATGGCAATGCTGATTTTATGTCTAGATGTTTAAATCCAAAAGATTGTGACTGCCCGTTAAATGATAACATGGAATATTTAACATGTGGGCCTTGTAAAAAATGTACAAGAAGAGCCCAAATTATGTTAAGTACCTGGAAACCCTTCTCTTCTGATAATCAAATTGAAATAAATAATAAACAAACAAACAAACACCAAAACTGTTTTGAATGCAGTCAAAACTAAAAAACAAACTAACCAGGAAAATGAATGTACAGTTTGGAATATGGGTCATACCTATGAAAAATTAAAAGAACTTCAAAATAAAGACGAAGATGTTGGCCCTATTCTCAGATGGAAAATATAAGGCAAAAAGTCATGTGACATTGACCTGCAAAGTAATAGTCCAGCTACTAGACATAACTATCATTTTTGGAACAGTCTTTGTGCTCCTTTAGGTAGTATGCCTACTGGTGCACCTTGGGATAGACTTGCCACAGATATAATGGGCCCTTTCCCTGTTACCCCAAGAGGTAACAAATATATACTGACAATAACTTGTCATTTTACCAAGTGGGTTGAAATATTTGCTATACAGGACCAGACTGCTGCAACTTGTGCAAACCATATTTTAAACGACGTAATATGTCGATATGGATGTCCTTTGTCCCTTCATTCCGATCAGGGTCAAAATTATGAAAGCGACATACTCAAAGAGCTCTGTGAGCTTTTAGAAATTCATAAAACTAGAACCAGTCCTAGAAATCCAAAGGGAAACGGACAATGTGAACGATTTTACCGTACCGTTCTAGGAATGATTAAATCTTATATAAAAGGGTAACAAACCAAATGGGACAAAAATTTGGGATGTTTGGCTGGGGCATACAGAGCCACACCCAGTGAATCAACTACCTTAACCCCTAATCTTATTCTTTTGGGTCGAGAAATAAGATTGCCACATGAAATATTAAAAGGGGTATTCCCTTAACCCATATAAAAGAAAATAGTAGCAATTATGGAGAACATGTACTAAATCTTAGAAATAGTCTTCAAAAAGCTTATAAAGTAGCTGGAGCCCATTTGCAAGTAAATGCAAAAAGAAGAAAAGATTATTATGACAAAAAGTCAAATCTAACCATTTTTGAAGTAAATGACAAAGTATGGTGCTTGTTAGGAAACAAAAAGGGAATTAGTCCCAAGTTACAGGCATTGTACACTGGTCCATGTCTGATAATAAGAAAATTTAATGATATAAGTTACGAAATTCAAGTAGACGAAAGTGGTCTAAGAAAAGTCGTTAATCACGACAAGTTGAAACAATATAATGGAGAAAATATACCAAAGTGGATCAAACTTTAGTCAAGAAAAAATGATTTCTTGCTATATTTTACCCTTACTGGGGATTAAGACTAACATTTCATTAAGTCCTTTTATTATTAGTGTATCATATGATTGATTGTTGAAATAAAATGTTAAATGTTTGCAAATATGTAAACATGGACCAATATAAAATGTATATATTTATAAATCTGAAATTTATGTTTGGACTAAAGTCTGATGTAAATATTTGTTGAATAAAATTAACATTGTCATAAGGTTTGACAATGTATAGTAATAATTATACTAAGAATATAGGGCTTACTCCCAAACCGTAATCCTTCCTTGTAAAGTTAAGGAATAAAGTAACATGAACTGAAATCAAAGGTCATGTGTACTTTTAGTGTAAAATATATTGTTCAGTTTATAATACATGTAATAAATAAGCAAGTTTAATGATGTTGACAAGAATCTATCAGGGAAATGAATAAATAAAAAAAAATGTATATATGAAGATATATATATTTATATTTTTGCGTCATAAATTCCAAAATAAGAATTTTTTTTTGAGTATGTTGGTGTGTACAAGAAAGCAACATAGGCGAGTCCTTGACAAATTTTTGTACAAGTGACTCAAAACCTGCCTCTTTTTGTACTTTCAGATGGCCCATCAATTAAAGTGTAAACGGGGACTGGCCTATGAATGTATGCACTGCATTTACCCAGAATCTTTTCTGGCCGAGAAGAATAGGGCAGAGGCCCATATTTTGAAAAAGCACCTGGCATTGGATACGGCAAGATACTATTGTACGTCGTGTATGTTTAGATGTAATGACCGCAAGAATTTGGACAGGCACCTAGTTTCATTTTTGCCTCACCTCCGCCAGAAGGAAACTCAAATAGCTTCTAATAAATACCTTGGGGACCTAGCATATTTAAAGGAGAGTCCAGCCCCCCACAGTTTCAACACAACAGTAAAGGACTATGTGCCCTTGACACAAAGTGAGAGTGCCGGATTTTGGGCAACTAAGTCCCGTGGCCAGCCAGTGTCACCCTTGGTCTCTTTGCCATTGCCTCAGGCCTCTACTCCTGCCAGATTACCGCCTTCTAACCATCATCTCCCTACCATGTCATCTGCTACTCTTGCCAGCATACCGCCTTCATACCATCATCTGCCTACCATGTCATCTACACCACCTGCCAGCCTACCACACCCTTCTTACCAGCATCTGCCTACCATGTCATCTACCACACCAGTCGGTCATCTTTCACCACCAACCATGCCTTATCCAACTGCTACAGCTCATACTCATTTGCCAGTACCATATATGTCATCATCATATCCAACTACTACAGCAACCTGTCAATCACAACAATCCACCATACCATCAGCTCTAACTTTACAGATGTCAACAATGCCTTCAACAACTCATTTCTATACAGCCAAACCTCTAGATCAGTCTTTAAACCTACCATCTCCATCTTTCAATACAACCATTACCACCACAGCTGATCTTTCATCCAATTTACCAATTGATGTGAATGAATGTCGTGACTATGAAGCATTTTCATCTGAGATTGGCTCCCCTACAAGACAGGTCCTTGAAAGGGAGGTGGTAGCCATGTCAAAAGATGAAGAGGTGATGGAATGCATCTTGCCACAGTTGCTGGGGCAGGATCCGCCAAAAACATGTAGCAACCTTGATGCAAATCATGCCATACTAACTGACACAAAGAAACCAGATGATGACTCAAATCATAAAATAATTCAGGCCCTGGCAAATTTGACAAGAGTCAACAATTAATCCTACAAGCAAGATTTGGGGCAATTAAACAGATCAGTTACAACCTTTTCTTCCGACATCTCGTTTCTAAGAGGCCAGTTTAGGCAACAAGAACGCATCATAAATAGACAGCAGAGAGTACTTGACCGTCTCAGCACAGTAAACCGAATACCTAGAGCCAACGCCAGAACTACCCCCTACAATAGAACCACAGCTGCAGGTACACAAAAGAAACCGAAATTAAAGTCCGTTGTAGTTAAAGATAACTAATTCTAGATTCAATATAGATGTAATTTTATATTTTTAATGGAAATTTTAAGGTATTGTTACTTTATTTGGGTTGTTAACATCAAAAGTAATTTAAGGTTAAGATTAAAAGTTATTAAAAACATTTAGATTAAAAATTTATCTTTGAAATTCATGAAAAGTTAAAAAGTTTTGACGTTATTTATTTTAGATATAGTCAAAGCTTTCGAGTGTTAGAAGTTAAATAAAAAAAATTTATTGGGTGTATTTTTTGAAATTATATTTGAATATTTTGGTACTGTTTACATGGTAACTAAATTTTCCTTCAGAAAACATCTGGTTCTTAGCCATGTTCCACATTGTTCGTAATGTTCAGTAATATTTCACATTTGGTATATATATATATATATATGTCTGTCTGGTATCTACCGCCCTCGTGCTGATGGTCATAATGGTGAAACTTCAGGTGTATCTGAAAAATATTATACAGAAAGAATATATTTATGTATAATTTTTTACATAATTTAATATATTATCATGTATTTGTGTTATAATCATAGATGGTATTAATAAGAAAACTAATTTCATTCAGTTTTGGAAATAATACTTAAAAATATTAAGTCTATTTTTCTTTTTAAAAAGTATATGCAATTAAGGCATAGCCAAAAATTCAAAACTTAAATGGAAGCTTTTGCAAAAATTAAAAAGTCTTTGCGGGGACGCAAATAATAGAAAGGGGGTAAAATGTACAGAGACTGGATACATGTATTTTATAGTGACATGTGTGATATACACGTAAGTCTACATAGACATGGATAAGATATTTTTGATGTATGTTTTTTATTGGTATCCATGAAGCATATTGTTTAATATTCTGTAATTTTTATTAAAGTCCTATTGTGTAGGAAATAGTAACTGTACGAAATAACTTGTACTATACTAGTCTGAAACATATTCATAATTGAGGCAAATAAGTTTTAATTAATATTGTATTAAGTAAAGTTAGAACAGTTACAATGATTTTATTTTTTTTTTAGAAATATTGTATTACTGTCATTGGAATATTTGATAAATAATCTGAAATTCATCTTTTTAATTTACCAGTTCATAATAATAATCCACCGAAAAATCCACAACTAAATGTCGTCTGCAATTTAGGTCATGCGGTCATCACGCTTGGTTGAATCTAATTTTGACTTTCAGTTGATTGTAAATCGATAACGATAACTTCTCTGTATTGCAAAGTTTATACGTTCCATTATTACATCTATCTGTCATTATATGTTGATTTTTGAAACGAAATGTCTTGTATTTTTGTGAAGATCCAACTTTAGCAACTGTAGTAACTTCACGCACCTTGCTTGAATTTTATGAATGAAATGTACGGACATGCGCAGTAGAATCCATGTGTCACTTAGGACGATTTTCCAATAAAAACACTATTTTTACGTTTTGGCAACTGTTTTCACATCATCATTGTAATTCCTTATAGTATTTGTGTTCAACTTCATCAATATTTTGCAGATGTTAATGATCACTATCCTTGATAATTATCATTTTGGTCCGCCGGTGACACACATAGCTTTTTGCAATATTGTTTACGTATTGTGACTTCCGGTGGAGTTGTATTGGTGTATTTTTAGTTACCATAGAAATTTGTTTAATACCATGCAAAATGTATTTATTATATAACTGTTACTAAAATTGTATATAATGATGATTTATGTAATTTATTTGAGAATTCAAATATTTAGTTGGATAGCAAGCGCGCGATCCAACAATTTTTCCAATTTTGCCAACAATCCAACAATCCAACATTGACGTCATTTCGACGCTCGTTTGGCAGTTCTGCTTAAATCTTTGGTCGTTACAGTTAGTACTTTATTTTGCTCATCATTAATTTTTGTCAAAATGGTTAATTTTTCTCACAAACTTCATTTTTTTTGGGGTTAAATTGTAAAGGAAAATAGTAAATTTAGCGTTTTCTAAGTTAGAAAGGAATACTTCATTTTTAGCGGACTCTTAGGAGCCGGACTCCTACATTTTTTATCTTTGCTTAAAGTATTTTATTCTTTTAGTAAATTTAAGTTCTTAAAACTGTTTTAAAATATCTTTTGGGTTAATTATCGTATTATTGCTGGCAAAGCTTTATTTCAAGTTATCTTTTAAAGTTAGGATTAATGTAATTGTACATTTAAATTTAAAATTGTAGTTCACGTTTAATGTTAACGTTTGTCTTTTTTTTTAATAAATAGAATTAAATAGAAAAACATTTGGCAATTAAGGGATAATTTCCTAAAGGTCTGGAAATAATAATAAACAAAACAGTTTATGTAAGGTATAAACTGTATTTCATTGTTAGTTTTTTATTCAGGAAAGGTTCTGAATATAACTAATAATAATAAACATTGTTTTTATGTAACTGGTGAGGTATCAGTTATTACTATATACAAAAATGTCAGAAAAAGGTATTCTGACTAAATTCACTTGAAATTAGTATTTTCTTTTAAGGTAATTTATTTTCTTGGTAAGATAGCAGGACTCAGCCTTTTATGTATTTTTCTAACATACCAACATATACAATTATATTGTTAATAGCAAGTGTTATTTTTATTAGAATTGCAGGGACAAAGTTATCCTGCATTCATAAAGATTTTATTAATCATCTCTTGAGTGTAGAGATAAATTATTACATGTAAACTGAATAGATTCTTGTTATATCATTTAAGAGTCTATAATTTAATTATCTTACTACTTAAAATTGTTGTTTATCCTGAACATTAATGAAATATCTGATTCTCAAAAAGAATAAAATATTGAAACTTATATATGTTACTTTTAACAAATGCCTATATTATACTGACCAGATCATATCTTGTCATACTGACTTAGCAATTTACAAACTACTCATAATTTTGAGTTAAACTTTTGGGTCAAGCATTTCAAGCCCCTGCCCGCTACATATGGTTAGACCTGGCAAATGCATATGGATAAGTACCACACAAATTGATAGAGATGGCAATGGATCACTACCACATTCCAGAACACATTAAGAAGATAGTCCAAAAGTGTTTTGGTTGAATGCAGCTGCGATTTACTGTAGATAATAAGACCACAGCATGGCAGAAGTTAAAAAAGGGATAGTTACGGGTTGTACCATCTCACCTATACTATTCATTATGAGTATGAATATCATCATGAAGGCAGCAGAAAGAGAAACAAGAGGTCCAAAGACATAGTTGGCAACACCTGTACTGGTAGACAAGGCTTAGGAATGACACATTTCCAACAGTGGTCAAAGGCAACACCAAAAGAGAAGAGCAGCATGGTGCAGTCAGAAATAAGAACAGTAGAAGAAGAACAAAGAAGGGCAAAAGCAGTAGAGCTTAGCCGTCAAGGAGCATGGATGAAGTGGAACATGCCAGAAAGAAAGATCACATGGGCAGAGTTATGGAGGATGGAACCAATCAGAATTTCATTCATGTTTAGGTCAGTGTACGATACACTTCCTTCCCCTTCAAACTTACACAAGTAGGGACTGATAGAAGAACCAAGCTGCAAGTTATGTGGTGAAAGAGGCACTATGGCACATATACTTTCAGGCTGCAAGGTTGCTCTGACACAGGGAAGATATCGATGGCGGCACGACAAGGTCCTAAAACATCTGGCAGAGATCCTTGATATTGAGAGAAGAAAGAAGAGACCATCAAAAACAGAGGCAAAGCAGATCAGATTCGTCAGAGAGGGAGATATGGGACATGCAACAAAGTCACAACAGCACTTCATCTTGGACAAGGGCAGTGAATGGAACATGAGGGCTGACATTTCCAGAATGCGTACAGACAACCCTACTCCCAGACATTGTAGTTTGGTCACAGTCGTCAAAGATGATAGTTGCAATAGAACTGACAGTTCCTTGGGAAGAGAGATGTGAAGAGGCATACCAGCGGAAGAAGGAAAAGTACACAGAGCTGATGACAACATGTAGAGAGAGAGGTTGGAAAGCGTGGCTGTTCCCAGTAGAAGTAGGCTGCAGAGGTTTTCCTGCACAGTCAGTATGGAGGATGCTACAGGCAATGGGAATTGTCGGAAAGGCAAGAAAGACAGCAGTAAGACAGCTAGGGGAAGCAGCAGAGCGTTCATCTTGCTGGTTATTGCATCGCCGAGATGATTTGAGCTGGAAGCCGAGTGCTGATGAGTAGAGGTTTGGCCACCATTACTGACCCGCTAACCGGAGGATGTAATGGTACAGGGTCGAAACATCTGGTAAAGGTTGGAACCATCTGAAGACATCAAAGCACCGGCAAAGAGCGACAGGGATTCAGAGATGAAGGAAGATGAGCAGTCAAGAGAATATGACAGCAGAAAAGCAGAATACCACCATCTGTAAGTAATAATCATTTTATAGCCGACTTCACGGGTTTCCTCATTGTTGAAGGCTGTACGGTTGTCTATAACTGCTTACATCCACTTAATTTGGAAATTTGGTGGATAGTTGTCTCATTGACAATCATACCTCATCTTTTTATCTCTACATAGGTACTGCAAGATGTTTAGGTGTATTGTTTTTCATATCTATACGGAGGCAGGTGTTGATTGAATAATTAAACCAAACAAGGTAATCTTGTGGTACATGAAGCGATACTAAACGAACTTATAAAGAATAGATTAACTAACAAAAGTAAATTATAGTCAATTATCAGTCCAGTGGTTATGTTTGTAGTCTTTCTTTACGAGTACTAGCAAGACTTGTCACACTAACTATAGAACGACTGTAATAGCTTTGATAACTTCGTCTCTTGTAATACTGTTATTCAAGAAATCAATTGATTCTTCGTGATTAATATCGAAATTAGGTTCCGGGTTTAGGTCATAATCTTTATTTTTATTCATATCCTTAAAGGAATGGAAAAGGGATTGTAAGTCGATTTCATTATTAACTGTCCTTTTTTCACGTTCAAAAGTTTCCAAAACTCACGGGGGTTTTTGGTTCGTAATGTTTTAATTATTTGCCTAAAATCACTATCAAAGAGACGAATGCTATCAGTCATAGTTTTCTTATAATGTTTTTAACTATTTCTTGATATTTGCTGAAATACATTAGAGCCACAGTGTTTAAATAATCGTAGTAATTTTCTATATGCTTGCCTACTTTTAATACAATCTTTATTATTCAACCAGTCTTTGTTATTTTTGTTATTCTGGAATTGATAAATCATTGTATCAATTGAAATCAAAAGTCAACAATTGTTTTATTATATGACTTTTTATCCTTCTCCTATTTTCTAGTTTTTGCTCAAGATACTTTTAAAACTGCTCCCTGTTTTTATCCTAAATATATCATCTGCTTTTGCAGTTGCTAACTTTCATAAGTTGAAATAGTCAATAAAGTTTACTAAAAAAGGCACACCGAAAACAAGAAAAAGAGAAAAAAATACTCCGAAAAAAAAAAAACAAAAACAAAAACAAAAATTTGCATGGCTTCACTGACGTTGCCTTGGAAAATCTATTTTTAGGTACACGGACGCTTTTCCAAATCTTATATTCACCTTTCGTGATTTTTCCCGCGGTGAATATAATGTTTTATCAAAGAGGATTCCGTTTGCGTTTAGCCAATGAAAAAACAGAAAGACAAATATTCTGTGGTTCTATGATTAATTGTTATCCGTTATTAAAAATCTGAACAGCTTAAGTCAAAACATCCAGTGAAATTTGCGCATGCTTACATGAGCTACCTAATATGCAAATTAGCCATGTGCGGAGAAACCTGAAAATACAATTTATCAACTTAGAAAAAAAAATTTAGAGTCAGAGACGGTTTTAAACTACACAAGGCAAAAAATAAAGTGTAATATATCATACAACAATAATAAACAAAATGTTACTATGAGTTTTCTAATGAGTTTTGTTTGATAAATTTTTTGTTTAATTCAGAAATTCCTGGTAGCCTATGCACGGATGGAACAGCATTTTTTTTCGATTCGCCCCTTCGGTATCTCTAACGTGTTTTCAAAGAAAATCCTGACAAGTAAATCAATCACTTTTGGCATCTCGGCCAAGGGGGTTCCGCCAACACCACTTATCACCAAGTTCCATTTTCGGCCCCAGTACTCCAGCTTTAAACGTTCTTTTTCTTCTGCTGTAATTTTTTCCTCAATATCAGGGATGAGTGCGTTGTGTATGTCTTGTACATGTATACTATCATCCATGAGTTTAGCATGAGAATCAAGGTTTTCTTCTTTGTCCCTTAGTATCTTGACCTCTGTTTTCACAATTTCGACATCCCCCTGTAATTCAAGGTGCAAACTTGCGAAGCATTCGGACACATACTTTGATTCATACAGTTGCTTTAATGTCTCATACCTTTCGTGTTCCCTGGTGTCCATAGTTATCAGCCGTATCAGTATAATACGCAAAATTGACTATCGACTCTCGATTCTGACTCCGACCACTGACATCTGTTTACACGGGAAATCGATTTCGGTCTACTCAAATGCTCTTTTTAAAATAACGTTTGTAGCAATTAGATATATGTCCTTAAAACAGATAGAGTTGTTTCTGGATCATCTATTGTTTTTATTTTAAGACATACGCATAACTCACATAGACTTATTAACTAGTTTTCAATAAAAAGGCGTAGAGTAGAAAAAACACCACTTCATGCAATCTCCTTGCTACCGGAAGTCCCAAAAGAAAAAAGATTGTTCAATGACCAAAGTTCCTGTGCGTTAAGCAATTGACTTCTTGTTTAATAGTTCGTTAAGATATTTTTTGAAGTTATTTTCATAAGTCATATGTTTGCTTTTATATACTTTATATAATTTTTTGTTAAACAATCCAGAGTTCTCTAAATATACTACCGAAATTTACCCAAAAGAACTTACTTTAACTAAATCTAACATAAACAGCAGTAGTTGTCCTTTTCTGGATTTGGACTTTTTAATCTCTAAAGGAAAACTCCATACTACAGTTTACGACAAAAGAGACGACTTTTCATTCCCTATTGTTAATTTTCCTTTTTTAGCCGGCGATGTTCCTTTGGCTCCATCATACGGTGTTTATATATCCCAACTCGTTCGTTATGCCCGTGTGTGTAGTAATGTCATAGATTTTAACGAACGTAATCAATGCATCACTGGTAGATTATTAAGTCAGGGATTTCGTTACCATAAATTACGTAAAACTTTTACTAAATTCTTTCATAGATACAAAGATTTGATTAGTAAATTTGGCTGTACCTGTAGAAAACCGATTAACATTGGTATTTCACATCCTAACTTTTACGGTAATATTGTACTTAAAGCGCGGAAATCACTATGTGATCCGTTTAAACTCATCGAACCTTTAAACAAACTTATTAGTAAAGGTTATCTTACCAATGTTGTAATTAGATCTTTGAATATAGTTTACATTGGCACTAATATCGATTTTGTCATCAGCAAATTAAAACATAACTAAATTTGTATTCTTTTCAAACGGGATGTATAAAGACACACCCACGTTCATTTTGATCTATAAAGAGGTTAAACTCCTAACTATCTTACTGTCTGTCGATACATTTATTTTTGGCATTGCACAAGTCATGTCTTCTTTGACTGTCCATGACGTTAAAATACTAAATCCTTGGGATGTGTTTTAGTTGATTTTAGTCTCTGATGCATGATTTTTTATTATTAATTGTTTTGGCTTTTAACTAGCTGTCAGTAACTGCGAGTACTCTCAAATCGTATTTTCTTGTTTATTTGACCTGTTGATACTAATTGTAATGCTTTTTTGTTATTTAATGTTATTCAGGGTTATATCTGGTCTATATAACAGCTTTGATAAGTGTTTGGTATTACTATCAATTTTCACTTCGTACTATGAACATCAAAATTATTTATTTTTTAAAAATATTTCCGTTCTTTATTGGAACTGTACACGTATACCTAACAACAAAATTATTTTCATTTACCTGTGTTTAAAATAATTGCAAATGTCTCATATTTTTGTTCGAGCATATTGTTTTTCTTAAATTGTTTAACATTTCATACCGATATAACATGTTACTTTTAGTATCCTTCCCTTAGTTTATTTATTTTGTATTTGCATTGTATCATAGGTCAAATTTAGTTGTTCATTGTATGTTCATTGGTGTTAATATGTCCTTTGATTGAGTTAAGCTATTTCAGTTGATATTTTATAGTGTGTCTTTCTATGTTGTGATGTTACAGTATTGTTTCAGAAAAAGGGTGAAGGTTTGGTACCATTAAAACGTTTAAACCGGCTGCATTTGTTTGCACCTGTCCTAAGTCAGGAATCTGATGTTCGGTAGTTGTCGTTTGTTGATGTGGTTCATAAGTGTTTCTCGTTTCTCGTTTTTTATATAGATTAGACCGTTGGTTTTACACTAGTAATTTTTTGGGCCCTTTATAGCTTACTGTTCGGTGTGAGCCAAGGCTCCGTGTTAAAGACCGTACTTTGACCTATAATGGTTTACTTTTTTAAATGTTGACTTGGATGGAGAGTTGTCTCATTGGCACTCATACCACATCTTCTTATATCTATTTAATTTTGCTTATTAATTGCTATAGTTTGCTGTGCTTGATACCATTATTTATTCTTTGCATGATGTGCTTACTGTTTCATGTGTTTTATGTCTTGTGCTTATCATATATATGTATGTCGGATAAAAGCTCTTTAGAGCTTATGTTGTATTGTTATATGTATAACCGACTTTAAATAAATCTTTTATGCTATTTATGTCTCTATATAATATATCACTATCAGTGACTGCCGTGGATAGTAAACTTGGAATTGATAGTAAATAGCAAATACACTTTATTTTTAGTATATCTATGTTCATAGTATACAAAAAAAAAAAAAAAAAAATAACGGACTTTGGAAAAAAGGGGGAGGGCTAAAATGATTGTCCTGTCACCACGGTACCCGCAGGCTAAGACTTTTGATACCTTTCCTGAAATTCTCCAGTCATAAAATCTTTTACGAAAATTTATCCTATAACAGTTTAAATAATTTCAACCACGCACTAAATGTTCTAGTATATACAAAATCTGTACTATTATTTTGTTAGGGCACGAAACAATTTGTCTAAATGATCCAACAAAAAATATGTCTTACTTGAATGCAGGTGGTGAGAGAATTTAAGACCTGTGTCACATACTAGTACTGAGACACATATTGAGCCTGAGATAGTGTCCAAAATCCATAAACCTGTATGATCATAATTCGTTGAATGCAGAATTTAGCAGAACCAAAATGACTCAAAATAAGGATGAAAGTAGAGCTAAGATCATCTAATCCATCGGATATTAGTAATTATTCAAAATGTTCGTTGCATATAATCTTAAAAGTAGAAATAAATTTGCATACTCTATAGTTACTTTATGCATTGAACTATTCTATGTACAATAGAAAATCGATGTTAATGTACGAAGAAGAAATATTCGCGTGTGTCTTCTATTTCTAATAAAACCCTTGGCATTATTTAGTGTTTTTTTAAGTTGATACCAGAGGATTACTACTTGTACAATATGTTGCAATTGTGTTTCGTGAAACCTATTTCAAATATCTATCAGTCTATATTCATAAAGAAATAGGTAAAAACAAAGATTGAAGAAATGAGTAACCGTTCCGTAACACGAATATATATAAATTGTGTAAATTCTAAAAGACTTCCCGCTTCGTGCTCTGATTTAGTTGGTTCATCGACACTCACAAGGTTGGATGAATAGCGAACTTACCATACACAAAATCAAAAACAGAAGGGATGATTTTTTATTTCAAGTTCAAATAATGAAATGGCAAATTGAAACTCAATTTTACCTCGGACAAATTTAAAATACAAGTTTTCTCAATACATGTATACCACGACTTAATAAACAAATCCTTCAGATGAAAGGAAATAGAGACCGAGCAATATGTGTTTTCAGTTGAGTGGAGCAATTTTGTAGGGTGGACAATTTTCCGACTGTCAAATGCACTTGTAAAAATATCAGTTGTTCTTGAATTTCTAAAGTTATATAAATTCTTCAATAGGAAGTGATCAGTAAATACCAACAAAAGAGCATTAAATCATTCTCAAACGAGAGACAGCTCATAGAGGCAACATTTATATCGTTATAAAACTGGACATCGAAGATGAAATATCAAAAAGGATTTTGAGGTAGGTCATAGATGACTTCTTCAGAAACTATTGTAGAAATGCGGTATGCAAGCTGTTCTTGTTCTCCATCTTCTGTACTCATTGCAGTTCCTCCTATGGTCGGACGTTTCGCACCAATCCTATTACTAGCAGGTTCATGTGTATCGTGTACTTATGTTGAACTTTGTTGAACTTCATTATGTAAAGTGAAATCAAGTCGTTGGAATGCATTGTCCATATCAGCAAAATTCTCATAATCGGTGACTAGATAATTTCCAAAACGATGGGTTTGATGAAAAACCAATGGTATTTCATATGATCGGAAGTTTGATCTGTGGTTGCTACTTGTCATTTGCACGAGCTCATCTCCTTCAGCAGTCCAATTCGTACCATCGCATCTAGTGTTATGAGAATAATGTTTGATACATTGGTTCCTAAAATAAGTATGAAACAATAAATAAAATGTTAGAAATAAAATTCCATTTTCAAAACTTGGTGTTAAATTGTGGTTTAACATTTATACCTGATCTTATATATCTATGACTAAATTATCAAATTACATGCAGGAATTAAGTATAATTTGAAAAAATAGTTTTAAAAAAGAATACGAATAAAAACAAAATATGAAATTAATATTTGAATATATAATAAAAGATACCAATTTTATAGTCATCATACTAAAACATATAAATATCATAAAAAAAAGTTACCATTTTCTTATTATCAGGATCATAATTACCACTAGTCCAATAACTGTCAATGCGACAACAACGTAAATAACTGAAAAAAAACCATATATGTATTCAGTTAAGGTAACAGGTACGTAAATGGGCAATCTCACGGATTTTGATAAAAGTTTGCAAGCAATTAAAGCATGTTGAACTGCAAATGAATATCGAAAATTATATAAGTAACTTTTATACTTTAGAATATATAGCAAATTGAATATTCTGTAGAAAGTAGTACAAATATATAAGATGCACGTAAATATTGAAAAAAATATTGAAAACATTTACTTTAAATTGCCTTTTCTCCTACGAATTTTCTGTAAAATTTTTCCGTTTTATCAATATAAAAATTATAGGGTTTCCGAATTCGTTTTTGCTGTATAAATCATTCAAGTATTTTTGTAGTATCTAAACACGTCGAATAATAACATTTCTAGCGACGATGTCACGATTATTTTTGCCTTTTCGGCATTTTTTCCACGCTGTACAGAATATCAAACTATTCATACTCAAAAAACGAATTGGGTGACCCCCTACAAATTTTATATCAATAAAACGGAAATTTCTAAAGAGTGTGTGTCGCGCATCTGGATCTATCTGCAACTTTAACAATGGCCACTCTTCTCCATTGAAGACTAGAATATAATTCATGACTAAAACCTCGAAAAAAACTATACAAACCAAAGGACCGAGATCTGCCGTCGCAACGTTTTTTTAAAGTAATAATAATGAAAATATGGGAGCTTTCAAAATATTTCACAATCACTAACAGAAAAGTGAAATGAAATTAGATATTTTAAAAATATAACTCCTTTTTTTCTTTTTAAACGTTCCGATCATATTGCCTTAAAAAGATGACCAAAATGTTTATTTATATAATTGTATATTGTATTTTCTAATCAATATATAGTAGTTTTAGGTCATGAATGTTATTTTCTTGACATTTGTTATCATTCAAAGATATTAAACCGTAATCTGTTAAAAGTCAATTAATTGGTTTTACACCTTTACAAGTCAAGGCTTACTTTTGATTGGCTTCTTTGAATATTGGATTTCGAAATCGAATACCCCTGCAAAGCTTTCATAGGTCATGTGAACTACTATCTTATAGTTATAATATATATCTAAAAAAGTTTTTTCTCTTTTGTAAAGCCTTTCCCGATGCAATAAAGGGAACAGTAGTATACCTCTGTTCAATAGTCATAAATCGATTAAGCGAAAACAAATCCGGGTCTCAAACCAAAACCGAGGGAAACACATCAACTATAAGAGGAAAACAACGGAACAACAGAAACACTGAACTGCAACAAAAACAAACGCCAACATACATAGAAACGGACTATTTGATAACAACTGCCATATTACTGACTTAGTACAGGACATTTTAAGAAAAAATGGATTTCAAGTTGCAATGACATATAACTCTTTGTGCATCAAAACAAATATGTTCTTTTTTCTGTCTACACACAAAAGTGTTAACTTCAAAGAAAGCTTACCATGATTAAAGAGGAAAAAGATCAAGAATGTTATAAGGACTTTTTTTAACCTTAGTAAAAAAATATAGATACCATACAGTAATACTCATACCATGAATGCAATATATTCGACGAAAAAAAAAAAGAAATAAAAATAATTGCAGGGCTGGTGTTTGTCATTGTTGAGTCATCATCTTTGTCAAGACAAAATGATAGATGTTGAATATTTTAATACTGACAATAATAGCAATTAATTAAAAGCAAAACCCGCTTTTAACAACAAGTGGTTGATATCATCATTTTGGTAAGGATTATTTCGTTTCTATTTTTGATACAAATATAAATGCATTTTTTTATGACAAGAAGCAGTATATACCGATAAAATCTTGGTAAATGTAATAACTCTATCATTCAATTTTTGCAATTTTTCATATTTAGATACTGTTACCTTAACATAAAAAAAGATTATTTAGTTTAATCATAATTATATAGAAATATGAATTAAAAATCATAAATATACTTAATAATTTATTTCTACCTTTAAACTTTACAGAAGTCTTGATAAGGGAATTATCATTTTCAATTTCTGTTTCGCATAGAGCTGGATATTTTCCTTCACAATCCATCGGGACATAGTGCATACTTCCATTTACTAATAAACATTTGACATCCAAAGCGTCATTCACCTCATCTAAAATTAATAATAATATTATTGATAATAATCCCTTTTAGGTTAATACTTTTTTTATAATTCATTTACTGTTGATCAGTAAATATACTTTGAATATTGTTTTTATTGGTATGAATATTGATTTTGTTATCAGTAAATTAAAACCATACTAAATATTACACATATGTACTTTCACGGTACTACAATCTGTCGATACCTATAGTCTGGCATTGAACAAGGTCATGTTTTTGTTTGACCGTTAATGACGTCTTTACACTAAATCCATTGGATGCTAGATGTGTACTGATTGATATTTTAGTCTTAGATACATGATTTGTTTTATTAGTTGTTATTGGCTTTGAACTAGCTGTCAGTAACTGCGAGTACTCTCAGATCTGTACTTAGTGTCTTTTTTGTTGTTAGGGATGAGGGATGGATATATACCCTGCCACGTCCTGTCTGTGTTTTTGTTTGGTGGTTTTTTTTTGTATCGATCTGATGAGTTGAGCCTTTTTCAACTGATTTTTATAGTTTGTTCTTATGTTGTGCTGTTACACCATTGTCCCAGGTTAGGGGGAGGGTTGAGCTCTCACAAACATGTTTAACCCCGCCACATTCTTTATGTGCCTGTCCCAAGTCAAAAACCTGTAGTTCAGTGGTTGTCGTTGGTTCATGTCTGTCATATTTGTTTTTCGTAAATTGTTTTGTTATGAATTAGGCCGTTAGTATTCTCAATTGAATTGTTTCATATTTTTTATGTCGGGGCCTTTCATAGCCGACTATACGATAATACATTTCTTGCGTTTCAAATGCCTGCATGTATTTTCTTTTACTATTTTTTCCCCCACAATTGTGTCGTTTTATAGAGTGGAAAATCTAGTGAACGAAGACAACAGAAAATTCACTCTTCTTAATCAATGATAAAACAATGCCGTCGACGGTACTGATCAAAAGTTATTTCTAAACAACAATTGAACATTTTAAAGAAATTATTTGTTAAACTGTGTTATTAGAAATATACATGCAAATACACGATGTTTTTTGTTCAGTATTTATCGAGATAATTGCATTAGAAGCTTGTGAAACTGAAATCTAAAAAATGTTAACCTTTGCTGCATATTGATAAAAAAAATGGAAAAAAATCATGTACATACACAATCTTAAGATCTTTCGGGTCACCAATTTTCAGGGTGTTCCACAAAGTCCTTAGCATGTTACAATTTCCCAAAATATACTTATTTTTCACATCTAAGTTTTCGAGTACAAGGGTCTATTTTTGTCATGTGAACATTCAATATTGAAATATTGTCTTATCGTGAATATAATAATTCTATAGTCTGTCTGTGCAGTTTCAAAAATTAAAGATAAATATTTTTATAAAGTAAGTATCTTTTTACTAATTTTTACACAATTTCAAGAAAAGGTCATCGCAACTTTTGTTCATGTATTTGCGGTCTTCTCGATCTATTTACATTCAATGTTAACATCGGGATAAGGTCCGTTTGAATTTGCTAAGTAACTTAATTCCAAACGTGTTTATCTTTGCTGCATATGAATCGATTCCTTTGGATTTTTCCCCTGAACTTCTTTGATCTAGCTGCATATATATATACAGATAATTAGCATGTTCCAGAGAGGTAAACAGCCAGTAGAAAAATAAATTGAAGTTGGTACTCCAAGAATTTATTCGCATAGCAACATTTTAAAACAATTTTACACCAAGCTCCTATAGCCTGCTGTACTCGTCGTTTGCTATTTAAGTAGGAAAATGATAACATTAAATGGAAGTTTTGTTTTTATTTCAACTTATTTCTATTTTCACTATTTACTAGGGCGTTTTCCCGTGAATTTATATTTGAAAGCGCCCTTGCTAAATCTTGACAAAAATTGAAAAGATCTAGTTTTCAGTGTTTACAGAGGAGGTAATATTTTGTCACTAGATTTACCACTGTATAATTCTCTATAGAAAGAAAGGACGAAATTTTACCAGGAATGTATTTCACACCAAGGCCATTTTTAAAAAGTCTGTTATTCAGTGGTTGTCGTTGGTTGCTCTCTGTCATAATTGTTTTTCGTTTATTCTTTGAACATAAATCGGGCCGTTAGTTTTTTCCGTTTTAATTGTTTTATATTTTGCATTTCGGAGCTCTTTATAGCTTTACTATACAGCATGGGTTTGCTCATTGTTGAAGGCCGTACGGTGACCTATCATTGATTACTTATATCTACGTCAATTTGTCTTTGGTAGATAGTTATCTTATTGGCAATAATACCACATGTTCTTATGTTTATATAAAAAATGTGCTCGCGTACTACATAAACAGGAGGTAAGGTTATAAAGCCACAGCTACACAATAATCTGCAAAGAAACTAAATCTTTAAATACACTCACAACAAATGTCAGTGAGCGTTTTATTCGTTATCCATTTGATTTCAGGTCGTCTGAAGTTTGATGTCCCATTCACCTCTGTGTTCCCATCTTTAATGTCAGTAGTATTTGAAGAACATAGTTCAGCATGAAAATTATTGGGTACTTTAGTATCCAGTGATTTAATATCTAAAGTAAAATACATCTTGGATTGTAAAATAGCAGAACAAAACCGGTTTAGATCTTTAATTAAAGTTGCAAATTTTGTGAGAAGAATGTAATCAATTTGTGAGGCTTTTCGTTTAAATGAAGAAAAATATGTGTCTTATTATATTATTTGCACAACCTGTACAACCTGTAGCTTGATAAAAAAATCCCCGTGACCCATACTTTTTATCACATTTTTGAAGAAAAAAAATATGATGAAAACTACATTTTGGCAAATCATGAAAAAATCAATCGATTTTTAATTTAGACCCCCATCTACCTAAGATATCAGGTTTTAAATTTTCTTAAATAACGAATCCCCTGTCTGTCATTACCATTGATAATAAATTTTTCTGAAATGTTTATACATCTATCTTTTTTTTGGAATGTAAATTGACTTGAATGTGTTATGGTTTTTTTGTTTGGTTTGGCTTTTTTAATCGGTACACACACGTCTCTTTTTGTTTTATTCATATATGTATTAATTTGAAATGTATAAAGCAAACGTTTCTTATTCTTGTACAATAAAATATTCATATTCTAGTTTTTTTTAATTTCATAAACATGTTTTAAACGCTGTAAGAAATGCATAGGTACTAAACAACCCTTTCACTAGGTAATTTTATTTGAACCTTTTAAAAAAGGTTTTACACTCCAGAGGTATAAGTATTTTGTAATTTGAAAAATTCAGTAAGTATTGAAACCTTATTTTTTTTATTTTCCTCTTCAAATGTTAAATGTATCTAAAATATTTACAGTAATAACAGCTTAGATTGTAGTAAATAGATGGTGAACAATTTAAAGAAATAAGTTTTCAGCCCATTCATGGTGTTCAATATGTGAATTATTGTTTCTCCAGAAAATGGTTACCCAAATATTTTACCATAGGTCTAGCCTCATCTTCATTACAAGTTTTTCTAGGGAGTGGTTATATGCATATCAAATACCTTTATGTTCATAAACTGTAAAAAACGATGCGTCACCACATGGATCCATCTCGGACCATAACATATCCTCTTGCAATCGCCAATATCTGTCTCCATCAAGTTATTTAAAGAGTATAAGCAAGCACACCCATTTGCTGATGTACGTAAAACAAGATAATAGTAAACAATTAACATGTTTTAATGATATGTTTCCCTTTTTAATTTTTCTTGGTGTTTATTCATAGTATATGTGAGAGCCCAAAACATCTTTGTCTCAATTTGTTGGAACCATAATCTCGTCATGCTTAGCCGTTTATAAGTTATCTCAGAATGCGAATTTGTCATCGAATTGTCATCGATGGGTGCCAGTGAAAGAGCAGGGATTGCGTACCCTTTCGGAGCACCTGATAATTCTCCTCGATTTTGTTGGGTTCAAGTTGTTCAATTTGAAATATAGTTTCGGTACATTATTTTGTTGAGTAAGATTTTTTTGTTCGTCTTTTTCGTTTTGGCCTCTTCTTTGTTTAAAGAAGATCCAAATCTCATCCACGTCATTTCATTTTTTGGTAAAAATAAATTCGAGTACTTGATGACAGAACTTTAAGGATTGTACTTAAAACAAAATATCAATGTTCCCAAAAATTTATTTAAAACATTTGTTTGGTTTTGTGTGAATAATTTTATTTAAGTGCCTTATCTTATGTATAGAAATGCTTGATAATTTAATTTTCAAATCACTCAAAACTCTGAGGTTTTCCTCATCGTTGATAAATGGTTCTTTTATACATTAGAATAAATTTTTTTCTAGTAATATTTCGTTTTCAGTTCTCTTCATCTTTCAAATTGATTTCCAACTGGTCTGATTAGAGCTCCGTTAATGAGTCTTTTGTAGACTTAACGTTCATTGAGTGAAGGAGGTGATATTTCAATATAGTTCAGCGTACTAGACTATAAGTCGGGTATCTTTGATGAATTTATACTTCTTCGTTCAGCTACTGCCCAGTAGCCGAATTATGCGCTGACAAGAAATATCATTGATACGGTTACTTTGTGTAAATTTATTGTTAATGAAATGTTATTATAATTCAAAAGACTAAACTCAATATACCCATTGCTTCGAAGGCCTGAGCCTTATTTGCACAACCTTTTGGATTTTTTCGTTTTCAGTGCTATTCAACTGCGATATTTATTTGGCCTACGAACTGTATTGATTTGAGCGCCATTGGCAAGTCTTATGAAGATGAAATGCACACTTAGCGTACGTAATTATAATTCTGGTATCGTTGATATGTCTTTATGAACCATATAAATAAGCTTTAATTATGTTTAAATGTGTAATGTTGTCATTGTTTGTACTTTTGCAAGACAAAATGTAAATGTTTGCTAAGAGTTATTTCTTAACATCTTTTCAATGCATAATTATTACTGCGTTTAACAAGAGTCTACAAAACTCTACAAAGAGAAACTCGAACCCAACCATAAAAAGGGGAGTGATCTAAAGTTTTCTGAAAGAGTAAGCAGATCCTGATCCACAAAAGGCACCCATCGTGTTGTTCGTGGTAAAGTCTCTTCAGTGATGATCAATTCAAAACATTTGAAATAAATAAAAACCTAATACAAACATTGAAGAGCTGATAAAACAAGAGAATAAAGTCAAATACGGACAGAGAATAACTAATATGAATGAGAGACTTGTTCCTTTATGAATATGAGGCAGACTTCATACAGGAGCTTCTTCGAAGAATTATTAGAAACTATCATTATCCTTGAACTTCACGTTCCTCTGTATAGATGATGTCCTCTCACTAAATAATTCAAAGTATGGTGACTATGTTGAACGCATCTATTCCATCGAAATTGAAATAACGGATCCCACAGATACAGTTAAGTCTGCAACATATCTTGACTTACATGTAGTATATATAAATATGGAGTCTTTTTCTCCCAGTTGATACGATATTCAAGAGCTGGCATTTCCCATCATTTCCTTGATAAAGTGTTGCTGCTTACAAAGAAGCTTTTAAACCAAGAGTTCCAAGTAGCGGAGTTGAAATCATACTTTTGGAAATTTTACGGACACCATCACTAGTCATTTGACCGTAATCTAATATATGTTTTATACATGATGACACATGTGCTCCTATTGTCGTTACAACAATTCGTCCGCTTTTCCTCGAATGTGACATACCGAAATAGACTTATCACCGGGTTTGTACATCATGAACAAAACGACGGGTGTCACATGTGGAGAAGGATCTTTTTACCCTTCCGGACCACCTGAGATCATCCCCAAATTTTTGGCAGGGTTCGTGTTGCTCAGTCTTTAGTTTTCTATGTTGTGTTTTGTATTCTGTTAGTTGTCATTTGGTCGTTTTTCGTTTTTCGTTTTTTTGCCATGGCATTGTCAGTTCGTTTACGATTATGAGTTTGATTATCTCTTTGGTATCTTTCGCCTCTCTTTTATATCACATAAGCTCTTTTATATGATCACCATTTTGTTTTAAAATTATTGTTATTGACAGTAAAACACACAACCCTATATAACACCAGTGATAGTAGACGCAGTTTTTATAACACAGAACATCTTTATTATGTTTTATGAGGATTATAATGATTGTTTATTACCTTTAATGCAAAAAAATCGCCTTTTCTGCATTCGTAGGAACATGTTGACGTTATGTTTCTTTCGAAAGAATAACGAGCAGAGGCATCCCATGGTCCGTTAATTTTGAAACAGCCTGCCATTTGAAATTGTTTAGTATGAAAAATTTGCACATGCATTAAACATCATACTATTATTAGATATGCATGTATACAACATTGACACGAGGAAAATGTCAATGTTTCATTATTTCTGTGTAGTATACTAGTATAACGTTATTAAAGTAAAGGGTACGTAAATGAGCGATCTGATGTCTATGAAATCTAGCTTTTGACCTCAGTATGCTGACCATTCGTTTTAATATTTAAAATTTTTGTATTTATATTTCAAATTGAAATTGAAATCATCTCTTTTTTTATTTTACGGACGTTTTCATGACGTGGTTGACCGCTCCTGAGATTATTTGTATCCAATGTTATCCCTGATATGATCAATTTGTAAGGCCACTTTCACTTTCAATGATCACTGAATCCAGTTTATCAGCAGATTTTTAGAAATAACCCTCCCGGAACACCTGTGTTAGCCATCGATTTTTGAAGGGTTTGTCTTCCTCAATCTTTAGATTTTAAAAGCGACTATTTGATGCTGTTCATTTATTTCTTTGTCAATGCCTTCGTTGATCTTTTTATATATGACTTTCGCTTTCTGTCTATATCATCAATTTATTTTTGTTTTTCTCAATGTGCACTCAATATATTTTTTTGCTGACAGTGTAGGTTTGATTTTACATCGACATATGCATGACTATGGATATTGATAAAATGAAAAACAATCAGGAGTCAGATTTGCATACCTACCTCTATGAATCATCCATGGTGTATGTAAAAAATAACCACCCACCCAAGCATTTCCAGCGTTGAGTTCTTTAATATTTTTGTCGGTACTCAGTTTACAGTAAGTAAAGCTTTCAAACCAGTTCACTTGTTTTTTGCTGATCCTCGTATTAGTATCTTAAAATATTTATACAGAAAAAAATCATTGTAAACAATATTTAGTATTTCATATTTCTTAATTTTATACATGATTTATTGGTACCGTTAATGTTATTGATGTGACGAATAGCAGGAAATCTAAACTTTCACTCCAAAACAGAGAGTTATTTTTAATAGTGATAGAAATCTTTTCGTGCCACTATCCGGGCCTTTCAAAGCGTAAATGCAAGGTTGTTCGAAAAGCCGTGAGCATGACACTTTCCAAATATGGAGTATCTGTGTTAACGTCATTCAACATTCACACAGGCAATTTTTTAAATAATTTATTTGTGAGAAATTTACATGATTTTTTTCATGCCAAAAATGTTTAAAATTAATTTCACCCGAATTGAACATACTTGAGACAAGTAATAGCTTTTTAATGTTATATCTTAGGTTATCTTTGTATATTTATTCACAACTATTTCACACGTTTCACAGTTGAGAACTTAAAATATTATAAAGACTTTTCCTTTGTATAGGACCGTACGTTGAACTGGTTAGAAGTAAGTCGTTTGTTTTGGTTGCTATCTTATTTACTTTACCCAACATCTCCTTGTAATCA